>NC_050098.1:60113206-61363206 GCF_902167145.1 Zea mays
GTGTCGGAGATCGACGCTGGCAGCTCCGACACTGGAATAGGGCTCATCCCTAGCGGCACCAGCGTCGTGCTTTCCTCGCCGGCCCACGCGGCAATACGCTGGACCCCAGCGCGGTGCTCCACCTGGAGATCTTCAAGTGCTTTCCTGGTCGCCGCATGCGCTGCCTAGTACATCCGGATCCGCTCTTCCAGCTTCTTCTCTTTCTCCTCCGCCTCGAGCTCGTGCTCGGCCAGCATCTCGCCTCACCGGGTGAGCATTTCTTCCCGGAAGGTGAGATCTGTCTCCTGCCTGGCGAGGTCCGTCTCCCGCCTGTCCAAGGACTGCTCCTTTGCTTTAAGTTTCTACTCGGCGAGGGCGGCGTCGCTGGCCTTGCCCTCAAGCTCCTGCTGCCACTTTTGCAGCCTCTCCACAGCATTGGTCTGATGGACCCGCTGGACTTCCAAGGTCTGGTCGAGGGCACTCAGCTTGGCCCGGAACTCTGTTGCGAGGGTCTCCCGCTGAGACACGGCCTCCTCCTTCCTGGCCACCTTCTTCTCCCTCCAGGACGCCTCTAGCTCCCTGGCGCACACCTTCTGGAGGTCCCTCTTGTACTCCTTGTGGTCCCACTCGAGCTGGGACCGCTCGGAGATGAACTGGCAGGACGCCGACTTAGTGCGCTCATTCAGTTGGGTGCGCCAGTCGCTGAGGCGCTGGTGCTCCGCCTCAAGTGCCTCCCACTCCCGCAAGATTGCTGCCCCAATGTCGCTAAGGACATGGTGTACATGGGACAGCATACGGGGGAGGGGGATTGGCGCAGCTTCTTGCTCTGCACCAGACCAGATTCATCGCCTGAACACCACCTCCATCTCCTCCGGAGTAGGCGGAGGGTTGGAGCTGGATGCGCCTCCTGTGTCGCCCCAGTGTCCGGAGGGGGCGCGGACCCCCAACTGGGACCTCCTCCACTGCTGCGATGCCGCCCAACGCTGGCGCCGTTGCCGCTGGATCCCCGGCTGGAGCATGGGAAGCTGCTGGCGTTGTCTTAGCAGCAACCGGGGGCGGATCGCCGGCACCACTCCTAGCAGACGCCTCCTGCTGAGAGTTAGACCCGTCGGAGGGCCTCGTATCTAACGGAGGAGGTGTGGCCTTCAGAGCAGAGGGGGAAGAAGCCCTGGAAAACAGATGACGGGTTAAGACCTGTTGGCATGACGATTAAGCTCAAAGAAAAAGGGGCTACACTTACTTGGGGCCCTGGACCTTCCAGTGACCCTAGAAGCAAGATCGCCGCTCTTGTTGCTATTGCTGTTGCTGCTGCTGCCCCTAGGGGAGATCACCCCTAGATGGCGGTGGTGGCAGCGGGACCGATGGTGGTGGTGGTGGTGGTGGCGGCGGGACCAAAGGACTGACGCGCCTCTGTGTGCCGTGGGCCTGGGAGCTCGCCTCCTTGGTGCCGCCTGCGGTCCTCTAGCGCTTCTGGGGAGGCTCTGAAACGAGCGACCCGTCAGCGCGACGCAGGCGGCGTCGCCTCTCTTCCTCCGACCTCCTAGTGCCACCTGGAGCGGAGGCGCTGCTTGCAGCCCCTTTACCCTTGTCCAAGGGGCTAGGGGCCACGGCGGGGGCGCTGGGAGCCACACCGGTGGGCTGGGGACCTCTAGCCGGTGCATCTGAAATCCGAATCCCACAATGGGGGTGCCGACCATCGGTCTGGCGAACCGCCACGCCGCTCTCGTCGAGGGTCGGCAGTGTGGCCAAGATCGTTGTACTCAACCCTGGGTCATCGCAGAGCGCAAGTATGTTCTGGGGGAGGATCAGGGACTCAGGGACAAAAGTTTCCCCAGTGATCCCTCCCACAAGGACTGCCAGCTCGTCCCAAGACAGGTCGATGCCCGGCCCGCGCTGGATCCGGCCGATGTCGTTCGGGTCGGTGAACCAGCAGAACAGGCGCGCCTCCTCTGCAGCGGCGCGATCCAGCGCTTCAGGAGGTTGCCGACCACGTGCATCGACGTCAGGCCGCCCGTGGCCAAGCCCTTGATCCTGTCCAATACGGGCAGGAACTCTGGCGCCAGGGACGACTTGGTCCTCCACCGCTTGCGGTCGAGTGTCGACCCATCGCTCAGCAGGACGAGGCGGTCGTTGGCCTCGGCGCTAGCAATCACCCAGTCGTTGCGCCAGTTTTCCGACCTCACGCCGCCGAGGGTGGGGATGTAGATGATGGCTGGATCCGGCCTTGTCTGAAAGTAGTAGGCACCAATGTGGTCCCTAGTCTTCCTGGACTTGACCAGCACGAAGAAGTGGCGGAAGAGAGAAGTGCAGGGAGCCACCCCTACGAACATCTCGCAGAGGTGGACGAAGATGGCCGCCTGGAGGACGGAGTGGGGCGTGAGGTGCTGAAGCTAAAGCCCGAACTCCTCCAGCAGCTGCAAGAACAAGGGCGAGATCAGCAGCGCCAACCCTCAGGAGATGTAGGAGATGAACAACATGAACTCGGCGGCGAGATCGCCGAGGGAAGCGGCGCCGCCGCGGATTCTTCCGGCGAGCCTGTGGCAGAACCGCCCGAATTATTCCAGCTTAAGTGCCTAGGTCACGCCTCAAGGGTCGTAACACATTTAAATCGGAATAACCCGTCAGTCCCTCAGATCTAGTCTGATAGAGCCACTTAACCAGGATCAAATTCCACAATCTCACTCGAAGGTGAGTCACAGAAGAAATACAATAAAATAGGAAACCTCAAATTCTGTGCTGAATTATTACATAGATCGGAGTTTTCGAGTAGCAAATAAGAGTTCACGAAATAAATGCAGCGGATAATCGATGTCGTCGGTATCGAGGAAATGGGCAAGGCCTAGCCCACTACTCTTCGTTCTCCTCTCCTACCGGAGCAACATCCCACTCGACCGTCCAACCCGGTGGTAGGGTGGTTGGCCAAGTCACACCATCAACCATATCCTGAATCGTACCTGCAAAAATTGTGCCACAAGCAAGGCTGAGTATACTAATACTCAGCTAGACTTACCCGGTGTGAGGAGTCTACTCCTCTACCTCTAGACTATGCAGTTGTTTGGCTGAGGGGTTTGGTTTGCCAAAAGCACTAGCTGTTTCTAAAATCAATTCTTAGCTTTTCAAATTCTAGTATCATTATGTTAGCTAGGTTTGCTCCTTCTAAGCATACATGGTAACAAGCATTTATTTCAATCAACAAATTGTCTCATGTAACCTCATTTCACTTCTTACTCGATGTAGTACAAGGGGTCAAGCAGTCTCATTAGCTGCGAGAAGCAGACGATTCGAATCGAGTTTTATACTTGCAAGGTAAACCTAAACACACGACATGTCAGGGTACTCCGACCCCACACATGTCAACCGTCCCCATTGATTCCCCGTTCGCGTCCAGGCCTCACCGCCTTGGCATACAATGCTCCACTGACCCCGGATGCCGTCGTGCAGTGACCGCACTTGTACCCACCATAGCTAGCACGGGAGACCCAGTCTCAGGTCGCATGAGGGATAAAGTCCGCGCCCGGCTTCACTCAGGTACTAGGTTTATCGGTTACCATTTTTCCCGACATGTGCTTAGTACGTTCAAACGCTTGACTCAGGTATCCACACATTAATCCTTAATTCCTTTTTCCCGTCTCATGGTCAAGGCATCCTCCCTGGATCCAAGTCCATAGACTAACATAGATCCCGTTATCAAGATGAATACATTCAATTCCTGACCTCGCGCGAGTGCTAGAAAAATCACTCGACTTCTACCGAGATCCTAATTAGCAAGCAGCTACTCGACCTAGCATACTAGTATTCATCTCAAAAAGGAATCCTAAGTTCATGCAACTAGAGGTTTCAAGCAACTCCTACACTTAAGTGCACATTACAATCCTACAAGCATTAAGTGTAGTAAAGTAGCATATAATAATACGGTTATGCATATAAACCGGGGCTTGCCTTCAATAGCTGGGGCTACAGGGAGATCCTCGATAGTAGCCTCGGGAGCTTGCTCCTGGTCCTCCTCTTGGACAGTTCCTTGCTCGGGGATGAGCACGTACTATCTGTCGGCAAGATTACAATCTAATAAATGCAATGCGTAAGATATATGCATGATGTGATATGTGCTTTAGTAATTTCAACTTTTGATGGTGTATGATCCACTTGAGTTAGATAGAGTTAAACCTTACTTATGTGAGACTTTTGGGTGGTATACTTGGTAAATTGGATCAACCTTAGCTAAGTTAAGTGGTAGGTTTATTTTTGGGGTTCCACTGAATTCTTTTTAAGGTCTTTAGTGAGAATTGCCAAGAATTCAAGTTGGACTTATTGGAGTGAGGTTTATTTCTCCCTTCTTTTTCTTTATTCTCTTTAAGTTTTTGGAGTGGGTTTGAACTACAAGTCACCTTAATAAATTTCCAAAAATTCTGTAAAAATTACAGTGGCTTATTACTGGTGTATAATGCTCTGTCTCAAATTTTGGGGTTCAAAAAGTGAATAGTTTTCTCTGGACAAAATTACCAAATTTTAGGGCACAAGGGGTGATTTGAACTACAACTATCATTTAATAGTAGGTAATTCTCTAGGACTTATTTTTGCTGGCATTTAGATGCTATAACATGACTTGGTACAAATTTCTAGCCATTAATATTTATTAGTTATTTTACTAGGATTTTCTAAAGTTTCTAGCCAAAGGGGTGCTTTCTACTACCACTATATTTGAAAAATATCAAACAACAGATTTCTGATTTTTCCTAGCTTCTATTTTGCGCAAGAGTAATCATTCTGAAGTTTGACATCTTTTTGCTTAAGGGAAGGGGTGGTATGCATTAATTGGATTAAATGGCCTTTCTTATAAAATATTGGCAATAGGTATTATTTTGCATCTTTCCAATGGGTTTGTATTTTTCTCTGGTGGCCTATCTCATTATTGACCTGGCAAAATTTTATTTGCCCATTATTGCATTATTATGGGTTATTCATGATTTATTTGGAATATGACTCATCATCATATTATATTTATTTACCCTACTTAAAATGATGGGCTAGGGTGTTTATTATTTTTGCAGTGGGGTTTTGGTGGTTACATGTACACTGGATTTTTATTATCAATTTTGGGTCTGGTTTTATAATTCTAATAATTGATTTCTAGTTGGAATAATGCTAAATAAAACATTTCACTTTGAACCTGATCTGGACTAGAGGTTCCTTTATTTTTCCTAGGTTTTTTGTTACTTAAGTAGACTAGGAAAAATAATTTCATCCACTGCTCATTAATTTCTAAGGCCTTTCTGATTTTCCTAAGGTTTGGGCAGAAATGGCTTTTAATAGATATCTACACTAAATTTTTCAATACTGGGGTTCTCACTATTTTTAAACATTGCTTAAATGGGGTTTGAACATCTACAAATTTTCTTAGGTTCAGCACAGAAGCATAACAAAGGTCAGTTTCTGTATTTAATTTTAAACTCTAAAATTAGAACATAAAGCATATGGTTCAATATTTTTACTTGATAGTTCATAATATTTAGAATTTAGCAAAATTGGTTTGACAACTTTTGGTTAAGTATTCATCAAGTTATGATTTTTTTAAGTTATCTGTTTATTAAAAAGGTTAAACATAAATGATTAAATGGAAAACTACTTTGCAACAGGGTCCCTGGCGGGTGTTTTAAGTTTTCCTTACAGACTAGTCCCTGAGCTACTATTCAATTGAGTCACTGACATCTCAGAAAACCCCCTGGATTCTTCTAATCCTAACCCGAGGTCCTTCCCCCAAATTAAACAGTACTCGCGGCGGAAGAAAGGGCGGAGGGGCTTACCGGCAGCGAGATTGCTCCGGTGAGGTGGCCGAGGGTGTAGGGGAGGTCCTGAGGGTCACGGCGATGTGCGGGTCGCCGTCGGGGATGGTCGGAGTTGGCTGGTCCGCGTGCGAAGGCGGGGGAGCTCGTCGGCGGCGAGACGTCCGGCTTATCCAGGGCACAATTGACCAATCAAACGGGTCAGAGAGCTTCACCAGGGATCAAGGAAGGGGTGTGCGCGAGGAATTGAAGAATGGCTCACCGGAGTGCCCAGTCCACGTGCGGGGGCGGGCGACCGAAGTCCGGCGAGGGTGATCTCGGGCTTCCGGTGAAGTTCTGCCAGGTCCGAGGGCTTGGAAAGCTTCACGGGCCAATAGCGGAGCTAACCGAAGCGCTGGCGCGACTTAGACGCGACTGGAGAGAGCTGGCCACGTTGGCCGAGGCTCTGAAAGCTTGGCGGGCAGTGGCGCGGCGTGCTCGGGGCGATTTCCGGTGATCACTGACTTGGGCAAGTCTTGAGAGCACGCGGGGATGAATGGCCGAGGCTTGGGGCGGCTTTGTAGGCACGGCGCGGTGCACGGGCGGCCGTGGACCGGCGAGCGTGCGCGGGCGTGTACTGGGAGGCGCAGGTGCGCGAACGAGTGTGAACCGGAGGTGTCAGCCACGGTCGAACATGTGTGCCCGTTGCCTCTGCCCAAGTTCTAGCGCTGATTGGGTGCAAATCTTCGCGAATTTGGGCAAGATTGCTGTGAAGGATTTGTTCATCTGACCTTGCTTTGTCTTTTGTGTATGGACGTCGCGCGGTTTTAGGCTAGGGACAGGGAGTTGTAGCATCACCAAGGTGCCAGTGTCAGAATGTCTGGTCCCGAGGTCAAACTGCGCCAAAACCGTGTCAAATGAATTTGGTTTGAGTTCAGAAATTCAGAAATCTGAATTTCTCCAAGGGTTCATGGAAAGAGGTCTGAAATTCAGAAATTCAGAAATCTGAATTTCTCCAAGGGTTCATGGTTTAAGGGCTGATTTGGGGAATTTTAAAAAAAAACAAATGGCCAAACTCTCTTACTATGATTTGTTAGTTATTTGATGAACTAAAACTTTGTAATTTGATCATATCTAAAATTTGCATTTTCCCCCATGACTTCTCCCAATTACCCTTTATGCTTCACTTGGTTTACTTAGGATTTATTAGGGTTTGAGAGTCTTTCTCCCTCAAGGTTCATGACAAGATTAAGGAGAGTTTTAAAAAGATTCATATAAACATTTGCTCTAAATTTTCTTTTGATGTTCAACCTTTCACTAGATTTACATGTGATAATAGGTTGGGGTTAGCTTAGGGAAGAACCCTAGGTGACACTGGGGTGTCACAGAGCCCCGGCGCGCTCCACCTGAGCAGGCCGCGCACCAGGTTAAGCGCTCCCTCAGACTGGAAACAGTCAGGGTGACCAAATGAAGCCATGGCATGTGCGGTGGCGTGGGCGTAGAGCAGAGGAGCAAGAAGGCAAAGGGGCACAAGCGATTGGGAGAGAATGCAAAAGGGTACCTGCTGCACGCGGGGTGAATCCTTTTTCAAGGAAACCAGAGTCCTTGTTAGGGAAACTGTAACGTCCTGAATTTGGGGTAGAATTTTTTTTCTTCTTTTTACCCACCAAATTCAAGTGTTACTCTCTTTTCTTTTCCCATTTCGCTCCTTCTTCCCAATTTCAAAGCAGTATAGCGACTGGCGTCCATATCGTGTGTAAACAAAACCTAAGTTGACATGAGTGTTGCATCATGCCGAATCTTATTTCTTTGTATGATTTCATGCTTAATCGCGTGCGTTGCTTAGTTTCATTTCGGATTTTTGCTTTGCGAATTGATTTCCGATCTGTGGTTGTGCGTGCCACGGGGTTTTGACCCACGGTGCGGCCTAACCCAGCCCAGCCCGACCCAGCCCAACCCAGCCCGACCCAGCCCGGCTCAGCCCGCACGCCCCAGGCGCCCCCTGCTCCCCATGCGTGCGCGCCCCTGGTCCCTTTTCTCTCATTTGATTTCTCCCGCGCAGCAACCTCTCTCTCTCTCTCTCTCCCATCTCTCTCTCCCCGTGGTGCCCTAGGTTTTGGAGACGGTGATCGTTGGAGTTGGATCCCCGAGGTGAGCTCCCCTCCCCTCCCTTCTCCTCTCTCTCCCTCTTCCTCTCCCTCCCCTTCCCTTCCCTGCACGCGCCCTCCTTCTTCTCCCCTGCGCGCATGCCCCCTGCAGCCCTAGCGCGTGGCCCCCTGCGGCCCTCGGCGGCGCGCCCCTCGGCGAGGCGGCCCTGGCCCCCTCACGACGCGATGGCCCCTGGCCCTCCCCGCGACGGCCCCGCCCTCCCCCGCGGTGGCCCCCTGCTCCCCCGGCGACGCGGTCTCCGCCCTCCCCCGCGGCGGCCTCGGCCCCCGGCGGCGCGGCCCTCCCCCTGCTCCCCCGCAGCGGACTCGCCCCCCCCCCATGGCGCGGCTCCCTCGCCTCCCCTCGGCGCGGCCCTGGCCCCCTGCGCGTGGCCCCCAGCTCCCAGCGGCGCGGCTCTGGCCCCTCCGCGCGGCGTCCCGACCCCCGGCGACGTGGCTCCCTGACCCCCTCGCGCGTGGCCCTTCGGCCCCTGCACGCGGCCATCCCGGCCCGGTGCGTGGCCCCTGCCCTCGGCAGCATGGACCCCCGTCGCGGTCCCTGCGCGCGTGTCGGCGCGACCTCGCGCTCCCCCGTTTACCCAACGCGTCCCCGCATGCGCAGCCCCACGCACACGGTGATTTATTCTTGTTCTTTTTAATTAATTTTAAACTCTGTTCAGTTAGCGTGCGCGTCGCACGCTTCGTCACGCGATGAATTGGTTTAATTTCAGGTTCTATTAATGTGCTGCGTCGCGCGCTTCGTCGCGCGACGGTCCAATTTAGTTTTAGGATTGTTTAATGTATGACGTCGCGCGTCCAGTCGCGCGACGTTCCATTCTAAATTCAGTTTGGATGACGTATGCCGTCGTGCGTTTCCTCGCGCGACGCTTAACGTTCATTTATAAATAATGCAAGAGTCTCATTGCGCGCCCTGTCGCGTGACGAGTCGTTTATTTCTTAATTCAATTCAAATGTTGTGTCGCGCGTCTCGCCGCGCGACCATTTCCTTTAATTCACCCTTATCTGCTTATAATGGTTAAACATGGAACATGACTTTACCTTATGCTAAACGCGATGGCTAAATTAATACCATTCTGTTTAGAAGAGTATTTTAATTTATAATCATCTAACGTGATCGCTCTCCGACCGCAGCCTCGACCGTTACTTTCTCTTTCTCGCTTAGCTGTAGGTGTGAGCCCTACGTCGAACGTCTGTTTATTTATTGCATTCTATTGTATGGTGTACTGTTCCTTTGTATTAATGGTGTGGAATGTATGTTTGAACTCGTATAGATAACGGTCAGTTGGCAGAGTCCGAAGGAGTTGCAGGTGAAGACCCTGAGCAGCAGTCGGTTGGTGAAGGCAAGTGTCCCTTGACCCATCTATGTCCTACTAATTCTTATAATTCACTTCCCGCATTCACACAGTTTATACCTAAGGATTGACTAGCTTTTGTCTATCTTGTCCTTGTTTACCTATTCTGGTTGGGTTATTTCAGTTTAGCTTTATGCTAGCGCTTCACATTAATCAATGAACATGATGAGATTATCTATGATACGCTGTTTTCCCTTTTGATTATGATGACGGTACTTGTGGCCCTTAAGGGGACTCGAGCTGTTTCTCGAGTGCCTCTCCGTAAGGACCTGTTCGTTGGATGACCGCCCAGGAAAACAGTGCAACCATGAGGGTGGAGTGGGACGCCCTTAGCTGAGTAATTAGAGGAACTGGGGTATAGTTCGCTTCGCCGTCATGCCGTTAATGGGGCTCGGTGTATGTGGCTCGCTCTGCCAAGGTTGGTTCGCCCCTTGGGGAGGAGTTCGGTGCATTTAGGAAACCTAACGGGTGGCTATAGCCCCAGGAAATCTTTGTAAAGGCTATGTAGTGAGACCCTGCCTATTCACCTTGGTAGTGTTTAAGGGTTTGATCGGCCCGAGGCAAGAGGGAATCACGGCTTGTGGGTAAAGTGCGCAACCTCTATAGAGTGTTATGAAACTGATATATCAGTCGTGCTCGCGGTTATGAGCGGCCAAGGGAGCTCCATTGATTAGAGATACTGGATCAGAGATGTTTGGTTTACAGGTGGTGACGAGGATGATGGTTTTGGTTATGACTATGGTGCTGGTAAGTGGTATTCTTTTTGTTTGGAAAGGGTACATCGGGTTAATAACTTGGGTTAATGCTAAAACCTGGCTTTCTACTAGTAAATAATAACCTGACTAACTAAAAGCAATCGCTTGACTTAACTCCACATAAAGCTAGTCCACTACGGCCAAAACAGGACATTTGCTGAGTATGTTGATGTGTACTCACCCTTGCTTTACACACCAAACCACCCCCAGGTTGTCAGCGTTGCAACCACTACTCAGGTGAAGATGAAGTCGTGGAGGAGGACTTTCAGGAGTTCCAAGATTATGACGAGTTCTAGGCGTGGGTTAGCGGCAACCCCCAGTCGGCTGCCTGTGTAGGTCGTGTGTATCTATGTTTCTTTTCCACACTTTGATTATTGTTAAAGACTATGTGGATGTCTCGGACATCATGATGTAATCGACTATTATACCCTCTTTTATGTCATTATCTGAGCACTGTGTGATGATGTCCAGTTATGTAACTGCTGTGTACGTGAATTACTGATCCTGGCACGTACATGGTTCGCATTCGGTTTGCCTTCTAGAACCGGGTGTGACATAGGTGGTATCAAAGCCGTGCTGACTGTAGGACCACTAACCTAGAGTAGAATGGTCGTTCTAAGGATTATAGACCCCTATTATCACCTTGACTTTGGTATCCCTTCAAAAGTTGGTCATATCGAACAAACCTATGTTCTACTATATATTATACCTTGCTAAAAATCTTTTGTTTATTCAAATTCCTCATTTCTTTATGGTTTACTTGCTGGTCATATTAGTTCTGTTCTCACTCTTATGCTTATGGTGTCTTTTGTAGATGGCTCGTCTTAGACACACTGCACGGAAGTCAGTCATCCCCTTCTTACCCTCTCATCTCGCGGAGCGTCCGCTTCGTCGTCCGGTGGATGGTCAGTATAGCCACTTGGAGAGGCTGCACCACCGCCTGCACGAGGAGCAGGAGTGTCGACGACAGGAGCTGGAGCAGCAGGGCTCTTCTTTCTCGCTTCAGCAGGAGATAGAGTCTGTGAGGAGCTGTTCCCCCGTGCTCCCGCTGGAGGCACCCCCGCACCACCACTGAGCGCCCCAGCCGCTGGAGTAGCTACTGGAGGAGACCCAGATGACGCAGGTGGCGACAACAGCTCGAGCCACAACAACGACCTTTCTGAGGAGCAAGAGTTGGGAGGATGGGTTGCTCGACCCATCACCTGTGACGCCGCTCGTGGGTGTCACTTCCACGATGCGCTTGACACCCTGCTACGCCAGGCACTCGACTGGCGTACTTGGTCTATCGAGTATCACTGTGTTGTCTTCCAGCACAGTCGTGGGGTTTACCCAGACCACTGGGAGGCGACCTGCTTGGTGCACCGTCCGGAGAACAGTCTCCGAGGTGCAGAGGTCTGCTCAGAGCACTATTCCATCTCTGAGCGGGACTCAACTGAGGCGGCCATGCAAGATGTCGCACAGTGTGCTCTTTCGCACTACTGCTCAGTGCTCGGTGGGGTAGCCGACGGTCTCAACTTGAAGTATTACCCCCGTCGCCCATCTGGCAGCACAGGAGGCGTGGTTGTCTCACCTGTTGGTGAGGACAATCCTAGGTTAAGTAGCACAATCAACCTAGCCGTCGTGCTAAACACAGAGCTGGACCATGCATTAGATGAGCTGAGTAGGGCTCGTGCTGAGATTGCCTACCTGTGGGCTGAGCGCACGGAGCATCGTCACCTAGAGGATGGTTCCCCCGCTCCCGTCGGGACTCAGCACCCGTACCGCTCACCTCGGCGTGGACACCAGACTTTTGGCGACCCCGACTGCAGGACCAAGATAAATTTAGAACCATAGATCGTCAACGTCAGATCTTGTAATTAATACGAAAATATATATATAGAAGCTATAGTCTTAGCATCAGTCTTACTCTTAGTTAGTCTTAGTTAGACAGGGTAGTTTGCTTATCATGTGCCTTTATGTTTGTCATGACGAACTATGCTGGATTTGGATCTTTGTAATGACTGTCGCCAGGGTGTGGGTATCCCCTGCACTTTGGTTTACCTGTTGAATGTTAATAAAATTAGTTACCTAGTTGGGAAGCCCTTTTGTTCTACTTTCCTCTTTATCTGAGAAGCTGTGTTGGTCTGTGTTGGAGATCAGTGAAGATGTTCATCTGTTTAGTATGGTGGAAGAATTCTATACTCTTTTCTTATGCTGCAAGATTTGCAAGATCAGTTATGATGTGTGGTTGCATTATGCAGATGTCAGAAAACAGGCGCAGAGGAGGAAGGCGTGCTCAACAGGAGCGGCCAGCTCAGCATGATGAGGCACCCCAGCAGCAGCAACTGTCACTCCCGCCCCCGATGACGATCGAGCAGATGTTCTTAATGCAGACTCAGGCAGTTCAAGCCATCAGTCAGACTCTGGCCGCCATTCAGTAGCAGCAGCAGCAGCCACCACCTCAACCTCAGATGCCTCAGATGCCTAGGGACAAGCGTGCTGAATTCATGAGAGGTCATCCTCCAATGTTCGCTCACTCTTCTGACCCCATGGATGCTGATGATTGGTTGCGCACTGTGGAGTGGGAGTTGCACACTGCTCAGTGCGACGACAGGGAGAAAGTCCTGTATGGTCCCCGTCTGTTGAGAGGAGCAGCCCGGTCTTGGTGGGAGTCTTACCTCGCCACCCACGCCAACCCCGACACTATTACCTGGGAGGAATTCAGAAACAATTTCTGCCAGTACCATGTTCCTGTAGGTCTGATGACAGTGAAGAAGGAGGAGTTCCTGACACTCAAACAAGGGTCAATGTCCGTCAGTGAGTACCGAGACAAATTTCTGTAGCTGTCCCGCTATGCTCCTGAGGATGTCAACACAGATGCCAAGAGGCAGTATTGCTTCCTGAGAGGCTTAGTCGACCCTCTGCAGTATCATCTGATGAATCATACCTTCCCCACATTTCAGCACCTGATCGACAGAGCGATCATGACAGAGAAGAAGCGCAAGGAGATGGAGGATCGCAAGCCCAAGATCAGTGGACCTTAGCCTGGAAGCAGCAATCGCCCTCGTTTCTTAGGCAACCCACCTAAGCAGTTCAGGCAGAACCAGCGCCCACCTCAGTAGCAGCAGTTTCAGAGGCAGTACCCTCAGCACCAGCAGCAGAATCGCCAGAACAACCAGTCAGGAGGAGGTCAGTTCCAGAGGCAGAATCAGCAGGCACCTAGTCTTCCCGCCCTAGCAACCAACCAGAGCAGTCAGGCAGCACCAGTTTAGGGTAGAAACAGAGCATGTTTCCATTGTGGAGAGCAAGGCCATTGGGTGATGCAATGTCCGAAGAAGGCAGCCCAACAGCAGTCAGGCCCCAGTGTCCCAGCAAAGCAGAATGTGTCTCAGCCTGGAGCAGGCAACCGCCCTCAGCCACGCTACAACCATGGGAGACTGAACCACTTGGAGGCTGAAGCGGTTTAGGAAACCCCCGGCATGACAGTAGGTATGTTTCCAGTCGACTCCCATATTGCAGAAGTGTTATTTGATACTGGAGCAACGCATTCATTTATTACTGCATCTTGGGTAGAAGCACATAATCTTCCAATCACTACCATGTCAACCCCCATCCAAATTGACTCAGCCGGTGGTAGAATTCGAGCTGATACCATTTGCTTGAATGTAAGTGTGGAAATAAGGGGGATAGCGTTTCCCGCTAATCTCATAGTAATGGGTACTCAGGGAATAGATGTCATCCTAAGGATGAATTGGCTAGATAAGTATCAGGCAGTTATCAGCTGTGATAAGAGGACAATCAAGTTGATGTCCCCACTAGGAGAGGAAGTGGTGACCGAGTTAGTCTCACCTGAGCCAAGAAAAGGAAGTTGTCATCAGATGGCTATTGATAGCAAGGAGCCAGATTCACTCGATATTATCAAGGTTGTGTCAGAATTTCCAGATGTGTTTCTGGAAGATTTACCAGGTATGCCACCTGAGTGGAAAGTTGAGTTTGCTATAGAGCTTCTTCCTGGCACCGCCCCCATTTCTAAAAGATCCTATAGAGTATCTGGACCAGAGTTGGTTGAACTCAAGAAGCAGATTGATGAGCTGTCAGAGAAAGGTTATATAAGGCCAAGCACCTCGCCTTGGGCCGCCCATGTCCTATTCGTGGGAAGAAAGATGGCACCAGAAGGATGTGTATCGATTATCAAGCTCTGAATGAGGTCACAATCAAGAACAAGTACCCCTTGCCCAGAATAGAAGATCTGTTCGACCAGTTGAGAGGAGCCAGCGTGTTCTCAAAGATAGATCTGATGTCAGGTTATCACCAGCTCAGGATTCAACCTTCAGACATTCCGAAGACGACATTCATTACCAAGTATGGGTTGTATGAGTTCACTGTAATATCTTTTGGTCTAACGAATGCACCAGCCTTCTTCATGAATCAGATGAACAGTGTATTCATGGATTATCTTGACATGTTTGTGGTGGTATTTATTGATGACATTCTTATATATTCTCAAAGTGAAGAAGAGCATGCTGATCATTTGAAGATGGTATTGCAGAGATTGCGAGACCACCAGTTATATGCAAATTTGAGCAAGTGCGAGTTCTGGATTAATGAAGTCCTGTTCTTGGGCCACATAATCAACAAAGAAGGATTGGCTGCGGATTCGAAGAAAGTGGCAGACATTCTGAACTAGAAAGCACCAACAGATGCCTGAGGAATCAAGATCTTCATTGGAATGGCTGGATATTATCAGCGATTCATTGAAGGGTTTTCGAAGATTGTGAAACCAATGACAGCTTTGCTAGGCAACAAGGTTGAGTTCAAGTGGACCCAGAAATGTCAAGAGGCTTTTGAAGCGCTGAAAGAGAAGTTGACTACAGCGCCTGTTTTAGTCTTGCCTGATGTGCACAAGCCCTTCTCAGCGTATTGCGATGCTTGTTACACTGGTTTGGGATGCGTGTTGATGCAGGAGGGAAAAGTTGTGGCTTACTCGTCCCGACAGTTGAAGGTTCATGAGAAGAATTATCCAATCCATGACCTAGAGTTGGCAGCAGTGGTTCATGCATTGAAGACATGGAGGCACTATCTGTATGGACAGAAATGCGATGTTTACACAGATCACAAGAGTCTGAAGTACATATTCACTCAGTCGAAGCTGAATATGAGGCAACGAAGATGGTTAGAGTTGATCAAGGACTATGAATTGGAGATTCATTACCATCCAGGCAAAGTGAACGTAGTGGCAGATGCTTTGAGCAGGAAAAGTCAAGTCAACCTGATGGTCGCTCATCTGATGCCTTATGAGTTGGCCAAAGAGTTTGACAGGTTGAGCCTCGGATTTCTAAACAATATGCGAGGAGTGATAGTTGAGTTAGAGCCTACCCTAGAGCGGGAAATCAAAGAAGCACGGAAGAATGATGAGAAGATCAATGAAATCCGGCAGATAATTCTAGAGGGCAGAGGCAAAGATTTTCGGGAAGATGCAGAAGGTGTGATATGGTTCAAAGACTGTTTGTGTGTTCCCAATGTCTAGTCCATTCGGGAGTTGATCCTTAAGGAATCTCATGAGCCAGCTTATTCCATACACCCTGGAAGTGAGAAGATGTATCAGGATTTGAAGAAGAAATTCTGGTGGTACGGAATGAAAAGGGAGATCACAGAGCATGTGGCTATATGTGACAGTTGTCAAAGGATCAAGGCAAAGCATCAAAGGCCAGCTGGATTGTTGCAACCATTGTGAATTCCTCAGTGGAAATGGGATGAAATCGGAATGGACTTCATAGTCGGATTGCCTCGCACTCGAGACGGCTACGATTCCATTTGGGTAGTGGTGGACCGCTTAACCAAGTCAGCCCACTTCATACCCGTCAAGACCAACTACAGCAGTGCAGTATTGGCAGAGTTGTACATGTCCTGGATCGTTTGTCTTCATGGTGTGCCAAAGAAGATAGTGTCAGACAGAGGAATGCAGTTCACCTCTCATTTCCGGCAGCAGTTGCATGAAGCCTTGGGTACACATCTGAATTTCAGTTCAGCTTATCATCCGCAGGCAGATGGTTAGACCGAAAGAACTAATCAAATCCTCGAAGATATGTTGAGAGCTTGTGCGTTGCAAGATCAGTTTGGATGGGACAAGAGGTTACCTTACGCAGAATTCTCCTATAACAACAGTTACCAGGCCAGCTTGAAGATGTCACCATTTCAGGCGCTTTATGGAAGGAGTTGTAGAACTCTGTTGCAATGGGATCAGCCTGGAGAAAAGCAAGTGTTTGGGCCAGACATTTTGCTCGAAGCTGAAGAGAACATCAAGATGGTTCGAGAGAACCTGAAGATAGCACAATCAAGGCAGCGAAGCTATGCAGACACTAGAAGGAGAGAGCTGAGTTTCGAAGTCGGAGACTTCGTCTATTTGAAAGTTTCGCCTATCAGAGGAGTCAGAAGATTCAGAGTCAAAGGCAAGCTAGCACCCCGCTATGTTGGTCCGTACCAGATTCTCGCAAGGCGTGGAGAAGTGGCCTATCAGCTCAGTCTGCCCGAAGGCTTGTCCGCAGTGCATGATGTCTTTCATGTGTCTCAGTTGAAGAAGTGCCTGCGTGTGCCAGAAGAGCAGTTGCCAGTGGAAGGTCTGGAGGTCCAGGAGGACTTGACCTATATAGAGAAGCCAGCGCAGATTCTTGAGACGGCAGACAGAGTCACCCGGAGGAAGACTATCAGAATGTGCAAAGTCAGATGGAGTCACCACTCAGAGGGAGAAGCAACCTGGGAGCGTGAACTCTTTGTTGGCCAACCTTGATCTCTTTGTTGGCCACCCTTGAACTCTTTGTTGGCCAACCTTGAATCTCGAGGGCAAGATTCTTTTAAGAGGGATATGTTTGTAACGCCCTGAATTTGGGGGTAGAATTTTTTCTTCTTTTTACCCACCAAATTCAGGCGTTACTCTCTTTTCTCTTCCCGTTTCGCTCCTTATTCCCAATTTCAAAGTAGTATAGCGACTGGCGTCCATATCGTGTGTAAACAAAACCTAAGTTGACATGAGTGTTGCATCATGTGAATCATATTTCTTTGTCTGATTTCATGCTTAATCGCGTGTGTTGCTTAGTTTTGTTTCGGATTTTTGCTTCACGAATTGATTTTCGATCTGTGGTTGTGCGTGCCACGGGGTTTTGACTCACGGTGCGGCCCAGCCAAGCCCGACCCAGCCCAGCCCGGCCTAGCTCAGCCCGTGTGCCCCACTGGTCCCTTTTCTCTCATTTGATTTCTCCCACGCAGCAACCTCTCTCTCTCTCCCATCTCTATCTCTCTCCCCGTGGTGCCCTAGGTTTTGGAGACGGTGATCGCCGGAGTTGGATCCCTAAGGTGAGCTCCCCGCCCCTCCCTTCTCCTCTCTCTCACTCTTCCTCTCCCTTCCCTTCCCTTCCCTGCGCGCGCCCTCCTTCTTCTCCCCTGCGCGCGCGCCCCCTGCAGCCCCTGCGCGCGGCCTTCGGCCCCCTCGCGGTGTGGCTCCCCCGCACCCCGGCGCGGTGGCCCCGCCCTCCCCCATGGTGGCCCCTGCTCCCCCGGCGGCGTGGTCCCCGCCCTCCCCCGCGGCGGCCTCGGCCCCCGGCGGTGCAGCCCTCCCCCTGCTCCCCCCGTGGCAGCCTCGCCCCCCCCCATGGCGCAGCTCCCTCGCCTCCCCTCAGCGCGGCCCCCGGCCCCTGCGCGCGGCGTCCCGACCCCCAGCGGTGTGGCTCCCTGGCCCCCTCGAGCGCGGCCCTTCGGCCCCTGCGCGTGGCCGTCCCAGCCCCGGTGCGTGGCCCCTGCCCTCGGCAGCGTGGACCCCCGGCGCGCGTCTCGGCGCGGCCTGCACGGCCTCGCGCTCCCCCGTTTACCCAACGCGTCCCCGCATGTGCAGCCCCACGCGCGCGGTGATTTATTCTTGTTCTTTTTAATTAATTTTATACTCTGTTCAGTTAGCGTGTTGCGTCACGCGCTTTGTCGCGCGACGAATTGGTTTAATTTCAGGTTCTATTAATGTGCTGCATCGCGCGCTTCGTCGCGCGACGGTCCAATTTAGTTTCGGGATTGTTTAATGTATGACGTCGTGCGTCCAGTCGCGCGACGTTCCATTCTAAATTCAGTTTGGATGACGTATGTCGTCGTGCGTTTCGTCGCGGACGCTTAACGTTCATTTATAAATAATGCAAGAGTCTCGTTGCACGCCCCGTCACGCGACGAGTTGTTTATTTCTTAATTCAATTCAATTGATGTGTCGCGCGTCTCGCCGCGCGACCGTTTTCTTTAATTCACCCTTATCTGCTTATAATGGTTAAACATGGAACACGATTTTACCTTATGCTAAACACGATGGCCAAATTAATACAATTTTGTTTAGACGAGTATTTTAATTTATAATCATCTTACGTGATCACTCTCCGACCGCAGCCTCGACCATTACTTTCTCTTTCTCGCTTAGCCGTAGGTGTGAGCCCTGCGTCGAACGTCTGTGTATTTATTGCATTCTATTGTATGATGTATTGTTCTTTTGTATTAAAGGTGTGGAATGTATGTTTGAACTCGTACAGATAACAGTCAGTTGGCGGAGTCCGAAGGAGTTGCAGGTGAAGACCCTGAGCAGCAGTCGGATGGTGAAGGCAAGTGTCCCTTGACCCATCTATGTCCTACTAATTCTTATAATTCACTTCCCGCATTTACACTGTTTATACCTAAGGATTGACTAGCTTTTGTCTATCTTGTACTTGTTTACCTATTCTGGTTGGGTTATTTCAGTTTAGCTTTATGCTAGCGCTTCACATTAATCAATGAACATGATGAGATTATCTATGATACGCTGTTTTCCCTTTTGATTATGATGATGGTACTTGTGGCCCTTAAGGGGACTCGAGCTGTTTCTCGAGTGCCTCTCCGTAAGGACCTATTCTTTGGATGACCGCCCGGGAAAACAGTGCAAGCATGAGGGTGGAGTGGGACGCCCTTAGCTGAGTAATTAGAGGAACTGGGGTGTAGTTCGCTTTGCCGTCGTGCCATTAATGGGGCTCGGTGTATGCGGCTCGCTTTGCCAAGGTTGGTTCACCCCTTGGGGAGGAGTTCGATGCATTTAGGAAACCTAACGGGCGGCTAAAGCACCAGGAAATCATTGTAAAGGCTACGTAGTGAGACCCTGTCTATTCACCTTGGTAGTGTTTAAGGGTTTGATCGGCCCGAGGCAAGAGGGAATCACGGCTTGTGGGTAAAGTGCGCAACCTCTGTAGAGTGTTATGAAACTGATATATCAGCCGTGTTCGTGGTTATGAGCGGCCAAGGGAGCTCCATTGATTAGAGATACTGGATCAGAGATGTTTGGTTTACAAGTGGTGACGAGGATGATGGTTTTGGTTATGACTATGGTGCTGGTAAGTGGTATTCTTTCCGTTTGGAAAGGGTACATCGGGTTAATAAGGGTTAATGCTAAAACCTGGCTTTCTACTAGTAAATAATAACCTGACCAACGAAAAGCAATCGCTTGACTTAACTCCACATAAAGCTAGTCCACTACAGCCAAAACAGGACATTTGCTGAGTATGTTGATTTGTACTCACCCTTGCTTTACACACCAAACCCGCCCCCTAGGTTGTCAGTGTTGCAACCACTGCTCAGGTGAAGATGAAGTCGTGCAGATGGACTTCCAGGAGTTCCAACATTATGACGAGTTCTAGGCGTGGGTTAGCGCTAACCCCTAGTCGGCTACCTGTGTAGGCCATGTGTATCTACGTTTCTTTTCCGCACTTTGATTATTGTTAAAGACTATGTGGATGTCTCGGACATCATGATGTAATCGACTATTATACCCTCTTTTATGTCATTATTTGAGCACTGTGTGATGATGTCCAGTTATGTAACTGTTGTGTACGTGAATTACTGATCCTGGCATGTACATGGTTCGCATTCGGTTTGCCTTCTAGAACCGGTTGTGACAGAAACCCTTCCGCGCGCCCCTCAATCGCCGTAGGAAATCTCGCCCGACGGGCACCAAGGACCAAGGCAACTCAGTCTATGACACAGGCACTAGTAAGAATGTGATCATCAGTGACGATTTTCAAGTGACGCTGGTGACTTCAGTCACAGATTGATACATTTCTATGACCAAATTTACATCTTCCTCAACAATTACAAGGGATGAAGATTAGACTTGAATATTAAAGACGAAAATGAAAGGAACATCATAGACACAAAGTTTGGACGCAACAAGTTCGTCACAGATTAGATTTGATATCGTCATCGCTAATTTGGCTTGATCGGCTGACATAATGATGAAATAAATTGGTCACAGATGAGTTTTAGTAAAAAAACGGCCCACGTGTACACACCACTTGACGGCGTGGGATCCTTGGCCTACATGGGCCACAGTTTTTTGGGACACAGCCCCCGCCTGGCGACGCGGCCCCGGCCCAGAACTGGAAGCGGCAGTTAGTTATTTGGCAAAAAAAAGTTGCGCCCACGGAGCTTCGAACTAGGGACCTGCGCCTTTCTTCAAATCGTTGTTACCACCAGACTACTCACTTGTTCTTGTATATAAAGAAAGTATCTGTCTGTTAACAGGTGTTCCCATCTGTTGTTATGTTAACAGGTTTTCCCAGCCGCCATTCTGCGATCTGCATGGTTGTTCGCCTGTTCTGATTTTGCCTTCTGCGATCTGCGCTTCTGCAATCGGCCCTCAGGTTACAGCACACAACGACGCCGGCGTCTGTCGTCGTCCGCTTGATCGGCAACTGGGTAGCGTCGCAGCGAACGAGCGATCTTGTCGCCTGATCCATTGATCCAACTGTGTTGGAAGAACGGCGTTGTCTGCAAACAGCGAGGCAGAGAAGCTTCGGGCGCGGCAAAGCAGCGGCGTCGTGCGCAGAGCTACGGCGCGCGTGGACAGAACAGCGGCAGGGCAGGGAGAAAAGACAAGGTTTGATATGTTGTGTTTTTGACAATAAGGTTCCATGTGCGTTTGAATTTTATTTCATACATGCATGTGTTTGATGTGGTTTTCAATTTTGTTCAATGTAATCATAGTTATGGAGTTAATGCAAGTTTTAATTTATTGTCAAAATAGATGGATAGAAGATGGGTTTATGGGAAACAATTCACACCTGCATATGTGAAAGGAGTTGAAGAGTTCATGAATTTTGTTACTGAAAGATACCTAGAAGACACACACATTCGTTGTCCGTGCGTGAATTGTCTTAATCAAAGGCTGCGAACTCAGAGTGAAGTAGAAACTCATATACACATTTATGGAATGTCAGCTACATACACGAGGTGGATTCATCATGGGGAGTCGGCAGATACAGAAGTTGAGGGTATAGAGGAGGATGTCGAAGGATATGATAATGACTTTGGGATACATATGGATGTGGACGATGATGTTTATGATGATGATCATGGAGTACCTGAGATGATCGGTGAACTGTTTGCAACGGCAGAGGCTGATGGAGAAGAGCCAAGATTTGCAGGAGTTCTTGGAGATTCAAAGAAGGCACTTAGTCCGAGTTCTAGCCATTCAAAATTTTCTTTTATGGTGAGGATGTTGTATATGAAGTCTCGTTATCGAATCAGCAATACAGCATTTCCAGTAATGATGAAGATGATGTCCGATGGATACCCTAACAGTGAGTTGCCAAAATCATATAATGAGGCCATGAAATATCTTAAAGAATTGGGCCTTGGATACGAAAACATCCATGTGTGCAAGAAAAATTGTGTGTTGTTTCAGAATGTTAATGCTAAATTGAATGAGTGCCCAGTATGCACGGAGTCTAGACGGAAAGATGAAACTGGTTCGAAGCGGGTTCCACATAAGGTTTTGAGGCATTTTCCACTGTTGCCAAGGTTGAAAAGAATTTTTGCTTCAAAACAAACTTTAGAGGAAACACAATGGCACAAGAAAGTGAGGAAGCCAGTCGCCAATGTGATGAGCCATCCAGCTGATGGGGAAGCGTGGAAGGACTTTGACCGAAAGTACCCAGGTTTTGCAAATGATCCGAGGAACCTGAGGCTAGCCTTAGCTACCGATGGATTCAATCCATTTGGCAACATGAGTACCCAGTACAGTATGTGGCCAGTGCTTGTGACACCGCTTAATCTCCCACCATGGGAATGCGTGAATCCAACAAACTGCTTTATGTCTTTACTCATCCCAGGTCCAAGATGTCCAGGAAAGGATTTTGATTTGTTCCTTGAGCCCCTAATTGAAGAACTGCTGAAGCTATGGAAGGGTGTCAAGACCTATGATGCATGTACTGGTAGGAAGTTCGACCTTCGTGCTGCTGTACTATGGTGTATACATGATTATCCAGCGCTGGCCACGTTATCTGGGCGAACAACAAAAGGGTATTATGCATGTATTTATTGCGACAAGAATCCGTTGTCTATGGCAATAAGGAATAAGTTATGCTACATTGGACATCGTCGTTACCTTAAAAGGACACATTCATGGCGGAATAGCTTGGATTTCAATGGTAAGCGTGAAAACAAAGTTGTGCCTGGCAGGTTCACTGTGGATGAGGTCCTACAAGAGCTAGAGAAGGTGAAAGATGTCAGGCCAGGGAAGCAGGCTGACATTACTGGAAATAAAAGGAAGCATAGTAGTGACAGTCCAAAGATTTATAGCCGGAAATCTGGGTTGTGGCAATTGCCATATTGGAAAGATTTGATGCTTCCACATAATCTCGATGTGATGCACATAGAGAAAAATGTATGTGAAAATATTCTTTGCACACTACTTAGTATACCAGGCAAGTCCAAGGACACACATAATGCAAGGCTAGATTTGTATGATATGGGCATAAGACCTGAACTGCACTTGCAACAAGATGGCAACTCGGCCTGCAGGGCTCCACCTGCTCCATATGTGTTGGGGAAGGATCAGAAAGTCGAGTTTTGCAAGTTCCTCAAAGGTATCAAGTTTCCTGATGGATTTGCGGATAACCTAGCAAGATACATAAGTGAAGATGGTTCAAAGGTGGTTGGAAAACTGAAAACACATTCTTGCCACATACTCTTACAGAGAATCATAGCCGCTGGCCTTAGAGGACTGGTGAGGAAGGATGTATATGAAGCAATTGCAGAGCTGGGGACCTTCTTCAGGGAACTATGCAGTAGAAATCTACGGATAGATGTTGTGCAACGGCTAAAAGGAGATATTCCATTGATCCTATGCAAGCTTGAGAAAATCTTTCCACCTGCCTTCTTTGATGTCATGGTGCACTTGAGTGTCCATCTTCCCGATGAGGCAATGCTTAGAGGACCTGTTCAGTATGGATGGATGTACCCAATAGAAAGGCGACTAGGCACTTTGAAAAATTTTGTAAGGAACAGGGCTAGGCCGGAAGGATCAATTGCTGAGGCATAAATGGCAAGTGATACCTTAACATTTTGTTCTAGGTACATGAAGGATGTTGACACTAGATTTAACCAGGATGATGATAGTGGTACAGAGATGCCATTGCCTAATGACATGTCTGTTTTTAAGCATGGTGCTACTCTTGTTGGAGCTACTAAGACTGAGTACATTGATGATGCTATCATGCATAAGTTAGTTTGGTATGTGCTACATAATGCTGATGAAGTACAGGAATATTTGACGTAAGTTAGTTTGGTATGTGCTACATAATTTATGTTATGTTTATTAAATTTGAAAATATGCTTATGAATAAAGTATGCCATGCAGTCTGTACAGGGAGGAGCTATCGCAGCAAGGTGCACGTCCAAATGATGTTGATCGAATGGTTCAACAAGGATTTGCAAAGTGGTTTATGTCCCATGTAAGTCACTAAACTTTTATGTTATAGGTTTACTAAAGTTTTTGGTATGCATATGTAATTGCTCAGCTGAGTAATTTTGTTGCAACAGGTTGAGAAGAAGCGTAATGAGAATCCAGAATTGGTTAGCGAAGGACTGTGGGCACTGTCGTGTGGCCCAGCTCGGTGAGTTAAGACTAGTACAGCTTGCAAGATTAATGGAGTGCGGTTTAGCACAGTGGATCGTGAGAAGTTCATGCAGACACAAAATAGTGGTGTAATGACTGAAGGTGAACATAATGGGGAGAACATAGATTTTTATGGTGTCCTTAAAGAGGTAATTGAGTTACAATATAACTCGAATTATCAAGTTCGTCGGTCGATGGTTGTATTTCGATGCAATTGGTACAACCAAGTAGGAAAGACTGTGGGCATTCGAGATGACAGCCATTTCAAATCCATCAATGTGCAGTCATTTTGGTACAAGTCCGATCCTTTTATCTTGGCAGACCAAGCGAAAAAGATATTTTACCTGCAAGACACAACTCCATATTGTAAAGATTTCCGAGTTGTGCAGAAATTTAAACATAGGAATATTTATGATGTGGCTGAAAAATATGAGGGCAGTAATGATGTGCATCAGGATTATTATTGTTCTGATACAGAGCATATAGTGCAAGAAGGTGATGATAATCAGGTTCTGCACAATGTTGAAGGTGGAGAAGCCAGTCTAATTGAAGGCAATTTAGAGGAACTAATAAGAAAAAAGACGGAAGCTGCTATTATTCTTGAAGATAGTGAGGATGAGGAGGAAGATGATACAATGTTTCAATATTTTAATGATGGTGGCGACGACAACAATGATGACATGTCCATAGAAGATGAAGATGAGGATTTCTAGTATTGATAGTTGATTTATGAACTGTTTAATTCAGATTAATACAGCATACTGAATGTGTGTCTGAAATTCAGTTCATGTTTAGATGATACAATGTATTTTCTGTATTTTCAGAACTGAATGTGTGTCTGAAATACTGAATTTGGGGTGAACTGAATTTGTGGTGAACTGAATGTGTATTCTGTATTTTCTGTATTTGCAGAACTGAACATCTGAAAATTTTCAGTTCATGTGATCTAAGCTGGGTTTATGGGAAACAATTTTCAGTTCATGTGATCTAAGCAAGTTTTAATTTATTGTCAAAATTTAAGCTAGGTTTATTGTCAAAACTGACCATCTAAAAATCTGAAAAATGACCATCTGAAAATCTGAAAAATGAACTGACCATCTGCTAGAAATGAAAACAGAAAACTGAAAATGCAGAACCTGAAGTTTAGATGTCTGAAAACTGAAAATGCAGAACCTGGGTTTCATGTGATCTAAGCATGTTTAGATGTCTGAAAATCTGAAAAATGCACTGCATCTTTAGATGTCTGAAAATCTGAAAAATGAACTGACCATCTGCTAGAAATGAAAACAGAAAACTGAAAATGCAGAACTTGAAGTTTAGATGTCTGAAAACTGAAAATGCAGAACATGGGTTTCATGTGATCTAAGCATGTTTAGATGTCTGAAAATCTGAAAAATGCACTGCATCTTTAGATGTCTGAAAATCTGAAAAATGAACTTACCATCTGCTAGAAATGAAAACAGAAAACTGAAAATGCAGAACTTGAAGTTTAGATGTCTGAAAACTGAAAATGCAGAACCTGGGTTTCATGTGATCTAAGCATGTTTAGATGTCTGAAAATCTGAAAAATGAACTGCATGTTTAGATGTCTGAAAATCTGAAAAATGAACTGCATCTCAGATTTCAACATGAACTGGGCAGAACTCTGAACTAGGCAGAACATAAAAATGCAGAAATCTGAACGGGCAGTTTAGCATCTGAAAATGCAGAATATGAACTGGGCATTCAGAACTCTGAACTGGGCGCTCGGTTACATCCTGGACAGAGAACAGTTGATGATTAAATATAACTGCGCTCTGTTACTAATGAACAAACGTGACTAGTGCAATGGTAACTCCTTGCTATTGTGAACCATGGTGTCTTGTGTTCAAGCTTGGGATAGGTAGGTTTTTTGGTTTTGTTGACATTTTTCAATCATTTTTGTATTTTTCTTTTATTTATTTACATGTATAGCACCAGTTTCTCCAAATCATTTCAACCTTTTTTTGGGGTGTTGATGGAGGTGTACCATGATGTTTTGTGCAGGTGCAATTTTTAGAACTAGTTTAACTATTAATGTAAGTATTTGTTATTTTACTAAAGAATAAGTGCTAAAAAACCTTAGGTAGCTAGAAAAATCTAGAAACTTGCATGTACACTTCATTTTGGTGTACAATGTTGACAAAAAAATTCAATTTATTCTGACAAAGTGGTGACATACATCCTACAAAAATGCATACATCTCTCACATAGAGCCTAATTATTGAGTGAGATATGTTCATGCTTGTGATGGATCTATACTACCACTTTCTCCAAATCATTTTAAACTTTAATGGGATGTTTATTGAACCAACCTATGATGTTATGTGCATTTATACATTTTTTAGACCTAGTTTACCAATTACTGTAATTATTTGATGCATTTCGTAAAGATATTTGTTACAATACCATAACCTAGCTAGAAAAATCTAAAAACTTGCATGTACACTTCATTTTGGTGTACAATGTTGACAAAAAAATGCAATTTATTCTGACAAAGTGGTGACATACATCCTACAAAAATGCATACATCCCTCATATAAGGCAAATTACTAAGTGAGAGATGTTCATGCTTGTGATGGATCTATACTACCACTTTCTCCAAATCATTTTAAACTTTAATGGATGTTTATTGAACCAACCTATGATGTTGTGTGCAGTTATGCAATTGTCAGACCTAGTTTACCAATTACTCTACTTATTTGATGCATTTCGTAAAGATATTTGTTACAATACCATAACCTAGCTAGAAAAATCTAAAAACTTGCATGGACCATTCATTTTGGTGTACAATTTTGACAAAATAGTTTCAACTCATTCGGACAAAGTGGTGACACACATCCTAAGAAAGGCATACATCTCTCATATAAGGCTAATTACTAAGTGAGAGATGCTATTGCAAGTGAGAGATGTATAGTACCACTATGTCAAAAATATTTCAAAATATTATAACATGATCATAAACCAAACTAATGTGTCCATGAATAGATAATTGCAAAAAAAACATAGAGATAGATAAAAAACAAAGAATTAATATAAAATGGTAGGCAAAACATAAAAAATGTCTCCTTGCAGGCTCTTGAACCTAGGAGCTCAGTCTTATAGTTAGCAGGTTAAACCATTGAGCTATGCACGTGTTTTCAATATATACCCAGCGCTAGTATACTTAAACGCATTAGCCTCCGCATTGCCAAACACATTGGGCGCCAAAAAACATGTTTCGTCGTCGTCACTAAAACAGACGCCGCTCTCATCCTCTATCTCCCGCACTCCTCTTATTTCTCCCCCACTCCTCTTCTTTCTCCCCCACTATTTTCTCCAAACCTAATCGCCGTCGTCGGGACACGACGGTTGTCGACGACCTGCCCCCTCGACCAGGTACCTCACCGCCGCCGCTGGGACACATCCGCCGTCGACGACCTGCCCCCTCGACCAGGTACCTCACCGCCGCCCCCTTACCTCTCATCGCGTTGATGAGCTGCATTGTCACCGACTTCACTCGCCGCATCCCACTCTATCTCATTGCCATCCGCATTTCTCTCGCCCCTTCCACCTAACACGCCCCATCCACATTGCTCTCGCCAACCCCTAAACCCTAACATCGCTGGATTTGGGTCATCGCAGACGACCTTGATGGTGAACAAAAGGAGGCACAGAAGTCAGAAAGGTCCAACCCCTAAACCCTAACCATCGCTAGATTTAGTTTAATTATTCATTCGTTGTTATCAGAGATATTGTAAATTGATTTATGTAATCATTGTGCACTAATACAGTTGTGTTTGGTTCCTTACATTGTGTTATATGCAGTCACATCCATGTTTTAGTAGAGAACTTATGTTTCTAGTACTGGTAGACAAGGTTCAAGAAAGCGCGATTAGGCGTGCGATTAGGCGCGGTTAAGCGCTGAGCAGAGGGTCAACGCATCGCTTACCTACTAAGCGGGCAATTAAGCGCTGGCCCTGCTTAATCGTGCCCATCCGGCATGTTTAAGGGAGATGAGGAGGGAGAGGAAGAGGAGGAACACCTCCGGGGTCAATCCAGCAGGCAGCAAATCGACGGATCGACGAGAGACAGAGAGCGGACAGACCTGCGATGGCTGCAGGCAGCAGATTGATGAGAGAGAGGTGGAGCGGCTTCGCGGTAGAGGTGAAGATCGCACGAGGGAGGAGAGGCTTCGGGAGAGGGAGCCGGAGAGCGTACGGCACGGAGGAGGATAGGCTTCGGGAGAGGGAGGCGGAGAGCACAGGGCAACGGCGCGGGGCGTGGAAGGAGGCAGCAGAGTACTAGGTCATCACGGGAGAGGGGTTTTGCGTTGAGCCTCCTGGCAGGTGGGCCTAGTGGGCTGCAGACTCATGAAGAGAGGAGGTGGGGGTTAAGGGCTGCTGCAGGGTGGCCCAATATCATGTATTTTTTTCTCTTTTTAACAAAAATGCTTAAGCACGATTAATCACGCTTAAGCTTTTTCACCACCATACCGCTCGCTCAGCGCTTAGTGCTTTCTTGAACCTTGCTGGTAGAAAGAGATGAGAATTTCTCCACTTTTTTTGTTCATCAGCTTGTGTAAATCTACATCGCCTAATCAATGTACTAGCTAGTACTTTGAACATTGTTTAAGCCTGCATAAAGATTTCCACAACCAAACAGGGGAAAAACTATAGTTATAGTGCAACCACAATTATGAAATTGCACAATCATAACCAAGCTTCATTATGACTGAATCTACACATCTTATCTATTTGCTTTTAGTAAAATCCTTCCCTGCAAATAGTAGTACCTCTTAGCTTTTAGTAAAATCCTTTACATTATCTAATACGCACAGTATGCTTGTTCTTATCTATCTTGCAAGTAGTTCAACATGAGCGAACTGCTTATGAGAGAAGACGGGATAAACAAGTGGAGGAGAATATAAAGAAGATGCAAGATTTGGGTCTGAACAAATATACTTCTGTTCTAAATAATTCTGTATCACCATCTGCATCAACAAAGGGGAAAATGCAGCAAACAAGATAAATAATAGTTAAGATTCGGATTCATATGCCTCTTTCTATCTCCTTGATGATGATGATCAAGGAGATACTGATGATGACACTGAATCTTATGAGCAGCCAAAATCCCTGGCAATGAAGGTGCTCCTTTTATCTTCAAAGTAGTGGATGCCAAATAGTTGCATTGCATTTCAATGTTTTTAATCTGGTGTTTAATATATGCTCATGCTTTTAGATTCATCTTCTTTATTTCATACCTCTTAATTAATATATGGTCTTGCTTTTAAATGCACATGACTATTTTTTGTGGACAGTATTCTAGAAGAGGTAGAAACACAACCCTTGCTTCAAAGAAGAAGATAGACCCCAACATGGCTCTAGGCATTAGGTTTAGCAAGAGAGTGAGGGCAGGTCCACAACCAGAGGAGCAATCTTCAAAAAGGCTTCACTCTACAGAGACAGATG
The DNA here is from genome assembly GCF_902167145.1 of Zea mays. Taxonomy (NCBI): domain Eukaryota; kingdom Viridiplantae; phylum Streptophyta; class Magnoliopsida; order Poales; family Poaceae; genus Zea; species Zea mays. Next base: position 60,142,612 of record NC_050098.1, read on the forward strand.
GCCATAATGTACAGGAACCAATAGATGGAAATGATCACATACCAAACAGCCCTACTACACCTGGACTTGCTGATCATTTCAGCAGAGCTGCAGAGGAAGCCATGGCATCTGCTGCTCATGACAGTACAGGTGATGCTGAAGGCAACAACCGTACTACACCTGGACTTGCTGATCATTTCAGCAGAGCTGAAGAGGAAGACATGGCATCTGCTGCTCATGACAGTACAGGTGATGCTCAAGGCAATGTAGCTAGAGATGAAGAAACGGAAGGCAAGTTCTAGTTTTTTCAGTCAAATATGGCATCTCTTTTGCTGATTTGCATGAAACAAAACAATTTCATTATTCAATAAAAGCGAATTATATTTTGTAGCTCCTACACAGCGAGCACCAAGGAGACCCAGGGCAGCAACCAAGGGAAAACAACTGGACAGGATGACTAAAGTTATGCAAAGGAGACTGCCCATAGCTGTTGAGGAAGGCAAAAAAAAAGGCCACATGAACCTGTTCAAGCTGCCAAGTTTGCATCAGAGGTTGGCATCATTATTCGGGAAACCATGCCTATCCTAACTCGTTGGAAAGATTACAAGGACGATCAGAAATACTACAACAGCTTTGTGTCACAGCTAAATGTAAGTGCATTACTAATTCTATGGTTCACTTGTATACTGCTTAACCTGAATTGACTAACTATGGAATTGTCATATGCATAGGGGCGCTTGTCCGTTAACACTGAGGACAAGGCAACAAAGGAAGCTTGCACTGATATGCTACACTCTGCGGTAAAAAACCAGTGTTATCGGCTCAAGCAGAAATACTTCAATGGTGTACCTGCAAATGAGATTAGCACAACTTCTCCTGTATCTTACATGACTGATGAACAGTGGAGGGCATTAGTTGCAAAGTGGTCTGATCCAAAGAACATGGTATGGGTATCTGGTCATATATTGTTCTTTCACTATAAGTTTGCAAAGGATCTTCGCATATTGAACCTATGATCTAATCTGACATGTTCATTCTCTTGTAGGAAATAAGTGAAAAGAACAAGTAGAACCGTAGTCAAGTCAAGTTTCATCAGGCTACGGGTTCTCGCTGCTATGTGGCACACTTACATGCATATGTAAGTAACTATTACCTTGTACTACTACCTGCACTTTTGCACTCAACTTCTATTGCATTTGATCTGAGCAAACTTCGCTGTGATTGTTTATCCACGAAACAGAAGCAGAAGAGAAACCGAGAAGAACCCAGCTTAGATCAGACTGAAGAACTAGATGCGGTGGACGCCTTCAAGACCTGTCATACCAGCTCCAAACGTGGCCTGAGTGAACCGGCAAGAGAAGCACTTGTAAGTTCATTTGTTTGCTTTATTTAGTGTAATTTTTATGAGATCATATGAGGGAGGCTGGCTGTGGGTCGATGGAACGAAGGGGAGTGAGATCGATGAGTGAGATCGCCTGTCCTATCCCAGGGGAGTTCAGATCATAGTCTATTTTGTCTGCCATTTGTCTGCCATCAAATTTCTGAAATGAAAGTAAATATCATAGTCTATTTTTTGTAGTACCCGTGCACTAGAAATGTATAGCTTTTAGAGTCTTTGTTAAGCAAATCTGCTATAATTTGTAACTGTTTTCACATTATTTTTCATAGTCTATTTATAGAGTCTTTCAAATGTATAGCTTTTAATTTGCCATCAAATGTATAGCTTTTAAGCAAATCTGCTATAATTTGTAACTGCTATAATCTGCTATAATTTGCCATCAAATGTATAGCTTTTAGAGTCTTTGTTAAACAAATCTGCTATAATTTGTAACTGTTTTCACATTATTTTTCATAGTCTATTTTTAGAGTCTTTCAAATGTATAGCTTTTAATTTGCCATCAAATGTATAGCTTTTAAGCAAATCTGCTATAATTTGTAACTTCTATAATCTGCTATAATTTGCCATCAAATGTATAGCTTTTAGAGTCTTTCATAGTCTATTTTTCATAGTCTTTGTTAATGCCTTGTAGGACCCGTGCACTAGAAATGAAAGTCACTGTTTTCACATTATTGTCAGCGACAAATCTGCTATAATTTGTCATCTCTACATGCCTCAAATTATTGCAATAACTAACAATTGGCATCTTGCTGTTGCTCATTAGCATTAACATGTAACTGTTTCTGTCCATGATATTTCAGTCTCATATGGAGGCTTTGAGGGCTAAACCTGTTGCTGAAGGTGAGATGCCAGCATCCAGTGTGCACCTTGTGTCGAAGGTGCTGTCCCAGAGCAGCTCACACCAATTCCTGAAAAGCGTCGGCATCAAAACATCGGCAACCTCCAAGGCATCATCATCAAATCATAGTGAGCTTCGGGAACAACTTGCAGCTGAAGCGACGACTGCTGTTCAAGGTGAACTCGACCAGCTCAGGAAGAAATGTGAAGAAGCTGAGGAACAGCAGGCGAGGACACAAAGGGAGTTGGAGGAGTACAAGAAGATAACAGAGAAGAACAGCAAGGAGATGGAGGAGACCAATGTGCTCATCAAGAAGCTCTTGTCCTTGCATGGTAACTCTTCTTCGACATGAGGGCTGCTAGTCAGAGCTACTGTTTTTGGCCTGTTCTTTGACATTAGGGTACCCAAAAACTCTAGTTGCTCGTGGGTGTCAACTTTTTATTATATGTTGTTATGTCTGTGCAAACTCAACTGAAATGTGAAGTCAAGTGGTGATGCTGTGAACTGAGTTTAGTGTTGTCCACTTAGTTTGTATGCGCACTGGAATACTAGTTGTATTCATCTACGGAATATGGAATTGTGTGCTCATTCCTCTATTCTAGTATCTTTTGCAATTTCCAATAAAATTATTCTCTGCACATCTGTGACCAAACTGGTGGCATATAATAAAACATATGCCACGTCAGCTGCCACTGTACTAGCCACGTCAGCGTTGACGTCAGCACTGACGTCAGCTGCCACGTAACTAGCCACGTCAACGCTGACGTCATACGCATCAGGACCTTCCAAACGGCTGTTAATGACCAAACCACGGCTCTATCTATGACGATATTGTACCGTCACAGAAACCAAACGACGTTAACAACGCCGTCAGGTTGCTCGGGCAGACGACGAATTATGACGGAAAAGTGCCTTCCTCTATGACCACAACTGATCGTCATAGAATGAATTCACTTCCATGACAACGCGTATTTCGTCACAGAATGTATACACATCGATGACGAAAATGGGTAGTCCATCACAACACAACAAATGTGACGCGACCCCTATGACCAAATCGAACTCATCACAAATTCACCACAAATCTTTATCTGTGACGATATATACACATGCCGTGACGCAATACGAACGTCATCGATGATAAGATCTCTACTAGTGAGGGGCCCGGGTCAACAAGTCATACGGTTCGTGAGCCGCACTTCGGGTGCAGAAGGAACGAACCACCGCACGCGCCTGTAGAGCGAACCCCCGCATGCGCATGTAGTGCGCCTCCTTGGGGCCGCTGCAGAAGACAAACCCAGACTATGACATGGGGGCCCTGGTCCACAAGTCATACAGTTTGTGTGCCGGACTTCGGGTGCGGAAAGAGCGAACCGTCGCGCGCGCGCCTGTAGTGCGCCTCCTTGGGGCCGCTGCAGAAGACAGAAGGTAATATTTTAAACTGATGCGGCAGCAACAAGGCGCCTCGCGTGTGGCCCCACGAAACCACCAGGCGTGGGGGCCGCGGGCCAGTCAGTCGCGAGGACAGATATGGCAGTTGGCATGACCTAAGGTGGATTGACGGTGGGTGCGTCAGCAGACGCGCTGAAACGGCGCGCCAATCATCAATCAGGCCATGTTGAGGCGAAGTACAAGCTTTAGCCCCACCTGCAGGCTCGCATCCTCCCCTGAGGTGGGCCCGGGGGCCACTGTCTGTATCCTAAAACTAGGGTACCCCTTACTACTGTATGAAGACGCAGTACCCACGCGGCTATCTTTAGTCGCGTGGTAAAGGAGCTGTACGTGGGACCAGGCCGTGACTCGCCCCAGCCTCAGGCGGCTGCTCTGGGCCAGCAACAGCACCTGACCCCACCACGTGGGCGGCTCCGGGGCCACTGAAAGGGAAATAGGGTCAAACCTTTTCCTAAATGATTTTGGTGGTTGAATTGCCCAACACAAATAATTGGACTAACTAGTTTGCTCTAGATTATAAGTTTTACAGGTGCATAAGTTCATCTACAACTATTCTAAGTCGACTGTCCGGAATACCGTAGATTATTCCAGACAGGAGAAGCTTTTTGGAAAAACAGACTAAGCGCGGACCGTCCGGACCTTTGTGGTGGACCGTCCGCAACACCAGGATGACCCTCGAACAGAACCAATGCAAAAATCCAAGTCTACACTACGGACCGTCCGGAGGAAAAGCAAGCACCGTCCGAGACCACGCGCGGACCGTCCGGCCTCAGGCGCGGACCGTCCGGTTGGTGAAAAACTGAAAAACCCGAAGGTGACGGGTTCGATAAAATGAATTATAGTGTCCTCGTGGACCGTCCGAGGTGCACGACCGAACCGTCCGCGACTGCTTTTATCTGACATCTGACGATGCATTAAATGCAAAATAGCCGTTGATATAGCCGTTACTGCTGATCGTTGCGTTTTCAGCCGTTGATGTGCAGGGGTGAACCGTCCGGACCAGGGGCGCGGACCGTCCGTGGTTGGCAGAAATGAAGCAACGACTAGGAAGTGGTTGGTGGCTATAAATACAACCCCAACCACCTCCATTCACTTCATCCGAGCATTCCAATCCTCTACATTCAATACAAGAGCTAGCACTCCATTCAAAGACACAATCAAAGCCTCAATCTCTCCAAGTTCCACAATTGAGACAAGTGATCATTAGTGATTAGCGACTTGAGAGAGAGTGATCCGTGTGATATTTGTCGCTCTTGTTGCTTGGCTTTTGCAATCGTGCTTTCTTCTTTCCCATTCTTATTCTTAAGTGACTTGTAATCAAAGCAAGAGACACCAAGTGTGTGGTGGTACTTGTGAGGTCTAAGTGACCCGTTTGATTAAGGAGAAAGCTCACTCGGTCTAAGTGACCGTTTGAGAGAGGGAAAGGGTTGAAAGAGACCCGGTCTTTGTGACCACCTCAACGGGGAGTAGGTTTGTAAGAACCAAACCTCAGTAAAATGAATCACTGTGTCATCCGCTTTTATTTGCTTGTGATTTGTTTTCGCCCTCTCTTTCGGACTCGACTTTACACTAACCCCGGCTTGTAGTTGTGCTTAAAGTTTATAAATTTCAGATTTGCCTATTCACCCCCCCCCCTCTAGGCGACTTTCAATTGGTATCGGAGCCCGGTACTTCATTAGAGCCTAACCGCTCGAAGTGATGTCGGGAGATCACGCCAAAAAGGAGATGGTGACCGGCGAAAAGCCCGTCACAAGCCACGGGAAGGCTCCATCTGGAGAGTCTGACAACAAGTTGAAGGGATCCCCTTCACACAACAAGTCGCATCGGAGCGGCGAGAAGAAAAAGAAAATGAAGAAGGTGGTCTACTACGAGATCGATTCTTCATCACCTTCTACATCCGGCTCCGACACGCCGTCCATCACTTCTAAGCGCCATGAGCGCAAGAACTTTAGTAAGATCCCCTTACGTTATCCTCGCATTTCTAAACGCACTCCTTTACTTTCCGTCCCACCAGGCAAACCACCGGTTTTTTATGGTGAAGATTATTGTATGTGGAGTGATAAAATGAGGCATCACCTAACCTCACTCCACACTAGTATTTGGGATGTTGTTGAGTTTAGAGCACAGGTACTGTTGGGGGCCTTCGTCTTCCGAAGGTCCTCAAAAACATGATTTAACGATGTTTCCGGAGTTGTAATACATGAACAGGTACCTTCGGATTCGAACCAGAACCACAGTAGGAGAAGCACAAAGGATACGAAGGTTGATGCAGAGCCGAAGCTACGCGCAAGAGAGCTTCGGCATGACAGCAGAAAAGGAAACCGACTTAAAAGGGAAAAGGCTATTTGGACCTCGATGGATCACTATAGAGTCATTAGTAAATGTAAAGGGCATGGGTGTAATTTTACATGGGCTGCGTCCCGTGCCTATAAATAGATGAATAGTGCTCCCATACTGTTCACGCTGACTTGGCATTTGCTTTTGCATCACGCCCGTATCTTTGCTGTCTAGTCGAAGGTACCAAATGTAATTCAATATTGTTTTTATTTTCTCATGATAATATAATGGAGATGAATTGATAATGCTATATAATTGTTTATGTTATCTTTTTGTATTTTACGCGCTTCCTTTTATTACCATCATACCTTCGATGTACAAAGGTATGTACTTTATGACCTTCGTCTGAAGATCATTATATCCTAAAGGAAATAATGTTTCGAAGGACGAAGGGCGTTAATATTTAACACTCTATGTTGCCTTGTTCTTGATTCATAGCATTTGAGAACAAGTCCCCAACATTGGCGCCCACCTCCGATGAACTCTTCTCGACCACCTTCGGCAAGCATTGACCTTCGTCATGCCACCAAAGAAAGTTTCAGCGCTAGGGGCGGCCGCTCTGCAGCCACTGGACCCAAATCAAGAGACTCTTTCTCTTCGAGAGGCCCGAAGCCAGAAGAGGAAGGCCACTAGTCCAACACCCTAGGAGGACGAGTTGGACCAAGAAATCAGAAACATGGAGATGCTTCATCAGCAAGTGCAAAAGAAGAAGGAGAAGATGGCCCGACTAGCTGACCTTCAAAGGCAGATTGACGAAGCCACTGAAGAAGTACGTCACCTTGCTTAAGACGAGCAAGATCGAAGGCCCCAACACAGGGAGCTTCATCAAGAGGGCTTGTTCAACAACGATGGATGGTATGATGATTTTAATCATGATACCTTTACTTTTGATGATGCTTCTCCCTTGGCAGCAGAACTGCAGGCTATCCCGTGGCCCCCATCATACAAGCCACCTCAGCTTCCAATGTATGATAGGCATTCAGACCCGAAGCAGTTTTTGATGAGTTATGAAGCAACTATATCTTCATACGGAGGCAATGCAGTTGTCATGGCCAAGTCCTTCGTCATGGCAGTTAAGAATGTGGCTCAAACGTGGTATTCTTCCCTTCAGCCAGGGACCATCACTTCATGGTAGAAGCTCAAGGACATGCTGGTGACAAGTTTCCAGGGCTTTCAGACAAAACCAGTCACAGCTCAGGCTCTATTTCAATGCACGCAAGATCATGAGGAGTATCTCTAGGCATACGTCCGAAGGTTCTTGCGTCTGAGAGCACAAGCGCCTACAGTGCCCAATGAAATTGTCATTGAGGCCATGATCAAGGGGCTTCGTCCAGGACCTACTGCCCAGTATTTTGCTAGAAAGCCTCCACAGACTTTGGAGAAGCTGCTTCAAAAGATGAATGAATACATCCGTGCTGACAATGACTTTCGCCAAAGAAGGGAGGAAGCCTACAGGTTCTCTAAGATGACCAGGGGCTTCGGAGGAAGAATCCACCCAAGGCATGTCAGGTCAATCCACTCCACCCAGAGTGACAACAGAGGAAGTCAACAACAGAAGCCACAATATTCCTCGCAAGCTTCGGGGCAACAACAAAGCTATTTTCGGCCGCCAGCTCCAAGAGGTAGAGGCGCCAGGGGCTTCAGAGGAAGGTTTGGGGATCAACCTAGGAAAATTTATTGCTTATTCTGTGGTGAGGACAAGGGCCATACTACAAGGATGTGCCATGTCACCATTCAGAAACAAAAGGAAGTAGCAGAAGCCGCAGCTCAGCAGAACCAGCCGATGCAAGTCATGCACACTGCTTCGTATCACTCACCCTACATACCAGAGTATATGGGTAACCATCCTGCAGCTTCTGTTGCTTCGGCTAGCCAGCCACAGGCATCTTGGCCACAGCCTCCACCTCTGCCACCACTACAACCTGCATATCCATGAGGCCAGCAGCCAGAAGGGAGCCAACAGACCCACCAACAGCGAGATTTCAGGGAGGAGTTCGAAGCTCGCACAGTCAACAGTATTGTGCCAGAATTGAAGCATATCTATTGAGAGATATCCTACCCCTGAAACAGTTTTTACATTCATTGTCATTTTTTTACTAAGGAACAATTATCGAAAACCTAGTTTTCTTGTCATTTTCAATTCCTTGTAATAGTTTCGTTTTTGCCATAGTGAAATATATCTTCTCCACAGACTTACGAAGTCCAAAAAGTCGCTGAAGCACAAAAGTCGTTCCTAAGGGAACGCGCGGCTAAAAATCACATTACAAGTATCTCCGAAGCTACAAAAAGTCGTTCTACGGAACGCAGCGTAAGTTTGCCGAAGCTACAAAAAGTTGTTCCTAAGGGAGCACAGTGTAAGTTTTCTGCTCATAAGTCGTTCCAAAGGGAATGCAGAGCCAAATACCGCCGAAATATAAGGCGAAGCGCGAAAAGTCAACGCGAATACTTCCGAAATAGAAGGCGAAGAAGTTCAAAAGACGTTCCTAAGGGAATACAGAACTTACAGTGAAAAGTCAGCGCTGATACACCGAAAAATAAGCGGTGAAGCCGAAAATAAGCGGCAAAGAGATTGTGTATTCCACTATGGGGGTGTGAGTGTGTGTCTTCGGCATAAACATCATTTTGAATAACATAACATCATCACATCATTTGGTATAACATAGCATCATGCATCATATTGCATCAATGGCACAAGAAGGGGATACAATGTTGACCTTCGAAGAATGCTTCGAAAAAGTGAGATTGTGCTAAGGCACAAAATAAGTTTTGAAGAAATACAGCTTCATCAGCTCTGATGTGGAGGAAAAAATCTACTCTTGACGAAGCATGGAAAAAATCTATTCTTGATGAAGCAACAATGTTTTTGCCACGATTGGAAGATTTTTTACGAAGCATAAAAGCGCTTCTTTACGAAGCATGAAAAGAAGGGAAGGTGTTTTTTCGCCGAAGGCTCAAAAACGGTATGTACAAAAAAGTTTCATACATCGTAAAGAAATAAATTACAAAACCATTCATATATTACATTCAAAACCCATGAGCACCAAATATTACAAGCATAGTCCAGCAAATGTTACATTAATATTCTAGCAATGTTTTTACAATAGCTATTCTTCTTCTTTCAAAACTTTATCTGCAGCTTCGGTCAACAGTTGGGTAACGACTTCGTCTATAATAGTTTTGGCCATGTTAATAATCTCTGTTGATTCCTTTGCCTCTGGGTCGGCCAGTGACTCGAAGGGCTCTGGGGAGGAGATAGTTCAGCTGCGGTAGAAAACGTAAATCAGTTCGAAGTCACAAAAATAAGCAACAAAGTTAAAAACCATTAAGTAATACCTATTCGTCTCTCAAGCTCCACAGCCTTTTCAGCTGCTTTTATTGACTCTCGAGTGTCATGAATATCTTTTTCGTTTTTCTTTATTATTTCATGGGCCATTCCTCGGCCGCCATTTTCCCATATGTCAGTGAAAAATTTTCCACCTATTAAGCTTGCTTTGGGCGAGGGGTCCTTCGTATCATCAATACAGAGGGCAGCTTCGGCCTGAGCCAAGGTTTTAACATGCTCACAACCTGACTTCTCCAAAATAGTTGCAATTCCCCTCGCACCAGAGAAGGCACAGACGTCCCCACGGTCACTCAAAATTTCCTCAAAGGCTTCGGCCTCGCTGCTGATCCATTCAATTGGGCCTTCGGGATTGCCCCGTATGAAGTTATCTTCGCTTGAATATGCGCCAATGTTGGCGAAGCTAGCTTTTATCTTCTTCACGCATTCCACGGATTTTTCAAAACATCTTTCTTTTGATGAGCGAAGTTCTGCAACTGTTTTTTCCCAATAATTTTTCCAGTAATCACTGGCATCTCGGTCAGCTTCAGCAATAGCGCATTTCAATTTGGCTTCGGCCAGTTGCTTTTGGAGGTTTTCAATCTCGTTCCTTTGCATTTCAGATTGGGTCTTGTAGTTAGCTTCATCCCCCTTTACCTTGTCCACCAATGTAAGTAGAATTTTGTCTTTTTCCAAATCTTTGTTCCTCAGCTTAATAACCTCTGTTCGAAGGTTGTTGAGAGCAATAGTGCAACTCTCGTCTTCGGCATTCTTTTGCGCCCTTAAGGCGTTGCTAAGTATTAAACCCGATATGAAAAGAATGAACGAGTTAATATAAGAGCAAAAGAATAATTCAAAATTCATAAACTTCCAAATATACAATTTTTATACCTTCAGACTGTTATATGCGAGGCTATCTGCAAGATCGTCCTTCGTCATGGCGCAGAGGCCAGCTTCAAGCTTCGGGAACCCCATACTTCTGGTCATCTCCCGGCAGACAGATAATTCTTTGTTGTCTGGGAGGCAATATAAGAAGTCATCTTCGTCTGTGCCATTGAACACTAAGGCCCCTTTCGGGTACTTCAGTTCTCGGGCATAGTGTTTAGCTTCAAAAACCTCTTATTCAGATAATCTTTTTCCCGAAGCGTGTCGTATAATATAATCAAGAGCTTCGGAAGGCGCTTCGGGAGTAGGAGTGGCAGCTTTTTCAGGCAGAATTTGTTCTACAACTTCTTTTTCCGCTGTCTTTTCTCCGGTTTCCAAGGATTTCTCCTTGGCAGGCTCTGAATGCCCAGCTTCGGCGTCGGCCTGGCTCTTTGTAGCTTCAGCTTCGGTCAGCTTTGTCTCGGTTTCAATCTGCGCTTTTGAAGCCTTGGCAGTTTTCCCTGGAGTAGAGCTTGAAGCTTTTATTGTCTCCAGCACATCTAGTACACTGGCCATCATTTTTCTCTTGGGGTCGTTGTAAGACCTTTTTGTGCCTTCGGCACTGTCACTTCTACCGAAGGGCTTAGAACTTCTAATATTTTCGTCCCTTCGACTCTTGTCTCTTCAATGTTATCGGTCTTCGGCTCAGCTAATTTGGTTGAGGGTGCCTTCGACATTACAGCCGGCTCTTCAATCTTTTGCGAGGGAGGAGCAGGTTCTTTCGCTTCAGTAGCTGAAGAAGTCTCGCCGCCAAATTCGGGCACTATGGCCGGTTCAATGTAGCGCGGTCGGTGAGTAAGTACCTTCAACTTTTTCCTCTTCGGTGCGGGCTCGCTTGAAGTAGCCGAAGCAGCAGCCTTCCCAGAAGTTACGCCCTTTCTTTTCTGCCCCGCGGTGGGTAGCGGTAATCAGGGTACACAAATCCAATAGCATCAAAAACTCTATTTAGCCTTTTCTTTTTATGGCTCCCGAAGGCCGCTGATAGTGCGTTATCTTCAGACTTGGAGTATGCTCCAAGTAGTTCATCACTAGTGTTTTCAACACACTTCAGCCAGTCATCGTCTGGTTCGATAAATTGGTCTCCAAACCTGAAGGTATATTTCAATCAAACCAAACCACCTTCGCTAGGGTTAGTAATGGTTTCCTTCGGCATTTCCCAGCTGTCTATCAGTGGCCATATCCTGTAGGCCACGTGCTCTTGGACTAAGTCCCTTGTCCCAATAAAAGCGCATACTGTGCTGAAGGCCCTTTGGCATGCTTCGGCTGCCTCGTCAATCTCTACCTTCAGTTTTTGGAGCCCGAAGCGGGACCAGATTGGTCGCATAATGATTTCTTTAATATCTTCTCTTGCTTTTAAATCATTCTTCACGTAAAACCATTCTTCCATTCAGGCCCCGGGCCACCTCTTCTGAAAGGTTGGCACTGGGTAGCTTGAGCCAGAACGAGCAACGAAGCTGTAGCAACCAAAATTGTTATGGTACTGTTCTTTACCCCAGGGTTTCGTTTCATAGCACAGTTCATGCATACTGCAAAAGCATTTTGCACTTGGCTCCAGACCTTGACTTCTCACAGCCCAGACGAAGATCCCCATTCTGATAATTGCTTCGGGAGTGATTTGGTGAAGGAAAATCTGATATATCTTTAAAACCTCAACCACAAATCTGCTCAACGGGAACCGAAGCCCAGCTTTGAAGAAGCTTCGGTAGATCACAACTTCATTTTCTTCGGGGGCAGGAACAGCCCTGTCTGTGTCAGCCCTCACAATAGACATATCTCGAAAATACCTTCCTCTCATATTATCAAGATGGCTCTGTTTGATAGTCGATTTCCCGAAGACTGCATGACTTGGTCGCAGTGCCGATCTTTAGAATCTTCGCCTCCACTTTCTGCATCATAACTGTCGCTGTCATCAGTATCTTCATATAAGCCTTCTAGAATTTCTTTCGCCTCCACTTTATGTTGTTGTGTCTTTACCTCCATGGTTCTAGCTCGCGCCCTCCTCTTCGTTGTGCAACGTTTTCTTGGGACACAGGATGATGTTTGCAGTTGCAATATATTTAGAATAATTAAAATATGAGCCGAGATGTAAAAGGTTAATTTTTCAATGATAGGTTAGGTCATTACAGGTCGTTTGTTGGATGCTGCAGCTCGAGGACGAGCTGCTTGTCCAGGAGGGTGTAGTGTCAAGGCCTAAGGAGGCCCACGGAGGGGCTGCGGCAGCAGCAGCCATAGGCCCTCCAAGGGAGATTAGATAAGGATAGTTAGAGATAAGATTAGAAGATTAGTTGAGATTATTTAGGAGATTAGTTGAGATTATCTAAAAAGGTTATCAGTTAGTAGTTGTTTAGAGTTTTTAGGAGAGTTTTAATGAGATAAGAATCTCTAGCTAGATAGGGGCGGTCAGCTGGCTTATTTATGTAATGGATAAGAAATAATGTAGGCAAAAATTAGAAAGGAGAAACCCTCCTCTTGCTCGGTCGTGGGCAGAGGCCCCCTGCCGACGTTCCTGCCCATCGATACCCCTCTCCAATCCATAACACACCTAGGTCAAACTACTAGTTCATACTCTTCCTTTATAGTATGACCAAAGGAAAAACAAAGTCATATACTACTCTAAGTGTCTCTCAACTCTTATTGACACTTAGAAGTAGTTCATCTTTAATCTTGTCATCCATCCTTTAAAAACCTAAATGAAATCCATAATTAGAGGCATGAAAACTATTGATTGCCCAAACAATCATCATCAATGTGACCTAATTTTAATTGCCTCTGTAAAACATGTTAGTTACAATAATATGATATCACCATTAATCACTGAAATTACTAAGGGCTTAGATGCTTTCAAGGAGCTTAGCGCATGCGAGGAGCTCCAACAAGGACTAGAATAAAACTTGCACACTTCTTGATACCTAACAAAGTCATCGATAAAAGTTTACATCTCTCTCGCTATTTAGCTTTCGTATTTATATTATGTACCTAGGTTATATGGTTTACCTTACTAGATTAGTTGATAAGTTGATGTGTTAGTTTATAGGATTGAAACCTTTAGCATAACTCTTGCGATAAAGATGATCACTAGGTTGTATAACTTCTTTACGATAGAGATAGCAACAAAGTACTCAAAAACATAGTTGCACAATAGATAGTTTATTTATTATATAGATTTTGATTATAGTAAAATATATTTAATAATTAAAAAGCTTTTTTTTAAATTATCTAATTCACTTTTATTGTAGACGCCATGGTCTGTTTAGATACCTAATACAATTACAAATGTCTAATCTAGTTTTAATGTAATATCTACTCTAGTCTTAATAAGACAACATAATACAATTACTAATGGCTACTCTAATCCTATAGTCACTGATGAAGTGTAAAATCACTCATGCGCAAGTGCCTATTTCAAGAGGTGTATGTTGAAAGAGACACATGTTTCACAACAATTGTCAAGGTTATTTTATGTATGTATATACATATTTATTATCTAAATATATCACTATTGTTCCGTTACAAAGCACAGATAGAATATACACATATCACTATTATTCTGTTGCAAAGCACAAATAGTATTGAGTCGGTTCAAATCCATAGCAAGTCAAAAATCTAACCCAATACATTCCAATACACTACAATCCACATGGATCGGAAATAACCGAACAAAGTAGGTTGAAGGGAGCTAAATCCCTCCCTAGTCAAAATTAAATAAAAAGGGATTTAATCCACTTTAGGGCATGTTCGTTTATGTCTGATTTCACTAGGAATTGTTCCAGCCCATCAAATATTATATGAATTAGACAAACAATCCAGCTAGAAATCATTTAGGGTGCTCAATCCACTGTAACCGAACAAGGCCTAACGATGTGCTGTTTCAAGAGAGTAAGACCAAGCAAAATTTGAAGCTTTCATACACATTAAGTGCACACAATGTATTTCCCGTACGTGTTAATGTACATCCCCCCCCCCCCCCCCCCCCCCCCCCCCCCCGCACACACCCACACCGCAAAACAAGGCTCCACACAAAAATCAACTCAGCACATCGAAGGAGACAAACCACCAAAACTTCACAATGAGAGATGGTCACCAGTACCGGAAGAAGCACCTAGTGGCACATTTTGAGAAATCCATCTTCAGTTCCAACCACAAACAACCTTGACAAAGGAAGCACAGCAATAGTTGAAAGGACAGATAGGTTTTTATGTTTCACCCCTCTGTCAGCCGAATACAAGTTCTGAAGTGCAAGCTGCTGATGTCCAATCTGCTTAAAAATAAATGGAAATCTTTCATTGGAGCCAATTAGAGCTTACAAAAAAATTGCTAAATGGAAACTACTGCTGGAACTTGAAAGCAGTAAAAAATTTCAAGATTGGACAATGATGCCTGTTACGAAAAGGAAAGTCTTACTTCACTTTCTGGTCTCGACAGGGAAGTTAGTGCAATTTTGTTCCTTGAAATTGATACCACGTCCTGACCCCACACAGAGAAGTTGGAAATGCCGTCTGAATGACTTCTGAAAATGTTTGACTGTGTTGCCAGATTCCTACCACATATTCCCACCAAAAAAAGAACTTTTAAGAACATGCAAGCCAGAAGGCATACGACTATACGAGGAATTCATATCCAATCTTGAAGAGCAGTGTGTCAATGTGTGCCATTTAAGTACAGGATTCCATCAGATTAGTAACTAATGTTGCTACAGTACAAACTGGGAAGGTGTTCATCTAAAACAATTCCAAAAAAAGAAAGTAGTAGAAGACAATAGCCCCAGTATTTTTTACCTATGTCAAGCCCCGTATACATTAACAATATAAAAAACGATATACATTCAAATAGGTAAATAGACAGTTATTGCATCAACAAAATAATACCTTCTGAGGTCCCACACTCGAAGAGTCTTGTCAAGGGAACTCGACAAAATTAAGTGATCATCTGGTGCTGCCAGCTGTAAGCATAAATGAGAATAGAAAACAAAAAAAATCAGATCAGAAAATGTCAAAGTAATTGTTAGACTGTGTGTGGGGAGGGCACCACTGTTGAGCTGCTGGCCATTAGGGTTAGAGTCATGTGTCTATATATTGTGCCCATCTCCTATACAATACATAAAGCAATTCATATTCTTACTTGGTATCAGACTAGGGTTAGGGTTTTCCCTTCTACCCCCACAGCTGCCACCCCTTTCTCTGCCCAGGTCCAGCCGCCACCCTACACCAGCTGCCGCCCCCCGGGAGGCTCATCCTTCCCTCCCGAGGGCGGCCACACCCTAGCCGCTGCCCCACTGCCGCCGCTGGCCCACTGCCACGGCCGCCAAGCGTCCTCCCTCCCTCACTAGCCGCCGTCTGGAACCCCACCGCCGCCGCCTGATCTCGACGACGCCGGCGGCTCTGGCCCTGGGCACTCGCACCACCGCGGCCCTGTGCGCCGCCGCGCCTCTGCCCACGGCTGCCTCCCCAGGCTCTCTTCCTGGCCAACGCTGCTCTCTAGCCGCCGTGGCCCTGTGTTGGGCGCGGACGCCGTGCTGGGCGTGGACGCCGTGCTGGGCGCGCGCGCCGCCATGGCCATGGATCTGGCCGCCGGCTCCCTCTCCGTAGCGGCCTCAGCGACCCCTCACCGGCACGGGCGCTGCCGGTCGGCTCGCCGGTGTCGTGGCCTTCTCCACCGACCAACACAGCCCCCTCTCCTGTTCCCTGCCGTCGTGGCTCTGCAGGCCGTCATCTCGCGCACAGGCACAGCGCACCCCGCCACTGCAGGCGCGGGCGCACGCCCAGCCGCCGCCACCACCTCCATGGCGGGGTTTCCCCCACGGGTCTCCTTCCCGGCGCCGGCCTATCCACGGGCACGGGCGTCCCTGACAACGACGACGCGGTCGTCGGCGGTCTCCTCCATGGTGACCTCCAGCTCCGGCGGCAGACCCCTGTTGCGCACGCCACGTCCTCCGGTCCTCCCCCTACTGCGCACACCGGCACCTCCCCTGCCGGCGTGCTCTTCCTCGCGTGTTTTTTGTTCCGGTGCACCGGTTGCTAGTGACCCTCACTTCAGCCATCCTTGCAGCGTCTCTCTCTCTCCTTCAACCTTCTCCCGTTGGCAGCGTCAAACTCCCCTGCCAGGTCCGGCGCAGGCCCCTGCCAAGTCCGCCCGCCCTGCCGCGCACCTTCCTTCTTCGTCGCCTTCGTTGGAACCGTCGCTGCCACTTTCCCGGCCGAATCCACTGCTGTCGTGACCTTCCCGGATAGATACGTCCTCCCTTTGGCCGGATCACCGTCTTCATGGCTGGCTCCGTCGTTGTCGTGGCTTTCCCGACCGGATCTGCCGATACCCCTTCTTTTCTGTCGCGGGCGCAGCCACCTTGACCGACGCAGACGCGTGCGCTGTTGTCGGCCTCCCTGGCGAGGCTCCTCGACGACCGGTCACGGAACGAAGGAAGAAGGCCCTGAGGTTGCTGTTGTCCTTTTGTGTCGCCTTGTCGATCGTTGATGCTCGAACGTCAACCCCTCCCGAAGAACAGGCTACTGTTGTGTGTCTCCCAAGCACGGCCACCTCCAACTTCGGCTAACTCGGCATCCAGGGGCTATCGTCTTCTCGGAGTCCACGCCGGTCTCTACTCCAACCGCAACATTCGCACCCTCACGACGTTGCGACTACGGGGTATTTCAACCCATCGGCTCCTACCTTCGTCTTCTACTCCAGTCTCATCGTGTGTGGTGCCCCCGTTGCGACTGCGAGGGGATGTTAGACTGTGTGTGGGGAGCACCACTGTTGGGCTACCGGCCCATTAGGGTTAGGGTCCTGTGAGTCTATATATTGTACTCCATCTCCTATGCAATACATCAAGCAGTTCATACTCTTACTGTAAGCAAAGCTTTCTTGTATCATTCTGCGGCAGAGGGCTAGGAGTGCATTAGCATACCTTTGTAATGTGTCCATCATGTGCTCGCCAAACTGCAATGATGTTCCCACTGCGCTTATCAAGCAATCGACAATATCCAGAACTTAAACCTGCTGCTATCCAGGATGAAGCCATTAGGCTTCCTTTCCTGAGCTTGTTTGAGCCACACGAGCAAATAGCCGACACAAGTGATGAGAAAGATATTTCAGCCGTATCGCTCTTCCATAAATGTAGCTTCTGATCTTGAGATATGTCAATAAATCTGCAAGAATTCAACCAATGTGCAATGAAATAATTAGCAGACTAATTAAGGCTACTTATCATGAGCAAATACAGTAAAATAACGAGATTTTAAGAGAAAGAAGGGAATGTATCAGGTGCAACCATATCCATTGGTGTAACCGTGCAACCAAGACACATTGATGGAGGTGGGAGGACCTTTTTAAAAATATTCTTTTTAAAATAATCATCCTACCTACCTACCTCTCCCTAGATATTTTAAAAAAGGTCCTCCCACCTCCATCCTTGTGTTTTGGTTGCACGGTCGTACAAGTGGACATGGTTGCACCTGATACTTCCTAGAAAGGAATTATGCTCTTAGCTTCATATCACTATCCATCTAGAAGAACACTATAATCCTCCCAAACTCCTGCTCCCCGTGTTCCAAATTATAAGTCACTTTAGCTTTACTCTAAGTCAAACTTCTCTAACTTTGGTCGTAGATGTTAGTATATATTTAATATAAAGTTGGTTAAAGTTAAAGAAGTTTGACTTAGGACAAAGCCAAAGTGACTAATTATTTGGAATGGAGTATTGCATATCACTACCTAACCAGTCGAAGTAAATGTTCTCCCTATTTTGGTATGTCTTTGCCGGTGTATTTATTGGCATTGCATCCTGTCAGGTCGTGCTGGGTGCTGGTCATACATGTCTTTCCCAGTCAAAGAGTAGAGTTGATGGAAAGATATTTTTTCTCAACATATACTCAGAACATAATCAAACAAAAAAAACTGATGACACAAGATTAATACCTGATTGAACCATTTCCCATACCAGCAACAAGTATACCCTCAGATTCCATATAATGCATAGTCGTATACAAACTACCACGAAATGCATTTGACAATATTCCACCTGAGAGTGCGTCCTGATTAAGCATGTTTGCCTGCTCAATAGATGGGGTTTGGAGTGGAAAAGTTGTAGACGACTCAGCATGAGCTGCAATGAGCTTTCCAGACTGCCCATTCCATATATGGATAGTGCCATCACAAGAAGCCACTCTGCCAGTAATTGACAGGATACAGATGGAATTGACAACCTAGATAAATGAGTTTATTAAAAGAATGGACACCAAACTGGTTGCACTCAAAATATTTCATTACAAAATTACAAACAGTGGATGAGTATTTCAAACATAACCACATGAAAGAGAGATCAGGCAATCTAATACCATAAGATGTCAAGCTGCAGTACAAGTCAAAATCACTACCACAGAATATTAAACACACATTTTATACTGTTTGACTTTCTCTTAAATGAAGAAATATGTAATATATTAGAGCTGGAAATTTTATTGAATATATTCAAGCATGTTTGATGGCATCTTTTCCTAATCTTTAAATTCTCCATCACCTGGGTGTAATGGTTACAAACAAGTAGAAACAATTCAAGCCATGTAGATTGGGAACTCTTTAACTTCATATTTTATGTTTGTTATTTCAATTAGGCGATTACCAGTGTAAAATCAGATCATGTTAAATCTCTACTACTTATTAAGGCTGCAAGAATAGCATGTTATTCCTTGTTCTGCCACCATTCCATGTTCTGTCTTTCTCATTCCCCCCTCCCCGCACAGCCCATTCCCATTTTCATCCCCACCATTCTCTGTTCTGTCATTCTCATTCGTTGTTCTGTCTTTCCCATTCCCCCCTCCCCGCACAGCCTACTCTCATTCTCATTCCCCCGCATAGCCCACGTCTAGCTAAAATTAAAAAACACGCATGGCCCCAAGGGGATTCGAACCTGTAACCATTCAGGCAAATGTGAGCAGTAGCTACCGTTACACCACATGTGTTTTTATGTCTACATCTATGACAAAAAAAACATCTACTGCATCTCTCCCCAAGCTCACCTGCTATCCTTGCACAATACGTAGTAGTAGATAAGTATCACTAAGATTCTTGAATTATATTTTTGGATGGAGGGAGTAGTATTTAAAGAAGAGTCTTGCATGCAATTTCTTTTGTTTGAATAATGTTTTCAACATAAATTCCTTTTTTTCTTGCATATGTGGTATTTATTCTCCGTAATATTTTTTCAATGGATCTAACTTGTGAGTCATTTTCATAAACCAACACCAAGGATGAATCCATGTTTCTTACTTGGAAACCCTGAACAAACACCACTAGCAGGAGGCGCTCGCATTGGCGTCACTCATCGACGACGAGAAGAAGCTTGGCAACTGCCAGTTCGACATCTGGAAGCAGTCCTACATGGCCGCATGCGCCGCTGTGGACGACAAGCTCCGGCGCAGCCGCCGCTTGGATGCAGTCCAGAGCGGCTGCACCGTGTTGTCCATCGTCAAGCAGGGGGACCTCATGGTCGTCGCCAACGTCGGCAACGGCAACTCCCGGGTTGTTCTGGGCACCGCATCCGACGGCGGCGCCATCACGTCGTCCAGCCCATCGTCCACCTGAAGCCCAACTTGCCACGTAAGTCGCTACTGACCGGCCATGAATTCTTGTGCGCTGGGACGACGTCTCTTGCTAACGTTTTGTGAGTGTCCTCGAACATGATGTATGCAGAGGAGTAGCGCATTCGGTGGTGCAACGGCCAGGTATACTACCTCGCTGATGAGTCCGAGGTGCACTTCGTCTGGCAGCCCAGCCAAGAGTCATCGGGACTCACCATGTCGCGCGCGTTCGACGACTACTATATCAAGGACTGTGGCGTCATCTCGGTGTCGGAGGTGACGCAGAGGAGGACCGACAGCAATCACCAGTTCGTCATCCTCGCCACCGTCGGGGTAGCTTTTGTGCCGGCCTGCCTTTAATTCTCTTCGCAAACACACACACTTGCCTTTTTGTTTAAGCAAGCGCGTATGGTGGTGTGTGCCTGATGACTGTCGATGTACGAGGGAACTTCTTCCGGCAGGTGTGGGACGTGCTCTTCAACGATGAGACCATGCAAATCGTGACATATATTGAAGTATGCATGGTACTGATGGTTGCAATGTAGTGGTGAAACAGCTAGATTAAAATAACAAAATTTATGTATGGCTAGGATCACAAATGGATTATGAAACATTTTCTCATAACAGTATAACACACATTTTGTATATAAGTTATCGTGGTATTACATGTTCCCGTTGCAACGCACGGGCACTCACCTAGTCAGACAGAAGTATTAAACTAGACAAGGAAGTAACAACAAGGATAGTCTTTGACAACCAAAAGTGTTAAAGATATGTATATTGTATAGGCGTGTAAACCTTTGTACTCACATTACTTGTACACCAAGCCATACAGCTTGTACAATGAAAGGTCACCCCTCCATACGGTTTGATCTCAATTCATGTGGATTGGGCGGGATTGAGTGGGTTTAAATCTCAAACAAGTCAAAGTTCTTCATAATTTTTTTCCAATCTCATACAATCCATGTGAAATAGGAATAATCGAACAAGGCCTAATGGGTGTGCGGGGTGTTGCGAAGATTGATGTCGTTTGAGTCAAACGTTAATGGGACATGCGAGCATTTCGTCTGGACGACTGGTCCGTTGACGGCAACATGGTTTACACTTATGTAATATTCTCTCCACTGGCTTTTTGTGTCAAAGTCTGTGCTTGAGCCTCTGCTGATCAAGTTTATGATGCTGTGAACCAGAGGCTAAGGGTAGCCCCCTTCTTTTGGCAGCGGCAGGGGTAGTTGCCTTTGATGGTGGATCAGTTGCGAAGGGGTGGAGGTAATTGTAGCCTTTCTAGGTGTGCTGTCAGTTGTTGGTAGTTTGGCTGGTACTGTGGGTAGTGGTTGTATGCTTCTTGTTGATGTTGAAACTGTGGTTGGAAAGTGTGGACTACAGCCTTCACTGGTTGTTCTGGGTAGTCCTTTTTCCCTTTTTCTACATCCATCCTCTCTTTGACCTCTTTGTACGCGTGTTAGTCTTTGGTTGAGCGACTGCAGCTTTCGTGAAATATGCAGTAAGGCTTGTATTCATGAGGTGGACCTCGTCCACGCCCCCTTCCCCTGGGGGCCCTGCCACCTCTTGCCAGCTGGAAACTTTGGTCATAGATGCGATGGGTGTCTTCGGGTTGTTGTTGCTATTGTTGCTCTTGAATATTGTGGATTCGGGTCTGCGGTAAAGGCTGTTGCGTTCGCACCCAAGTTTTGGAGCTTCCCGGGTGCAAAGGGTCCTTTGGCTTGCGTTGTGCTTCGACTTTGCAATAGTGGAGGTCTTCGGGCCGTGCGTACTTTACAAACAGCTAATATAACTCCTAGAGGGTTGTCGGTGGGTTCCTAGTGCAGTGACTGTATAAATGGCTGGTGCGCAGGCCGTTGGTGGCATAATGAATGGCGATTCCATCCTCTACTGACGGCAATTGAGACTTGAGCGACATGAACTTATTGTAGTAATAACGGAGGCTTTCCTCTCTAGCTGTCGGCATAGTGATAGTTTAGCGAGGGCGTCGGTCTGTGGTCTATACCCTTGAATGTTGAGGAGGAATTTCTCCCAAAGGGCAGCCCATGAGTCAATCATCAGCGTAGGCAACCTAGTTTACCAAGTTAGAGCGGGGCCCTCCAGGGCGATGATAAAGGACTTTGCCATTGTGTTGTCGTCTCCGCCAGATGAAGCCACTGCGACTTGGTAATTCATGATAATCTGCGAAGGGTCGGCCTTCCCATTGTATTTTGGCCAGTTTCCGACCCTGTAGTTGCTTGGCCAAGGCGTCGCCTGCAGCCTGGCGGAGAGCGGGCACCTATTGTCGATGAAATTGAAAGCCTAAAAGACATCATTTTGCAGAGGTTGCCTGACTTCGTCAAAGCTGCTCAGCCTTACATGGCCTTGTGAAGGGTGAGTGGGGTCATGTGCCTGTAGTTGCGAAATTTCTTGCTCGAGGGCCAGGAGATGCTCTTTTTCTTGCTGGATGAGGAGGCGGACTCTGGCTTCGGCCTCGCTACGCTGCTGCTTGGCGGCGATAGCATCTCTTTGCTTCTGGAGATTGGCATTGTGCATGCGAAGGCTTTTGAGTAAGAGTTGCTCCTCGATGTTGATGCCGAGGTCTCGGCTGTCCTGGAGGTCTGTGTTGTCGTCTTCTAGAGGCATTCCGAATGGGTGATGCGAGTGGCATGCCGTGGCGTCAAAGCCTGGGGGAGCCGGGTAGATTCCTCGTCAAGTCTGGCCAGATTTTGGCTAGGTAGGGCAGACTTTTTGGGTTCAGCGGACGGTCTTGTGAGTCCTCTGAGCTGGTGGTGTGGACTTCGCACTCTTGCTCAGTGGAGACTGTCTTTTGTTTTTGCTTTGCGGTGTGGCCTTCGCCTAGTGGGTCGGCAGTGGCCTCCGGGTTAGGTGGTGGGGAATGGTCAGAGGCGAGGGCGACCTTGCCTTTTTTGGCGGCAAGAACAACCCTGGCGTCTTCGTCGTTTGGTGGTGGGCTAGGGCGGGTGTTTTTCTTGGGAGGCATCGTGGGTGTTGTCTTCGTCGCACGAACGTTGGGCACCAAATGTTGGGCACAGATACGCGTGGATGCGCTGTCAGGTGGACCCAAACACTCAGAAAGCAGGTGAGATTTTAGGTGCGCGACAAGACAAATGGTAGGGAATTGTAACTTCTCGTTATGTGTGTCCCATCCCTCTACAGGATAGGGGTATTCATAGGCCTATCCGGGGGTAGGTGGTCCAAAGTACGACCCTGCTACGGATACTAACCACAGCCGGGGGATATCCAGTGTAACGGAGTAATTACAGCGTTGTCTGTACAATAAACGGCGCACACCAAATAGTGCACCCGCATACTACGCTGACTTGTGGGCCCCAGGTGACGTCTTCTGGTGGACCGGTGGCGTACAAGGCTGACTTGTAGTCTTTGTCCCGAGACTCTTCGCATCATCGCTCCCTTTGTTGCGCCTTGCCGGATGATGATCCTCCGTCGGCATAGCGGCGAAGGCCTCAGCTTCTGCTGACCCCTTGTGGTCCGCTGGATCGGAGGCCCCCTCTCTAGTGGACTCTTCGCCGAAGAAAGTTGTCTTAGTCAAAGGCCCCTTCGCCAGTAGGCCTCATCAATCGTCAGTCACTGAGTCGAGGGCCCCTTCGCCTGTATGCCTGTGTAGGGTTAGCATGACAAAAAGTATGGTCTTCGCTCTGCAATCGAGGCTCTGTTCGGTCTCCTCCCAACAGGTGGTTCACCAGGAAGAACCGAAATGGAAGAAGCCTGAGTCCATCATCACAGCTGCCAGTAAAAAGTTCCCGAGAGCTCAAGTTACCCCCTTAGACCACCTGGATTTAATGGTGGTCCACACAAAGAATTTGGTATTTGGAACATATCATGTTTCAAACAAATTTCCAACTGCTATTTTGCAAAGTAAAAAAAAAATCTATAGATATCAAACAAAATCATTCATCATAAAAGCAAGGAGAAAATAACCTTATCAAAACTCACAGTAAAACAACTGACCTCTTCATGCCCATAATAACCAGATGTGCAATTCATGTTTGGCAATTCCCACCTCTGGATACTTCCTTTAAAACCAGGACCAACTCCTCCAGTAAAAACTGTGCACTCATCATCATGGACTGCTAATGAACGCAGAGCACCAGGGTGAGCACGGGCTGAGTAAAGGATAGAAGCTTTAATCTTCCAGGGAAGTTCATCCCTCAAACCACCACCACGACCAAGAAATTCTGGAACACCCCAACTACTATCAGGGGTGGGGAACCAAAACCATGGTTGATTACCAGAACTTGAAGTAGACAAATTGTCACTAGATGTCTCATTCTCAAGGTTAGAAGCTGCAGTGTTCCGACCATTTTTTTTAGTGGTTTCTGATTGTGGCATGGACCAACCTACCCCATTGAAAAGCAGTTTGGTTGGAACAAACTCTGATGACATATAGTTACCAGGCTGGAGCCTTTGACCTTTCATATTTTCAGCATTCTTAGAACAATCACCAGAAGGCTCCCACTAAACAAAAGCACAGATGAAAATAAGGTAAAAAGACAGGATAACGGTACTATCTTAACAATTGATACCATAAAAGAGAAAAATATAGAGTTGAGTACCTTCCAATTGTACAACCTTTGAAGTGCTTGCTCCAAAAGAAACCATGTTGAGCAAGACTCTCGGAGCTTCTCTATCCCAACAAGTGATGCCAAGAAAGGATATAGCAGCAACCTACAATTATTTACTTTATTAAAAATATATGTATATAAAACCAATCATAACAAAACAAAGAAAAACTATTGACTTACAAAAGGTCAATTCTGGATTCCACTTTAATTGGCTTGTTTTTATTTTCATCAGAACTTTTAAATCCTTTTATAGGATGGTTAAGACCAGATGAATCATGAGAAAAGGCCAGTTCAGCAAAAAGCTCCTTGAGTTGTGGCAAAACATATATAGAAGTGTTTTCTGGTCCAATTCGTTGACAAAGGTCAATGAGTGCTGTAGCAGCCACCTAATCAACAAAGCAGTTTTGATAGTGAAAAAGTTTCAGTTGTACAAGTAAAAATAATAGTAAATAGTAAAAAAAAGGTAATTTCAATTACTTGAATCACACGAAGATCCAAAGGAATCTGCATAAGAACTTTTACATAAAGACAGGCTTGGTCCTGCAGATGCAGTAGAAACACAATGAGATAGTTAATACATAAATTAGAAGAGGGACGTT
Source organism: Zea mays (assembly GCF_902167145.1). NCBI lineage: Eukaryota > Viridiplantae > Streptophyta > Magnoliopsida > Poales > Poaceae > Zea > Zea mays. Next base: position 60,167,620 of record NC_050098.1, read on the forward strand.
GGCACTAAAGAATTTCAATTGACTAATATCCAAATTTTGACATTAAGTTTTTAAGGTCAACGTCAAAATTCACAAGTCACGGAACACTTAAGCATTTCAATTAATGTGTTCAATAACATCACAGATGATATTGCCAACAACTACTAAAATGATGCATCTGCATGACCAAGATCAGATATACATTGATAATATGATATTTTGTTCAAAATTTATTGGAATTATGTAATGAATTGAATTGAATTGTGCACCTAATTCCAGATTTATTTCTATAACACACAAAAGAAGAAATACTATCAATTGATCAAAAAGTTAAGTAAAACCTTGTTGGAATCTGGTACTTTTTGAATTTAGCTTAAGTTAGTGCTACCTGAAATCGATTTCAACTTAGTTTAAAGAATATGGTTTCCAGTTTCGTTCAGATGCAATCCAATATCAGCTATATATTTTCACCCCTTCTAATGATTGTTCGCTGAGCTGTGTTGTACCAGTAAAGTACCTGAAGAAGCTCCTTAATAACAGTTTTGACAGGAAGAACCAACACAAGACCTTCCAAGGCAGATAAGCTATCAATCAGCGCGAAAGAATTCCAACTATGCTGTGGCTCGGGCTTACTCATCTTAGACGAATCGATACAAGAGAATATGACATTCAAAAGCAACGGAAGAATTTGCTTTACAACAAAATTTTCTCCAAGAAGTCCCCCTATAATTACAAGGTTAAGTAGTGATCACTTCGCAAATAATTTCAACATAATGAGAAAGCATTAGGTGGTTACCAATCCTAACCAAGGTATTGATTCCATCAGCACATAATCCTTTGCCAAAACAGTGAATTAGTGGTAAAATCGTCTGGATAAAGTGGAGACATCCATCAGTGATGCATAGTATTATGATGGTATACACTAAAACTTTCCACTTAGACTTGCCTGATGAATGGTAATTGGTATTCCTAGTTCCTCACTTGAGACGATCAGAACAGTAGATGCAGCAGAGGCGATGATCTTGTTAGGTGAACTGTATAAGTTTGAGATCACCAAAGGATGTATCTTTTCAATATAAGTTTTTTTCCCCAATTTCTTCCACAAATCCCGAATAAAAGAGTCTTGAAGGAAGGCAACCTTCAGATGTGAATATTCTGGTGCCTGTAGCAACCACCATCAGACAAAACTCATCAGAAAGAAGAAACTGTATGTCCCATAATCCAAAACTTTGACAAAAATAAAAAAACACATGTGAATATCTTTCCTACTGATATATCTTAACTGGCCTGTAAGATTTTCTGAATGATGTGCAGAACAAGGTCCTTAGTTGCTTGGATAGTCAAACTCCCTAGAAATTCTTTAAGCAGAGACAAGGCTGATTCGGTATCAACATCTGACAAAGATGATGAAAGAAGAGACAGGCAATAAGGTGCACACATTTCAGCAGCAAATTCTCCCATAGCTTTGAGTGCCCCTTCACTTGCAAGCTTAGCAGCATACTTGATTCGCTCTCTAGATGTAGACAAAACTTGAAGTGGAGCAAGAAACATATATGCAGATCGAACTGATGGAGGAAAGTATGATGACTCCAAAAGGTGCTTTGCTGATGGCCTCCTGCAAGAGATCACCAAATCAGTATCAATAACAGTTATGTCTTGGAATTCCATCAAAACATCATCAAAGTGGTGGGATTTGATCATATGAACTATAAACATCAGACTTCGTTGCTGAAGTTACCTTTTCCATTCCCTCTGTATGCATGACTCAACAAGAAGTGTGACATGAGAAGGCAGGCCTTGAAGTGCTCCGGGCATTATCCCAATTTCTTTGTATGCAGATAGCAAGGCATTGTCAAAAAGTGGTTTTTGCACATAGATTTCTGCCAGAATGCACCCAATAGAAAATACATCATTTGCATGGCATTCGTTTTGTGAATTAGACTTTTTATTCCAGAGCAGCAGTTCTTGATAACCCATATGAGAATTATCATCAGACTCAAAGCATTCTAGAAAGGAACCAAGATCAAAGTTAGGTGCTGCTGGCAATGCATTGTCATGCTGCAATATCTGATCTGCATTTTGTTTCTTGGGATATTTGTTTGAAGAGAAACAAGTTGAAGGATCACCATCAGCATAATCATAGACTGGATTCAACTGGTATTCAAGCTCTGCAAACAGAGTTGCTTTCTCAAATTCCTCCAGACGGCCAATTTCTGAAACCATATTTGGAGATCCACAGCCATTTAACACTGCATCAGTTGTTGCACCGCTTCGTTTGCCACAGCATCTAGCACAAGAGTCCAAATTATTGTGGTAGACTGCATGAGGTGTGCTAACAAGGCGCTTAGGATGAGGCCTTGTAAAAAGCTGATGCCGGCCAATCGATTTTGGCCTAGATGGATCATTAGAGGGCAACATGACATTTTTTGCTTCAACAGATGCCTCTCCAGAAAGTTTATAGCCAAATGTTATGTCAATCCAGTGATGCAGTTGTTGTGAGACTCGGTCGCTCTCCAATGCATCCCTGTGAAGATAAATGAAATCTGCTGCAGATGTTGCCCAGGAAGGTAATGCCAAATCACTCATTTCAGAATGAAGAGAGGTGAAAATCTGAGGATCACTATAAAATTCAGGAATGCATTCATCTGGAGTCCATTGATAAAGCCTTTGCATACTAGACGGGTATTCATTCGGCTCATAGACGGAACGCACAGCTGATCTCAAGATGGTCTTAGGTAACCTCCTTGCTTTGTAACTGCAGACAGCTAGCTCTGAGAGACACTCATCAGAAACATGATGTGGAACTTCAGATGATGAATACGTAAAATCCAACTGCTCATCACCTTTTGCCAACCGCCATTTACTTTTGGTCAGGTCCCTCCAACCATTATCAGAACTTTCATCAGGTATCCCTGTAAAATCTATTACCCAAGGCATCACAGTGTGAAAACCTGGATCGCCCCATCTTCTACCAGCTAACTTGTTTAAGACAAGAAGGTACTCATAATTGCTCAGTTCACCTTTCCACCATTGCTTAAAGTGAGAATGCCAATCTAACGACGATTGCAGTTTGAAACCACTATAAATGGCTTTTGAGGAACAGTCCTCCATAAAACAACATGAATTAGGTGAACATTTATGATTGGCAACACCCCAACTGTGCTTTACAGGGCAGGTATCACTTATGCTCAGGTAAGGCCATAAGGAATCTGACATCAAGATCTTTGATGGCCTTAGGTTGCCATGATGAACTCCTAAATCATGAAGGTATGCCACAGCAGATATTATCTGGTAGACAAGAAATCTAATATGCCAATCTGAGCAGAATGCCTCTGGACTGTAGTGCATAATGTTTTCCAAGGTGTATGGGGCCTTTGGTTGTAACATGTAGCAACAATCGGATGTTTCTAGTATACCTAACACTGGTAAGATGTTGGGATGCCTCACACAGCCAGAAGAATGCAAGTCATCAAATGCTGAAAATCCAACGAAGCTGAGGAAATCTAAACCAGCAGATCCACTAATTTTGTTTTCAAATAGCAGATTTAACGAATTAATCACATACTCTTCACTTGATGAGGTCAGATAACCTGTAATAAGCTCTCTAACCTCTGAAGTGTGGCCTATGCTAAGATAGCAAGCAGGAGCTAATTTGGTAATCGTGCTTATGGCCAATGGTTGCTTACAAGGACCAGAGGAACTTTTGCAACCTTCAATGCATTCTATACAAGATGAGGAATCTGACTGCTCAGTATATTCATTATCACCATTGTATAAGGTTTGCTCTGCCTGGGGATCTTTATGAATGCAATTCTCCAAGGAACTGTTGTCACTGTATGGAACGAAAATGTGGAGAAATCCATACATGTTGACACATCAATTTTGGAGCCTTTGAAGATAATATAATCCTCAAGTAAGAGAGTTACCATTGTTGGCTATTAAAAGGCACTTTGCCACCACATAAGCCCACTAAAACAAAACTGGAGATATGCTGCCTGCAACATATACAACACCACTTCTGTGTAAGAGTTAGTGCAAAGATGTAGGCAAAGGAAGCCACATTAAATTGGAGAACGGGTAGATTCAAAAGAAGCACTGACTGCAACTAACAGTGATAAATACGAAGTGCATAGTGGCACAAATGGTTTACCAGTTTTCACTAAGGTTTTCTTTACGCATGAGTAATTGTTATATGAAAACTGAGAAATTATGTACATGTGACTAATTTGGCTGTTTTCTATGAATCAGAATTTCTGGCATACATTTGGTGACTATCAAACTGGGATGGCCCTACATGGCTGTAATTGTATTCCAAGGTCCAACTAAACAAGAGTTTGAAGCAGCATTGACAGGACAACTTGTAAATTGAACAGCTACAGTTCAGTTGGTGGTTTACAATTATATGGTTTGAAGCATAGAGCTCACTGTAGCTGAAGTTGCACTGAAGCACATTTCTGCTACTTGCCTGACTCAACAGTAGGAGTACGTCGTGACATTATAACAGTTAATCATCAGACATGGGTACATTTGAGCGGAACAATTTTGTCATAACGGCATCTACCCATTGCAATAGTATCTAGGTATCTCATGTAAATCAAGAATGTAAAGTCATACCTCCCAATACTTCCCTCGTCTCCATCAGATGCAATCTGCAGTGAAGAGGAAACCAGGATTAAGACAAAGGTACAACCAATAGCTCTCGTAAAGAAAGCAAGGGTTTATGCAGAGGAATGGAAGCTCAATAAACTCTGCTTCCAATCGCGTTTGAACGGACGAGAAAGCTAGGAGCCTAGGAACAATTTTGAGAGCACATGCCGACCAGAGCGCCCAGAGATAAAGAGGTGGGAGTCGACGCGGACCTGAACGACGGCGGAGGCGGCGAAGGGGAGCGGTGAGTCGGAGAGGCCGTAGACGAAGGAGAGGCCGGAGCCGGCGAGGTCACGTAGGACAAGGCGTCTCAGGCAGTCCGGACACGCCGCAGAGCCCCCCTCCGGCGAGCAGCCCATCGCCGGTGCCCGGTGGCCAGACTGGATCGGAGGAGCCGGCGCCAACCCGTGCAACTGCAACGAAACAAAGAGTCTTTTTCCGAGCTATTAAAAAATTTGAGGGATCAGTTTCAGTACCATTTGATCGGAACTTTTTAATTCTTGCACTCTATACCACTTCTATACCTTAGAGGAGTTAGAGCTGCCAGTGTTTAAACTGTCTTAGAAAAAGTTTAAATACTGTCCGTTAGATCTATTATTTTTTCAGCGTTTTTAACAATTTTAAATAGAAAACTCAAAACTAGAACTAGAAAGTTGTAAATGTCGTCGCAATCTATAGTTTTTATATAAGAAATATTTTTATTTGACTACGTAAAAATATATATGATTTTTCTAAGGTGGTAAACGTATAAAAAAATTCTACATAGTCAAAATAAAGATATTTTTATAAAATTATAGATCACGATAAATCTAGAACCTTTTAATTTTATGTTTTTATTTAAAATTATTAAAAACACTCAGTAATGCACATTCATATATGATGGTATTTTGGTTTTTTTTTTTGTCGTAGTTCAACCCTAATATGGGTGGGCATTCGGGGTTTTTTAAACATCTGTTTGGATTTTTTTAAAAAAAACTTTAATTTTATAGGCATTAAAAACCGATCGGTTTACTAGAAAATAAAAAAGGCGAGAAGTTTGATTTCGTTTTTTACTTTGATTTTTTTTGGTAAAAATGAACATCAAACTTGGTTAGAAAACAACACATACAGCAAACATAATTTTTAAAAACATTGTATAAGTATAAGGATTTAGATATATGAAAGTAATCTAGAGGAGGGTGAATAGGCTACATGTGAAATTTATCACCAAAAACTTCGAGATATAGTCAAATTCTAAGTTGCGCTGGTGCAACCCAGTTCAGCTGGTATAAATCATGGCTGCTTAGATTAGATTAATAACAAACGCATAACACGGAGTATAATGAGAGTTTCTAATGAAATTGTTTGCGACATTTCCGATCCTGTTTTGTAAATAAACCCTGTTGTGATTTTTTTGAAATAAAGGGAAAGTTGGCTTACTATTTTCCGTTTTGGCGGACGATGTTTGTTCGTGTTGGAATCTACCTCTTGAGCCCTTTCTCGCATGAGTTCGATTATGGAGTCTGCCCGGGGATTATAGTTTGTGCCTTCTTGATGTCTCTGCCTCCATGCGTAAGACCGTGGATCCTCATGTCCTCACCGGGGTGTGGTAACAGCTTTAGTCACTGGTATATCTGGAGAGTTTGCCTGCTGCAGCTTAGGGCCCATTCATGAGCGATTTCAACGCTGCTGTGAACATCACATTGGGGGTTGGCATGAAGGGAATAACTACGCATTTGTAATCCCACGATTCGCTTGTGTTCATAACTTTGCGCGCGACTAGGCTATGACGCGTATGGGTTCTGAGCCCCCTGACCCTGCCTCTCTGAGATCTCTAAGGGTCAGGGGTGCTATTCGTGCAACTTTTGTCCGTCCACCATACCCGTGTGGGGCGAGCCCCAAGCCACTACTCGATGTAGAGGACTGTCTCAGGGGCTTGCCTTGTCTTTTTTGTATTACTCTCCCCACGCATCCCCTTCGCGAGTATAAGGGGAGGTGAGCCGTACCACACTTTCCTCGATGGGCTAGCAATGGCGCTCGGTGAGTTACAAGCGGGTAATCCAAGTGAGGCCCTGGCTCCTTTAGCAGTGTCGATCCCGTTCGACTGGGACCGATGGCTCGCTGCCTCTCTTCGTGATAAATCATGAGTCAGACCTTCCCAAGACTCAAACACGAGCTGGTGACGCCCTTAACGCTTCGTGCGTCAGGGTACTGGTCGCTAGTGTGCCCGTCTCTAGCTGTCCCTTACTATATTTTTTGCTGGAGTGGTCGTGAGCCCTTCGCAGACTGGCCTTCGAACTCCAGAATTCAATGTTGTTTTGCCATGAGTTTTTTTCTCTTTGGCCCCTATGAAAGGAATTCCGAACGAGTTTGGGTCCTTTCCAAAAAGCAATCCCTAGCCGTTTCGGGACAGGTTTAGGATCTTACCGGAAAGTGTCCCTTGTCGTTCATCTAGTTCGTTAAGTTGAGGTATTATTCAAAGGGCGGTCTAGTCGGTTCTGGCTCCCTCGAATTTTGCAGAATCTTACATCAATCGGACAGATGACAAAGAAGAAAGAGGTATCAGCGTTGCCTTGCTTAGGCATAAAAGTTTACTGGAAGGACAAGATTTGTTTAGCGAGAGAGGAGGCTAGTAGTTTTGCACTGCTCTGCCTATTACTCCCCCTGGTACCCGAGCTCTCAATTGAGGTCGAGGGCAGGTAGGTTTGGGGAACGTTGGAGTCTTGATATGAGTAGAACCATTGTAGTTGCTAGATGTTTCATGCATTCGCGAGCATCCTCCCCTTCTTGTCATTCAACTTGTAGGTGCCCAGTCAAAGTACCTCTCCGATCACGAACGGTCCATCCCATGGTGGGGATAGTTTTTGTTGATCTTTGTTGGTCTAGACCTGTCGTAAGTCTAAGTCTCCTACTTGCAGGGTTCTTTTTCGAACGCGGTGGCCATGATACCTTCGTAGCGCCTGCTAGCACCTTACTGATCGTAAAAGCACCACATCACGGGCTTCATCGAGTTGGTCCATCGCGTCCTCTAAGCTTGACTCGTTTTGTTTAGTTGCGTACCGTTTTACCCTTGGGGCGCTATTATCAAGGTCGGTGGGGAGCACCGCTTCATCTCCATAAACCATAAAGTAGGGTGTATACCTAGTTGAGCGATTCGGGGTTGTTCTTAAGCTCTAGAGGACAGTTGTGAGCGCCTCCGGCCATCGTTGCCCAAGCTGCTTGAGGCGCGTGAAAATCTGAGATTTGAGGCCTTGTATGATCATTCTATTAACTCGTTCGACTTGTCCGTTTGTGAGGGGGTGAGCCACAACAGCCCAATCTACACAGATGTGGTATTCGTCGCAGAACTCTAGGAACCTGTTTTCGGTGAACTGTGTACCATTGTCCATTATGATCAAGTTGGATACTCCAAAATGGTGAATGATGTCAGTGATAAATTTTACGACTTGTTCGCAGGTGATCTTTATGAGGGTCCACGCTCCGATCCACATAGAGAATTTGTCGATCGTGGCCAAGATGTGAGTGTAGCCCCGAGTGCCCTTTTGAGGGGTCCGACTAGATCAAGTCTCGAGACGACAAACTGCCAGGTGACAAGGATGGTTTGGAGTGCCTGCACAGGCAGATGGGTTTGCCACATGTAGTACTGACATCCTTCACAGGTTCTTACCACCTGATGTGCATCTGACACTGCGGTGGGCCAATAGAAACCTTGTCGAAAGGCATTCCCCATGAGGCTTCTCGGGGAAGCATGGTGCCCATAGTTCCCGCCATGAATATCTTCTAGGGGCTGCTTTCACTGCTCGATTTTGATGCACAGCTGCCTTATTCCGTTGTGGCCCTTTTGTAGAGGTCTACCTCGATCACAATGAAGGACTAGGTCCGCCGATGAAGCCTTTGTGGTTTTGTTTTGTCGCGGGATAGCAAACCATTAGTCCAAAAGTCACAATATGGTGTTCTCCAGTTGGCCACATGGTTAGTTGTGGGGTCAGTTTCCTCCATGATAGCAACCGGTTTCGGGGTCGGTGGGCCCACACCCGTGAGTTGCCTACCCATCTGGTGGGCTTTGTCATATCAAACTGTTGGTCTAACAAGGTCGGTCGCAAAGATCCCTACTAGGACGCTTGTTCATCCTGACACCATTTTCGCGAGGGTGTCCTCCATTTTATTATCTTGCCGAGGGATGTGGTTTAGTTCAATGCTGTCGAATCGTTTCTCTGGTCGTCATACCTCCTGGCAGTATGTCGCCATCTTGGGATTGTGGCATTGTTAATCTTTCATTACTTGCCCGACGACGAGCTGGGATCCCCCTCGAACGGCTAGACGTCGGACACCTAGCTCCACGGCTGTTGGCCACTTGTTCTCAAATGCTATAAGTCAAGAACAAGGCAACACAATTGTTAATGGTTAAAGACCTTCATCCTTCGAAGCATTATTTCCTCTCGGATATAATGATCTTTAGATGAAGGTCATAAAGGACACACCTTCATCATTTCATCATATAAACATGAATATAAATAAGAAAAGGGAATATAGATAAATGAAGATAATAATTGATGTATGTCAAAGATTCATTTATTATTATCTTCATTAAACATGAATAAGCATTAACAATATTCATATTACAATGGTACCTTTGGCTTGCCAAAAGGTGAGAGAGCGAGAAGGACGTGAGATCGATTACAATCCAGCGTGAACAGTACGGTGTTACTGTTCATCTATTTATAGGCACGGGACACAGCCCAAATAAAAGTACATTTATATCTCTGGTAACTGCTTATAATCCTAACATGAATTATTTAGGACTATAAGGTCTTTAGCCCCTTTCAGTCATCATCATGCTTTGAGCTTCGTCAATATGTTAGGTCGAAGGTCCTTGGCTTTTAGCTTCGTCGCCCACTCTTTGTCTCCCGTCATAAAAGAAGTTCTTCATTCCAAAGCCGAAGCTTCCTATAACTATTCATAATCATGCTGAAAACATATGGTTAAACACATTTTTGAGGACCTTCAGAAGAGGAAGGCCCCCAACAGTAGCCCCTCGCAATATTAATTTGTTTCCTTGTAACAAATTTAGACTGCGACGTGGATGAAGGCCTTTAGCCGAAGGTCTGAAAAAACACCTTCCCTTCGCTAGAATAGCGAACGACACTGACATGCCGGACCCACCAAGTCGTGGGGCGCTATGCATACAAATATGAGCTAGTAATGAAAGCATTTCTTGAGCTATTTTCAGTTGCTTGCACTGTGCTCGCCATTTTAAACTCACTTGTTTTGTCGCGAGTTTGAGCTTCGGCATTTCAACAAGTTTTGATTTGATGGCTAGTGAGAAGAAGATTGTCGACTCGGCGCTGTCCGAGTTTTACGAAGCTATGGAGAGGACCAATGCAGAAAAGATTGCACATGAGACATTAGCTAGGATATCTGAGGGTTCCAGTGACAGTGAAGACTTTGATGCAGAAAGTGAGAATGAGGGTGCCGAAGATCGGCCCTAGAGGCCAAGTCATGTTGTCTTCGGAAAGTCGACAATCAAACAAGGATAGATTGATGCAATGAGGGGAAGGTATTTTCGTGAGATTTCTATTGTGCGGGCTGGAGAGGAGAGTAATGTCCCTCTGCCTGAAGCTGACGAGGTGGTTGTCTATAGAAGCTTCATGAAAGCGGGGCTTCGGTTTCCTTTGGATAGTATGCTGGTCGAAGTGCTGAAAACCTTCGAAGTCTACCTTCATCAGCTTACCCCGAAGCCATCATCAGGATAAGGGTTTATATTTGGGCCATGAGGAGCCAAGGAATAGAACCAAGTGTGAAATGCTTCTGCAACATGCATGAATTGTTTTATGAGACGAAGGCCATCGGGAAAGAGCAATACCTCAATAACTTTGGTTGCTATGGCTTCGTAACCCGTTCTGAAGTAAGCAATTCAGTGCCAACATTTTGCAAGAGATGGCTATGGGCCTAGATGCAAGAATGGTTTTATGTGAAGAATGATTTGGTTGAAAGGGAAGACATCACGAGGATTATCCAGCGTCCCATATGGTCTCACTTCGACATTAGGAGACCATCTATTGCCCTTGGAAACGATGTACAAGCATGCCAAGCTGCTTTTAACACGGTATGCACCTACATATGCACTAGGGACTTAGTCCAGGAGCATATTGCCTACAAAGTGTGGCCGCTCGGGAGTGGGTGGAAGATGCCGAAGGAGGTTGTTGCTGGTTCTAGCAAAGGTGGCCTAGTCTATTTGAAATATACATTCAAATATAGAAGCCAATTTGATGAGCCAAACGGCGATTGGCTAGACGCCATCGAAGCCACTAGTGATGAATTACTTGGTGCCTATTCAAGGGCCAAAGATGACGCTATGACTACAGCCTTCAGAGGCCAAGGCAAGAAAAGGCTAAATAGGGTTTTTGATGTTAATGGTTTTGTATACCCAGACTACTGCTACCCTTCGTGAAAGCAAGGGAAGAAAAGAAGAGTCGCTGCTTCGGCGATCTCTAATACGCCGAAGCCAAAAAAGGTTAAGGTTTTGACGTATCACCCCAAGCGCGATGAAACAACGGAAGAGTCAAGGCCTTCTGAAAGGTTTTCTGCTCCTGAGTCAAGTCACCCCGCTCCCGCCGAAGCTAGGATGGAATCGACCGAAGAGCCAGAACCGAAGATAGCAGCGGAGCAACCGAAAGCCTTGAGTTCATTGCAAGAAATAGAATTGTCGAAGGTACAAAAGATTGCTTCAGTAACTCCTAAGAGAAGGAGAATGGCCAGTGTATTGGATGCTATTATAGAATCCACAAAGGCGTTAACTCCTGCTTCCGCTGAAGCACTTAGCGTGGAAGGCAAAAATACGAAGGAATCTGCCGAAGCTAGCATAACACAGGTTGCAGCTGAGGCTGGGCCCTCGGTTCCTGCCGAAGCAAGACCTTCGGAGATTGTTGAAAAGGTGTTGAAACAAGACCTTCGGATGCCACGAAGGCTCCGTTACTATTAGAAAAAGAGAGGGGTACCAAAGAATTTGAGTCCCCTACCCCTGGAGCATCTACTGAGGAATTGGAATTTATAGTGCATCAAGATTTAGGGAAAAATATCGAAAGAGCAAATTGCCAAAGCGCAACATTACGCTAGGGATCTGCAATACCCTCGAGGATCCTTGGAGTATGGCGAGGATGACGAAGATGACTTCCTTTATTGTCTGCCTAAAACAAAGAAATTCATGTCTGTCAGGAGATGGCAGACAATATAGGATACCCAAAGCTTGAGTTAGGTTTGTCTACAATGACGAAGGACCAACTCGCTGATAGCCTTGCCTATAACAATCCGAAGCTGGGAAAACTTTAACTTGTTAGGAAGCAGATTATTTTTGTAGTTTATTTCCTTTTCAGTATGTGCTCATCCTTTATTTTTGTAGGGTTTAATTCTGACCAAGGCATTAAGGGCCCAGAAAAAGCCGAAGATGAAAGCTGCCAGCTAGCGCATGGAAATCTTCGATCAAAGGTTATTACACTAAGGAATGAAGCTCTCGAAAAAGACAAAATACTGCTTTCCTTAGTGGATAGACTGAAAACCAGCGAAGCTCAGTTGAAAGCACAAGCCGAAGCTCACGAAGCCGAGGTTGAAGGTTTAAAGAAGAAGCTTGCTGAAATGATTGAAGATTTCGAAGTTGCAAAGGCGAAAAAAGAAATAAGTGAAATGGAAACAGTAAGGGTGCAGAAAAATATTGAAGAACTTCGGGAATCCAGAGAAAAATGCTACGGAGTATCCATGGATTGTGCGAGGAAACTAAAAGATAGTTTTGCAAAGGTGGGTGCATTCTCATCGGAGCAAAAATTTATCCGAGGCGACCCCGAAGGAGTTATTCAATGGATCAACGAAGAGGTCGAAGCTTTTGAAGAAATTCTCAACGACCGCGGGGATTTTTGTGCCTTCGCCGGTGCCCGAGGGGTTGCAACAGTTTTGGAGAAAACTGGCTGTGAATATGTTAAGGCTGCAGCCCAAGCAGAAGCCATCTTCTCTGCAGATGATATGAAAGAACCTTCAACCGAAGCTAGTTTGATGGGTGGTAAGTTCTATTCTGATATTTGGATGAAGGGCGGTCGTGAGATGGCCGATGAAGCTATAAAGAAGAGTGAAAAAAGAATCGCACGATGCCCGAGTGGAGGCGAAGGAGGCTGAAGAAGCTGTTGAACGCGCATTGATTATAGGTATCTTTTAAAAACTTTTTGTCTCATTGTTTATTTATAGCTACAAAAATTCATCATTATGCTCTTTATTGCAGTCGACCTTTCGACACCCCCGGAGCCATACAACCCTGAGGTGGATCCAAACATGAAAGAGGCTTTAGATGTGATGAAAGTTGCTAACGAAGTTGTTGACAAAGTCATCGACATGCTTTTACATGAAGCCGCCGAAAGAATACTGAAGGAAGACTAGATTCTTGTATACTAGTGAAAGGGAATTAGGCTTACACCTTTTTCCTAATTGATTTTGGTGGTTGAATTGCCCAACACAAATAATTGGACTAACTAGTTTGCTCTAGTCTATAAGTTTTACAGGTGCCAAAGGTTCACAAAAGGCCAATAAAAAGACCAAGAAAGGGTTCAAACAAAGAGAGCAAAATACAACCCAAAGGCACCCTGGTCTGGCGCACCGGACTGTCCGGTGTGCCACCGGACAGTGTCCGGTGCACCAGGGCACTCAAGGCTAAACTCCTCACCTTCGAGAAAAAGAAAGGGCGCTCCGCTATAATTCACCGGACTGTCCGGTGTCACACCGGACTGTCCGGTGTGCCAGCGGAGCAACGGCTACTTCGCGTGCAACGGTCGACTGCAACGCATTTAATGAGCGCCTGCGCGCGCAGAGGACAGAGCACGCGCAGTTGGCGCACCGGACAGTCTACAGGACCTGTCCGGTGCACCACCGGACAGCCCAAAGGCCCCACCTGTCAGAGCTCCAACGGTCGAACCCCAACGGTTGGCTGACGTGGCTGGCGCACCGGACTGTCCGGTGCGCCATGCGACAGCAGCCTTCCAACGGCCATATTTTGGTGGTTGGGGCTATAAATACCCCAACCACCCCACATTCAATGGCATCCAAGTTTTCCACCTTCAACACATTACAAGAGCTATAGCATTCAATTCTAGACACTCCAAAGAGATCAAATCCTCTCCCAAGTCCGGAATCACTCCAAATCAAATAGTGACTAGAGAGAGCGACATTTGTGTTCATTTGAGCTCTTGCGCTTGGATCGCTTCTTTTCTTTCTCATTCTTCTTGTGATCAAACTCAATTGTAACCAAGGCAAGAGATACCAATTGTGTGGTGGTCCTTGCGGGAACTTCGTGTTCCGTTTGATTGAGAAGAGAAGCTCACTCGGTCTAAGTGATCGTTTGAGAGAGGGAAAGGGTTGAAAGAGACCCGGTCTTCGGGACCACCTCAACGGGGAGTAGGTTTGCAAGAACCGAACCTCGGTAAAACAAATCATCGTGTCTCGCTCTTTATTTGCTCACGATTTGTTTTGTGTCGTCTCTCTCGGACTCGTTTATATTTCTAACGCTAACCCGACTTGTAGTTTGTGCTTGAGTTTAAAAATTTCAGATTCCCCCTATTCACCCCCCCTCTAGGCGACTTTCAATTGGTATCAGAGCCCGGTGCTTCATTAAAGCTTAACCGCTCGAAGTGATGTCGGGAGCATCTGCCAAGAGGGAATTCGAGACCGGCGAGAAGCCCGCTACAAGCCATGGGAAGGCTCCATCCGGGGAGTCCGCCAACAAGATGAAGGGATCTTCTTCACACAACAAGTCGCATCGGAGCAGTGACAAGAAGAAGAAGATGAGGAAGGTGGTCTACTACGAGACCGACTCCTCGTCGCCGTCCACCTCCGGCTCTGACACGCCGTCCGTAACTTCTAAGCGCCATGAGCGCAAGAAGTTTAGTAAGATTCCCCTACGCTACCCTCGTATTCCAAAACGTACTCCATTACTTTCCGTTCCATTAGGCAAACCACCCATGTTTGATGGTGAAGATTATAATATGTGGAGTGATAAAATGAGGCATCATCTAACCTCACTCCACACTAGCATTTGGGATGTTGTTGAGATTGGAGTACAGGTACCATCACCGGGGGATGAAGACTATGATTCGGACGAGGTCGCTCAAATCCGGCACTTCAACTCCCAAGCCACCACTATACTCCTCACCTCTCTAAGTCGAGAGGAGTATAACAAGGTGCAAGGACTAAAGAGCGCCAAGGAGATTTGGGACGTACTCAAGACCACACACGAAGGAGACGAGGTGACCAAAATCACCAAGTGGGAAACGATCGAGGGGGAGCTCGGTCGCTTTCGGCTTCGTCAAGGGGAGGACCCACAATAATTTTACAACCGGCTCAAGACCTTGGTCAACCAAGTGCGCAACCTCGGGAGCACAAAATGGGATGACCATGAAATGGTCAAGGTTATTCTAAGATCCCTCGTTTTTCTTAATCCTACACAAGTTCAATTAATTCGAGGTAATCCTAGATATACACTAATGTCTCCCGAGGAAGTAATAGGAAACTTCGTGAGCTTTGAGTTGATGATCAAAGGCTCAAAGAAAATCATCGAGCTAGATCGCCCCTCCACGCCCGAAGTACAACCGGTCGCATTCAAGGCAACGAAGGAGAAAAAGGAAGAGTCTACATCAAGTAGACAACCCATCGATGCCTCTAAGCTCGACAATGAGGAGATGGCGCTCATCATCAAGAGCTTTCGCCAAATCCTCAAGCAAAGGAGGGGGAAGGATTACAAGCCCCGCTCCAAGAAAGTTTGCTACAAGTGTGGTAAGCCCGGTCATTTTATTGCAAAATATCCACTATCTAGTGACAGTGACAGGGGCGACGACAAGAAGGGAAAGAGGAGAGAAAAGAAGAGATACTACAAGAAGAAGGGCGGCGATGTCCATGTGTGTCGCGAGTGGGACTCCGACGAGAGCTCCTCCGACTCCTCCTCCGACGAGGACGCCGCCAACATCGCCGTCACCAAAGGGCTCCTCTTCCCCAACGTCGGCCACAAGTGCCTCATGGTAAAGGACGGCAAAAGGAAGAAGGTAAAATCAAAATCCTCCACTAAATATGCTTCCTCTAGTGATGAAGATAATTCTAGTGAAAATGAGGAGGATAACTTGCGCACCCTTTTTGCCAACCTAAACATGCAACAAAAAGAAAAAATAAATGAATTAATTAGTGCTATTCATGAGAAGGATGAACTCTTGGACACCCAAGAGGACTTCCTAATTAAGGAAAATAAGAAGCATGTTAAGGTTAAGAATGCTTATGCTCTAGAAGTAGAAAAATGTGAAAAATTATCTAGTGAGCTAAGCACTTGCCATGATGTCATTACCAACCTTAGAAATGAGAATGCTAGTTTAATTGCTAAGGTTGATTCAAATGTTTGTGATGATTCAATTTCCAATCTTAGAGATGATAATGCTAATTTGCTTGCTAGGATTGAAAAATTGAGTGATTCTCTTGATAGCCTTAGAAATGAGAATGAAAAATTGATTGCTAAGGCTAAAGAATTAGATGTATGCAATGCTTCCATTTCTAACCTTAGAAGTGAAAATGAAATATTACATGCTAAGGTTGTTGAATTAAAATCTTGCAAACCCTCTACATCTACCGTTGAGCATGTTTCCATTTGCACTAGATGTAAAGACATTAATGTTGATGCTATCCATGATCACCTAGCTTTAATTAAGAAACAAAATGATCACATAGCTCAACTTAATGCTAAGATTAATGAGCATGACCTAAAAAATGAAAATTTTAAATTTGCTAGAAGCATGCTCTATTGTGGGAGACGCCCTGGCATCAAGGATGGCATCGGCTTCCAAAAGGGGGACAATGTCAAACTTAATGCCCCTCCTAAAAGATTGTCTAACTTTGTAAAGGGCAAGGCTTCCATGCCTCAGGATAACGAGGGTTACATTTTGTACCCTACCGGTTATCCCGAGAGCAAAATTAGGAGAATTCATTCTAGGAAGTCTTACTCTGGCCCTAATCATGCTTTTATGTATAAGGGTGAGACATCTAGTTCTATGCAATCAACCCATGCTAGATTTCCTAAGAAGAAAACTCCTGCTACATCAAATGATCATAGCATTTCATTTAAAACTTTTGATGCATCTTATGTTTTAACTAACAAATCTGGCAAGGTAGTTGCCAAGTATGTCAGGGACAAACACAAGGGCACCAAGACTTGTGTTTGGGTACCCAAAGTTCTTGTATCTAATGCCAAAGGACCCAAAACCGTTTGGGCACCTAAAATCAAGAACTAAACTTGTTTTTTAGGTTTATGCATCCGGGGGCTCAAGTTGGATCATCGATAGCGGGTGCACAAACCACATGACAGGGAAGAAGAAGATGTTCTCCTCCTATGAGAAAAACCAAGATCCCCAACGAGCTATCACATTCGGGGATGGAAACCAAGGTTTGGTCAAAGGATTGGGTAAAATTGCTATATCTCCTGACCATTCCATTTCCAATGTTTTTCTTGTAGACTCTTTAGATTACAATTTGCTTTCAGTTTCTCAATTATGCAAAATGGGTTACAACTGTCTTTTTACAGATACATGTGTTACTGTCTTTAGAAGAAGTGATGATTCAATAGCATTTAAAGGAGTGTTAGAGGGTCAGCTATATTTAGTAGATTTTGATAGAGCTGAACTCGACACTTGCTTAATTGCTAAGACTAACTTGGGCTGGCTCTGGCATCGCCGACTAGCACATGTTGGAATGAAGAATCTTCACAAGCTTCTAAAGGGAGAACACATTTTGGGACTAACAGATGTTCATTTTGAGAAAGACAGGGTTTGTAGCGCATGTTAGGCAGGGAAGCAAGTTGGTGTTCATCATCCACACAAGAACATCATGACGACTGACAGGCCACTCGAGCTCCTACACATGGACCTATTCAGCTTGATTGCTTACATAAGCATCGGCGGGAGTAAGTACTGTCTAGTTATTGTGGATGATTATTCTCGCTTCACTTGGGTGTTCTTTTTGCAGGGAAAATCTCATACCTAAGAGACCTTAAAGGGATTCTTGAGACGGGCTCAAAACGAGTTCGGATTAAGGATCAAGAAGATTAGAAGCGACAACGGGACGGAGTTCAAGAACTCTCAAATTGAAGGCTTCCTTGAGGAGGAGGGCATCAAGCATGAGTTCTCTTCTCCCTACACGCCACAACAAAATGGTGTAGCGGAGAGGAAGAATAGAACTCTATTGGACATGGCAAGAACCATGCTTGATGAGTACAAGACTTTGGATCAGTTTTGGGCCGAGGCGGTCAACACCGCTTGCTACGCCATCAACCGGTTGTATCTACACCGAATCCTCAAGAAGACATCTTATGAACTCCTAACCGGTAAAAAGCCCAATGTTTCATATTTTAGAGTATTTGGTAGCAAATGTTTTATTCTTGTTAAAAGAGGTAGATAATCTAAATTTGCTCCTAAGGCTGTAGAAGGCTTTTTACTAGGATATGATTCAAACACAAGGGCATATAGAGTCTTTAAAAAGTCCTCAGGACAAGTTGAAGTTTCTTGTGACATTGTGTTTGATGAGACTAACGGCTCTCAAGTAGAGCAAGTTGATCTTGATGAGATAGGTGATGAAGAGGCTCCGTGCGTCGCACTAAGGAACATGTCCATTAGGGATGTGTGTCCTAAGGAATCCGAAGAGCCACCACATGCACAAGATCAACCGTCTTCCTCCACACAAGCATCTCCACCAACTCAAGATGAGGATAAGGCTCGAAATGATGAAGGAGAAGATCAAGAAGTTGAGCCACCTCAAGAGGAGAGCAATGATCAAGGGGGAGATGCCCATGATCAAGATAAGGAAGATGAACAAGTTCCAAGACCGCCACACCCAAGAGTCCACCAAGCAATCCAACGAGATCACCCCGTGAACACCATCGTCGGCGATATTCAAAAGGGGGTAACTACTCGATCTTGTGTTGCTCATTTTTGTGAACATTACTCTTTTGTTTCCTCTATGGAGCCACACAGGGTAGAGGAAGCACTACAAGATTCGGATTGGGTGGTGGCAATGCAAGAGGAGCTCAACAATTTCACTAGGAATGAGGTATGGCATTTAGTTCCACGTCCTAATCAAAATGTTGTAGGAACCAAGTGGGTCTTCCACAACAAGCAAGATGAGCATGGTGTGGTGACAAGGAACAAAGCCTGACTTGTGGCCAAGGGATACTCACAAGTCGAAGGTTTGGATTTCGATGAAACCTATGCACCCGTAGCTAGGCTTGAGTCAATTCACATATTACTTGCCTATGCTACTTACCATGGCTTTAAGCTTTACCAAATGGACGTGAAAAGTGCCTTCCTCAATGGACCAATCAAGGAAGAGGTCTATGTTGAGCAACCTCCCGGCTTTGAAGATAGTGAGTACCCTAACCATGTTTACAAACTCTCTAAGGCGCTTTATGGGCTCAAGCAAGCCCCAAGAGCATGGTATGAATGCCTAAGAGATTTTCTTATCACTAATGGCTTCAAAGTCGGAAAGGCCGAAACTACTTTGTTTACTAAAACTCTTGACAATGATTTGTTTGTATGCCAAATTTATGTTGATGATATTATATTTGGGTCTGCTAACGAATCTACATGTGAGGAATTTAGTAGGATCATGACACAGAAATTCGAGATGTCTATGATGGGGGAGTTGAAGTACTTCTTGGGATTTCAAGTGAAGCAACTCCAAGAGGGCACCTTCATTAGCCAAACAAAGTATATTCAAGACATTCTAAACAAGTTTGGGATGAAGGATGCCAAGCCCATCAAGACACCCATGGGAACCAATGGGCATCTCGACCTCGACACAGGAGGTAAATCCGTCGATCAAAAGGTATACCGGTCGATGATAGGCTCTTTACTCTATTTATGTGCATCTCGACCGGACATAATGCTTTCCGTATGCATGTGTGTAAGATTCCAAGCCAACCCTAAGGAAGCTCACCTTACGGCCATAAAACAAATCTTGAGATATTTGGTTTATACTCCTAAGTTTGGACTTTGGTACCCTCGGGGATCCACATTTGATTTAATTGGTTATTCGGATGCCGATTGGGCGGGGTGTAAAATTAATAGAAAGAGCACATCGGGGACTTGCCAGTTCTTGGGAAGATCCCTGGTGTCTTGGGTTTCAAAGAAGCAAAACTCCGTAGCTCTTTCTACCGTCGAAGCTGAGTATATTGCCGCAGGTCATTGTTGCGCGCAATTACTTTGGATGAGGCAAACCCTTAGGGACTACGGTTACAAATTAACTAAAGTTCCTCTTCCATGTGATAATGAGAGTGCAATCCGCATGGCGGATAATCCCGTTGAGCATAGCCGCACTAAACACAGCCATTCGGTATCATTTTCTAAGGGATCACCAACAAAAAGGGGATATCGAGATTGCATATATTAACACCAAGGAACAATTAGCCGATATCTTTACCAAGCCACTAGATGAACAAACTTTTAACAAACTTAGGCATGAGCTAAATATTCTTGATTCTAGGAATTTCTTTTGATGTTTTGCACACATAGCTCATAAATATACCTTTGATCATGTCTCTTTTATATGCTATAACTAATGTGCTTTCAAGTGTATTTCACACCAAGTCATAGATTGAAAGGGAAAAAGAGTCTTCGGCGAAGACAAAGGCTTTCACTCCACTCCATTGAATCACTCATCCTTCGTTGTCGCTCCGTGCAACTCTTCGTCTTTGGTATAATCTTCACTCATATGTTATTTACCAAAGGGGGAGAAAGTAGTTTAAAAGGGCTTATATTTCACTCAAGTATCCGTTTTTTGGTGATTCATGCCAAAGGGGGAGAAAGTATTAGCCCAAAGCAAAAGGACCGCACCACCACCAATTTTCAAAATTTAAAAGGTCTTGAAATGATGAATTTTTCAATTGGTATCTTATTTTTGATAGAATTTCAAGTTGTAACACCCTCTTCAAAAACTAATATTTAAAACCCTCTTGAACGCTAAGAGGAGGATTTTATTGAGGGGGAGTTTTGTTTAGTCAAAGGAAAAGCATTTGAAACAAGGGGAGAAAATTTCAAATCTTGAAAATGCTTCTCAAAATCTTATTCATTTTTGACTATTTGCAAAAAGACTTTGAAAAGAATTTACAAAAGAATTTGCAAAGACAAAACATGTGGTGCAAGCATGGTCCAAAATGTTAAAAATAAAGAAACAATCCATGCATATCTTATGAAAATATTTATTGGTTCAATTCTAAGTAATCTTTGCACTTACATTATGAAAACTAGTTCAATTATGCACTTCTATACTTGCTTTGGTTTGTGTTGGCATCAATCACCAAAAAGGGGGAGATTGAAAGGGAATTAGGCTTACACCTTTTTCCTAATTGATTTTGGTGGTTGAATTGCCCAACACAAATAATTGGACTAACTAGTTTGCTCTAGTCTATAAGTTTTACAGGTGCCAAAGGTTCACAAAAGGCCAATAAAAAGACCAAGAAAGGGTTCAAACAAAGAGAGCAAAAGACAACCCAAAGGCACCCTGGTCTGGCGCACCGGACTGTCCGGTGTGCCACCGGACAGTGTCCGGTGCACTAGGGCATTCAAGGCTGAACTCCTCACCTTCGAGAAAAAGGAAGGGCGCTCTGCTATAATTCACCGGACTGTCCGGTGAAGCACCGGACAGTGTACGGTGTCACACCGGACTGTCCGGTGTGCCAGCGGAGCAACGACTACTTCGCGTGCAACGGTCGACTGCAACGCATTTAATGAGCGCCTGCGCGCGCAGAGGACAGAGCACACGCAGTTGGCGCACCGGACAGTCTACAGGACCTGTCCGGTGCACCACCGGACAGCCCAGAGGCCCCACCTGTCAGAGCTCCAACGATCGAACCCCAACAGCTGGCTGGCGTGGCTGGCGCACCGGATAGTGTCCGGTGGCGCACCGGACTGTCCGGTGCGCCATGCGACAGCAGCCTTCCAACGGCCA
Organism: Zea mays; assembly: GCF_902167145.1. Classification (NCBI taxonomy): domain Eukaryota; kingdom Viridiplantae; phylum Streptophyta; class Magnoliopsida; order Poales; family Poaceae; genus Zea; species Zea mays. The sequence continues at coordinate 60,189,232 of NC_050098.1, forward strand.
TATTTTGGTGGTTGGGGCTATAAATACCCCAACCACCCCACATTCAATGGCATCCAAGTTTTCCACCTTCAACACATTACAAGAGCTATAGCATTCAATTCTAGACACTCCAAAGAGATCAAATCCTCTCCCAAGTCCGGAATCACTCCAAATCAAATAGTGACTAGAGAGAGCGACATTTGTGTTCATTTGAGCTCTTGCGCTTGGATCGCTTCTTTTCTTTCTCATTCTTCTTGTGATCAAACTCAACTGTAACCAAGGCAAGAGACACCAATTATGTGGTGGTCCTTGCGGGAACTTCGTGTTCCATTTGATTGAGAAGAAAAGCTCACTCGGTCTAAGTGACCGTTTGAGAGAGGGAAAGGGTTGAAAGAGACCCGGTCTTCGTGACCACCTCAACGGGGAGTAGGTTTGCAAGAACCGAAACTCGGTAAAACAAATCATCGTGTCTCGCTCTTTATTTGCTCACGATTTGTTTTGTGCCCTCTCTCTCGGACTCGTTTATATTTCTAACGCTAACCCGACTTGTAGTTTGTGCTTGAGTTTATAAATTTCAGATTCGCCCTATTCACCCCCCTCTAGGCGACTTTCAACTAGGAATTGTAATATTTGTGTATGAGGCAAACATCAAAGAATTATGTATATATTAATGTAATATGTTTCTTTGTGATGCATGAAATTTGCGTACATACCATTTTTGAGCCTTCGGCGAAAAAACACCTTCTCTTCTTTTCATGCTTCGCAAAGAAAAATTGCCCCTCTACTGATTGAATACCTCATATTTTGCCATGGCTGTTGTATAATAACATTGATGACGAAGATTTCCCTGCTATGTAAAATTGTGTCTGCCGAAGATATACTTTGTGGTTTAGCCCATTGTTTCATACTCCATCGAATAGTTCCGGAGGAGCATTTTTCCTTCCGCATAATTTTCTTGCCGATGCGATATTATATATGATGTAATGCTATGCGAAATGATATGATGGTATGATGCAATCTGATGTTTATGTCGAAGATGAGCACCTACACGAAAACACATCCAGACTCTGCATTCCCTTAGGAACGACTTTGGAGTCTCTTCACCTTTTACTTAGGTGGTATTTTAGCTCTGCATCCCCTTAGGAACGAATTTGGAGCTAAGCTCTGCATCCCCTTAGGAACGACTTTGGAGCTTCTTCACCTCTGATTTAGGTGGTATTTAAGCTCTACATCCCCTTAGGAACGACTTTGGAGGTTCTGCACCTTTGATTTAGGTGGTATTTTGGTTCTGCATTCCCTTAGGAACGACTTTTGAGCTTCAGAACTTACTCTGCGCTCCCTTAGGAACAACTTTGTAGCTTCGGAACTTAATCCTGTCACACTCGATGATGTAACGACACTATTATTACATCAAGTTGAAAATTTATCCCTCCTGTATTGTTTTTCTTTCAAGAAAATATAAAAGGCAGAAAGAGTTGAAATACATCAAATCATCATATTTCTTGGCCGAGCCACTGCAGTCCTTTTAGTAAATATGCTTCGACTGAGGCATAGTGTTGTTGACTGTGCGAGCTTCGAACTCCTCCTGAAGGTCGCGCTGTTGCAGAGTATGATTGCGCCCTTCTGACTATTGATTGTGGATCAGTGGTGGTGGTGGTGGCAAATGGGGCCAGGAAGCTGGGGAATGACTTGCTGAAGCAACAGAAACCATATGTTGTTGGTTGCCTACGTATTCTGGGATGTATGGGGAATAACACGAAGCAATGTGGAGGACTTGCTTCGGCTGACTCTGCCGCGCCTCAGCTTCGACAATTTCCTTCTGCTTCTGAATTGTGACATGGCATGTTCTTGTTGTGTGGCCCTTGTCCTCGCCACAAAAAAGACAGTACAACTTTCTGGGTTTATTGCCAAACCTTCCTCCACTGAAACTTCTTCCTCCTCTGCCCCTCGGAGCCGGTGGTCTGAAAGAAGTCTGCTGCATGCTCGAAGACTGAGAACTATGATGACTATGCTGAACATTGCTAGCCATTTCATCATTGTCATTAGAGTTATGAATTGTCCGGACATGCCTGGGATGAAGTCTCCCTCCATAGCCCCTGGTCATCTCAGTAAACCTGTAGGCTTCCTCCCTTCTTTGGCGAAAATCACTATCGGCCCGGATGTACTCATCCATCTTCTGAAGGAGCTTCTCTAGGGTTTGTGGAGGCTTCCTGGCAAAATATTGAGTTGTAGGTCCTGACCAAAGTCCCTTGATCATGGCCTAAATGACAATTTCATTGGGCACTGTGGACGCTTGTGCTCTTAAGCACAAAAACCTTCGGACATATGCCTGAAGGTATTCCTCATGGTCTTGCGTGCACTGAAACAAGGCCTGAGCAGAAACTGGCTTTGTTTGAAAACCTTGGAAACTGGTGACCAGCATATCCTTAAGCTTTTGCCATGATGTAATTGTTCCCAGCCGAAGAGAGGAGTACCATGTCTGGGCCACACTTCGTACTGCCATGACGAAGGACTTTGCCATGACGGCGACATTACCCCCATACGAGGATATTGTTGCCTCATAGCTCATCAAGAATTGCTTTGGATCCGAGTGCCCATCATACATGGGCAACTAGGGTGGCTTGTAGGATTGTGTCCATGGGATAGCCTGCAATTCTGCTGCCAGAGGAGAAGCATCATGAAAAGTAAAGTTACTATGATGAAAGTCATCGTACCATTCATCTTCGTTGAATGAGCTCTCCTGACGAAGCTCCCTGTGCTGAGGCCTTTGGTCCTGGTCATCTTGAGTAAGATGACGCATTTCTTCAGCGGCTTTGTCAATCTTCCTTTGAAGGTCGGCCAGCCGGGCCATCTTCTCCTTTTTCCTTTGCACTTGCTGATGGATGGCCTCTAGGTCCCTGATTTCCTGATCAATTTGCTCTTCCTGAAGAGTTGGGCTGGTGGCCTTCCTCTTTTGGTTCCTGGCCTCTCGTAGAGAGAGGGCATCTTGATTGTGTCCATTGGTTGCAGAGCAGCCCCTGGCACCAATGCCTTCTTCGGCGGCATGTTGAAGATGGATGTTCTTCCAAAGGTTGTGGAAGTGAGTTCACCGGAGGTGGGCGCCAATGTTGGCCTCTCGAATAGAATGATCTTTAGACGAAGGTCATGAAGGACACACCTTCATCATTTCATCATATAAACATGAATATAAATAAGAAAATGGAATATAGATAAATGAAGATAATAATTGTTGTATGTCAAAGATTCATTTATTATTATCTTCATTAAACATGAATAAGCATTAACAATATTCATATTACAATGGTACCTTCGGCTTGCCAAAAGGTGAGAGAGCGAGAAGGACGCGAGATCGATTAGAATCCAGCGTGAACAGTACGGTGTTACTGTTCATCTATTTATAGGCACGAGACGCAGCCCGGATAAAAGTACATTTATATCCCTGGTAACTCCTTATAATCCTAACATGAATTATTTAGGACTATAAGGTCTTTAGCCCCTTTCAGTCATCATCATGCTTTGAGCTTCGTCAATATGTTAGGTCGAAGGTCCTTGGCTTTTAGCTTTGTCGCCCACTCTTTGTCTCCCGTCATAAAAGAAGTTCTTCATCCCAAAGCCGAAGCTTCCTATAACTATTCATAATCATGCTGAAAACATATGGTTAAACACATTTTTGAGGACCTTCGGAAGAGGAAGGCCCCCAACAATGGCAATGTGTAGCCCATTTAGGAGGGCTTCGTACTCGGCCACATTATTAGAAGCTTGAAAGTGGATTCGCACAATGTACCGCAGCCATTCCCTAGAAGTCGATGTAAAAACAAGGCCACCACCGGTTCCCCCTTTGTCATCGACCCATCAAAATGCATGATCCAACATTTCTCGGTGGTTCACGTCGGCTCTAATTGGGTCTCGGTCCACTCCACGACGAAGTCGACAAGGACTTATGGTTAATCGTTGTCCATGGGGTGTAGGAGATACCATATCCCATCAATTCAAGAGCCCGGTTAGCGATACTCCTAGAAATGTCTAGATTGCAGGTCACGTTGCCCAAAGGGAACGAAGTCACCACAGTAACAGGATGCGACTCAAAATAATGCCTAAGCTTCCTTTTAGTAATTAGGATGGCGTACAATAACTTTTGTACCTACGGGTAGCGAGTTTTCGCACTAGTGAGGACTTCACATATGAAGTAGATAGGATGCGGAAGCGAGCACACTCCTTCTTCATGTCTCTCCAAGATGAGCACTTAGCTAACCACCTGGGCTGTCCTCGCGGCGTAGAGTAGGAGCGGCTCCTTGTCCTTCGGTGGGACCAGAACGGGGGCTCGGGTCAAAAGGCTTTTGAGACTGTCAAGCACCTCCTGAGCCTCCTCCGACCACTCGAAGCGATTGACTTTCCTCAGTAGCTTGTAAAGTGTTAACGCGCGCTCTACGAGGCATGACACGAAGCTCTTGAGGGAAGCCAAGCACCCCATGACCCGTTGGACGCCCTTGAGGTCCTGAAAGTCACCTAGAGGGGGGTGAATAGGCAAAACCTAAAAATTATAAAATTTGAACACGCACTTCACCCGGGGTTAGGGTTAGAAAAAAAATAATAGTGAATTCGGAGTGCGAAAAATAGTTCTTCTTGCTATGAGTTTCTCAATCAATGCGCATAACTTTGGGAGCTAACTCAAAACAATGTGACCAAGAGAACTTCTAATGAGAGGGGAGAGGGAATTAACAAATCAAAAAGTGAAGATCAACACAAATGGACATGGCAATTTGTTTTCCGAGGTTCGGTTCTAAAGAACCTACTCCCCGTTGAGGAGGCCACAAAGGCCGGGTCTATTTCAACCCTTTCCCTCTCTCAATCGGTCACTTAGATCGATTGAGTGCTTCTTCTCAATCTCACGGGTCACTAAGACCCCGCAAGAATCACCACACAATTAGTTGTATCTTGTAAACTTTACAAAACACTTAGAGAGTTTAGAGAGATGAAGAAAGCAACCAAGCAACAAGAGCAACAATTGAAACACAAATCACCCTCTCTCAAGTCACTAAACACTTCAAATCACTTGACTTGATTTTGGCACTTGGAGAGGATTGAAGGCTTTGAATGTGTCTTTGGAGTGTATTCTTTGCTCTTGTATTGAATGAGGAGAGTGGTATGCTTGGATCACTTGAATGGTGGTGGTTGGAGGGGTATTTATAGCCCCAGCCACTATTCTAGCCGTTGACTAAATCCTCTGTCGACGGGCAAACCGGACAGTCCGGTGGTGCACCGGACACTCTACTGTTCATTGTCCGGTGAGTACCATGTTAGCTAACCATTGGGGTTTTGAGCTATTGACCATTGAAGTCATTTGTCCTTTTGGTGCACCAGATAGTCCGATGCGACCTTACATCGCAGACTGTCTTCTGACTTCTCACGCTTCATACTGCAACGTAGTCGACCGTTGAGCGAAGACGACCGTTGCTCGTGTTCTCACCGGACAGTCCGATGAATTTTAGTGGACGAGCGCTGAGAATTCTCGAGAGCGGTCAGTTCGCAGAGTGCTCCATCCTAGGCACTGGACACTGTCCGGTGCGCCACAGGCTGCAGCAATTCGGTTTTGCTCCAAACTTGTAGAATTGCCCCAAGGTCATTTTCCTTATATGTGTATGTGAACTTTATGCACCTGTAAAAATATCAACTAGGCAAACTAGTTAGTTCATAAGGTTTGTGATGGTTGTCAAACACCAAAATCGATTATAGGAAATGGTTAAGGCGATTTTCCTTTCAATATCCCCCTTTTTGGTGATTGATGCCAACACAAACCAAAGAAAATACAAAGTGTAGAAATTTAGCTAGTTTGCATTTTGTCAGATGTGCATAAGTTTCTTGAAATGAAAGCAGTTTTAAGCAAATATGATTGTTTTGATATAGTTAACATTTTGGACCATATTTGCACCACTTAGCTTGTTTAGCAAATCTTTTGGAAAAGTCTTTTCAAATTCTTTTGCAATTAGCCAATGGTATAAAAATATGATTTCAAAAGCATTTTCAAGTTTTGAAAGATTCTCCCCGTTTTTCAAATGCTTTTTCTTTGGCCAAATAAAAGCTCCCCCTGAAAAAGTTATACCCTTAGCTGTCAAGAGGGTTTTTGATAAATGTAATTTTTGTAAAAGTAATCAAAAATAGGGTGGTGGTGCGGTCCTTTTCCTTTGGCCTATTAATTTCTCCCCCTTTGGCATTAAGCGCCAAAAACGAAGAAAACTAGAGGCCTTTTACAAGAAAGATAAGAATGTAAATACATGAGTAGTGCAAAGGATAGATGATACCGACAGAGTCGTAGTGGAAGCTTTTGCCTTTGCCTATTACTCCATTTCCCTTTCAATCTAAGACTAAGGACATAAATACACTTGGAAGCACATTAGTCTTAGTCTTTGGTACAAGAAGAATAAGAAATATGCATTTGTACCAAAAGAAAGAGACATGATCAAATGTATATAAATGGGCAATGTGTGCAAGATTTCAATCAAAGTTCCGAGAATCTAGAATGTTTAGTTCATTCCTAAGCTTGCTAAAAGTCTTTTCATCCAGGGGCTTGGTGAAGATATCGGCTAATTGGTTGTGGGTGCTAACATAGGCAATTTCGATATCCCCCTTTTGTTGGTGATCTCTCAAAAAGTGATACTCAGCTTTGGCGATTGATAGAGCTACTAAATTTTGTTTCTTTGAAGCCCAAAACACTAGGGATATCCCCAGAAACTGACGAATCCCTGATGTGCTCATTCTATCAATTTTACATCCGACATAATCGGCATCAGAATACCCAATTAGATCAAAGGTAAATCCCTTGGGGTACCATAGCCCAAACTTAGGAGTGTAAACTAAATATCTCATGATTCTTTTGATGACCCTAAGGTGGATTTCCTTAGGATTGGCCTAGAACCTTGCACACATGCATACTGAAAACATAATATCCGGTCGTGAAGCACATAAATAGAGTAAAGAACCTATCATCGACTGATATACCTTATGATCTACAGATTTACCTCCTATGCCGAGGTCGAGATGCCCATTTGTTCCCATGAATGTCTTGATGGGTTTGGCATTCTTCATTCTAAACTTCTTGAGTATATCTTGAATGTACTTTGTTTGACAGATGAAGGTGCCTTCTTGGAGTTGCTTGATTTGGAATCCAAGGAAATACTTCAGCTCCCCCATCATAGACATCTTGAATTTTTGTATTATAATCCTACTAAACTCTTCACAAGTTGACTTGTTAGTAAACCCAAAGATAATATCATCAACATAAATTTGGCATATAAACAAGTCTTTATCAATTGTTTTAGTGAAGAGAGTAGGGTCAGCTTTTCCAACTTTAAAATCATTAGTGGAAAGAAAGTCTCTTAGGCATTCATACCATGCTCTTGGGGCTTGTTTGAACCCATAAAGCGCCTTTGAGAGCTTATAAACATGTGAAGGATACTTACTATCTTCAAAGCCGGGAGGTTGCTCAACATACACCTCTTCCTTTATAGGGCCATTGAGGAAGGCACTCTTTACGTCCATTTGATACAACTTAAAGCCATGGTAAGTAGCATAGGCAAGTAATATTCGAATTGACTCAAGCCTAGCTATGGGTGCATAGGTTTCATCAAAATCCAAACCTTCGACTTGTGAGTATCCCTTTGCAACAAGTTGGGCTTTGTTCCTAGTCACCACCATGCTCATCCTATTTGTTGAGGAATACCCACTTGGTACCTACAACATTTTGGTTAGGATGTGGAACTAAATGCCACACCTCATTCCTCGTGAAGTTGTTGAGCTCCTCTTGCATTGCCACCACCCAGTCTGAATCTCTAAGTGCATCCTCTATCCTGTATGGCTCAATAGAAGACACAAAAGAGTAATGTTCACAAAATGAGCAACTCGAGATTGAGTGGTTACCCCCTTGTGAATGTGACCAAGTATGGAGTTGACAGAGTGATCTCATTGGATTGCTTGGTGGACTCTTGGGTGTGGTAGTCTTTGATCCTGAATCTCTTTTTCATCCTCCTTTTCTTGATCAACTTCATATCCCCCTTGATCAATGTCCTCTTCTTGAGGTGGCTCATTATCTTCATATTGATCCTCTTCTTCTTCAGCCTGTTCCTCATCTTGGGTTGGTGGAGATGCTTGTATGGAGGAAGATGGTTGATCTTGTGCTTGTGATTGTGAAGGCTCTTCGATTTCTTTTGGACACACATCCCTAATGGACATGTTCCTTAGCGCGACGCACGGAGCCTCTTCATCATCTAGTTCATCAAGATCAACTTGCTCTACTTGAGAGCCGTTAGTCTCATCAATCACAATGTCACAAGAAACTTCAACTAATCCAGTGGACTTGTTGAAGACTCTATATGCCCTTGTGTTTGAGTCATAACCAAGTAAAAAGCCTTCTACTGCTTTAGGAGCAAATTTTGAATTTCTACCTCTTTTGATAAGAATAAAGCATTTGCTCTTAAAAACTCTAAAATAAGAAACATTGGGCTTTTTATCGGTGTGGAGTTCATATGATGTTTTCTTGAGGATTCGGTGAAGATAGAATCGGTTGATGGAGTAGCAAGCGGTATTAATCGCCTCCGCCCAAAACCGATCCAGTGTCTTTGTATTCATCAATAATGGTCCTTGCCATATCCAAAAGGGTTCTATTCTTTCTCTCCACAACACCATTTTGTTGGGTTGTGTAGGGAGAGGAGAACTCATGCTTGATGCCCTCCTCCTCAAGAAATCCTTCAATTTGAGAGTTCTTGAACTCTGTTCTATTGTCGCTTCTATTTTTCTTGATTCTCAATCCAAACTCATTTTGAGCCCGTCTCAAGAATCTCTTCAAGGTCTCTTGGGTTTGTGATTTTTCCTGCAAACAGAACACCCAAGTGAAGCGAGAATGGTCATCCACAATAACAAGACAATACTTACCCCCGTCGATGCTTATGTAAGAAATCAGGCCAAATAGATCCATGTGGAGTAGTTCAAGAGGCCTCTTGGTCGTCATGATGTTCTTGTGTGGATGATGAACGCCAACATGCTTCCCTGCTTGGCATGCACTACAAATCATGTCTTTCTCAAAATGAACATTTGTTAGTCCTAAAATGTGTTCCCCCTTTAAAAGTTTGTGAAGATTCTTCATCCCAACATGAGCAAGTCGGCGATGCCAGAGCTAGCCCATGTTAGTCTTAGCAATTAAGCAAGTGTCTAGTTCAGCATTGTTATCATTGAAATCAACTAAATATAGCTGACCATCTAACATTCCCTTAAAAGCTATTGAATCATCACTTCTTCTAAAGACAGTAACTCCAGCATCAGTAAATAGACAGTTGTAGCCCATTTTGCATAATTGAGAAATAGAAAGCAAGTTGTAATCTAAAGAATCTACAAGAAACCATTAGAAATGGAATGGTCAGGAGATATAACAATTTTACCCAATCCTTTGATCAAACCTTGATTTCCATCCCCGAATGTGATTGCTCTTTGGGGATCATCATTTTTCTCATATGAGGAGAACATCCTTTTCTCCCATGTCATGTAGTTTGTGCACCCGCTATCGATTATCCAACTTGTCCCACTGGATGCATAAACCTATAAAACAAATTTAGGCCTTATTCTTAGGTACCCAAACGGTCTTGGGTCCTTTCACATTAGAAACAAGCATCTTGGGTACCCAAACACAAGTCTTTGGACTCTTGTGTTTGCCCCAACATATTTGGCAACTACCTTGCCTGATTTGTTAGTAAGCACAAATGATGCATCAAAAGTTTTAAATGAAATGCTATGCTCATTGGATGCATCAACAATCTTTTTCTTAAGCATTTTGATATGAGTTGTATGCCTAGAGCTAGAAGCCTCATTACTGTATATATAAGCATGATGAGAAATAGAATGAGATTTCCTAGCATGAATTCTTCTAATTTTGTGCTTAGGATAGTTTTCAGGATATAAAATGTAGCCTTCTTTATCCTGAACCATGGAAGCCTTGCCATTAACAAAGTTAGAAAGCTTGTTCTTAGGGGCATTAAGTTTGATGTTGCTTTGGCTCCCTTGTTGGAAACCAATGCCATCCTTAATGTCAAGGCGTCTCCATTATAAAGTATACCACGAGCAAATTTAAATTTTCATTCTCTAGCTCATGCTCGGCAATTTTAGCATTCAATTTAGCTATGTGATCATTTTGTTCTTTAATTATAGCAAGGTGATCATTCATAGCATCAACATTAACATCTCTACATAGCAAATAGTGACATGCTCAATAGTAGATGTAGAAGCTTTGCAAGTATTCAATTCTTCAATCTTAGCAATTAGACTAGCATTTTCAGTTCTAAGACAAGAAATTGAATCATTGCATATATCTAGCTCTCTAGTCAAGTTTTGGCATTTTTCAATTTCAAGAGCATAAGCATCCTTTAACTTAACAAATTATTTTATTTTCCTTAACGAGCAAGTCCTCTTGGCATTCCAAGATATCATCCTTCTCGTTAATGGTTTCTATCAATTCATTGATTTTTTCTTTTGTTCTTTGGTGAGGTTTGCAAAAAGAGAAGTCAAATCATCATCATTTTCACTAGAGCTACCCTCATCATCGAGAGTAGTGTATTTGGGGGTATCTCTAGAATGTACCTTCTTCTTTTTGCTATCCTTGGCCATGAGACATTTGAGGCCGATGTTGGGGAAGAGAAGGCCTTTTTTGGCGGCGTCCTCGTCGGAGGAGGAGTCGGTGGAGCTCTCGTCGGAGTCCCATTCTCGTCCCATGTGCGCCTCACCACCCTTCTTGTTGTTGTAGTATCTCTTTTTCTCCATTTTCTTTTTCCCTTTCTTGTCGTTGTCCCTGTCACTATCACTTGTATATGGACATTTATCAATAAAATGATAGTCTTACCACATCGATAGCAAACCCTCTTGGGGTGGGATTTGTAGTCCTTCCCCTTCCTTTGCTTGAGGATTTGCCAAAAGCTCTTGATGATAAGAGCCATTTCCTCATTGCCAAGCTTGGAGGCGTCAATTGGGAGCCTATTTGGTGTAGGCTCTTCCTTCTTTTCTTCCGTTTCCTTGAATGCAACAGGTTGTACCTCGGTGTGGAGGTAGCGCCTTGCTCCAAGTTGACAATATCTTTGGAGTCTTTGATCATAAGTTCAAAGCTCACAAACTTGCCAATTACCTCCCCGGGAGACATCTATTTATATCTAGGATCTCCAAGAATTAATTGTACTTGAGTGGGATTACGAAAAACAAGAGATCTTAGAATAACCTTGACCATTTCATGGTCATCCCACTTGGTGCTCCCGAGGTTGCGGACTTGGTTGACCATTGTATTGAGCTGGTTGTACATTGCTTGTGGCTCCTCTCCTTTGTTGAGGACGAATCGACCGAGTTCTCCCTCGATCATTTCACGCTTGATGATTTTGGTCACTTCGTCCCCTTCATGCGCCGTCTTGAGGACGTCCCAAATTTCTTTGGCATTCTTCAACCCTTGCACCTTGTTGTACTCCTCTCTACACAAGGAAGCGAGGAGTATGGAGGTGGCTTGGGAGTTAAAGTGCCTTATTTGAGCGGCCTCATCGGAGTCGTAGTCCTCGTCGCCCACCTGTGGTGCCTGCGCTCCAAACTCAACAATATCCCAAATACTTTCATGGAGTGAGGTTAGATGGTGCCCCATTTTATCACTCCACATACAACAATCTTCACCATCAAAATATGGTGGTTTGCCCAGGGGAACGAAAAGTAAAAGAGCACGCTTAGGAATGCGAGGATATCGAGGAGGCGTCTTACTATACTTCTTACGTTCTTGGTACTTTGAAGATGTGGACTCGGCAGCGGATGTTGAGGGTGAGGAAGAATCGGTCTCGTAATAGACCACCTTCTTCATCTTCTTTTTCTTCTTGTCATCCTTCCTATGTGACTTGATGGAGCCGGTGGATTCCTCCTTGTGCTTCTTGTGCTTATGCCCGAAGATCTGCACTTTTCTCTGGTGACCATCTCCCTTTTGGCGTGTTCTCCTGACATCACTTCGAGTTGTTAGACTCTAATGAAGTACTGGGTTTTGATACCAATTGAAAGTCGCCTAGAGGGGGGTGAATAGGTGAAACCTGAAAATTATAAACTTTGAACACACACTTCACGCAGGGTTAGGGTTAGAAATAAATAATAGTGAATTCAGAGTGCGAAAGATAGTTCTTCTTGCTATGAGTTGCTCAATCAATACAAATAACTTTGGGAGCTAACTCAAAACAATGTGAGCAAGAGAACTTCTAATGAGAGGGGAGAGGGAAGAAACAAATCAAATAGTTAAGATCAACACAAATGGACATGAGAATTTGTTTCCCAAGGTTCGGTTCCAAAGATTCTACTCCTCATTGAGGAGGCCACAAAGGTCGGGTCTATTTCAACCCTTTCCATCTCTCAATCGGTCACTTAGACCGGTTGAGTGCTTCTTCTCAATCTCAAGGGTCACTAAGACCCCGCAAGGATCACCACACAATGAAGTGTCTCTTGCAAACTTTACAAAACACTTAGAGAGTTTAGAGAGATGAAGAAAGCAATCAAGCAACAATTGAAACACAAATCACCCCCTCTCAAGTTGCTAAACGCTTCTAATCACTTGACTTGATTTTGGCACTTGGAGAGGATTGAAGGCTTTGAATGTGTCTTTAGTGTGTATTCTTTGCTCTTGTATTGAATGAAGAGAGTGGGATGCTTGGATCACTTGAATGGCGGTGGTTGGGGGGTATTTATAGCCCCAACCACTATTCTAGTTGTTGGCTGATTTCTCTGTCGACGGGCACACCGGATAGTCTGGTGGTGCACTGGACACTCTACTATTCACTGTCTGGTGAGTACCATGTGAGCTGTCTGTTGGGGTTTTGAGCTATTGGCCGTTGAAGTTGTCTGTCCTTTTGGTGCACTGGATAGTCCGCTGGCACACCGGATAGTTCGGTGTGACCTAACGTCGTTGATTTCTTCTGACTTCTGACGCTTTCGACTACAACACAGTCGACCATTGGGCGAAGATGACCGTTACTCGTGGTCTTACCGAACAGTCCTATGCACACCGGACAGTCCGATGAATTTTAGTGGACGAGCGCTGAGAATTACCGAGAGCGGCTAGTTCACAAAGTGCTCCAGCCTGGGCACCGAACATTGTCTGGTGCACATCGGACAGTCCGGTGCGCCACAGGCTGCAACAATTCGGTTTTGCTCCAAACTTGTAGAATTGCCCCAAGGTCATTTTCCTTATGTGTGCATGTGAACTTTTTGCATCTGTAAAAATATCAACTAGGCAAACTAGTTAGTTCATAAGGTTTGTGATGGTTGTCAAACACCAAAATCGATCATAGGAAATGGTTAGGGTCATTTCCCTTTCAGGTCCAGTATGGGTCCCTTGTCGTGCTTTGCCTTCAGCCCGCGATGACGAAAGATCGCTCCCACTGCGTCTTCTCCTGATGCATGAGTGGTTGCAATGTCCAGGAGCTCCTTCGTGGTTCACAGGCTCTTGCGTCCCAACTTATGCACCATAGTTCGCTCTTGGTTCCCAAAATGAACGCGCTGATGACATCGACGTCGGCAAGGTTGTTAGTTTGTTGCATTGTCGTGAGAAGCGTCGGATGTAATCCCTTAAGGTCTCATTTGGTTTTTGCCAGTAGTTCTTGAGGTCCCATGGGTTGCTAGGGTGTATGTACGTGCCTTGAAAGTTCCCGACAATAATCTCTTCGAGGTCGGCCTAGTTTCGAAAGCAGCTGAGCTGAAGTTTTCCAACCACGCTCGCACCGAGTCTGGCAGGTAAGGGGGAGATTGTGGATTATGAAGTCATCGTGATCCGCTCCACCCACATGGCACGCTAGTAGATAGTCCCCCAGTGTCGACTCCAGAATATTTTGTGATATTGGTGGGCACTCTGTATTGCTGCGACACAGGTACTTGAAGGATACAATGGTTGAAGGCTAGAGGCCCTAGCGGCGGCAGACTCAGGCTTTGGCTCCCATCGGGTCCAAACGGCCTCCGTGGCGCTGTTTGTATCGACGGGATCACCTGACCCATCACATCCCTCCTCCCCGTCCCGTGGCCAGGCGCGCTCCGCGCACTTCGACTTGGATTTTGGAGTCCGCAAGGTGGGACCCGTGCAATGCTTCCTTCGAGCTCGAAAGGTCACCGCGACGTGGCATCGTTTGCCATTGGCGTAGATGCGGCATAGCGGTTGGTCTCTGGTTCATGACACTGGGACATGGAGCTCTTGGCTTGTTGTTACACAACAAGATCGAGGAGGTCCCAGATCTCTTGGTGGGTCTTCCATTCGCTTGGTGTTTAGGCCTTGGGAGATTGTCTAGAAGAGCAGCAGCAGCGACGACGTTTTGGCTCACCCGGGGGAAACACGGCGCTGCGCCCCTGCCATAAACCAAACAACGATGTGCTTTTATTATCGTGTTGTGTTGCCGCCTCACCACTTGTGTGGTCTCCTCGTCCCCCCACAGCCTTCCTTGTCTTTTTGTCATGGGGTGCTACTCGCTCTATGAGAGGCTCGAGCTCAATGACATCTCCTAGGGAGGCTGGCTGAGCTAAGGCAGGGAGGACATCATGGTGCACTCCATGATGTTGGACGAGTTCTCGTCCGGGATCCCCACATGGGGAAATGATCTCCCATGGTGTTGGCTGCAAGGCATTCCTAACCAAGGTCACACCTTGCCTCGCTAAGCAGGGACGTGAGTCCGTATTCCAACACTGACAAGAGGATATCCAAGAACGAGTCCTGGATGTGGTCTAATACTCCCACTATGTCGGTACGATCGGGTGGTGGCGAGACCTGCGACCCATGGTCCTCCTGAGGTGGGTCGAGTCGGAGGTCACCGAGACTTCTGGCTATGCCGAGCAAGTTGCTTGCCAAGGGAGACGGGTCTTCCGAGGCCCTCGTCATCTCTTCTTTGTTGATGATGAAATCCAGACTCCCAAAGCAAATGGCCATCCTAGGAGTCTAGACCGCGTCGCTGTCGTTGCTAGCCATCAGGAACTTGGATGATCTCATCGCGGAACGTGCAAGGCCCCTACCTATCACACAAACTGTCTGTGTTTTGTACCTCGCTCAAACAAGTATATTTATTGTACACATTCTGGGCTCTAGAGGGTGTGAGAGAAGGGCACAAGATTTATACTAGTTTGGGCAGAATGTTCCTACTTCCAGTCATCTGTGGCTTGCGCTACTAGCACCATTGATGGTTAAACTCACCTCTATTGAAAACTAGTCGAAGCAGGGTCAGGGCCGGTTCAACCGCCTGAAGGTCAAAAAGTCTTACTTACGGACTGACATCAGGGGTAGAGCAAAGTAGACTTTTGTCAGCGACTCTAGTCAAACCCGGTTGAACCGCCCTTAGGGTGGGTTAAACCGGTTTTGAGCAGAGAAGAACTCAGCTAAAAATAGGTTGAACTAAAAGCTCAACTGGTGTTCACAAGTGAGCTCAAGATGATTGAGATTTTCAACATGGTTATTAAATTTATAATCTTACAATCAATCAAACAAGCAATTGTGTGTGCAAGTTTTCAAGAAATGTTATGAGAATCCAAGATATTTAGCTCAATCCTTAGAAAACAAAACCTAGATTCATCAAGAGGTTTTGTGAAGATATCAGTTAGTTGATTTTTGATGCTCACATGACAAATTTTGATATCTTCTTTGGCTTCATGGTCTCTCAAGAAATGGTGTCTAATGTCAATATGTTTGGTTCCATAGTGCTGCACGAGATTGTTTGCAAGTTTTTTAGCACTCTCATTGTCACATAGCAGTGAAATTTTGTTAAACTCGCAACTGAAGTGTCTTAAGGTTTGCTTCATCCACAACAAGTGAGCACAATAAGCACCAACTATATGTACTCAGCTTTTGTAGTGGGCAGTGCAACACAATTTTGTTTCTGAGAACTCCAAGACACCAAAAGCCGCCTAAGGAATTGGCGAGTCTCAGTAGTACTCTTTGGATCTACTTTGCAACCGGCATAATCTAAGTCAGAATAGCCAAGCAAATAGAAAGTGGAGCCCTTGGGATACCAAAGTCCTAGGTTTTGAGTGTGAACTAAGTATCTCAAGATCCTCTTATCGCAACTAAGTTGGCACTCTTTTGGGTTAGCTTAAAACAAGCACACATGCACACACTAAGCATAATATCAGGTCTAGATCCACATAGATATAGCAATGAACCTATCGTGGACCTATAAAGCTTTTGATCAACATATTTACCTTCTTCATTAAGGTTGAGATGCTCGTTGGAAGCCATCAATGTCTTGATGGGTTTTGGCTTCTCTATGTCAAACTTCTTCAACATGTCTTGGATGTACTTGGTTTGACATAGAAAAGTTTCTTCCTTTAACTACTTCATTTGAAATCCTAGGAAGTACTTTAGCTCACCCACCATGGACATCTCAAACCTATTGGTCAACACCCTACTACATTCCTCACAAAATTCATTGTTAGTACTACCAAATATAATGTCATCTACATATATTTGGCACACAAATAATTCATTACCAAATTTGCGATTGAATAAAGTAGAACATGTTTTGCCTATTTCAAAGCCATTTTAAGTAAGAAATCCTTAAGACATTCATACCATGGTTTAGAGGCTTGCTTGAGCCCATAGAGCACCTTATGGAGAAGGAAGACATGGTTTGGATTCTTTGGATCTTCAAAGCTCGGCGGTTGCTCCACTTAGACCAATTCTTGTAGTGGTCCATTTAAGAAAGCACTCTTGACGTCCTTTTGGTAGATCTTGAAATCATGGTTAGTGGTATAAGCAATTAAGATTCTAATTTAGTGAATACTTGAACAACCAACCGTGCCTTGTTCATTGTCACCATGTCATGTTTGTCTTGCTTGTTGCGAAAAACCCACTTGGTTCCAATCACATTTTGCTTGGGTATTTCCACCAAGGACCATGCTTCATTCCTAGTGAAGTTGTTGAGCTCCTCTAGTATTGCAACTATCCAATCTCGATCACCCAGTGCTTCTTCTACCTTAAGTGGCTCAAGAGAGGAAACAAACGAGTAAAATTCACAAAAATTTGCCAAACAAGATCGAATTATTACCCCTCTTTTGATGCTACCAAAAATATTATCCCCTAGGTGATCTCTTTGAATGCTTTGATGAACCTAAGGATGGGGCACTAAAGGTTGATGTTGAATTTGTCATCATCTTCATGTTAATGTAGAGCTCCCCCATCCACCACTTCTTCATTTTACACAATACTTGGCATCTCTTGTGGTTGCATGGTTTCCTCAAGAGTTGGATGGCTTGAGGTTGATGGGATTACTTGGATGGAGGATTCATCACCGACCACCCTTGTACTCCCATCAATAATCTCATTGGTCATTTTAACACCCTGAATTTGGGGATATAAAATTTCTTCTCTAATTCCTACCAAATTCAGGTGTTACCTCTTGTTTCTCTCTCTAGACTTCTTCTCTCTCTTTTTTAGAACTATGTCTAGTTTATAGGGGATTAACTATTTATTTAATATAGCAAAACCTATGTGAGTCATGAAATGTTGCATCATGCTAAGCCTAAATTATTCTTTTGGTTGATGCACATGTTTGAATTAGTATGAATTTGAATTGGGTTTGAATTTGATTTGAAATCCATAGAGAAAATAAAAATAAAAGCATTTGGAAAATCCCAGAAAAAAGTAAAGGCGAATTTGGCACGTTAAGCCTAGTCTAGCCCAGCCAGACCACACGCGTGCGCTCGCTTCACCTGACCAGTGGGTCCCACCTGTCAACGACGACCCGTGTCCACGCACTCTCGCTCCCCCTCTCGCTCTGTCTGGTGGGGCCGATTTGTCGACGCTGCTTCCCTCTCACGCGCGCGTCCACTCTCTCTGTGCTGCGGGCCCGCCTCGTCAGCGCCGTGGACCGTTCGCCCACGCGCTCGCTCTCTCTCGCTGTGCGGTGGGCCAGCCCTATCAACTTCGTCTTCCCCGCAACCGCCGATGACCCATGGGCGCGCATGCGCCGTGGAGACCGCCCATGTTGCTCACCCACGCGCCTCAGCTCTTTTTGAGCCCCGCACGTACCCACTCTCTCTCCCCTGCCTCATTTCGTACACTCTCGCCCTCTCTCGCACGCTACTATCGCCGCTTGTGCTCGCCGGAGATCCGCGGCCACGCTGCCGGCCGTTCAGCCCGCCATAAGCCGCGCCAAGCCGCCCCGAGCTTCGTCTCAAGGTGAGGAACTCATTCCCGTGCTTGGTTTACCTTATTTCTGCCTGGTCTTAGCCAATTTGGCCTCGTCGGAGTTCAGCCGCACCGGTTCGCCGTGCCCACGCGGTGACTGGCCAATTTAGCCTTGCTTTGTGCCCATGCGTTGGTCCATAGAGTTCCCCTTACCCTGTCGAAGCCAGTCTAGGCCTTAGCGCGCCCGAAAACCCCTTCCTGCGACCGAGATTCCTCGTTGGAGTAGCTCGACCCGCCCGAAGCACCTCCCCTTCGTCGTTCTCCCATCTCCAGTCCTGTCCTCGCGGCCAGAGCCCTACTAGTGAGTTCGCCGAGCCTTCTTCACCCGTTCGAGCCCTCACCAACGACCCTAGACCCCCGGCGACCACTGTAACACCCTTGGTGTTACTTAGGGTTTCTACTCTAGAGCCGCACCCTATCTGTTATCACATGTGGAATAATGGAGTCTTTGATGAACAAAATTTAGCAACAAGGGGGTTAGCTAGTGTCTAATATCATGTGATGCTTACTTTGACCATATGGTGCTTATGACAAGAAAGAAACTTCAGAAAAAACCTAAGTCTAAACCACTCGGGCTATTTAAACCAAATCATAAAACATGAAAACAAATGATGAATCAGACCTTGTCATCAGATGGGCTGATTAAACAAGTTAAATATCATCAAAATCTCTATCAAAGATAGTCAGAAAATTTCCTCAAAATAGGTCTTAATCAGCCCCAAATTGATCACTAACCAAAAGAACCCTAGGGGAAAACCAGATTTTCTCTAAGTCTTCCCCAACCCGAAATAAAAAATCTGTTGTGTTCACCTAGCTTCTCAACTCAAATTCAAATGGTCTAATGGACAAAATGGTGCCTAATTACCTCAGGCACGCCCTGGAAAATTTGACACTAAACCGAGCCCGTTTGACACGTTTGGTGCACGCTTTTGTCGCGACCTGGGCGCTGTGACAGACCTGACTTGACATTAGCGTAGCTCCTCGCCCGAAGTGTATCACGGCTCAGGACTCACATGGAAAAGCAAGATTTTGGTGCAAGGAAGAGATCCTACACGAGATCTTTTCTGAGATAGGCACGCTAGGGCAGCAAATAGGCGCTTGAACACAGGTAGAAGCTATTCTCCACGTGTTTGACCTGACCAGAGCACGCTCTGACCGCGCCGCGCACGCCATGAGCCCCGGTCGGCTCAGCCGCGCGCTCAACCCCGCGCCCATGCCCAAGTCCTCGCCTATAATAAGCCTCGTCCCTCGGCCTTGCCCTCCTGCACGCCCATACCATTCCACCGGCGACCAAGTGGGTAATCGCTTGAACACCGAGCACGGTGTCCCACAAGCTTGCCGAAGCATCGACCACCGTAGACTGGCTACTCCAGCCCAACCCCGTCCAATCCAGCTCCTCGACCAGCTTCCCTAGAGGCTAGCAAAGCTTCCCAACAACTCGGACCGAACGATACCTCGCTGGAGAGGCCAAAACACCTTGCCAGACTTCCTTGACCCACTGGAGTACGTGGCCCAGGTAATCTACCCATCCATTCTTCGATTCCTTGCACACACACACTCCTTGCCACCCAGTAAACCTCCCTATGTGGTTGCATTGAGCTCTATCGCCATGGTATGGTCGGTACAGGTTGTGCCGATGAGCTCTGCCGAATGGATTCGTGGCCAGACCAACTCCGGGCACCACCAGAAACGCCGACCTGTACCTCGACGTGACCACCAGAGACTCCCCATCCTCGCTCGACCCCTCGCTAGAACCCTACCAACGCCGGTAAGCCGCTCCACCGTCTTCTTCATCGTGGTTACTGTATAACCTAGCCAGGGACCGCGGGTTGAGAGAGATAGAAGCCTACGGGGTTTTCTGTGAACCCGCTGACTCACATGAATAGTGCCTCGAGGACTCAGTTGTAAGGAGAAGGGAAGAAGAAACCCAGGGTCCCAAGCACAAAGTTGTTTTCCTTTTCATTTCGAATTCCTAATTCATTTTTAGTTTATAGCAAACTTAGAAAACACATAACTTGATTGATATTCATCCAAATTTGGTCAAACCAATTTTTGCTAGACTTTGTATAGTATAAACTACCAAGCAAAAATAGTAGACCCCATGTTTCCTATATTGCCTTTAGGGTTTTGATTTAAATAAGAAAACTGCTTAAACCTTGAAAATAGGGAAAATACTAGTAAAACTTTAAGACTGAGGTTGAGCAAATTTATGAAGATACTTAACTAGAAGTTACACTGTTTAAAAATATTAAGCACCCTAGTACACAAGTGTGGCAGAACCGCCCAGATTATTCAACCTTAAGTGCCCAAGTCTTGCCTTAGAGGCAACGACACACTTAAATCGGAATAACCCGTCAGTCCCTCGGATCTAGTCCGATAAAGCCACTTATCCAGGATCGAATACCACTAGCTCACTAAAGGTGAGGCACAGAGAAATACAATAAAGCATAATACCATAAATTTAGAAGGTATCCTTAGTGATTACATTATTAGAGTTTCAGAAATGATAACCATAAGTTTTAATGCAGCGGAAATAACTAACGGAGAAAACCGGGTAACATGGCGAAGCCTGGCCACACTACTCCTCCTGGTCCTTTCCCGTGGAAGCAGTAACCCACTTGACCGTCTATCTCGGTGACAGAGATGAAAGCCAAGTCACACCATCAACCAGATCAAGGAGGTACCTGCAAAAATTATGCCACAAGCAAGGCTGAGTATACTAATACTCAGCTAGACTTACCCGGTGTGAGGAGTCTACTCCTCTACCTCTAGACCATGAAGTTGTTTGACTGAGGGGTTTGGTTTGCCAAAAAGCACTAGCTGAGTCTAAAATCAAGTTTTATCTTTTCAAGTTCTAGAATAATAATTTAAACTAGATGAGCACCTGACTAACCATACATGGTATCAAGCAATTTAGTTAATCAACATCTTTTGCCAGTAACCTCATTTCACTTCTTACTCGATGCAGCAGCATGGATCAAGCAGTCTCATTAGCTGCGAGAAGCGGACGATTCGAATCGAGTTTTTAACCTTGCAAGGTAAACCTAAACACATGACGTGGCGAGGCACTCCGTCCCCACACACATCAACCGTCCCCATCGATTCCCTATCAACAGAAAGGGGCTCACCGCCTTGGCATACAATGCCCCACTGACCCCGGCTGCCGCCGTGCAGTGACCGCACTTGTACCCACCATATCCAGAATGGGAGACCACGTCTCAGGACGCGTGAGGAGTGCAATCTGCGGGCAGGTTCACTCAGGTACTAGGCTTACTGATTTACCATATTTCTTAGCATGTGTTTAGTACGTTCAAACGCTTGACACACGGTACCACACATTAATCCTTATTCCAATTTTTGTCTCGTAGACAACGCATCCCCATGGACCGTTTTCCAAAAACCATCATCACTCCGATATAAAAATGGATACAACCAATTCCTGACCTCGCGCGAGTGCTAGAAAAATCACTCGACTTCTACCGAGATCCCTAATTAGCAAAGTAGCTACTCGACCTAGCATACTAGTATCCATCTCAAAAGGAATCCTGAGTTCATGCAACTAGGGTTTCAGGCAACTCTTACACTTAAGTGCACAGTACAAGCCTACAAACATTAAGTGAAGTAAAATAGCATATATAACGGTTATGCATAAAACTGGGGCTTGCCTGGAATCCACACTAGATAGTGTCTGCTAGAGGGTACTCGCTTGGCGAGCATCCACTGGTCATGTCCATCCTTCCTTGGGTTGTCCATCAACTGCATCTTGTGGTTGGCACCACATCACTTGCACGATCATCATCTCTCGGTCCTAAATGAGATGCAGGATGCATATGTATGAATATGATGAAAGTAGCACAAGATGTTCAAATACACAGTAGTGAACTAAACATTAAATTGGAAGACACCGTAAACGACCACACATTAGCATTAGTTATCTACATGTCATCAGGCATACGTAATCACTACCACTGGAAAGATGACGACACTTACTATACTTACCCAACACAAACATGACATCACAAGTATGAGCATTTATTTAATTTGCTAAGACTTTTCATTAGTTCTTCTATTGATCACACAAAAGCATCCTAGACAACACAAGTTTAATAGAGGACATAGGCATCAATGTCTATGGAACTCCTATATCACAATCAACTAGAGAAAGAAACATATAAAACATGACACACGTGCATTATTAAGCTTAGTCATGGCAAGTCTACATTAATTAAGTGCTAACCAAACATTTTTAGCAAAAAGGGTGAACTAAACACTCAAATGTGCACTTGCAGATTTTTGGACAGCAACACAACAGTTAATCGTTTTAATCATAACTCTTCAAATATTAATCAAAAAATAGTGAACAAGGTTTCTAGAAAGCTTAATAAATGCTCTATAACTTTGGTAGTATCATCTCAATATGATTATACTCTTAGCAAGGTCGAATTGTGCAAAAATAACAGCTCTGTCCAGGTTGGACAGATTTAGACTCTTTGTTTCAAAAATTCATAACCAGAGACTCATGCATCCAAAACAGGTGATCCTAGACTTTCTGGAAAGATAATGAAATTGTCAACAAAATATTTATAAACATCTCAATGTGATTCAATATGCAATTAAGGATAAAAGACATTAGAAGGCTTTGCTGTCTAGATTTGGACATATTCAGTCTTCACACTTTAAACATCCATAACTTAATCTTTAGATCACCAAAAAGAGTGATCCAAGACTTTTTTGGAAAGCTCAGCAAAATTACTACACAACTTTTAGGGCCCGTTTGGCAAAGCTCCAGCTCCTGCTTCTTTAGCTCTAGATCCTGATCCTCCTAAGGAGCTGATCCTCTTGATTCTCCTAGAGAATCAGAATCATTTCTCAAACCGTTTGGCAAGTAAACTGATTCTTGTCTGCTGAGAGTTGGTGGTCTGTGGCGATTGTCTGTTTTACCCTTTGCAGTTCAACTTTGTTACAAACCAATAAGTAGGATGCATATACGGAAAAAATTATAAAACAATAACATATAAAATATTCCCATCATAGTAGTGCATAAAATGGTCTCAAATGTTTAATCCATAAATTGCATAAAACTACCATGACACAATATCCAAAATATGACACGAACCACCTTTTCTAATCACCTCGACTCCCAAAGTACCTTCGATACATCATCACAGAACCTATTCATGTTCCTACTACTCGACCTTGTGGTGGATGTATCTGATGCATTCTGAGGGACATGTCGCCTATAACAGGATGGAATAGTAGGGATATAATCTGGGTCTCGATCACATCTCTGAAAATCCTCATCCAATGCACTATTCTCATGGATCAAATTGTGAAGACACATTGTAGCAGCAACAATCATTTTTTGTTTGTCCATAGGATAAGTTGGCATCTTTAGAAGAATTCTCCATTTCATCTTCCATACACCAAATGTGCGTTCAACAACATTCCATAGACTTGAGTGTAAATGATTGAAGAGCTCTTGCTCACCATTAGGTGGAGGACCATTTCTCCATTCCGGAACATGATACCGTTGTCCTTTGTACGGGGCCAAGTACCCATCCCGATTTGGATATCCAACATCAACAACATAGTACTTTTGGGGACTTGTTCTCAAATGCTATGAATTAAGAACAAGGCAACATAAAATGTTAAATATTAATGCCCTTCGTCCGCTGAAGCATTATCTCCCCCAAGGATTTAATGAACTTCAGACGAAGGCCATGAGTAGAATATCACGAAGGTTACACCTTCGTGATCAGAATTACAAAATAATATGAAATAAAATATAAAACATGAAACATTAGAGAAAGATGTACCAAAAATAGATAACATTATTCACATATTTTATTATATGAACCTAAATATTAAAACATAATGTTTAAATACATTTATACCTTCGCCTTGGTAGAAAATAATAATTTCCGGGCAATGCGTTTGCAATTACAGGATTGCGTGAACAGTTAAAGGAATACTGTTCACTATTTATAGGCACAGGACACAGCCTGTAAGGAATTACAATCATACCCTCATAAAAGTTTACAACAATGACTCAGACCATTATGGACTAAAAGGTCATTCCATCTTTAAGTCGGTTCGATCCTTCATCTTCGGATATGCTATAACACCGAAGCTTCATGAGTGGTAGCTTCGGCATCACGTATAAGCAGCTTTTGCCGAAGCTGTTTCTTCCTGCAGGACCTTCGGCGACGAAGCATGGTCCCAACAGTAGCCCCTTCGCGGTGCTAGATCGTTTTTCGTAACGAGCTTGATTCGTGAAAAAAGTCTCTTAGGCTTCGGGAAGCCGAAGGTCCGAAAAACACCTTCCCTGAGCTCGTTGCCGAGAAACGATACAGTTTCCGAGCGTGGAGCGGTCCCACCATGTAGGTTCACTTTCTCGGTTTTTGTGGCCCACCGTTCAGTGTGTGCGAGCGACTGTTTGTCCGGTGTAAAAATCTTGACGATTCACCTTCTTACCTGCAGCACTATCTAAACAGACAGGTAGGTGTGAAGTTACCACAACATTCATTGCTATTGCACTGTTTTGCTGCCAAAAATTTAACCATAGCCGAAGCTTGACTTTTGCATTCAAACGAAGCTCCAGTTTGGATTCTGCTTCGTCACGAGAAGAGCTTCGGAAAAAAGGTTATTAATTTCCAAGGAATTTTCAAGAAATTTAAAATCAAATGGCCAGAGTACGCTCCACTGCTAGGGTTGAGCGTGATGGAGATGAGACCGAAGCCACTGAACCTGTTCCGATTTCCGAAGCAATGAGGCGTTCTGGGCTGGTTTCATCAGAGGACACGCCTGCTGCCGAAGCAACGCAAGCTGATGTTGAAGAAGTTGGTTCCGAAGATGAGTACAGCTGCGGGATGCTAAGTAAACCTAGTCATCTGGACTTTGGAAAGTCCACCATTTCTGAAGCTGATCTTCCTAAAATGGTGAAGATGGGTTATTTTAGTGAGGCCAAGAAGGAATTAATCCGTTTTGGAGGAGAGGAAACTATCCCAAAGCCAGGAAAGGACGAGGTAGTAGTCTTCAAAAGTTTTCTTAAAGCTGGTCTAAGGTTCCCCCTGAACAAGATGATTGCTATTGTACTGAAGAAGTTTGGGATTTACCTTCATCAGCTGACCCCCAATGCTATTGTTAGATTAAGTGTTTACATTTGTGCTCTTCGTAGCCAGGGGGTGGAACCGTTCGGTGAGGGTTTCTGCCGAGTTCATGAACTACACTATCAGACTAAAGCCAGAGGAGATGGTCTGCACGAGAATTTTGGCTGTTACAACTTCGCTTATCGTAAAACTTTGAAGTTTCCAGTAATAAGCTACCGAAGCAAATGGCCAGCCGGATGGAAGTCTGAATGGTTTTATGTTAAAGTTGATGAAGATGAAGATAAACTGGTCCAGAGCCCGCTAGAATTAACCTTCGGAGAGACGAGGCCCCGATGCAACATGATAATGGGGAGCCCGAGTCAGACTGCTTTGGCTGAATTTCGAGTGATTTCAGATCATATTGGCACTAGAGACCTAGTGCAGGAATTTTTGGCTTTTAAGGTGTTCCCAACACTGAGGGAGTGGGAGATGTTGAAGCTAGAAGGAGAAAAGAAGAAGGGGGAACTTGTTCGATTGCCTTATCATTACAAGTTTAAGAAGCATTTTAAAGCACCCTGTCAAGAGTGGCTGAACACAATTGAAATTATGTGCAACGAGATCCTCAGCAATTACTCTAAGAAAGAAGATCAATTAATGACTGCAACCTTCGACACACGTCCGAAACGAAGATTGAATCGTGTGCTGGATGCCTTGAATTTTGATTACCCTGATTATGAGCAACTGGGCGGAGATGCCGAAGGCCCAAAGAGAAAGAGGATTGCCAGCGCCCTTGACAAAGAAGGCTCCAAATTGGCTAAAAAGGACAAGAAAATTTCTGAAAAACTGAGCCCTGAGCCGAAGATAGCTGCTCCGAAGAAAAGGAAAACTGCATCCTCAAAACCAAAGACGTCGTCCCGAGAGGAGGAAGCTCCTGCAACACCTTCTGCTGCCGAAGTGGATGAGATTCTGAAGGTAATGACTGAACCTTTGCCTACCAGGCTAAGTCCGCTGGCGCCAGAACTGACGAAGTTTTTTCAGAAGGACAAAGAAGCTTCGGCAACAGAAAGTCCCGCAAAGCCGAAAAAACGAAGAATTATCCAAGTGGCCGATGTCATTCATCAGACATCGCCACCGACATCGGCGTCAAAAATTGTCACTGCCGAAACCACAGCCACCGGAGCCGAAACCACCGAAGCCGAAGCCACCGGAGCCGAAGCTACCAGAGCCGAAGCCATCGGAGCCGAAACCGGGATCACCGAAGATCCTAATCTAGAAACCGCACTTGGCGATATTGACAATATACTTCTGAGAATGGCTGAAGAAGAAGCTGCTGCGGTTGCGGTGAACACGACAACTGAAAAAGGAAAAGAGCAGATTGAAGACACTTTGGAAGAAGAAAATTTTAATTTTCAAGATATACTTGGACAAGAGTTAACAGACGCTGAAAAAGAAGAGCTAAAGAAATATGCTATATCCTGCGGATACAAACCAGGGTCTCTGCTATTTGGTGGAGTGAATGAAGGGAAGCTAAGATGCCTTCGGAATCGAACCGAGGCCAAGGTTGTTAGGACTTTCTCAAAAAGCGTTGGCCTACCGAAGATAGAGGCGGACCTCTGCAGATACCAGCGACAGCATATTGCCGGTAGCTTGCTCTATGCTAATTTCAAGGTAAAAACTCAACTTTATATTGCTTTTTTGAATTAATATGTTTTCTAACGAAGGTTGTTTTGGCAGAGTATACTATTAAGTAGTGCTGAGAATGCAACAAGATCTTGAAGAGGAGAAAAACAAAGCTACCATCAAAGATCTAGAAAACAAAATTGAAAATTACGAAGCTGCTCTGAAGAAAAAGGACTTCGTTATTCAAGACCTTGAAATCAAAGCTAAAGATCACGAAGCTGCCTTGGAAAAGAAAGACTTCGTCATTCATTGTATGGAAGGTTCACTGGCTGAAGCCCAAGCCAAAAATGACAAATTAAACAATGAATTACTTATAAAATCAGAAAAATCTGAGCAGGAAAAGAAGAATCTTGAAACAAGTCTCAAGACCGAAATCGAGAAGAATTCAAATTTGCAAAAATCATTGAAGGAGCTTCAGGAGAAATGCTTAGATTTCGGCAGCCGATGCGTGCAGCGGCTGAAGGATGTGTTTCACTCAATTGGAGCCAGCTCTGATAAGTTTACACCTTCAGCTGAAAACCTGCCAAGCACCTTGGAATACATTGAGGGCGAAGTTGATGCACTTGACGAAGTTATTGCTGGGCATGCTGATTTCTGCGCCCTGCTAGCTTCTCGAGGCACGACTACCGCTTTCCTGAAGGCTGGCTGCACACACGGAAAAATTGTAAATAGGCCAAACTTCAGTTTGTCACCGGCAGATTTGATTGACATCCCAAGCCTAGCCCGAAGCATAGGAAACAGGTTTATGACCCAGATTTGGATAAACAGCGGGCGAAAAATGGCTGGTGACGAAGCTCGGAGCCACCTTAAGCCAGTGAGAAACTTATACTTGTTACTTTTACCTTCTCCTTGAATTCTGCACATTTCTCATTCCGTTTTAATATGTACAGGATGATGAAGCTGAAGAATGACGAGCTGAAGCTTAACAGTTGCTGCAAAAGACTTTTTTGCAAAAAATTCTAGAGAAATCTTTGTAATATAATTGTAGAGAAACTTATGTAAATTTGTGCATACCTTGTAATATATTTCCCCTTTATTCGTGTACGATCTGCTTTGGTGTGGACGAAATTTTATTTTTGAGCCGAAGGCGAAAAACACCTTCCCTTCTTTTCGTACACAACGAAGCATGAAAATTTCCTCTTTCTCCGAAGTTTTTTCCTCATAGCCGAAGCATCTGCCTTTTCTGTATGATATGATAATGATCCTATATATGTCTAAATGAATGTTTATGAATGCAAATGTCATTATGTAATGTATCGTGCAAATGAATATCCGAATGTATATTCGAAACCATAATCATAGCCTTCATTCCCTTGGGAATGACTCAAATCTTTTTGCCGTTTATTTTTCGGCTTCACCGTTTACTTTTCGGTGTATTAGCGCTGACTTTTCGCTGTAAGCCTCCCTTAGGAGCTTCTTCGCCTTTTACTTTCGGCGGAATCAGCGTTTATTTTTCGCTGTAAGCCTCCCTTAGGAGCTTCTTCGCCTTTTACTTTCGGCGGAATCAGCGTTTATTTTTCGCTGTAAGCTCTGCATTCCCTTAGGAACGACTTTTGAGCTTCTCCCTATTTTTTTTCTTTTTCCTTTGCACTCGATGGTGCGTTCTCAGCTTTTACATTTACATCTTTGGGGGATATTGCTCTTATAGAATTGAAATAAGAAAAAGAAAAATTACATGTTGTGGCCCCATTAAAAACCTTTCTCCCCCTTTGGAAAGGAAAAGGGTACCACAAAAAAGAATAGAAAAAATTACATCACACTAAACATAATATCGCCGAAGCTCATCCGCATTCCATGATCTAGGAATGTCGTTGCCGTCCATATCCTTCAATCTGTAGGAACCGGGTCTTGACGAAGATACTACCAGAAAAGGTCCTTCCCACTTCAGCTGTAACTTGCCTACTGTCTCTGGGTTGGCTACTCTTCGAAGCACCAAATGTCCTCACTTAATATTCTTTAGCCGAACCTTTCTATCACGCCATTTTATTGTTTCAGCTTGGTATTTATTGATGTTTTCCACAGCTTGAAGCCTGATCCCTTCTATGGCATCTTTTTCCACAAAGTAATCAGCTTCTGCTTCGTCTTCTACTGAAGCTACTATTCTTATTGATCCTGTTTTGGCTTCTTCCGGAGTTATTGCTTCGTCACCAAACAATAATTTGAATGGTGTAAAACCTGTTGATCTTGATATTGTTATGTTGTGGCTCCACACCACTTTGATTAATTCGTCTGGCCACTTTCCCCTGGGCTGATTGAAGATTAACTTCATTATTCCTGTCATTATGATGCCATTAGCCCTTTCAACAAGTCCATTTGACTCCGGATGCCGAACTGATGCAAAATGGATCTTCGTGCCAACTTGATCACAAAATTCTCTGAAAGCTTCGGAATCAAACTGTGTCCCATTATCCACAGTAATAGCCTTTGGCACTCCAAAGCGACAAACAATATTTTGCCAGAAAAACTTTTGAATAGTGACCGAAGTTATTGTGGCTAAAGGCTTTGCCTCAATCCATTTGGAAAAATATTCCACTGCCACTACGACATATCTTAAGTTCCCTTGTGCTGGTGGTAATGGACCTAACAAATCAAGACCCCACCTTTGCAATGGCCAAGTGGGTTGTAATAACTGGGTTAAAGACGAAGGTTGTTTTTGATCTCTTGCACATTTCTGACAACCTTCGCACTTTTGGACTAATTCCGCTGCATCCGAAGCTGCCTTTGGCCAATAAAATTCTTGGCGAAAAACTTTTCCCAGCAAAGGCCTAGATCCAATATGAGATCCACACAGGCCTGCGTGTATTTCCTTCATCAATTCTATACCTTCGGCTCTGGATAAACATTTGAGTAATCGAGAACAGACCCCACGCTTGTATAGCTCCCCTTCTATTATAACATATGGTCGAGCTCTTGCCTCTATCCTCTTATTATAAGCTTCGTCATCTGAAAGAAAGTTACCCTGAAGGAAAGAGATGATCTCAGTTCTCCAGTCTTCACTATAGACAGGAGATATATTGAGGACTACTCTTTCAAGAAGCTCAACCGAAGGTGCTTTTATCGTTTCGAAAAATACTTCCGAAGGTAAAGGCAGCCCCTGTGCTGCTGACTTAGCTAACAAATCAGCATGTTCATTTTCTCCTCGAGGAATATTTTTGACAGAAAACCCCTCAAAGGAAGCCTCAATCCTTCGGACCGTGTCTAAATATTTTTCAAGCTTCGGATCTCTTGCTTTATAACTCTTGTCAATGTGACCAGAAATAACTTGGGAATCGGTTTTAAGAACCGCCCTTCTAATTCCCATTGCCTTTAATTTCCGAAGACCCAAGAGCAAAGCTTCATACTCATCAATGTTATTTGTACAACTGAATTCAAGTCTTGTTGCATAGCAAGTTTTAACTTTGGAAGGTGCGACCAACACAACAGCTGCTCCTGCTCCAAAGGTTCCCCAGGAACCATCGCAAAATACTGTCCAAACTTCAGCGTCTTTACTCGCTTCTTCTTCCTGAGCCCCTGGCGTCCAGTCAACAATAAAGTCGGCTAATGCTTGGGATTGAATCAAAGATCTATGCACATAATCAATGCAGAACTCATTGAGTTCCGCAGCCCATTTTCCAACTCTTCCAGTAGCTTCTCTGTTTCTCATAATATCCTTCAATGGTTGTGAAGAAGGGACAATTATATTGTATGCTTGAAAATAGTGCCGAAGCTTC
Source organism: Zea mays (assembly GCF_902167145.1). NCBI lineage: Eukaryota > Viridiplantae > Streptophyta > Magnoliopsida > Poales > Poaceae > Zea > Zea mays. The sequence continues at coordinate 60,219,891 of NC_050098.1, forward strand.
CTGGAGGCCATCAAAACAGCATACAGCACCTTCTCCAATTCTGTATAATTTTTCTTTGATAAACTAAGAACTTCGGATACAAAGTATATTGGGGCTTATTTTTTGACTTGGCCTTCAAGCTTCTCTTGGACAAGTGCTGCACTTACCGCTGAGTGCGAAGCTGCCACATATAACAACAGAGGAGCCCCTGGCGTTGGTGGAGTTAGTGTTGTTAGGTCTATCAAATATTGCTTCAGCTCTTCGAAGGCTCTCTGCTGGACTGGTCCCCATTGAAAAACTTCGGCTGACTTCAGCACTTCGAAGAATGGTAAATTTCTCTCTGCTGATCTAGATATGAATCTGTTGAGAGATGCCAGTCTTCCTGTCAATCTTTGAGCCCCCTTCTTTGTACTTGGTGGTTCTATTCGAAGAATAGCTTCGATTTTATTTGGATTAGCCTCAATCCCTTTTGTTGAAACTAGGCAGCCAAGAAATTTCCCTTTCTTCACTCCGAAGACACACTTTTCTGGATTCAACTTACAATTATACTTGAGTTAGAACCTTGAAAAATATGTGGACAAAAAGTAGACCATTTTTTTGACATTTGTTTACCTAGAGGGGGGTGTGTAAATAAATCTTCATCAGCTTCAAACGCATGGTACAAAAAGTAGACCACACATGTCGACGACGGAGCCGCTCCTCTCGGCTGGCGCTACGAAGAAGAAGAGCGGCAAGGGGCGGCGCGTGGGCATCGACGAGGCGCGGCCACAGATAGCAGGAAGCCAGCCAGACGAACACACAAGCACACGAAAAGAAGAAGCACATACCTGGGAACCGCATGATAGCAGACACCGTTGGAGCTCGCGCTGGAGGATGGCGAAACTGCTAAAGATGGTCGAAACCCTAGCCGCCGCTCCCTTCAGCGACAGGCAGGGGTCACGGGACAGAGGACGCGCACTGTGGAGGGTTGCGGGAGGGGCTCGTTATGTTTTTGTCCAATGGCAATTGCGGGTAATTTCGATCAAACTTCAAGGGGAGGTCCATATTTGGTTGATTGAGGAGCTGTTTTAAGGGAGGGTGGAGCAGGTTTTTTTAGATCCCACATTTCTTCACAAAAACGACTCCCAATCTTTTGGCTCCATACGAGAATCAGTTTAAAAAATACTCGTTTGGCACGGCTTCTCCAGATCCTCGCTTAGAATCAGGAGCTGGAGCTGTGCCAAACGAGCCCTAACTTAAGCAAACAATGTAGTTTCTGAAATCTATACAGAAATTGGACAGATTCAGTTACTGAATTTGTGAAAAGCATAACTGCTAAACGATCAGACTTATGGCTGTCAAATTTTCACACAAGTAAGATAATAAATCTATCTACAACTTTTCTATATGGATTTTTCTACAGAAAACATGATTTAGTTCATTAAACAAACAACACGGCGAAAACAGTGCGTGCAGCCCAAAACAGCAATTAATAAATTTCAGCTCCTATTTACTTCAAGAATTGCCATGTTCTAGAGACTTGAATTATTCTAACACTTTACCATTTGTTAGAGTTAAAACAATCAAATGAGGACCAACAAGTCGACTTACTAATTTTTATCCAAGTCATTTTGTATTACTAGCTTAATCATACTACGCATATAAGTCTATTACACCTTCTTCGCCCGAATGACAATCCTCAAGCTCAATATTTATCACACATATATAATGTACTTAGATCACAATCTCAGCACCACTAAATCATATGATGCGTCTATTTCATTTTTCATATACATCCAATTAGCATATGCGATGGGTATCACGGCGAAGGCATAACACATCTAGACCTGACTCATAACCAGGGGGTGACTACTTGGTCACGTCACCACTTCACTACCCAAGCCGAAACAATTTCCTAGACACATCAACCAAACTTCTAATTGAGTAAAACCTACACCTCTTTGTCACGAATACAACCATATTGCGGCATGAACTCGAGACACTTGATCCATGTAGCGCAACCATATATACGATGCACCATGGCACACACACATACGTGCACTAATTCGATCCTCACATCACTTGTATTTCCAAACTTACTCATCACATTAAACAAGCATGACACCTCCATTTCTTTAAGCTCCCTATGCATCCACACATACACTCGTTGGCTTTTCAAACGCAAACACACCAACGCGTACATCTTTCTCCTCCATGAATTTCGATCCGCATACAACATATTCACACCCATATTCGCACATCGACCAATTTATACGAATCGCAAACCACCAATCTCTAACTCGAAATCACCATGCATTTACTTCCCAAATCATGAACGCATACATGTTTATCATATGACCTGAGTATTTCAACAAGCACTCTACAGCATAGCCTCATCACACATAATTTGTACTACGAATCTACTCGACCACCCGAAGCGTCTACTCGAAATCTTGAACACAACCATACTACGACCTACCACCGAAACATTCCAACCACATCTATTCGATTCATTAATTGAGTCGATCGAGAGCGACATGCACCGACTCACCATAAACAAACCCAATCGGTGTTTGTAAGAACGATGGTGAATCCGATTTGTGCATAGCTCCAAACATCCGACGAGCGTTGAGAGGCTTGCCTTCTCCTCCACGCAAAACACGGGGTTCCTCTCCTCCACAAAAAAGCACACATACACAATTAATCACAGGAAAACAACACCGATGTGGAATCGAACAAGGATCATCACGGTCTCACCGGGGGTGAACGACATCGATGTTAGGGCTGCATAAAACATCAAACACCCGTTGAGCGTCGACGGTGCTGCAAAAACACATCTCCCTCGACGTTTAGCCGAACACTTGGCACGCGCCCAGCAGGACATGCAACAGTGAGGTGTAGCGCTGCGCGTGCACCAACGATGGCTGCAAAAGAGGGATGGCATGACATAGCGCGCGGGTGCGCAGCGAGGCAACGTAGATGGACAGTGCGCCGGATCGAGCCCAAAAAATTGACGACGATGTCCAAGACAGTGCTCGATGGAGTGGAAGGAAGAGGGCAGCCTTGGGGACTCGACAATGATGAATGGAGGAGCAGAGGAGCTGTCCGACCTACTGTGTTGAGGGGAGGAGACGGGGCTGCACACCACAGAGGAGCAGAGGGTAAAGGTGCAGCGACTGCTGTAGAGAAGGAGCTCGACTCCATGGTGCTGGCCACGAGCAGGTTAGGGGAAGGAGCAGAGAAGGGAGGGAGGACACCGGCGTTTGGGAGGAGGGGTGCAGTGGAGCAGAGAGCTCGCAGGGGGAAGCCGGCTGGAGACCGATGCAGGGAGCGCGGGGCCGAGCGCCATGGGAGAAGGTCCGAGTGGGGGAAGCGCTGGCGAGCTCCTAGCAGGGGTTGGCTCGGCCACGACAAGAGCAGGGAAGGGGAGGCGCGCGTCCAGGTGTAGGAGAGTTGGGGAGGGGCACTCGGTAGAGAGAGGAGCAGCCATGGATGGAGCTCGGATGGGGGGAGGAAGAAGGCCTGCTCACCGGCATGGGGAAGAAGGGCGTCACCGAGCAGAACCAGGGGGACGACGACCAACTGTGGCCTGTGGGGAAGAAGGACACTGCTGCATGGGTGCCGAGCGCCATGGCGAGAAGGAGCTGAGCTCCCTGCTTGTCACCATGGGGAACCAGAGAGGAGGATGGCGTGGGGAGGGAGAGAAAGACTGTTGGCGGCTGTGTGTTCTCTAGGGGTGGGAGTGCAAAAATGCCTCCAATTGCAAGGAGAGGGCTCCTATTTATAGAAGAAATCCTAGGGTTAGGGTTTTAGGTTGCTTAAAAGCGAAGCGAAATATTCTCTCGATGTGAAGGAATCACCAGTCGAGAAAATAAAATGCTCCCATAGAATCGATCGGAGCGGAGAATTATTCGGTCGAACGGAACAAAAGATTATTCGATCTAGGAATTTGATTTGTTTAGCATCGCTCGAAAGATAATTCCTCGCGCCCAAATAGGAATAAAATGAATTGAGACCGATCGGCTTCAGATTCGTGATCGAGATAAGCGAGTTGGATTAATAATAATCGTCGTCGAGGTTGGTTTTCGAATTTAGATTGGACACAAAGATATTAAGTCAATTTGGTTAGAATTATATAGATGCGAACACACTGGGTATTTTGTTTGAGACTACGGATCCGGATAAAACATTTGGACATAGATCGAAAACCAAGAAATCGATTTTGGATATAGATCGGATAACGATTGTCGAGAGTTCGAATAAGATGAGTTTTTGGTGTGATTTGCGAGACGAGACTGACGTCTGAATTTACATTTACTTCAAGAAACAAAAGTTTTAACAGGCTCCAATTCTAGCCTTTCTCTAGATCGAAGAAATTCAAAAATTGGTAAACCCTTCACAAGTAACTTGATAAAAGGAGATAGATGCGATCGAGAAATAGAAATTTTGACTGAGCATCCGAGATTAGGATAAATCTCCTGACATAACACGAAACAGACACCTGGGGTGTCACACTAAGGTTAAGCAAAGTTTATCCTCTAAAACTTGTTTTTGCTCAAACTTTAGGAAGATGAAAAAAGGATACTAAATATAGGAACTAGAGAACAATCCTATTTTTCCTAGCAAGCCTAAGTGATGTAGTTCATGGAAAAATATGTAGAACCATAGTCCAGTACTGTTCTAGAAGTTATTATTTAATTTGGATATTAAGTATTTAAGTGAAGATAATGGTAAAAATAGTAGGACCCATGCACTAAGGTTAAAAAAATTGGTAGACACTTAGCCATCGTTAAACTACCACAAAAATACTAACCACCTCAGAACACCAAGATAAGTGGGTTAAAGAAATGAAATTAGGTTTATGCAATTACCTTTAGAAAATAAAAAGAGGAACCAAAAATGGAAAACTGTGAGCAACCCTAATTTTTCCTAAACACCTAAGCCATATAATATGGGAGAAAAATATAAAAGTGAGGTAGTTGCACAATAGAACATGCCCCACCCCTGCCCCATGAGAAAGTTTATAAAATTTTAAGAAATCATACAACCCATCCCCTATGAGTAAAAAAGACCAAGTTTGGGAATGATTGATCTTGCGCAAAGAAGAAACTAGAAAAATTGGAAAATATGTTGTTTGACATTTTTCAAAAGAAAAAGTTACACCTTCTAGCCCTACAACTTTAGAAAATCCAAATAATTGTTCACTAAGTATCATTAAGTATATTTTTCCACCAACCCATGATTTTGCACCTAGATGCTAGTAAAAATAACCTTGAGAGCTTGAGTCATCTCTAAATAAAAGGTCTAGTGTAAACTAACCCCTCTACCCTAGTTTTTGTTATTTTTGTTTAAAACCAATTCTAATTAGTTTTGACCTCAACTTCCTAGGACAGATTAATTTCACCAGAGTTAAGCTGTTGTAAAATTTTCAGAATTTTTGGAGAACTCTAAGTAACCTTCATAGTTCAAATCACCCCTAAAAGCTTAAGGAAATTTTGAATAGAAGAAAACCCCTACTTAACAAAGTGCTACTCAACCATGCATCACATTTACCATCTGCATTTTATAAATGTACATGCATCTTATGCATAATATTAAATAGATTGCAACCTCGCTGACGGAGAGTACGTGCTCATCCCTGAGCAAGGAGCTGACCAAGAGGAAGCTCAGGAGCTAGCTATAGAGGCTGCTACTGAGAATCTACCTGCTGCCCCAGCAGTTGAAGGCAAGCCCCGATTTTATGCATAACTGTTTATATATTTGCTATTTTACTACATTTAATGTCTGTAGGCTTGTACCGTGCACATAAGTGTATGAGTTGTTTGAAACCCTAGTTGCATGAACTTGGGATTCCTTTGAGATGGATACTAGTATGCTAGGTCGAGTAGCTGCTATGCTGATTCAGGATCTCGGTAGAAGTTGAGTGATTTTTCTAGCACTCGCGCGAGGACAGGAATTGATTGTATCCACTTTGATATTGGAACTATGATGGTCTGTGGTCAAGGGTCCATGGGGATGCCTTGTCCACGAGATGAAAACTGGCATAAGGATTAATGTGTGGATACTTGTGTCAAGTGTTTGAAAGTACTGAACATATGCTGAGAAATATGGTAAATTGGTAAGCCTAGTACCTGAGTGAACATGCCAGCGGACATACCTCCCCACGTGTTCATGAGACAGGGTCTCCCATTCCGGTTATGGTGGGTACAAGTGCGGTCACTGCACGGCGACAGCCAGGGTCAGTGGAGCATTGTATGCCAATGACAGTGGGCCCTATTCTGCTGACGGGGAATCAATGGGTACGGTTGACGTGTGTGGGGACAAAGTGCTCCTACATGTCGTGTGTTTAGGTTTCCCTTGCAAGGTTAAAAACTCGATTTGAATCGTCTGCTTCTCGTAGCTAATGAGACTTCTTGATCCATTGTACTGCATTGAGTAATAAGTGGAAATGAGAGTACTGACAAAAGATGTTGATTGACATAATGTTTGATACCATGTATGAATAGCTAGGTACTCATCTAGTCTAAAATAATTATTCTAGAACTTGAAAAGCTCAAACGTTATTTTAGACTCAGCTAGTGCTTTTGGCAAACCAAACCCCTCAGCCAAACAGCTTCATGGTCTAGAGGTAAAGGAATAGACTCCTCACATTGGGTAAGTCTAGCTAAGTATTAATATACTATTCTTGCTTGTGGTATAATTTTTTACAGGTACCTTCGAGGAGGATATGGTGTCTGGGTTGACTTGGCCATCCACCTTGCCACCGGGCTGGACAGTCGAGTGGAACCCCACCTCAGCAGGTGATGATCAGGAGGAGTGATGGTCCAGGCTTCACCTCACTCTTTATTTATCGTTAGTTAATTTCTGCTGTAACAAGAACAATGTTTACTATTTTTAGACTCCGATGATGATGTATAACTTTAAGTACTTATTTAAATTTGTGGTATTATGCTTTATTATATTTCTCTGTGTCTCACCTTTGAGTGAGCTAGTGGTATTCGATCCTTGGTAAGTGGCTTCAATCAGACTAGATCCGAGGAATTGACAGTTTATTCCGTCTTAAGTATGGGTCATTGCCCTTGAGGTGAGACCAAGGCACTTAAACAAAAATAATCTGGGCGGTTCCGCCACAGCTCGAATCGGAGCGAGTACCACTTCAGAGAAGTTAATAAGTCATGAATACCAACTTTTCAAAAGTAAAACTTGCTTAGAAACCGAGTTGGATAGATGTCAAGACGATAAAATAGACCTAGGACGTGAAGTCTTAGGAAGTAGATGAGTAACTAGGTGGCTAATTAAGCATGTGCCATATAGGCTGCTATTATCATATGCAGGATGGCTCACATCCGTATAAGTGAAGAGAGGACGTATAGATTAAGCATGCATGCATCATTACATGATCAAAATCCGATGAAAGCAAATCATAATTAGGTGAGATAATAGAGGAGTTTTGGATTTTTATGTTTCACTTTCGAGTTTTGTTTTTCCACTTTACTTACACTCACCTTCAAACAGATGACCTCACCCACACCCATCGAGGGAGGAGACACACTTTACCACAATGACAGCCTTGCTCAGGAGGACTTTCCCCTCATCTTGTGGGAAGTAATACAGGAGGCAGGATACTATGCACCTCCACAGTACACAGTGTAGTTGTTCGAGGAGCATGGAGTGCCTCGCTGTAAGGTGTGGCTAACATTAGAGCCCCACCCCTTGCAGCCCGGGTGGTGTTCATTGGATTCTGAGACCCTTGGTTTCCGAGCCCATGACACCACCGAGGCTGCAACCATGCACGCGTTGACTACCTTCTACGCATTTCACCCCTTGGAGATGGTAACTCATCCCATTGGTTTATTCCTCGCTGCAAAGGAGGATGACCCGATGTGGAAAGACCGGGTGGACCACGCCAAGGAGGTATGGGCACTTTTCCCTAGGGCCACTTCTCAACTGACGGTTCGGTGCATGAGTGCACTCTACCGCCTGCAATACCTATAGCGCGAGGCCATGTCACAGTTGATGGGCTTGGCTTAGGGTGCAAAGGTCACCATCAGCGACCGGGAGGATCCGGTGGTGGATCTATCTACTGAGTTGGTAGAGAAGGACCTCCAGACTTAGCAAATGAGTGTCCGAATCCGTGATCTTGAAGAGAGGTAGAAGAAAGGAACCACACCATCGAGGTTCTGGAAAACCAGCTCCAGAACACCCAACAACAGCTTGAAGAGGCAAACGAGCACCTAGACATGCATCACCAGGAGATGCATCATGACATGGAAGAAGATGAGGACGTGGATATCGAGGGGGAGGATCCCGAGCTAGCTTCTAGCTTGGACACCGCTAGCACAGCTCACTCCGGGGGGCCACCATGTCCAGAGTCTAGCGTTGCCTCGCATGCCCGCTAAATGCCAGGGTGGGGATAGATGTGATAGGGAGTAGTGCTCCTTAGGATAGCTTAGCTTTTATGGTTTCATGGTATACTAAGCAAGGAGTTGGATTTTGGGTTGGCAATTGTAACAAGGAAAAACTTTGTTCTGGGTAATGAGAAAACAAATGAGATTAAGTTCATATGAGAAATTTTTTAGCCAGACCTGAGATTGAAATCCCCATTGTTTGTATATATTCTTGTTGCAAATTATAGAATTATGCGTAACAATAGGAGCTCCTTAATTTCAGATGGCAGGAAGAGCGTGCCGCGGGCAGAACCAACAGATTTCCCCACCACCGCCGCAGCCTCCTACGATGTAGGAGCTGATGGCCCAGCAGAATGAAATTCTGCGACAACTTGTGCAACGTCAGCAGCAGCCTCAACACTTTGGTGGTGACAGGCAATATCAGCGCCCACCGGCCGCATCCACCTATCAGGAGTTTCTCAGCACACAGCCACCAGTTTTCACTAGGGTAGAGGATCCACTTGACGCAGACGTTTGGCTCCGAGTGGTCGAATCCAAATTCCCACTACTCGCTGGGGAATGTCTCGATGCCACCAAGACCAGGTTTGCCGCGCAGCAACTTTACGGACCCGCCAAGACCTGGTGGGACCATTTCATTGCAATGCAGCCAGTTGGTCATATAGTTACTTGGGAGGAATTCAAGACAGCCTTCAGGGGACATCATATACCGACTGACATCATGGACCGCAAGCTCAATGAGTTTCTGGCCTTAACTCAAGGAAATCGCATGGTACTGCAATATGCTCAAGCCTTCAATGATATTTGTCAATATGCTGGCTGTTGGTCCTTATTCTAGAATGCTATACACCATGAAAAAAGCAACACAATTGTTAGTGGATAAGGACCTTCATCCTTCGAGACATTATCTCCCTTCGGATATAATGATCTTCGGACGAAGGTCATGAAGGACGTACCTTCATCATCTCGGTAATGAATATAAATGAACACACAACACATAAGAATGTAAATGATGGCAAAATCGAAATAGATTATTTACATTCTCATTTCATTTCATAAACATGAATAAATGCTCATAATATTTGTATTTCATTGATACCTTCGGCTCGATAGAAGGTGAAAATGTGAGAGACGCGAGAGCAATTACAATGCAGCGTGAATAGTACAGAGGTACTGTTCATCTATTTATAGGCACGGGACACAGCCCGGACGAAATTTCATCCATGTACCTGATAACTAATTATGATCATAATACAAACTATTAATGACTATACCGTCTTTTCCTCTTTAAGTCGGTATCGTTCTTTGTCTTTATCATGACACCAAGCCGAAGCTCTTTCAATCGTAGCTTCGGCCTTGTCCGCATCATCTTCGGCTTATATCTTCATGTCACACCTGCCTTCATACTGTCTTGCCGAAGGTGTTTTTGCCTAGAGGACCTTCGGCGGAGAAGAAGACCCCCCAACAGTAGCTACTTCATGGTGCTAGATCATTTTCCGTAACGAGCTCGATCCGCGAAAAACACGAAGGCTTCGGAATGCCGAAGGTCCGAAAAACACCTTCCTTGAGCTCGTTGCCGAGAAACGATTATAATATTCTAGATGTTGGACGTTCCACTGCTTAGCCAATGCGAGCAGCATGGTGGTTCGCCTTCCCGCCTGCAGCACTAAATAAACATACGGGTTGGTGAGGAGTTACCACAACATTCATTACCATTGCACTATTGTGCTGTTAAAAAATTTAACCATAGCCGAAGCTTTCTGCATTGCATTTTCAACAAACGCTTCAACACTTGAGATCAGCTTCGTCTCGAAAAAGCGAAAACATAGAAATTGCCAGAGTACGATCCACTGCTAGAGCTCGTGAGGGGGACGAGGCTGAAGTAGCTGAGACGGCACCAATATCAGAAGTGATGAGGCAATCGGGTCTTGTTGTGCCAGAACAGCCTGTTGCCGAAGGTACCTCGACTGCTGAAGCTGAACAAATCACAGTTGGAGGGAGTGATGACGAAGATGAAGAAGATTACACTATTTTGAGCCCAGCGAAACCTAGCCACCTTGAATTTGGTAAATCTACTATGACGGCAGACGATATGGTTATGTTGAAGAAATTGGGCTACTTTGGGGAGGCTGAGAGTAAACTTATTCGTTTTGGTGGCGAGGAAATGATTCCGGAGCCGAAGGATGATGAAGTTATTGTCTTTAAAAGCTTCTTCAGAGCAGGGCTTCGGTTCCCTCTATATGATATAATAGGAGCGGTTTTGAAGAACTTTGAAATATACCTTCATCAACTTACACCCAATGCAATCGTTAGACTTAGTGTCTACATTTGGGCCCTTCAAAGCCAGGGTATGAGTCCTAATGCCGAAGCTTTCTGTCGGGTGCACGAGCTGCATTACCAAATGAAGGCCATAGTAGATGGCCTTCATGAGAATTTTGGTTGCTACAATTTTGCGTATCGAAAGGATACAAAGGCTCTGGTTCTTAGCTACCGTACTAAGTGGTCGACTGGTTGGAAAAGTGAATGGTTTTATATGAAGGCAGACGAGAAAAGGAGGGAGAAGCTGATGACTATGGTCATGAGCCCACCAAAATTGAGCTTCGGAATGACAAGGTCCTTGTGCCATATGCAGCTTGGCTCCCCATGCCAAGTAGCCGAAGTGGAATTCAGAGTGGTAGCGGCTGAAGTCAGCACTAGAGATTTAGTGCAAGAATACTTGGCAAATAGGGTATTTCCGACCTCTAGTGGCTGGAGAATGCCCAAGAAGAAGGATGGGGGCAAAAAACACAAACTTGTTTGGCTCCCTAACCGTTTTAAATTTGAGAAATAATTCAAGAAACTATGCCAAGAGTTGTTAGAAATGATTGAAACAATGTGCAACGAAATCCTTGGCAACTACACCAAGGAGGACCAGTTAATGATCGCTGCCTTCGGCACCCGGCCAAAACGAAGGCTGAATCACGTGATGGACGCATTAAATTTTGAATACCCAGACTATGAAATATTTGACAAAGGTGCCGAAGGGTTAAAAAGGAAAATGGTCGTCAACATCCTAAGTAGGCAAGCTGTCAGGCAGTAAAGGAGGATGAGAATATTTCGTAGAAGGCAAAATCAGCTCCTGAGCCGAAAGCGGCAATCTCCAAAAAGCGGAAGCTTGACATGACTCCCTCTACTAAGCCAAAGGTAGTTGAGGCAAGAGAAGAAGCTCCTTCAACACCCTCTGTTGCCGAAGTAGCAGAAATTTCAAAGGTAATGACTGATTCCTCGCCCATCAAGCTGCTAAGTCCTATGGGACCAGAACTGACAAAATTTTTACAGAAGAAGGATCAACCTTCGGCCGCAAAGGAGAAGGCTGAAGGTCAAAAGAAATGAAGAATTGTCAACATCATGCAAGCTATTGAGCGAATGCCGCCTCTAGCCTCGGCGTCCAGAATGGTGCCTGCTGCAAGTGCAGAAGCTGAAGCCGCTGCCGAAACTGCTAATCTTGTGAGCACAATGTCAGGAATTGACAAGCTCATATCAGACATGGTCGTTGAGGAGACAGTTGCGACCACAGAGGAAAACATGGCCGCAGTGCCTGGCAAGGGGAAATAAGTTGTTGATGCTTCATCAGAAGAGAAAGATTTTGACCTTCGACACCTAGGAGGTCAGAAATTGTCCGAGGCAGATAAAGAGGAGCTAAAATAATATGGAATATCTTGTGGCTATCAGCCGTGATCTATGCTTTTCGGTGGAGTTGATGAAGAAATTCTGGGATGTATCCATGACCGCGCTGGGGCAAAAATAATCGGCACTCTGTCAAAGAGTGTTGGTTTCCCGAAGCTAGAATCTGACATTAGTGGTTACCGACGTCAACATATCGTCGACAGCCTATTTTACTCCAATTTCAAGGTAAAATATATGCCTATTATTTTTTGCAGAGCATGCTGCTAAGAAAAGCGTTAAGATTGCAGCAAGATTTCGAAGATAAGAAAAATGAGATAATAATTGAAGGCTTGGAAAACAAAATCAAAGACTGTGAAGCTTCTCTTGAAAAGAAAGATTTCTTGCTTCAAGCAACCGAAGGTTCCCTTGCGGAATTATAAGCTGAAAATGCTAGATTAAACGAGGAACTTCTCAAAGCTCAAACAACTTTGAAGTAGAAATCAGAGCACTTCGAGCAAGAAAGAAAAGAACTGCAAGCAAAATCCAAAGTTGAAGCTGAAAAGAATACGAAGCTGCAGGAATCGCTGAAGGACCTTCAGAACAAGTGCTCGAAGTTTGCTGCCCGCTACGTGGATCGATTAAAAGGAATATTCAGCTCGGTTGGGGCCAGCTCTGAAGAAATTGCCCCTTCGGCTGAAGATATACCAAAAACCTTCGAGCATATCAAGAATGAAGTTGATGCACTCAACGAAGTAATAACTAGGCATGATGATTTCTGTGCGCTGTTAGCTTCTCGTGGCACGGCTGCTGCATTTTTGAAGGTCGGGTGCACGCATGCTAAAACTGTAAACAAGCCAAATTTCAGCCTGTCACCATCAGACTTAGTCAATATTCCTGGTGAGGCCCGAAGTATTGGAAATAGATTTATTACTCAGATTTGGGTTAAAGGCAGTCGAGAGTTAGCTGGAGACGAAGCTCGGAAATTGCTTAATTCGGTACAAAACTTGTACCTGTTGTTTACCTTGATCTTTATTACCATCACATTTACCTTATACCATTGTCTGTCTGCAGGATGGCGACGCCGAAGGTCAGTAAGCCGAAGCGCATTCCGAAGGTTGCTGGGCTGAAGCTCCTTTTTATGACCCTGTATAGAGCTTAGGATCTCTTTGTATTATTTTTGCAAAAGATTGTAATTGAGAGCTGAACTCAATATTGTATATATTTGTCCATACCTTGTAACATAATTTTACCTTTCCATCCAAGTATAAGTTGCTTTGTTATGGACAAAACCCATAGTTACAGCTTTTGAGCCGAAGGCGAAAAACACCTTCCCTTCTTTTCGTGCACGTCAAAGCATTTCATTGTATAAAGTACCTATGTGTTCTTGTCTGAGACAAAGCTTCTTCGTATTCAACGAAGCATTTTATCACCGAAGCCGGACAACTCTTTCTTTTCATATTATCGTTCGTGCTTCATGTCATGATAATGATGATCCTACAAATGTCTAATGAATGTTTGTATGAATGCAAAGAATGATGCCATGAAATATGCAAATGTATGACCCGAACACACACGAAACCATACCCAGACTCTGCATCCTCTTAGGAACGACTTTTTAGTCCCTTCACCTTCTATTTCAGTGACATTTAAGCTCTGCATTCCCTTAGGAACGACTTTGGAGTTTCTTCACCTTCTATTTCCGTGGCATTTAAGCTCTGCATTCCCTTAGGAACGACTTTGGAGCTTCTTCACCTTCTATTTTGGTGGTATTTTGGCTCTGCATTCCCTTAGGAACGACTTTTGAGCTTCGGAACTTACTCTGCGCTCCCTTAGGAACGACTTTTGTAGCTTCGGGACTTACTCTGCGCTTCCTTAGGAACGACTTTTGTAGCTTCGTCACCTTCAGAGTGATTACAGCTCTACATCCCCTTAGGGACGACTTTTGAGATTTTTCATGTTCTCTTTGCACTCGATGGTGCAGATTTTGATATTACATGTTATATTTTTTGGGGGAATTTGGCCCTTGTATTGGATAGGGCTAAACAAAAATGAAAATTACAAACTATGGTCCCATTAAAAACCTTTCTCCCCTCCTAAAAGGAAAAGGGTGTCATAGAAGAAATAAAAAGATTACATCAATGACACATAATATCGCCGAAGCTCATCCGCATTCCAAGATCTGGGTATGTCGTTGTCGTCCATATCCTTCAATCTGTAAGAACTGGGTCTTGACGAAGATACTACCAGAAAAGGACCTTCCCATTTCAGCTGAAGTTTCCCTACTGTTTCTGGGTTAGCTATCCTTCGAAGCACCATATGGCCTGGCTTGATATTTTTCAATTGAACTTTTCTATCATGCCATTTTATTGTTTCGGCCTGGTACTTATTGATGTGCTCTATGGCCTGAAGTCTGGCCCCTTTTATGGTGTCTTTTGTTATTTGACAATCAGTTTCGTCCTCCGCTGAAGTTGTGGTTCTTATTGATCCTGTTCTTGCTTCTTCTGGTGTTATTGCTTCATCACCGAACATGAGCTTGAATGGAGTAAAACCTGTTGACCTTGAGACAGCAGTGTTGTGGCTCCACACCACTTTTATCAATTCATCTGGCCACTTTCCTCTAAGCTGATTGAAGATTAACTTCATTATTCCTGTCATTATAATTCCATTTGCTCTCTCTACTAACCCATTTGATTCTGGATGCCTTACTGATGCAAAATGTATTCTTGTACCAATCTAGTCACAAAAAACCTTGAACGTTTCAGCATCAAATTGAGTTCCATTGTCGACTGTAATAGCCTTCGGCACACCGAAGCGACAAACAATATTTTGCCAGAAGAACTTCTGAACTGTGGCCGAAGTTATGGTAGTTAGAGGCTTAGCTTCGATCCACTTTGAGAAATATTTCACCGCTACCACAACATATTTTAAGTTTCCTGGTGCTGGTGGAAGCGGTCCTAACAAATCTAGGCCCCATCTCTGCAATGGCCAAGTAGGTTGAATCAATTGTGTTAGAGACGAAGGTTGTTTCTAGTCTCTGGCACACTTCTAACAGTTTTCGCATTTTTGGACCAAGTCTGTTGCATCCGAAGCTGCCTTCGGCCAATAAAAACCTTGTCTAAAAACCTTTCCCAGTAGAGGCATGGATCCAATGTGGGCTCCACACAGTCCTGCATGTATTTCCTTCATTAATTCATGTCCTTCATTCCTGGAAAGGCATTTGAGCAATGGGGAACAAACTTCGTGCTTGTATAACTCCCCTTCAATTATTACATAAGGTCTTGTTCTTGCTTCTATTCTCTTGTTATAAGCTTCGTCGTCTGAGAGGCAGTTGCCTTGGAGGAAGGATATTATTTTGGTCCTCTAGTCTTCACTATGTACATGTGATATTGTGAGCACTGCTCTCTCCATGAGCTCGGTTGAGGGTGCTTTTATTGTTTCAAAAAATACTTCTGAAGGCAAAGGGAGCCCTTGTGCCGCTGACTTAGCTAATAAATCTGCATCCTCATTTTCTCCACTTGGGATATTCTTTACAGAAAATCCCTCAAAGGAAGCTTCCAATCTTCGGATTGCATCCAAATACTTCTCAAGCTTTGGATCTCTTGCCTTGCTACTCTTATCCACGTGGCCATAAATAACTTGCGAATCAGTTTTAAGGGTTGCCCTTCTTATTCCCATTGCCTTTAGTTTCCAAAGCCCTAAAAAAAGAGCTTCGTACTCAGCAATGTTATTTGTACAGCTAAAGTCTAACTTTATTGCATAACATGTTCTGACTTTGGAGGGTGCAACTAGAACAGCAGCTGCTCGTGCACCGAAGGTCCCCCGAGATCTGTCACAAAATACCATCCAAGCTTTAGCATCTTTTGTCGCTCCTTCACCCTGATCCCCTGGCGTCCAATCAGCGATGAAGTCTGCTAACGCCTGAGATTGAATTGAGGATCTGTGCACATAATCAATGGTGAATTCATTAAGTTTCACGGCCCATCTTCCGATCCTCCCTGTAGCTTCTCTGTTCCTCATTATGTCTTTTAGGGGTTGTAAAGAAGGCACTGTTATGTGATATGCTTGGAAGTAATGCCGAAGCTTCCTGGAGGCCATCAATACATCATACAATACATTTTCCAATTCTGTGTAATTTTTCTTTGATGGGCTGAGTACTTCGGAGATGAAGTATACCGGTGCTTGCCTTTTTATTTGGCCATCTTGCTTTTCCTGTACAAGTGCCGCACTAACAGCAGTGTGAGAAGCAGCCACATACAGAAGTAGTGAAGTTCCAAATGAAAGTGGGGTTAGAGTTGTCAAATCTATCAAATATTGCTTTAGCTCTTCGAAGGCTTTTTGTTGAGCCGGACCCCACTGGAAGAGTTCGGCTGATTTCAGTATTTTTTAAAAAAGGTAAATTCCTCTCTGCTGATCTTGATATAAATCTATTCAACGATGCCAGCCTTCCTGCCAACCGTTGAGCCCCCTTCTTTGAATTTGGTGGCTCCATCCGAAGGATAGCTTCGATTTTGCTTGGATTAGCTTCGATGCCTTTTGTTGATACCAGGCAACCAAGAAACTTGCCCTTCTTCACTCCGAAAACACATTTTTCTAGGTTTAACTTGAGACCAGCTTGTCTGAAATTGGCAAACGTCTCTTGCAGATCGGCAACATGAGTTTCTTGCTTTGTGCTTTTTACTATGATGTTATCGACATAAGTCAGCACATTCCTGCCGATTTGGGAGTGAAGAACCTTGACAGTCATTCTGTTGAAGCTTCCTCTAACATTCTTGAGCCCCTCAGGCATCCGAAGGTAGCAATAGGTACCACTAGGGGTTATGAAGCTTGTCTTTGGCTCATCCTCCTTTTTCATCCAAATTTGATGATAACACGAGTAGCAATCCAATAGACTCATGTGTTCTAAAGAAGCTGCTGCATCTACACGGGAATCTATTCATGGTAAAGGGAACTCATTCTTCGGACATGCCTTGTTGAGATCTGTGAAATCAAAGCACATTCTCCATTTTCCATTAGCTTTTTTCACCATGATGGTGTTAGCCAGCCACTCTGGATATGTTACTTCTCTGATAACGCCAGCACTGAGAAGTCTCTTTACATCATTTCGTGCACCTTCGGCTTTATCATCGGACATTTTCCGAAGCCTCTGCTTTCTTGGTCTGAAGGACGGGTCAACATTGAGTGAGTGCTCAATAACATCTCTATTGACACCACAAAGATCATTGGTTGTCCAAGCAAAAACATCTTTGTTATTAAACATGAATCTTAACAAAGTTTTTTCCTGTTCATCAGATAGTTGGGATCCCAACAATACTTTTTGCTCTGCTATGTCTTCACAAAGAAGCATAGGCTTCGGTTGATCTGCTGAAGCAGCTTTCTCTCTTTTATGCTTATACTGCTGATAAGCTTCGGCTTCATTTATATTATGAATAGCCTTCAAATCTGTCCAACTCCCTTCAGCCCTCCTGGCAGCTTCTTGACTCCCGTGTACAGCAATGGGCCCTTGTTCTGAAGGTATCTTCATGCATAGATATGCTGGATGAAGTATTGCTTCGAAGGCATTGAGCGTCCCTCGACCAATAATTGCATTGTATGGATACTCCATATCAACAATGTCAAAGACAACCTGTTCTGTTCTTGTGTTATGGACATAACCGAAGGTAACTAACATTGTTATCTTGCCAAGTGTCACAATCTATCTTCCTCCAAAGCCACAAAGAGGGTGTGTCGCATCAAATATCTTATCCTCTAGCTCTTGCATTTGCCTGAAAGCCTTTGCAAAGATGATGTCCGCTGCACTGCCTATGTCAACCAAGACATTGTGAACCAGAAACCCTTGATGACACAAGATATGACCATTGTGTCGTTGTGAGGATAATCCTTGAGCTGAAGGTCTTTCTGAGAGAAGGTAATTGGAATATGAGACCACTTGGATTTGATGAAGGGTCCTTGCACCCAAACATGTTGTACCCTTCTTTGTGCTTCCTTCTTCTGCTTCTTGTTGGCTGGTTCAGAATATGAGCCGCCTGTGATTGGGAGCACCAGCTTCATGGCCGAAGGTGCCACAACTCGGTTGTTGTGTGAAGCCATCGTCGCAACTGTGGAAGTGAGTTCACCGGAGGTGGGGGCCAATGTTGGTCCTTGTTCTCGAATGCTATACACCAAGAACAAACAACACAATTGTTAGTGGATAAGGACCTTCGTCCTTCGAGACTTTATCTCCCTTCGGATATAATGATCTTCGGACGAAGGTCATGAAGGGCGTACCTTCATCATCTTGGTAAGTGAATATAAATGAACACACAACACATAAGAATGTAAATGATGGCAATATCAAAATAGATTATTTACATTCTCATTTCATTTCATAAACATGAATAAATGCTCATAATATTTATATTTCATTGATACCTTCGGCTCGACAGAAGGTGAAAATGTGAGAGACACATGAGCGATTACAATGCAGCGTGAACAATACAGGGGTACTGTTCATCTATTTATAGGCACGGGACGCAGCCCGGATGAAATTACATCCATGTCCCTGATAACTAATTATGATCATAATACAAACTATTAAGGACTATACAGTATTTTTCTCTTTAAGTCGGTATCGTCCTTTGTCTTTATCATGACACCAAGCCGAAGCTCTTTCAATCGTAGCTTCGGCCTTGTCCGCATCATCTTCGGCTTATATCTTCATGTCACACCTGCCTTTGTACTGTCTTGTCGAAGGTGTTTTTGCCAGGGGGACCTTCGGCGGAGAAGAAGACCCCAACACTGGCTATCATGCAGACACAAATGAGAAAAAGAGGGATAGATTTAGGAGGGACCTTGGCACTAAGCTCCAAGAGCGCCTCAACATTGTTACGACCAACAACTATAATGAGCTGGTCAATTTGGTCATCTCACAAGAAGACTATGTCATGGCTCACAGAGTAGAGAAGAAGAGGAAAGCACTTGTGGCAGGACCCTCTACACAGCCTCAGCGTTTCAGGATATTGTCCAACATCCAGAGAAGGGGACCACAACAGCAACAAGGAAGATGGGTGCTTACACCACCACAGTAGCAAGCACATAGTCGTCCTCAAGCTCTAGCTCAGAGGAATGCTAACAACCAGCCCCCACAACAGCAGCAGTACCGCCAGGGAAATGGCAACAAGTGTTTCACTTGTGACAAAATAGGCCACTACGCCAAGGATTGTCCTCGAAACCAGCCAAAGCCAGCTCAAAATGTAAATCAGAACCAGGGAAGGAAGCAGAAAGTGCAAGGGAGAGGCAGGGCAGATTGAACTTCACCACATTAGCTGAACTTCCCGAGGGAGCGCCCATCATGACTGGTACCTTTACTGTTTTTAATCATCCTAATTTTGTTTTATTTGGTTCTGGCGCATCACATAACTTCATCAGTCCAAAGTTTAGAGTCAAGTGCTAACTACCTTTTTCCCACACAAAAGGGGCAATCATGATCGCAACGCCAGGGGGCAAAATTGCATCTAACCAAATTGTTCGGCACACACCTATAATGCTGGGAACCAAAATATTCAAAACCGATCTCATAATTCTAGGGCTAGAAAATGTGGACATCATCTTGGGAACTGCTTGGATGACACAACACCAGGTTCTGCTAGATGTCGTAGCCCGAGCACTTGAAATACACTCCCCCACCTGCGGAGAACTTGTCTTATACCTTCCTAGCCATGGTGACACCCATTCTTATGCCTTTTCCATGATTGAATCACCCTTGGAAAGGAATCCCGTGGCTAGTGAGTATCTCGACATCTTTCCTGATGAATTGCCCATAATGCCTCCCGACAGAGACATAGAATTTGCCATAGAGTTGCAGCCAGGAATAACTCCAATATCTAAAAGGCCATACCGGATGCCACTCGCAGAATTGGCCAAATTGAAGAAGCAGCTGCAAGAATTGCTGGACAAGGGATTCATCCATATAAGTACTTCGCCTTGGGGATGTTCAGCTTTGTTCGTGTAAAAGAAGGATGAGATTCTAAGGTTATGTATAGATTACCGCCCTCTTAATGTGGTGACTATTAAGAACAAATATTCTTTACTCCGTATTGATGTTCTTTTTGATCAACTAGTTGGGTCCAAGGTATTTTCAAAAAATTGACCTTCGCTCAGGTTGTCATCAAATCAAGATCAGGGCAAGTGATATTCCGAAGACTGCTTTCTCAACCAGATATGGACTTTATGAGTATTTGGTAATGTCATTCGGATTGACTATGCCCCAGCTTACTTCATGTATTTGATGAACTCAGTTTTTATGCCAGAATTGGACAAATTCGTCATGGTTTTCATTGATGACATCTTGGTGCACTCGAA
The DNA here is from genome assembly GCF_902167145.1 of Zea mays. NCBI lineage: Eukaryota > Viridiplantae > Streptophyta > Magnoliopsida > Poales > Poaceae > Zea > Zea mays. Next base: position 60,240,236 of record NC_050098.1, read on the forward strand.
GCATGAAGATGAACATACCATGCATCTGCACATTGTACTCCAACGCCTACGAGATCACCGCTTATATGCCAAGCTTTCTAAGTGTGAATTCTAGATGAAGCAAATCAAGTTTTTTGGGTCACACAATTTCTCAGGAAGGGATAGCTATTGACTCCGACAAGGTGCAGGAAGTGATGGAATGGAAACCTCCTACTACGGTTCGACAGATTCAGAGTTTTCTGGGGTAAGTTGGATATTATCGGTGATTCATTCCGGATTTTCCAGAATTGCTAAACCAATGACTAAGCTCTTGAAGAAAGGAGTCAGATTTGAATGGAGTCAGAAATTTGAGGATGTCTTTCATACCTTAAGGTAGCACCTGACAATCGCACCCGTGCTAGCATAGCCCGACAACACCAAGCCTTTTGATGTATATTGCGATGCTTCCGGAAAGGGACTCAGATGTGTTTTGATGCAAGATAACTGAGTCATCGCATATGCGTCAAGGGCACTTAGGCCTCATGAGCAGAATTACCCCACTCATGACTTGGAACTAGCAACTATAGTTCACGCTCTAAAGATCTTGAGGCACTACTTGATGGGATCCCGATGTAACATCTACACTGACCATAAAAGTCTCAAGTATATATTCACCCAAGCAGACCTCAACATGAGACAGAGGAGATGGTTAGAACTGATCAAAGATTATGACCTGGAAGTGCACTATCACCCAAGAAAGGCAAACGTGGTAGCCGATGCCCTAAGTCGCAAATCTCAATGCAACTACTTAACTATGGATTCTCAAATCACCACCTTGTGCGACTTAATGAGAAAATTGAGCCTAGAAATGATTTCTCTAGGGACTTTGAGTCATATCTCCATCAAACCAACTTTCAAGATCAGATTATCCTGCCACAACTTAAGGACAAGGGAGTTCAAATCATCAAGGAGATGCTCACCCGGAAAGTGGAGAAGTACAATTGTTTCCGTCAAGATAGCAAGAGAGTATTATGGTTTGAGTACCTGCTTGTTGTTCCCAAGGATCAAGCCCTAAGGAAGAAGATTTTGGATGAGGCTCACCTCTCCAAATTCTCCATGCACCCTAGAAGCAACAAGATGTATCACGACCTCCGATCCCTATATTGGTGGACTAGGATGAAGAGGGAGATTGCTAAGTATGTGTCTGAGTGCGACACCTGTCAAAGGATCAAGGCAAGTCACTTGAAGACACCCGGCACCTTACAACCACTCCCTATACCCTCCTGGAAATGGGAGGATATCGGCATGGACTTTATTGTTGGATTACCCAATACCTCCCGACACCACGATTCTATTTGGGTGATTGTGGATAGACTAACCAAGTTAGCTCATTTTCTACCAGTGCATTTGACTTATCAGACTTAGAAATATGTAGAAATGTACATCGATTGTGTTATTTGTCTACATGGAGTGCCAAAGACTGAAAGTCACCTAGAGGGGGGGTGAATAGGGAGAATCTGAAATTTATAAACTTAAGCACAACTACAAGCCGGGTTAGCGTTAGAAATATAAACGAGTCTGAGAGAGAGGGCGCAAAACAAATCGTGAGCAAATGAAGAGCGAGACACGATGATTTGTTTTACCGAGGTTCGGTTCTTGAAAACCTACTCCCCGTTGAGGTGGTCACAAAGACCGGGTCTCTTTCAACCCTTTCCCTCTCTGAAACGGTCACTTAGACCGAGTGAGCTTCTCTTCTCAATCAAACGGAACACGAAGTTCCTGCAAGGACCACCACACAATTGATGTCTCTTGCCTTGGTTACAATTGAGTTTGATCACAAGAAGAATGGGAAAGAAAAGAAGCGATCCAAGCGCAAGAGCTCAAATGAACACAAAAGTCGCTCTCTCTAGTCACTATTTGATTTGGAGTGATTCCGGACTTGGGAGAGGATTTGATCTCTTTGGAGTGTCTAGAATTGAATGTTATAGCTCTTGTAATGTGTTCAAGGTTGGAAACTTGGATGCCATTGAATGTGGGGTGGTTGGGGTATTTATAGCCCCAACCACCAAAAATGGTCGTTGGAAGACTGCTGTCGCATGGCGCACCGGACAGTCCGGTGCGCCAGCCACGTCAGCCAGCCGTTGGGGTTCGACCGTTGGAGCTCTGACTTGTGGGGCCTCTGGGCTGTCCGGTGGTGCACCGGACAGGTGCACCAACTGCACGTGCTCTGACCTTTGCGCGCGCAGGCGCGCATTAAATGCGTTGCAGTCGACCGTTGCGCGCGAAGTAGTCGTTGCTCCGCTGGCACACCGGACAGTCCGGTGTGACACCGGACAGTCCGGTGAATTATAGCGGAGCGGCCTCCCATTTTCCCGAAGGTGGCGAGTCTAGCGTCGAGTGCCCTGGTGCACCGGACACTGTCCGGTGGCACACCGGACAGTCCGGTGCGCCAGACCAGGGTGCCTTTGGGTTGTCTTTTGCTCTCTTTGTTTGAACCCTTTCTTGGTCTTTTTATTGGCTTATTATGAACCTTTAGCACCTGTAGAACTTATAGACTAGAGCAAACTAGTTAGTCCAATTATTTGTGTTGGGCAATTCAACCACCAAAATCAATTAGGAAAAAGGTGTAAGCCTAATTCCCTTTCAATCTCCCCCTTTTTGGTGATTGATGCCAACACAAACCAAAGCAAATATAGAAGTGCATAATTAAACTAGTTTGCATAATTGTAAGTGCAAAGGTTACTTAGAATTGAGCCAATATATAGAAGTTCTCATAAGATATGCATGGATTGTTTCTTTATTTTTATTATTTTGGACCACGCTTGCACCACATGTTTTGTTTTTGCAAATTCTTTTGTAAATTCTTTTCAAAGTTCTTTTGCAAATAGGCAAAGGTAAATGAATAAGATTTTGAGAAGCATTTTCAAGATTTGAAATTTTCTCCCGTTTCAAATGCTTTTCCTTTGACTAAAACAAAACTCCCCCTTAATAAAATCCTCCTCTTAGTGTTCAAGAGGGTTTTAAGATACCAATTTTGAAAATACTACTTTCTCCTCCTTTTGAATACAATAAGATATCAATTGAAAAATTCATCATTTTAAAACCTTTTCTTAACTTCAATTTTGAAAATAGGTGGTGGTGCGGTCCTTTTGCTTTGGGCTAATACTTTCTCCCCCTTTGGCATAAATCGCCAAAAACGAATACTTGAGTGAAATATAAGCCCTTTACTACTTTCTCCCCTTTGGCAAACAATAGATGAGTGAAGATTTATACCAAAGATGAAGAGTTGCTCGGAGCGACGGCGAAGGATTCTAATTTGATGGAGTGGAGTGGAAGCCTTTGTCTTCACCGAAGACTCCAATTCCCTTTCAATACACCTATGACTTGGTTTGAAATATACTTGAAAACACATTAGTCATGGCATATAAAAGAGACATGATCAAAGGTATACTTATGAGCTATGTGTGCAAAATATCAAAAGAAATTCCTAGAATCAAGAATATTTAGCTCATGCCTAAGTTTGTTAAAAGTTTGTTCATCTAGTGGCTTGGCAAAGATATCGGCTAGTTGTTCCTTGGTGTTAATATAAGCAATCTCAATATCTCCCTTTTGTTGGTGATCCCTTAGAAAATGATACCGAATGGCTATGTGTTTAGTGCGGCTATGCTCAACAGGATTATCCGCCATGCAGATTGCACTCTCATTATCACATAGAAGAGGAACTTTGGTTAATTTGTAACCGTAGTCCCTAAGGGTTTGCCTCATCCAAAGCAATTGTGCGCAACAATGGCCTGCGGCAATATACTCGGCTTCGGCGGTAGAAAGAGCTACGGAATTTTGTTTCTTTGAAGCCCAAGACACCAGGGACCTTCTCAAGAACTGGCAAGTCCCCGATGTGCTCTTTCTATTAATTTTACACCCTACCCAATCGACATCCGAATAACCAATTAAATCAAATGTGGATCCCCGAGGGTACTAAAGCCCAAACTTAGGAGTATAAACTAAATATCTCAAGATTCGTTTTACGGCCGTAAGGTGAGCTTCCTTAGGGTCAGCTTGGAATCTTGCACACATGCATACTGAAAGCATAATATCCGGTCGAGATGCACATAGATAGAGTAAAGAGCTTATCATCGACCGGTATACCTTTTGATCGACGGATTTACCTCCCGTGTCGAGGTCGAGATGCTCATTGGTTCCCATGGGTGTCTTGATGGGCTTGGCATCCTTCATCCCAAATTTGTTTAGAATGTCTTGAATATACTTTGTTTGGCTAATGAAGGTGCCCTCTTGGAGTTGCTTCACTTGAAATCCCAAGAAGTACTTCAACTCCCCCATCATTGACATCTCAAATTTCTGTGTCATGATCCTACTAAATTCCTCACATGTAGATTCGTTAGTAGACCCAAATATAATATCATCAACATAAATTTGGCATACAAACAAATCATTGTCAAGAGTTTTAGTAAATAAAGTAGGATCGGACTTTCTGACTTTGAATCCATTAGTGATAAGAAAATCTCTTAGGCATTCATACCATGCTCTTGGGGCTTGCTTGAGCCCATAAAGCGCCTTAGAGAGTTTATACACATAGTTAGGATACTCACTATCTTCAAAGCCGGGAGGTTGCTCAACATAGACCTCTTCCTTGATTGGTCCATTGAGGAAGGCACTTTTCACGTCCATTTGATAAAGCTTAAAGCCATGGTAAGTAGCATAGGCAAGTAAAATGCGAATTGAGTCAAGCCTAGCTACGGGTGCATAGGTTTCACCGAAATCCAAACCTTCGACTTGTGAATACCCCTTGGCCACAAGTTGGGCTTTGTTCCTTGTCACCACACCATGCTCATCTTGCTTGTTGCGGAAGACCCACTTGGTTCCTACAACATTTTGATTAGGACGTGGAACTAAATGCCATACCTCGTTCCTAGTGAAATTGTTGAGCTCCTCTTGCATCGCCACCACCCAATCTGAATCTTGAAGTGCTTCCTCTACCCTGTGTGGCTCAATAGAGGAAACAAAAGAGTAATGCTCACAAAAATGTGCAACACGAGATCTAGTGGTTACCCCCTTATGAATGTCGCCGAGGATGGTGTCGACGGGGTGATCTCGTTGGATTGCTTGGTGGACTCTTGGGTGTGGCGGTCTTAGAACTTGTTCATCTTCCTTATCTTGATCATGGGCATCTCCCCCTTGATCATTGCTCTCCTCTTGAGGTGGCTCAACATCTTGATCTTTTCATTCATCATTTTGAGCCCCATCCTCATCTTGAGTTGGTGGAGATGCTTGCATAGAGGAAGATGGTTGATCTTGTGTATTTGGAGACTCTTCGGATTCCTTAGGACACACATCCCCAATGGACATGTTCCTTAGTGCGACGCATGGATCCTCTTCATCACCTATCTCATCAAGATCAACTTGCTGTACTTGAGAGCCGTTAGTCTCATCAAACACAATGTCACAAGAAACTTTAACTAGCCCAGAGGACTTGTTAAAGACTCTATATTCCCTTGTGTTTAAATCATATCCTAGTAAAAAGCCTTCTACAGCCTTAGGAGCAAATTTGGATTTTCTACCTCTTTTAACAAGAATAAAGCATTTGCTACCAAAGACTCTAAAATATGAAACATTGGGCTTTTTACCGGTTAGGAGTTCGTATGAAGTCTTCTTGAGGATTCGGTGTAGATATAATCGGTTGATGGCGTAGCAGGCGGTGTTAACTGCCTCGGCCCAAAACCGATCCGAAGTCTTGTACTCATCAAGCATGGTTCTTGCCATGTCCAATAGAGTTCTATTCTTCCTCTCCACTACACCATTTTGTTGTGGGGTGTAGGGAGAAGAGAGCTCATGCTTGATGCCCTCCTCCTCAAGGAAGCCTTCAATTTGAGAGTTCTTGAACTCCGTCCCGTTGTCGCTTCTAATCTTCTTGATCCTTAAGCCGAACTCGTTTTGAGCCCGTCTCAAGAATCCCTTTAAGGTCTCTTGGGTATGAGATTTTTCCTGCAAAAAGAACACCCAAGTGAAGCGAGAATAGTCATCCACAATAACTAGACAGTACTTACTCCCGCCGATGCTTATGTAAGCAATCGGGCCGAATAGATCAATGTGTAGGAGCTCGAGTGGCCTGTCAGTCGTCATGATGTTCTTGTGTGGATGATGAACACCAACTTGCTTCCCCGCCTGACATGCGCTACAAATCCTGTCTTTCTCAAAATGAACATATGTTAGTCCCAAAATGTGTTTTCCCTTTAAAAGCTTGTGAAGATTCTTCATTCCAACATGTGCTAGTCGGCGATGCCAGAGCCAACCCATGTTAGTCTTAGCAATTAAGCAAGTGTCGAGTTTAGCTCTATCAAAATCTACTAAGTATAGCTGACCCTCTAACACTCCCTTAAATGCTATTGAATCATCACTTCTTCTAAAGACAGTAACACCTACATCTGTAAAAAGACAGTTGTCACACCCGTTTCCAAGGGCAGAGCCGGGTGCATAGCATATGTGTGCCAGGATCTATTTCCACACATATGTTGACATCACAAGTGTAATATATCAAAAGAACAATGCATAAAAGCGTAAATAACGATTATATTAACATATTACACTTCGAACAGACATAATGTCTTAACCTTTATTCATCAAAGTACAGCGAAACAAGGACATCCATCCACAGGAAGATGACCAGGGGTATCACTAGACTAGCATCCATGGAGTTCAGCATCATATCTTCATCTGCAACTTCTGATCAAAATTAAGCAAGGGTGAGCTCACTTATGGTCGGGGCTCAGCAAGTGGGGGAAAAACTAATGCTGCTTTAACAAGGTGAGGCTAAGGTTGAGCAGTAAGCATTTTAGTTGGTCAACATTTTATTAACAACACATGTCTTACTAATAAGTGTGAATCCCAAGTATTCCCATTAAACAAAGGTATAAGAGTATATCAAAAATACTTAAGTGAAACCACTTAAGCAAACCATTGGCAGATCATCGGATCTCGATTTATTTCCATCTTCAAGTTCAATTATCATGTGAAGAGTCGAGGCTGCTCATAACTGTGAGCACGACTGATATATCAGTTTTACACTCTGCAGAGGTGGTGCATCTTTACCCATGAGTCGCGATTCCCTTTTAGCCCGGGTTAGCTAGACCCGTATTCACTTCCGAGGTGAATGGCCAGGGTCTCACTACGAGGCTTCTCCCTAGAGTCCTCATTACGCAAATGTTGGAGATGGTCAAACTGCATAAGGCACACCTAACGTAACCAACTTATAGCCCAGACTACACGGTAAAGCTTTGGGAACTATGCCCGTATCCAATCTGCCTGAGCCGGAACTATAAGAGCTTGCCAGGTGCCCCCGTTCCTGGTCGACCACGACCAACACCCAACATAAGACTTCCCTAGTTATTTAGCCAAGACCAGAGCCATGATAGTTCTCATGGTAGCACTGTTTTCCTGGGTGGTCACTCCATGTTCCAATTAATATGCAATAATCTTGTTTAACCATCGGGTTAACAACAATAATGTAAACTTACCATTTGGAACATTAGTATCATATAGGAGTGACTGCATAAAGTTAAGTTGTAGCAATAGCATAGCTACAAAGGTAAAGTATAATTCCCAGGTTTGATCAAGGAATAAGGTTGGAAAGGTTATCTAAATAGGTAACCCGTCAAATTATGCATATATATCCAAAAGAATAAACTTTATTAAATGTATTATTTGGGATCAAACAGAGTATGCAGAGGGAGAAGTCCACTTGCCTTGCTTATTGAAAACTTGAGGTTCTTCCACGGACAGGAATAGATCTTGATTCTTAACTACTAGATCAACCACTGAATATCACACAAACAAACAAGAAGAACAAACACCACTCAATAACATACAACATTCACCATACGTAAAGCTAAAAGAAAGCCTAACGAAAAGAGTGTTCGCTTTTCAAAAACGTCGCAAGTAATGGTTATAATAAGAAGGTATTCTTTTCAAAAATGTGTGATCTATACTTTATAAAACAAGACATGAGCTTAAAGTATCTTAATTAAAATATACAAATATTTGGTTCACTAATTTAATCTTTTATAAAACGTCATATGTGATATGTCTAATATTAAGGGTTTATAAGACGATAAAACACGTTATAACATTACTAAACCTTTTTAACCTTTTAGAACACATATAAGTTATATCTAAGGTTAATGCGTTATGAAATACATTGTTAATTTATGAAGCATTATGGAACCTATAATTCATTGTTAAACCTATCACTTATGATAAATTAAGATATAAGTCTAAATAGATTTTATGTGAAAAGGTCATTATCATTAAACACCTATTTATGGAAAGTTATGATATATGCTTTAATGAAATTTTATGTAAAAGACAATAAACAAACAATTATATTTTATTTTTATTATAAAGTACATGTCCTATATTTTATTAAGAAAGCCATATACAAAACAATATACAAACTAACATTATTATTAAAGAACATGAACACTAATTTCCTTAGTTTATTCTTTAGGAAAAACTAAGTGACACATATATAAATAATATGAACTAATTTTAATTAAATGATTACTTAAGCCTATATAACCAGTTGTAAACCAATATAAATCTAATTAACTAGGTTATGAGAGGACATAATTACTCTATTATTTATCTTTACATTTAGTTTAGAAACATATGACCTAAATATTTAAAATGAATATTATATTCATTGGTATGTTATTAACTATTGTTTTAGTTATGACGATGTGAGCACTTAATTAAGCCATTATATAATTATTAGAAAAGTTATATGACATATTACTTTTAAGTTTCTATTTAATACGGCTATACTTAAACATCTATAATGAATCTTGTTAAATATGATAACTATTAAAAAGGTCATTTTAAAGTTAGAAACAAATTATCTAATTCTTTAGTAAGAAACCTATGTTTATCGACATAACTATTATTTTCTTTATTAGAAAAGTATGAGTGCCTAGTTAAGTCATTTTAACATTATAAATCCTACTATTTCGGTTTTCTCCTTTCTTTTCTAAATAGGATTTATACATATAACTTTGTTTATTTATAATTCTTTTAACATTAATATACTAGAATTAATTGTAAATTACTAAATGAGACTTTTAATAACCTATTCATGGTTATTATGACATAAATGAGCATTTTACTATTCTAAGTAATTAAGTGCTATACTTATGAATACATTTTTTAGGAATAGTAAAATCTATATATTTTTTCATTCGACTAGAAAATACCAAAATACATGACTTGGTGTCTATTTCAATTTCTTCATGCTAATAAGTTTATACTTAAACTACTACTAACAATTACCGTTCCACACACAAAAGTGAAATTAATTATAAACATTTCTAGTATAAACACCACGGAAGTAGTGAATAGTGACCGTGCTTATTATAAAGATCATACACATATTAAAGCGTTGTCGCGGGGTTCGATTTCGGTTACACGTATATGTCGAATATCTAAAATTGTACACGAATCGCCAAATCGCATCAATATTACAACGATAAATCGCAAGATTCAAAACTTAATTCAAAACATGATTTAGAACATAAATCAACATTTGGGGTTGTTTTCAACCTTGGGTTCTCGCTCGTGCGCAGAGATGAACGTCAACGAGCGGGTTTCGAACTCCGGCGAGGCTCCACGGATGACGAACGACGTACGGATGCGGACGAATGGCGTGGTCACGGTCACGGGGTGCTGCGCGGATGAGCTTCACGGACTCCGGGACGAACGGCGAACGTGCGTAGGCACGGACGGAGTTCCGTTGAACAACAAACAGGCGCGAGCGGTCTGGCGACGAACTTCAGGGCGGCGAGCTCGGCATGGCTTAGAGAGCGAGCTTGGGGATGGAGAGGAAGAAGAGCTCGGGCAGGGAGGAGAGGAGAGGAGCTCAGCGTCCAATTTATAGAGGGAGGAGAGGGAGAGATAGAGACGCCGGGGAGGAGAAGAAACGACGGCCTTCAAAGCCATTAACGTCGCCATATTACCATTAACGGGGAGAGAAATGGGGAGTAACGGCTCCATTAAACGCGAAATAAACGGACGACGCTTCGGGCACGGCTTGAGTGCAGGGCGCGGGTCCTCTGCGTGCTTGGCGTGGCGTGGCTGGTGCGGCTCGGGTGCGCGCGTCGAGGTCGGTCGCGCGCGACGGCTTCGGATCCTGGCGGCTGCTCGGTGGCTTCTGCTTGGGCGCGGTCGGAGTGCAGGGGCGCGGCTCCGTGCGCACTGTCGCGGCGCGGCAGGGCAGTCGAGGTGCGCGGGGGGGAGGCGCGGTGCGCGCGGCCTGGCGCTCGGCTTCGGTCCGGTCGCTGGCGGGTCGCGGCAGGGGAGAGGGAAGCGAGGGGAGGAGAGAGAGAGTGGGGAGAGAGAGAAAGGTGGCGGTTGAGGGAGAGGAGCAGGGGCGGCGGTGGCTACAGGGGTGCACGCGCTAGGTTTTAGGTGACTGGGCGGCTGATGGGCCTAATGGGCCATACGGCCGGCTAGGGTTAGATTAGGTTTTGTTTTTTTTCTTTTTTTCTATTTCCTTTTTAAATTTCGAAATACATATTAAATAATCATAAAATTCAAATTAATCAAACCAAAATAAAATATTAATTCTTGGACTAATATTTATTATATTATTTATGTGAATTTTCATTTAAGAGGAAATGCTATTTAATATCTAAAATCAATTATGAGAAATCAAAAATCATTCCAAATGCACATAAATAACAAACACTTAAAAGAAAATTTTTATTTCATTAATAACCAAATATATTATTTTTATTTAATGATTTTTGCAGTGTCACAAATCTACCCCTCTTAAAAAGAATCTCGTCCTCGAGATTAGGGAAGGCTAGCACGAAAGCAAGGGAGATACATGGTTTATTTGTAGGTTCTTAGTTCTCATTGAACTCCTCCGAACTTAAGGAACTTCCTTACTTCTTTGCTCCGCAATGTATACTAATCAAGCGTCCTTCATCATCATACTTATAAAATGGTGGGTCTTCTGAGCTATTGATTAGGTCATGTTTGGCAGCTTTCTTCTCTAGTCGGTCTAGACGCTTCTTGGGGCATTCGTGAATAAGATGTCCTTCGTTTTTGCAGTAGTAGCAAGCACCTCTTGCTTTGAGTTCTTTGCGAGTCAACTTTGCTTGACCAACAGGGGGTGAGGGTTGATTGGGTGTCTGTATCTCATGTAGCTGAGTCTGACTTGATTCCTCTATTTGGGTATCCATGTGTTTCGTGGCTTTTGCTTGTGGTTGGGGTGAACTAATCATGTATCCAAACATTTTTCTATTCCTTTTGTTGTTCTTCATTCCATTCATCGAATATCTCTGTGACTCATTTTTCTCGTTCATAGTTGTTAAGGTAGGAATATTGTCGTTGGCATCATTTACTTAATTTCCATTGGGGTTCATCATCTAGTCAGAGAGTAAAAGAGAAAGTGAGACAAGATTACATAAGAGGCTTGTACGATATGAAGATAAATGGCGAACACAACTTTTTGATTTCCAAGATTAGTTAAGGAACAAGGGTGGTTTCATATTTCTCCTAGCTTCATCATACTACAAGAGCGTACAAGTGTTATAATCCTTAACATAGATCATTTTGAACCTTATAAATTACAGAGCATGATATCCAAATCATCTTTTTGATCCAACAATATTTCTTTGAGCACAAATTGAGAGAAAGACTTGAGCGGGATTTTAGGGCAACTAGAATAGAGCATCATATTGTTTGCATATAGCAGATGACACCATACTTTATTCTCTTTGTAAAGGGCAAAACACAATAGGTGCGAAAGATTCTCCAAATTTATTCATATATCACTTAGCACAATTACAATCTCTCAAAGGGGCAACAACTTGACACTTTTTTGTGAGACATACTCCTTCTTCTAGCTAAATGATATATTATTCTTCCTTGTCAGATGTACCAATCTTCAGGGCTGGAGGTCGATTGTCTTCAACTACTATTCTTTCTCCGGATGGGGTTTCCAAACACATGGTTCTCTCAGTATGTTGGATTACTGCCTTAGTTCTTTGTAACCAATTCTTTCCAAGAATCACATCCTTTCCCATTGTTTCTATCACTAGGAGATCAGCTGGAAAATCTATACCATTGATTTTAACACTTACTTTTGGACATATGTAGTTTACTAACATTTTTCCTTCAGGTGTACTGATGGTCTTCCTTGATCTCAAGGGACACTTAAAGATACCATACTCTGTTGCAAACTGGGAACTGATAAAGGAATGTGTTGTACGAGGATCATACAACACGGTGGCAATGGTTTTGTGAATGACTAGTGTTCCAAAAATCACTGCATTATCATATGGAATGGTTCCTGTCACTGCATAACTTATCTTTCCTGTGGTCTCTTTCCGTTGTTTATTCTTTGTTGATGCATGGGTTTGAGGGTGTTGTCTTTTCTTTTGGACCTTATTGATCTCCACATCCTTCTTAGGACAACCATTAACAAGATGGCCGGTATTACCACAGCCAAAGCAAGCACGACTTGATAAGTTACATGGTGGAGTTGTCTTTACGTTGTTGGTAGAAGTTTCTGTGCATTTTTGTTCATATTCCATGTCTGAAGACTGAGATAGCTTCATCTCGGAGGTGATTTGTAGTGAACTCTTCTCAGGACAGTTACGGAAGTAATGACCTTCACGTCCACATTGATAGCAAGCTTTTCTTGAATTTATTTCTTGACTTTTTCCATGTTTCCCTTTTCATTTCTTGGACTTGATGCGATGACGAGGCTGAAACTGTGTGCAAGTAATAGTCCATCCATCAATGTAACACTCATGTGTTTCTTCTTGGGGCTGGGCATCCTTGTGATGTTTCCTTTCTGGAATACTTTGCAATTCATCAACTGACAGTGCATTAGGTATGAGAGAATCTGCTATTAGTTGTTCTTGGGGAGACATTTGTCTGTTTATGCCAGAAAATAAAATCCGGTTCTTTGTTTTGTAGTTTCACTTTCGTTTGTATTGATCTGGCGACAAGGAATTCCATAGTACTTACAACAACAGCACGTTCTAAGTTCACTTGTCTGTTGGTTTGGTTGTGTATCCTTCTGTGTCTTGAATGTCTGTGCCTCAGCTGTTTTATTTATAGTGTTGTTTTGACTTGCCAACACACCGCATTCTTTGCACTTAGTGACATCACTTGCAGTTGACATTCCAAGGTCTGACATCTGTATGGGTATGGAAGAATGGGAGGGACGAAAGGGTTGAGTAAAGACAGATTATAGAGAGTAGAGAAAACCCATCTATCTAAGGTTTTACCTAGCTAACTGATGTCATTGTGGACAAAAGTCACACAATACACCAACAATCATTTCAAAGAAGCAAATCAATCATGAACACAAAGGACAATGAATTCAAGCATACCAGCACAACACAATCCAATTCTACTCATTCAACCAAAACAAAAGGTGAGACAAGGTTTGGAATAAGAAAGATAATATAACATCAAGGAGTTGGGTACGAATTATCAAGGAGTTAGACATGACATATTTGTTGGTGGCCAATAGTGAAATAAGATAACCATGAACTAATAAAGTGAGGATAAATGATATAACCAAGGATATGAAGTGAGTTAGGGACAAAACATTATCAAGGAGACAAAATAGAGAGGCATTATCAAGTAGGAGTAGGGAGACAAAGAATTCAGTATATCAAGGTAGATATTGAGCAAGGGTGGCAATATAATGGCAAGAAAACAAAAGTATAAGTCAAGGGTTATATAGCAATATTAGAGATTAGAAAACCACTATAGTATAATATAATATCGCCCTTACCGTTCTAGTCGAAAATCTTAATACTAAAGAACAATCCTATCATCCTAGCCAAGAAGTCAGATAATAGATCCAGGGGATCTGTTGGGGGCCTTCGTCCTCCGAAGGTCCTCAAAAACATGAGTTGACAATGTTTTCCGAGTGGATTATGTGAACAGGTATTTTCGGATCCAGAATTATGAATATGGAGCACGGCCAGGACGAAGCCTGAACCAGACGAAGGTCGAGTGTAGCCGAAGCTGTGCGCAGGGAAGCTTCGGCGCGATGGCAGAAGGGGGAACCGACTTAAAGATGAAAAGACTTCGGGGGCCTCGACAGATTTCCATAAGCCGTTAACAAATGTAATGGACATGGATGTAATTTTACGTGGGCTGCGTCCCGCGTCTATAAATAGATGAACAGTACTCCCGTACTGTTCACGCTGACTTGGCATTTGCTTTTGGCATCACGCTCGTACTTTTCACCTTCTCTCAGGACCGAAGGTACATTTGTAATTTGGAATCATTTCTGTTTTTCCATGTTAATAAAATAGAAATGATTCTATGGTGATGCTTATATCATATTTCATGCTTTATGTGAGTCCTTCGTCATTACTTGTTATGTTTACGAAGGTATGTCTCTCATGACCTTCGTCCGAGACTCATTATTTCCCGAAGGAACATAATGCTTCGAAGGACGAAGGATTTTAACACTTAACACTTTTTATGTTGCCTTGTTCTTAACTCTTAGCACTTGAGAACAAGTCCCCAACATTGGCGCCCACCTCCGGTGAACTCACTTCCACTTCGAGTCTTCGTGAACACCTTCGGAAGCTATAGACCTTCGCTATGGCGCCGAAGAAAGCTTCAGCGGCTGGGGCTGCAGCACTACAACCGCTGGACCACAACCAGGAGACCGTCTCTCTTCGGGAGGCCAGAAGCCAGAAGAGAAAAGCTGTTAGCCCGACGCTTGAGGAAGAAGAGCTAGACCAAGAAATCAGAGAGATGGAGATGCTACATCAACAAGTGCAGAGGAAGAAGGAGAAGGTGGCCCGCCTAGCTGAGTTGCAAAGGCAAATTGACGAAGCTTCTGAGGAAGTTCGCCATCTCACTCACGATGAGCAGAACAGAAGGCCTCATCAGAAAGACCTCCATCAGGAGGGCTTCGTCAACGAAGACGACTGGTATGATAATTTCCATCAGGGAAATTTTGTTTTTGATGATGCTTCTCCTCTGTCTGCTGAGCTGTAGGCTACACCTTGGCCTCCATCCTATAAGCCACCCCAGCTCCCCATGTTTGACGGCCACTCCGACCCGAAGCAATTCTTGATGAGCTACGAAGCAACAGTGTCTTCGTACGGGGGCAACGCTGCAATCATGGCGAAGTCTTTCGTCATGGCCGTCAGGAATGTTGCTCAGACCTGGTATTCCTCCCTTCGGCCAGGAACAATCACTTCATGGCAGAAGCTGAAGGATATGTTACTGACCAGCTTTCAAGGATTTCAAACGAAGCCGGTTACAGCTCAAGCCCTCTTCCAGTGTATTCAGGATCACGAAGAATACCTTCAGGCGTATGTCCGAAGGTTCTTACGATTGAGGGCGCAGGCACCAACGGTGCCCAATGAAATCGTTATCGAAGCCATGATCAAGGGGCTCCGTCCTGGACCTGCAGCTCAATACTTTGCTCGGAAGCCTCCTCAGACCTTGCAGAAATTGCTCCAAAAGATGGATGAGTACATTCGTGCTGACAATGACTTTCGCCAAAGAAGGGAGGAGGCCTTCAGATTTTCTGAGATGACCAGGGGCTTCGGAGGAAGATACTACCCGAGGCATGTCCGTTCCATTCACAACACTCAGAATGATGATAAGGGGAGTCAGCAAAACAGGCCGCAGTGCTCCTCACAGGCTTCGGGGCAACAACAAACTTTCTTTCGGCCACCAGCTCCAAGAGGCAGAGGCGCCAGGGGCTTCGGCGGAAGATTCGGAGATCAGCCAAGGAGACTGTTTTGCCTATTCTGTGGAGAGGGCAAGGGCCACACCACTAGGACGTGCCATGTTACAATCCAGAAGCAAAAGGAACTAGCCGAAGCTGCATCTCAACAAGCTCAGTCGAAGCAGGTTATGCATACTGCTTCGTTTCATCCGCCTTATGTCCCACAATACATAGACAACCACCCTGCGGCTTCTGTAGCTTCGGCAAGTCAACCTCAAGCTTCCTGGCAGCAGCTTCCGCCTCCACCTCCATTGCAGCAAGGTCAACAGCCAGAAGGGAGTCAATACGCTCCACATCAGAGGGACTTCAGAGAACAGTCCGAAGCTCGCACAGTCAACAGCACTGTGCCAGAGTCGAAGCACATTTATTGACATATCCTACCTTTGATAGCAGTCTTTTCTATTCAGTTTTATTTTCTGTGAAGCAAAAAACATTGATAGATTTCATGTAATAATTTCGTTGTTTCCCACGAGGAAAATCTATTTGCTCCACAGGCCCAAGTTGCTGAAGCCTAAAACTTTTTCCGTTACCAAGGAGGACCTTCGGATTAAAAATCCTTCGGAGTAACAGAAAGTCGTTCTAAGGAACACAGAGTAAGTTTATGAAGTCACAAAAAGCCGTTCCAAAGGGAGCGCAGTGTAAGTTTTCTGCTCAGAAGTCGTTCCTAAAGGAATGCAGAGCCTACAGCGAAAAGTCAACGCTGATACCGCCTAAGTAAAAGGCGAAGAAGCTCCTAAGGGAGGCTTACAGCGAAAAGTCAACGCTGATACCGTCTAAGTAAAAGGCGAAGAAGCTCCTAAGGGAGGCTTACAGCGAAAAGTCAACGCTGATACCGTCTAAGTAAAAGACGAAGAAGCTCCAAAGACGTTCCCAAGGGAATGCAGAGCTTACGAATATATTTTATGTGTATCTCCGGAACAAATGTCACATGCATAACATAACATCATCACATCATTTTGCATAGCATAAGCATCATACATCATATTGCATTTGGCAAGAGAAGGAGATACTCTCAACCTTCGAAAGGATGCTTTGAGAAAGTGACATCGAAATTGTACAGCTTCGGAATACAGCTTCGGAGAATATTTTTACGAAACATGGGCGAGCTTTATCAGATCAATATCGAAGTTGTATAGCTTCGGAGTATAGCTTCGAAGAATGTTTTGACGAAGCATGGATGTGATTCATCAGAATAATTTTAACGGAGAATGCCTTCTTCACGAAGCATGAAAAGAAGGGAAGGTGTTTTTTCGCCAAAGGCTCAAAAATGGTATGTATTTAATGTTTCATGCATCGTAAAGAATTCAATAATGAAAGGAGACTTGTATATTACATTCAAATGTACAAAGTGTTACATAGATTACACTTTAAATGATTTTTCCAAATAGCATCTAATCTTCTCTCAATACTTCTTCGGCGGCCTCATTTAGAAGTTGGTCAACAACCTTGTCCAAGATAGTTTCGGCCATTTGTTTAATTTCTTCGTCGACATTTGATCCAGCAGTTTCTGAGGGAAGAGAACATTTCTTCATTACTTTTGCAAACCTTGAGCAAAGTTTGGAATAAAAATTACAACACAATAAGAGCGACTAATTGGTACCTAATTGCCTTTCGGGCTCTGTACTCCTTTCGGCAGCTTCTGCCACTTTTCTGGCGTCATGAATGCCTTTTTCGCTCCTTTGGATGATCTCTTGCGCCATTCCTCGGCCGCCGTCGTTCCAGATATCAGTAAAAAATTTGCCACCAACCACGCTTGCTTCGGCCGAGGGGTCCTTGACGTCTTCGGAAGATAAGGTAGCTTCGGATTGAGCCAAAAATTTTACATGCCCGCAACCTTTCTTCTCTAAGACAGAAGCAATTCCTCTGGCGCCCGAAAAAGCGCATATGTCGCCACGACTGTTCAGAATCTCTTCGAAGGCCTCTGCTTCGTGGCTAATCCATTCCAGTGGACCTTCGGGATTGCCTCGAGAGAAATTCTCTTCGCTGGAAAAGGCGCCTACGCTGGCGAAGCTGGATTTAATTTTATTCACACATTCTACAGATTTGACATAGCATTTCCTCTGAGATGTGCGAAGCTCCTTAACTTTTGATTCCAATTTGCTGACCATAAAATCACTAAGTTCTCGTTTCGTTTCCTCAAGCGCGCGCTCCTCTTTAGCTCTAGCCAGCTGTTTCTGAAGATCTTTAATCTCGCGTTTTTGAGCTTCGGCCTGGGCCTTTGAAGCAGCTTCGTCTTTTTTCACTTTATCTACCAGTGTAAGCAGAATTTTATCTTTTTCCAAAGCTTCGTTTCTCAGTCTGATAACTTCGGAGCGTAAATTATTAAACGCAATTTCATAGCTTTCATCTTCGGCGCTCTTTTGGGCTCTTAGTGCGTTGCTTAGGATCAGGCCCTATACGAAAAAGAATTCATATAAGAAAAAAGGAATGAGTTGCGTAAAAATAAGGGGATTTTTCAAGTGTTTAATTCCTATACCTTCAGGCTGTTGTACGCAAGACTGTCTGCGAGATCTTCTTTCGTCATGGCGCTTAATCCAGATTCAAGCTTCGGGAAACCAATGCTTCTGGCCATTTCTCGGCAGACAGATAGCTCTTTGTTGTCAGGCAGGCAGTATAAGAAGTCATCTTCATTCGTTCCATTGAATATTACTGCCCCCTTCGGATATTTTAGTTCCTTTGCATAATGGATGGCTTCATGAGTTTCTTCTTCAGATAGCTTCTTCCCCGAAGCATGTCGTATCATGTAATCACGCATGCTGGCAGGTGCTTCGGGGATGGCGGTGTCAGTTTCTTCAACTAATACTGGTTCTGGAATTTTTATTGCTTCGGCTTCAAAAGGTTGCTCCTTGTAGGGCTCTGAAGGCCCAGCTTCAGCTTCAGCTTGTTGAGCCGAAGCTTCAGTAGAAGCTTCAGCAATTTCAACACTCTTTTTTGGAATTGTGCTTGAAGACTTAATTGTCTCCAAGACGTCTAGTACATTTACCATTCTTTTCCTTTTTGGGGTCACTGATGGCCCCTTTTGGTTTTTTGCTGTTTCAATATTTACTGCAGGACTCAAAACTTCTAATGTTTTTTCCTTAGTCGGCTTTTTCGCTTCTTCCATTTTTTCTGTGGATGGTGCTTCGGCCATCTCTGCAGTTTCTGGCAGCAAGGTTGGCTGTTCAGCTTCGGTGGCCGAAGAAGCTTCTCCGGTGAACTCAGGCACCGAAGCTGGTTCAATATAGCGTGGCCGGTGTGTGAGGACTTTTATCCTCTTTCTCTTTGATTCTGGCTCGCTAGGAGCAGTTGCAGCTTCCTCTCCTGCAGAGGTTGTGTTCTTTCTTTTCTGCCCTCGAGTGGGATAACGATAGTCAGGGTAGACAAACCCAATGGCATCGAATACCCGATTCAGTCTCTTCTTTTTTCGGCCTCCGAAGGCTGCTGACATTGCATTATCTTCAGCCTTCGAGTAGGTCCCGAGTAGCTCATCACTTAAATTGTCAATGCTTTTCAACCACTCATCATCTGGCTCAATAAATTTATCTCCAAATTTGAAGGTGTACTTCAGTCTCACAAGCTCACCCTCGTCGGCCTCTTTCATGGTTTCTTGTGGCATTTCCCATTTCTCAGCAAGCGGCCACACCCTGAAGGCGATATGTTCTTGTACTAAGTCCCTTGTTCCTATAAAAGAGCAGACAACGCCGAAGGCTCTTTGGCACTCTTCGGCGGCTTCGTTCATTTCAACCTTCGGTCTCCGAAGGCCGAAGCTTTGCCAAATAGGACGCATAATTATACCTTTGATGTCTTCTCGTGCTGATAAGTCATTCTTCACATAAAACCATTCTGTCATCCAATCCCCGGGCCATCTCCTCCGAAAGGTTGGTACGGGACAGCTTGCCCCGGACCGAGAAACGAAGCTGTAGCAGCCAAAGTTGTTATGGTACTGTTCTTTGCCCCAAGGCTTTGTTTCATATAATAATTCATGAACATTACAGAAGCTTCTTGCGTCAGGCTTCAGACCTTGGCTCCTCGCGGCCCACACGAAGATATTTAGCCTTATAATTGCCTCGGGAGTAAGTTGATGAAGATAGACTTCGAAGATTTTCAACACCTCCACGACGAAGCTGCTCAAGGGGAATCGCAGTCCAGCTTTCAAAAAGCTTCGGTACACCACAACTTCATTTTCTTCAGGGTGTGGACAAGTTTTTTCCCCTTCGTCCGCCCTCACAATGGACAGATCCCGGAAATACCTTCCTCTCATATTAACAAGATGATTCTCTTTGATAGTTGATTTACCATAAACTGAATGGCTTGGTCGCCAGGGGCGATCTTCGGAGTCTTCGCCACCGCTGTCCACATCATAACTTTCACTGTCACCAGTATCTTCAGACAGCCCCTCCAGAATTTCCTTGGTAATCTTTTCTGTGTTGGACTTCGACATCGCTATAAGAAACCCTAGGTTCTTCTCTTCATCAAGACTCAGCTTCATCTCAGCAGCAGCCTTCTTAGCAGCTTCAGACATCTTCGGAAGCGCTAAAAAACTGTTTTTAAAAGCCGAAGCTTCAAAGCTAAAAACTTAGCAGATCACAGTGCACAAGAGCTAAAAAATGAATGAGCAGGAGTGGTTGGCCAGAAAGCGTGCGAAATAAGTTTGCGGCATGGCCGTATTTATACGCTTGATGCGTTGAAAGTTGAAAGACCCCACTTGTCATTGAATGTTGCTATTCTAGCAAAGGGAAGGTGTTTTTTCGGACCTTCGGCTCAAGGCCTTCGTCCATATCGCAATCTGAATTTATTATTTACAAATTAATATTGCGAGGGGCTACTGTTGGGGGCCTTCGTCCTCCGAAGGTCCTCAAAAACATGAGTTGACAATGTTTTCCGAGTGGATTATGTGAACAGGTATTTTCGGATCCAGAATTATGAATATGGAGCACGGCCAGGACGAAGCCTGAACCAGACGAAGGTCGAGTGTAGCCGAAGCTGTGCGCAGGGAAGCTTCGGCGCGATGGCAGAAGGGGGAACCGACTTAAAGATGAAAAGACTTCGGGGGCCTCGACAGATTTCCATAAGCCGTTAACAAATGTAATGGACATGGATGTAATTTTACGTGGGCTGCGTCCCGCGTCTATAAATAGATGAACAGTACTCCCGTACTGTTCACGCTGACTTGGCATTTGCTTTTGGCATCACGCTCGTACTTTTCACCTTCTCTCAGGACCGAAGGTACATTTGTAATTTGGAATCATTTCTGTTTTTCCATGTTAATAAAATAGAAATGATTCTATGGTGATGCTTATATCATATTTCATGCTTTATGTGAGTCCTTCGTCATTACTTGTTATGTTTACGAAGGTATGTCTCTCATGACCTTCGTCCGAGACTCATTATTTCCCGAAGGAACATAATGCTTCGAAGGACGAAGGATTTTAACACTTAACACTTTTTATGTTGCCTTGTTCTTAACTCTTAGCACTTGAGAACAAGTCCCCAACAGGATCCATAACAAAACTTCTTGCAGAGTGGGGATAAGACAGAGAATAGGGCATTGTCGATAGCTTCGAAAAGGTTTCTTCTAGCAAACTTCGCTTCAAGTTCCACAATCCTAGCTTGATCATCTTGCAATGCTTCTCATTAGAACCTTCTGATATACCAAAAATCAGACAAGAAGGGTTGGATATAAAAGAGACAAGTTTTTGTATAAACTAAGTTTTTATGGAGACAATTAAGTCAAGTTTTGAACGACTGACTGGGCTTTCCATTTCTAACTAATCTAGCGACCTACGGTCACATTGCTTTGATACCACTTCTGTCACACCCGTTTCCAAGGGCAGAGCTGGGTGCATAGCATATGTGTGCCAGGATCTATTTCCACACATATGTTGACATCACAAGTGTAATATATCAAAAGAACAATGCATAAAAGCGTAAATAACGATTATATTAACATATTACACTTCGAACAGACATAATGTCTTAACCTTTATTCATCAAAGTACAGCGAAACAAGGACATCCATCCACAGGAAGATGACCGGGGGTATCACTAGACTAGCATCCATGGAGTTCAGCATCATATCTTCATCTGCAACTTCTGATCAAAATTAAGCAAGGGTGAGCTCACTTATGGTTGGGGCTCAGCAAGTGGGGGAAAACTAATGCAGGTTTAACAAGGTGAGGCTAAGGTTGAGCAGTAAGCATTTTAGTTGGTCAACATTTTATTAACAACACCTGTCTTACTAATAAGTGTGAATCCCAAGTATTCCCATTAAACAAAGGTATAAGAGTATATCAAAAATACTTAAGTGAAACCACTTAAGCAAACCATTGACAGATCATCGGATCTCGATTTATTTCCATCTTCAAGTTCAATTATCATGTGAGGAGTCCAGGCTGCTCATAACCGTGAGCACGGCTGATATATCAGTTTTACACTCTGCAGAGGTGGCGCATCTTTACCCATGAGTCGCGATTCCCTTTTAGCCTGGGTTAGCTAGACCCGTATTCACTTCCGAGATGAATGGCCAGGGTCTCACTACGAGGCTTCTCCCTAGATTCCTCATTACGCAAATGTTGGAGATGGTCAAACTGCATAAGGCACACCTAACATAACCAACTTATAGCCCAGACTACAGGGTAAAGCTTTGGGAACTATGCCCGTATCCAATCTGCCTGAGCCATAACTATAAGAGCTTGCCAGGTGCCCCCGTTCCTGGTCGACCACGACCAACACCCAACATAAGACTTCCCTAGTTATTTAGCCAAGACCAGAGCCATGATAGTTCTCATGGTAGCACTGTTTTCCCGGGTGGTCACTCCATGTTCCAATTAATATGCAATAATCTTGTTTAACCATCGGGTTAACAACAATAATGTAAACTTACCATTTGGAACATTAGTATCATATAGGAGTGACTGCATAAAGTTAAGTTGTAGCAATAGCATAGCTACGAAGGTAAAGTATAATTCCCAGGTTTGATCAAGGAATAAGGTTGGAAAGGTTATCTAAATAGGTAACCCGTCAAATTATGCATATATATATATCCAAAAGAATAAACTTTATTAAATGTATTATTTGGGATCAAACAGAGTATGCAGAGGGAGAAGTCCACTTGCCTTGCTTATTGAAAACTTGAGGTTCTTCCACGGACAGGAATAGATCTTGATTCTTAACTACTAGATCAACCACTGAATATCACACAAACAAACAAGAAGAACAAACACCACTCAATAACATACAACATTCACCATACGTAAAGCTAAAAGAAAGCCTAACGAAAAGAGTGTTCGCTTTTCAAAAACGTCGCAAGTAATGGTTATAATAAGAAGGTATTCTTTTCAAAAGTGTGTGATCTATACTTTATAAAACAAGACATGAGCTTAAAGTATCTTAATTAAAATATACAAATATTTGGTTCACCAATTTAATCTTTTATAAAACGTCATATGTGATATGTCTAATATTAAGGGTTTATAAGACGATAAAACACGTTATAACATTACTAAACCTTTTTAACCTTTTAGAACACATATAAGTTATATCTAAGGTTAATGCGTTATGAAATACATTGTTAATTTATGAAGCATTATGGAACCTATAATTCATTGTTAAACCTATCTCTTATGATAAATTAAGATATAAGTCTAAATAGATTTTATGTGAAAAGGTCATTATCATTAAACACCTATTTATGGAAAGTTATGATATATGCTTTAATGAAATTTTATGTAAAAGACAATAAACAAACAATTATATTTTATTTTTATTATAAAGTACGTGTCCTATATTTTATTAAGAAAGCCATATACAAAACAATATACAAACTAACATTATTATTAAAGAACATGAACACTAATTTCCTTAGTTTATTCTTTAGGAAAAACTAAGTGACACATATATAAATAATATGAACTAATTTTAATTAAATGATTACTTAAGCCTATATAACCAGTTGTAAACCAATATAAATCTAATTAACTAGGTTATGAGAGGACATAATTACTCTATTATTTATCTTTACATTTAGTTTAGAAACATATGACCTAAATATTTAAAATGAATATTATATTCATTGGTATGTTATTAACTATTGTTTTAGTTATGACGATGTGAGCACTTAATTAAGCCATTATATAATTATTAGAAAAGTTATATGACATATTACTTTTAAGTTTCTATTTAATACGGCTATACTTAAACATCTATAATGAATCTTGTTAAATATGATAACTATTAAAAAGGTCATTTTAAAGTTAGAAACAAATTATCTAATTCTTTAGTAAGAAACCTATGTTTATCGACATAACTATTATTTTCTTTATTAAAAAAGTATGAGTGCCTAGTTAAGTCATTTTAACATTATAAATCCTACTATTTCGGTTTTCTCCTTTCTTTTCTAAATAGGATTTATACATATAACTTTGTTTATTTATAATTCTTTTAACATTAATATACTAGAATTAATTGTAAATTACTAAATGAGACTTTTAATAACCTATTCATGGTTATTATGACATAAATGAGCATTTTACTATTCTAAGTAATTAAGTGCTATACTTATGAATACATTTATTAGGAATAGTAAAATCTATATATTTTTTCATTCGACTAGAAAATACATGACTTGGTGTCTATTTCAATTTCTTCATGCTAATAAGTTTATACTTAAACTACTACTAACAATTATCGTTCCACACACAAAAGTGAAATTAATTATAAACATTTCTAGTATAAACACCACGGAAATAGTGAATAGTGACCGTGCTTATTATAAAAGTCATACACATATTAAAGCGTTGTCGCGGGGTTCGATTTCGGTTACACGTATATGTCGAATATCTAAAATTGTACACGAATCGCCAAATCGCATCAATATTACAACAATAAATCACAAGATTCAAAACTTAATTCAAAACATGATTTAGAACATAAATCAACATTTGGGGTTGTTTTCAACCTTGGGTTCTCGCTCGTGCACAGAGATGAACGTCGACGAGCGGGGTTCGAACTCCGGCGAGGCTCCACGGATGACGAACGACGTACGGATGCGGACGAATGGCGTGGTCACGGTCACGGGGTGCTGCGCGGATGAGCTTCACGGACTCTGCAGGGGAGAGGGAAGCGAGGGGAGGAGAGAGAGAGAGAGTGGGGAGAGAGAGAAAGGTGGCGGCTGAGGGAGAGGAGCAGGGGCGGCGGCGGCTACAGGGGTGCGCGCGCTAGGTTTTAGGTGACTGGGCGGCTGATGGGCCTAATGGGCCATACGACCGGCTAGGGTTAGATTAGGTTTTGTTTTTTTTTCTTTTTTTTCTTTTTTTTCTATTTCCTTTTTAATTTTCGAAATACATATTAAATAATCATAAAATTCAAATTAATCAAATCAAAATAAAATATTAATTCTTGGACTAATATTTATTATATTATTTATGTGAATTTTCATTTAAGAGGAAATGCTATTTAATATCTAAAATCAATTATGAGAAATCAAAAATCATTCCAAATGCACATAAATAACAAACACTTAAAAGAAAATTTTTATTTCATTAATAACCAAATATATTATTTTTATTTAATGATTTTTGTAGTGTCACAACAGTTGTAGCCCATTTTACATAATTGCGAAACTGAAAGCAAGTTGTAATCTAAAGAGTCTACAAGAAAAACATTGGAAATGGAATGGTCAGGTGATATAGCAATTTTACTCAATCCTTTGACCAAACCTTGATTTCCATCCCCGAATGTGATAGCTCGTTGGGGGTCTTGGTTTTTCTCATAGGAGGAGAACATCTTCTTCTCCCCGGTCATGTGGTTTGTGCACCCGCTATCGATGATCCAACTTGAGCCCCCGGATGCATAAACCTACAAAACAATTTTAGTTCTTGATTTTAGGTACCCAAATGGTTTTGGGTCCTTTGACATTAGATACAAGAACTTTGGGTACCCAAACACAAGTTTTGGAGCCCTTGTGTTTGCCCCCAACATACTTGGCAACTACCTTGCCGGATTTGTTGGTTAGCACATAAGATGCATCAAAAGTTTTAAATGAAATGTTATGATCATTTGATGCAGTAGGAGTTTTCTTCTTAGGCAATTTAGCACGGGTTGATTGCCTAGAGCTAGATGTCTCACCCTTATACATAAAAGCATGACTAGGACCAGAGTGAGACTTCCTAGAATGAATTCTCCTAATTTTGCTCTCGGGGTAACCGACAGGGTACAAAATGTAACCCTCGTTATCCTGAGGCATGGGAGCCTTGCCCTTAACCAAGTTGGACAATCTCTTAGGAGGGGCATTAAGCTTGACATTGTCTCCCTTTTAGAAGCCAATGCCATCCTTGATACCAGAGCGTCTCCCACTATAGAGCATGCTTCTAGCAAATTTAAATTTTTCATTTTCTAAGTCATGCTCATTAATCTTAGCATTAAGTTGAGCTATGTGATCATTTGGTTTCTTAATTAAAGCTAAGTGGTCATGGATAGCATCAACATTAATGTCTCTACATTTAGTGCAAATGGAAACATGCTCAACTGTAGATGTAGAGGGTTTGCAAGATTTTAGTTCAACAATCTTAGCATGTAAAATGTCATTCTCACTTCTAAGATTGGAAATTGTAACATTGCAAACATCTAAATCTTTAGCCTTAGCAAGTAATTTTTCATTATCATTCCTAAGGCTAGCAAGAGAGATATTCAATTCTTCAATCTTAGCAAGTAAGCTAACATTATCATCTCTAAGATTGGGAACATCACAAACATTTGAATCAACCTTAGCAATTAGTTTGGCATTTTCATTTCTAAGGTTGGCAATAGTATCATGGCAAGTGCTTAGCTCACTAGATAATTTCTCACATTTTTCTACTTCTAGAGCATAAGCATTCTTAACCTTAACATGCTTCTTATTTTCCTTAATTAGGAAGTCCTCTTGGGTGTCCAAGAGTTCATCCTTCTCATGAATAGCACTAATTAATTCATTTAATTTTTCTTTTTGTTGCATGTTTAGGTTGACAAAAAGGGTACACAAATTATCCTCCTCATCACTAGTATTATCCTCATCACTAGAGGTTTCATATTTAGTGGAGGATTTTGATTTTACCTTCTTCCTTTTGCCGTCTTTTGCCATGAGGCACTTGTGGCCGACGTTGGGGAAGAGGAGGCCCTTGGTGACGGCGATGTTGGCGGCGTCCTCGTCGGAGGAGCTCTCCTCGGAGTCCCACTCGCGGCACACATGGGCATCGCCGCCCCTCTTCTTGTGGTACCTCTTCTTTTCTCTCCTCTTGCCCTTCTTGTCGTCGCCCCTGTCACTATCACTAGATAATGGACATCTAGCAATGAAATGATCGGGCTTACCACATTTGTAGCACACCTTCTTGGAACGGGGCTTGTAATCTTTCCCCTTCCTTTGCTTGAGGATTTGGCGGAAGCTCTTGATGATGAGCGTCATCTCCTCATTGTCGAGATTAGAGGCATCGATGGGTTGTCTACTTGATGTAGACTCCTCCTTCTTCTCCTCCGTCGCCTTGAATGCGACTGGTTGTGCTTCGGGCGTGGAGGGGCCATCTAGCTCGATGATTTTCTTTGAGCCTTTGATCATCAACTCAAAGCTCACAAAGTTTCCTATTACTTCCTCGGGAGACATTTGTGTGTATCTAGGATTTCCTCGAATTAATTGAACTTGCGTAGGATTAAGAAAAATGAGGGATCTTAGAATAACCTTGACCATTTCATGGTCATCCCATTTGGTGCTCCCAAGGTTGCGCACTTGGTTCACCAAGGTCTTCAAGCGGTTGTACATGGCTTGAGGGTCCTCGCCTTGGTTGAGTCGGAACCGACCGAGCTCCCCCTCGATCGTCTCCCGCTTGGTGATTTTGGTCACCTCATCTCCTTCGTGCGCGGTCTTGAGTACGTCCTAAATCTCCTTGGCACTCTTCAATCCTTGCACCTTGTTATACTCCTCTTGACTTAGAGAGGTGAGGAGTATAGTGGTGGCTTGGGAGTTGAAGTGCACGATTTGGGCCACCTCGTCCTCATCGTAATCTTCATCCCCTACGGATGGTACCTGTACACCAAACTCAACAACATCCCATATGCTTTTGTGGAGTGAGGTTAGGTTATATCTCATCATATCACTCCACCTAGAATAATCTTCATCGTCAAACGTCGGTGGTTTGCCTAATGGGACGGAAAGTAATGGAGTATGCTTAGGAATGCGAGGATAGCGTAAGGGAATCTTACTAAACTTCTTGCGCTCATGGCGCTTAGAAGTTATGGACGGCGTGTCGGAGCCGGAGGTGGATGGTGACGAGGAGTCGGTCTCATAGTAGACCACCTTCCTCATCTTCTTCTTCTTGTCACCGCTCCGACCCGACTTGTTGTGTGAAGGGGATCCCTTCACCTTGTTGGCGGACTCCCCGGATGGAGCCTTCCCATGCCTTGTGGTGGACTTCTCGCCGGTCCCGGTCTCCCTCTTGGCGGATGCTCCCGACATCACTTCGAGCGGTTAGGCTCTAATGAAGCACCCGGTTCTGATACCAATTGAAAGTCGCCTAGAGGGGGGGTGAATAGGGTGAATCTGAAATTTATAAACTTAAGCACAACTACAAGTCGGGTTAGCGTTAGAAATATAAACGAGTCCGAGAGAGAGGGCGCAAAACAAATCGTGAGCAAATGAAGAGTGAGACACGATGATTTGTTTTACCGAGGTTCGGTTCTTGCAAACCTACTCCCCGTTGAGGTGGTCACAAAGACCGGGTCTCTTTCAACCCTTTCCCTCTCTCAAACGGTCACTTAGACCGAGTGAGCTTCTCTTCTCAATCAAACGGAACACGAAGTTCCCGCAAGGACCACCACACAATTGATGTCTCTTGTCTTGGTTACAATTGAGTTTGATCACAAGAAGAATGAGAAAGAAAAGAAGTGATCCAAGCGCAAGAGCTCAAATGAACACAAAAGTCGCTCTCTCTAGTCACTATTTGATTTGGAGTGATTCCGGACTTGGGAGAGGATTTGATCTCTTTGGAGTGTCTAGAATTGAATGCTATAGCTCTTGTAATGTGTTGAAGGTTGGAAACTTGGATGCCATTGAATGAGGGGTGGTTGGGGTATTTATAGCCCCAACCACCAAAAATGGCCGATGGGAGACTGTTGTCGCATGGCGCACCGGACAGTCCAGTGTGCCACCGGACACTGTCCGGTGCGCCAGCCACGTCAGCCAGCCGTTGGGGTTCGACTGTTGGAGCTCTGACTTGTGGGGCCTCTGGGCTGTCCGATGGTGCACCAGACAGGTCCTGTAGACTGTCCGGTGCGCCAACTGCGCGTGCTCTGACCTCTGCTCGTGCAGGCGCGCATTAAATGCGTTGTAGTCGACTGTTGCGCGCGAAGTAGCCGTTGCTCCGCTGGCACACCGGACAGTCCGGTGTGACACCGGACACTGTCCGGTGCTTCACCGGACAGTCCGGTGAATTATAGCGGAGCGGACTCCCATTTTTCCCGAAGGTGGCGAGTTCAGCGTCGAGTGCCCTGGTGCACCGGACACTGTCCGGTGGTGCACCAGACACTGTCTAGTGGCACACCGGACAGTCCGGTGCGCCAGACCAGGGTGCCTTTGGGTTGTCTTTTGCTCTCTTTGTTTGAACCCTCTCTTGGTCTTTTTATTGGCTTATTGTGAACCTTTAGCACCTATAGAACTTATAGACTAGAGCAAACTAGTTAGTCCAATTATTTGTGTTGGGCAATTTAACCACCAAAATCAATTAGGAAAAAGGTGTAAGCCTAATTCCCTTTCATCTTTATCCTTCTAGACCGAGGCACCCATTCGTGGCGCGTTTTTGGGAGCAGCTATAGGAAGCACTTGGTACCACTCTACTCCAGAGTTCAGCCTACCATCCTCAAACTGATGGCCAGACAAAGAGAGTAAATCAAATTCTTGAAGATATGTTAAGGGCATGTGTGATTCATTATGGCAAAAGTTGGGACAAATGCCTTTCACTGGCCAAGTTTTCTTACAACAACAACTACCAGGCTAGCTTAAAATGGCACCATTCGAGGCTCACATCCTAGGCCACAGCTAGAAGAAGATGCATCGTCTACCAACCTAAGAAAACGAAACAAAGGAAGAACAACATCAAACTACAAGAATGAGAGACTTAGGGTTAGAGAGTAGGGCTAAGATTTTACCTGCACAACTGGAGCTAGGTCCCAGAGAAAATGACGAGCACACCAAGAACAAGAAGCAAGAACCACCAGAGAAGACGACACTCGATTAGCAAGAACTGTGACTGATGGAGGAGGGACACAAGACAACAAACTCACATAATCACCGATTTACCGGCGGAGAAGAGGGAGATAGAGAGATGGAAAAGGGAGAGGCAGAGAGGGAGGCGATGTCGCTGATGACAGGTGTTTCGAGTTTGAGGTCACCATAGTCGGTAGAGAAGCCAGAGAGCGGAGAGGTAGTCAGGGGAGCTTGAAGGCGCTGAGGCGGAGGCGGAACTCCGAGACCGGCTCGCTGCTCGCCGAAGAGGCAGTCAGTCAAAGGCTAGAGGCACGAAGGCAGAGTTATCGAGGCAGAGGGAAGAGCAGAGGTGTCGATTTAGGGTTAGGGCGACGGGGTCGAGGGTGTGGAACTAGGGTGGGGGAACATAGCCGCACAGGCTACGTCATATAAACGCGACCACACATGGGCAGACGGGGGGAGCTTGGCCATTGCTCGGCCACAGCCTAACAATTATGCCGGGTCATGCCTGCCCGTGGGCCTGGGTGCCAGCCCAGGCATGGCCTGCTAGACCATGTCGTGACAACCCGAGCACGATGCCCTTCAGGGCGTGCAGGGTTCGGGTTAGTCCAAAAAACCAGGCCTCGGGTCGGGCTACCGGGCCTCGGGCTGCATGGCTACCTATAGGTACATATCCAATCGATTACTCACAGTAATTCGCAAATTACCAACTGAGGGGCCGAGAATTACAACATGGAACGAAAACATAGTATAAGATTAACCCGAACATAAATTTAATAGTACTAGACAAGACCCATAATGACATGAACTCATCGACACCAAAGTACACATCAACATAAGAGTTGTAGGTATTCTGTTATGTTCCGTTCCAAGGAACTACTAGCATGCGACAAAACAACAAAACAAAACAAAAAAGATTATCAGCTATCAACACTTTTTAGTTTCCATTTTCCTTCTTGCCGACAGAAGGAGGAGAATCCTACGCCTACTGGTTGTAGATGTAGATGAGGCCACACTTACCGCAGTTGTGGCGGTCGAAGTGGTTGGCCATGAACACCCCCGCATCACACTCGGTGTTGGGCACTCCTTGCGAAGGCCGGTGACCTTGACAGTGGCGTCATCCACCTTGTAGAACTGGAGCACGGCGAGCTTCACCTTCTTGTACTTGTTCTTGATCTTCTTGGGCTTGGTGTACATCTTCTTCTTGCGTTTCTTGATGCTGCCCTTAAGGCAGAGAGCACCAGGCGCAGCGTCGACTCCTTCTGGATGTTGTAGTCGGCGAGGGTACGCCCATCCTTGAGCTACTTGCCGGCGAAGATGAGGCGCTATTGGTTCGGCAAGATGCCCTACTACTTGTTGATAAGAACATCACTGCCATACAAACAATGCATGGACCGACAACACAAGCAAGTGCACGAAAGATGAATCTCTAGGTTCGTTCTAACCAAGTCAATTGTGTTTTAGAGCTTACACTTGGTGACATGGATGTTTTAATGATTAGCAACTTTGAAGAGGACCATCAAAAACTTGGGAAAGGCTAAGGTGTCGAGGAGCAGCAGCAAGGGCGTCCACAACAGGAAGAAAATCAAGTCCGACTCAGCTGTGATTCCATCTCGGGTTACAGGACTAGTATGCACTAAAATAGACACCCAAGAGGCATACAAACTCTGATTGTGACATACTTGATATGGTTGGAAAGAAAATAATATTATCTAACCAACCCAACTGGTCCCACCTTATAATTCATCCGAGGTCAACGGGAATCGTCGAAACAAGTCAGCGCTTAGATTCTGTTTTGGTGCTGCGACACTGTCTGTTGGGCCGCTAGGCCGTGTATCGTGTTGGAGCCCATTCAGGGTGCCTCTAGGGGTTCTGCACACCCCTCACCTTTATTTTAATAGTAGTCATCGCCACATTAGGGTTTGAGTTTTTCTTAGATCATATATGTCATTGAACACTGTCGTCGTTCATCGGTTTGTGAGAGCCCAACTCGTGATCAATACAATTTTGATTGCGTTCTTCCTATTCTTGGTTGTGTTCTTGATTGTGCATGCAGGGATAAGCCTTCATGGCAAGGTCACTCGTGTGTAACGGGTCATAACCAATGGAGCAGTGGTGTAGTGATTGCGAGGATCCATTCGCTCGGAGCATTGGATCATCAGTGTCGAGATCTCCACCCAATCAAGTTATCGTACCTCACGGAAGACCGGGCCTTCGCCTCTATCAAGTGGTATCAAGATTCACGTCGCCCATGGGGTATAATCTTATCTGTTGATTCGTTTGTTTGTCCCATAGTTCGCAAAAATGCCAAAAAAATTACGATCACTTCATCCCGACCTAAAACCATCGCCTTAGCCTTTGCACATTTCAGTTTTGGAGTCTGCAGTTCTGAGTTTGTGTCCTAGGTTGAGTTTGGTTGCTGGTTTAGATTTGTTTTGGTTCAGTTTGATCCTTTCCATCCGCTCCCATCCTACAATATCGATCTTCAAAACAAATCTCATCTGCAAAACCCATCCTATTTTATCTCATCATCACATCCTTATTAGATTAGTTTCTGTCTAGCACGGTATTTTGAGCATAAATCTCGCATACAAAGTCGGAATATAGTGTTCTTGTGCTTTATGGAAAGCTTAGAAAATTATCTACAACTTTCTTACTTCTGAGTTTTATAGGAAACGTCGTTATCAAGGAGGTATTGGAATTAAATCTATTTAGGATCCTAAAATTTCGGACTAGTCTATTTTCAGTGTCATTATCTTCCACTTTAATTATCCAAAACAAGTGATCCATATATATAAAATAAAGAGAGATAAAAGATATCTACAACTTTTGTATTGTGAATTTTTTGCGTTTGAGGTTGCTATATTTGTTAAACAGCATGTTGAAGTTAGAGCAGAAAATCTGTAACAGACATGCGAACATTTTTTATACTCTTGAGTTGTATCTTGTTTTTGCAGCACTTTTGTGAAAAAAGAGAATATATAAGTGCACAAAAGAAGCGCAAACAAAGAAAAAAATAGAAAAAAGGGAGAAAAAATGTGCGCATAAGAAGAAACACCATTGATCTGTGCACCTCTATGATTCATCTTATTTTCGACTTGTTTCCTTGTACCTAGATCCTCATTGCCTTTTTTGTGTCTTCCTCCAACTATTCTAATACATTCTCTAAGCCAGTAGCTAGGACGAGTACTTTGGATACTTATTCAGCATTGCTACATGTTACTAACTTGTGTGCCACAAATATATATTAGTGAGCCTTCTCAAAGCTCCACCTTTCTCCCGAGTAGAACATGTACTCCTTTGCAATCACACCCACGCTCTTTAGGCTATCACACCGGCCGTCGTTTGCTACCTGCAGTGCTGGTAAGCACCTTGTAAGAGCGGGGTAAGACGCTTCATAACTTATGTTCTACCACCATCCTTGAGAGTAGTTGTAGGATTCACACCTTTTGCTTGTTGCCTTGTTTCTATTTTGTACTAACAATGAAATTAACATTTCATCTGGAGCTCCGTGACATGATGAGAGCTATGTGTGATACACTCAACATGAACACTGAAAGGTTGAAGAGAGTTTGAGGACTTGTTGAACAGATGGACACGACGGAGACTCGTCTACCACACCCTACAACTTCTTCTGCAAGTGATTCTATTCATGCTTTTCCATCCTATGATGATATAGATGCTGAAAAATATATTGAGTGGGAAACTAAGATAGATTGTCTTTATGCAACATATTTTTGTGTGAACGGAAAATATCAAAAAGGCAACTAGTGTTTTGACCCATTTTGCTTTATCTTGGTGGGAGTCTTTAACTCCATTTGATAAACCAAAAACTTGGGCTAATATGAAAATGCTTATGTGAGAACGATTTGTTTATTCCAATGATGTCATGCCTTCAAATAAACTTGAGTTAACTTTATTACAAGATGATTGTACTAGTAATTCTTGTGATAAAAAAGAGTTGTATGATGATTCTTCTATTACTTATATGCTACAACTTGAGCACAAACTTGATATTGTTTCTTCCAATCCTGTTAATTGTGCTGAAATTAGAACTTTCAATCCTATAACTAGTGTGTCTGATGAACTAAAATTGTTATCTTCTTTAAATACTTTAGTCTATACTGAATTTGATGTTCTCTGTAATCTAAATAATTTAGAGGAGAAACTTTCTTTTAGTACTGATATGCCATGGTTATCTAAACATACAAATCATGTTATTGGAAGATATAATTGGAAAGGACATCTGTGGCAGAACCACCCGAATTATTCCAGCTTAAGTGCCCAAGTCGCACCCTTAAAGGCAGCAACACACTTAAAGCGGAATAACCCGTCAGTCCCTCGGATCTAGTCCGATAAAGCCACTTATCTAGGATCGAATACCACTAGCTCACTCGAAGGTGAGACACAGAGAAATACAATAAAGCATAATACCATAAATTAAGAAAGTATCATTAGTGATTACATTATCAGAGTTTCAAAAATAATAACCATAAATTTTAATGCAGCGGAAATAACTAACGGAGAAAACCGAGTAACATGGCGAAGCCTGGCCACGCTACTCCTCCTGGTCCTCTCCTGCGGAAGCAGTAAACCACTCGACCATCTATCCCGGTGGCAAGGATGAAGGCCAAGTCACACCATCAACTAAATCAAGGAGGTACCTGCAAAAATTATGCCACAAGCAAGGCTGAGTATACTAATACTCAGCTAGACTTACCCGGTGTGAGGAGTCTACTCCTCTACCTCTAGACATGCAGCTGTTTGGCTGAGGGGTTTGGTTTGCCAAAAGCACTAGCTGAGTCTAAAATCAAGTTTTATCTTTTCAAATTCTAGAATGATAATTTAAACTAGATGAGTACCTAGCTATTCATACATGGTATCAAACATTATATCAATCAACATCTTTTGCGAGTCATCTCATTTCCACTTATTACTCAATGTAGTACAATGGATCAAGCAGTCTCATTAGCTGCGAGAAGCAGACGATTCAAATCAAGTTTTAACCTTGCAAGGTAAACCTAAACACACGATGTGGCGAGGCACTCCGTCCCCACACACATCAACCATCCCCATCGATTCCCTAGCAACAGAACAGGGCTCACGGCCTTGGCGTACAATGCTCCAATTGTCCCTGGCTTTCGCCGTGCAATGGCCGCACTTGTACCCACCATCATCCAGCATGGGAGACTCTGTCTCAGGTCCAGTGAGGAGTAAAGTCTGCGGGCAGGTTCAATCAAGTACTAGGCTTACCGATTTACCATATTTCTCGCCATGTGTTTAGTACGTTCAAACGCTTGACACAGGTATCCACACGTTAATCCTTATTCCAATTTTGTCTCGTAAACAACGCATCCCAATGGATCTGTGTCCACAGACCATCGTCATTCCGTTATAAAAAATGGATACAACCAATTTCCTAACCTCGCGCGAGTGCTAGAAAAATCACTCGTCTTCTACCGAGATCCCTAATTAGCAAAGCAGCTACTCGACCTAGCATACTAGTATCCATCTCAAAAGGAATACTGAGTTCATGCAACCAGGGTTTTAGACAACTCCTACACTTAAGTGCACAGTACAAGCCTACAATCATTAAGTGCAGTAAAATAGCATATGTTATGCATAAAACAGGGGCTTGCCTGGAATTTAACACTTAGATAGTGTTTGCTGGGTGGCACTCACTTGGCGAGCATCCACTGGTCATGTCCATCCTTCTTTAGGTCATCCACCAACTGCATCCTGTGGTTGGCACCATGTAACACCCTGAATTTGGGGGTATAAAATTTCTTTCTAATGATCACGCAAATTCTTGTGTTACTCTTCTCTATCTCACTCTAGTTTCTTTCTCTCTCTAGTTTTCTCTCTCTCTTCTCTTTTAATTAGAGTTAGGTGTAATAGTGAGGGATTATCTATTTTATTTTGCCCAAAACATGAGTCATGGAATGTTGCATCATATTGAGCCTAAATATTCTTTGAAACGTTGCACATATTTGACTTGGTTTGAATTTGAAACTTGATTTGAATTTGAATTGAAAACCTTAAAGAAAATAAATAGAAAAGGCAATAGAAATTCCAGGAAAATAGGAAAAGCCAATTCGGCCCAAGGCAACCCATTAAGCCCAGCCCGCGAGCTCGCCCGCGCGTCCCTGTGGCTGACAGGCAGACCCCGCCTGTTGGCGCAAACCCGAGCGCCCTCTCTCCCTCGCTCTCTCGTTGTTCCGTGGGACCGACCTATCAGCGCCGTTGCTCTCGCCCGTGCCCGCCTTCCCTCTCTCTACCCCACCGACCCCACCTGTCAGCGCGTCCCTAACCTCTCGCCCAAGATCTCCCCACCGTGGACGCGCCCACGTTCGCGCGATCTCCGGCCACGACCGAGCCCCCGCGCCCTGCTCGCCCACCTCCCCTCTTCCATTTGCGCCCTCTGCCCAGCTCTCTCTCTCTCTCGCTCTGCCCACGCAAACCGAGGACCTCCGCCACCGTCCATCGACGTCCACCGCCTGTTCTGTGGCCGCCGTTGCGCCCGTGTCCCGTCCAGTGCCACGGTAAGATTCGCCTTGCCGTTAGCTACTCGGGACACCCTTCGGTGTGCCCTCTCCCTCCCTGCTGCGCCCGGTCCACGCTCACCGGAGCATTTTCTTGCACAGCCGGAGTCCGCCACCGTTGCCCCGTCGAGCCTCTGCGCCTCCGTCGTTGCTTTGCGACGCCAGCGCTTCCCCTCAAGGTGAGCAACCTCCCCGCGCCCCTATTTCCCTGTGTACTGCACTGGTTAGCGCGCAATTGCTCGCCAGAGTTGCCCTGCGTCGCCGTGTGCAGCGCCCTCTAGTGCTCCTGCGCCGGTGTGGTGCCCTCGGCTGAGTTCGCCAGATCCCCCTGTACGCGCCTAGGCCAACCCCTTGGTGCCCCACTATGGCCAGTCTGCTCGTCTCCGGCGAGTTCCCGCCGTGGGACCGAGCGGCGCCACCACGCCCATGTCTGCCCCCCGCCCCCCCCGTCGTTAGATCTCGGTCGTTCGCCCGAGATCGGACAGTGTAGAGCTAAACCGAGCAGATCTAATCGTAGCTGTCTGATCTAGATCCAACCGTCTCTCCTCTCTCCCCCTCACCCATGTCTCTGCCCCTGGGCTCGGCTGGTCAGCCCGCCCTGGCTCGCTGACGCCCTGGCCCCGCTTGTCAGTCGCGTCCGCGCGCCCGCACAATCTAATATGAGTCGTCGGTTTCTGATCCGATGGCTGAGATTACCTCGTACCCCTTCGTGTAGTCGTTTTGCTTAAGAACCCCCTGGTTTTAGGAAATCAACCCACTATCCTTTGTTTTAGCGCATAGGTCCCTGGTTTCTTTAGAATAGCCCCTGGACTTTTATTTAATTACATATTTAGCCTTAATTTCATATTTCAAACTTCAAAACTTGTTTATTTAATATCTTTTTCATATGAACTCCAAATTTAGTGGTTCAAATTGCAAAATGTTCATCAAATTATTCTCTGTTCAAATAAAACATGACCAACTGTAATTTGTACACTTTAATTTTTACACTTAGAATATAGAATTAAAGTATATGTTGATTTATTTATTTAATGAAATAAATAAAAGGAGAACCCTAGGAATAAAGCATATTGAATTTTGTGAGATTAGTGTTATGCATTTCATGGATTCACTTTTGGTTTAACCTTTTAGACCCTAATGTGATAAATAGAATTAGGTATGTAATTATGGATAATATTTAAAGGATAATCAAATTCCTAAATGAGAGTAGTTTATATTATAATTCTAACTTTCCTTTGTTTTTAATCACTACTTAACCCTTTTGAGCTATGTCCTACACATTTAAAGAGTAATCAATTCCCCAATTAGGATTACTTCATTTTCTTTGTAACTTGATATCATTCCCCTACACTTAATGCTATACCTTTTTGAGTTATGTGTCAATGATTGTAAATGTTTGATGTGTTGTTCATTTATACTTTTCCAAATGTATTGAATGTATGCTCGCTTTACTTAAACAACAAGCAGTCCGAGATTCCTGAGTGTGTTGTTGGAGACCTCCCTCAGCAACAACCTGGTGAAGGCAAGTGTCCTCAGACCTACTATGTCATACTATACTTTATAATTCACTGTCCCACATTACATTACTGAAACTTAAGGATTGACTAGTTTGTATTTCCCTTACCCTTGTTTACCTTTTTGGGTAAATCATGGTTAGCTTATGCTATTCCTTAAACTTAATCAATGAATATGATGTGATCTTTTATGATACGATGATGTTATCCCGATGGGGTCCTTGTGATTACTTTAGGGGGCTCAGGCTCTTTCCTGAGTACCTCTCCGTAAGGACCTGTTTGGGGAGTGACAACCCGGGATAACAATGCAACCATGAGGGTGGAATGGGACTCCCTTAGCTGATTAATTATAGGAACTAGAGGAGTAGTTGGCTTCGCTGTAGGGCCATCAATGGGGTCCGGGCACAATACTTGCTCTGCCGATGTTGGTTGCAGAGGTTCTTTGATTTGGTTTTGTTAGTCACCCTTCCTTTGGGGAGATGTACTGTGTTTATCAAACTGGAGAAACCTAACGGGCGGCTATGACCTCTGGGAAATCTTTATAAAGGCTATGTATTGAGACCTGCTAGGTCACCTTGGTAGTGATCAATGGGGAGGCTAGAACCCCGGGCAGAATGGGAATCACGGCTTGTGGGTAAAGTGTGCAACCTCTGCAGAGTGTTAGAAACTAGTATATCAGCTGTGCTCACGGTTATGAGCAGCCTTGGGATCCTCTTCGATTAGAAGAACAATGGTTACTTTTATGATGATGATTAACAATGGTGATAATAATTTTGATCTCTGGTATTTCCTCTTGGAGGGAGTGCCTCTGGGTAATAACTGGGTTATTACTAAAACTTGGCTCTACTTATATAAATAAAACTTGACCAACTAAAAGCAACTGCTTAACTTTAAACTCCACATACAGCTAGTCCACTTTAGCCAAACGGGACATTTGCTGAGTACGTTGAAGTGTACTCACCCTTGCTTTACAAACCACCCCACCCCAGGTTGTCCCCATTGCTCTCAGTGCTCAAGAGGTGAAGCTAGCAACATGGATGACTTCGAGGAGTTCCAGGAATACGATGAGTTCTAGTTTATCTTAGTGGCAAACCCCCAGTCAGCTGCCTGTGTAGGCTTATCTTCTATGTTTCGTTACTCCACACTTTGATATTATTGTTGAACCCTATGTTTATGTAATAGACTCTGTGGATGTCTTAGACATCTTGATGTAACTAAGTACCTTTCCGCTATTTAATTCAAGCATTGTGTGAGGATGTCCAATTATGTAATCGTTGTGTACGTGAGTTCTGATCCTGGCACTACATGGTTCGCATTCGGTTTATCTTCCAAAACCGGGTGTGACACACCACATCACTTGCACGATCATCATCTCTCGGTCCTAAATGAGATGCAAGATGCATATGTATGAATATAATGAAAGTAGCACAAGATATACAAATACACAGTGGCAAACTAAACGTTAAATTGGAAGACACCGTAGACAACCACATGTTAGCTTTAGTTATCTACACGTCATCAGGCATACGTAGTCACTACCACTGGAAAGATGACGACACTTACTATACTTAACCAATACAAACATGACCTCACAAGCATGAGCATTTATTTAGTTTGCTACGGCTTTTCATTAGTTCTTCTATTAATCACACAAAAGCATCCCAACACAAGTTTAACAGAGGGCATATGCATCAATGTCTATGGAACCCCTATATCACAATCAACTAGAGAAAGAAACATATAAAACAGGACATACATGTTATCTCAAGCTTAGCCATTACAAGTCTATGTCCGTTAAGTGCTAACTAAGCATTTTTAGCCAAAAGAGTGAACTCAACAATCAAATAAGCACTTGCAGATTTTTGGACAGCAACACAAAAGTTACTTGTTTTAATCATAACTCTTCAATTATTAGTCCAAAAATATCAAACTAGGACTTTCTGGAATGCTTATAAAGTGCTCTACAACTTTGGTATTGTCATCATAACATGATTCAACACTTAGCAAGGTCAAAAAGTGGTAATACAACAGCTCTGTTCAGATTTGAACAGATTCAGACTTGCGACTGCAAAAATTCACAACTAAAGATTCAGGCATCCAAATAAATTGATCCTAGACTTTCTGGAAAGCTAATGAAATTGTCAACAAAATATTTATAAACATCTCAGGTTGATTTAATATGTATCAAGGGTGTGACGGAACCTCCCAAGTCATTAGGCCCACCTACAGTTGTCCTTGTCC
This sequence comes from Zea mays, assembly GCF_902167145.1. NCBI lineage: Eukaryota > Viridiplantae > Streptophyta > Magnoliopsida > Poales > Poaceae > Zea > Zea mays. Next base: position 60,280,487 of record NC_050098.1, read on the forward strand.
AACGGACCTCGGACAACCCTGTAGATGCACTTGATCACTTGATAAGTTCTGTATCTGAATTCCTTACCTTTCCCAAGAGCGTTTCACCCGTCTCGCAGACATTACAACACATCGGAGGAACGAATGAGCGGAAGCAATTATAGTAACTTAATTTATATTAAAATATGGAAAGAGTTATTATTACAGACCAGTATTATATATGAGTGCAGAAGTAATATTATTACAAACCCTGGGAGGCAAAAACCCCTCTAGCTTAACAGTAAAGTGTTTTTAAAAGGAGGACAACATCCTCCCGAGGCTTCAATCTTGAGTTTCTTCCTTTGGCACCACCTTAGAACAAAAGCAACAAAAGTTTGCTGCTTCCTCACCTACAACAACATGGGTTCAAAAACCCTGAGTACGAAGTGTACTTTCGCAAGTCTTACCCATCAAAATAAAAGACTCTCAAGGATATGCTGGCTTGAGGGAGTCAAGGTAAGGCTTAATCAAGAATCAAGACTCTATTTGCAAAAATGCTTACTAATAGTGGATCCTTAAAAATCTAGTTTTTATTAGCAAGTTAAGTCATTACCTGATTCTAGAGCTCTTTCTATCCTAGTTCAAACACTTGGCCTATACTAGCCATCTTCTTATTAACCCTTCTTGTTCACTGGAATGCTACGTGTAGGGCAGTGACCAAGTCTTCATGTCCGAGAAGTAACGGCGATCCGAATCGATTAATACCCAGCTGGGGATCTCCAATCACATGACATATGTAGCACTTATCCCTTGCATATGTCAACTCGGCACCGGGATTCTTAAGACTAGATCAGGTTCACGCCAACCGAGAGCACAGATACACCACCGTCCAGCCTCTTGCCACGGAGGGTACATGCTACTCTCGCCATCTCTCCACTCCCATTGCGTGTTGTCTTATTCTGGTATTAGTCTGCCCGAGGCAAAGCTTACCCATGATGAGGCATGTGACCAGTTAAAAGGTCCTCGATCAGCAAGCCTACATCGAGACGGTCCTTAATCGACTCAGACAGAGACACTACACCGAGACTCTCTTCTCGTGCAAGTCACCCACCCGGTCTCAGCTTTATCATTTTAAACCCAAAGTTTGGTACCTGACAGAGGTACATCTTTTTCGATGTTGAACCCATCACGACCATGATGGATCCACCATCAAGTTTTATTTTTGAAAACACCCCATCCCACTTGAAGCATCATCTTTTGTCAAAACAAAACATTTTTTAGATCAAGACTAAGCATAAGAAAAACCTTTTTATAAAACAGGTGATCAAGGAAAGGTAATCAATCTTCCAAGGAAGGAAATGCAGCAATTGTTTAGCACACAACTCCTATCACCTAATGCATCAAGCAAGTGAGAAAGATTTTAAAATAGCAAGGAGGTGGCAAATGCATCGGGGCTTGCCTTGTGTTATAGGAGAGTTGGGTTCTGCTCCACAAATATCGAAATAAAAGCAGTTCCCGGCAGGTGGGTCTTCAGGTGGTGGTGGTGCAACTTCTTCTTCTTCAACCACTACTTCTTCTTCGTTCTCTATAAATAATCATATATATTCATTAATGCTCATGTAATGCTTATGAAAATGCAAAGATAATAAGGGTACATCATATTAGGTCTAGAATACAATTTTCCTTCACGGGGCTCCAGAAAACTAGGGTTTGTGGAGTTAGTATTTTAGTTCATAGGGCAGGCACTACTTAGAAATTTAGGGTTTTGGGGGTTTAGGTATCAAACATTTTCCAAATCATGCCAAACTTCACCCAAAGTTCCTAAATATTATTCTAAGCTTATCCAAAAAGTTTAGTGATTTTTGGAGTTATTAATCAATTTCTAAAATTCCAGGAGTATAGGTTTTGGCTATTTTAAATACCCCAAAATTCCTTGTTTGCACTAAAATCATAAAATTATTTTTATTAAATACTATAGAAATTTAGAAAGCCAGCAAAATTGGTTTCACCATTTTAGCATTTTCCTAGAATTTTCTATGATTTCTCTAATCCTGGAAGAAAAAAGAAAAAGGAAAAAGCATGAATAGTATTGGGCTGAAACCGGCCCAACACGGCCCATGCCCAGGCAAAATACACGTGCCCGCGCCCACGTGGTTAATTTTGCGTAGAGGACCTTGTCAATTTGAATAACTTGAAAAGGGGTCGCGGCATTATTCCTGCGTTTCACTGACAGCTGCAAAAAAACCCTGGATTTATATTCCTTCACAACATCAGGTCCACGACGCAGCACAGCGGCAGACCGAGCTCCGGCGAACCTGTACTGGCCAAGACACGCAATGGCCGGTGCTCTAACTTGGCTGATACCTAATTCAACATCTAACAAACGTTTCCCCTCGATCAATTGCACGATTCGATCTCCCAACCTCTCTGCTCACGGTGACCATATGATCAATGGATAACACGAAGTGTTCCCGGCGATTCAATGGGTTCTAGCTTAATTGGTCGGGTCGAGAAGCATCAGGGGCTCATAAGGGTACTGAAACAAGAGAGCAGAGGACATGAATGGACCTGAAGTGCACTGGCCACGGTGAGAGCTTTTCCACGGCGACGGAAAACTGATTTGGGGGAAGTGAGCAATTCGGGGGCTTTGGTGAACAATTGAAGGCAAGTGATGGTGCTTTGGATGGGTAATTACCCTACAGAGCTCATGGCATGCTCAATTTATAGAGTCCGTGAGCGGTGTTGTCCAGTTCGAAGGGATTGAGCTGGCGGCCGAGAAGGGGGTGAGTCACGGTGGTGATCTACCATGGCAATCGCAGGGCAATTGAGCTACAACGGTTACTGGATGGTCACTACAACTCATGACGATGCGATAAACGACCTAAGGTGTGGCACCCCCATGGTAAATGGCAAACACGCCGGTGATGGCCGCTCGGTCACGTCGCCGGTGAGCACAAATGTATAACCGAGCGCACAGTACTTCCAAGCTCATCCGCGGCAAGATCTTTTACCCGGGGATCGTTATCCGCGTTTAATTCGGGCGTGAATCGTGGTGATGGCACGAATCCACGTGCAAGGTCGCCGGTGGTGAGGTACCTGAACGTGGCGATCTGATCCTAACATTGTACCATCGCGCTACTCATTCAATCAGTCTGACAAAGCCTGTTTGGGGGCAATTTGCTCCAAATTTCGTGTGGTGACCATATCAACATTCTGCATCAAAGTTGTAGCCTAACAAACCAGCTCTAACTTTTTCACATAGGTTTTAGTTAAACATCCATCAAATTGAGCTCCACATGGTCCCAAAGTTGATCCAATACACTGCTTTCTCTGAATATCATAGAGTCTTAGTCTGACAGCCAGACTTTAGGACTGATTATCTCCAATTTTTGTATGTCAACAATGCTTAATCACTTAAGCAAAGTTGTGCTCCTATAGTAGCTCTAGACTTTTGATGTGTTGACTTAGGGCAAATTCTTCATAAACTGACAGATACAGATTTCCAAAGTTGGCTCTATGCACTGGTTTTCAGACTTAGCCACATATGATTCCTAGGGTACCTTTTTGCAAATAGGTCCAATTTCCATAATTTGATTTGCAAATCCACAAAGGTGTGAACCATATGATTTGAGGTGCCCTAATACCTTGGTTTTTGCACTTGAGTCCAAAAGGGTACAAATTTTACACTTAGCCCCCTAGGGTTTCACTCTAGGGTTTTTCCAGGGGTCTTTTTAGGGTTTTGACATATTTAGGGTTTTGGTGCTATCCAAGTCCATTAAATGTGATATCTTAAGATCATTTCTCTTAAGTTTTGAGATTCTAACTCATTTGGGTTTCATTTTCACTCATAAGCCCGGTTTAGAGTTAAGTGCTCTAATATAGGGTTAACCACAGATCAAGTCATATCAGTCCAACATTTTGAACTTTTTACCTAGTGAATGCACTCTAGGTGTGACAAACATGTGATATGCTAATGCTCATGATGTTATGCTCAAGTTTTAGTGACAGTAACACCAGGGGTGTTACAAAGAGTATAATACACTACGAAGGCTTTGCTGTCCAGAACTGGACAGATTCAGTCTTCCCATTTTAAACATCCATAACTTAATATTAAGACTACCAAAAAGGGTGATCCAATACTTTTTAGAAAGCTCAGCAAAAGTACTACACAACTTTTATAATCACCAAGAAGTGATTCAAAGTTTAACTAAATCAAACAATACAGTTTTCGAATTCTGTTCTGACAGTGGATAGAACACATCAACCACTTTGTAAAATTCATAACTCTTAAACTATCAGGCATATGGTTATGAAATTTTAACACAAGCAAGATAAGAAAAGCATATATAACTTTCTTATAACGACCATGAACTGATTGTAACATTTAATTAATCAAACAATGCTATCTCTGAAATCTATACAGAATTTGGACAGATTCAGTTACTGAATTTGTGAAAAGCACAACCTCTAGATGATCAGACTTATGGCTGTCAAATTTTAACACAAGTAAGATAATAAGATTATCTACAACTCTTCTATATGACTTTTCTACATAAAACATAATTCAGTTCATCAAACATACAGCACGGTGAAAACAGTACGTGCATCCCAAAACAGCAATTAATAAATTTCAGCTCCTATATACTTCAAGAATTGCCATGTTCTAAAGACTTGAATTACCCCCAACAATTTACCATTTGTTAGAGTTAAAATAATCAAATGAGGACCAACAAGTAGTCTTACTGATTTTATCCAAGTTAATTCGTGCGCTAGAATTACAGTACACAATTAACAAATGCATTCACCATATTTGCTAACTTAAGGTTGATTGAAGTTAACTAACCATTAGACTCCTACAATTCTACTCCACCCAGTGTGAGAAGTGTATTTCGATGAACATATAATGCGTATTGACCCAACTCAAGGATATAGAGGAAGCGATGACTACTTATGGCATGTCATCACATCGCTACACAAACCAAAATTATTATTATTTAACCACACGCCTAGATAAGCATGATTTCAAATCAAATTGCCCATATTTTAAATCTCGACATAAGCTTGGCTATTGGCTAACGACTTGACTATTTTCTAATTACCAACATACACCACCTTTTGCCATTTTTGGATACTTGCACGACACATAGCTATTCTAATACATCACAAGTACATTCAACCCCATCAATAGAGCACCAGCACATTTCCAAAAATTTCCCGAGACTACGACGACAAGGCGTCGATCCTACCACGCACATAAAAGCATCACAAGCATATTTACGGAACCTATCGGTTAACTTGATCGACACACTACACATGTTCTTCGCCCTTCAAAATTTATCGCACAACCGAAATCATCCCACTTGCTACTGACACCAACAATGCTTATTGATCTATCATTCACAACACGAACATAGTTACACGCCGCATACTAGTTTCTAACATAATCCTCACATAACTCGTAATTCAACTACTCAGTAACAATAAATCACGCATGACAACTACCACATCGACCGGTTAATTTATTTGGACACCGCCTGCCTAGCGTACCACTAGTATCCCGCATTTTGACTCGACTTATAAACATAGAGAAAGTGATGACTACTTTGGCATGTCACCACCTCTCTATTTAAGCCAAGTCAATTTCTACCTACAACGACCGAACATTCATGTCGAGCATACCTTATTTTACCCTGTCTCGCATACAACCATATTGTGGCGTGCACTCGAGACGCATCGATCATCGTAGCGTAACCACTAATATATGAACTCCGACACTCATGTCTTAACAATACATCCTCCACACAATCTAGCATTTTCTAAACTACTCGTCACATCAACAAATATATCCCCTATATAATCACGAATCCCATCACATGGCATAGGATTTGCACTTCAATCTCTACTTAATTGCACGCCTCATACTTGTCTATTCCACAATTCTTTGCCTAGACAATACACTACACTCTGCATACATAGGATCCATTTAACACACTCGACGTATACACTTAATAGAACATAATTCAGATTGTTTTTATTTTCCCATGATAATATAGTGAAGATGAATTGATAATGCTATATGATTGTTTATGTTATCTTCTATATTTTACATGATTCTTTCTGTTACCATCATACCTTCAATGTTCGAAGGTATGTCCTTCATGACCTTCGTTTGAAGATCATTATATCCTAAGGGAAATAATGTTCCAAAGGACGAAGGGCATTAATATTTAACATTTTATGTTGCCTTGTTCTTGATTCATAGCATTTGAGAACAAGTCCCCAACATTGGCGCCCACCTCCGGTGAATCCTTTTCGACCACCTTCGGCAAGCACTGACCTTTGTCATTACACCGAAGAAAGCTTCAGCAACAGGGGATGTCGCTCTGCAGCCACTGGACCCAAACCAGGAGACCCTTTCTCTTCGAGAGGCCCAAAGCCAGAAGAGGAAGGCCACTAGTACAACACTTCAGGAGGAGGAGTTGGACCAAGAAATCAGAAATATGGAGATGCTTCATCAACAAGTACAAAGGAAGAAGGAGAAGATGGCTTGACTAGCCAATCTTCAAAGGCAGATTGACGAAGCCACTGAAGAAGTATGCCATCTTGCCCAAGACGAACAAGAGTGAAGGCCCCAACATAGGGAGCTTCATCAAGAAGGCTTCTTCAACGAGGATGGATAGTATGATGATTTTAATCATGATACCTTTACTTTTGACGATGCTTCTCCCTTGGCAGCAGAACTGCAGGCTATCCCATGGCCTCCATCATACAAGCCACCTCAGCTCCCCATGTATGATGGACATTCAGATCCGAAGCAGTTTTTGATGAGTTATGAAGCACCTATATCTTCATACGGAGGCAATGCAGCTGTCATGGCCAAGTCCTTCGTCAGGCAGTTAAGAATGTGGCCCAAACGTGGTATTCTTCTCTTTGGCCAGGAACTATTACTTCATGGCAGAAGCTCAAGGATATGCTGGTAACAAGTTTCCAAGGCTTTCAGACGAAGCCAGTCACAGCTCAGGCTTTGTTTCAATGCACGCAAGACCATGAGGAGTATCTCCAAGCATACGTCCGAAGGTTCTTGCGCCTAAGAGCACAAGCGCCTACAGTGCCCAATGAAATTGTCATTGAGGCCATGATTAAGGGGCTTCATCCAGGACCTACTGCCCAGTATTTTGCTAGAAAGCCTACACAGACTTTGGAGAAGCTGCTTCAAAAGATGGATGAATACATTCGGGCTGACAATGACTTTTGCCAAAGAAGGGAGGAAGCCTACAGGTTCTCTGAGATGACCAGGGGCTTCGGAGGAAGAATCCACCCAAGGCATGTCAAGTCAATTCACTCCACCCAGAGTGACGACAGAGGAAATCAACAACAGAGGCCATAGTATTCCTCGCAAGCTTTGGGGCAGCAACAAAGCTCTTTCCGGCCGCCAGCTCCAAGAGGCAGGGGCGCCAGGGGCTTCGGAGGAAGGTTTGGGGATCAGCCTAGAAAAATTTATTGCTTATTCTGTGGTGAGGACAAGGGCCATACTACAAGGATGTGCCATGTCACCATTCAGAAACAAAAGGAAATAGTAGAAGCCGCAGCTCAGCAGAATCAGCCGAAGCAGGTCATGCATACTGCTTCGTATCACTCACCCTACATACCAGAGTATGTGGGTAACCATCCTGCAGCGTCTGTTGCTTCGGCTAGTCAGCCACATGCATCTTGGCCACAGCCCCCACCTCCGCCACCACTATAACCTGTATATTCACAAGGTCAGCAGCCAGAAGGGAGCCAACAGACCCATCAGCAGCGAGATTTCAGGGAGGAGTACGAAGCTCGCACAGCAACAGTACTGTGCCAGAATCGAAGCATATCTATTGAGAGATATCCTACCCCTGAAACAGTCTTTACATTCACTGTTATTTCCTTTTTTACTAAGGAACAATTATTGAAAACCTAGTTTTCTTGTCATTTTCAATTTCTTGTAATAGCTTCGTTTTTCCATAAGTGAAATATATCTTCTCCACAGACTCACGAAGTCCAAAAAAGTCGCTGAAGCACAAAAGTCGTTCCTAAGGGAATGCGCGGCTAAAAATCACATTACAAGTATCTCCGAAGCTACAAAAAGTCGTTCTATGGAACACAACGTAAGTTTGCCGAAGATACAAAAAGTCGTTCCTAAGGGAGCGCAGTGTAAGTTTTCTACTCAAAAGTCGTTCCAAAGGGAATGCAGAGCCAAATACCGCCGAAATATAAGGCGAAGCGTGAAAAGTCAACGCGAATACCGCCGAAATAGAAGGCGAAGAAGTTCAAAAGACGTTCCTAAGGGAATGCAGAACTGTTGGGGACTTGTTCTCAAATGCTATGAGTTAAGAACAAGGCAACATAGAAAATATTAATCGTTAAAGTCCTTCGTCCTTCGAAACATTATTTCCCTTTGGGTATAATGGTTTTCGGACGAAGGTTATGAAGGGTATACCTTCATAAATTCATTATATAATGACGAAGGGTGAAATTTAAGGAATATAGATGACAACATGAACAATTATGTATTATTATTAAGCATAAACAGAAATATCGTTGAATTACAAGTGTACCTTCAGCTGGAAGGAGATGATAGTACAAGCGTGACGCAAAAAGCGAATGCCCAGTCAGCGTGAACAGTACGGGAGTACTGTTCACCCATTTATAGGCACGGGACGCAGCCCGTGCAAAATTACATTAATGCCCTTTACACTCGATAATAATTCTATAGTAATCTGTCGAGGTCTAAATAGCCTTTTCATCTTTAAGTCGGTTTCACCTGCTGCTGTCACGCCGAAGCTTTCCTGCTTACACCTTCGGCGCTTCACCAACCTTCGTATTATTCTGGTCTACTGTGATGCCTGACTTGAGTCCGAAGATACCTGTTCACACATTATACTCCAGAAACACTATTAAATCCTGTTTTTGAGGACCTTCGGATGCCGAAGGTCCCCAACAGTAGCCCCTCGCAATATTAATTTGTTCAAAATAATAAATTTAGATTGCGACCTGGACGAAGGCTTTACGCCGAAGGTCCGAAAAAACACCTTCCCTTTGCTAGAATAGCAACATTCACTGACAAGCGGGGTCTTTCAATTTTCAACGCACTTGGCGTATAAATACGGCCATACCGCAAACGCATTTGACACGCTCTCTGGCCAACTGCTCCCGCTCACTCAATTTTTAGCTCTTGTGCACTACGATTTGCTAAGCTTTTAGTTTTGAAGCTTCGGCTTTGAAAATAGTTTTTTAGTGTCTCCGAAGATGTCCGAAGATAAGAAGACTGCTGCTGAGACGAAGCTGAGCCTCGACGAAGAGAAAAATTTGGGGTTTCTTATAGCGATGTCAAAGACCAACACAGAAAAAATCACTAAGGAGATTCTGGAAGGTTTGTCTGAGGATACTGGTGACAGTGACAGCTATGATGTGGACAGTGGTGGTGAAGACTCAGAAGATCGTCCCTGGCGCCCAAGCCATTCAGTTTATGGTAAATCAACTATCAAAGAAAATCATCTTGTCAATATGAGAGGAAGGTATTTCCGGGATTTGTCCATTGTGAGGGCGGACGAAGGGGAAAAAACTTGCCCACATCCCGAAGAGAATGAAGTCATAGTGTACCGAAGCTTTTTGAAAGCTGGACTGCGATTTCCCTTGAGCAGCTTCGTTGTGGAGGTGCTGAAAATATTCGAAATCTATCTCCATCAACTTACCCCCGAGGCAATTATAAAGCTGAATATCTTCGTGTGGGCCGTGAGAAGCCAAGGTCTGAAGCCTGATGCAAAAAGCTTCTGTAATATACACGAATTATCATACGAGACAAAACCTTGGGGTAAGGAACAGTATCACAATAATTTTGGCTGCTACAGTTTCGTTTCTCGGTCCGGGTCAAGCTGCCCCGTGCCAACCTTTCGGAAGAGATGGCCCGGCGACTGGATGACAGAATGGTTTTATGTGAAGAATGGTCTGACAATACGAGAAGATATTAAAGGTATAATTATGCGCCCTATTTGGCAAAGCTTCGGCCTTCGGAGGCCGAAGGTTGAAATGAATGAAGCTGCCGAAGAATGCCAGAGGGCCTTCGGCGCAGTCTGCTCTTTCATTGGAACGAGAGACTTAGTACAAGAGCATATTGCCTTCAGGGTATGGCCGCTCGCGGAGAAATGGGAAATGCCACAAGAGACCGTAAAAGAGGCCGACGAAGGTGGACTTATCAGGTTGAAGTACACTTTTAAATTTGGAGATAAATTCGTTGAGCCAGATGATGACTGGTTAAAAAGTATTGAAAATTTAAGTGATGAACTGCTTGGGGCTTACTCGAAGGCCGAAGACACTGCAATGTCAGCAGCCTTCGGAGGCCGAAAAAAGAAGAGGCTGAATCGGGTATTTGATGCAATCGGGTTTGTCTACCCTGACTATTGCTATCCCATTCGAAGACGGAAGAGAAAAAACACAACCTCTGCAAAAGAAGAAGCTGCAACTGCTCCTAGCGAGCCAGAACCGAAAAGAAAGAAGATAAAGGTCCTTACACATCAGCCGCGCTATATTGAACCAGCTTCGGTGCCTGAGTTTACCGGAGAAACTTCTTCGGCCACCGAAGCCGAAAAACCAACCGAGCCAACCTTGCTGCCAGAAGTCGCAGAAACGGCCGAAGTGCCAACAAAGATAGAATTGGAACAATCAAAGATTTTGTTATCAGAAACGAAAGAGAAGGCCGAAGCGCCGTCCATAGAAAAAATGGAAGAGGTAAAAGAAGCAACTGAGGGATCCAAAACATCAGAAGTTTTGAGTCCTGCAGCAAACATTGAGACAGTAAGAAATCAAAAAGTGCCAGCAGTGACTCCGAAAAGAAAGAGAATGGCTAATGTGCTAGATGTACTGGAAACGATCAAATCTTCAAGCACACCTCCGAAGAGGGCTGCTGTCATTCCTGAAACAACAACTGAAATTTCTGATTCTAAAGCTCCAGGGCAAGAGACTGGAGCCGAAGCTGGGCCCTCAGAGCCTACAAAGATAAAATCCTTGGAAAGTGAGGCAGAAAAAATAACAGAGCCAACTTTTGTTGAAGAAACCGGTGTCATTACCCCCGAAGCATCCCCCAAAATTCGTGATTATATTGTTCGTCATGCTTCGGGGAAAAAACTATCAGAAAAAGAAGAGCAAGAAGCCCAGCACTACGCCCAAAAACTGAAATATCCAAAGGGGGCGTTAATATTCAATGGCAGTGGAGAAGAAGACTTCTTGTATTGTCTCCCCGACAGCAAGGAAATTTCTGTCTGTCGGGAGGTGAGCAAGAGCTTCGGATTCCCAACTTTAGAAGACGGGCTCTCGGTGCTGTCGAAGAACGATCTGGCCGACAGCCTGGCTTACAATAGCTTAAAGGTGCGACAAATGAAATCCTTGTATTTTTTGTTGAGTCCAAAATTTTTCGTTTGTTTAAACCTATTGACGCACACATATTTCTCTTTGCAGGGCCTGATACTTAGCAATGCCCTCAGGGCACAGAAAGATGCTGAAGACGAAGGGTGTTCTATAGCCCTGAGCAACCTTCGTTCCGAAGTTATTGAACTGAGGAACGAAGGTCTTGAAAAAGATAAAATATTACACTCATTGATAAATAAAATAAAGGAAGACGAAGCTGCTTTTAAAGGTCAAGCTGAAGCTCAGAAACGCGAAATTGAAGATCTTCGGAAACAACTGGCCAGAGCCAAGGAAGAACGCATACTTGAAGAAACAAAGCGAGAACTCAGCGACCAATGGGCCGATCACCTAGAAATAACTGTTGAAGAGCTTCGTTCGTCCAGAAAGAGATGCTATAACAAATCTATAGAGTGTGTTAAGAAGTTAAAAGCTAGCTTCGCCAGGGTCGGCGCCTTCTCAAGCGAAGAAAACTTTACGAGAGGCAATCCCGAAGGTCCCATCGAATGGATCGACCACGAAGCTGAGGCCTTCGAAGAAATTTTAAATAGCCGAGGAGATATATGTGCCTTCTCTGGTGCCAGAGGGATTGCCACCATCTTAGAGAAGAAGGGCTGCGAGCATGTAAAAATTTTAGCACAATCCGAAGCTGCTTTGTCCTTTGAAGATGCAAGAGATCCTTCGGCCGAAGCTAGTATAATTGGTGGAAAATTTTTTACCGATATCTGGGATAATGGTGGCCGAGAAATGGCCGGAGAAATTATTCGAAGAAGTGAAAAGGGCATTCACGATGCTAGAGAAGTAGCTGAGGCTGCTGAAAAGAGCGCAGAGGCCGAAGGTCAATTAGGTATTAACTAATAGTTTTTATTGTGTTGTAATCTTAGGCTTTAAGATTTGTTTGCGATTTGTAATAGCAATGTAGTCGTATCCTGTCTTACTTCAGATCCTGCTAAAGCGCCTTCGGGCCCTCAGCCGAAAGGAGACGACGAAATTAAAAAGATGGCTGAAGATATTATGGACGAAGTCATCAATCGGCTCCTGAACGAGGCTGCAGAAGTCGTTTTGAGAGAAGATTAAGTATTTTTGTGAAAACTTCTGAAATGTAATATACTATAACATTTTGTAACCCCAAATGTAATATACCTATTTTTGTTAGTCAATTCTTTACGATGCATGAAACTTTACACGTACCGCTTTTGAGTCTTTGACGAAAAAACACCTTCCCTTCTTTTCATGCTTCGTGAAGAAGAATTCTTCTTTGTTTCAACAATATCCAATGTTCTGATGAATAATATCCAGGCTTCGTGAAAATATTTTCCGAAGCTACACTTCCGAAGATCAATGATGTATCTTTTTGTGACTATGATTTCTCCCTTTTTTCAAAGCGTTATTCTGTAGATTGATAATGTGTCCACCTCTTGTGCCATGTGCAAAATGATGTATGATGCTCATGCTATGCGAAATGATGCGATGATGTTATGTTATGTGAGATGATGTTTATTCCGAAGATACATACGCATCCCTGCAATAAAACACAATCTTTTATAAGCCTCCCTTAGGAGCTTCTTCGCCTTTTACTTCAGCGGAATCAGCGTTTATTTTTCGCTGTAAGCCTCCCTTAGGAGCTTCTTCGCCTTTTACTTTCAGCGGTATTCGCGTTGACTTTTCGCGCTTCGCCTTTTACTTAGGCGGTATCAGCGTTGACTTTTCGCTGTATGCTCTGCATTCCCTTTGGAACGACTTTGGAGCAGAAAACTTACACTGCGCTCCCTTTGGAATGACTTTTTTGTGACTTCGGCAAACTTACTCTGCGTTCCTTAGAACGACTTCTTGTTGCTTCGAAGAATTTTCGATAGTTCGAAGGTTCTTTTTGTTATCACAAGTCTTTGAACTTTAATCAATATAAGCCTGTGAAGAAGATATTTTTTCCTTGTAGGAATGAACGAAACTAATTACATGAAACCTAAACAATGTCCTTTATTACAGAAAATAAAACTGAATGAAAAAGATTGCTATTAAGGTAGGATATTTGTCAATAGATGTGCTTTGACTCTGGCACAGTGCTATTGACTGTACGAGCTTCGGACTGCTCTCTGAAATCCCTCTGGTGTGGAGCATACTGGCTCCCTTCTGGCTGCTGGCCTTGTTGCAACGGAGGTGGAGGCGGAGGCTGTTGCCAGGAAGCTTGAGGCTGACTCGCCGAAGCAACAGAAACTGCAGGATGATTGCCCACATATTCTGGGATGTAGGGCGAATGATACGAAGATGTATGCATGACCTGCTTCGGCTGAGCTTGTTGTGCTGCTGCTTCAGCTATTTCCTTTTGCTTCTGAATAGTAACATGGCACATTCTGGTAGTATGGCCTTTGTTCTCACCGCAGAATAAGCAAAAGATTCTTCTCGGTTGATCGCCAAATCTTCCTCCAAAGCCCCTGGCGCCTCTGCCTCTTGGAGCTGGTGGTCGGAAGGAGCTTTGCTGTTGCCCCGAAGCTTGTGAGGAACATTGTGGCCTTTGCTGTTGGCTTCCTCTATCATCATTTTGTGTAGAGTTATGAATTGATCTCACGTGCCTCGGGTAGAACCTCCCTCCGAAGCCCCTGGTCATTTCAGAAAACCTGAAAGCCTCCTCCCTTCTTTGGCGAAAATCGTTATCGGCCCGAATGTACTCGTCTGTTGGGACCATGCTTCGTCGCCGAAGGTCTTATAGAGAGAAGCGATCCTCGGATGAAGCTGTTTGTATAAAATAGCCGAAGGTTCCTCTTCGTAAAGCTTCGGCATTGCGAACCGACTTAAAGATAGAATGACCTTTTAGTCCATAAAGGTCTGGGTCAATATTGTAAGTTTTTATAAGGGGCATACTTGTAATTCCTCACAGGCTGCGTCCTGTGCCTATAAATAGGTGAACAGTACCCCCGTACTGTTCACGCTGACTTGGCATTTGCTTTTGTGTCACACTTGTATTTTCATCTCCTTCCAAGCCGAAGCGTTTGAGAACAAGTCCCCAACATTGGCGCCCACCTCCGGTGAACTCACTTCCACTTTTTGAGCTGATGGCTTCGTTCAACGACCAAGCTGGAGCTGCTTCGGACCCGAAGCTGATACTACCAATCACAGGTGGCTCGTCCTCAGAGCCAGCTAACAAGAAACAGAAGAAGGAAGCACAGAGAAGGGTACAGCATGTTGGGGTGCAAGGACCCTTCATCAAGACAAGATGGTCTCACATTCCTATTACCTTCTCCCAAGAGGACCTTCAGCTCAAAGATTACCCACACAACGATGCCATGGTTATCTCTTGTGTTATCAAAGGATTTCTGGTCCACAATGTCTTGGTTGACACAGGCAGTGCAGCTGACATCATATTTGCTAAAGCCTTCAGACAAATGCAAGAGCCAGAAGATAAGATTCATGATGCTACACATCCTCTCTGTGGCTTCGGAGGAAGACAGATTGTAGCACTGGGCAAGATCACCATGTCAGTGACCTTCGGATTCATCAACAACACTAGAACTGAGCAAGTTGTGTTTGACATTGTTGACATAGAATATCCTTACAATGCAATTATTGGTCGTGGTACTCTTAATGCCTTCGAAGCAATCCTTCATCCTGCTTATCTTTGCATGAAGATACCTTCGGATCAGGGACCCATTGCTATCCATGGAAGTCAGGAAGCCGCAAGAAGGGCCGAAGGTAACTGGACTGACTCCAAAGCAATCCATAATATAGATGGAGCCGAAGCTTGTGAACAGTACAAATTCAGAAGGGAGAAAGCAGCTTCAGCAGATCAGCCGAAGCCCATGCTCTTATGTGAGGACATAGCAGAGCAGAAGGTACTGTTAGGCTCTCAACTATCCGAAGAGCAGGAAAAAACTTTGATAAGGTTTTTGTTCAATAACAAAGATGTTTTTGCATGGTCAGCCAATGATCTATGCGGAGTTAATAGGGATGTCATTGAGCACTCGCTCAATGTCGATCCATCTTTCAGACCCAGAAAGCAAAGGCTTCGGAAAATGTCAGATGATAAGGCCGAAGGTGCTCGCAACGAAGTCAAAAGACTCCTCAGTGCAGGAGTTATCAGAGAAGTAAAGTACCCAGAATGGCTGGCTAACACTGTTATGGTAAAAAAGGCCAATGGCAAGTGGCGAATGTGCATCGATTTCACAGATCTTAACAAGGCTTGTCCGAAGGATGAATTCCCGTTACCAAGGATAGACTCTTTAGTTGATGCAGCAGCTTCGTCAGAGCTCATGAGTCTATTAGACTGCTATTCAGGCTATCACCAAATTTGGATGAAGAAGGAAGATGAGCCGAAGACTAGCTTCATCACTCCAAGTGGCACATATTGCTATCTTCGGATGCCTGAGGGGCTCAAAAACGCTGGAGGAAGTTTCAGTCGAATGACTGCGAAGGTTCTTCAATCCCAAATAGGCAGAAATGTGTTAACTTATGTTGATGACATCATTGTCAAAAGCACGAAGCAGGAGAATCATATTGCTGATCTGCAGGAGACCTTCGCCAGTTTCAGGCAAGCTGGCTTAAAGTTAAATCCAGAAAAATGTGTCTTCGGAGTGAAGAAGGGGAAATTTCTTGGATGCTTGGTTTCAACAAAGGGGATTGAAGCTAATCCAAGTAAAATTGAAGCTATACTTCGGATGGAGCCACCAACTACGAAGAAGGGAGCTCAAAGATTGACAGGAAGATTGGCATCTCTCAATAGATTCATATCCAGATCAGCAGAGAGAAATTTACCATTCTTCGAAGTGCTGAAGTCAGCCGAAGTCTTTCAATGGGGATCAATCCAACAGAAGGCTTTTGAAGAATTAAAACAGTATTTAATAGATCTAACAACATTGACCCCACCAATGCCTGGGGCTCCTTTGTTATTATATGTGGCAGCTTCGCACTCAGCGGTAAGTGCAGCGCTTGTCCAGGAGAAGCTTGATGGTCAAGTCAAGAGGCAGGCCCCAATATATTTTGTATCCGAAGTTCTTAGTTTGTCAAAGAAAAATTATACAGAGCTGGAGAAGATACTGTATGCTGTCTTGATGGCCTCCAGGAAGCTTCGGCACTATTTCCAAGCTTACAACATAATTGTTCCTTCTTCGCAACCTCTGAAGGATATTATGAGGAACCGAGAAGCTACTGGAAGGATTGGAAAATGGGCTGCAGAGCTCAATGAATTTTGTATTGAATATGTTCATAGATCTTCGATTCAGTCACAGGCACTGGCAGACTTTATTGCTGATTGGACGCCAGGGGCTCAGGAGGAGGAAACAAATAAAGACAACGAAGCCTGGACAGTGTTTTGTGATGGATCTTGGGGAACCTTCGGAGCAGGAGCGGCTGCTGTGTTGGTTTCACCTTCCAAAGTCAAAACTTGTTATGCAGCAAAGCTTGATTTTAATTGCACAAACAACATTGCTGAGTACGAAGCATTGATTCTAGGTCTTCGAAAGTTAAAAGCAATGGGAATCAGAAGAGCCATACTTAAAACTGATTCCCAGGTTGTTTCGGGTCATATTGACAAAAGTTGCAAGGTTAAGGATCCGAAGCTTGAAAAATATCTGGATATGGTTCGAAGAGTTGAAGCTTCCTTCGAAGGGTTTTCTGTCAAAAATATCCCTAGAGGACAAAATGAGCATGCTGATTTGCTAGCTAAGTCAGCAGCACAGGGGCTGCCTTTACCTTCGGATGTATTTTTCGAAACAATAAAAGCACCTTCGGTGGAACTTCTTGAAAGAGCAGTTCTTAATATATCTCCTGTTTTTAGCGAAGATTGGAGAACCGAGATCATCTCTTACCTTCAGGGTAAGTTTCTTTCAGATGACGAAGCTTATAACAAGAGGATAGAAGCAAGAGCTCGCCCATATGTCATGATAGAAGGGGAGTTGTATAAACATGGAGTTTGTGCTCCGCTGCTTAAATGCTTATCTAGAACCGAAGGTATAGAGTTAATGAAAGAAATACATGCAGGCCTGTGTGGATCTCACATTGGATCTAGGCCGTTACTCGGAAAAATTTTCCGTCAAGGGTTTTATTGGCCGAAGGCAGCTTCGGATGCAGCAGAATTGGTTCAAAAGTGCGAAGGTTGTCAGAAATGTGCAAGAGATCAAAAACAACCTTCGTCCTTGACACAGCTCATACAACCCACTTGGCCATTGCAAAGGTGGGGCCTTGACTTGTTAGGTCCGTTACCACCAGCCCAAGGGAACCTGAGATATGTTGTGGTAGCTGTGGAATATTTTTCTAAATGGATTGAGGCGAAGCCTTTAGCCACAATAACTTCGGCTACCATCCAAAAATTTTTCTGGCAGAATATTGTTTGTCGTTTTGGGGTGCCAAAGGCTATCACTGTGGACAATGGAACACAGTTTGACTCCGAAGCTTTCAGGGATTTCTGTGACCAAATTGGTACGAAGATCCATTTCGCATCAGTCAGGCACCCGGAGTCAAATGGACTCGTTGAAAGAGCCAACGGCATTATAATGACAGGAATAATGAAGCTAATCTTCAATCAACCTAGAGGAAAATGGCCAGATCAGCTAACCAAAGTGGTGTGGAGCCACAACACGACAACATCAAGATCTACAGGCTTCACTCCATTCAAGTTGTTATTCGGTGACGAAGCAATAACTCCAGAAGAAGCTAAAGCCGGATCAATAAGGATAGTAGCTTCGGCAGAATCAGATTCCGAAGCTGCTTATTCTATAGAAAAAGATGCTTTAGAAGGGATCAGACTGCAAGCCGTGGAGAATATTAATAAATATCAAGCTGAAACAGTCAAATGGCGGGATAGAAAGGTTCGGCTAAAAAATATTGAGCCAGGGCACTTGGTGCTTCGGAGGGTGGCCAACCCGGAAACAGTGGGCAAATTGCAGCTGAAATGGGACGGGCCTTTCTTAGTAGCATCTTCGTCAAGGCCCGGTTCATACAGATTGAAAGACATGGACGGCAACGACATTCCTAGATCTTGGAATGCGGATGAGCTTCGGCGATATTATGTATAATTCGATGTAATTTCTCACATTTTTATTTTTTCTTTCATGGCACTCTTTTCCTTTCCAAAGGGGGAGAAAGGTTTTTAATGGGGCCAGCATATGTAATTTCCTTTTTTAGTCTTATAAGAGCAAAATCCCCCAAAGAATGTAAATGTAAAAGCTGAGAGCGCACCATCGAGTGCCGAAAAGTAAAAGCGAAGAAGCTCCAAAGACGTTCCTAAGGGAATGCAGAGCTTATACCGCCTAAGTAAAAGGCGAAGAAGCTCCAAAGACGTTCCTAAGGGAATGCAGAGCTTATACCGCCTAAGTAAAAGGCGAAGAAGCTCCAAAGACGTTCCTAAGGGAATGCAGAGCTTACAGCGAAAAGTCAACGCTGATTCCGCCAAAAGTAAAGGCGAAGAAGCTCCAAAGTCGTTCCTAAGGGAATGCAGAGCTGAGGTGTGAATGTTTTTAAGAAAATAATGGCTATGAATATGGCTTCGGATACGTGTTTGGCCATTCATTTGCACAACACATTACATCATAGCATTTGCATTCATAAACATTCATCTAGGCATATGTAGGATAATCATCTTCATCACATAAAATGGTTGCTTCGGCAAGAAAAGGAAAAAGAAAGGGAAAAAAGAGCTTCGTACACAAAAAAGAAGGGAAACTGTTGTTTTTATAAAGGAGAGCTTCGGTAAAAAGGAAAATGTTGTTTTCTATGCTTCGTTGCGTACGAAAAGAAGGGAAGGTGTTTTTTTTCGCCTTCGGCTCAAAAAAGGAGATTTCGTCCACATCAAAGCATTTCTCATACATCAGTCAAAAGGTTAAGGATATATTACAAGGTATGGATAGTATACATGGAAGTTTTGTTTACATTTACAAAAGTTCTCAAAAGTTTTTCAAGTACTGTCTGCAGTCTATTATCTAAACCACCAAGGAGCTTCGGTTTCGACGTTATTTTTGATCATCAGCTTCGGCTTCGTCATCCTACATGAATAGGGTCATTGGAAGTCAGAATCAAGTTCATAGGAAAAGGTAAGCACAAGGTATGATTTCTTACTGGATCAAGGTGGCTACGAGCTTCGTCTCCAGCTTTCTCTCGACCACCTTTTGTCCATATCATCTTTACAAATCGATTCGAGATGCTTCGGGCGAGATCAGGGATGTCATCCAGGATTGATGGTGACAAAGTAAAATTTGGCCTATTGACAATTTTCCCATGATCACAGCCAGCTTTCATGAAGGCTGCAGCAGTCCCTCGAGAAGCCACCCAGGCACAGAAGTCACCATGCCCAGCTATGACTTCGTCGAGCTCGTCAATTTCCCCCTCAATGTGTTCGAAGGTTTTTGGTAGGTCTTCAGCTGAGGGGGTAAACTTTTCGCTACTAGCTCCAACTGAATGAAAAATCTTTCTTAGTCGCTGAATGCACTTGTTGCTAAATTCTAGGCATTTTTCTTGAAGATTTGTCAGTAGTTTTCTCAAATCCGAATTTTGCTGAGCTTCGGCTTCAAGTTTTGCATTGAGATCTTGTTTTTCTTGTTTGAACTGCTCAGACTGGCGGAGAAGCTTCGTGTTCAGTTCTAATATTTTTGCTTCAGCTTCCGCCAGTAAACCTTCGGTTGCCTGGAGTTCAAAGTTCTTTTTCTCAAAAGCATCTGATTGCTCCTTTATTTTGTTTTCCAAATTTCCAATTATAACTTCATGCTTTTTATCTTCAAGATCTTGCTGCATTTGCAAGGCTTTGCTCAATAGCATACTCTACACAAACACAACCTTCGTCAGACATGTTTTTATTAGAAGCAATAAAAGTTAGGGGACAAGTCATTTACCTTGAAGTTGGAGTAAAACAAACTACCAACGACATGCTGTCGTCGGTAGCGGCTGATATCTGCTTCTAGCTTCGGAAATCCAATACTCTTGGACAGAGTACTAATAACTCTGGCCCCTGTTTGGTCCCGAATACACTCTAATTTCTCATCATCAACACCTCCGAAGAGGAGTGCCCCAGGTTTGTATCCGCAGGATTGGGCATACTCTTTAAGCTCTTCTATTTCAGCTTTTGTTAGATGTTCTCCAACTAAGTTTTGGAACGCGAAGGTTTCGTTTTTTGAAGCTTCGTCAGCAATTTCTTTTCCTTTCTTTGACGCTACGGTCACAGTTTCTCCGGCAGCAGTAGCAGCTTCTTCTGCAGCCATGTCTAGTAGCATTTGGTCAATATGTTCAATTGTGCTCTCTAAATTAAAATCTTCAGCTGAAGTAACTTCGGCGGCTGCGGCCTCCGAAGGTGCAATTTCAATATCTGCTCCCTCTGCAGCCGCTCGTGTTTTTTGGGCCGAAGCTCTTGGCGGCGTTTTGTCAATTACCTCTGTCACGGTAATGATTCTTTGTTTCTTTGCTTTGATTGTTTTCCTTGATTTCTCGGGCTCCTTGTCCTTCTGAAAAAACTTTGTCAGTTGAGGACCCAGTGGACTTAGCTTCGCAGGTAAAGATTCAGTCATTACCTTCAGAATTTCCTCAACAACAGCAGCAGAAGGCGATGCGGGAGTTTCTTCTGCTTCGGATATTTGTTGCTTCGGAGAAGAAGTTTTCTTTTTCTTTTGAATTTTCTTCTTTATTGGTTCTTTTTCACCTTCATCTAAGGCTTCAGTTGCCCTTTTCCTTTTTTGGCCCCTGGCACCTTTGTTCAGATCTTCGTAGTCTGGGTATTCGAAGCCCAGGGCGTCCAATACTCGATTCAGCCTTCGTTTTGGACGGCTGCCGAAGGCTGCAGTCATCAATTGATCTTCTTTCTTGGAATAATTACCAAGTATTTCGTTGCACATCACTTCAATCGTATCTAGCCACTCTTGGCAAGGAGTTTTAAAGAATTTCTTAAATTTGAAGTAGTAAGGCAAGCGTACAAGTTCACCCTTTTTCTTTTCCCCCTCCAGCTTCGGCATTTCCCACTCTTTTACACTAGGGAAAACTTTGAAAGCCAAGAATTCCTGGACCAGGTCTCTTGTACTGATATTTTCTGCAATTATTTTGAATTCATACATTGCTTTTTGAGTTGGACCCTCTGGCAACATGTGGCACTGGGGGCGGGTTTCTCCGAAGGTCAGTTCCAGTGGGCTTTGCACAAGTTTTTCTTTATCATCATCAACCTTAACATAGAACCATTCCGATTTCCACCCAGCTGCCCATTTGCTTCGGTAGCTGATCACAGGATACTTCGTAGTTTTCCGATAAGCAAAATTATAACAACCAAAGTTCTCATGTAAACCATCCTTTCTAGCCTTTGTCTGATAGTGCAGTTCGTGAACTCGGCAGAAGCTGTCAGCAAATGGTTCCATCGCCTGGCTTCGGAGTGCCCAAATGTAAACACTAAGCCTAACGATAGCGTTAGGGGTTAGCTGGTGAAAATAGATTCCAAAATTCTTCAATATCTCTGCAATAATCCCATGAAGGGGGAATCTCAACCCAGCCTTTAAGAAGCTTTTAAAAATAACAATTTCATCTTTCTCCGGCTTTGGGGTAGTCTCTTCTCCTCCGAAGCGTAGTAGCTTCTTTTGATTTTCAGTAAAATAGCCTGACTTTACCATCTTGGACAAATCAGCCTTCGAAACAGTAGATTTCCCGAAGTCCAAATGGCTGGGTTTGCTTGGTGTGGCAAGGTGATAATCATCTTCGGAGTCTGTTTCCTCTGCTTCTTCTCCTTCTGCTTCAGCGATTGCTTGTTCTGCATCATCAATAGGAATCTTTTCCGAAATCACTAGCCCGGACCGTTGCATGGCTTCGGAGATAGGGACGGTCTCCGAAGCTTCAGTTTCCTCCCCCTCGCGTTCAACCCTAGCGGTAGAACGGACTCTTGCCATTTAGCTAAGAACTTGTGAAACTTTAATACTTTTTTCTCCGAAGCAGGTTTCAAGATGGAGCTTCGTTCAATTCTGACAAACAAGCTTCGGCGATGGTTACAAATTTTGGCAGCAAAACAGTGCAAATAGCAGTAAATGCTGTGGTAACTTCACACCTACTCGTCTGTTTATATAGTGCCGCAGGTAAGAAGGCGAAGCGCCAGAAGTTTTACACCAGGCGGACACCCGCTCGCACTCGCTGTACGGTGGGCCGCAAAGACTGAACAGTAATTCTGCACGGTGGGGCCGCCACGCGCAGGGAAATTGAATCGTTTCTCGACAACGAGCTCAGGGAAGGTGTTTTTTGAGACCTTCGGCGCTCCGAAGCTTAAGAAACTTTTTTCACGGATCAAGCTCGTTACGAAAAACGATCTAGCACCGCGAAAGGGGCTACTGTTGGGACCATGCTTCGTCGCCGAAGGTCTTATAGAGAGAAGCGATCCTCGGATGAAGCTGTTTGTATAAAATAGCCGAAGGTTCCTCTTCGTAAAGCTTCGGCATTGCGAACCGACTTAAAGATAGAATGACCTTTTAGTCCATAAAGGTCTGGGTCAATATTGTAAGTTTTTATAAGGGGCATACTTGTAATTCCTCACAGGCTGCGTCCTGTGCCTATAAATAGGTGAACAGTACCCCCGTACTGTTCACGCTGACTTGGCATTTGCTTTTGTGTCACACTTGTATTTTCATCTCCTTCCAAGCCGAAGCGTTTGAGAACAAGTCCCCAACATCGTCCATCTTCTGGAGCAGCTTCTCCAAAGTTTGAGGAGGCTTCCTAGCGAAGTACTGAGCTGACGGTCCTGGCCGAAGCCCCTTGATCATGGCCTCAATGACAATTTCATTGGGCACCGTTGGTTCCTGTGCCCTCAAACGCAAGAACCTTCGGACATACGCCTGAAGGTATTCTTCGTGATCCTGGGTGCACTGGAACAGAGCCTGAGCAGTGACCGGCTTCGTCTGAAATCCTTGGAAGCTAGTTAACAACAAGTCCTTCAGTTTCTGCCATGAAGTGATCGTTCCTGGTCGAAGGGAGGAATACCAGGTTTGAGCAACACTCCTGACAGCCATAACGAAAGATTTGGCCATGACTGAAGCATTTCCACCATACGAAGATACTGTTGCTTCGTAGCTCATTAAAAACTGCTTCGGGTCCGAGTGGCCATCGAATACGGGAAGCTGAGGCGGCTTGTAGGACGGGGGCCAAGGTGTAGCCTGCAGCTCAGCGGATAGAGGAGAAGCATCATCAAAAACAAAATTCCCATGATGGAAATTGTCATACCAGTCATCTTCGTTGGGAAAACCCTCCTGATGAAGGTCTTGGTGCTGAGGCCTTCGGTGTTGCTCATCCTGAGCAAGATGACGAACTTCTTCAGAGGCTTCGTCTATCTGCCTCTGCAGTTCAGCTAACCTGGCCATCTTTTCTTTCTTCCTCTGTACTTGTTGATGAAGCATCTCCATATCTCTGATTTCTTGATCTAACTCGTCCTCTGGTGGTGTCGGGCTGACAGCCTTCCTTTTCTGGCTTCGGGCCTCCCGCAGGGAGACTGTCTCCTGATTGTGGTCCAGTGGTTGCAGAGCTGCAGCCCCAGTCGCTGAAGCCTTCTTCGGCGCCATAACGAAAGTTTATGATCGCCGAAGGTGTTCAAAAAACTCAGAGTGGAAGTGAGTTCACCGGAGGTGGGCGCCAATGTTGGGGACTTGTTCTCAAATGCTATGAGTTAAGAACAAGGCAACATAGAAAATATTAATCGTTAAAGTCCTTCGTCCTTCGAAACATTATTTCCCTTTGGGTATAATGGTTTTCGGACGAAGGTTATGAAGGGTATACCTTCATAAATTCATTATATAATGACGAAGGGTGAAATGTAAGGAATATAGATGACAACATGAACAATTATGTATTATTATTAAGCATAAACAGAAATATCGTTGAATTACAAGTGTACCTTCAGCTGGAAGGAGATGATAGTACAAGCGTGACGCAAAAAGCGAATGCCAAGTCAGCGTGAACAGTACGGGAGTACTGTTCACCTATTTATAGGCACGGGACGCAGCCCGTGCAAAATTACATTAATGCCCTTTACACTCGATAATAATTCTATAGTAATTTGTCGAGGTCTAAATAGCCTTTTCATCTTTAAGTCGGTTTCACCTGCTGCTGTCACGCCGAAGCTTTCCTGCTTACACCTTCGGCGCTTCACCAACCTTCGTATTATTCTGGTCTACTGTGATGCCTGACTTGAGTCCGAAGATACCTGTTCACACATTATACTCCAGAAACACTATTAAATCCTGTTTTTGAGGACCTTCGGATGCCGAAGGTCCCCAACAAGAACTTACAGCGAAAAGTCAGTGCTGATACGAAAAATAAGTGGTGAAGCCGAAAAATAAGCGGCAAAGAGATTGTGTATTCCACTATGGGGGTGTGAGTGTGTGTCTTCGGCATAAATATCATTTTGCATAACATAACATCATCACATCATTTCGCATAACATAACATCATACATCATATTGCATCAATGGCACAAGAAGGGGATACAATGTTGACCTTCGGAGAATGCTTCGAAAAAGTGAAATTGTGCTAAGGCACAAAATAAGTTTTGAAGAAATACAACTTCATCAGCTCTGATATGGAGGAAAAAATCTATTGTTGACGAAGCAATAATGTTTTTGCGATGCTTGGAAGATTTTTTATGAAGCATAAAAGCTCTTCTTTACGAAGCATGAAAAGAAGGGAAGGTGTTTTTTCACCGAAGGCTCAAAAACGGTATGTACATAGAAGTTTCATGCATCACAAAGAAATGAATTACAAAACCATTCATATCTTACATTCAAAACCCATGAGCACCAAATATCACAAGTACTGTCCAGCAATTGTTACATTAATATTCTAGCAATGTTTTTACAATAACTATTCTTTTTCTTTCAAAACTTTATCTGCAGCTTCGGTCAGCAGTTGGGTAACGACTTCGTCTACAATAGTTTTGGCCATCTTAATAATTTCTGTTGATTCCTTTGCCTCTGGGTCGGCCAGTGACTCGAAGGGCTCTGGGGGAGGAGATAGTTCAGCTGCGGTAGAAAACATAAATCAGTTTGAAGTCACAAAAATAAACAACAAAGTTAAAAACCATTAAGTAATACCTATTCGTCTCTCAAGCTCCGCAGCCTTTTCAGCTGCTTTTACTGACTCTCGAGTGTCATGAATATCTTTTTCGTCTTTCTTTATTATTTCATGGGCCATTCCTCGGCCGCCATTTTCCCATGTGTCAGTGAAAAAATTTCCACCTATTAAGCTTGCTTCGACCGAAGGGTCCTTCGTATCATCAATGCAGAGGGCAGCTTCGGCCTGAGCTAAGGTTTTAACATGCTCACAACCTGATTTCTCCAAAATAGCTGCAATTCCCCTCGCACCAGAGAAGGCACAGACGTCCCCACGGTCACTCAAAATTTCCTCAAAAGCTTCGGCTCCACTGCTGATCCACTCAATTGGGCCCTCAGGATCGCCTCTTATGAAGTTGTCTTCACTCGAGTACGCGCCCACATTGGTGAAGCTAGTCTTTATCTTTTTTACACATTCCACAGATTTTTCAAAGCATCTTTCTTTCGATGAGCGAAGTTCTGCAACTGTTTTCTCCCAATAATTTTTCCAGTAATCACTGGCATCTCGGTCAGCTTCGGCAATGGCGCATTTCAATTTGGCTTCGGCCAGTTGTTTTTGGAGGTTTTCAATCTCGTTCCTTTGGATTTCATATTGGGTCTTATAGTTAGCTTCATCCCCCATTACTTTGTCCACCAATGTAAGTAGAATTTTGTCTTTTTCCAAAGCTTCGTTCCTCAGCTTAATAACCTCTGTTCAAAGGTTGTTGAGAGCAATAGTGCAACTCTCGTCTTCAGCATTCTTTTGCGCCCTTAAGGCGTTGCTAAGTATTAAACCCTATATGAAAAGAATGAACGGGTTAATATAAGAACAAAAGAATAATTCAAAATTCATAAACTTCCAAATATACAATTTTTGTACCTTCAGACTGTTATATGCAAGGTTATCCGCAAGATCGTCCTTCGTCATGGCGCAGAGGCCAGCTTCAAGCTTCAGGAACCCCATACTTCTGGCAATCTCCCGGCAGACAGATAATTCTTTGTTGTCTGGGAGGCAATACAAGAAATCATCTTCATCTGTGCCATTGAACACTAGGGCCCCTTTCGGGTATTTCAGTTCTCGGGCATAGTGTTTAGCTTCAAAAATCACTTCTTCAGATAATCTTTTTCCCGAAGCGTATCATATAATATAATCAAGAACTTCGGAAGGCGCTTCGGGAGTAGGAGTGGCAGCTTTTTCAGGCAGAATCTGTTCTATAGCTTCTTCTTCCGCTGCCTTTTCTCCAGTTTCCAAGGATTTCTCCTTGGTGGGCTCTGAAGGCCCAGCTTCGACGTCGGCCTAGCTCATTGTAGCTTCAGCTTCAGTCAGCTTTGTCTCAGTTTCAATCTGCGCTTTCGAAGCCTTGACAGTTTTCCCTAGAGTAGAGCTTAAAGCTTTTATTGTCTCCAGCACATCTAGTACACTGTGGCAGAACCTCCCAAGTTATTGGGCCCACATGCACCTGTCCTTGTCTCAAAGACCTCAGACGGCTATGCATGTGCACCAGATAACTTAACAGGATTCGTCCGATTGCCCCAAGGACATCGGATAAACCACTTATAACCAGGACCGCAAGATTAAGTAACACAAATCACACACACCAATATTTTTGTAGCAGAAATCTTATTACCAAATTTTACAAGTTACAAAAATTTTACATTATTTTATCGGACTGATTGCAAAAGTATAAGTTTGAAATATATGCTAGCTCAAGTGACCATCCTCATTAAGAAGTATAGAAGGGTTACTTAGACTTATAAGAAGGCCGAGCCCACCGGCACTTTACACCATCATCAGCAGCACAAAACTATGACCTGAAAAATAATAGGGAATAAAACCCTGAGTACAGAATTACTCAGCAAGACTTACCCGACTAAAGAAAAGACTCTCAAGGGTATGCTGGCTAGAGGGATTCAAGGTATGGCTTATCAAGAATCAAAGACTCTGTTTTGCAGAAAAGCTTACTATGAGTGGATCCTTAAAAATCCATTTTTATTTGTCAGGTTGAGTAAAGTTACCTGCATCTAGAGTTCTTTCTACCCTAGTTCAATCACTTGACCTGCACTAGCCAATTTCTTATCAACCCTTTATCTGCACTGGATTTCTACGTGTAAGTCAGTGACCAAGTCTTCATGTCCACGAAGTTACGGCGATCCGAATCGATTATACTCAGCTGAGGATCTCCAATCACACGACATATGTAGCACTTAACCCTTGCATATGTCAACTCGCCACCGGGGTTCTTAAGACCAGATCAGATTCACGCCAAACGAGAGCACAGATACACCACCGTCCAGCCTCTTGCCACGGAGGGTACACGCTACTCTCGCCATCTCTCCACGCCCATTGCGTGTTATCTTATTCTGGTATTAGTCTGCACGAGGCAAAGCTTACCCATGATGAGGCATGTGACCAGTTAAAGGGTCCTCGGTCAGCAGGCCCACATCGGCACGGTCCTTAATCGACTCAGACGGAGACACTACACTGAGACTCCTTTCTCGTGCAAGTCAACCGCTCGGTCTCAGCTTTATTATTGTCAACCCAAAGTCTGGTACCTGGCAGAGGTATATCTTTTCCGATGTTGAACCCATCACGGCCATGATGGATCCACTATCAAGTTTTATTTTTGAAAACATCCCACCCACTTTTGCCACATCATCTTTTGTAAAAACAAAACATTTTGTTTTTCTAAAGCAAGGCTAAGCATCAAAAATCTTTTGTAAAACGGGTGATCAAGGAAGGTAATCAAATTCAAGGAAGGTAATGCAGGAATTGTTTTAGCAATCAACTCCTATCACCTAATGCATCAAGTAAGTGAAAAAGATTTTTAAAACACAAGGAGGTGGCAAATGCACCGGGGCTTGCCTGAGTAACACTAGGTTAGTGTTGTTAGACGACGTTCGCTTGACGAGCAGCCTTTGTTTTGGTACTTGATCGGGTTATCCATCTACATCATCCTGCAGATTAGCTCGTGCTTGGGGTCGATTTGGGTCGTCTTCTGCATCACGTGATTAATTAACGTACCTGAATGGAATGCATTATGCACATGAAAGCATATCGACGGAAATATTACAAACCTAATTAGTGTTACGCGATAGCGGATTTAACATCTAGCGGCGAGGCGTTGTACAATTTTATACGAAAATACTAGTTATCGACGTATGACTAAGCGCAATAATTATGCTTCTCGAACCTATCGCAAACATCACGAACAGCAAACTATACACATTAAATACAATTAGCCTACACAACTCACCAGCTAATTGATTAAATGCTAACCTTATCCCTCGTTTTATAAATTATACTACATGGCTCACAAAGAACTATTTTAATTTTATTTCACTCCTCACATATTTTACATGTCAACAATTAATCAAACTTTTCTTTATGTTATTTATTTAGTGCAATTGACAACGACAAAATTCATCAGATGGTTATATGAAATACTAAATCTATCCTTTACGTCGTCACCTCACTTAGATATCCCTCAATTAATCTACCTTTCACATTACTAAACCCATCGTACTTCACTTATTTTTAACACTACCATAACGCGCATGCGCTAAATACGAGGATTATTATGACTAATAATTCTAGTTAATCCAATCATCAGATAAACTTACAAAAATTATAAGTCGGCTCACCAGCATCAAACACGACCAAAATTTCGTACGAATGCTGATAAATCCTAGCTCGAGCTTTCTGTCGCGCACTTGGTGAACATCACGCTGCTGGCTCCGTCTTCACCCGACTCTTGAGATTCCTTGCTGACACGCGGAACGACGACAAGATTGAGTCTAGAGCGAGCTAGTGAGGTGGGGGGGTCGAGCAGAGGACGACGGGTTCGATGACTCGACGACAAACGTGAGCACACGCGAAGCACGATGGATGAGGAGCGAATGCACGGATGGGTCGAACTAGGACTAGAGGACGACGAACGCCATGGCGGGATTGCGACACGGTACAGGAACTGGGCGATTGGGCGCGGTGCCAGGAAGGTCAGAGAACCGCGGCCATGGGAGATAAGGGCCTCGGCTGGGAAGCAACAGAGGAGGAGGGAGGAGAGCGGGCTGATCGCGGCACAAAGGGAACGCGGACACCATGGGCAGCGCCCAGGCGCACGCGGCAAGGGAGATCCACGAGTCTCGGGCGCGCGCAGCAAGGACGGAGCTAGGAGAGCCGCTCGGCTGGTGTCCTCGCAGGGAGAAGCCACGGCAAGAGAGCGGCATGCAGGAAACAGTGCGCAGAGGGCGAGCCGGAGGCAGAACGTCGGTCAGGGAGTTCAACCGCCTGCAAATGGGTCCGCCATCGGCGAGTGTAGGAGCGAGCCAAGAGCTCCGCGAGCTAGACGGGAAATTTCGGTCGGGCGCCATGGCTGCAGGAGATTGCGCACGGGAAAGCTCGACGGCTGGGGCTGGGACTAGGGCGAGCAGGGAGGAGTTTGGGCGCGACGCAGGCCCTGTTTGGCACAGCTGCTGCTTGTTGAAAAAGCAGCTTATCTGAGAAGCTGGTGAAAAGCAGCTTCTGCTTATTGGCTGCTTTTAGTGTATTCTGAGAAGCAGCTGAACTGATAAGCTGCTGCAGAAGCTGGCTGTTTGGCAGAACTTCTTCTTAAATTTATGAAGAAGCTGAAAATAAGTTGTGCCAAATAGGGCCGCAGTGAGCTCCGGCAAGGAGAACAAAGGAGTTGGGCGCGCCAGGGGAAAGACGCAATGGGGGGCTCGCGGCAGCCATTTTTGGAGCAGAGAAACTCCAGCGCGCACAGGGAGGAGCTCTGGAGAGGGAGTCCGTGGCTGGGGGAAGGGGCATCCCGGCGAGCTGCACGCAGGGGCAAGCTCGCGCGCACCAGGGAGAGAGCGCTGCGGCACAGGAGCTGAGGTCAGGCGCGCGGCCATGGCGGGCTCCGAGCTGAGCGAGAACGAGGAGCAGAGGAGAATGACTACGCGCGGTTATACGAGAGAAGAAGGAGCACGGCTGATATTTGAAGACTCCCAGGGGCGGCGCCGTAGAAGACGAGCTCGGCTAAAAAAAATCTGGCGAGGGCAGCTGCGGGGATAAGCACGGCCACCGGCGGCCAGATTTTTTTTGTGTTCCCAGCAACCGGAGCGGATGAGGACGACCGGGTGAAGAAAGCAGAGGTGCGGCTGAGCGCTGGGAAGAACGGCTGTAGATTTTTTTTTACAAAAATCTGTGTACCTCTATGTTCTAAGATGTAGATCAAAACGAGATGCAATCTGATTGAAGCACAACATTGGCTTCAATATTTTGATCTGCATTTGATTATGTTGAATTTAGACGAATTCCGATTTGCTACTCGAGCACTCGACTAGAGAATAATTTAGTCAAGAATCTGTAGATGCGATGTCATGGTTGACAGAAGGGGATTAAATTATTTTACCCCGAAAATGTTAATCGTCGAGTTCGACTAAATTGCCCGGGATGAAATCGTCCGAGTGGATCGAGCTTCCAAATTTCGTATTCGCGCGAGCGATGAATTTTAAATATTTACCGGACGCACCGATTCTCGGAACAGCTATGTGCCGAACAACACGAAAATTTTGGAAGAGCCCGGATAGATAGAAATAAAAATGATGTCGCGCTCGCGACAGACGACACCGATGTGATATAAAAATCGCGATAGACGAAGATGTTTAAAATTTAAAATCCATTTTATCCACTGATTACGTGCTTAAACCCAAACTCGTTGTTGAGTGGAATATAAACGCCTGGGTGTTACATACACTAGCCATCCTTTTTCTCTTGGGGTCGCTGCTAGACCTTTTTGTGTCTTCGGCACCTCCACTACTGTCGAAGGGCTTAGGACTTCTAATATTTTTACCCCTTCGATTCTCGATTTTTCAATCTTCGGCATTGCAGCCGGCTCTTCAACCCTTTGCGTAAGAGCAGGTCCTTTGGCTTCAATAACTAAAGAAGTCTCACCACCAAATTCGGGCACTATGGCCGGTTCAATGTAGCGCGGTCGGTGAGTAAGGACCTTCAACTTTTTCCTCTTCGGTGCAGGCTCGCTTGAAGCAGCCGAAGCAGCAGCCTTCCTAGAAGTTGCACCCTTTCTTTTCTGCCCCCGCGGTGGGTAGCGGTAATCAGGGTACACGAATCCAATAGCATCAAAAACTCTATTTAGCCTTTTATTTTTTCGGCTCCCGAAGGCCGCTGACAGTGCGTTATCTTCAGACTTGGAGTATGCTCCAAGTAGTTCATCACTAATATTTTCAACACACTTCAGCCAGTCATCGTCTGGTTCGATAAATTGGTCTCCAAACCTGAAGGTATATTTCAATCGAACCAAACCACCTTCACTAGAGTTAGTGATGGTTTCCTTTGGCATTTTCCAGTTGTCTATCAGTGGCCATATCATGTAGGCCACATGCTCTTGGACTAAGTCCCTTGTCCCAATAAAAGCGCAAACTATGCTGAAGGCCCTTTGACATGCTTCGGCTGCCTCATCAATATCTACCTTTGGCTTTCGGAGGCCGAAGCGCGACCAGATGGGGTGCATGATGATCTCTTTAATGTCTTCTCGCGCCTTTAAATCATTTTTCACATAAAACCACTCTTCCATCCAGGCCCCGGGCCACCTTTTTCGAAAGGTTGGCACTGGGTAGCTTGAGCCAGAGCGAGCAACGAAGCTATAGCAACCAAAATTGTTATGATACTGTTCTTTACCACAGGGCTTCGTCTCATAGCAAAGTTCATGCATGTTGCAAAAACATTTTGCACTTGGCTCCAGGCCTTGACTTCTCACAGCCCAAACGAAGATCCCCATTCTGATAATTGCTTCGGGAGTAATCTGGTGAAGGAAAATATGATATATCTTTAAAACTTCAACCACAAATCTGCTTAATGGGAACCGAAGTCCAGCTTTGAAGAAACTCCAGTAGATTACAACTTCATCTTCTTCAGTAGCAGGAACAACTCTATCCGCGTCAGCCCTCACAATAGACATATCTCGAAAATACCTTCCTCTCATATTATCAAGATGGCTCTGTTTGATAGTTGATTTCTCGAAGACTGCATGACTTGGTCGCCAGGGCCGATCTTCAGAATCTTCGCCTCCACTTTCTGCATCATAGCTGTCGCTGTCATCAGTATCTTCAGATAAGCCTTCTAGAATTTCTTTCGTAATTTTCTCTGTATTTGTTTTTGCAATTGACTCAATGAACCCAACAGTCTTTTCCTCAAGGAGCTTCTCCTCCTCTCTCAGCTTCGTCTCAGCAGCAACCTTTTTGTCTTCAGACATCTTTTTCTCGGAAATGGTGAAAATGTATCCTTAAACCAAAGCTTAAAAAGCCTAAGAAACTAAGCAAGTGTTGGTAGGCAAGAGCTAAAAAATTGAGCAAGCAAAACAGGCGGCAGATAGCATACCAAATATGCTCGGGGTGGATTCTTATTTATAGGCCCAGTGTGCTCCAAGTTGGAGGGCCCCGTCTGTCATTGACTGTTGCTATTCTAGCAAAGGGAAGGTGTTTTTTTGGACCTTCGGCTTAGGGCCTTCGTCCATATCGCAATCTGAATTCGTTATTCTAACAAATTAATCTTGCGAGGGGCTACTGTTGGGGGCCTTCGTCTTCCAAAGGTCCTCAAAAACATGATTAACAATGTTTCCGAAGTTGTAATATATGAACAGGTACCTTCGGATTCGAATCAGTACCACAGTGGAAGAAGCACAAAGAATAGAAGGTTGATGCAGCGCCGAAGCTACGCGCAAGGGAGCTTCGGCATGACAGCCGAGAAGGGAACCGACTTAAAAGGGAAAAGACCATTTAGACCTCGGTGGATCACTATAGAGTCATTAGCAAATGTAAAGGGCATGGGTGTAATTTTACATGGGCTACGTCCCGTGTCTATAAATAGATGAACAGTGCTCCTGTACTGTTCACGCTGACTTGGCATTTGCTTTTGCATCACGCTCGTACCTTTGTTGTCTATCAAGTCGAAGGTACCAAATGTAATTCAATATTTTTTTTATTTTCCCATGATAATATAGTGAAGATGAATTGATAATGCTATATGATTGTTTATGTTATCTTCTATATTTTACATGATTCTTTCTGTTACCATCATACCTTCAATGTTCGAAGGTATGTCCTTCATGACCTTCGTTTGAAGATCATTATATCCTAAGGGAAATAATATTCTAAAGGACAAAGGGCATTAATATTTAACATTTTATGTTGCCTTGTTCTTGATTCATAGCATTTGAGAACAAATCTCCAACATCATACAACCTATAAAATAAATCTAGCCTTTACATCACACAACACATCGCCTTCCCTATTTCGAATGCAACCATATTTCGGCATGCATCCAAAATACTTCAAACGACTCTAATGCAACCACTGTTATGATACTACGGCACACACACACATACGTGTCCCCACATTATGCACATGACATCAACAGCACAAGTGGCTCCAACAGGACTAATCATACTCCTCATTCGCATCGACTATCACAATCGTCGATCACATGCATAAAACAAATACACTTTTCACGTAGACACCTATCGATGCATTCCCCAAAACATAATCCACGTTTTGTAACTCAGTCTTCGCATCAAACAATGCATATGTATTGTTGAAAGGGAAATAGGCTTACACCTTTTCCCATATGAATTTTGGCGGTTGAATTGCCCAACACAAACTAATTGGACTAACTAGTTTGCTCTAGATTATGAGTTCTACAGGTGCCAAAGGTTCAGCACAAACCAATATAAAGTCCAAGAAAGGGTTCAAAACAAAGGAGCAAAGTTAAACCGAAGGCAGCCCTGGTCTGACGCACCGGACTGTCCGGTGTGCCACCGGACTGTGTCCGGTGCACCAGGGAACCAAACTCCAAACTTGCCACCTTCGGGAATTCTGGGTGAAGATCCGCTATAATTCATCGGACTGTCTGGTGTAGCACCGGACTGTCTGGTGTGCCAGCGGAGCAACGGCTACTTCGCGCCAACGGTCGTCTGCAGAGAACATTAAATGTGCTACAGTGTGCGCCTGCGCACGCAGAAGTTAGAGCAGGCGCTAGAAGGCGCACCGGACAGTCTACAGGACCTGTCCGGTGCACCACCGGACTGTTCGGTGGCCCAGTTGTCAGAATCTCCAACGGTCAAACCCTAACGGCCTGGTGATGTGGCTGGCGCACCGGACAGTGTCCGGTGGCGCACCGGACTGTCCGGTGCGCCATTCGACAGCAGCCTCCACCAACGGCTATGTTCCAACCACCCACCATTCATTGCATCCAAGTTTCAGCCATTTACATTCAATACAAGAGCTCTAGACTTCATTCCAAGACACAAACAAGAGATCAAATCCTCTCCCAAGTCCAAAGTTCATTCCAATCAAATAGTGACTAGAGAGAGTGACATTTGTGTTCCTTTGAGTTCTTGCACTTGGATTGCTTTTCTTCTTCCTTCTTTCTTGTTTCCAACTCAATTGTAATCAAAGCAAGAGACATCAATTGTGTGGTGATCCTTGTAGGGACTTTGTGTTCCGATTGATTGAGAAGAGAAGCTCACTCGGTCTAGGTGACCATTTGAGAGAGGGAAAGGGTTGAAAGAGACCCGGTCTTTGTGACCACCTCAACGGGGAGTAGGATTGCAAGAACCGAACCTCGGTAAAACAAATCATCGTGCCATCCGTCTTATTCGCCTGTGATTTGTTTTCGCCCTCTCTTTCGGACTCGAATTTAATTCTAACGCTAAACCCGGCTTGTAGTGTGTGCTCAAGTTTGTAAATTTCAGATTCCGCCTATTCACCCCCCCCCCCCTCTAGGCGACTTTCAATTGGTATCAGAGCCCGGTACTTCATTAGAACCTAACCACTCGAAGTGATGTCGGGAGAACACGCCAAGAGGGAGATCGGGACCGGCGACAAGTCCGCAAGCTCGGGGAGAACGCACTCAAGAGAGTCCACCCACAAGCACAAGGAGGAATCCTCTTCCTCCATCAAGTCCCAACGGAAGGGTGACAAAAAGAAGAAGATGAAGAAGGTGGTCTACTACGAGACCGACTCTTCGTCACCCTCCACCTCCGGCTCGGAATCGGCATCCGCCACTTCTAAGCGCCATGAGCGCAAGAAGTATAGTAAGATGCCCCTTCGCTATCCTCGCATTTCAAAATGCACTCCATTACTTTCTGTCTCATTAGGCAAACCACCTATGTTTGATGGTGAAGATTATTCTATGTGGAGTGATAAAATGAGGCATCACCTAACCTCACTCCACAAAAGCATATGGGATATTGTTGAGTATGGAGCGCAGGTACCAAAGGAAGGGGACAAGGATTATGATTCGGAGGAGGTCGGACAAATCCAACACTTCAACTCCCAAGCCACTACTATACTCCTCGCCTCTCTAAGTCGAGAGGAGTATAACAAGGTGCAAGGGTTGAAGAGTGCAAAGGAGATTTGGGACGTGCTCAAGACCGCGCACGAAGGAGACGAGGTGACCAAGATCACCAAGAGGGAAACGATCGAGTGGGAGCTCGGTCGATTCATGCTTCACCAAGGGGAGGAGCCACAAGCGATGTACAACCGGCTTAAGACCTTGGTGAACCAAGTGCGCAACCTCGGGAGCACCAAATGTGATGACCATGAGATGGTCAAGGTTATTGTTAGATCACTCGTTTTTCTTAACCCTACACAAGTTCAATTAATTCGTGGTGATCCAAGGTATAAACTAATGTCTCCCGAGGAAGTGATAGGAAAATTTGTGAGCTTTGAATTGATGATCAAAGGCTCTAAGAAAATCATCGAGCAAGGCGCCACCTCAACACCCGAGGTGCAACCCGTCGCATTCAAGGCGACGGAAGAAGAAAAGAAGGATTCTACACCAAGTAGGATTCCCATCGATGCCTCCAAGCTCGACAACGAGGAAATGGCGCTCATCATCAAGAGCTTCCGCCAAATCCTCAAGCAAAGGAGGGGGAAGGATTACAAACCCCGCTCCAAGAAGGTTTGCTACAAGTGTGGTAAGCCCGGTCATTTTATTACAAAATGTCCATTATCAAGTGATAGTGACAGGGGCGACGATAAGAAGGGAAAGAGAAGAGAAAAGAAGAGGTACTACAAGAAGAAGGGCGGTGATGCCCATGTTTGCCGGGAGTGGGACTCCGACGAGAGCTCCACCGACTCCTCCTCCGACGAGGACGCCGCAAACATCGCCGTCACCAAAGGGCTTCTCTTCCCCAACGTCGGCCACAAGTGCCTCATGGCAAAGGATGGCAAGACGAAGAAGGTAAAATCTAGATCCTTCACTAAGTATGCAACATCTAGTGATGAGGCTAACTCTAGTGATGATGAGGATGATTTATTTACTCTTTTTGCCAACCTCAACATGCAACAAAAGGAGAAATTAAATGAATTAATTAGTGCTATTCATGAGAAGGATGAACTCTTGGATAGCCAAGAGGACTTCCTTATTAAGGAAAACAAAAAGCATGTTAAGGTTAAAAATGCTTATGCTCTAGAGGTAGAAAAATGTGAAAAATTAACTAGTGAGCTAAGCACTTGCCATGACACTATTTCCAGCCTTAGAAATGAAAATGCCAAATTAATTGCTAAGGTTGAGAAATCAAATGTTTGTGATGATTCAATTGTTAATCTTAGAAATGATAATGCTAGTTTAATTGCTAAGATTGACAAATTGAATGCATCTCTTTCTAGCCTTAAGATTGAAAATGAAAAATTAATTGCTAAGGCTAAGGAATTAAATGTTTGCAATGTTTCCATTTCCAGTCTTAGAGATGAGAATGCTATTTTACATGCTAAGATTGTTGAATTAAATACTTGTAAACCCTCTACATCTACTGTTGAGCATGTCACTATTTGTACTAGATGTAGAGACATTAATGTTGATGCTATTCATGATCACCTAGCTTTAATTAAGAAACAAAATGATCACATAGCTCAACTTAATGCCAAAATTAATGAGCATGACTTGAAAATGAAAAGTTTAAATTTGCTAGAAGCATGCTCTATAGTGGGAGACGCCCTAGCATTAAGGATGGCATTGGCTTCCAACAGGGAGACAGTGTCAAGCTTAATGTCCCTCCTAAAAGATTGTCTAATTTTGTTAAGGGCAAAGCTCCCATGCCTCAGGATAACGAGGGCTATATTTTATATCCTGCTGGTTATCCTGAGGATAAGATTAGGAGAATTCATGCAAAGAAGACTCATTCTCATCATGCTTTTATTTACAAGAATGAGGCTTCTAGCTCTAGGCGTTCTACAAATGTTAAAATGCCTAAGAAGAAAACTCCTATTGCATCAAATGATCATAATGTTTCATTCAAAACTTTTGATGCTTCTTATGTGCTAACTAACAAATCAGGCAAGGTAGTTGCCAAATATGTTGGGGCCAAACACAAGGGATCAAAGACTTGTGTTTGGGTACCCAAGGTGCTTGTTTCTAATGTCAAAGGACCCAGGACCGTTTGGGTACCTAAGAACAAGGCCTAAACTTGTTTTGTAGGTTTATGCATCCAGGGGCTCAAGTTGGATCATCGATAGCGGGTGCACAAATCATATGACAGGGGAGAAAAGGATGTTCTCCTCCTATGAGAAAAACCAAGATCCCCAAAGAGCTATCACATTCGGGGATGGAAATCAAGGTTTGATCAAAGGATTGGGTAAAATTGCTATATCTCCTGACCACTCTATTTCCAATGTTTTTCTTGTAGATTCATTACATTACAATTTGCTTTCCGTTTCTCAATTATGTAAAATGGGCTACAACTGTCTTTTTACGGATATAGGTGTTACTGTCGTTAGAAGAAGTGATGATTCAGTAGCATTTAAGGGAGTGTTAGAGGGTCAGCTATACTTAGTTGATTTTAATAGAGCTGAACTCGACACTTGCTTAATTGCTAAGACTAACATGGGTTGGCTCTGGCATCACCAACAAGCCCACGTTGGAATGAAGAATCTTCATAAGCTTCTAAAGGGAGAGCACATTTTGGGACTAACCAATGTTCATTTTGAGAAAGACAGGGTTTGTAGCGCATGTCAAGCAGGAAAGCAAGTTGGTGTTCATCATCCACACAAAAACATCATGACGACTGACAGGCCTCTCGAGCTCTTCCACATGGACCTATTCGACCCGATAGCTTACATAAGCATCGGCGGGAGTAAGTACTGTCTAGTTATTGTGGATGATTATTCTCGCTTCACTTGGGTATTCTTTTTGCAGGAAAAAATACAAACCCAAGAGACTTTGAAAGGATTCTTGAGACGGGCTCAAAATGAGTTTGGCTTGAGGATCAAGAAAATAAGAAGCGACAACGGGATGGAGTTCAAGAACTGACAAATAGAAGGCTTTCTTGAGGAGGAGGGCATCAAGCATGAGTTCTCTTCTCCCTACATGCCACAACAAAATGGTGTAGTGGAGAGGAAGAATAGAACTTTATTGGACATGGCAAGAACCATGCTTGATTAGTACAAGACTTCGGATAGGTTTTGGGTCGAGGCGGTCAACACCGCTTGCTACGCCATCAACCGGTTATATCTTCACCGAATCCTCAAGAAGACATCATATGAACTCCTCACCGGTAAAAATCCCAATGTTTCATATTTTAGAGTCTTTGGTAGCAAATGCTTTATTCTTGTTAAAAGAGGTAGAAAATCTAAATTTGCTCCTAAGGCTGTAGAAGGCTTTTTACTTGGTTATGATTCAAACACAAGGGCATATAGAGTCTTCAACAAGTCCACTGGACTAGTTGAAGTTTCTTGTGACATTATGTTTGATGAGACTTACGTCTCTCAAGTAGAGCAAGTTGATCTTGATGAATTAGATGATGAAGAGGCTCTGTGCATCGCGCTGAGGAACATGTCCATTGGGGATGTATGTCCTAAGGAATCCGAAGTGTCTCCATGAGCACAAGATCAACCATCTTCCTCCATGCAAGCATCTCCACCAACTCAAGACGAGGATGAGGCTCAAGATGATGAAGGAGAAGATCAAGAAGATGAGCCACCTCAAGAAGATGGCAATGATCAAGGGGAGATGCAAATGATCAAGACAAGGAGGATGAACAAGATCCAAGGCCGCCACACCTAAGAGTCCACCAAGCAATCCAACGAGATCACCCTATGAACACCATCCTCGGCGACATTCATAAGGGGGTAACCACTCGATCTCATGTTGCTCATTTTTGTGAACATTACTCTTTTGTTTCCTCTATTGAGCCACACAGGGTAGAGGAAGCACTTCAAGATTCGGATTGGGTGTTGGCGATGCAAGAGGAGCTCAACAACTTCACGAGGAATGAGGTATGGCATTTAGTTCCACGTCCTAACCAAAATGTTGTAGGAACCAAGTGGGTCTTCCGCAACAAACAAGATGAGCATGGTGTGATGACAAGGAACAAAGCCCGACTTGTGGCCAAGGGATATTCACAAGTTGAAGGTTTGGATTTCAGTGAAACCTATGCACCCGTAGTTAGGCTTGAGTCAATTCGTATATTACTTGCCAATGCTACTTACCATGGCTTCAAGCTTTATCAAATGGACGTGAAGAGTGCCTTCCTTAATGGACCAATCAAGGAGGAGGTCTATGTTGAGCAACCTCCCGGTTTTGAAGATAGTGAGTATCCTAACCATGTATACAAACTCTCTAAGGCGCTTTATGGGCTCAAGCAAGCCCCGAGAGCATGGTATGAATGCCTAAGAGATTTCCTTATCACTAATAGCTTCAAAGTCGGCAAGGCTGATCCTACTCTCTTTACTAAAACTATTGAAAATGATTTGTTTGTATGCCAAATTTATGTTGATGATATCATATTTGGGTCTACTAACAAATCCATTTGTGAAGAGTTTAGTAGGATCATGACACAAAAATTCGAGATGTCAATGATGGGGGAGTTGAAGTATTTTCTAGGCTTTCAAGTCAAGCAACTCCAAGAGGGCACCTTCATTAGCCAAACGAAGTACATTCAAGACATTCTTGCAAAGTTTGGGATGAAGGATGCTAAACCCATCAAGACACCCATGGGAACTAATGGGCATCTCAACCTCGACACGGGAGGTAAATCCGTAGATCAAAAGGTATACCGGTCGATGATAGGTTCTTTACTCTATTTATGTGATTCACGACCGGATATAATGCTTTCTGTATGCATGTGTGCAAGATTCCAAGCTGATCCTAAGGAAGTTCACCTTAGGGCCATGAAACGAATCTTGAGATATTTAGTTTACACTCCTAAGTTTGGCCTTTGGTACCCTAGGGGATCCACTTTTGACTTAATTGGTTATTTCGATGCTGATTGGGCAGGGTGTAAGATTGATAGAAAGAGCACATCAGGGACTTTCCAGTTCTTGGGAAGATCTCTAGTGTCTTGGGCTTCTAAGAAACAAACTTCTGTAGCTCTTTCTACCGCCGAAGCCGAGTACATTGCCGTAGGCCATTGTTGCGCGCAATTGCTTTGGATGAAGCAAACCCTTGGGGACTATGGTTACAAATTAACCAAAGTTCCTCTTCTATGTGATAATGAGAGTGCAATCCGCATGGCGGATAATCCCGTTGAGCACAGCCGCACTAAGCACATAGCCATTCGGTATCACTTTTTGAGGGATCACCAACAACGGGGAGATATCGAGATTGCTTACATTAACACCAAAGATCAATTAGCCGATATCTTTACCAAGCCATTAGATGAGAAAACCTTTACCAAACTTAGGCATGAGCTAAATATTCTTGATTCTAGGAATTTTGATTGATATTTTGCACACATAGCTCATTTATATACCTTTGATCATATCTCTTTCATGTGCTATGACTAATGTGTTTTTCAAGTAAGTATTTTGCTAAGTCATAGATTGAAAGGGAAATGGAGTCCTCGGCAAAGACAAAAGGCTTCCACTCCAGTCTATCAAATCATTCATCCTTCGTCGTCGCTCCACAACGCTCTCCGATTTGGTATAATCTTCACTCTTATATTATTTAACAAAAGGGGAGAAAGGGCTTATATTTCACTCACAAGTATCCGTTTTTGGCGATTCATGCCAAAGGGGGAGAAAGTATTAGCCCAAATCAAAAGGACCGCAGCACCACCAATTTCAAAAATGTAGTCTTTCAATTTGTGTTAAGAAAAGATTTTTCAATTGGTATCTTATATTTGATATAATTTCAAATTGGTATACCCTCTTCAAAAATTAATATCTAAAACCCTCTTGATCACTAAGAGGAGGATTTCATTAAGGGGGAGTTTTGTTTAGTCAAAGGAAAAGCATTTGAAACCGGGGGAGAAAATTTCATATCTTAAAAATGCTTCTCAAAATCTTATTCATATACCTTTGACTATTTTGCAAAAGACTTTGAAAAGAATTTCCAAAACATTTGCAAAACAAAACAAGTGGTGCAAGCGTGGTCCAAAATTTTAAATAAGAAGAAAGTCATCCATGCATATCTAGTAGAAATAATTATTGGTTTCATTCCAAGCAACCTTTGCACTTACCTTATGCAAACTAGTTCAATTCTGCACTTTTATATTTGCTTTGGTTTGTGTTGGCATCAATCACCAAAAAGGGGGAGATTGAAAGGAAAATAGGCTTACACCTTTTTCCATATGAATTTTGGTGGTTGAATTGCCCAACACAAATTAATTGGACTAACTAGTTTGCTCTAGATTATGAGTTCTACAGGTGCCAAAGGTTCAGCACAAACCAATATAAAGTCCAAGAAAGAGTTCAAAACAAAGGAGCAAAGTTAAACCGAAGGCAGCCCACCAGGGAACCAAACTCCAAACTTGCCACCTTCGGGAATTTTGGGAGACGCTCCACTATAATTCACTGGACTGTCTGGTGTAGCACCGGACTGTCCGGTGTGCCAGCGGAGCAACGGCTACTTCGTGCCAACGGTCGTCTGCAGAGAACATTAAATGCGCTACAGTGCGCGCCTGCGCGCGCAGAAGTCGGAGCAGGCGCCAGAAGGTGCACCGGACAGTCTACAGGACCTGTCTGGTGCACCACCGGACTGTCCGGTGGCCCAGTTGTCAGAAGCTCCAACGGTCGAACCCTAACGGCCTGGTGACGTGGCTGGCGCACCGAACAGTGTCCGGTGGCGCACTGGACTGTCCGGTGCGCCATTCGACAGCAGCCTCCACCAACGGCTATGTTGGTGGTTGGGGTTATAAATACCCCCAACCACCCACCATTCATTGCATCCAAGTTTCAGCCATTTACATTCAATACAAGAGCTCTAGACTTCATTCCAAGACACAAACAAGAGATCAAATTCTCTCCCAAGTCCAAAGTTCATTCCAATCAAATAGTGACTAGAGAGAGTGACATTTGTGTTCCTTTGAGTTCTTGCACTTGGATTGCTTTTCTTCTTCCTTCTTTCTTGTTTCCAACTCAATTGTAATCAAGGCAAGAGACACCAATTGTGTGGTGATCCTTGTGGGGACTTTGTGTCCCGATTGATTGAGAAGAGAAGCTCACTCGATCTAGGTGACCGTTTGAGAGAGGGAAAGGGTTGAAAGAGATCTGGTCTTTGTGACCACCTCAACGGGGAGTAGGTTTGCAAGAACCGAACCTCGGTAAAACAAATCATCGTGCCATCCGTCTTATTCGCTTGTGATTTGTTTTCGCCCTCTCTTTCGGACTCGAATTTAATTCTAACGCTAACCCCGGCTTGTAGTGTGTGCTTAAGTTTGTAAATTTCAGATTCCGTCTACTCACCCCCCCTCTAGGCGACTTTCAATTGTAAACTATAAATCAATGAACCTAAATGAGTCGGGACTAGACGCATGGGCTGTCCACATGGCTCGTCATTTCGTCGAACGGGCAAGGCGCGAAGCGCGACATCGACGGCTAGCTGCGAAAACACACAAATTTGTTGGCAGCAGTTCATCGGACATCACACACATCGGAAAAATAAACAGAGAGGACAGTGGGGGGTTTCTC
Source organism: Zea mays (assembly GCF_902167145.1). NCBI lineage: Eukaryota > Viridiplantae > Streptophyta > Magnoliopsida > Poales > Poaceae > Zea > Zea mays. The sequence goes on from NC_050098.1 coordinate 60,323,797, forward strand.
ACCATGGGTTTTGACAGCGTCGCAGATGGGGCTGCGCAACACAACAAACACCTGACGGGCATCACGGTGTGCTGCTCACTGTGCAGCACCCCACCTAGACATCTCGCCGAACACTTGGCATGCGCGCAGTGCTGGCAGAGAGGAAGCAAGATCGGCATAGGGTCTACTCGCGGCGGGCTGCTGTTTTGTGGGGAAGAGAGGAGGAGCAGGGGCCTAAAGTTGGGCGGCATCGGTCTCTCGCCATGGGTGGAGCTCGGATGGGGGGATGTTCCCATGGGAGAGGAGTTTGGCTGTCCCCCATGGCTGCGTAGATCTCAGGCACGGCAGGGGTTTGTTTTAGGCACTGAAACATGAAGAGGAGTAGAGGGCTCCGGCTGGGGGAACGGTGGCTCGACCACAGCAATAGCATGGGAGGAGGGTGCTGGCCGCCGGGCACAAGTGAAGGTCCACGCTGGGCTGTGGCTCCCTGGCTGGTGCTTCGACCAGAGGGAGGGTCGTGGGTCCTGGCCGTTCCCTGGCTGCGGCAGGGAAGAACAAGGCGAGGCGGCTGGAGCTACGCCAGCGCCATGGACGCCAGGGAGGGGCGCTGAGCACAGGGGCATAGGGAGGCGCTGAAGGGAAGGGACGCTCAGCCCTGGCCGAGCTCCGAGCAATGGGGCCCAGGGAGGAGGGCGCCATGGGAGAGGAGGAGCTTCCTGCGCGCTAAACAGAGGAGAAGAGAGCTGTGCGCGTGTGGGAGAGGAGGAAGAAGGATGTGGCAGCTAGGGGGGTAGATGCAAATTTTCCAATTTGCAAGGGGAGGCACTTCTATTTATAGAGGAGTCCTATGGTTAGGGTTCCAAATGGGCTGGGTTGGGCTAGCCCAAAACACGTAATCGGGCTGCGCTAAATATTTACCGGAATAAAAATGCTCCTGTGGAATTCGTCTCTACGGAGAACATAGCGAAATAGAATTCAGAAGATCAGATGATTACTCGACCAAGAGTTTGATTTGACTTCGCTCAGCAATAATTCCCCGCGCATGATTCGAAAATAAATCATCTCGGAATATGACTGGCTTTCGGATTTATGATTGAAAGAGACAAATCGTGACATTTAAAAAATCATTGCCGATGTTGATTTTTGAAATTGGATTGGATACAGAGATATTAAGCCAAATCAGATAAGAATTTATTTGAGGATAATGCATTGGAGATTCTGCTTTGAAATTTTCTCGCGCACTATTTTAGAAACAAATATTTTTCTCAAACTTTTGATCGGCTTCGGATTTTCAGTCGAAGAAGGCGAATCGTGACATTTTAAAAAGCATTATCGATGCGGGTTTTGAGTTTGGTTCGGACATAGAGATAATTGGCTGAGTCGGATAATAATTAATTAGATACCGACACAATAGAGCATTTCGTTTGAGAGTACTGATCCGGATAGAATAGTCGGACCTAGATCGAAGGTCGAGGAATTGGATTCATACACAGCTCGACTAGCAACGGTCGATCGCTGGATTAAATGAGCTTTAGACGAGATTGAAAAATTGAGATTGATTATCGAGTTTGTATTCATGCCGAGAATTAAAAGTTTTAACAGGCTCTAAAATTGGTTGTCTCTCGCGATCGAATAACTCCGAATTCTTCCATGAATAATCCGGATAAACAGAGATAGACACGATCGAGAAATAGAAATTTTTACTGAGCATCCGAGATTAGGATAAATCTCCCAACATAACACAAAATAGACTCCTGGGGTGTCACAACATCGAGTATATATTTGTTCAAATATGAAATCTCCTTTTGTCATTGTTGACACCTTTTCGGGCGCCATTCACTATAACAAGAACTGGCGGTGGTGCCATCTGCAGAGGCGTGGACGGTCCGCGGCTAGGGGTCGGACGGTCTACGACCTGGTACAGGGGCTTGGGTTCCCTACCTGACGGCCGGACGGTCCGCGCCTACAGGTCGGACGGTCCGCGCGTGTGCAGGGGCGGCGAAGGTCACCGGCGGCGCCTAGATCTCGCTCCCGGGAGAGACCTTGTCGGGGAGGAGAGATCCTAGGTGTTGTCTAGGCTCAGTAGGCCGACCTAGACTCCTCTAATCGACGTAGAGTCGAAGAGAAGCAGAGAATTTGGGGATTGGAATACTAAACTAGAACTAAACTAGAGCTACTCCTAATGCATAAGGTAAAAACGAGAAATAGACTTGATTTGATCGATTGTTGGGGTTCAATCGGTCATAGCCCTTCATCTATATAAAGGGGGAGGTCTGGATTTACTTCAAACTGTTTCCCGAGTTAATCCAACGGTTTTAGGTACCAAATCCCGCAAGAAACTAGGAACCCTAACTAACTCTACGCACGCGCGGACCGTCCGCTCAATTTGGTTTTCAACATATGCCCCCTGCCTTTTGGTGAAGGTTGACGAACCAAAAGCATATGAACTAAGCCTGATGTAAGTCACCGACTTTCCAATATGGAGATCATTCAATAAAGCACCATTGTATAAAGGTCATTTAGGATTGTATCTTTGTCGGCCATGACCATTCAATCAATGGATCAAAAGAAATAGAATGGAGGTGCCCCCCAGTCTGGATAGACAAAGGGACTATACATGTACCATGGATTCATCGTCATACCATTCCATATTTGAACAGGATAATATACCGATGATGAGTAAACAGGTGGAAAGTACCCTAGTCCCATAGGATGAATAGGCGATGCTTGTTGTGTCGCCTTTCGAGCCATTTTGTTTGGCTGTTTCGTTTTAGAAGGTGACCAGGGTTTCTTCGTTGACCGATCACGTAGAACGATCTTCTTGCGAGCACTCTTGGAGAGCAACTGACCAAAAGTAGTGTCAGCTTTGATCAGCCGACCATATGTTCTTTGCCCTTGCGCCTCTTTCCTTGCTTTGTGTGGAGGCTGACGCCTTTGTCCATAGGTGGATTGTCTGGCTGAGTTAGCCGGACCGTCTGTCGGAGCACCGGGCCGTCCGCACGTAGGTGGACCATCTGCGATGCTCGGGCCAGGCTGTCGTGCTTGGCTTATTAATTGTGCCTTCCCCCTGGCGCCTTCGGACTTTTTAGCCTTCTCATCCGGAGCCTTTCAAGCAATCTCCTTTTGTGATATATTTGACATGCGAGGATCGTCAATGACGATGCCCTTGCCTTTGCCTTTATCGGCCATTTTGGGCCGAACAAAGACCTTTTTGCATGTGAGTTCTATTGTATTAACAGGAAATGGTTGTGTGTCTACTTGCATCTCCTGAAAAGCCAACCGGCCCTCATTCATTGCCGATTGCATCTGTCGACGAAAAACATTGCAATCATTTGTGGCATGAGAAAAAGAATTATGCCACTTACAATAAGCATGCCTCTTTAATTCGTCAGGGGGAGGAATAGTATGAGTTAATTTAATGTTGTCATTTTTTAGTAACTCGTCAAATATTTTATTGCGTTTGGCAACATTAAAAGTAAACTTAACTTCTTCTTGTCGATTCTTTTGAATCGACTGTAAAGCAGAACATGCGGAAGGTTTAGCTTGTCCTGGCCAAACCATTTCAGCGGTGTATACATCCGTGGATTCATCGTCCGAATTATCGTATCCCACTAGATGCATCTTATGGCTAGCCGATTTTGATGTTTCCTTACTTCGGCTTTCACAGGTCATAGCCCGCTGGTGTAAGTGCACTAGCGAAAAGAATTGGGTGCCATCTAATTTTTCTTTTAAGTAGGGTCGCAACCCATTGAAAGCCAGTCATGTTAGCTGTTTTTCCGCGACATGGATCTAAAAGCATCAGTTTCTAGTGTCCCGGAACCTCCGAATATAGTCATTAACTGATTTTTCAGGCCCCTATCGGACTGAAGCTAAGTCAGCCAATTCTAACTCATGTTCTCCTGAGAAGAAGTGTTCATGAAATTTCCGCTCTAATTCTTCCCAAGAGTTAATAGAATTCGGTGGCAAGGCTGTGTAGCATGCGAATGCGGTATCAGTAAGGGACAATGAGAATAAACGAATGCGGTAAGCTTCCCCATCAGCCAATTCTCCCAAGTGTGCTATGAATTGTCTTATATGTTCGTGCGTGCTTTTCCCACCTTCACTAGAAAATTTAGAGAAGTCTGGTATCCTAGTCCCATGTGGATACGACACGGTGTCGAATCGGTGGCTATATGGCTTCCGATACGATTACCCTGTACTTGACATACTAACACCGAGTTTGTCCCTAAACATTCCGGTTACCTCATCTCTGATCCTCTCCGCCATGTCTGGCGACCACCCATTAAGTTTGTGGGTGGAAATCTCAGGTTGCCTGACATCACTCTGTCGACTTTCCTCCCAGGGATGTCTGAGGTGTGTGTTAGATGTCCTATTAATGTCACCAGCTCCTGCCCTATACCTCTCAGGCTCTCTAGTGGCCGAACAGTATTTAGCCCTATGTCCATGAGGTGGCATGGCATGGTTATAATGTGTTGCTGGTGGGGCACCATATTGTTGCAGCGATGAGTGTGGGAACGGTTGTGCAGCCCTTGGTTCTGCGTACGCATACCCGGACGGTCTGATGTAAGGGGTCGGATGGTCCGCAACCGGGCAAAACGGCCCGAAGGTGTGTCCGGACTGTCCAGCCATATATGGTGCTGCCTGGGTAGTCTCGTACCTGGACCGTCCATCGTAAAGGGCTGGACGGTTTGCGATCGGGCCGAATGGTCCAGGGCTGTATCCGGATGATTCGGTCGTATATGGCGCGACTTGGGCGGTCTACGCGTGGACTCATGTAGAGTCGGACGGTCTGGCGTAATACGCTGGTCGGTTCATACCATATCCGGACGGTCCGGCGTAAGATAGCGGACGATCCGCAACATATCCGGACGGTCCGACATAAGGTACCGGACGGTCCGCGACATATCCAGATGGTCCGGCGTAATGTATCGGACGGTCCGTGATGGGGCCGAATTGTTCGGGGTTGTACCCGGATGGTCCGGCCATGCACGGTGCGACCTGAACGTTTTGTGTGCGGGCCTGCGTCGGGTCGGACGGTCCGGCGAAATACGCCGGACGGTCCGCAGTATAACCGGACTATCTGAGATGATTCTCGAACAGTCCGGCCGTGTCCAGTACTTGTCGCGTGCCTAATTGCGGCAGGTGTAATGGTGACACGAAAGCGTGCACTTGCATACCATATGATGGTTGGGTCAAGGGAGACCCATTTGTAGCCGATGCGCTGGGCGCGGGTGGCTCTGTATTAGACTCACGCGATTGAAAACTAGGAGCGGTTGATTTATTGTATGAATGTAAATGCATTTTAACAGATTCATCTACGTATTGCTTTAACTGATCTCCTCATTGATCCATGAAAGTTGTAAGAGATAGATCTGGAGTACTTACAGCAGGACCCTAAAGTGGAGGTAGGAGAGATTTCATATCGATCTCCCCTTGACGGATGATCTTCTGGTGGCGATCCATCGTGAAGTGTGACAAATACTTTTATGCCGCCTCCTTGCGTCGTTCGGAGAGTTTATGCAACAATTCCGCCTCCTCCTTGTCACGTTGTTCGTTCCATTACCGCATCACCTCCTTCTCATCGCGCATTATGAGGTCATCAAAGGGTCTTTGGTCATCAGTCGGGAGCGCCTCCATGGCTGACTTGATGATGTTGGTGGTGGAGATCTTGGTGTGATCCTTAGAACCGGCCATCTATGGGCCGATTTTTAGTAGATCTAGACACCTAGTTCCCCAGCGGAGTCACCAAAAGTATGTTGACACTTTTTCGGGCGCCAATCACTATAACGAGAACCGGCGGCGGTGCCCTCTACAGAGGCGCGAATGGTCCGCGGCCAGGGGCCGGACGGTTCGCGACCTGGTACAGGGGCTTGGGTTCTCTGCCTGACGGCCGAACGGTCCGCGCCTACAGGTCGGACGGTCCGCGCGTGCGCAGGGGCGGCGAAGGTCGTCGGCGGTACCTGGATCTCGCTCCTGGGAGGGACCCTGTCGGGGAGGAGAGATCCTAGGTGTTGTCTAGGCTCAGCAGGCCGACCTAGACTCCTCTAATCGACGTAGAGTCGAAGAGAAGCGTATAATTTGGGGATTGGAATACTAAACTAGAACTAAACTAGAGCTACTCCTAATGCATAAGGTAAAAACGAGAAATAGACTTGATTTGATCGATTGTTGGGGGTTCAATCAGTCGTAGCCCTTCATCTATATAAAGGGGGAGGTCTGGATCCGCTTCAAACTGTTTCCCGAGTTATTCCCACGGTTTTAGGTAACAAATCTCGCGAGAAAATAGGAACCCTAACTGAATCTGCGCACGCGCAGACCGTCCGCGCTCCCAGCGCGGATCGTCCGGACTGCGTACCGTCCGGCCTCAAGGCCAGACCGTCCGCTCAATTTGGTTTTCAACAGTCATGAAACAACATGATCACTTAGAGGGTTGTGTTAAAGCTAACTGTTGGGGGCCTTCGTATTCCAAAGGTCCTCAAAAACATGATTAACAATGTTACCCAATCATAATATATGTAGAGGAACCTTCGGACTCGGGATGAAGCCGTACACAATATGGAAAGCAGGGTCGGAACGAAGGGTGAACCAGCGCCGAAGCTGCACGCAAGGGAGCTTTGGCTCAGTAGCAGAAAAAGGAACCGACTTAAGGAGGAAAAGGCTATCTAGTCCTCAAAAGATTGTTCTTAAGTCAATAGTGAACATGAAGGGCATAAGTGTAATTTTACACAAGCTGCGCCCTGTGCCTATAAATAGATGAACAGTACCCCCGTACTGTTCACACTGACTTGTACTCGCTCGTGCGTCACATTTGTACTTTTGCCTTCTGTCAAGCCTGTTGGGGACTTGTTCTCAAATGCTATGAATTAAGAACAAGGCAACACAAAGATGTTAAGTATAAATGCCCTTCGTCCGCTGAAGCATTATCTCCCCAAGGATTTAATGAGCTTCGGACGAAGGGCATGAGTAAAAATATCACGAAGATTTCACCTTCGTGATCATATTGTAAAACAACAAACAATGAGAATGAAATATAAAGTATAAAATATATTCACATGTTTTATTATATGAGTATATATATAAGTATTAAAACATGTTATTTGGGCATATTTATACCTTCGCCTTGACGGGAAGCAATGATTCAAACGCAACGTGCCAGTGATTACAGGATCGCGTGAACAGTGTCGGGATACTGTTCACCTATTTATAGGCACAGGATGCAACTTGCGCAAAATTACATTTATGTCCTTTACAATCGACTACAATAATGACACAAAACATCATGGGTCTTTAAGTCAATTCATCTTTAAGTCAGTTTGACCCTTCATCTTGAGATTTGTCTTTGTGCCGAAGCTTTACAAATAATAGCTTCGGCGCTTGCTTCTGAGAAGACCTTTCGAAGGTGTTCTTTTTAGGATCTTCGGCTACGAAGCATACCCCCAACAAAGCCGAAGGTACAAATGTAATTCAATATTTTTATTATTCATTCATGATAGCATAATATAACAAAGATATATTAATAATGCCATATGATTATGCATGTTATTTCTCATCTTTCAAATGCTTCATTTTTCATTAATGTACACGGTGATCACGAAGGTATGTTCTTCATGACCTTCGTCCGAAGATCGTTATATCCTAAGGGGAATAATGCTTCGAAGGACGAAGGGCATTAATCATTAACCTCTTTTTGTGTTGCCTTGTTCTTAATTCATAGCATTTGAGAACAAGTCCCCAACATTGGCGCCCACCTCCGGTGTACTCATTTCCACAATCTTCGGCAAAGCATCAACCTTCGTCATGCCGCCGAAGAAGATAGCAGTGCCAGGGGCTGCACTGCAGCCACTGCACACAAACCAGGAGACTCTCTCTCTCTCTCTCCGAGAGGCCAGAAGTCAAAAGAGAAAGGCCACCAGCCCAACACTTCAGGAGGAGGAGTTGGACCAGGAGATCAGGAACATGGAGATCATCCACCAGCAGGTGCAAAGGAAAAAGGAGAAGATGGCTCGGCTGGCCGACCTTCAGAGGAAGATCGATGAAGCTACTGAGGAAGTGCGTCATCTTACTCAAGATGATCATGACCGAAGGCATCAACACAGGGAGTTTCGTCAAGAAGGCTCATTCAACAAAGACGAATGGTACGATGATTTTAACCATGGTACCTTTACTTTTGATGATGCTTCCCCTGGCAGCAGAATTGCAGGCCATTACATGGCCACAATCCTACAAGCCACCCCAGCTACCTATGTACGATGGTCACTCGGACCTGAAGCAATTCTTGATGAGCTATGAGGCAACAATATCCTCATATGGAGGCAATGCAGCTGTCATGGCAATCCTTCGTCATGGCAGTCCAAAATGTGGCCCAGACATGGTATTCTTCTCTTCGGCCAGGGACAATTACGTCATGGCAGAAGCTCAAGGACATGCTGGTTACCAGTTTTCAGGGCTTTCAGACGAAGCCAGTCACAGCTCAAGCTTTGTTCCAGTGTGAAAGGGAATTAGGCTTACACCTAGTTCCTAAATAATTTTGGTGGTTGAATTGCCCAACACAAATCTTTGGACTAACTAGTTTGCTCTAGTGTATAAGTTATACAGGTGTCAAAGGTTCACACTTAGCCAATAAAAAGACCAAGTGTTGGGTTCAACAAAAATGCAAAGGAGCAACCGAAGGCTCCTCTGGTCTGGCGCACCGGACTGTCCGGTGTGCCACCGGACAGTGTCCGGTGCACCACCGGACATGTCCGGTGCACCAGAGGACTCCGACTCGAACTCGCCACCTTCGGGAATTTCCAGAGGCACTCGCGCTATAATTCACCGGACTGTCCGGTGTGCACCGGACATGTCCGGTGCTCCATGGAAGGACGGCCTCAGGAACTCGCCAGCCTCGGGTTTTCACTCCAGCCGCTCCGCTATAATTCACCGGACTGTCCGGTGTACACCGGACTGTCCGGTGCATCTGCGGAGCAACGGCTACTTCAGGCGCCAACGGCTACCTGCAGCGCATTTATTGCGCGCCAGCGCGCGCAGAGGTCAGGCACGCCCATGCTGGCGCACCGGACATCCTACAGTACATGTCCGGTGCGCCACCGGACATCAAGGCGGGCCCAGAAGACAGAACTCCAACGGTCAATTTCCAACGGCACTGGTGACGTGGCGGGGGCACCGGACTGTCCGGTGCGCCATCAAACAGACGGCCTCCACCAACGGTCAAGTTGGTGGTTGGGGCTATAAATACCCCAACCACCCCACCATTCATAGCATCCAAGTTCTCCACTTCTCAACTACTACAAGAGCTCTAGCATTCAATTCTAGACACACCAAAGAGATCAAATCCTCTCCATATTCCACACAACGCCCTAGTGACTAGAGAGAGAGATTTGCTTGTGTTCTTTTGAGCTCTTGCGCTTGGATTGCTTTCTTCTTTCTTGATTCTTTCTTGTGATCAAACACTCACTTGTAATTGAGGCAAGAGGCACCAATTGTGTGGTGGCCCTTGCGGGAAGTTTGATTCCCAAGTGATTTGAGAAGAGAAGCTCACTCGGTCCGAGGGACCGTTTGAGAGAGGGAAGGGTTGAAAGAGACCCGGCCTTTGTGGCCTCCTCAACGGGGAGTAGGTTTGCAAGAACCGAACCTCGGTAAAACAAATCCGCGTGTCACACTCTTCATTTTGCTTGCGATTTGTTTTGCTCCCTCTCTTGCGGACTCGTTTATATTTCTAACGCTAACCCGGCTTGTAGCTGTGATTATTTTTGAGAATTTCAGTTTCTCCCTATTCACCCCCCCTCTAGGCAACTTTCAATTGGTATCAAAGTCTGGTGCTTCATTAGAGCCTAACCGCTCGAAGTGATGTCGGGAGATCACGCCAAGAAGGAGATGGAGACCGGCGAAAAGCCCACTACAAGCCACGGGAGCACTTCATCGGAAGAGTCCCGCACCAAGAGGAAGGAGAAGAAGAAGAACTCCTCCAACAAAGGAAAGGAGAAGAAATCTTCTTCCCATCACAAAGAGAAGAAGGAGAAATCTTCCTCTCACAAGCCACATCGGAGTGGGGATAAGCACAAGAGGATGAGGAAAGTCATCTATTACGAGACCGACACTTCATCAACATCCACCTCCGGCTCCGACGCGGCATCCGTCACTTCTAAGCGCCAAGAGCGCAAGAAGTATAGTAAGATCCCCCTACGCTACCCTCGCATTTCAAAACATACACCTTTACTTTCCGTCCCATTAGGCAAACCACCAACTTTTGATGGTGAAGATTATGCTAGGTGGAGTGATTTAATGCGATTTCATCTAACCTCGCTCCACAAAAGTATATGGGATGTTGTTGAGTTTGGTGCACAGGTACCGTCAGTAGGGGATGAAAATTATGATGAGGATGAGGTGGCCCAAATCGAGCACTTCAACTCTCAAGCGACAACAATACTCCTCGCCTCTCTAAGTAGAGAGGAGTATAACAAAGTACAAGGGTTGAAGAGCGCCAAGGAGGTTTGGGATGTGCTCAAAACCGCACACGAGGGAGACGAGCTCACCAAGATCACCAAGCGGGAAACGATCGAGGGGGAGCTCGGTCGGTTTCGGCTTCGCAAAGGGGAGGAGCCACAACACATGTACAACCGGCTCAAGACCTTGGTGAATCAAGTGCGCAACCTCGGGAGCGTAAAGTGGGATGACCACGAAGTGGTTAAGGTTATTCTAAGATCTCTTATTTTCCTTAACCCCACTCAAGTTCAATTAATTCGTGGTAATCCTAGATATACTAAAATGACCCCCGAGGAAGTTATCGGGAATTTTGTAAGTTTTGAGTGCATGATCGAAGGCTCGAGGAAGATCAACGAGCTTGATGATTCCACCACATCCGAAGCTCAACCTGTCGCATTCAAGGCGACGGAGGAAAAGAAGGAGGAATCTACACCAAGTCGACAACCAATAGACACCTCCAAGCTCGACAATGAGGAAATGGCGCTCGTCATCAAAAGCTTCCGCCAAATCCTCAAACAAAGGAGAGGGAAAGACTACAAGTCCCGCTCCAAGAAGGTTTGCTACAAGTGTGGTAAGCCCGGTCACTTTATAGCTAAATGTCCATTATCAAGTGACAGTGACAGGGATAACGACAAGAAGGGCAAGAGGAGAGAAAAGAAGAAGTACTACAAGAAAAGGGGCGGCGATGCCCATGTTTGTCGGGAATGGGATTCCGACGAAAGCTCTAGCGACTCCTCCGACGACGAGGACGCCGCCAACATCGCCGTCACCAAGGGACTCCTCTTCCCAAACGTCGGCCACAAATGCCTCATGGCAAAGGATGGCAAAAAGAAGGTAAAATCAAGATCCTCCACTAAATATGAATCCTCTAGTGATGATAATGTTAGTGATGAGGAAGATAACTTGCATTCTCTTTTTGCCAATCTTAACATGGAACAAAAAGAAAAATTAAATGAATTGATTAGTGCTATTCATGAAAAAGATGACCTTTTGGATTCCCAAGAGGATTTTCTAATTAAAGAAAACAAGAAACATGTTAAGGTCAAAAATGCTTATGCTCTAGAAGTTGAAAAATGTGAAAAATTATCTAGTAAGCTAAACACTTGCCATGACACCATTGTCAACCTTAAAAATGAAAATGCTAGTTTAATTGCTAAAGTTGAGTCTCATGTTTGTGATGCTTCAATTCCCAATCTTAGAAATAGTAATGATGACTTGCTTGCTAAGATTAAGGAATTGAATGATTCTCTTGCTAGCCTTAGAATAGAAAATGAAAATTTGATTGCTAAGGCTAAAGATTTTGATGTTTGCAATGTTACTATTTCCAACCTTAGAAGTGAGAATGATATATTACATGCTAAGGTTGTTGAATTAAAATCTTGCAAACCCTCTACATCTAATAATGAGCATGTTTCTATTTGTACTAGATGTAGAGATGTTGATATCAATGCTATTCATGATCACATGGCTTTAATTAAACAACAAAATGATCATTTAGCTAAACTAGATGCTAAAATTGCCGAGCACAACTTAGAAAATGAGAAATTTAAATTTGCCCGTAGCATGCTTTATAATGGGAGACGCCCTGGCATTAAGGATGGCATTGGCTTCCAAAGGGGAGACAATGTCAAAATTAGTGCCCCTCCTAAAAGATTGTCAAACTTTGTTAAGGGCAAGGCTCCCATGCCTCAGGATAACGAGGGTTACATTTTATACCCTGCCGGTTATCCCGAGGACAAAATTAGGAAAATTCATTCTAGGAAGTCTCACTCTAGTTCTAACCATGCTTTCATGTATAAGAGTGAGATATCTAGTTCTAGGCAACCAACCCGTGCTAAGTTGCCTAAGAAGAAAATTCCTATTGCATCGAATGATCATAATATCTCCTTTAAAACTTTTGATGCATCTTATGTTTTGACTAACAAATCCGGCAAGGTAGTTGCCAAATATGTTGGGGGCAAGCACAAGGGGTCAAGAACTTGTGTTTGGGTACCCAAAGTTCTTGTGTCTAATGCCAAAGGACCCAAAACCATTTGGGTACTTAAAGTCAAGAACTAAACTTGTTTTGTAGGTTTATGCATCCGGGGGCTCAAGTTGGATACTCGACAGCGGGTGCACAAACCACATGACAGGGGAGAAAAGGATGTTCTCCTCATATGAGAAAAACCAAGATCCCCAACGAGCTATCACATTCGGGGATGGAAATCAAGGTTTGGTCAAAGGACTGGGTAAAATTGCTATATCACCTGACCATACTATTTCCAATGTTTTTCTTGTAGATTCTTTAGATTACAATTTGCTTTCCGTATCCCAATTATGTCAAATGGGCTACAAATGTCTATTCACTGATGTAGGTGTCACTGTCTTTAGAAGAAGTGATGATTCAATAGCATTTAAGGGAGTGTTAGAAGGTCAGCTATACTTGGTAGATTTTGATAGAGCTGAACTCGACACTTGCTTAATTGCTAAGACTAACATGGGTTGGCTCTGGCACCGCCGACTATCCCATGTTGGGATGAAGAATCTTCATAAGCTTCTAAAGGGAGAACACATTTTAGGATTAACAAATGTTCATTTTGAGAAAGACAGGATTTGTAGTGCGTGTCAAGCCGGGAAGCAAGTTGGAACCCATCATCCACACAAGAACATCATGACGACCGACAGGCCGCTTGAGCTACTCCACATGGATCTATTCGGCCCGATTGCTTACATAAGCATCGGCGGGAGTAAGTATTGTCTTGTAATAGTGGATGATTATTCTCGCTTCACTTGGGTGTTCTTTTTGCAGGAAAAATCTCAAACCCAAGAGACCTTAAAGGGATTCTTGAGACGGGCTCAAAATGAGTTCGGCTTAAGGATCAAGAAAATTAGAAGCGACAACGGGACGGAGTTCAAGAACTCTCAAATTGAAGGCTTCCTTGAGGAGGAGGGCATCAAGCATGAGTTCTCTTCTCCCTACACTCCACAACAAAATGGAGTAGTGGAGAGGAAGAATCGAACTCTATTGGACATGGCAAGAACCATGCTTGATGAGTACAAGACTTCGGATCGGTTTTGGGCCGAGGCGGTCAACACCGCTTGCTACGCCATCAACCGGTTGTATCTACACCGAATCCTCAAGAAGACATCATATGAACTCCTAACCGGTAAAAAGCCCAATATTTCATATTTTAGAGTTTTTGGTAGCAAATGCTTTATTCTTGTTAAGAGAGGTAGAAAATCTAAATTTGCTCCTAAAACGGTAGAAGGCTTTTTACTAGGATATGACTCAAACACAAGGGCATATAGAGTCTTTAACAAGTCCTCAGGACTAGTTGAAGTTTCTTGTGACGTTGTGTTTGATGAGACTAACGGCTCTCAAATAGAGCAAGTTGATCTTGATGAGATAGGTGAAGAACAGGCTCCATGCATAGCACTAAGGAACATGTCCATTGGGGATGTGTGTCCTAAGGAATCCGAAGAGCCTCTACATGCACAAGATCAACCATCCTCCTCCACTCAAGCATCTCCACCAACTCAAAATGAGGATGAGGCTCAAGTTGATGAAGTAGAAGATCAAGCAAATAAGCCACCTCAAGATGACGGCAATGATCAAGGGGGAGATGCAAATGATCTAGACAAGGAGGATGAAGAGCAAAGGCCGCCATACCCAAGAGTCCACCAAGCAATCCAACGAGATCACCCCGTCGACACCATTCTCGGCGACATTCATAAGGGGGTAACTACTAGATCTCGTATTGCACACTTTTGTGAACATTACTCTTTTGTTTCCTCTATTGAGCCACACAGGGTAGAGGAAGCACTACAAGATTCGGATTGGGTGGTGGCAATGCAAGAGGAGCTCAACAACTTCACTAGGAATGAGGTATGGCATTTGGTTCCACGTCCTAATCAAAATGTTGTAGGAACCAAATGGGTCTTCCGCAACAAGCAAGATGAGCATGGTGTGGTGACAAGGAACAAAGCTCGACTTGTGGCCAAGGGATACTCCCAAGTCGAAGGTTTGGATTTCAGTGAAACCTATGCACCTGTAGCTAGGCTTGAGTCAATTCGCATATTATTAGCCTATGCTACTTACCATGGCTTTAAGCTTTATCAAATGGACGTGAAAAGTGCCTTCCTCAACGGACCAATCAAGGAAGAAGTCTATGTTGAGCAACCTCCCGGCTTTGAAGACAGTGAGTATCCTAACCATGTCTATATGCTCTCTAAGGCGCTTTATGGGCTCAAGCAAGCCCCAAGAGCATGGTATGAATGCCTTAGAGATTTTCTTATTGCTAATGGCTTCAAAGTCGGAAAAGACGATCCTACACTCTTTACTAAAACTCTTGAAAATGACTTGTTTGTATGCCAAATTTATGTTGATGATATTATATTTGGGTCTACTAACGAGTCTACATGTGAAGAGTTTAGTAGGATTATGACACAGAAATTCGAGATGTCTATGATGGGGGAGTTGAAGTATTTCTTAGGATTCCAAGTAAAGCAACTCCAAGAGGGCACCTTCATTAGCCAAACGAAGTACACTCAAGACATTCTAAACAAGTTTGGAATGAAGGATGCCAAGCCCATCAAGACTCCCATGGGAACAAATGGGCATCTCGACCTCGACACGGGAGGTAAGTCCGTGGATCAAAAGGTATACCGGTCGATGATTGGTTCATTGCTTTATTTATGTGCATCTCGACCGGACATTATGCTTTCTGTATGCATGTGTGCAAGATTCCAAGCCGACCCTAAGGAATCACACCTTACGGCCGTAAAACGAATCTTGAGATATTTGGCTTATACACCTAAGTTTGGGCTTTGGTACCCTCGGGGATCCACTTTTGATTTAATTGGTTATTCGGATGCCGATTGGGCGGGGTGTAAGATTAACAGGAAGAGCACATCGGGGACTTGCCAGTTCTTGGGAAGATCCTTGGTGTCATGGGCTTCAAAGAAGCAAAATTCGGTCGCTCTTTCCACCGCCGAAGCCGAGTACATTGCCGCAGGTCATTGTTGCGCGCAACTACTTTGGATGAGGCAAACCCTGTGGGACTACGGTTACAAATTAACCAAAGTCCCTTTGCTATGTGATAATGAGAGTGCAATCAAAATGGCCGACAATCCTGTCGAGCATAGTCGCACTAAACACATAGCCATCCGGTATCATTTTCTTAGGGATCACCAACATAAGGGGGATATCGAGATTTCTTACATTAACACTAAAGATCAATTAGCCGATATCTTTACCAAGCCCCTTGATGAACAAACCTTTACCAAACTTAGGCATGAGCTCAATATTCTTGATTCCCGCAACTTCTTTTGTTAGATTGCACACATAGCTCATTTATATACTTTTGATCATATCTCTTTTATATGCTATGACTAATGTGTTTTCAAGTCTATTTCAAATCAAGTCATAAGTATATTGAAAGGGAATTGGAGTTTTCGGCGAAGAAAAAGGCTTCCACTCCGCAACCCATCCTTCGTCGTCGCTCCAAGCCACTCTCCATCTTTGGGGGAGAGAGCAAAAGGACTTCATCTTTGGTATAATCTTAACTCATTTGTTTATGACCAAAGGGGAAGAAATCACTTCGAGGGCTCTAATAATTCCGTTTTTGGCGATTCATGCCAAAGGGGGAGAGAATATGAGCCCAAAGCAAAAGGACCGCACCACCACCAATTTCAAAAACTTAGTGTTTTCCAAGAGTATTTATCAACTGGTATCTTATTGAGTTCAAAAGGGGGAGAAAATAGTTTTTCAATTTGAATCATCAAAACCCTCTTGAACACTAAGAGGATGATTTCATTTAGGGGGAGTTTTGTTTAGTCAAAGGAAAGGCATTTGAAACAGGGGGAGAAAATTTCAAAACTTGAAAATGCCTTGCAAACTCTTATTCATTTACCTTTGACTATTTGCAAAAGAACTTTGAAAAGGATTTACAAAAGAGTTTGCAAAAACAAAACATGTGGTGCAAGCGTGGTCCAAAATGTTAAATAAGAAAGAAACAATCCATGCATATCTTGTAAGTAGTTACATTTGCTCAATTCCAAGCAACCTTTACACTTACATTATGCAAACTAGTTCAATTATGCACTTCTATATTTGCTTTGGTTTGTGTTGGCATCAATCACCAAAAAGGGGGAGATTGAAAGGGAATTAGGCTTACACCTAGTTCCTAAATAATTTTGGTGGTTGAATTGCCCAACACAAATCTTTGGACTAACTAGTTTGCTCTAGTGTATAAGTTATACAGGTGTCAAAGGTTCACACTTAGCCAATAAAAAGACCAAGTGTTGGGTTCAACAAAAATGCAAAGGAGCAACCGAAGGCTCCTCTGGTCTGGCGCACCGGACTGTCCGGTGTGCCACCGGACATGTCCGGTGCACCAGAGGACTCCGACTCGAACTCGCCACCTTCGGGAATTTCCAGAGGCACTCGCGCTATAATTCACCGGACTGTCCGGTGTGCACCGGACATGTCCGGTGCTCCATGGAAGGACGGCCTCAGGAACTCGCCAGCCTCGGGTTTTCACTCCAGCCGCTCCGCTATAATTCACCGGACTGTCCGGTGTACACCGGACTGTCCGGTGCATCTGCGGAGCAACGGCTACTTCAAGCGCCAACGGCTACCTGCAGCGCATTTATTGCGCGCCAGCGCGCGCAGAGGTCAGGCACGCCCATGCTGGCGCACCGGACATCCTACAGTACATGTCCGGTGCGCCACCGGACATCAAGGCGGGCCCAGAAGACAGAACTCCAACGGTCAATTTCCAACGGCACTGGTGACGTGGCGGGGGCACCGGACTGTCCGGTGTGCACCGGACTGTCCGGTGCGCCATCAAACAGACGGCCTCCACCAACGGTCAAGTTGGTGGTTGGGGCTATAAATACCCCAACCACCCCACCATTCATAGCATCCAAGTTCACCACTTCTCAACTACTACAAGAGCTCTAGCATTCAATTCTAGACACACCAAAGAGATCAAATCCTCTCCATATTCCACACAACGCCCTAGTGACTAGAGAGAGAGATTTGCTTGTGTTCTTTTGAGCTCTTGCGCTTGGATTGCTTTCTTCTTTCTTGATTCTTTCTTGTGATCAAACACTCACTTGTAATTGAGGCAAGAGGCACCAATTGTGTGGTGGCCCTTGCGGGAAGTTTGATTCCCAAGTGATTTGAGAAGAGAAGCTCACTCGGTCCGAGGGACCGTTTGAGAGAGGGAAGGGTTGAAAGAGACTCGGCCTTTGTGGCCTCCTCAACGGGGAGTAGGTTTGCAAGAACCGAACCTCGGTAAAACAAATCCGCGTGTCACACTCTTCATTTTGCTTGCGATTTGTTTTGCTCCCTCTCTTGCGGACTCGTTTATATTTCTAACGCTAACCCGGCTTGTAGCTGTGATTATTTTTGAGAATTTCAGTTTCGCCCTATTCACCCCCCCTCTAGGCAACTTTCACAGTGCACACAAGACCATGAGGAATACCTACAGGCGTATGTCCGAAGGTTCTTGCGACTGAGAGCACAAGCGCCCACATTGCCTAATGAAATTGTCATTGAGGCCATTATCAAGGGTCTTCGGCTAGGAACTACAGCCCAATACTTCGCCAGGAAACCTCCCCAAACTCTGGATAAGTTGCTTCAGAAAATGGATGAGTACATCCGGGCTGACAATGACTTAAGACAAAGAAGAGAGGAAGCTTACAGATTTTCTGAGATGACTAGGGGCTTCGGAGGGAGAGTCCACCCTAGGCATGTGAGATCAATTCATAGCTCCAGTCAGAATGATGAAAAAGGAAGCCAGCTTCAGAGGCCACAGCACACCTCACAGTCTTCGGTACAGCAGCAAAGCTCCTTTAGGCCGCCAGCTCCAAGGGGCAGAGGCACCAGGGGCTTCGGAGGAAGATATGGGGATCAGCCCAGGAAAATCTACTGCTTATTCTGTGGAGAGGACAAAGGTCACACTACAAGAACCTGCCAGATCACAATCTTGAAGCAAAAGGAGATTGCCGAAGCAAAAGCTCGGCAGAATCAGCCGAAGCAAGTCCTACATACTGCTTCGTGCCACTCTCCTTACATACCGGAATATGTGGGCAACCAACCTGCAGCTTCTGTTGCTTCAGCAAGTCATTCACAGGCTTCCTGGCCTCAGCTCCCACCGCCACCACTACTGTAGCCTACATATTCCCGAAGCCAGCAGCCAGAAGGGCGCCAACACTCCCAACAACAACGTGACTTCAGAGAGGAGTCCGAAGCTCGTATAGTCAATAGTACTGTACCAGAATCAAAGCACATATTACTGAGCAATATCCTACTTCCTAAATGCTTTTTTATTCTAGGTTATTTTGTTTCTGAATAAGGAATAAGCCATGAAAACTTAGTTTTATTTTTGTAATGATTTTGTTTCTATCAGAATGAAATATATCTTCTTCACAAACTTACGAAGCTCAAAAGTCGTTCCTAAGGGAATGCAGAGCTAAAATTGTCGAAGCTACAAAAAGTCGTTCCTAAGGGAGCGCAGCGTAAGTTTTCTGCTCAAAAATCGTTCCAAAGGGAATGCAGAGCTAAATACCACCAAAATATAAGGCGAAGAAATTCAAAAGTCGTTCCTAAGGGGATGCAGAACTTATACCACCGAAATAGAAGGCGAAGAAGTTCAAAAGACGTTCATAAGAGGATGCAGAACTTATTTCACCGAAATAGAAGGTGAAGAAGCTCAAAAGTCGTTCCTAAGGGGATGCAGAGCTTGTGTATTCCAGTGTGGGCGTGTGGGTGTGTGTCTTCGGCATCTTCATCATTTTGCATCATTTCATCACATCATTTCGCATAACATCACATCATACATCATATCGCATCAATGGCACGAGAATTGAATACGAAGCTGGTCTTCGGCAAAATGCTTCGTCAAAACAAAAAGGTGCTAAGGCATGAAGTAAGCTTCGGGAAATATTGTTTCATCGGCCTGGTCACAAAGAGGGGATTTCTCTTTACGAAGCATGGATATCTTTCTTTACAAAGCGTGAATCTTTTTCTTTACGAAGCATGAAAAGAAGGAAAGGTGTTTTTCGCCGAAGGCTCAAAAACGGTATGTATGTAAGTTTCATGCATCGCAAAGAAATGAATTACAATAATTTACATATTCGATTCAAAGTTACACACATCGAATATTACAGTTTTGTCACAATAAAAGCACAATGTCTTTTCTAGTGTCTCTTACATTGACCAGTACAAAATGTTTTTACAATAAGTGATATTCCTCTTAAAGGACTTTCTCTGCAACTTCGTTCAGTAATTTGTTAACAACTTCATCGACAATAGATTCAGCCATGTTAATGATCTCCAGCGCTTCCTTCATTTTTGGATCAGCCAGGGGATCGAAGGTTCCGGCGGTGGAGATAATTCAGCTGAAGTAGGAAAAATTAATTAGTCCGAAGCCACAAAAACAAATGCCGAAGCTGAAAACTAAAAAATATTACCTATACGCTTTTTTGCGCTCTGCAGCTTCTTCAGCTTGTCTTGCTTCTACTCGGGCGTCATGGGTATCTTTTTCACTTTTCTTTATAATCTCATGGGCCATCTCTCGGCCACCATTCACCCAGACGTCATTATAGAATTTTCCACCCATCAAGGTTGCTTCAGCCGAAGGATCCTTCGTATCATCTACGGAGAAGGCAGCTTCGGTCTGGGCCATGTTTTAATATGGTCGCATCCAGCCTTCTCCAAGATGGCTAAAATTCCCCAAGCACCGGAAAACACACAAACATCCCCGCGATCACTCAAAATTTCTTCAAAGGTTTCAGCTTCTCCACTTATCCATTCAACAACACCTTCGGGATCGCCTCTTATGAAGTTTTCTTCAGTAGAATAGGCACCCACTTCGGCGAAGCTAGCTTTTATTTTCTTTACGCAATCCAAAGACTTCTCAAAGCACCTCTCCTTGGATGTGCGAAGTTCTTCAACATTTTTCTCTGGATAATTTTTCCAATATTCGCTGATTTCTTGATTAGTTTGAGCGACTGCGCATTTTTCCTTAGCTTCGGCCAGTTGCCTCCGAAGATCTTCAATTTCCATTTTCTGGGCTTCGGTCTGAGCTTTATAGTTAGCTTCATCTTCCTTTACTTCATTTACCAATGAAATTAAGATTTTGTCTTTTTCCAGACCTTCGTTTCTTAATTCAATAACTTCTGAACTAAGGTTATTTAGAGCCATTGTATAGCTTTCATCTTCAATATTCTTCTGTGCCCTTAGGGCATTGCTAAGAATCAAGCCCTGTAAATAAGAAGAAAGAATTAAGTATGACAATAAAATATGCTAGTTTCCAACTTAAAAGTAAACTTTTATACCTTTATACTATTGTATGTTAGGCTGTCAGCAAGTTCATCCTTCGATAAAATCGAAAGGCCGTCTTCTAGCTTCAGGAATCCGATGCTCTTACCTATCTCCCGACAGACGGATATTTCTTTGTTATCCGAGAGACAGTACAGAAAATCTTCTTCATCACTACCATTGAACACTAACGCCCCCTTCGGATATTTCAATTTTTGGTCGTAGTGTCGTGCTTCTAGCATTTCTTCTTGGGATAGTTCTTTTCCCAAAGCATGACGAATGATGTAGTCAATGCTTTTGTTCGAAGCTTCGGGAGCAGGAGCTTCGATCTTTTCAGACGCAATCTGCTCTGTCGTTTTTTCCTTAGGCTCAGCAAGCTCCATCTCAGTGGGCATTGAAGGCCTAGCTTCAGCTTCAGTTTGAGCTTGCGTAGCTTTGGTTTCTGCTTGCCTAGTTTTGGCTTCGGGCTGCGTCTTTGTAGTTTCAGCAACTTTCTTTGTAACAGTAGGGCTTAAAACCTTCGTAGTTTCTAGCACAACATCCAGCACGTTGGCCATTCTCCTCCTCTTGGGAGTTGCAGCAGAAGCTTTTTGCACCTTCGACAGTTTTGTCTCTGTCAGAGGGCTCAGAATTTTTGGCACTTTTATTATTTCTTCTATTTTTGACTTTTTAGCCCTATCAACCTTAGCCTCGACTGACTCGGCTATGGGTACCTTCGGCATTACGGTCGCCTCTTCAGTGCTCTGTGCAATCGGACCAGTTTCTGTTGCTTCGGCTGCTGAGGAGGACCCTGCGTCGAATTCAGGCACTACGACCGGTTCAATATAGCACGGTCGGTGGGTCAGAACCTTCACCTTTTTGCTCTTCGGCACAGGCTCAGCTGGAATGACCGAAGCAACAATCTTCCTCTTTTTTTCTTGTCCTCGCAGCAGGTAGCGATAATCGAGGTATATGAAGTCGATCGCATCAAAAAACCTGTTCAGTCTTTTCTTCCCTCGACCTCCGAAGGTTGCGGACAGAGCATTATCTTCGGCCTTGGAGTAAGCTCCAAGCAACTCATCGCTGGTAGCTTCAATATACTTCAACCAATCGTCGTTTGGCTCATCAAACTTCTCCCTAAATCTAAAGGTATATTTTAGTCGGACCAGACCACCATCACTAGAATCAGTGGTGGTCTCCTTCGGCATTTCCCAGCTTTCCACAAGCGGCCATACCCTAAAGGCTATATGTTCTTGAATTAAATCTCTTGTGCCAATGAAGGAGCAAACAGTGCTGAAAGCCCTCTGGCACGCTTCGACAGCGTCATCAATTTCTACCTTCGGCCTTTTGAGGCCGAAGCGGGACCAGATGGGGCGTTGGATGATTTCTTTAATGTCTTCCCTTGCCTTTAAATCATTCTTCACATAAAACCACTCTTCCATCCAGGCTCCGGCCCATCTCTTCCGAAACGTTGGCACCGTGTGGCTTGCGTTGGGGCGAGCAATAAATCCATAATAACTGAAGTTGTTGTGGTACTGTTCTTTGTTAGTGGCCTTCATCTCATATAAGAGCTCGTGCATACTGCAGAAGCACTTCGCGCTTGGCTCTAGCCCCTGACTCCTCACAGCCCAGACAAAAATCCCCATCCTCATTATAGCTTCAGGGGTGATCTGATGAAGGAAGATCTGGTAGATCTTCAGCACTTCAACTACAAACTTGCTCAAAGGAAACCGAAGTCTAGCCTTGAAAAAGCTTCGGTAGATAACAACTTCGTTTTCCTCAGGAGCAGGGACGTTGTTGTCTCCGCCAGCCCTCACGATAGACATGTCCCGAAAGTACCTTCGTCTCATGTTCTCAAGATGACTCTGTTTAATGGTCGATTTTCCAAAGACAACATGGCTTGGCCGCCAGGGCCGATCTTCAGAATCTTCATCCCCACTTTCCACATTATAGCTATCACTGTCACCAGTATCTTCAGATAAACCTTCCAGTATCTCTTTAGTAATCTTCTCTGTGTTTGTTTTTGCCATTGACTCAATAAATCCAGCAATATAAGGATCTTCAACCTTCTTCTCCTCAAACAGCTTCGTCTCTTCAGTCAGCTTCACCTTCTCAATCATTTTTCCCCAGACATGGTGAAAACGCATCTTTTAACCGAAGCTCAAAAAGCTTGAAAATCTAGCGAGCGCTAGTGAGCAAGAGCTAAAAGTTTGAGAAAATAATGCAAATGGTAGAAACAGCGTATCAAATGATGCCGGTGTGAGTTCATATTTATACGCCTAGCACGCTGCAACTTGGAGGGCCCTGTCTGTCATTAATTGTTGCTATTCTAGCAAAGGGAAGGTGTTTTTTCGGACCTTCGGCTTAAGGCCTTCGTTCACGTCGCAGTCTGAATTTGTTGTTATAACAAATTAATACTGTGAGGGGCTACTGTTGGGGGCCTTCGTATTCCGAAGGTCCTCAAAAACATGATTAACAATGTTTCCCAAGCATAATATATATACAGGAACCTTCAGACTCAGAATGAAGTCGTACACAATATGGAAAGCAGGGTCAGAATGATGGGTGAACCAGCGCCGAACCTGCGCGCAAGGGAGCTTCGGCTCAATAGCAGAAAAAGGAACCGACTTAAGGAGGAAAAGGCTATCTAGTCCTCGACAGATTGTTCTTAATTCAATAGTGAACATGAAGGGCATAAGTGTAATTTTACACAGGCTGTGCCCTGTGCCCATAAATAGATGAACAGTACCCCCGTACTGTTCACGCTGACTTGTACTCGCTCGTGCGTCACATTTGTACTTTTGCCTTCTCTCAAGCCGAAGGTACAAATGTAATTCAATATTGTCATTATTCATTCATGATAGCATAATATAACAAATATATATTAATAATGCCATATGATTATGCATGTTATTTCTCATGTTTCATATGCTTCGTTTTTCATTAATGTATACGGTGATCACGAAGGTACGTTCTTCATGACCTTCGTCCGAAGATCGTTATATCCTAAGGGGAATAATGCTTTAAAGGACGAAGGGCATTAATCATTAACCTCTTTTTGTGTTGCCTTGTTCTTAATTCATAGCATTTGAGAACAAGTCCCCAACACTAACCATATCACGTCTAGTTCCACTTGTCCTTCTTTGTAGTTTTACAACAATATGGTCAACTTTAAGAAGGGGAGCAAGGTTGAATGACATCAAGCACTACATTAACACCTTTTGTAGGCACCAACGACTTTGAGTTGAAGACGACTCAAAACCAAGAAGAAGAAAATGATGAGTACATGGATGTCAACTATATGGTCAAGGCCCAATCAATCATAGAGTCACAAGCTCAAGGGGAGTTGAAGTCCAGTTTATTCGCGAATCTGGTTCAGACTGGAGGAGTGGGTCTCGCGAAAACGGACGCCCAAGCTACATACGAACTCTGTTTTCGACGTTCTAAATACCGTTGGAAATCTAAGGAGATAAGATTTCTAACCAAACTGGCCCCAGGTCAATATATGGTTGGAGCTGATCAGAATCATCATAGCAAGATTATATCCAAAATCTGCCAGAAATCAGAGGCGCCTGTTTTTGGGCCTAAAGGCCTTGTACATCCTAGGATTGCTCGACCACCCCCTTAGTCACCGCCTAAGTCAAGGATGACTCCAATTAAAGTGGGGGAGAATGATGAGGACATGACTCCCATACAAACAATGTATGGACCGACAACACGAGCACGTGCACGGAAGCTGAATATACAGTTTCGTTCTAACCTAGTCAATTGTGTTTTAAATCTTGGAACTTTGGAGAGGAGTATCAAATCTTGGGAGAGGCAAAAATGTCGAGGAGGAGCAGCAAGGGCGTCCACAACAGGAAGGAGATCAAGTCCGATTTGGCTGTGGTTCCATCTCGGGTTCCAGAACCAGTCTGTACTAAAATAGACACTTAGGACGCATCCAGACTCTGATTGCGACGGAGTTGATATGGTTAGAGAGATAATAAGATTATCTAACCAACCCAACTAGCCCCACATTAAAATTCATCTAGAGTCAACGGGAATCGTCGAAACAAGTAAGCGCTCAGATTCTGTTTTGGTGCTACGACACCGTCTATTGGGTTGTTGGGGCGTGTATCGTGTTAGAGCCCATTAGGGGTACCTCCAGGGGTTGTGCACGCCCCTAACCTCTATTTTAACAACAACCACCACCACATTAGAGTTTGGATTTTGCTTAGATCATATCTGTCATCGAATAGTGTCGTCGTTCATCGGTTTGTGATCAGACCCCAACTCATGATCAATACAGTTTTGATTGTGTTCTACCTATTCTTGCTTGTGTTATTGATTGCGCATGTAGGGATAAGCTTCGTTGAGAGGTCACAAGTGTGTCATGGGCGATAGCCAACGGAGCAGTGGTGTAGTGATTGCAAGGATCCGTGTGCTCGAAGCCTTGGATCATCAACATCGAGATCTCTACCTAATCAAGTTATCATATCTCACGGAAGATCGAGCCTTCGCCTTTATCACTTGTCCTGGATCTTGGCCTTCACGTTGTCGATGTGTCCGAGGACTCCACCTCCATTGTGATGGTCATCCCGGTCAGGGTCTTCACGAAGATCTACATCTTGGCAGGCGTGCCCTGGTACGGTGGCGACCGCCCTTACCTGAGTTGGCGCTGGTTCTCGCCTGCGGTGGCGACAGGGTCTTGTCTGTAGGCTTGGCAGTGGGCTGGGTTCGGGGTGGATCCCTGCGTTTTTAGACCCTAGGGAGGCGTGGGCGGGTCCAAGTCTACCCATGCGGGTTCGAGGACCCGAGTAATAACGTGTACGGGATGGATCTGCAGTATCCCCCATAGGTTTTATATGGGGGCCCAAATTATAAACCCTAGGTATAAAAGTCTCCAACATAATGCACCACTTGACCACCCCTAGATCCTGGTCACTACTGCTCATTTGTTGTTTGTTGCCACCGCGACATCGCCCCGCTCCTGGTACTGGTAGCCGTCGCTGATCGCTCCTGCTAGTCAGCATAATTTCGACTAGCAGGAGCGGACGGCGATGGCTACCAGTACCAGGAGGGCGCGACGTCGCATCGGCTACCAACAGATAGTGACCGGGATCTAAGAGTGGTCGAGTGGGGTATTGTGATGGAGACTTTTATACTTAGGGCTCCTTTGGATAATGAATACCCACAGGGATCCTAGCCCAATCCGCGGGGGGCATGAGGCCTGTGTGCTTTTCTTCCCTGGTTATCCCGGACTACCATTTGCATGCTACATAGGCCAAAATTGCCACAGGCCTTTTTCACCTCATCCCTGTTAATCCACGAGGGAAACAAAAAACTGCTCTGGCCTCGTGTTTATCGTTCCTGTCGAAGCTCTCATCTAGTCTGTCTCTGTCACAACAGCCATGGTGGCTAGGGTTTACACCACCGGCTTCCATCCGTAGGAAAAACCTCCTCATCTGAAATCAGTCGTTGCCCTCCATCCTCACATGCCCATGCTGCTTGTCGCCCCTCTCCACCACCAGGAATCATTTAGTTCACCCGATTCAGTGCATCACATCTGCAACCGTGCGTCTAGTTCTTGCTTTGCTTAGCTGACGCGGTCTCTGCAATAGATCAGGCCTGAGGTGAGCTATGCTTGTCACATCCTTGACTAGGCTCACACGCAAACACTACAGTAAGTACACTAGTATAACCAAGATGTCCATTGATGTGATAGAATTTGTGGTGTCGTCTCAAGCAGCTGCATGATTTCTGTGATTTTTGGTTCTGTCTCAAGCATCTGTCTGATTTTTGTGATGATTGGTGACATCTCAAGCAGAAGCAGTTGCTCGATTTTTGGTGCCGTCTTAAGCATCTGCCTAATTTTTGCATGTTTAAATAAAGGGAAATAGTGTTCTCAGGATGTAGATTAGTGGTGATAATCATCATAACATTTCTGATTCGATTATTGAAGTGACAAGCTAGCTAGCTAGTCGTCACTCATCAAGTGGTTGGAATTACCAATTACCAAAGAATGCATCTTTGACATGAGAAGATGAATGCATGGCAGATCGGCTTTGACTCTTGCAGACTTGCAGTGGTCTAGCTGCCTTCAAGACTGATGAGGTTGTGGGGGCATGATGACGACACCGATCATATATATAGTTTCATTATTTATTTTATTTTTGGGGAAGCTAGATATAGAAACTATTGAATTGACATCAATTTATCTATTTTTTGTTCTTATATCAGTTAACCTGTTTGCTGTGTTGTTACATGTTTTTTGAGAACATGCATTATATTTCCATGTTTGTCCAAACAGATCTGATATTAGCAGTTTAATAATATTTATCTTACTATTTTTTAATACTATAAATAAGTTAGGCACTATTTTCAACTCTTAGATAATGGGCTCTAATAACAAGATTATGGAATATCGAAAGAAAAAATTAGGAAATTCATGCAATTTCATCAAGAAGAAGATGATGAACTATTTTTGTAATAGTTCCTACCATACTTCAGTGCCTTAATGATGAGAAAAGGCAAGTTCATACTTCTGAATATACTGGTGCTAAAAAGATGAAGGAAATTCTAGAAGGGCATGAGAGTTGGTGAAAGTCAGAGTTTCGTATGGAGCCAGAGATTTTTAAGGCAACATGCAACTATCTTAGGCGGGAGGGGTTGTTGCGTGACACACGGAGAGTTACCATTCAGGAGCAGCTAGGAGCCTAGGAATGTTTCTATTCATGATATCACACAATGCTAGCAATGAAAGACTGAAGAAAACATTCCAACATAGTGGGGAAACAGTCCATAGGCACATAAAGGCAGTTTTCAATATAATTCCAACTCTCATCCACAATTTTTGAAGCTTCCTAGTTCCAACCAAACTCACCCCAATATTACAATAGAGCCTCAATTCTGGCCTTTTTTAAGGTGAGACATAGACACTTGACTCAATAGTTTCCTAACCTTTGTTGCATCTTAAATCTGACTTGTTCATCTATAGAACTGTATTGGTGCCATTGATGGTACACATGTCCCCATCACAACTTCAGAAGAGAAAGCCCCTCCATATAGAAATAGAAAAGGCACATTGTCTCAGAATGTGATGGTAGCATGTGACTTCAATCTGAACTTCACATTTATATCCTGTGCATGGGAAGGGTCTACTTCAGACGCCGGAGTTCTTCGATCAGCTATTAGCAAAGGTTTTCATATGCCAGAAGGAAAATTCTACCTTGTGGATGGTGGATATGCAAACACACCAGAATTCCTTGCACCATATCGTGGAGTTCGGTACCATTTGAGTGAATTTAGTAGGCGATGCTCATCTCATGCAAGTGAATATGCTAATCACAAGGAAATATTCAATCACCACCATGCAATCCTTAGAAACCATATTGAGAAGGTATTGGGGTTCTAAAGAAGATATTTCAAATCCTGAAAGTGGGTACACATCATCCCATAGAATCTCAGATAAAAATTCCAGCAGCTGCAACTGTCTTTCATAACATAATTAGAGGCTTAAATGGAGATAAGGGGTGGCTAGATGAGCAACCTACTTATATCCAACCAAGTGATCATATCGACCTACCCGAAGGAGATGGGAACTATCCAAATGACGTGGAGTGTCTTAACTTACAAGATCATAC
This sequence comes from Zea mays, assembly GCF_902167145.1. NCBI lineage: Eukaryota > Viridiplantae > Streptophyta > Magnoliopsida > Poales > Poaceae > Zea > Zea mays. Next base: position 60,352,171 of record NC_050098.1, read on the forward strand.
TGGAAGCATACTTCGAGATCAGATTGCCATGCAAATGTGGGAACGCTACAATCAAAACTAATCTTAAGAAATGCATTAAGCTAATGTATAATTGTTGTTGCTATATTAAGTTATGTATAACTGTTGCTGCTATATTAAGATAATGTATGTGCAACTGTTGCTGCTATGTTGAACTTCTTGAAACTTATTAAATGTATTATTATTGGCGTTATATGTTTTCTTGAAGCTTGTTTGTGAATGAGCTTCTTGAAGCTTGTTTGTGAATGAGCTGATACATTTGTAGTCAAGTTTTCTTATTTATCTCCACTGTATAGCTTGTGAGTTGTCCTGTTCATCGAGTGTTTTTTCTCGGTATAGCTATGAGTAAAGGAGAAAACTCTAGGGCTCATTGGAACTTCGATAAAGAAAAAGGCCTAGCTGATATATTGAATGAGCACAATCATCAAAGTTTCCGGGGGCAAAATGGATGGGCGACCAAAGGGTGGAAGAGCATTGTGAAGAGTTTTAACGAAAAGTTTCCATCTGATGGGTTTACAAAGGGTCAGATACAAGAAAAGGAGAAAGAGCTTAAAGCAAACTACAAGGCAATCCGTGATGGAAAAAAGAAAAGTGGTGCAGGATGGAATGAATCTTTGTGCATGATTAATGCTGAGCCAGTAATATGGGAAAAGTTTATCCATGTAAGGTCATAACCGTTTATCCATGAAAAGTTTCATTTTATGCCTTGTTTATATATTAATAAATCTTTTATTTTGTATTCAATATGATATTCCAAGGTTGAAGAAATTCCAAGCAAATCATTCCCTTTGTTTTATGAACTGAAAAAATTACATGAAGGTATTGTAATAATTGTATCGCTTACATTTCAGTTAATTAAGTTAGATAAAACTAGGATAACTCATTGATTTCCTAAAGACCAATCCGTTAGTGGAGTGGCAACTAGCTAGCTTTGTTTAAGAATACTAGTAAAAAAATCTTTTTTGTCTCTCTTTTAGAGTCATTTGTGTTCTTTCTTTGTCTATTTGCTATGTGAAATAGGAAGCATTGCTACAAGTGATTTAAACTTCACATCAACTGAACCAGCACCCCAACCAACTGAACATGTTAGCACTATTGATATTGATGCTCATGATTCTCACCTTAACCCTTTCCTTGCAAATGTTGATGATCGCATGCCATCTAGTGGACCATAGACATAGATGAGATAGAAACACCATCTTCATCTTGCTCTAAAAACCTTGAAAATAGGATTGGGAAGAAAAGAAAGCTTAGTATTGCTGGTGTTTTACAAAACTATGTGGACATAAGGGCAAATGAAACAAAAATATTTATGAATGAACTCAATGAGACAACTAAGGAAGCAGATGACTATTCTATCAAGCGATGTCTAGATCTTCTAGAATCAATTGAAGAACTTTCAGATGAGGAAAAGGCGCAGGCAACAAATGTGCTGAAGTGTGAGGTCAACAAAGAAATTTTCATGAACTTCAAGATTCCAAAGGTTCGTTTGTTATGGGTCAAAGGTGAAATCGCTCCCAAGGTAACTTACTTTCATATGTTTATACTTCTAGCCAATTAACTTATTTATTTGCACATATTCCTAGCCCATCTTCTCACTCCGAACTTAATTACGAGCATTATAACAAATTCTACCTGCAACTGCTTGTCTACAAAATGAAACTTTGTATTAATATAAGAAAATGAAACTTTTATTAATATAGGAGTATTGTCATTCATTTTACGCCTTACTAAAAACTGAGCAAATCATCCACATCTGATGCTACATGTAGCTGCTTATCTGCATCTAATGCTACCTGCATCTGTTTTTAGTTTTCATTCAGGAGAGAGTGCTTTGGGTTGCAAACTCCATCATTAGCTTCCTTTATTTTAGGCTTTTGTCAGTTTTCATATAATCTGTGGGGGGGGAGTCTAAGGACCATGTTTTTTTCACTCTAGCTAATACTTCTCATAAAGTTGGATACCAAGATGATTGCATGTAACTATTTCACTTTTATGTAACTATAGGTCTAATCTACATTGTATCGTGGCTGCCGGTGGTGTTTACACACTGATGGCTGCAAATGGTACTTACATTTTTGGCTTCTTTGTATCTGGTTTTGAGACATTGTAGTGAAGGTTGACATGGGAAACTCTTGTATGAACTTTGGAATAGTTATCTTTGGAGTGCCTTATGACAATTTACCTTTTTATGTACTTCGGATTTGTATGGAATATTTTCATTTGATGCATGTACTTCGGATTTGTGTGAATATTTTTATCCCTGCTAATAATTTTATGTATTGCAGCAACAATTTACATTTATCTGTTTTCTGATTTTTCTATTTTTTTGTTGGTCGGGATTTTAATCCCTATCTCTTCCAAAAATACATAAGGTAAAATCACCTCTAGAGGGTTCTAATCACCTAGTAGGGCAGGGATGTCTGGTGTAGGGTGGAAATTCCCTTCGGGGTGTAAACCCATATGTATTTTCTTCCCAAGCATCCAAAGGAGCCCTTAGTGCTAGTTTGGGAGCTAGAAAACTGGAGGGAATTGAAGGGGCTATAATCCCCTTCTTATTCAACTAGGTGAGTACTCGTGCGTTGCAATGGAAACATATAATAACATAATAACTTATATACAAAATGTGTCTTTATATTGTTATAAAAAAATATTTCATAATCCATTTGTAATCCTAGCCATACATAAATTTTGTTATTTTAATTTAGCTGTTTCACTACTCCATTGCAACCATCAGTATCATGCAGACTTCGATATATGTCACGATTTGCATGGTCTCATCATTGAAGAGCACGTGTCACACCTGCCGGAAGAAGTTCCCTCGTACATTGTCAGTCATCAGGTACGCACCACTATACACGCTTGCTTAAACAAAAAAGCAAGTGTATGTGTTTGCGAAGAGAATTAAAGGCAGGCCGGCACAAAAGCTATCCCGACGATGGCGAGTGGTCATTGTTGTCGGTCCTCCTCTGCGTCACCTCTGGTGCCAAGATGACGCCATAGTCATTGATATAGTACTCGTCGAATGTGCACGACATGGCGAATACTGATGACTCTTGGCTGGGCTGTCAAACGAAGTGCACCCCGGGCTCATCAGCGAGGTAGTACACCTAGCCGTTGCACCACCGGATGTGCTACTCCTCTACATAAATCTTGTTCGAGGACACTCACACAACGTCAGCAACGACCGTCGTCCCAGCGCACAAGAATTCATGGCCGGTCAGTAGTGACTTACGTGGGAGGTTGAGCTTCAGGTGGATGATGAGATGGACGGTGTGACAGCGCCGTTGTCGGATGCGGTGCCCATAACAACCCAAGAGTCGTCGGCGTTGGTGACGACCATGAAGTCCCCCTATTTGAAGATGGACAGCGCGGTGCAGCCGCTTTGGACCGCGTCCAAGCGGCGGCTGTGCCGGAGCTTGCCGAACACAACGACGCATGCGACCACGTAGTACTGCTTCCAGAGGTCGAACTGGCAGTCGCCAAGCTTCTTTTCGTCGTCAATGAGCGACGCCAACGCGAGCGTCTCCTGTCAGTGGTGTTTGTTCAGGGTTTCCAAGTAAGAAACATGGATTCATCTTTGGCGTTGGTTTATGAAAATGACTCACAAGTCAGATCCATGGAAAAATATTACGGAGAATAAATGTCACACATATAAAAAAGAATTTAAGTTGAAAACATTATTCAAACAAAAGAAATTGCATGCAAAGCTCTTTTTTAAATACTACTCCCTCCATCCAAAAATATAATTCAGGAATCTCGTTGATAATTATCTACTACTAAACATTGTGCAAAGGTAGCAGGTGGGCTTTGGGAGAGATGTAGTAGATATTTTTACTGTAACAGATATTGACATAAACACACATGTGGTGTAGTGGTAGCTACGAGCACATTTGCTTGAGAGGTTGCAGGTTCGAATCCCATTGGAACCACATTTGTGTTTTTTTAATTTAATTTTAGCTAGGCGTGGGAATGGGAATGGGATTTGCGGGGAGGGGGGAATGAGAAAGACAGTGCGGGGAGAGGGGAATGGGAATGACAGAACACGGAATGGCAGTCGGGAATGGGAATGGGCTTTACGGGGAGGGAGAATGAGAAAAACAGTGCGGGGAGGGGGAATGGGAATGGCAGAACACGGAATGACATCCTACCCCTTACCACCTTACCCGTAGAGGAATCCCGAACCAACAAACCCGTGGGAGTAGACTTCGCCCCTGCCTCCACCACCAGTGTACATTCGGGCCACCCGTCCCGGCCCGGTCCAAGCCCGAAAAGGCCCGTATTGTTTGAATTTCGGGCCGGCTCGACCCGTTTGAATTTCGGACCGTGCCGGGCCGGCCCACGGGCCTAGCCCTCGGCCCACGGTCCGACCCATAATTGCTTAAACGTGTCGGGCTCATTTTCGGGCGGCCCGAAATTATAAAAGCCCGAAATTCAATTTTTGGACCGAAATTCACATTAAGGCCCGAAATTCAGTTTTTGGCCCGAAATTCACATCAGAGCTCTAAATTAAAAAATAATAATAAAACAAATAAAAGATAAGACAAATAAATTTGAACAAAAGCAAATTTAATATTTGTATTAAAGTTACCACAACTATGCAATGACTACCTCGTTTACAAATCATTTTGTTAGAAGGAAAAAGAGTATAATCAGCTCTATACAAAGTTCATAAGTTTAGTTTATTGTCTAATGTTCATAACAAAAGTAAAATTACATCACATACCCTAATTCAAAGCTACAAAAAATATCTAACTAGCATTATCTCTAGCTTTGTGTTCTTTATCAAGTATATGAAAGTGTGGAATGAAGTGTGGTTTTAATAAATATATGGGCCTTTTTGTGCCTTTATATGGGCCATTTTGTGCCTGCCTTAAACGGATCGTGCTCGTGCCCGCCCATGGGCTGTGACCTCGGCACAAAACCGACCCGATATATCGGGTCGTGCCGGCCCAACGCTAAAATATTTCGGGTCGTACCGTGTGTTGAACACCAAAATGAGCGGACGGTCCGGCCCTTGGGCCCGGACAGTCCGCGTGCCCCGAGATTAGATTAACTCATGTGTTTATCCTTATCTCGTGTGTGGTTATCCATCTAATCACGTGGGAGTTGTTGGTTACCTCTTAGGAACAGGTCCAAACCTCCTCCCCTATAAATATAAAGGGGTACGGTCGATTGAGAACCCCCGAACACATTCCAATCGAATCAATTACTTTATTTACCTTTCTTGCCCTAGGAGTAGATGTAGCGTAGTTTTAGTTATAGTCTACCGCATATCCACCTCCACCCCTATTCGACTCTATGTCGTCTAGATCCGTCTTGGGTGGCCTGCCGACCCCAAGACAACCCTAGGATCTTACCCCTTTCGGGGGGCAAGATCTAGTTGTACACCCAAGGTCATTTCCTCGAATTGATCTCTTAATTCCTATGCAGCTCCACGTTGTCTAGGGACGCCCCGGGTGACCTATCGACCCGAAGAGCCCTAAGATCTCTCCCTCAGGGGCGAGATCTAGATTCCAGCAAGGAGGAAGACGATCCTGCGCCATCGCGGACCGTCCGGCTCTGTGCGCGGACCGTCCGGCTCTATGCGCGGACCGTCCGGTGCAACGCAGGGAAGGCGCAGCTCCTGCGCCTAGGTCGCGGACCGTCCTGCCCAGAGCCGCGGACCGTCCTGCCCAGAGCCGCGGACCGTCCGCGCCGCCGCAGAGGCACCGCTAGGCGGTACACCCCTAGTGATTGGCGCTGCCCAAAAAAGGCACCAACACACTTTTGGTGACTCCACTGTGGAAGAGGTTGGAGATCTACAAAATCAGGCTTATATGGCCGATTATAAAGATCTCAACATGGCTTCTCCAAACAGCAGCATAAGGCTGACTAATTTATCGGTCGCTGAGCATAAAAAATTAAAAGATGACATGAAGAAAATAGACGAGGAGGTCCAGCGACAAAAAGATCAGGTGCTCAAGGCAGCGGATAAGTGGTTCCTCTCGCACTTTAGGGTGGATTGCCACCAGAAGACCGTCCAAGAGAGGGAGATAAACGCCGAGTACATGACGACCGAGCTGCAATAGCTCCCCACGATAGGTGATGTCAAGTCAGCTGATGATATTCCATCTATTAAAATTTCTTTTGATAATCGGATTAAAAGTATCACGGAGGATATAGAGGGGATGACGCATGCATTAGGAAAAAATCACATGCCTAATTTTTTATCACATAAATTAGGCGCCAAAACAATTGTGCCAACCACATCGGCAACAAATGGGTTTCCCTAACCATATTTTGGTATGCCGATGGACTCATATCCAGGACAACCGTCACCACCATCTTCGGTAAATGGTGAGTCAACTCTGAGCACGGCCGGACCGTCCGCACACAACCGTGGACTGTCCAGCCCTCCGTCAAACCGTCTGGCACCCTATGCCGGACAGTCCGAAGTTACACAGAGCCCACCACAAGGGTCACAGTTGTTGCCTGACGTGACCGGACAGTCCGGGGATAGTACCGGACCGTCCGATCCACTCGCAGACCGTCCGACTGCGCAGGTCGGACCGTCCGGAATACCAGAGGTCACCTGTGATCCGCCTAGTGCAGAAGGCCGGCATAAATATAACCAACCACCCAAGCCCCAAGAACCAAAAAAGTCACATGTCCCTGAGCTTGTTTGGCCCACTAAGGCCAAACCTTCTGTTCGCTCTCACCCGCACTCGACACAAAGGAAAAAGTTAAGTTCACATTTAATATTACTAAGTGTGATAAAATATTTGATGAGTTTCTTAAACATGGTAATATTAAATTGTCACATGTAATTCCTCCGGTTGAACAATTAAAAGGGTGCGTGTATTGCAAAATGCATGGTTCCTTTCTCCATAACACCAATGATTGTGTCGTCTTCCGTCGGCAAATACAATCGTCTATAAACAAAGGCTGGTTGAGGTTTCAAAAAGAGGTGAAAATTGACAGGCCACCTGTCCTTGTCACCACATTAGAGCCGACGAGCAAAAAGGCCATAATTCGGCCTTGTGCGACCGATAAAAGCAAAGATAAAAATATCGTCATTGGTGATCCCCGCACACCAAATATGTCACGCAGAATGGTTACTCGAAAGGCTCCGGACAAAAGAAAGACCGAAGGCACCGGGGGGCAAGCACGATCGAACACCCGATCATGATCACCTATCCTGCGTACGCCGGACGGTCCGGGTACTAAGGCCGAACAGTCTGGAGACAGGAGCAGACGGTCCGGCTATAATGGTCGGACGGTTCGCAAACGGTCAGAAGCAGCAACCTCAGACCATCGGACCACAACGTTCCAAAACAAGTGTTAGGAAACAAAACACTACTAAGACGTCTGGACGACTCAGTAGAGTCGGCTCTACTTTTGATCAGTTGCTTACCAAATATATGAAGATGGTCGTTCCACACAACCGGCCAATAAAACAAACAAAGTCAAAAGGGCGATCTGCGCGAAAACAAAAGCCGACTAAACCGACCCAAAAGGTAGCACAACCAAGATCGCCTTGTCATCCTCCTCCAGGGATAGCGCGGTGCTTTCCGGTCTATCCATCGTCGATGTGTTGTCCTACTCATGCGTGGGGTGGTACGACGATGAATCCGTATTACTGGCTCAATTCATTTGCTTATTTGGGCTGGGGGCACCACAGGTTTTTGCCTATTGAAAGGATGATCAGGCAGACATGGCCGAAGAGGATGCAATCCGAAACGGCCTCTGTGCATTAAAGTTCCATCAAGTATTTATATTATCTGATCGCAAGAGCCGATGACTTGCATCGAGCTGAGTCCTTACTTCGGGGACAAAGTAGTTCATGAGGTCAATTGTTTCCGAAGTTTTCGCTGGTGCTTTTGGTTCGCCAAGCTCCACCAAAAGGAAGGGGGGCATATGTTGAACACCAAAATGAGCGGACGGTCCGACCCTTAGACCTAGACAGTCCGTGTGCCCCGAGATTAGATTAACTCAGGTGTTTATCCTTATCTCGTGTGTGGTTATCCATCTAATCACGTGGGAGTTGTTGGCTATCTCTTAGGAACAGGTCCAGACCTCCTCCCCTATAAATATAAAGGGGTACGGCCGATTGAGAACCCCTGAACACATTCCAATCGAATCAATTACTTTATTTACCTTTCCTGCCCTAGGAGTAGATGTAGCGTAGTTTTAGTTATAGTCTACCGCATATCCACCTCCACCCCTATTCGACTCTATGTCGTCTAGATCCATCTTGGGTGGTCTGCCGACCCTAAGACGACCCTAGGATCTTACCCCTTCCGGGGGGCAAGATCTAGTTGTACACCCAAGGTCATTTCCTCGAATTGATCTCTTAATTCCTATGCAGCTCCACGTTGTCTAGGGACGCCCCGGGTGACCTATCGACCCGAAGAGCCCTAAGATCTCTCCCTCAGGTGCGAGATCTAGATTCCAGCAAGGAGGAAGACGACCCTGCGCCATCGCGGACCGTCCGGCTCTATGCGCGGACCGTCCGGTGCAACGCAGGGAAGGTGTCGCTCCTGCGCCCAGGTCGCGGACCGTCCGCGCCGCCGCGGAGGCACCGCCAGGCGGTATACCGCTAGTGATTGGTGCTGCCCAAAAAAAACACCAACACCGTGTCTAGACCGTATTTTTTTCTGCTTCGGACCGACCCATCAGACCTGATCCAAATGTACACCTATACCACCGGGTGTAAAAACCGCTGGAATCGGTCAGAACCCGACCCGCTGCCAAGCCTAGTTCTTTCCTCTCCTCTCTTTTTCAGCCCCCGGAGCCGCCTGCGTCACCACATCGTCATCGTGCGTGTAGGAGTGTCCTCCAGATCCAGAGCCGGCGCGCCGCCCCTGCCTCTCCTGGCCTCTCCGCCCTCCGAGCGCGCGCCGACGCCGCCCCTAGCGCCGCCCGTAGCTCTAGCGTCGACGCCCTGCCGACGCCCAGAAAGCGTCCCGGCCTTCACGTAAGTTGCAGACTGCTTGCTCTTGGTCTGGTTCTCCTAGGCATTGCCAGTGAGCAGACGTTCGTGTAAAGAGCAGTAGCTGGAAGTCCCGAGTCTCGAGTGGAGGCGGATCCAAAGCCAAAGCCAAAGCCAACAACCGCCGCTGGGACGCGAGGGATCGATTCGGAGATGGCGTCAACTAGCTCCGCCGGGGACGTGGGAGACTCAGGTACTAATTCCCAAACAAATCCTGGATACACGGAATGCTTTGCATGGTTTTGCATTGATGGGATTGGAATCCTCGCTGAAAAAAATGCAAAGGGAGATTACAAGCTAGATGGTGCGTTCCTTGTGGGATTTGCGCGTCCAAATCTGTGTCTTCAGTGCAGAGATCGTCCTCCCTGTAATTCGTTCGTAACATTATATGTCTGCAGGGTATTCTAGTCCTGTACGGCTCTTGATAAAGTTACTGTTCATTACTTGCCTTTTCTTGTGAGGTCGCATTACGATTAAATTTCAAGCTTTGTCATTAGTTTCTTTACAGCTCAGGCTAGCTACCAGTGTCCTATGCATGTGAGTGATCCTGACATTCATACTTCAACTCTGACACAAACAGAGGACTGTTTATAGGATACTTCTGCAGATTTATCTTTTCAGATGTGATGTCTAATTTTGATGCAAGTCTCATAAGTAGGATGAGATAACAGCTTGAAATGTATAAACAAGTTCCTGACCCTTTGGTATGTGGGATACATAGAATTATAGAAAGATGGGTTATGTTGGAACATGCAGTTCATTTCTTGTTATGTCCCTTGAGAACATGTTTGTAAGGGTTCTGTATCTTTTGATACTTTGGTTTAGAATAGTTATCTTTTTTAGATGTCTACCTCTTTAAATGGGTAATATATGGCACAACAGTTGGCACTAGTAACTTTCATGCCTTCCTCACAAATGGAGGGAGTGAACCATTGTGTATCAGCACAAGACTAAGAAACAGCACATGACTCCCTTTTTTAGGATATGAAAACCACAGAAAAGATTTGATCATACAACTTCCAGTAGAATCGGTTTGACTTCCGAGTTACTTTAATGTGATGACCTTTTTATATAGTGCACTTTTGCTACTCATGAAAACGAAGGCAATGTGTTGGACTAGCGTGTTTGATATAGTTTGTGGATACATTTTTTTGTTCTCTTCTTTATAATCTTTTATTAAGTCAAACAATATGTCTGTTTATAGTCACTATTCATGAAATGCATGCATGGTATTTTAGAATGCACAACAACTGTTTCTTGCTAAAACACAACTAATGTCTGATCAGAACAGAACCCCATAATTGTTTCTCATTCTTTTTTCAGTTAGGGGCTCTGTGGATGTAATTTTTCTGCTATGTGTTTTGATCCAGGGTCAAAAGGTGCGGTTGCAGATAAAACACTTACTGCTTCTGCAAACACTAGTAGCTCACATCAAGAATCTCATGATGTTGGTATGTATAGTGTTTGCTCCACCAGGCTTTGAGTTGCTCCTCTGTGTTCCAAAATAATGTTGTGCTTTTGTGCTTATTTTTTTAGAAACAAGCCTTTTAGATATTTGGGTCAACAAATTTGTGATGCATATGTATAGGCTATGGACCATATTCTTACTGCAATGTGTTCCCATTCATGATTGATGGATGCTTCTTGCTTGCAAAGTTCAGCACACCGTGGCCTCTTGATGACTTCTGTTCTTTTCACCAGATGTTATGAATTATTCTTTTTTTTTCTCGAACATGTAGGAGAGCTGCACATCATTATATTAAGAATAGAAAAAAGGTCCCGACATGGACCAGTACAGAACAAAAGGCCGTTCAAGGCGGTCAGAAATGAAAATACACAAAAATATCCATATCAGTTATAACAAACTTCTACTGCTAGGCCCCCACTAGATCCCTGGAATGGGTGCTGTAAGAAGATCCAGATGCTTGGCTCCAGCAATCTCCCATAACTCTCTTTCTTCTTAAGCACTTCTGAGCTGCCTCCAGGTTGGGTGTAATTCTGTCAAAAACACATCCATTTCTATGATTCCAGAGGGTCCAAAACCCAAGGGTTATTATTAAAGAATTAAATCCCTTCATGGCAATCCCTTGCAGCTGTTGACTAGTTCTTCTCCACCATTGCATAGCACTCTCTTCCCCCTGTTGGGGTACAAACCCTTGCAAATTGACTTGTCTAAGAAGCTGAAACCAAAAATTCCTAGCAAAGACACGGCCCACCAATAGATGTTCTATATTTTCAGGCTCTTGGTCACACAGGGGACATTTATCAGGATGGCTTAGACCACGTTTCTCCAGACGATCTGCTGTCCAACACCTTAAATCAGCTAACCATGAAAGAATTTACATTTAGGAGGTGACCAGGTCCTCCAGATTCTTTCTCAGTGTTCAGATCGGGTCGACCCAATGAAGAGACCATCATAGGCTACTTTGGTTGAGTATTTTCCATTAGTAGCAAACCTAAATATATGCTTGTCTTCTATGCCTGGTTGTAGCTGGATTGTTTGAAGTGCATCCCAGAGATCAAGGAAATCAGCCAACAGTCAAGGCCCCTTTAATATATGTCAACCATTTTCTATCTATTAAAACGCGAAAGGGCCTCTAGCGTAATGGTTAAGGCTTCCGAGTAGCACCTCTAGGTCCTGGGTTCGACCCCCCTCGGGGGCGAATTTTGGGCTTGGTTAAAAAAAATCCCCTCGCTATGCCTCGCCCGCTCTCAGAGATCGATATCCTGCGCGCCACCCTCTGGCTGGGCCGTTGCAGAGTGGGCAGTTGATCGGCCCGTTAGTGATGGGGGCCAGGGTTCGGGGGTTTTCTCGGTCGGGACCGTGTTTGGGTCTCTTCTTAATATAATACCGGGAGGGCGGTCTTTTCCTCCCCGGCCAAGTTTTTTTCTATCTATTAAAGCCTCATGCACAGATCTGCTGTTCTTAATCTTCTTTGGTACAGCTGCCATCGATCTAGGAGCAATGTCTTCAATTTTCTTTACATGAATCCAAAGATCTTGCCAAAATAAGGTTGAAGATCCACTCCCAATCTCAGTGAGCATGGCAGCGGAGAAGAAGGCCATCATCTTTTTTGAAAATTGCATAGGTAGCGAGGACCATGGTTTATCAGGTTCAGTTTTACCGAGCCATAGCCATCTCAATCTCAAAGCCCATCCCAAATCTTTGAGACTTGAAATACCAAGGCCGCCAAGCTCAAGAGGTCTACAAACTCTGCCCCAAGCCACTAAACAATGCCCTCCTCTTGCATCTTTGCTTCCACGCCAAAGAAAGCCTTTTCTGATCTTGTCAATAGCCTTGAGAGCTCCTGGGGGTAATTCTACTGCCATGGCAAAATAGATGATCATGTCTGTCATCACATACTGCACCTGTACTCTTCTCCCAGCCCTAGACATTAGATCGGCTTTCCAGCCAGATAATTGGTCAGCCACTCTGTCAATAATGGGTTGCACCTAGGTTCTGGAGAGTTTTTTTAATGACAGAGGAAGTCCGAGATATTTACAGGGAAAGGATGAGAACTCACATGGAAGCTGTCTATGTAGTGTTATCAATTCCTCCTCACCACATCATATAGGATAAACACTACTCTTCTGAATATTAGTTTTCAGACCTGATGCTTCTCCAAATAGCTTCAAAATATTGATCATAGTATGGATTTCACTCTCCCTAGGTTGCAGAAAAAGTACCACGTCATCAGCATATAGTGATATCCTGTGCTGCAGGGGTCTAGACTTAGCAACAATACACCCAAGAATATCCATTACCAATATAAAAAGCTTAGGTGACAGAGGATCACCTTGTCTCAGCCCCCTTTTAAGTTGAATAATATCCCCTGGAACACCATTCAGGAGAACTTGTGTAGAGGAGGTGGCCAATAACCCACTCAAGATATCTTTCCAGATCTGCCCAAATCCAAGTTTCTGAAGGACTTCAAGCAAAAAAGGCCAAGAGACGGAGTAGAAGGCCTTGGTGATGTCTAACTTCAGCAGTGCCCTCGTCTTTTTTTGTTGATGAAGTAATCTGGCAGTCTATTGTACCATCATGAAGTTGTCCTGAATGAAACGACCTTTAATAAAAGCGCACTTCCTTAGGGAGACTAAATCATGTAACTTTTGGGACAATCTGTTAGCCATCAGCTCAAGATATCTCTCCAGATCTGCCCAAATCCAAGTTTCTGAAGGACTTCAAGCAAGAAAGGCCAAGAGACGGAGTAGAAGGCCTTGGTGATGTCTAACTTCAGCAGTGCCCTCGTCTTTTTTTGTTGATGAAGTAATCTGGCAGTCTATTGTACCATCATGAAGTTGTCCTGAATGAAACGACCTTTAATAAAAGCACACTTCCTTAGGGAGACTAAATCATGTAACTTTTGGGACAATCTGTTAGCCATCAGCTCAAGATATCTCTCCAGATCTGCCCAAATCCAAGTTTCTGAAGGACTTCAAGCAAGAAAGGCCAAGAGACGGAGTAGAAGGCCTTGGTGATGTCTAACTTCAGCAGTGCCCTCGTCTTTTTTTTGTTGATGAAGTAATCTGGCAGTCTATTGTACCATCATGAAGTTGTCCGGAATGAAACGACCTTTAATAAAAGCGCACTTCCTTAGGGAGACTAAATCATGTAACTTTTGGGACAATCTATTAGCCATCAGTTTGGTGACAAGTTTAGCAATACTGTGCACTAAACTTATAAGTCGAAAATCTTTTACCTCTTTGGCACCTTCCTTCTTAGGTATGAGAGTTACATAAGCTGTATTTAGCCTACCAAATTGCCCAAATTTCCTGCTCGAAATTGCAGAAATTACAGCCATCAAATCCTCTCTGATGATTGGCCAGCACACTTTATAAAACCTTTCTGTGTACCCATCTGGTCCTGGCGCCTTATCTGATGGTAACTGCTTTATAATTTCAAAAACCTCCTTTTCAGACATTGGTGCATCCAAATCAGCCAAGTCATGAGTGGGTAATCCCAAGTAGTCCAGGTCAACTGTTATGGATCTGTCCACCCTGCTGCCCAAAAGCTTATGGTAAAAATCATCCACCACTTTGACCTCATCATGATCAGTGTATGTGCCACTACCCGAGACAAGTTTGACAATAAGATTATTCCTTTTTTCTGTATCTAGCATGCATATGGAAGAGCTTGGTGTTGGCATCCCCATCCTTTAGCCAATTGATTCTTGATCTAATTCGGGCAATGGTGCGCTTGAGGGAAGCAAGGGCTAGTGAATGCTTCTTAAGACCCCTCATAAGCCATTCCTCCAATGGGGACATGATTCACATATCTTGAGCAACTTCGAGTTGATGTAGGATTTCTCTTGCAAGTGCCAACTGGGAAGCCACATGACCACTCATCTCCTACCACAACCCATGGATCATGACATGCACTTCTGATTTGCCTTAACTCTTGTAGAAAAAAGATATCTTTTCATCATTACTTTGAGGCCCATACACGCAAGTTAACCACCAGGGCTGACCATTAGATTTCTGAAATTGTACAGAGACACTATAAGCATCCACTCTACTTAAACATGTCACCTTCACATGCCTTTTCCAAGATAGTACTCCTCCACTATCTCCAATAGATGGTAGAGCAATGAACTGATCAAAATCAGCTCCTAGTATGGCCAACATTTTCCTTGATTGATTCCCTGCATCTCACCATAAGATTAAAAAATGTTCTAACAGAACTCTGTCTTGATGCGGAATTAAGACCCCTTACATTCCAAATAATTTTTTCTTTGGATCCATTTAACATTTTTGACAGCAACTATAACCGGGAAGGAAAAAACATTAACAAGCAGCAAATGCCATCTCGGCTTCTGCTTACCTTAAATTCATCTGGCACTTCCCATCCAAAAAAAGCTGCCGGCGCTTCAACATGAGCAAGAGGTAAGTTTTCAGAGAAAACTTTCAGATAGTCTTCTTTTGCTTGCTGGCTGATTCCCTCCATTTCCCCAATCACTTTCAGGGCCTTCATTGCTTGTTTTGTGGACCTTGAACATAACTCTTGTTTGTCATATTCAATCCCTACCCCCGCAAGGTGACGACTATGGTGTGGGGCACCAGCAGAAGCCTGGGCACTCTGCAGCATGAAGGAGAGGCCATCAGGTGTTACAAGAAGGCTGGAGACCTTCATGGCAAGTTTTTTGAAGAATTGTTTATGCTCAGATGTTAGGGTGGTCATTTCGGCCGCCTGCAGAGCTACTTGGGTAGCATGAAGCCATGAACGCTAGCAGCTGGACTGAACCCATTGACCTGATTGGCTGCCATTGTATTTTTTTCAGTAGAGCTCACTAGATCATTTAAATCTGTACCCACCATCACAGTTGTACCCGGGGATCGAGGGCCGTTCAGTTCATCTGCCCTGTTATCTGAGTTATTCTTCTTGAACCGTTTTCTGGAGTACACCAATAGATTCTTGGTGGTGTATTCAGTTGATCAAAGACAGGTAAATTCACTTCTTCATTGGTGCACTTCCTCAACTCTAAACCTCCAATCCAGTTCAACTTCTCAGCCTGCCTGGAGATGACGGCATATTCACTTCAAAGGACATCAGGGTAGGTGAAATAGCTGAAGGATCATCATCAGTATCCGCAGGCATATCCGCATTCTCCCTGTTGTTGCAAACTCTTCTAGTATAGACGTGCAAAGCTGTGTCATCAGTAGGTGAGAATGCTTCAGAAGGGGCCCTCAAGCTTAGGTCTGAAGGGGAAATCAGGCTACCATGTATCTCTGACTGAGAAAAAGTCAGCTGAAAAGAGCCTACATGATCCTTCCCCTCAATTCTCCTATCTGATACGTTCCCAAACTCATAAGACATAGCAGTCTGGACCACTTCATCCCCATCACAAGGCTCCATCATAGGGACCTCAGCAACCTTGGGGGACAGACGAATCTCCAGGATATCACTCATTTGGGGACTCAACGCTTCAGTAATGGGGCGAAGGGGGCGCCCGCTCTGTTCTTGGGAACCCACACACATGACGCCATCTTCGAACCACCCGAGCGAGCGCCAATTGGGGATGGGGGCACGTTGGGCAGCCTCATCTTGGGAAGCCACACGCATGGAGCCCCCTTCAATGTTCTTGAGCAGGGGATGGAGCGAGGAAGCCGAAGTGAGCTGTCTGCTGTCCTCCAAGAGGTCAAACGCCTCAGACCCAGCCATGCCTGGACCGGCAGTTGAGGCAGGAAACCCGCCGCCCGGTGGTTGGGTTGCAGCAATGGACCGAGCCACGCATGGACAGGTAGCCGAGCCTGACCCTCCATCGCCGCCGCCTGGATTGGACGCTCGCACGGGCTGGAGTCGCGCCTAAACTGGCCGACAAGCCAGGTACAGGCCATCCATTGCCGCCGTCTGTGATGCACGCACATGAGAATCGAGCCGTGCATGCAAGACCGTCGAGCCGGGTACCACCTCTTCCGATGATGGCGACGGCGAGGCCTAACCTCATCAGGTTTCAGCGAGACCAGGGGAGCATCCATAGCTTTGCCTTTGCCAGACTCAGCCATGCCAGAAGGGCAAACCTGGTCCACCTTACTCTAAGTTTAGTATGTATCTTATTTTCCTAGTGATGTTTCAATTATGGTATATAGGAAAACATTTTTAGGGACATCTGGAAGGAAAATGAAATCTACATTATTTCTGCATTAACATACATGAGCTTGTACAGGATACCTGTTCGCTCAAGTTGGCATATCCACATATGTGATAAATAAATGAACTTGTGATACACATGCACCATATTTTTAGTTCTAGACATCATAGTGTTACATGTCATGCGTGTTTTTGATCCTTATTATGCAGTTATGCATGATGCACATCCTTTAATTAGTATATTAACAAATACTTCTTTTCCTTGTAGATGCAAAATCACGTGTGGAGGACATTTGGAAGAAAATGAACAGTGGTTTTCCTAATAAGATGCCCAAACCTGCAATGACAAAGCTCAGTACAACAGAAAAACAAAAGAAAAATAAACCAACAAATGTGAGTAATAGTTGTTTATGAACTTAGCAGCATTTAGGTCGCCTTGTGAAATATCTGCTGATTGGATTTTTTACAGTTCTCTTTACCTTTTGGGATATATATTCTTTTCTGTAGAATTGGATGACTGTTCTAGGCCTTTCACCAAGCAAGGCACATAGTGTCGATCAAGGATCCAAAAATGGGCTACAACAGACACAACATGAAATGAGCGAGGATGCTAAAAAACTTGCAGCCAAGGCCCTTGCAGCTGCCAAAAATGCTGCTGCTGTGGCATCTGGACGAGGGAAAGTGGAGGTAATCCAAACTGTCAGCATCACGAAGCCTTTATTTTTGTTATTATTACATAATGTAAAATAAAACTTGCTAAAAAATTGTAACAGAAAATGGTTTATATGTAGCTGGACTCTTTTTGCATGTCTAGTGCATTTTCATGTTCATTTTATTTAAATAATTTTTACTGCGACTGGTTTCATAAAATTTTTAAACATAAAAAAAATAGTAGCACAAAAACGTGGTCACTCCCTGGAATTATAGTTCTGGATATAGATGGCAAAGCTCGACTGCTTTTGCAATATGTTTGTAAGCTTTAATATCAGAATGCTGAACAACTGGTACTCTTCACACGATCCAACAGATCACTGAGGTAAGGGACTTTGCTGGGAAGGACATCGAAATCAAGAAACTGGTTGATGCTAATTCAAAGGAGGCAATCGAGAAGGCCAGGGCAGGTGGTGCCGCCCCATCAGCTGTCGATAACATCCTAGAGCAAATACGGAAGAAGCAGAAGCTGAGCGTCCTGGACAAGACGAAGAAAGACTGGGGAGAGTACAAGGAAGAGAACCGGGGCTTGGGGGAAGAGCTGGACGCCTACAAGAAGAGCTCGAACCAGTACCTTGACAAGCAATCATTTCTGCAGCGAACCGATTACCGCGAGTTTGAGCGCGAGCGGGATGCCCGGCTGTCAATGATGGCCAAGCGGAGGACAGATACGCGGGAGGACTGAAATGTTTCCCTGTAACTCCGTTGTAGACATTCTTTCGAGATAATGGTAGACACTAAATTGTCAATGCCTTCCAGCCCCGTTAAATCTTCTTTTTTAGAATTATAATGTGCTGATTATAATTTACAAAGATGCACCGTGCATGTGCGTAAATTGCATCTGGTGGTTTTGGCAAACATTTCTGAGCTGCATAAAATGCAGTCATGATTGGATATTTCTGAAACCGGGAAACTTTGACGAACCAGCAGCACTAAGCTCTGAAAGCTCGAAAAACTAATGATGTTGGTTAGAATACCATAGATGATTTGGTCAAACAGTAAGATTTCCTTTCTATATATTTTGGCATAAGAAAAATGAACGACCGTGCTTTCGATGTGTTGAATAATTTTATCTGTTGATCATCCGTCATGTGAATCAGTGAGTGGATGACAAGATGCGGCAGACGTCGATAGTGTCCATGAGCCGGCCTGACGATAAGAACGAGTGTCCGTGCTTTCGCTAGTACGCCAAAGCTGCTCGCATCAGTGATCAGATCACTGATCAGTCAGTTTAGTGGAACCTGAAAACTCGGGCCGAGGCGCCAGCCAAGTGCTCTATGCAGCTAATGAATAGCCAATAGGCCCATTGAATATTATTCTTGTGGTCGCCGGGAGACAGCGGCTGCCCAACCATATAACTGTAGGGGAGACTAGGAGAGCAGGAGTACATTACAACCGCGCGCGGAGCACGCGGTCACAGAAGAGAGACGACGGAGAGCAGCCATGGCCGCAGGAGCCGCGTTGTACTACCACCCAGGCGCCGGGAAGGTGAGCCTCGAGGCGGTCGTCCCGTCCTCTCCGTCGCTGGCCCTGAGGCTATCGCAGAGCAAGGTGCTGTGCGTCAGCAGCAGCCGGTGGTGGATGAGGCGAAGATGGGAGGGGAAGGCGAGCAGCGTCAGCAGCAGGGCAAGGGCAAGAGCAAGCGCAAGGCCTGCCTTGTTCTCCCCTGTGGCCATGGACTGGCAGGAGTGCACGTACGTTTCCTCTTCTTCTTCTTCTTCCTAGGTGCTCGAGTTTCTCGGTTGATTTGGTATAGCCTAGTTTTGACCTGTGCCACCCATTGTTACCGCGTACTGATTCGCTTGGAGAAATTTCCCCTTTTCCCTAGATGATTGAACTACTTTGCTTGTTGATCAGAAGCCAATGTTTGCTTGAAGGGGAGTCGAGTTATTTGCCCAATGAATTTTATAATGGGCACAAACTGGGAATTCGGGTGAAATGTAGTATTGACGTCTCCGAACGGTGGTCCATTGAGTGATGAAGAGCTTGTGTAATATCCCGATGAGTATTTCTCATGGCGGACACAAGAAATGCTGGTTTGCATTGGATAAGACTGGATTTTGTAGGGCCCAGGTTGTGGATGATTCTTATACCAGATTCCATATATGTGACACCCAGAAAACCCTCCAAGTATGCTAATTAGTGCTATAAATGTTGATCTGTATGTACTTGCAATGGCCAAGGCTTATAAATCCGACCATATTGTACCTTGCTTTTATAGTTATAGGTGACTGCTGAGTACTGGATTGTGCATGAGTCTTGATAAAAATCCTCCAAAAACAGTAAACTCGTACCAGAGTCTCCTTGTATTTGAAAACATCAGCAAACGGCATCACCAGTGAATGGCTTGCTGAACTTACCTGCTTAACGTTTCATATATTCTGTTCATTCATCAATTTTTCCCTAATTATGATTATGTGACTGATTGTTGCCTTCAAGGAACAGTACCGAGCTTGAAGTTGATGTTCCATGCTCGGTGGCCTATCAGTGTTACTCAGAACGGGAGAGTATTCCTCAGTGGATGCCATTCATCTCGTCTGTCAAGGTAATTGTCAAGATGTAGTAAATACTACCCTTATTTCTCAGTGGTGAAGCTAGAGCAAACTAGAGGGGTATAGGGTACTCTTGCCTCTTGGGTGCATTTGCGGTGAAAGTTTAGACAAAATCACTGTTTTGACATTTTTAGGGAGATGCATTTGTGCCCCTACTCATCAAAGCAGCTATAGGGATTTTTCCTTCTCGTACTACATGCAATATTGTCTGATCAGATATGATCATAAATGCAAGGGTATGCTTGCGCAGAGGCATTGGGTATCATGGAATAAGTCTTGAGCATCTAGAGGACAGCAGTCGCTTTTGACTGTCCTCTGTAATCCTTTAGCATCTAGAGGACAGCTTAACTGTCCTCTGTAGTCTCTTTAGCATCTAGAGGACATCAGTCGCTTTTTGACTGTCCTCTGTAGTCTCTTTAGCATCTAGAGGACAACAGTCGCTTTTGACTGTCCTTTGTAGTCTCTTTAGCATCTAGAGGACAATCCTGTTGTGTAGTGTGTGTGAGAAGGTGTGGTAGTGCAGCCTCTAGGGCTATAAATATGGGTCTCCAACCCTTACATGGGTATGACATTCTGTAGTGTTTGAGGAAATAAACAGAAAAATTGCCCAACTCATAGTGTCATCCTCTTGATGAGAGTTAAAGTCCCTCTACTTGCAATTGGTATCAGAGCCAAACTATCCTGCAGCCTAAACATCTCTTGCTCATCTCCTTCCCGCGCCTCTCCCCACACTCAGTCGGCAGCAAGAGCTTCAACTGTTCCTTCCTCTCCTGATCAGACGAGCAACCTTTCGTCTGAGATAGCCTCTTCCACACGCAGCGACCCCTCACTAGCCCACCATGTCCCTACGCTCGGTCACTTCGAGTGCCCGGCGCCAGCAGGAAGCCGAGGTCGCCGCGACACAAGAACGAGAGCGAGCAGCAGCGGCGAGGGCAGCACGGCTGGCGGCAGCGGAACTGGCAGCAGCGAGAGCGGAAGTAGAAGCAGCGGAGGCGGCGGATGATGCACGTGCGGCGGCAGCAGAGCTTGAGGTTCTGCGCGGCAGTAGAGCTGGCAGCTCTGCTTCTGTCGACGACAACACCGATGAAGAGCTTAGGCTGGCGAGGGAAGCAGCGCGAGAGCAGGCGGCACAGTGGGCAGCCGCGCATCCCCATGGGGGCACGCGTGGCGGCAGCCCAGATAGGCGCCGACGCGCTGACGGGGCTCCGGGCGAGGGCGCACGCGGCGGCAGCCCAGCCGGGCGTAGATGCGCCGGCGGTGCTCCCGGCGGCGACGACCGAGTCGACGGAGATCGCGGCCTCTACAGGCGGCGCGACTCTCCTTCCCCGGATCGGTACCATGGTCGCCGCATGGCCCAGGCCATTGTTAGGGACATCGGTCCCGGCGGTGGGTGGCCTACCCTCACCAAGACCAACTACGTCGAGTGGGCCGCGGTGATGAGGGTACGGCTCCAGGTTCGCCACATGTGGGAAGCAGTTCGGTACGGCGACGTCGACTACCACGAGGATCGGCGGGCGCTGGATGCCCTCATTGCTGCAGTCCCGTCCGAGATGCAGTTTTCGCTTTCCCAGAAGCGAACTGCAAGGAGGCCTAGGACGCCATCGCTGCGACCCGCATCGGCAGCGACCGTGCCCGCAAGACCACACTGCAGGCACTTCGCAAGGAGTGGGAGAACCTGGCCTTCAAGCCAGGTGAGGATGTTGATGACTTTGCTCTCCGCCTCAACACTCTGTTGCAGAAGATGGTGCAGTTCGGCGACGACACATACGATGAGGAGAGAGCCGTTGAGAAGCTTTTCCGTTGCATCCCCGAGAAGTACAAGCAGATTGCTCGCTCGATCGAGTCTCTGCTAGACCTCTCCACGATGACAATCGAGGAGGCGATAGGTCGTCTCAAGGTGGTCGACGGCGATGAACCACAGGCTCCCTCTGGGCCTATCACTATCGGTGGGAAGCTACATCTCACTCGGGAGCAGTGGGAGCCCTGCCAGGGTGACAAGAAGATGGGGGAGTCCTCAACACGAGGCCGCAAACGCGGCAAGCCGCGCAAGGCGTGTGGAGGCGCCCAGGCCGGGGCGCGAGGACATGCTGAGGGTGGTGCCCGTGGAGGTGCCCAAGGCGGCGCCGTCGGCAACAAGAAGCCAGCACGAGACGACGGCTGTCACAACTGCGGCAACCTTGGCCACTGGGCCAGGGACTATCGACAGCCACGACGTGGCCAGGCCAACGTCGCACAGGCGGAGGCGGAGGAGGAGGCCCTGCTCCTGGCACATGCAAGCATCGAGCCATCTCCAGCGGCACCAGCCGCAGCGGCACTCCTCCACCTTGATAGTCGAAAGCACGCGCTTTCCTCGGCGACGGCTCCAACAAGGACATGATCGAAGGGTGGTGCCTCGACACCGGCGCCACTCATCACATGACCGGCCGACGGGAGTTCTTCACCGAGCTTGACTCTAGCGTCCGAGGCTCCGTCAAGTTTGGGGACGCCTCCGGCGTAGAGATCAAGGGCGTCGGCTCAGTCGTCTTCACCGTCGCGTCTGGTGAGCACAGACTGCTCACCGGAGTCTACTACATCCCCGCGTTGAGGAACTCTATCATCAGCTTGGGACAGCTGGATGAGAATGGTTCGCGCATGGAGGTCGAGCACGAAGTCATGAGGATCTGGGACCCCTCTCGTCGCCTTCTTGCCAAGGTACGCAGGAGTCCAAATCAGCCATACATCCTCAATGTGAAGGTGGCACAACCTTGCTGCCTTGCTGCTCGTCGAGACGACGGGGCATGACAGTGGCATGAGCGCTTCGGGCACCTTAACTTCGAGGCCCTGAAGCGGCTCAGTGCCAAGGAGATGGTACGAGGCCTGTCGTGCCTTGACCATGTGGAGCAATTCTGCGATGTCTGCGTGTTGACAAAGCAGAGACGGCTCCCCTTTCCCCAGCAGTCGAGCTTCCGAGCCAAGGAGAGGCTCGAGCTCGTGCATGGGGACTTGTGTGGCCCGGTGACACCAGCCACACCAGGAGGACGACACTACTTCTTGCTGCTCATCGACGATCTCTCCCGCTACATGTGGGTGATGATCCTTGGCAGCAAGGGAGAGGCTGCGAACGCCATCAGGCGTGTGTAGGTCGCTGCGGAGGCGGAGTGCGGCCGCAAGCTGCGCCGTGCTGCGCACCGACAACGCAGAGGGCTCGAAGGCCTACCGCATCCTTGACCCAAGAACACAGCGTGTGCGCACGGCGCGCGACGTAGTGTTCGACGAAGGGCGAGGATGGGCGTGGGACAAGGCGGTGGACGACGGCACGACTCCGACATACGACTTCACCATCGAGTACGTCCACTTTGAGGGAGCTGGGGGAGTAGGCAACTCTTCTCCGAGCAGGTCTACCCCAGCCCCCAAGTCTCCACCGACTCCAGCGCCAAACTCTCCAGCTCCTGCTACAACGAGCTCTTCACCACCACGCACTCCAGCCACGACTCCGGCTACAGCGAGCTCTTCGCCACCACGTACTCCAACACCGACGGTACCCTCTCCGGGAACGTCCTCTCCGACACCAGCTCGTGTCGAGCACAACCCAGTGGAGCTCGTGACCCCTCTGTCCCGCGACGAGGAGCGCGTCGACGCGTGCTACGACGGCGAGCCGTTGCGGTATCGAAGGGTGGAGGGCCTTCTCATCGACCCGTTGGTGCCAGGCCCTGCATCTTGCATTCTGGCAGGAGAGTTGCATCTTGCATGCGACGATGGTGAGCCTCGGTCTTTCGTGGAGGCCGAGAAACATGCGGCTTGGCGTGCCGCGATGCAGTCGGAGATGGACGCGGTTGAGACGAACCGCACCTGGGAGCTCGCTGATCTCCCTCATGGTCATCACGCGATCACCCTTAAATGGGTGTTCAAACTGAAGAGGGATGAAGTCGGCGCCATCGTCAAGCACAAGGCTCGCTTGGTGGCACGCGGTTTCCTACAGCAGGAGGGGATCGACTTCGACGATGCTTTTGCCCCCGTGGCACGGATGGAATCCGTGCGACTCCTCCTTGCGCTGTCAGCCCAACAGGGCTGGCACGTTCATCACATGGACGTCAAGTCGGCGTTTCTTAACGGCGACTTAAAGGAGGAGGTCTACGTACACCAGCCGCCAGGTTTTGCGATCTCTGGCAAGGAGGGCAAGGTGTTGCGCCTGCACAAGGCTCTCTATGGCCTGCGACAGGCACCGAGGGCGTGGAATGCCAAGCTGGATTCCACGCTCAAAGGAATGGGTTTCACGCTAAGCCCGCACGAGGCGACCATCTATCGACGGGGCAATGGAGGAAGTGCCCTGCTGGTGGGTGTCTACGTCGACGACTTGGTGATCACCGACGCCAAGGATGCAGAGGTGGCAGCGTTCAAGGAAGAGATGAATGTCACCTTCCAAATGAGTGACCTGGGGCATCTCTCCTTCTACCTGGGGATTGAGGTGCACCAGGGAGACTCCGGGATCACACTTCGCCAGACCGCCTACGCCAAGCGCATTGTTGAGCTGGCTGGGATCACCGACTGCAACCCAGCTCTCACTCCGATGGAGGAGAGGCTGAAGCTGAGTCGCGACAGCACGACGGAGGAGGTGGATGCTACACAGTACCGGCGTCTTGTGGGGAGCCTTCGCTACCTCGTCCACACACGACCTGACTTGGCATACTCTGTCGGCTACGTTAGTCGGTTCTTGTAGCGACCGACGACGGAGCATGAGCAGGTTGTGAAGAGGATCATCCGCTATGTTGCGGGGACTCTCGACCACGGTCTCTACTACCCGAGGTGCCCTGGGGAGGCACACCTTGTCGGGTACAGCGACAGCGACCACGCCGGTGACATCGACACTAGCAAGAGCACAAGCGGGATCCTCTTCTTCCTCGGCAAGTGTCTCATTAGCTGGCAGTCGGTGAAGCAGCAGGTGGTGGCCATGTCCAGCTGCGAGGCCGAGTACATAGCGGCGTCCACTGCTTCGACTCAGGCGCTCTGGCTGGCTCGACTGCTCGGTGATCTCCTCGGGAGAGACACTGGAGCGGTGGAACTCAGGGTGGACAGCCAGTCCGCTCTGGCATTGGCCAAGAACCCCGTGTTCCATGAACGGAGCAAGCACATCCGGCTGAGATACCACTTCATCCGAGACTGCTTGGCAGAAGGGAGCATCAAGGCACGCTACATCAACACCAAGGATCAGCTTGCAGACCTGCTCACCAAGCCCCTTGGGAAGATCAAGTTTGTTGAGCTTTGCTCCAGGTCCGGGATGGCCCAACTTTCTCACAAGACGACGCCCAAGACTTAGGGGGAGAATGATGGAATAAGTCTTGAGCATCTAGAGGACAGCAGTCGCTTTTGACTGTCATCTGTAGTCCTTTAGCATCTAGAGGACAACTTGACTGTCCTCTGTAGTCTCTTTAGTATCTAGAGGACAACAATCGCTTTTTGACTGTCCTCTGTAGTCTCTTTAGCATCTAGAGGACAGCAGTCGCTTTTGACTGTCCTCTGTAGTCTCTTTAGCATCTAGAGGACAATCATGTTGTGTAGTGTGTGTGAGAAGGTGTGGTAGTGCAGCCTCTAGGGCTATAAATATGGGTCTCCAACCCTTACATGAGTATGTCATTGTGTAGTGTTTGAGGAAATAAACAGAAAAATTGCCCCAACTCATAGTGTCATCCTCTTGATAAGAGTTAGAGTCCCTCTACTTAAAGGGTAGACCTACCTCTTGAGCGCGTGTCATGGTGGAGGCGTGCTCATACTATCATGCATCATATTTAATGTGATACACAAACCTTGTTGCAGTATTCTATTCCCAAAGTGATTGTCATACTAGCTATAGAGGTAGGTATGATCATAGTCACAAAGTTCCTGGATCGATAGGGTCGAGGAAAGTGATACACTACCTGTGAGAGATTGTTACATGGCGGTAACAAAAATGGCATCGCGTATCTGGGTCGGGGACGACGTTCTCGGGTCGAGGGTCGCTACCACCGTACTCGTTTCTTGTGACTATGAGTATGATAACCTATGTCCGTGGATACTGAGGCCTAGGCAACTGGCCTAGGGTGATTGGCTACCGGTGTAGTCCCTTGTACTTTATTTCATTTCTTAGTACAACATGCGTGCGCACCCGTGGTTACAGGACAGACACATGTACCATGTAGTGGTCTCAAGTGTCCTGTAGCCTAAGTCGTGTGCGAGCACACTAAATCAGACCCATAATGTTTCCCATCGCACTTTTAATGTGTTGTACTCTAGACTTATCCATTAAGGTATCTCTAAGGGATAGTCCTTAGGGCCTTAGATATGGGGCCAATGTATCGGGGCCTAAGAAGCTAGTAACATGGAATGGTGTGGCGTTTCGTGTTCTGTCGTTCCTCATTTCGAAAGAGGAACGGGAACAAGATCGATGGGTGGAACGTCGACTCGATCTTTGACTCGGCAGGCACAGGAATGTCGTCCAGCCTCGCTGTCGGTCGTTGATTGGCACGTCGCACATGCGACTCTTAGGACGCGGGACGCCATCCCACACCGGTCGCACGCTCCGCACTCCGGCTGGCCGTCAGCGATGACGCGGACAGCGAACGCGGAGCCGCCTGCATTGGGTGTCATCGGTATCCCTAGTCGGATGCCGACGTCATCGATGATACAACGTGGGGCAATGGGCAACAACTACTATGGCTAGTGAGTGGGGATCGGGGAGCCGTTCAATTGGTGGCTTGGTGCGAATGGTAGCTCGCAGATGTCGTGCTCGGGTGCTCGGTGGCTACCGGAGTATGGAGGCGAATAGTCTGACAAGTGATGGAGACGGATGTTGGGGGTTGGGGGCTGGCGTCTTGTGCTGTTGTGCAAATAAAAGGTGGCCCTTGGCAAGGGTTCTAAATTTTGGATGGATGGTCGATATTTGGTAGACTGAAATGTAATGGTCCAAAAGAATATATGGAAAAATAATTGGAAAAATGCTTTGTAGAGAACCGATATCAACACGACATGTATGCTTGAGACAGGAGACAACCATCACAGAAGCTAAACTTATTTCATGTCTCACTGGTTGTTTTGGTATTATCGTTCTGTTATCGTTCCAAAATGTCATGGTCCACGTTTCACTAGTCAAAAAAATATGACAAGGTTTACCCCCTTTGTACCATGGTTCCAAAAAATAATGTTCCTTGATTTGTGTTCCTGTTCCTCGATCCCGTCGTTTCAGAAACATGACTTCTTAGCCCAGGTCTAACTACATCTGATGGGCCCAACACATCATTCTGCCTTGAGATAGGTCAAACTTAGCCAACCCGAGTCCTCAACTTCTCCGTGGAACCCTTGGGTCCTAGAGGACATGGGTCCCAATCGGCGTCGAAGTATAAGGTCGAAAACCCAAGGGCCCTGAGTAGCTGAGCATAGATGGGGGGTGGTATGCACTTAGGACCAATCTTACTACTGTGGGACACGAGGGGCCCTAGGGCCGTATAATTTTAGGTGCCCTATGGCTTAAGAGGCCTTGGGGTCATACCCCAGAGCATGTGGGGCCCCGAGGGCTTATATCATCTGGTGCCCCAGGGCACAAGGGGGCCTGAGAGTGTATACCATTAGATGCCTCGGGGCACCAAGGGCCTTAGGAGCTTATATAGTCAAATGCATCTTGGCACCACAGCCCCGAAGGCTTATATTGTCAGGTGTCCTAGGGCTAGAGGAGCCTTGAGGGATTATAACATTAGATGCCCTAGGCTTTAGGAGCTTATATTTGCTTGTCATGGAATGTGCTGCCCTATGGACAACCCTAAGGATGTCCTTCCATAATTTGACTGAGTTGTGCCCCTCTCTGGCTGGGGCCAAGAAGGGTACCGAGGGAACTAGGCCCTAGGTGCAGTGGTATTTCCATGGTGGACCCCAAAGTCAGCCTCCTAAGTCAGCATCTTTGAGCATGTCTTGGTAGGGGTCGTGGATATGGCCTTCCTTGGACGTTGACGGAGGCTCCCAGGCTCGTTGCTGGAATGGTCCTGGTCCTGCAAGCAGGCCCACTTTCCTACCTACACGCCTCATGGATCAACTTCAAGAATGTTGGCCCCAAGGATGTACATCTTACCGCTCGGGAACAAGCGTGCACCTTGACCACTAAGCCCCTGGGGCAATCGGACGCAAGGGGGATTAAACTTAGTTTAGGAAAATAAATATGACCCACTAGGGCTTAGCAGACTTATATGACAATTCTAGACAATCCTCTAGGTTCCGCCTCTTACTCCTATCCTGCGCTATGA
Source organism: Zea mays (assembly GCF_902167145.1). Lineage (NCBI taxonomy): Eukaryota > Viridiplantae > Streptophyta > Magnoliopsida > Poales > Poaceae > Zea > Zea mays. Next base: position 60,380,260 of record NC_050098.1, read on the forward strand.
CACCATCTATCATACACTGCAATCTCTGGCCCGAAAGTCGAAGCGTTGGTGTTAGGCGTGCCTTGCGCCTGTTCCCTTTGACAGTCAACCCTTAGTCTAGTGGACTAATCATTGTGTCGAAGGAATTCTTAACTACCTGATAATTTTTCAGTAAGGAATTAATTACGGTAACCCATTCGATTCCCGAGTAAACCCTCGGGGGCGAAGTTTGATAGACAACAATGTCTCATCCCTTACAACATGATTACAGGTTGTAGACACCCAAGTGTTTTAGTGGTCACTTCTAGACATTTCTCGTGTCGCATGGCCTGATTTTTTATGAGGGTTGTGTGACGCTTCAGTCGCCTCGCTCGAAGGGTGGAGAGAGAGAGAGATGGTGGTTTAAAAAGGAAGTCACACATGGTCGTACCCTTTCTGACACGAATTTGTTGCCTCCTTGCTTTTAGTCTTTCACTAGTCATCTTCCTCCTCTTACTCCAGCACAATCCCATTCTTGCAAACACTCCTCATAATGGCGGACCCATCCATCCTCAAACACCTTCCAAAGGCTCGCACTCTGAATGAAGAGGGGCTAGACCAAGTCCGAGAGATCCTCGGCTTTCGAGCAACGTCTTCCTTCTACCTTCCCAACGTGGCTCCATCAAGAGGACAACGAGTATGTTACCTTTTACGCCCACCTTGTTGGAGTCCACTTTCCCTCTCCCAATTTCTCTACACCGTTCTTGATTACTACGGTCTTCAGCTTGAACACCTTACGTCCAACGTCGTGATTGTCATCTCCACCTTTGTCTACCTTTATGAGGCATTCCTCGGAGTGAGGCCTTGCATCACCTTGCTTTGACATATTTTTGTTGCTTGCACTTCTTGTGGCCAAAATCCCTTAGGAAGGTGTACTTTTAGTTGCATACCGGGCCCTGGTGTCTTTTCCACTACATCCCCACCATCTTTTTCTAGGAATTGGGAATGCTAGATGACCTCTTGGGTATACGTAATTGCCTATCGGAGCAGCTTCTGGAGATGCTGGCAGGGGAGGCAGAGGTGGACCGGTCCTAGGTCCTAGTGGGAGGACGTCCCTCAAATGGATGAAGGTTGGGAGCCAGTCCTAGTGAGGATCAAGGAGCTTGTTAGGGCCAGCCTATCGACGATCAACCTTCTAGCCCGTTTCCTGGCTCGAAGGATTGCCCTGCTTCAAAGACACATAAAAGTTATGTGTGAGTACGACGAGGTCTAGGATGAAATACGGGTCGGGCTAGGACCCGAGTGGAGTTTCCACGTCACTACCCATAGCACCCTAGTTCGTCTTTGTGTGGGTCCTATAGCGACAATATGCTCACGCTTCCCGTAGGCATTCATGCCCTCTTTGAGAGCAATGGGGTGTACGGGCGAGCAGCAACAACAATGCCTGAGTGCAATACAAGTGGCCTCGTGGCCCCAACAAGAAGGATCTTGTTCAATGGTTGTTGAAGACGTGGAGGACAAGGCCGAGACACTAACCGAGGGTAGGTGGCCCCTGGTGTGACGTGCACCTGCGAGAGTAAGTGGCCCTTGAAGTCGACGCACCCCTACGAGGCCAGGAGGCCCCAACTAGGAGATATCCCAGAAGGGGAAGAGGTAGCACGAACGAGGCCGATTCAAGTCGTTCTCGTAAGAGGGTGACATAGCTTGGGGACCCCTCCCCCACAAGCATCAAAGGCAAGATCCAGAGATCCTTTTCTCGGGTACCTGGCACCTATTCAAGTAAGTAGGCTTCTTTATTTCTTCTCTTTCCCTTTTTACATATTCTTATGACTTTTTTAGACCTATTGCAACATCAGCCCAGTGTGGGGCACTCAGACCCTGAGGTCGGCCCATGGCCCGACTCAAATGGAGTTTGGGGCATCATTTCCTCGCGATGGCGAGCATGCGCCACCGCAGGGACATGCTGATGTGCCACTGTCTTTGGGCACCGCAAGGACAGATCCCCCTAGGGTCTTAGATGTGGGGGTCCATGTCCTAGGGCCATACTGCCCCTAATGGAGTCGCTGCATATTTCTGCCTTGAGACATGTTAGATTTAGCCAACCTAAGTCCTCGACTTCTCCGGAGGACCCTTGGTCCCTAGAGGACATGGTTCCCAATTGGCGTCGGAGTATAAGGTCGGGAACCAAAGGGTCCCAAGCAACTAAGCATAGCATGTGTTTTGGGGTTGGTCTGCACCAAGGACCCATCTTACTGCCTCGAGACGCGAGACCCCGAGAGACCCTGAGGGCCTATAACACCTAGTGCCCCAAGGGCTTATACTGTCGGATGCCCCGGGGCGCGTGGGGCCCAAAGGCTTATACCGTCAGGTGCCTCAGGGTGTCAGAGGCCCTGAAAGCTTATATTGTTAGGTTCTTGGGGTGCCAGGAAATCAAGAGCTTATGCTATCAGATGTCTCGGGTGCCAGGACCCTAGAGGCTTATACCGTCAAGTGCCCTAGGGCACGAGAGGCTCCAAAGGCTTATACCATTAGATGCCATGGGGGCCCAAGGAGCCCTAAGGTCTTATTTGCATGTCATGGGATGTGTTGCTAGCCTACCATGTAGACAGATAGCCCTGAGGATGTCCTTACATAATTTGACTAAGTTGGGCCCCTTCCTTGGGGCCAAGAAGTTGGGTCCTAGATGCAGCTAGGGATAGCAACGGGTATATACCTATCAGTTAGTATCATTCCATACCCGTGTTGTCATGTCAATTAAAAATTCTAATCGTTAGGTTACCCATATCCGCATGTGGCTATACAATCTTACCCGTACCCACACGGGTAATTTACCCATCGGTTAACCCGTACCTGCTAGGAAAGTCTCAAATTCTAATATGTCAATCACTCAAAATGCCAAACAAAGACACAAAAATAAGTTTAACTTCAAATATAACAAACCATATGATTACATAACTTGATAGTTAAATAAACGATAGCTAGAGAAGGATTTTAATTTAGCTAAGATGGGATTTATTAGATGGTTATAGTGGTATAACGCGAGTAAATTTTACCCACGGGTACACGGTATGGATAGTACCCACCCGTACTTGTACCCATCTACCCGATGCGTAGAGGTTCTTACCCAATGACCATTAACATACCTATGGGTAAAGAAATTATTCCATACCTATCTTCGTATCGGGTAAAACCTATGAGGTATTTGAGTTTCGGGTACTCGTTGCCATCTTGAGATGCAACGATCTTTCCATGGCGGGCCCTGAAGTCAGCCTCCTAAGTCTCGACCTTTGAGCGTGTCTTGGCAGCGACCGGAGGTATGGCCTTTTTTGTGCGCCGACAAATTGTATGATGAATAGATCTTTCTCTTGACCTCAGTAATCAGTTCTGCACTTTGTTTCTTTTTGGTTGCCCGTGGTGGCATTGTCAAATATGGTTTCAGTGTGTTTTTTTCCTCCGTTTTAGTTAATATGGTTATTGTGTGCTGTTTCTCCTTTACTAATGCTTCGCTTTGATATATTGTGTTACATTAAGTTTGTTTAGCTTCGACACGCATACTTATGCAATACAATTTACAGATCCTTGAAGATAAACCTGATCTTTCACGGTGGACTCTGAAGTACGAGGTGCTTGGGCGGGATGTAGAATTTTCTTGGCTTGCACGTAACATGACAGTAAGTATCTGCTATTACAAGGCCGATATCAGTTTATATGTGAACATTCATTGACATTACTCCGTTTGTCAGCCTATTAAAAACCAGAAGATCCATTGGCGATCTCTTGAAGGTCTTGCTAATAGGTAAGTATTAGTCCTCAGCACTTCCATTTCACTGCATCAATGTTCTACACTTGATTGGATTCAGTACAATAATTGTGTGTAGCCTGTAGTTTTGAGTGCTTTGCCGTTTTTTTTTCTTTTCTTTCAAAGCCTTGACGCCCTGGAAGTTCAAAGTAACCAATTTTGCTTGTTGCAGAGGTGCTGTCCGGTTCTTCCCCAAAAGCTCATCCTCCTGTAGAGTACAAGTGAGTATTCAGCCTTGTGACATTTATTTTTACCTTCAGGTGACATGTTCCTTCAAAACATGATCTTCCTTTTCATTGCTAAACGCAGCTGACGGTGGCATATGAAGTTCCTGAAATTTTGGCCCCAGTTGCATCAGTAAGTGGCGTATGCATAAATCTTATGCTTGCGTAGCAAATCCTTGAACTGACCATCCAACTATCATTCACCAGGCACTGAAACCGTTTCTGGAAAGCTTGCTTCTCAAAGGTTTAGAGCGCTTTGCCACATTTGCCAAGGAGCGTAATAGCAAGATACCTCAGGCTTAACAGCGCCATTACTAGTTCCATTCTAGTGAAGCCACATCACAATGCATGTAAAGAATGATGTCATTATGGATGTGCCCAAATAATGTACCCAAAGAGAAGTGAATACAAATCTGTCAAAAGTTGGAAGTAAGCTTCTTGCTGTATGTCATTGTAGTGTTATAACGCCATTATAAATCTTGAATATAATTATTGGTAGCATCACATGCCATCTCATTCTCAGTAAATTTCACCAGAATACGCATCTCCAACGTAGACCCGATTGTTTTAGCTACTTGGCGGTAAACACCAAGCATGAGCCATGCCGAACGAGTGTATTTGCACGCGTACCTGACTAATACATTGCTGATTGCTTGGTGCTTGCATTAGTACCATGTTCCTCAAACTTCAGTGATGCAAATAATTCACATTTTATCAGCAAAAGGACGTTAAACAAATGCGACAGTAGAAAAAGAAATCAAGGCAAAAGATACAGCAACAGTCACATGTAAACATCGCAAAACACTGCGGTTACTGGAACCTTAGAAATGTATATCCATCAATGGTTCATGGGCATAAAATGTAAAACATAGTATCAGGTTATTATTTGGATGGATAAACCAAGCCAAGGAAGCACAAAACCCCGCTAAGATGGACAACTCAAAGGGTCAATTCACAGTATTGCCGACAAAAACAAAAGGACAATCAGGGGCCTTTTTTCCAACAGACCCAAAATTACCACAAACTTTGGAGTTTGGACACAAAAAATGAGAAATTATATGTGGATTGCTTTATCGAAGGTTTGCAAGCAAGCCTCCTTGAGGGCTTCACTCACGGTAGGGTGTGCGTGGCATGTTCGAGCAACGTCCTCACTGGATGCTCCATACTGCAAGGCGACGACAGCTTCGTGGATGATCTCACCAGCATTGGGTGCCATAATGTGCACGCCCAGAATCTTATCTGTTTCCTTCTCTGCGATCACCTTAACTACCCCTTCAGCGTCATCAATGGCCTTCGCACGACTGTTAGCCAAAAGTGGAAACTTCCCCACATTATAGGCAATTCCTAGAGCCTTCACCTGCTCCTCAGTCTTGCCAACAGATGCAACTTCTGGATGTGTATAGACCACACCAGGAACTGTGCCATAGTCAACATGGCCTTCTTTTCCAGCAATGAATTCTACGCATGCGACACCATCCTCTTCAGCTTTATGGGCAAGCATGGGACCAGGGATGGCATCCCCGATTGCATAGACTCCCTTCACATTGGTCATGAAGCGCTTATCAACAAGGATCCTGCCAGCCTTGTCTGTCTCAACACCAAGAGTTTCAAGCCCAATCCCAGAAGTAAATGGGCTTCTGCCAGCAGAGACAAGAACAACATCTGCTTCAAGGATGGTCTGCTCACCACCAGCTGCAGGCTCCAGTGTCAGCTTTACGCCATCTCCACTGGTATCACACCCAACAACCTTTGTCTTGAGCATGAACTTGAATTTCTGTTTTTCTAGCATGCGTTGGAACTGCTTCCTGACCTCGCCATCCATTGATGGTACTATATCCGGGGCAAATTCAACAACAGTGACCTCTGAACCAAGGCGGTTCCAGACTGAACCCATCTCAAGGCCAATATAACCTGCTCCGATTACCACCAGTTTTTTCGGGATCTCTGACAAGCACAGTGCACCAGTAGATGAAACAACTTTCTTCTCATCAATTGTTATTCCTGGAAGTGATTTTACATCAGACCCAGTTGCAATTATTATGTTTTTGCCTTTGACAATGGTGCTACCACCATCAATCAAATCAACTGACACTTCTGAGGGGGATGACAGTTTTCCAAAGCCTTTAACATAAGTCACCTTGTTCTTTTTAAAGAGCCCTTCAATTCCCTTTGTTAGTCCTGCCACAGCTTTGTCTTTCTGAGCCATCATGGCTGGGAGGTCCACTTCCAGATTTGAAAACTTAACTCCATGGTGTGCAAAAGAACTCTTTGCTTCATGATACATATGTGATGAATGCAAAAGAGCCTGAAATATGTAATGTAATTATGTAAAGCATGGATAAAATCAGAAGTCTCCTAAATGAAAATGGTCCATAATGCCATATAACTGAAGTAAACAATTCTCTAGGTGCGGTGATACAATAACTTCAAGAGGATGTATAAATCCAATATAAAATATGCTCAACTCAAATAAAAAAAAGGAAATGCACATCACTAGGTTGATGATCCCAGGGAATACTACTATATAACTCTTGCATTCAAGTTATTGGATGGAAGCCTCTAAGCAAGAAATATAGATCCCATGTAATTCACTTATACCGAAAAAATGAAAGATGCCTCTGGATGATCTCATGAATACTATCAATTTACATATCTCCAAGGAGCTTGTCTCCAATACAAATATAATATACTCAACAATACAAAGGTAACATACTCAAAACTTAGACAGGAACAGTACTATACAGCAAGTAAAAAAGTGAGGCACACAAAGAGCTTCCATTTATTGAATTATGCTGCACAGCATAGTTAGCAAGTTGACAAAATATGCCCATTCGACTTTCCATGACCCCCCCCCTCTCATGAGCTCATGAGAAGGGGATACAAGGTCAAGAAAGATGGTCCATTAAGATAGAAAATCTCTGGAAGAGTGAATAGGTTCTAAATCTCATGCAAATCACAAAGGTTTACACAGTTTCCACATCGATGGGGCCAGAGAAACTCTACTTATTAAAAGGTGGCAACAAAAATGTTTACACATTCCATGGACAAGGAACAAGACTGAGCCTGTTTCATATGCCTATGGTAGTAAAAAAAATGAGCTGTAATGTCAAGGGCGTTGGTTCCTAAGGTAGCTGGCCCTCGACTCCGCAACTCGTAGTCTTGGTCCGTCTTCACCGGCAGGGTTACACCCCCTTGCCGTCGGCTTGGTAGAGAAAGGAGGAAGAAGACTGGAGGACTAAATTCTTGCTTAATTTCCTCAAGTGCCAATTACAGAGACAAATAGCCTTGGCTTGCAACAACTCCTAAACTTTAGGATCTAATTCCTTCTCTTTCTATTCTAGCCACTAATCTGTTTCTATAAAAAAAATCCTCCTAAACTTTAGGATCTAATTCCTTCTCTTTCTATTCTAGCCAATAATATGTTCCTGGTTTCCTTCCTGGACGCTGGACCAGGACGCGGCATGCTCTGCAGCCCGTCGAACGTCCCTGGCGCACCGTCTTCGGGTGTAGGGGAGACCCCACATGACATCTCCCCCCCCCCTCGACGACCAGCTCGTCCTCGAGCTGAAAGGACGAGTATTTAGCGATGAAGTCGTCTAGGTCTTCCCATGTAGCTGCAGAAATCGGCTCGCCCTTCCAGCACACCAGCACCTGTTGAACGCCACGAGCCACGCTCTGGAGCAGGCACCAACACCCCATTGTGCAACTTGGGCAGCGGAGGAGGAACGTCTAGCGGCGCGCCTACCCATTTTTTTAAGAGGTCGACATGGAAGACGTCATGGAGCTTGGCCTAGGCCGGTAGTTCCAGCCGTACAGCTACCTCATTGATCATCTCTGAGATGCGGTATGCTCCGAAGAAGCGAGGCATGAACTTCCCCTTCGGCGCCTGGGACAGAGAAGCAATCGGCCGATTGCGCAGCCGCAGCAGGACCCCGTCACCCACGGCATATGTGACCGGTCTGTGGGACTTGTCGTAGTGGCGCTTTTGCACTGCTTGAGCTTGTTCCAGGCGGTCGTGGACCTCGGCCAGGAACTCCTCGCGCTCTGCCATCGTCTTGGCGACCGCATCCACCCTAGTGTCGCCAGCCTCATATGATCGGATGGATGGCGGGTCACGGCCGTAGACCACCCAGAACGGAGTGTCGCGGAGTGAAGACTGGTAGGCGGAGTTGTAGGTGTACTCGGCCCACGACAGCCAACGAAGCCACTCGCGTGGGCGATCTCCGGTGAAGCAGCGCAAGTACATGTCGATGACGCGGTTGGCAGCCTCCGTCTGGCCATCCGATTGCGGATGGAACGCCGAGGACATGTGCTTCTTAATGCCCGTTAAGCGCATCAGCTCGCTCCAAAAGGTGGACGTGAAGATGGGGTCCCGGCACGAGACGATCGACTGGGGCACGCCATGGAAGCGGACAATGTCGGAGAAGAATGCCTGGGCCACCGATTCAGCAGTGTATGGGTGAGCTAAGGCAATGAAATGACAATACTTGCTGAAGCGATCCACCACGATGAGGATGACGGATTTCCTGCGAACACGCGGCAGTGCCTCAATGAAATCCATGCCGATGTATGTCCAGACACCCGACGTGACTGGTAGCGGCACCAGGAGGCCATCCGGGTGGAGGTGCTCGGTCTTGCAGCATTGACAGGTGGAGCAGGAGCAGACGAAGTCCTGGACGATGCGGCGCATGTCGGGGAAGTGGAAGTCGCGCCGGAGGCGGTGGAGGGTGCGTTGTACGCCTTCATGGCCATCACCATGTACGGCGGCCAAGATCTCCTAGAGGAGAGGTGATGACCCCAGCCTGCCGTTGTAGGTGAGCAGGTTGTCGACGATGGCCCAGGGATCGCCGCGGGTGCCGACCGCGACCTCGTCCCGGAGGGCCATCAGGGTGGGGTCGGCCTCCTGCTCGTGCCGCAATCGTGTGATGTAGTCGAACCGCGACGCCGAGACGGCCAAGACAACCCCCTCCTCCGGCGTCTCTCTGCGAGATAAGGCGTCAACCACGGCGTTCTGGGACCCCGGCTTGTATTCCATGCCGAAGTCAAAGCCGAGCAGCTTCCCCACCCAGTGGTGTTGTAGAATGGTGGCGAGGCGCTGATCGAGGAGGAATTTCAGGTTGTAGTGGTCCGTCCGGACTGTGAAGCGCCGACCCTAGAGGTATGGCCTCCAATGGCGTAGGGCGTGGACCAGCCCTCTCAGCTCTCGCTCATAGGCCGCAAGCGACCGATGACGTGGTGCCACCGGTCTGCTGAAGAAAGCGATGGGATGCGCCTCCCGGATGAGCACCGCGCCAAAGCCGTGTGTGGAGGCGTCGCATTCCACCACGAACAGCTTTGTGAAGTTCGGAAGGGCCAAGACCGGCGCCATGGTGACCGCTGCCTTGAGCGCGTCGAAGGTCGCATCCGCCTCCGCTGACCATGTGAAGCCCTCTTTCTTCAAGAGCGCGGTCAACGGGGCGGCGATGGTGTCGTAGTCGTGGACGAACTTACGGTAGTAGCCAGAGCCCCAGGAAACCCCGAACTACGCGCGCCGAGCATGATTGAGGCCACTCGCGAACCGCTTGCACCTTGGCGGGGTCCATGGCCACCCCGGATGCGGAGATCACATGCCCGAGGTAAGCGACGGAGGGGACCCCAAAGGCACACTTGGACTGCTTGACAAACAATTGGTGCTACCGGAGTAGCGCTAGCATGGTGCGAAGGTGGCGCAGATGGTCCGCCCGGGTGGAACTGTATATCAGGATGTCATCGAAAAACACAAGGACAAACCGACGAAGGAAGGGCCTCAAGATGTCGTTCATGAGAGCTTGGAAGGTCGCCGGAGCATTGCAGAGGCTGAACGACATCACCAGGAACTCGTACAAGCCGTCGTGGGTGCGGAAAGCCGTCTTGTGGACGTCGTCGGACCTCATGCGCACTTGATGATAACCCGAACATAGGTCCAACTTGGTGAAGAACCGGGCGCCATTGAGCTCGTCCAGCAACTCGTCGGCGATTGGGATGGGGAACGCGTCCTTGACGGTGAGCGCCACGACCCATCGGGCTTCTTGATGAGGAGGACCGGCGAGGAGAATGCCGAGTCGCTACGTCGCACGATGCCTTGGGCGATCATGGCTATGCACTGCTGCTCAAGCTCATCCATGTGAGCCGCGGGGTACCGGTATGGTCGAACTGCGACCGGAGCCACGCCGGGAACGAGGATGATGTGGTGGTCGCGGCCCCGTTGGGGAGGTAGACCCGTGGGCTCGACAAAGATGTCGGTGAAGTGAGCCAGCAGCGCGTCGAGGAGCTGGTCGCTGGTGGTGGTGACGCCGAGGGCCGACGTCGCGGTCGACGTGGTTCCGGACCAAGGAATCGTGTGTCCTTGGAGCTAGAACTGCATGGTGCGGTTGGCGATGTCACAGACGATCGGGCCCAAGGTGGCAATCCATTGTGTCCCGAGGACCAGATCGAAGCCCGCCAGTGGCATGATGTAGAGGTCGACGCAGAACGAAACACCCTCGATGGAGATCGGCGCCTGGGGCAAGACACCCGAGGACGCGATGCGCTCCCTGTTGGCCACCCGCGTCGTGAGCCTTGGTCGAGCCCGGACCTGTAGGCTCGTGCGGACAGCCGCCTCCTCGCCGATGAAATTGTGTGTTGAACCGTTGTCGAGGAGAGTGATCAGGGTCACCGCGCCCACCTTCACCCGGATCTACATCGTGCCACAAGCTCGGACACCCGCGACGGCATGCAGGGAGAATACCGAGGCATCTACGGCGGGGTCAACAGCCTCGGGTGCGGCGTCCGCGACGTCGAGCTCGACCCCTTCCACATAGAAGATGCGGCGACATGTGCGGTTGTGGCCCCGAAAATACTTTTCGTTGCAGTTGAAGCATAGTCCGAGGCGATGGCGCTCCTCCTGTTCCTCCTTGGAGAGGCGACGCCCAGGTTGTCGATCCGCGCCGAGTTGGGTGGCACCGGCCGGAGGCGCAGGCATGGCCAGGAGAGGTGGCGCCTGTGGCACGGGCGGCGCCTTACGCGGTGCGGGGGCGGCAGAGCGGCGTGGTACGCCGGCCGAGCAGCCACGGAAGCCGGGACCGGCCGGACCAACTCCATCAACTCCACCTGCCGAGCTAGACTCATAGCCGCCGCCAGTGTTTCCGAGTTATGGATCCGGACAACGTGGCTTTGCGACGGCAGTAGCCCCCCATGAAAAGCTAAACGCGCTAGTTATCCAGACGACCCGCTCGTGGCAGGAGGGCCTAGAAGCGATTGGCATACTCCTCCACCGTGCCCGTGCGCCGGCACTCCGTCAGCTCAAACAGGAGGGCAGAGCGCAACGGCGGCCCGAATCGTAGGCTTTGAAGGTCCTTGAAACGACCCCACGGTGGTGTGCCCTTGTCCTCTTGGAGTTGCATGAACCAGAGCTAGGCGACGTCCTCGAGATTATACGACGCCATCCAGACGTGTTCCTCTAGCATGGTGTGCTCCTGGCGGAAGTACGATTCGCACCTACTGAGGAAGAGCATGGGGTCAGACTTGCCATCGTAGCGGGGGAAGTCGAGTATCTAGAATGGGGGGGCGATCAAGATCGCGCTGCCCATCCGAGCGGCCGCCCGCACCGGTGTTCGGACTCGAAGCCAGCTGCTCCTTCAGAGCGGCCATGTCGGCCTTCATGGTGGACATCTCCATGGTGGACTTGAGCATCTCCATCACGTCCTTCATAGTGGGATCGGCCATGGCTGGCGGCTGCGGGGTGGAGGTAGTAGAGGACTGTGGTGATGGTGGATGGCTGGCTTTGGGCGCGGCGGATGTGGAGGAATACTCGAAATGGACAGAACAGGATCGACGTGACGTTGACATGGTTTTTAAAGCGGTAAGGCAGTCCAAGGCGTTGGAGCACCGCCTGGACGCCTAGGCGACGCCTAGGCGAGGTAGGCGAGCAAGGCGCCTAGGCGTTAGACCACCGCCCGGACGCCTAGGCGACGCCTTAAGAACAGAGGACGTTGATACCAGGTTGTCAAGGGCGTTGGTTCCTAAGGTAGCTGGCCCTCGACTCTGCAACTCGTAGTCTCGGTCCGTCTTCGCCGACAGGGTTACACTCCCTTGCCATCGGCTTGGTAGAGAAAGGAGGAAGAAGACTGGAGGACTAAATTCTTGCTTAATTTCCTCAAGTGACGATTACAGAGATAAATATCCTTGGCTTGCAACAACTCCTCCTAAACTTTGGGATCTAATTCCTTCTCTTTCTATTCTAGCCACTAATTTGTTTCTGGAAACAATCTCCTCCTAAACTTTAGGATCTAATTACTTCTCTTTCTATTCTAACTAATAATATGTTCCTGGTTTCCTTCCTGGACGCTGGACCTGGACGCAGCGCGCTCAGCAACCCGCCGAACGTCCCTGGCGTGCTGTCTTCGGATGTAGGGGAGACCCCACATGACACGTAAAAGATGAACCGAAGTGTTCTTTACTTCTTTTATTAACAATTGGACCCATTCGGTCAACAAAAAACAATTAGACCCATGACCATGGGACCCTGGTGGAATTCCAAATTGTATCTATAAGTCTCCAAGGGCCCCGAGGAAAAAAGAAGTACAGGAATAAAAGAGAAAACAATGTATTTCTTCAGATAGAGTGGCCCAGGTGATCTCTTGATCTCCGCCTCGGCCTCACTGCCCTTGACCATATGGTGTGACAAAATGCTGCCAAAAGTTCGAACACAAAAAGAAGTGTTGCACATAGTTTCAACTAATTACATAAAACCATAACAGTCCTTTAACAGGAAATGAAACCAAAATGAAGTAGTCACCCCATTTAGAATTAGTGGATGGTCGTTATTTTGACCTAACTATAGATCATTGATTAGTGGTACATCAAACAATTTCAAAATATTTGTCCGTGACTGATGTACACCAAAACAATACCAGTAACTTTGATGATGCTGTAGTAAAAATTTATCACCAAGCAGATGCCAGATTTCAAAGAAACGCAATTAGACAAGCACTTTATAACATATCTCGCACCGATTCCAAATGGGCAGCAGAGATAAACTGAAGACTTCTAAACATAACAGGAGATTGGTTCATAATTATACCAATCCTTGACAGCAAATTTTAAACAAAAGTTTTATGTGCCATCACTCTTGCAGAGGGACCCTAATGCTGTGAAACAAAAACTGCTTCTGAAACCCTATTAGCAGTGTAAAAAGCTCTCAGGATCACCAGATTTATCCGCTGCAGAAACGAAGCTGAAGCCCACACCCAAGAAACTGCATCATCAAGGACCTAACAGGTTAGGTTCACAGCCGTATGACCTAATATACCCCCAAATCCGCGATTCTCACAGATCTGATACCCCAGATCAAACATCATCACATCGCAACAAAGAGATTGGTGGCACAGCAATGGGGTTACCAGAGCGAGAAGCTGAGAAGACGAGCTAGGGCATCACCTTGGATGGGATGCATCCGACGTTGAGGCAGGTCCCGCCGAGAGTGCCCCTCTTCTCGATGCAGGTGGTCTTGAGCCCCAGCTGCGCGGCCTTGATCGCCGCCACGTACCCTCCGGGCCCGCCGCCCACCACCACCACGTCGCTCTCCTCGCCCGCCGCCGCGTACGCCCTCCAGGCGGACACGGCCGCCCCCGCCGCCGTCTGCGGCCGCCGCAACACGGCCGCTGCAGCCCGCCGCCTCGCTAGGATCGCCAGCGCCATCTCTCTCCGCGGGCGCTTCCTTGGTCCTCTCTCCCCGACGAAGAGATCCTTGCGCGCTGAAGAGAGAGACGAGATGGGAAGAAGAAAAGGTGGGCGTGGGGAACCGGCCAACCGGGGATGGAAAGACAATGGAATGGAGGTAGCAAAAAGGGAAACACCTATGGTAGAAATGGCAACACGACAAAAAAAAAGCTATATCCAGCACCCATATACACCGGTGTATATGAATTTATCTCGTATCCATACTCATACTTATGTAGTATGAATTACTTAGGCCCCGTTTGGTTTCATTAGTCATAAGACTAAAGTTTAGGGGTTGTTTGGTTTGGTGCCTAAGACGCCACAATGTGCCAAACTTTTCTGCCTAACCTTAGTTCTTCAATTCGAGCGCCTAAGGTTAGGCAGATTGTGGCGCCTTAGGTAGGAAACCAAACATGCCTTTAGTCTATACCTTGTTTGGTTGTAAGGACTAAACATATTCTAAATACATTAAATTTAATACATAAAGACTAAAATACCTATTTTCTTGTTTCACAATAGTTTTCTAAGCAAGGGCAATTGAAGTAAATATTATCAATTAGTCCCTTTTAGCACCCATGTGAGGGACTAGAGATTAAAGTCAATTAGTCCCTACTTTAGTCCTTTCGTTTGGCAAAATAGAGACTAAACGGGACTAAAGATTAGTCCCTCTAACCAAACGGGTACTTATCGGGTCATCCGTACCCACAAAGATTAAACATTTATATTATACAATTGTCAAGTATATCCATCTAAGTACCATTACAAAATTTCTAACATAATTCAATCATCTATTCAAAAACACCATAGACAATTAGATAAAGTAGCAACTGTTGGGGGCCTTCGGCTTCCGAAGGTCCTCAAAAACATGATTTAACAATGTTTCTGGAGTATAATACATGAACAGGTATCTTTGGACTCGGATCAGAACCACCATATGAAGAAGCACAAAGAACACGAAGGTTGGCGCAGAGACGAAGCTATGTGCAGGAGAGCTTCGGCACGATAGCAGAAAAGGAAACTGACTTAAAAAGGAAAAGGTTATTCAGACCTCGATGGGTTACTATAGAGTCATTAGCAAATGTAAAGGGCATGGGTGTAATTTTACATGGGCTGCGTCCCGTGCCTATAAATAGGTGAACAGTGCTCCCATACTGTTCACGCTGACTTGGCATTTGCTTTTGCGTCACGCTTGTACTTTTACCTTCTTTCAAGTCGAATGTACACTTGTAATTTGATATCATTTCTGTTTTTCCATAATAATAAAATAGAAATGAGTTGATAACAATACATAATTGTTTATGTTATCTCTTATACTGCATATGATTTCTTCTTCATTATTATATCTTATATTGATGAAGGTATGTCCTTCATAACATTCGTCCGAAAATCATTATGTCCCAGGGGAAATAATGCTTCGAAGGACGAAGGACTTTAACATTTAACATCTTTTGTGTTGCCTTGTTCTTAACTCATAGCATTTGAGAATAAGTCCCCGACATTGGCGCCCACCTCCGGTGAACTCTTTTCGACCACCTTCGGTAAGCACCGACCTTCGTCATGCCACCAAAGAAAGCTTCAGCGACAGAGGCTGACGCTCTACAGCCGTTGGACCCGAACCAGGAGACTCTTTCTCTTCGAGAGGCCCGAAGCCAGAAGAGGAAGGCCACTAGTCCAACACCCCAGGAGGACGAGCTGGACCAAGAAATCAGGAACATGGAGATGCTTCATCAACAGGTACAAAGGAAGAAGGAGAAGATGGCTCGACTAGCCGACCTTCAGAGGCAGATTGACGAAGCTACTGAAGAAGTACGCCATCTCGCTCAAGATGAGCAAGAGCGAAGGCCCCAACATAGGGAGCTTCATCAGGAAGGCTTCTTCAACGAGGATGAATGGTATGCGGATTTCCATCATGGAAATTTTGCTTTTGATGATGCTTCTCCTCTGTCAGCAGAACTGCAGGCTACACCTTGGCCCCCATCTTACAAGTCACCCCAGCTCCCCATGTATGACGGGCACTCAGATCCGAAGCAGTTTCTGATGAGCTACAAAGCAACCATATCTTCATATGGAGGCAATACCGCAGTCATGGCGAAATCTTTCGTCATGGCAGTCAAGAATGTTGCGCAAACCTGGTACTCCTCTCTTCGGCCAGGAACGATCACATCATGATAGGAGCTGAAGGACATGTTGATCACCAGTTTCCAAGGGTTTCAGACGAAACCGGTTACCGCTCAAGCTTTGTTCCAGTGCACGCAAGATCACGAAGAATACCTCCAGGCGTATGTCCGAAGGTTCTTGCGTCTGAGGGCACAAGCGCTAACGGTGCCCAATGAAATTGTCATTGAGGCCATGATCAAGGGGCTTCGGCCAGGACCTATAGCCCAGTACTTTGCCAAGAAACCCCCTTGGACCCTAGAGAAATTGCTTCAAAAGATGGATGAATACATCCGCGCTGATAATGACTTTCGTCAAAGAAGGGAGGAAGCCTAAAGGTTCTCTGAGATGACCAGGGGCTTCGGAGGGAGAATTCACCCAAGGCACGTCAGATCAATCCACTCCTCCCAGAATGATGACAGAGGAAGTCAGCAACAGAGGCCACAATATTCCTCGCAAGCTTCGGGGTAGCAACAAAGCTATCTTTGGCCGCCAGCTCCAAGGGGCAGAGGCGCCAGGGGCTTCGGAGGAAGGTTTGGGGATCAGCCTAGGAAAATTTATTGCTTATTCTGTGGTGAGGACAAGGGCCATACTACAAGGATGTGTCATGTCACCATTCAGAAACAGAAGGAAATAGCAGAAGCTGCAGCTCAGCAGAACCAGCCGAAGCAGGTCATGCATACTGCTTCATATCACTCGCCCTACATACCAGAGTATGTGGGTAACCATCCTGCAGCGTCTGTTGCTTCGGCCAGTCAGCCACAGGCATCCTGGCCACAGCCTCTACCTCCGCCACCACTACAACGTGCATATTCGCGCGGTCAACAGTCAGAAGGGAGTCAACAGACTCATCAGCAGAGAGACTTCAGGAAGGAGTCCGAAGCTCGCACAGTCAACAGTACTGTGTCAGAGTCGAAGCATATCTACTAAGAGATATCCTACCTCTGAATCAGTTTTTACATTTATTGTCATTCTCTTTCTTAATAAAGAACAGTTGTTGAAAACTTAGTTTTCTTGGCGTTTTTAATTCCTTGTAATAGCTTCGTTTTTGCCATAGTGAAAACATATCTTCTCCACAGACTTACGGAGTCCAAAAAGTCGTCGAGGCACAAAAAGGCGTTTCTAAGGCACAAGTATCTTCGAAGCTACAAAAAGTCGTTCTACGGAACGTAGCGTAAGTTTGCCGAAGCTACAAAAAGTCGTTGCTAAGGGAGCACAGTGTAAGTTTTCTGCTCAAAAGTCGTTCCAAAGGGAATGCAGAGCCAAATATCGCCGAAATATAAGGCGAAGCGCGAAAAGTCAACGCGAATACCGCCGAAATAGAAGGCGAAGAAGTTCAAAAGACGTTCCTAAGGGAATACAGAACTTACAGCGAAAAGTCAGCGCTGATACACCAAAAAATAAGCGGTGAAGCCGAAAAATAAACGGCAAAGAGATTGTGTATTCCAATATGGGGATGTGAGTGTGTGTCTTCGGCACAAAGTATCATTTTCGCATAGCATAACATCATCACATCATTTTGCATAACATAACATCATACATCATATTGCATCAATGGCACAAGAAGGGGACATAATGTTGACCTTCGGAGAATGCTTCGAAAAAGTGAAATTGTGCTAAGGCACAAAATAAGTTTTGAAGAGATACGGTTTTATCAGCTCTAAAGTGGAGGAGAAGGTCTTTTATTAACGAAGTATCAGTGTTATGGCAACGCTTGGAGCATTTTTATAAAGCACTCTGATATCAAAGAAGAAAATCTATTATTGACGAAGCATTAATGTTTCTGCGACGATTGGAGGATTTCTCACGAAGCATAAAAACTCTTCTTTACGAAGCATGAAAAGAAGGGAAGGTGTTTTTTCACCGAAGGCTCAAAAACGGTATGTACAATAAAAATTTCATGCATCGTAAAGAAATAGATTACAAAGTCATTTACACATTACATTAAGAACTCATGAGTACCAAATATTACAAGCATAGTCCAGCAAATGTTACATTAATATTTTGGCAATATTTTTACAACATCTATTCCTCTTCTCTCAAAACTTTATCTGCAGCTTCGATCAGCAGTTGAGTAACGACTTTGAAAGGGAAATGTGCCCTTGGGCCATTTCTAAGTATTTTGGTGATTGAGTGCCAACACAAGTGTTCATGTGTTAATCTATGCCAAATGATGGACAAAGTGAAAATCAACATAAAGGTATGTTTCTAAGACTTAGTACTTTGTTTTAAGGACTAATGTATTGTGTCTAAGTACTGGAAACAGGAGAAATCAATTTGGAAAAAGAGATGGCTTTGTTCAGCCAAAGACTGCTCAGTCTGGGTGCACCGGACTGTCCGGTGGTGCACCGGACAGTGTCCGGTGCGCCAGGCTGGCTCTGGTGAAAAGGCCGCTCTCGGGAATTCGTCGGCGGCGTACGGCTAAAATTCACCGGACTGTCCGGTGTGCACTGGACTATCCGGTGAGCCAATGGTCGGCCGCGCAATCCGCGCGTGACGCGTGACCGAGCCAACGGTCTGAAGGGGGCACCGGACAGTGTCCGGTGCGCCAACGACTCCAAATCGCCAACGGTCGGCTGTGCCAAAACAGGAAAGAAATCCGCACCGGACTGTCCGGTGCGCCAGTCGACAGAAGGCAAGAATTGCCTTCCTGGAATGCTCTCAACGGCTCCTAGCTGCCTTGGGGCTATAAAAGCGACCCCTAGGCGCATGGAGGAGCACACCAAGCATCCTTTGAGCATTATTGATCATTCATACTCCATTCTTGCGCACTTGTTCGACATTCTTAGTGATTTGAGCTCCGTTCTAGTGAGAACCTCGTGATATTGTTTTGAGCTCAAGTCTTGGCCTTGTGTGTGCGTATTTGCTGTGAATTTGAGTGTGTTGCTTCCCTCCCTTACTCTAGTGCTTCATTTTGATTCTTATTGTAAGGGTGAGTGACTCCAAGTTGTGGAGATTCCTCACAAACGGGAAAGAGTAAAGTAAAGAAGAACACCATGGTATTCAAGTTGATCATTGGATCACTTGAGAGGAGTTGAGTGCAACTCTTGTCCGTTGGGACGCCACAACGTGGAGTAGGCAAGTTTTGTACTTGGCCGAACCACGGGATAAATCCTCGTGTCTCTTATGCTTGTTCTTACTGTGTCTATTGTGCTTCACAAGAGCTCTCCTCTCTAATCACTTGATTTCATTGTTCTAACTCCTAATCAAGTTTGTGGTGTTAAGTTTTAAGTTTTTACAGGAGCACCTATTCACCCCCCTCTAGGTGCTCTCAATTGGTATCAGAGTCGTTCTCTTCACGTAAGGGAATAATCGCCCGAAGAGATGGATCCTAAGGGCAAGGGGATGGTGGTCAATGATATGGAGAAGGAGTCTTTCTTCAATGAGCCAAAAGATGACAAGCCCACTGACTCAGGCTCAAGTCACAAGAAGAAAGACGGGAAGAAGAAGAGGCGCATCAAGAAGATAGTCTACTACGACAGCGACGAATCTTCCTCTTCCCAAATGGACGACGACGACTACGAGAAAAAGAAAACGGTCAATTCAAACTTTTCTTTTGATTATTCTCGTATTCCGCAAAGTTCAAATGCTCATTTGCTTTCCATTCCCCTTGGTAAACCTCCTCACTTTGATGGAGAGGACTACAGATTTTGGAGTCACAAAATGCGTAGCCACTTGTTCTCTCTCCATCCAAGTATATGGGAGATAGTAGAAAATGGAATGCAATTTGATAGTACGGATAGTCCCTTGTTTATTAATGAACAAATTCATAAAAATGCACAAGCTACTACTGTGTTGTTAGCCTCATTGTGCAGGGATGAATATCATAAAGTGAGCGGCTTGGATAACGCCAAGCAAATTTGGGACACCTTCAAGATCTCACATGAGGGGAACGACGTCACCATGCTCGCCAAGATGGAGTTGGTGGAAGGCGAACTAGGAAGGTTCGCGATGATCAGGGGGGAGGAGCCAACCCAAACGTACATCAGGCTCAAGACCCTCGTCAACAAAATAAGGAGCTATGGAAGCACACGATGGACGGACCACGACGTCGTCCGCCTAATGCTAAGGTCTTTCACTGTCCTTGATCCACATCTGGTAAACAATATTCATGAGAATCCTAGGTACACCAAGATGTCGCCCGAAGAAATACTTGGAAAGTTCGTAAGCGGGCGGATGATGATCAAGGAGGCAAGATACGTCGATGAGGCGTTGAATGGTCCAATTCATGAGCCTCAAGCCATTGCTCTCAAGGCAACAAATAGCAAGGAGGCGCTACCTAGCAAGGTGGCACAAGTTGAGGCAGCAGGGCTCAATGAGGAAGAAATGGCCCTCATCATCAAGCGATTCAAGACGGCACTCAAAGGTCGCAAGGAGCATCCCAACAAAAGCAAGATGAAGGGAAAGCGCTCCTGCTTCAAGTGTGGTAAGATTGATCATTTTATCGCTAATTGTCCCGATAATGATAGTGACCAGGAACAAGAGAAGAAGAGGGAAAAGAAGAAGGCTTACAAGAAGGCTAAGGGCGAGGCACACCTTGGCAAGGAGTGGGACTCGGATTGTTTGTCGTCCGACTCCGACAACGAAGGACTCGCCGCCTCGGCCTTCAACAAATCGTCTCTCTTCCCCCAACGAGCATCACACCTGCCTCATGGCAAAGGAGAAGAAGGTAAACACTCAAAAGTCTACTTATGCTTCTTCTAGTGATGATGAATCTAGCGATGATGAAATAGACTACGCTAGTTTGTTCAAGGGCTTAGAAAGAACTAAAATCGATAAGATCAATGAATTGATTGATGCTTTGAATGATAAGAATAGATTATTAGAAAAGCAAGAGGATCTTTTGTATGAAGAACATGATAAATTTATAGAGGCACAAAAATCTCTTGCTTTAGAAGTTAAAAGGAATGAAATGCTTTCTTGTGAACTATCTACTTGCCATGAGACCATTTCTAGTTTAAAAAGTGTTAATGATGATTTAAATGCTAAACTAGAAGTAGCAAATAGATCTAACTCTTGTGTAGAACATGTTGTGATTTGCAATAAGTGTAAAGATTTTAATGTTGATGCTTGTAGTGAACACCTAGTTTCTATTGCAAAGTTAAATGATGAAGTGGCTAGTCTTAATGCCCAACTTAAGACTAGCAAAAATGAATTTGATAAACTAAAATTTGCAAGGGATGCCTACACCGGTAGACACCCCTCAATTAAGGATGGGCTTGGCTTTAAGAGAGAAGCCAAGAACTTAACAAGTCATAAGGCTCCCATTCCCGCCAAGGAGAAAGGGAAGACTCCTATGACTAATAGTAGTTAAAAGAATCATGCCTTCATTTATGGTGATAAGAGATATTCTAGAAATATTCATTATGATAGGAGTTGTAATGCTTATGATTCAAATGCCATGTTTGCTTCAAGTTCTTCCATTATGCATGATAGAAATTTGGTTAAGAAAAATGTTATGCCTAGAAGAAATATTGTTCATGTTCCTAGAAAAGTAGATAATGAACCCTCTACAATTTATCATGCTTGCAATGCTTCCTTTGCTATTTGTAGAAAGGACAAGAAAGTGGTTGCTAGAAAATTAGGGGCAAAATGCAAGGGAGATACAGCTTGCATTTGGGTCCCTAAGGCTATTGTTACTAACCTTGAAGGACCCAACAAGAGTTGGGTACCTAAGACCCAAGCCTAATTTGTCTTGTAGGTTTATGCATCCGGGGGATCAAGCTGGATTATCGACAGCGGATGCACAAACCACATGACGGGGGAGAAGAAGATGTTCACCTCCTACGTCAAGAACAAAGATTCCCAAGACTCAATCATATTCGGTGACGGGAATCAAGGCAAGGTTAAAGGGTTAGGAAAGATTGCTATTTCATCCGAGCATTCTATCTCTAATGTGTTTTAGTTGAATCGCTCGGGTATAATTTGTTGTCCGTTAGTCAATTATGTAATATGGGATATAATTGCTTATTCACAAATGTAGATGTGTCTGTCTTTAGAAGAAGTGATGGTTCATTAGCTTTTAAGGGTGTACTAGACGACAAACTTTATTTAGTTGATTTTGCAAAAGAGGAGGCCGGTCTAGATGCATGCTTAATTGCTAAGACTAGCATGGGCTAGCTGTGGCATCGCCGTTTAGCACATGTGGGGATGAAGAACCTTCACAAACTTCTAAAGGGAGAACATGTGATAGGTCTAACAAATGTAACCTTCGAAAAAGATAGACCTTGTGCAGCCTGTCAAGTAGGTAAATAGATGAGAAGCTCTCATCATTCCAAAAATGTGATGACCACATCAAGACCTTTGGAGTTGCTTCATATGGACCTCTTCGGACCCGTTGCCTATCTGAGCATATGAGGAAGTAAGTATGGTCTTGTTATCGTTGATGATTTTTCCCGCTTCACTTGGGTATTCTTTTTGCAGGATAAAACAGAAACCCAAGGGACCCTCAAGCGCTTCCTAAGGAGAGATCAAAATGAGTTTGATCTCAAGGTGAAAAAGATAAGGAGCGACAACGGGTCCGAGTTCAAGAATCTTCAAGTGGAGGAGTACCTTGAGGAGGAAGGAATCAAGCACGAGTTCTCCGCTCCCTACACACCACAACAAAATGGTGTGGTAGAGAGGAAGAATAGGACGCTCATAGACATGGCAAGGACGATGCTGGGAGAGTTCAAGACGCCCGAGCGATTTTGGTCGGAAGCCATGAACACGACTTGCCACGCCATAAACCGGGTCTACCTTCATCGCCTCCTCAAGAAGACTTCGTATGAGCTTCTAACCGGTAACAAACCCAATGTTTCATACTTTCGTGTATTTGGGAGTAAATGCTACATTCTAGTAAAGAAAGGTAGGAATTCTAAATTTGCTCCCAAAGCTGTAGAAGGGTTTTTGTTAGGTTATGACTCAAATACAAAGGCATATAGGGTCTTCAACAAATCATCGGGTTTGGTTGAAGTCTCTAGCGACGTTGTATTTGATGAGACTAATGGCTCTCCAAGAGAGCAAGTTGTTGATCTTGATGATCTAGATGAAGAAGACGTTCCAACGGCCGCAATTCACACCATGGCGATTGGATATGTGCGACCACAGGAACACCAAGAGCAAGATCAACCTTCTTCCTCAACAATGGTGCAACCCCCAACTCAAGTCGATGAACAGATTCATCAAGAAGAGGCGTGTGATCAAGGGGGAGAACAAGATGATCATGCTATGGAGGAAGAAGCACTTCAAGCCCCTCCGACTCAAGTTCGAGCGACGATTCAAAGGAATCATCCCGTCGATCAAATATTGGGTGATATTAGCAAGGGAGTAACTACTCGCTCTAGATTAGTTAATTTTTGTGAGCATTACTCTTTTATCTCTTCTATTGAGCCTTTCAGGGTAGAGGAGGCCTTGCTAGATCCAGACTGGGTGTTGGCCATGCAGGAGGAGCTCAACAATTTCAAGAGAAATGAAGTTTGGACACTGGTGCCACGTCCCAAGCAAAATGTTGTGGGAACCAAGTGGGTGTTCCGCAACAAACATGACGAGCACGGGGTGGTGACAAGGAACAAGGCACGACTTGTGGCAAAAGGTTATGCCCAAGTCGCAGGTTTGGACTTTGAGGAGACTTTTGCTCCTGTGGCTAGGCTAGAGTCAATTCGCATATTGTTAGCCTATGCCGCTCACCATTCTTTCAGGTTGTTCCAAATGGATGTGAAGAGCGCCTTCCTCAACGGGCCAATCAAGGAGGAGGTGTATGTAGAGCAACCCCCTGGCTTTGAGGATGAACGGTACCCCGACCACGTGTCAGGGTGATGACTCAGAAATTTGAGATGTCGATGATGGGCGAGTTGAACTACTTCCTTGGGTTCCAAGTGAAGCAACTCAAGGATGGCACCTTCATCTCCCAAACGAAGTACACGCAAGACTTGCTAAAGCGGTTTGGGATGAAGGACGCCAAGCCCGCAAAGACTCCAATGGGAACCGACGGACATGTCGACCTCAACAAAGGAGGTAAGTCTGTTGATCAAAAAGCATACTGGTCTATGATAGGGTCTTTACTTTATTTATGTGCTAGTAGACCGGATATAATGCTAAGCGTATGCATGTGTGCTAGATTTCAATCCGATCCAAGGGAGTGCCACTTAGTGGCCGTTAAGCGAATTCTGAGATATTTAGTCGCTACGCCTTGCTTCGGGATCTAGTATACAAAGGGGTCTACCTTTGACTTGATTGGATATTCAGACTCCGACTATGCTGGATGTAAGGTCGATAGGAAGAGTACATCGGGGACGTGCCAATTATTAGGAAGGTCCCTGGTGTCGTGGAGTTCTAAGAAACAAACTTCCGTTGCCCTATCCACCGCTGAGGCCGAGTATGTTGCCGCAGGACAGTGTTGCGCGCAACTACTTTGGATGAGGCAAACCCTCAGGGACTTTGGCTACAATCTGAGCAAAGTCCCACTCCTATGTGATAATGAGAGTGCTATCCGCATGGCGGATAATCCTGTTGAACACAGCCGCACAAAGCACATAGACATCCGACATCACTTTTTGAGAGATCACCAGCAAAAGGGAGATATCGAAGTGTTTTATGTTAGCACCGAGAACCAGCTAGTCGATATCTTTACCAAGCCTCTAGATGAGAAGACCTTTTGCAGGATACGTAGTGAGCTAAATGTCTTATATTCACGAAACTTGGATTGATTTATAACATACATGTGTTTTATGCCTTTGATCATGTTCCTTTATGCATATTGTTGTTTATTTATGGTGTTCAAGTTGTACAAACACTCCCCGGACCTCAAAAGTCCATGTGTGAGTGATGCACATATTTAGGGGGAGATGTGCTACAACTTGACCCTTTGAGACTAACCATGTGCTTGAGTTTTCTTAATTTAGACTCAAAGGAGGTTTGAAAGGGAAAGGTGGACTTGGACCATGAAAGACTTCCACTGCACTCCGATGAGAGGGTAACTTATTCCAAGTTCATCTCCATGTTCTTATTGCCTTTTTACTCTTAATTGAAGATTTTGGTGAGGCAATGGGGTTCCAGGGCCAAAAATGATCTCGTTTTGGTGCTTGATGCCAAAGGGGGAGAAATTAAGGCCAAAGCAATAAATGGATCAACTACCACTTGAGAATTTTGAAAATAGTAGAATAGAGCTATTGGTTTGTCAAAACTCTCTTATTGTCTCTCTTGTCAAAAGTTGGCCTCTTATGGGGAGAATGGTTGATTATGGGAAAAAGGGGGAGTTTTTGAAATCGTTGATCAATCTCTCTTGGAACAACTCTCTTTATGTCTCAACAAATGTGTTTGACTTAGAGATAGGAAATTGAGGTTGATTTGCAAAAACAAACCAAGTGGTGGCAAAGAATGATCCAAATATGCCAAATTTGATTCAAAACAAATCTGTGTTATTATTTGCATTGATGTTACACATCTGTGTATTGCTTTTGTTGTGTTGGCATAAATCACCAAAAAGGGGGAGATTGAAAGGGAAATGTGCCCTTGGGCCATTTCTAAGTATTTTGGTGATTGAGTGCCAACACAAGTGTTCATGTGTTAATCTATGCCAAATGATGGACAAAGTGAAAATCAACATAAAGGTATGTTTTTAAGACTTAGTACTTTGTTTTAAGGACTAATGTATTGTGTCTAAGTACTTGAAACATGAGAAATCAATTTGGAAAAAGAGATGGCTTTGTTCAGCCAAAGACTTCTCAGTCTGGGTGCACCGGACTGTCCGGTGGTGCACCGGACAGTGTCCGGTGCGCCAGACTGGCTCTAGTGAAAAGGCCGCTCTCGGGAATTCGTCGGCGGCGTACGGCTAAAATTCACTGGACTGTCCGGTGAGCCAACGGTCGACCGCACAATCCACGCGTGACGCGTGGCCGGGCCAACGGTATGAAGGGGCACCGGACTGTCCGGTGTGCACCGAACAGTGTCCGGTGCGCCAACGGCTCCAAATCGCCAACGGTCGGCTGCGCCAAAACAGGAAAGAAATCCGCACCGGACAGTGTCCGGTGGTGCACCGGACTGTCCGGTGCGTCAGTCGACAGAAGGCAAGAATTGCCTTCCTGGAATGCTCTCAACGTCTCCTAGTTGCCTTGGGGCTATAAAAGGGACCCTTAGGCGCATGGAGGAGCACACCAAGCATCCTTTGAGCATTGTTGATCATTCATACTCCATTCTTGCGCACTTGTTCGACATTCTTAGTGATTTGAGCTCCATTCTAGTGAGAACCTCGTGATATTCTTTTGAGCTCAAGTCTTGGCCTTGTGTGTGCGTATTTGCTATGAATTTGAGTGTGTTGCTTCCCTCCCTTACTCTAGTGCTTCATTTTGATTCTTATTGTAAGGGTGAGAGACTCCAAGTTGTGGAGATTCCTCACAAACGAGAAAGAGTAAAGTAAAGAAGAACACCGTGGTATTCAAGTTGATCATTGGATCACTTGAGAGGAGTTGAGTGCAACTCTCGTCCGTTGGGACGCCACAATGTGGAGTAGGCAAGTTTTGTACTTGGCCGAACCACGGGATAAATCCTCATGTCTCTTGTGCTTGTTCTTACTATGTCTATTGTGCTTCACAAGAGCTCTCCTCTCTAATCACTTGATTTCATTGTTCTAACTCCTAATCAAGTTTGTGGTGTTAAGTTTTAAGTTTTTACAGGAGCACCTATTCACCCCCCCTCTAGGTGCTCTCAGATTTCGTTCATAATGGTTTCAGCCATGCTAATAATTTCTGATGATTCTTTTGCCTCTGCTTCGGCCAGTGGCTCAAAGGGCTCCGGGGGAGGAGATAGTTCGGCTGTGGTAGAAAACATAAATAAGTTCGAAGTCACAAAAATAAAAAAAATAAAGTTAAAAGCTATTAAGCAATACCTATCCGTCTTTCGAGTTCTGCAGCTTTTTCAGCTGCCTTCATTGCTTTCCTAGCATCGTGGGTATCTTTTTCGCTCTTCTTTATTATCTCGTGAGCCATCCCTCGGCCGCCATTTTCCCATATGTCAGTAAAGAATTTTCCACCAACTAAACTTGCTTCGGCCGAGGGGTCCTTCGTATAATCAATAGATAAAGTAGCTTCGGCTTGGGCCAAAGCTTTCACATGATCGCAACCTGATTTTTCCAAGATAGCCGCAATTCCCCTTGCACCCGAGAAGGCGTAGACGTCCCCACGGTCATTTAGAATCTCCTCAAAGGCTTCAGCCTCGCTGCTGATCCATTCAACTGGCCCCTCGGGATCACCCCGTACGAAGTTGTCTTCACTTGAATATGCGCCAACATTGGCGAAGCTAGTTTTTATTTTTCCCACACATTCTATGGATTTTTCATAACATCTTTCTTTTGAAGAGCGAAGTTCTACAACCGTTTTCTCCCAATAATTTTTCCAGTAATCACTGGCGTCTCGGTCAGCTTCGGCAATAGCACATTTTAATTTTGCTTCAGCCAGCTGTTTCCGAAGATCCTTGATTTCGCATTTCTGGGCTTCAGCCTGGGCTTTGGAAGTAGCTTCGTCTTCTTTTATTTTGTTCACCAATGAGTTTAATATCTTATCTTTTTCAAGACCTTCGTTTCTTAGTTCAATTACTTCGGAACGAAGGTTGTTCAAAGCTATAGTGCATCCTTCATCTTCGGCACTTTTTTGCGCCCTGAGGGCGTTACTAAGAATGAGGCCCTGCGAAGGAAGTGCAGTATTAAGTATAAGCAAATAAAAAATCTTTTGTTTTAAAGTACAAAAAACTCATTCTTGTACCTTTAAACTATTATATGCTAAGCTGTCGGCCAACTCATCTTTTGATAGCACCGAAAGCCCGTCTTCTAGTGTCGTGAATCCGAAGCTTCTGCTCATCTCCCGGCAGACAGAAATCTCCTTGCTGTCCGGGAGACAATACAAGAAATCTTCTTCTCCGCTGCCGTTGAATATCAATGCCCCCTTTGGATATTTCAGTTTCCGGGCATAGTATTGAGCTTCTCACTTTTCTCCTTCAGATAACCTTTTTCCTAAAGCATGTCGTACAAAGTAGTCAAGTGCTTCGGAAGATGCTTCAGGAGTAGGAGTGGCAGTTTTTTCAGGCAAAATTTGTTCTGAAGCTTCTTTTTCCGTTTCTTTCTCTCCGATTTCCAAGGATTTCTCCTTGGCGGGCTCTAAAGGCCCAGCTTCGGTCTCGGCCTGGCTCTTTGCAGCTTCGGCTACTCTTGTCTTAGACTGCGTCTTTGGAGCTTCGACAGTTTTCCTTGGAGTAGAGCTTGTCTTTATTGTCTCCAGCGCATCTAGTACGTTGATCATTCTTTTCCTCTTAGGGATCGCTGTAAGACCTTTTTGTGCCTTCGGCACTGTCACTTCTGTCGAAGGGCTTGTAATTTCTGATATCTTCATTCCTTCGACCCCTATATTATCGGCCTTTGGCTCAGCCAATTTGGCTGAGGATGTCTTCGGCATTACAATCGACTATTCAATCTTCTGCGTAGGCGCAGGATCCTTGGCTTCAGTAGCCGAAGAGGTCTCACCGCCAAATTTGGGCACTACAACCGGTTCAATATATCGCGGCCGGTGAGTAAGAACCTTCACCTTTTTCCTCTTCGGTGCGGGCTCGCTTGGAGCAGCTGAAGCAACATCCTTCCCGGAAGTTGCACTCTTTCTCTTCTGCCCCCGTGGCGGGTAACGGTAATCAGGGTATATGAACCCAATAGCGTCAAAAACTCTATTTAGCCTTTTCTTCTTCCGGCTTCCAAAGGCCGCAGATAACACATTATCTTCCGCTTTGGAGTACGGCCCAAGCAGTTCATCACTTGTAGCTTTGATGCACTTCAGTCAGTCGTCGTCTGGTTCGATAAATTGGTCTCCAAACCTGAAGGTATATTTCAGTCGAACCAAACCACCTTCATTGGGGTTGCTAATGGTTTCTTTTGGCATCTCCCAGTTGACTACCAATGGCCATATCCTGTAGGCCACGTGCTCTTGGACTAAGTCCCTTGTCCCGATGAAAAAACAAACTATGCCAAAGGCTCTTCGGCATTCTTCAGCTGCTTCATCAATCTCCACCTTCGGTTTCCGAAGGCCGAAGCGGGACCAGATGGGGCGCATAATGATCTCTTTAATATCTTCTCTCGCCCTTAAATCATTTTTCACATAGAACCATTCTTTCATCCAGTCTCCAGGCCACCTCTTCCGAAAGGTTGGCGCTGGGCAGCTTGAGCCTGAACGAGCAACGAAGCTGTAGCAACCAAAATTGTTATGATATTGCTCCTTACCCCAGGGCTTTGTCTCATATAAAAGTTCGTGCATACTGCAGAAACTTTTTGCACTTGGTTCCAAACCTTGACTCCTCACAGCCTAGACGAAGATTCCCATTCTTATGATTGCTTCGGGAGTAATTTGGTGAAGGGAAATCTGATATATCTTTAGAACTTCAACCACAAATTTGCTTAAGGGTAGTCGAAGCCCGGCTTTAAAGAAGCTTCGGTAGACCATGACTTCATTTTCTTCGGGTACATGAACAGTCTTCTCCCCGTTGTCAGCCCTCACAATAGACATATCCCGAAAATATCTTCCTCTCATATTATCAAGATGACTCTGCTTAATAGTTGATTTCCCAAAGACTGAATGGCTTGGGCGCCAGGGCCGATCTTCGGAGTCTTCGCCCCCACTTTCCACATCATAACTATCGCTGTCATCGGTATCTTCAGATAAACCTTCTAGAATTTCTTTTGTAATCTTTTCTGTGTTGGTCTTTGCAATTGACTCGATGAATCCAGCGGTTTTTTTCCTTAAGAAGCTTCTCCTCCTCGCTCAGCTTCGTTTCAGCAACAGCTTTCTTATCTTGAGACATCTCTTCGGAAATGGTGAAAATGCGCTCTTAAAGCCGAAGCTTAGAAAATCTAAAAAGCCAAGCAAGCGTTGGTAGGCAAGAACTAAAAATTGAGCAGATGGCAAAAAGCGTGCCAAATGAGCTCGTGGTGTGCTCTTATTTATACGCCTAGTGCGTTGTGTTGGGGACTTGTTCTCAAATGCTATGAATCAAGAACAAGGCAACATAAAATGTTAAATATCAAAGCCCTTTGTCCTTCGAATCATTATTTCCCTTCGGATATAATTAATCTAGGACGAAGGTCATGAAAGACATACTTTCACGATCATGATAAAAGATGCAGAACATTCATACAAAGTACAGAAAGTAACATAATTTTTGTAAACATTATTATTAATTTATTTCCATTTATATTACTTGTGTAAACAATAGTAAATTACAAATGTACCTTTGGCTTGAAGGAATGAGAATGCAAGCGTGACGCAAAAGTGAATGCCAAGTCAGCGTGAACAGTACGGGAATACTGTTCACCTATTTATAGGCACGGGTCGCAGCCCATGCAAAATTACATTAATGCCCTTTACATTTATCAATAACTCTATAGTAATTCTTCGAGGTCTAATTTGGCCTTTCATCTTTAAGTCGGTTTCCCCTTCCCGCCGTTATGCCGAAGCTCTTCTGCACATAGCTTCGTGATCGTCTCATCCTTCGTCGTGATCGCAGTCCTAGTCAAGCTTCGTCTTAACCATGCTCTTGTATACTCGCAATCTGACTTCGAAGGTACCTGTTCACATATTTCTCTTGGAAAACATAGTCAAATTACGTTTTTGAGGACCTTCGGAAGCCGAAGGCCCCCAACAGTAGCCCCTCGCAATATTAATTTGCTGTAAAGATAAGTTTATATTGCGATATGGACGAAGGCTATGGGTCGAAGGTCCGAAAAAACACCTTCCTTTTGCTAGAATAGCAACAGTCATTGACAAGCGGGACCCTCCAGCTTTCGACATACTGGGTGTATAAATAAGGGCTCACCACAAGTTATTTGGCACGCTCTCTTGCCATTTGTTTTACCTGCTCAAATAGCTTTCTGCCCACAAATATTTGACTGCCTCCCTAGTTTTAAGCTTCGGAGCCGAGAGGCAGGATTTCCGAAGGGATGTCTCAGGAAAAGAAAGTTGCTGCCGGAGTGAAGCTGAGCCTTTCTGAGGAGAAAAATCTGGGCTTCATTGAATCAATAGCAAAAACAAATACAGAGAAAATTACTAGGGAGATTTTGGAAGGCTTATCTGAAGATACTGGTGAAAGTGATAGTTATGATGCAGACAGCGGGGGGTGAGGATTCCGAAGATCGACCATGGCGACCAAGCCATTCAGTCTTCGGAAAATCAACTATTGGGTAAAGTCACCTTGAAAACATGAGGGGAAGATATTTCTGAGATATGTCCATCGTAAGGGCAGATGAAGGAGAGAGGACTGTGCCGACTCCCGAAGATAATGAAGTCATGATCTTCCGAAGCTTTTTTAAAGCTGGGCTACGATTCCCTATAAGCAGGTTTGTGATAGAAGTTCTGAAAATATATCAGGTTTACCTTCATCAACTTACCCCTGAAGCAATAATAAGAATGGGAGTCTTCGTCTGGGCCGTGAAGAGCCAGGGCCTAGAGCCAAGTGCGAAAAGCTTTTGCAATATACATGAGTTATTATATGAGACGAAGCCCTGGTATAAAGAGCAATATCATAACAACTTTGGTTGTTACAGCTTCGGTGCTCGCTCTGGATCAAGCTGTCCCGTGCCAACCTTTCGGAAGAGATGGCCCGGGGAATGGATGAAAGAATGGTTCTATGTAAAAAATGATTTGAATGTTCGAGAAGACATTAAAGATATCATCATGTGTCCTATCTGGCAGCGCTTCGGACTCCGGAAACCGAAGGTAGAAATGGATGAAGTAGCCGAAGAGTGCCAAAGGGCCTTCGACGTAGTCTGCTCTTTTATAGGGACAAGGGATTTAATACAAGAACATATTGCCTTCAGAGTATGGCCACTTGCAGATAACTGGGAAATGCCGAAAGAAATTGTTAGAGAAACTGACGAAGGTTGACTAGTCAGGCTGAAGTACACATTCAAGTACGGAGACAAATTCGTTGAGCCAGATGATGATTGGTTAAAGAGCATTGAGACTGTAAGTGATGAATTGCTTGGGGTATACTCAAAGGCCGAAGACACTGCACTATCAGCAGCCTTCGGAGGCCGAAAGAAGAAAAGACTCAACCGAGTATTTGACGCAATTGGGTTTGTCTACCCCGACTACCGCTATCCAGCGCGGGGTCAAAAAAGAAAAAGCACAACTTCTGCAAAAGAAACTGCTTCAGCCGCTCCTAGCGAGCCAGCGCCGAAGAGACGAAGGGTAAAGGTTCTCACACACCGGCCACACTATATTGAACCAGCCACGGTGCCTGAGTTCGCCGGTGAAACCTCTTCGGCCACCGAAGCTAAAGAACCAACCCTGCTGCCAGAAATCAAAGAGTTGGCCGAAGTGCCAGTAACAGAAAAGATGGAAGAACCAAAGACTGAAGAAGCAAAAACATCAGCTGAGGGAGTAAAAATATCATAAATTTTAAGTCCTTCAGGAGAAATTGAAGTAGCAAAAATTAAAAAGGGGCCAACAGTGACCCCGAAAAGAAAAATAATGGTTAATGTGTTAGATGTTTTGGAGACAATTAAATCTTCAAGCATAACTCCAAAGAAGACTGCTGAAACTTCTGAAGCGTCTGCTGAAGCATCTGTTGCTGAAGCTTCGAAGCAACAGACTGGAACTGAAGCCGGGCCTTCAGAGCCAACCAAGGTAAAACCTTTGGAAACAGAAGAAACGAAAATTGCAAAGGCAACCGAAAAAATGAAAATGTCAGAGCCAATTTTGGTTGAAGAAATTGATACTGCTGCCCCCGAAGCACCTTCCAAAATATACGATTATATTGTGCGACACTCTTCGGGGAAAAAATTATCCGAAGAAGAAGTTTTTGAAGCTAATCACTATGCCAAAGAATTGAAATATCCAAAGGGGGCACTAGTGTTCAATGGGACAAACGAAGATGACTTCCTATACTGCCTCCCAGACAACAAAGAATTATCCGTCTGTCGGGAGATGGCTAGAAGTATAGGGTTTCCGAAGCTTGAAGCTGGACTCTGTGCTATGACGAAGGACGATCTTGCAGATAGTCTTGCATATAATAGCCTGAAGGTATGAGAACTGCGTGTTTGGAAATTTTATAATTTGCAAATCATTCTTTTATTCTTATATCAACTCTTTTACATATAGGGTTTAATACTAAGCAACACGTTGAGAGCGCAAAAGAATGCCGAAGACGAGAGCTATGATATTGCTTTCAACAACCTACGATCAGAGGTTATTAAGCTGAGAAACGAAGCTCTGGAAAAGGATAAAATTCTGCTTACATTGGTGGACAAGATAAAAGAGGACGAAGCTGCCTCAAAGGCCCAGGCTGAAGCCCAAAAATGCGAAATTAAAGATCTTCAGAAACAGCTGGCTAGAGCTAAAGAAGAACATATACTTGAAGAGACAAAACGAGAGCTTAGTGATCAAAGGGCCAATCATTTAGAAATAAATGTTAAAGAGCTTCGTGCATCCCAGAGAAAATGCTATGTTAAATCCATAGAGTGTGTTAATAAGATAAGATCCAGCTTCACCAACGTTGGCGCATTCTCTAGTGAAGAGAATTTCTCAAGGGGCAATCCTGAAGGTCCGATTGAATGGATCAGTCACGAAGCTGAGGCCTTCGAGGAAATCCTGAATAGCCGCGGAGACATATGTGCTTTTTCGGGTGCTAGAGGAATTGCTACTGTTTTGGAGAGGAAAGGTTGCGAGCATGTAAAATCCTTAGCGCAGTCCGAAGCTACTTTGTCCTCCGAAGACATTAAAGACCCCTCAGCCGAAGCAAGCATGATCGGCGGAAAATTTTTCACCGATATTTGGGACAACGGCGGACGAGAAATGGCTCAAGAAATTATTCAAAAGAGCGAAAAAGGCATCCACGATGCTAGAAAAATAGCAGAGGCTGCTGAGAAAAGTACAGAGCTCGAAGGGCAAATAAGTACTAATTAGTGATAATTGGCTCTTCGCTGTAATCTTTTGATTTTGAACTTGTTCACGGCTTGTAATAATATATCCGTACCTTTTCTTTTCTCAGAACCTGCTAAGCTAGCTCCAAGCCCTCAAACAAAGGGGGATGACGAAATTAGACAAATGGCAGAAGCCATCATGGATAGAGTTGTTGATCAACTTTTAAATGAAGCTGCAGAAGTAGTCTTAAAAGAAGATTAAATGCTACTGTAAAAACATTTAGTTTGTAATGTTTGTCAAAAATCGTGTAACATTGTGTAACATATTAGCTGTTTATAATTCCATTTTTGACGATGCATGAAACATCATACACATACCATTTTTGAGCCTTCGGCGAAAAAACACCTTCCCTTCTTTTCATGCTTCGTAAAAATCAATAATCAATCCTTGTAAAATCAATAACCAATAGATCCTTTCATTTCAGTAATTGACGAAGGTATAACTCTTCAGCGGCTATTTCTTGTGCCTTGTCAGTAATTCTTTAAAACAATCTTCGGCCATCAATATCAAAACCCTCCCTTCTTGCATTGTTGATGCATTATGATGTATGATGTTATGCTATGCGAATGATGTAATGATGTAATGTTGTGCAAAATGATATTTGCCGAAGATTAATGGAATCAGCGTTTATTTTTCGCTGTAAGCCTCCCTTAGGAGCTTCTTCGCCTTTTACTTCAGCGGAATCAGCGTTTATTTTTCGCTGTAAGCCTCCCTTAGGAGCTTCTTCGCCTTTTATTTTCAGCGGAATCAACGTTTATTTTTCGCTGTAAGCCTCCCTTAGGAGCTTCTTCGCCTTTTACTTTCAGCGGAATCAGCGCTTATTTTTCGCTGTAGGCTCAGAAAACTTACACTGCGCTCCCTTAGGAACGACTTTTTGTTGCTTCGAATAAATTGTACTTTGTTCCTTAGAACAAGTTTTTGATAGCTTTGAAAATCCTCCTTGCCAACATAAATTCTCATGCTTTAGCAGCTTAGGCCTATAGAGAAGATATATTTGTATTACAGAAAAAAGCAAAACTATTACAAAAAATTGAAAGGCGATAAAAGACATTAAAACTACTCTTAATTGTTCCTTATCAAAAAGAAAGTAATAGTGAATATGAAAATGCGAAAGAGCTGCTGCTGAGGTAGGATATTTGTCAGTAAATGTGCTTCAACTCTGGCACAGTGCTATTGACTGTGCGAGCTTCGGACTCCTCTCTGAAGTCCCGCTGAAGGTTAATGCGCTGACTCCCTTCTGGCTGCTGACCTCTTTGTGTTGGTGGTGGCAGTGGAGGCTGCTGCCAAGATGCTTGGGGTTGGCTTGCCGAAGCAACAGAAGCTGCAGGGTGGTTGCCTACATATTCTGGAATATAAGGCGAATGATACGAAGCAGTATGCATGACTTGCTTCGGCTGACTTTGTTGCGCTGCTGCTTCTGCTATCTCCTTCTGCTTCTGGATGGTAACGTGGCACATCCTGGTGGTATGGCCCTTGTCTTCACCACAGAATAGGCAGTAAATTTTTCTTGGCTGATCTCAAAACCTTCCCCCGAAGCCCCTGGCGCCTCTGCCCCTTGGCGCTGACGGCCGAAAAGAACTTTGCTGCTGCCCCGAAGCTTGTGAAGAGTATTGTGGCCTTTGCTGCTGGCTCCCTCGATCATCACTCTGAGTAGAGTTATGAATTGACCTAACGTGCCTCGGGTGAAATCTTTCTCCGAAGCCCCTGGTCATTTCAGAGAACCTAAATGCTTCCTCCCTTCTTTGGCGGAAGTCATTGTCAGCTCGAATATACTCGTCCATCTTCTGGAGTAGCTTCTCCAAAGTTTGTGGTGGCTTCCTGGCAAAGTATTACGCTGAAGGTCCCGGCCAAAGCCCCTTAATCATGGCCTCAATGAAAATTTCATTGGGCACTGTTGGCGCCTGTGCCCTCAGACGCAGAAACCTTCGGACATACGCCTGAAGGTATTCTTCGTGGTCCTGGGTACACTGGAATAGAGCCTGAGCGGTGACTGGCTTTGTCTGAAATCCTTGGAAGCTGGTTATCAACATATCCTTTAGCTTTTGCCATGAGGTGATTGTCCCTGGCCGAAGAGAAGAGTACCAAGTCTGAGCGACACTCTTGACGGCCATGACAAAAGACTTTGCCATGACTGCCGTATTGCCACCATACGAAGATATGGTTGCCTCATAGCTCATCAAGAATTGCTTCGGGTCTGAATGACCGTCATACATGGGGAGCTGAGGTGGCTTGTAAGACTGGGGCCATGGTGTAGCCTGTAATTCTGTTGACAAAGGAGAAGCATCATCAAAAGCAAAATTTCCATGATGGAAATCTTCATACCAGTCTTCCTCATTGTAGAAACCCTCCTGATGGAGCTCTCTGCGCTGAGGCCTTCGGCTCTAGTCATCTTGAACAAGATGACGAACCTCTTCCGACGCTTCATCTATCTGCCTCTGAAGGTCAGCTAGACGAGCCATCTTCTCCTTCTTCCGTTGAACCTGTTGCTGAAGCATTTCCAGGTTTTGGATTTCCTGGTCCAAGTCGTCCTCCAGAGGCGTTGGACTAGTAGCCTTCCTCTTTTGACTTCGGGCCTCCCTGAGAGAAAGGACGTCCTGATTGGGATCCAGCGGCTGTAGAGTACCAGTCCCTGTCGCTGAAGCTTTTTTCGGCGGCATGACGAAGGTGAGGCTTGCCGAAGGTGTTCAAGGCTCAAAAAATGGAAGTGAGTTCACCGGAGGTGGGCGCCAATGTTGGGGACTTGTTCTCAAATGCTATGAATCAAGAACAAGGCAACATAAAATGTTAAATATCAAAGCCCTTCGTCCTTCGAATCATTATTTCCCTTTGGATATAATGAATCTAGGACGAAGGTCATGAAAGACATACTTTCACGATCATGATAAAAGATGCAGAACATTCATACAAAGTACAGAAAGTAACATAATTTTTGTAAACATTATTATTAATTTATTTCCATTTATATTACTTGTGTAAACAATAGTAAATTACAAATGTACCTTCGGCTTGAAGGAATGAGAATGCAAGCGTGACGCAAAAGTGAATGCCAAGTCAGCGTGAACAGTACGGGAATACTGTTCACCTATTTATAGGCACGGGTCGCAGCCCATGCAAAATTACATTAATGCCCTTTACATTTATCAATAACTCTATAGTAATTCTTCGAGGTCTAATTTGGCCTTTCATCTTTAAGTCGGTTTCCCCTTCCCGCCGTTATGCCGAAGGTCTTCTGCACATAGCTTCGTGATCGTCTCATCCTTCGTCGTGATCGCCGTCCTAGTCAAGCTTCGTCTTAACCATGCTCTTGTATACTCGCAATCTGACTTCGAAGGTACCTGTTCACATATTTCTCTTGGAAAACATAGTCAAATTACGTTTTTGAGGACCTTCGGAAGCCGAAGGCCCCCAACACGTTGCAAGCTGGAGGGCCCCGCTTGTCATTGACTGTTGCTATTCTAGCAAAGGGAAGGTGTTTTTTCGGACCTTCGGCTTAGGGCCTTCATCCATATCGCAATTTGAATTTACCATTCTAACAAATTAATATTGCGATGGGCTACTGTTGGGGGCCTTCGGCTTCCGAAGGTCCTCAAAAACATGATTTAACAATGTTTCTGGAGTATAATACATGAACAGGTATCTTCGGACTCGGATCAGAACCACCATTTGAAGAAGCACAAAGAACACGAAGGTTGGCGCAGAGCCGAAGCTATGTGCAGGAGAGCTTCGGCACGATAGCAGAAAAGGAAACCGACTTAAAAAGGAAAAGGCTATTCAGACCTCAATGGGTTACTATAGAGTCATTAGCAAATGTAAAGGGCATGGGTGTAATTTTACATGGGCTATGTCCCGTGCCTATAAATAGGTGAACAGTGCTCCCGTACTGTTCACGCTGACTTGGCATTTGCTTTTGCGTCACGCTTGTACTTTTACCTTCTTTCAAGCCGAAGGTACACTTGTAATTTGATATCATTTCTGTTTTCCATAATAATAAAATAGAAATGAGTTGATAACAATGCATAATTGTTTATTGTCGGCGTTTCGGATCCGCGAGGACCGTCAACCGACCAGTAAATTTGTTGTTGCGTGTCCCTGCCCAGATGGGTTGATGCAAGATGGAACACAAGCGGGGGGATGAGACTTATATTATCTAGCACCGGAGTGCTCGTAGTAGGGGTTACAAGCATCGCGAGAGAGCGAGGGCGAGAGCGAGAGAGAGTCTCTGCGTGCTGCCTGTCTCGTCTGCCCCGCGTCCCTGCATTCCCCCTCTGCCCACGTCCTGCGTCAACGTGAATGTATCTCAACGTGAACCTGAACGCGACCCCCCCTTAGGAAGGCCCTGGACACCCCCTTTTATAGATACAAGGAGATGCCCAGCTGTACAACGGGGTGTAGCTGTGGCAGAACCACCTGAATTATTCCAGCTTAAGTGCCTAAGTCACGCCTCAGGGGCCGTAACACACTTAAATCGGAATAACCCGTCAGTCCCTCAGATCTAGTCTGATAGAGCCACTTAACCAGGATCAAATTCCACAATCTCACTCGAAGGTGAGTCACAGAAGAAATACAATAAAACAAGAAACCTCAAAGTAAGTGCTGAATTATTACATAAATCAGAGTTTTTGAGTAGCAAATTAGAGTTCACAAAATAAAATGCACCGGATAATCGATGTCGTCGGTATCGAGGAATTGGGCAAGGCCTAGCCCACTACTCCTCGTGCTCCTCTCCTGCCGGAGTAACATCCCACTCGACCGTCCAACCCGGTGGCAGGGTGGTAGGCCAAGTCACACCATCAACCATATCCTGAAGCGCACCTGCAAAAATTATGCCACAAGCAAGGCTGAGTATACTAATACTCAGCTAGACTTACCCGATGTGAGGAGTCTACTCCTCTACCTCTAGACTATGCAGCTGTTTGGCTGAGGGGTTTGGTTTGCCAAAAGCACTAGTTGTTTCTAAAATTAACTTTTAGCTTTTCAAATTCTAACATCATTATCTTAGCTAGGTTTGCTCCTTATAAGCATACATGGTAACAAGCATTTAGTTCAATCAACAAATTGTCTCATGTAACCTCATTTCACTTCTTACTCGATGCAGTACAAGGGGTCAAGCAGTCTCATTAGCTGCGAGAAGCAGACGATTCGAATCGAGTTTTATCCTTGCAAGGTAAACCTAAACACACGACATGTCAGGGTACTCCGTCCCCACACACGTCAACCGTCCCCATCGATTCCCCGTTCGCGTCCAGGCCTCACCGCCTTAGCATACAATGCTCCATTGACCCCGGCTGCCGCCGTGCAGTGACCGCACTTGTACCCACCATAGCTAGCATGGTAGACCCAGTCTCAGGTCGCATGAGGGATAAAGTCCGCGCCCGGCTTCACTCAGGTACTAGGCTTATCCGTTACCATTTTTCCCAACATGTGCTTAGTACGTTCAAACGCTTGACTCAGGTATCCACACATTAATCCTTAATTCCTTTTTCCCTTCTCATGGTCAAGGCATCCTCAATGGATCCAAGTCCATAGACTAACATAGATCCCGTTATCAAGATGAATACAATCAATTCCTGACCTCGCGCGAGTGCTAGAAAAATCACTCGACTTCTACCGAGATCCTGATTAGCAAGCAGCTACTCGACCTAGCATACTAGTATTCATCTCAAAAAGGAATCCTAAGTTCATGCAACTAGAGGTTTCAAGCAACTCCTACACTTAAGTGCACATTACAATCCTACAAGCATTAACTATAGTAAAGTAGCATATAATAATACGGTTATGCATATAAACCGAGGCTTGCCTTCAATAGCTGGGGCTGCAGGGAGATCCTCGATAGCAGCCTCGGAAGCTTGCTCCTGGTCCTCCTCTTGGACAGTTCCTTGCTCGGGGATGAGCACGTACTCTCCATCGACGAGATTACAATCTAATGAATGCAATGCGTAAGGTATATGCATGATGTGATATGTGCTTTAGTAATTTCAACTTTTGATGGTGTATGATCTACTTGAGTTAGATAGAGTTAAACCTTACTTATGTGAGACTTTTGGGTGGTAAACTTGGTAAATTGGATCAACCTTAGCTAAGTTAAGTGGTAGGTTTATTTTTGGGGTTCCACTGAATTCCTTTTTAAGGTCTTTAGTGAGAATTGCCAAGAATTCAAGTTGGACTTATTGGAGTGAGGTTTATTTCTCCTTTCTTTATTCTCTTTAAGTTTTTGGAGTGAGTTTGAACTACAAGTCACTTTAATAAATTTCCAAAAATTCTGTAAAAAATACAGTGGCTTATTACTGGTGTATAATTCTCTGTCTCAAAATTTGGTGTTCAAAAAGTGAATAGTTTTCTCTGGACAAAATTACCAAATTTAGGGCAGAAGGGGTGATTTGAACTACAACTATCATTCAATAGTAGGTAATTCTCTAGGACTTATTTTTGCTGGCATTCAGATGCTATAACATGACTTGGTACAAATTTCTAGCCATTAATTCTTATTAGTTATTTTACTAGGATTTTCTAAAGTTTCTAGCCAAAGGGGTGCTTTCTACTACCACTATATTTGAAAAATATCAAACAACAGATTTCTGATTTTTCCTAGCTTCTATTTTGCGCAAGAGCAATCGTTCTGAAGTTTGGCATCTTTTTGCTTAAGGGAAGGGGTGGTATGCATTAATTGGATTAAATGACCTTTCTTATAAAATATTGGCAATAGGTATTATTTTGCATATTTCTAATGGATTTGCATTTTTCTCTGGTGGCCTATCTCATTGTTGACCTAGAAAATTTTTATTTGCCCATTATTGCATTATTATGGGTTATTCATGATTTATTTGGAATATGACTTATTATCATATTATATTTATTTACCCTACTAAAAATGATGGGCTTGGGTGTTTATTTATTTTGCAGTGGGGTTTTGGTGGTTACAAGTTCAGTGGATTTTTATTATCAAGTTTGGGTCTGGTTTTATTATTCTAATAATTGATTTCTAGTTGAAATAATGCTAAATAAAACATTTCACTTTAAAACTGAGCTGGACTAGAGGTCCCTTTATTTTTCCTAGGTTCTCTATAACTTAAACAAACTAGGAAAAATAATTTCATCCACTGGTCATTAAATTCTAAGGCCTTTCTGATTTTCCTAAGGTTTGGGCAGAAATGGCTTTTAATGGATATCTACACTAAATTTTTCAATACTGGGGTTCTCACTATTTTTAAACATTGCTTAAATGTGGTTTGAACATCTACAAATGTTCTTAGGTTCAGCACATAAACATAACTAATTTTCCTTAATTAAACAAGGTTTGGTCAGTTTCTGTATTTAATTTTAAACTCTAAAAATTAGAACAGAAAGTATAAGGTTTAGTATTTTTAATTGGTAGTTCATAATATTTAGAATTTACCAAAATTGGTTTGACAACTTTTGGTTAAGTATTCATCAAGTTATGAATTTTCTAAGTTCTCTTGTTTATTAAAAAGATTAAACAGAAATGATTAAATGGAAAACTACTTTGCAACGGGGTCCCTGGTGGGTGTTTTAAGTTTTCCTTACAGACTAGTCCCTGGGCTACTATTCAAATGAGTCACTGACATCTCAGAAAACCCCCTGGATTCTTCTAATTCTAACCCGAGGTCCTTTCCCCAATTTAAACAGTACCCGCGGCGGAAGAAAGGGCGGAGGGGCTTACTGGCGGCGAGATTGCTCCGGTGAGGCGACCGAGGGTGTAGGGGAGGTCCTGAGGGTCACGACGATGTGCGGGTCGCCGTCGGGGATGGTCGGAGTCGACCGGTCCGCGTGCGCAGGCGGGGGAGCTCGTCGGCGGCGAGGAGTCCGGCCTATCCAGGACGAAATTGATCAATCAAACGGGTCAGAGAGCTTCACTGGGTGCTAGGGAAGACATGGTTGCAAGGAATTTGACAATGGCTTACCGGAGAGCTCGGTCCACGCGCGGGGGTGGGCGACCGAAGTCCGGCGAGGGTGATCTCGGGCTTCCGGTGAAGTTCTGCCGGGTCTGAGGACTTGGAAAGCTTCACGGGTCAATGGTGGAGCTAACCGAAGCACTGGCGCGACTTGGGGGTGACTGGAGTGGGCTGGCTATGGCGGCCGAGGCTCTGAAAGCTTGGCGGGTGGTGGCGCAGCGTGCTCGGGGCGATTTCCGGTGATCTCTGACTTGGGCAAGTCTTAAGAGCGCGCGGGGATGAATGGCCGAGGCTTGGGGCGGCTTTATAGGCACAGCGCGGTGCACGGGCAGCCGTGGACCGGCGAGCGCGCGCGGGCGTGCACTGGGAAGCGCGGGTGCGCGATCGGGCGTGAACCGGAGGTGTCAGCCACGATCGAACACGTGTGCCCGTTGCCTCTGGCCAAGTTCTAGCGCTGATTGGGTGCAAATCTTCGCGAATTTGGGCAAGATCGCTGTGAAGGATTTGTTCACCTGACCTTGTTTTGTCTTTTGTGTATGGACGTTGCGCGGTTTTAGGCTAGGGACAGGGAGTTGTAGCGTCACCAAGGTGCCAGTGTCAGAATGTCTGGTCCCGAGGTCAAACTGCGCCAAAACCGTGTCAAACAAATTTGGTTTGAGTTCAAACTTTTCCAGGGAGTGTTCAAGGGAATTTGGCACAACTTTGATATTTGGATCTCCTGGTTTTGAGTTTCGAAAAACAGAGAACGTAGTTGATCTTTGAAAAGAGGTCTGAATTTCAGAAATTCAGAAATCTGAATTTCTCCAAGGGTTCATGGTTCAAGGGCTGATTTGGGAATTTTAAAAAGACCAAATGGTCAAACTCTCTTACTATGATTTGTTAGTTATTTGATGAACTAAAACTTTGTAATTTGATTATTTCTAAAATTTTGCATTTTCCCCCATGACTTCTCCCAATTACCCTTTATGTTTAACTTGGCTTACTTAGGGTTTATTAGGGTTTGAGAGTCTTTCTCTCTCAAAGTTCATAACAAGATTAAGGAGAGTTTAAAAGATCCATTATAAACCTTTGTTCTGAATTTTCTTTTGATGTTCACCCTTTTACTGAATTTACATGGGATAGTAGGTTGGATTAGCTTAGGGAAGAACCCTAGGTGACACTGGGGTGTCACAGCCTTCCCCCCTTAAAGGAATCTTGTCCCGAGATTCGGGTCAGAGTCCTCCCAGGGTGAAGCAAAGGGTGAGACTCATAAAAAGTGGGTGCTCTTATTATTAGGGCAATTTGCTCTTCGAATGTCATTCTCTTTGCGACTTCAGAAGGAAGTCCTTTTTAAATTTTGTTTCATGGTTACTTCATTCTGATTTAAGATTATATTTCTGAAATTTAGATTCGAAGGGCAGGAGGAGGGGTTGGGTGTGATTACGTACCAGTTTCCTTAGGTAGGCAATCAGGGAAGTTGGATCTCAAGAATTCCTCGGTTTCCCAAGTGGCCTCTTCCTCTGAGTGATTACTCCACTGGACCTTGTACATCTTGATCGATTTAGCCCGAGTTGATCTTTCTTTGCAATCTAGAATCTTGGAAGGATACTCTTGGTACGATAGATCTGGTTCTATCTCCAATTCTGGCTCTGCTATGATCTCAGTCAGTAATCGAACACACTTCTTCAGCTGAGATACATGGAACACACTGTGAATGGTAGACAGTTTTGAAGGTAGCTTCAGCTTATATGCCACGGGTCCACATGCTTCTATGATCTCATAAGGTCCAATGTAACGAGGGGCTAGCTTGCCTTTGATTCCAAACCTCTGTACTCCCTTGGTGGGTGATACCTTGAGGTATACGAAATCTCCCACCTTGAACTGGAGAGGTTTCCTTCTTTTATCATGGTAACTCTTCTGCCTGGCCTGAGCAGCTTCTAGATTCTTCCTGATTAGTTTGACCTTCCTTTCGGCTTCAGTCACTAAGTCAGGTCCAAAAACTCCTCTTTCTCTAGGTTGAGACCAATTGAGTGGTGTCCTACACCTTCTTCCATAGAGAGCTTTGAAAGGTGCCATCCTTAGGCTGGATTGATAACTGTTGTTATAAGCAAACTCTGCCAAGGATAGGTGCTTATCCCAGTTCTTGCCACAATCGATTGCACAAGCTCTCAGCATATCCTCCAGAATTTGGTTTACCCTTTCCGTCTGACCATCAGTCTGTGGGTGGTAAGCTGAACTTCTGATTATCTTGGTTCCCAAAGACTCCTGCAGTTGTTCCCAAAATCTGGCAACAAATTGGGCTCCTCGGTCAGAAACAATGGTCCAAGGTAATCCGTGCAAACACACGATCCGGTCAATGTACAACTCTGCATACTTTTGAGCCTTATCAGTGGTGTGCACAGGAAGAAAATGTGCCACTTTCGTCAGTCGGTCCACAATAACCCAAATCGAATCATGATGACGAGAGGTGTTGGGCAGACCCATGATGAAATCCATGCTGATGTCATCCCATTTCCACGAAGGTATAGATAGGGGTTGCAAAGCTCCAGCTGATTTCAAGTGGCTTGCCTTTATCCTCTGACAAGTGTCACATTCCGATACATACTGGGCTATCTCCCTCTTCATTCTGGTCCACCAATACAAAAGCTTCAGATCATGGTACATTTTGGTGCTTTCGGGATGCATAGAGAATTTGGAGAGATGAGCCTCGTCCAAGATTTTCCTCTTGAGGTCCCTGCTTTTAGGAATCACCAATCTGCTTTTGAACCATAATACACCCTTTTCATCTTGGCGTAAACATTTATATTTTTCAACCTTCTGATGGAGATTCTTCTTGATAATCTGTACTCCCTTGTCACTGAGCTGG
The DNA here is from genome assembly GCF_902167145.1 of Zea mays. Taxonomy (NCBI): domain Eukaryota; kingdom Viridiplantae; phylum Streptophyta; class Magnoliopsida; order Poales; family Poaceae; genus Zea; species Zea mays. The sequence goes on from NC_050098.1 coordinate 60,424,797, forward strand.
GCCATGATGATCTGGTCTTGCAAAGCTGGCTCGACAGAAATGTGAGACAGAGCTTGCATTGCAACTTCCGACTCAAGGCATCTGCTACCACATTGGCTTTTCCTGGGTGATAATGTACCTCCAGGTCATAATCCTTGATCAGCTCTAGTCATCTTTTCTGCCTCATGTTGAGATCAGCCTGAGTAAAGATGTACTTAAGGCTCTTATGATCAGTGAAGATGTTGCAGTGGGTTCCCATTAAATAGTGCCTCCACATTTTTAATGCATGAACCACTGCTGCCAACTCGAGGTCATGAGTGGGATAATTTTGCTCATGAGGCCTAAGTGCTCTTAAGGCATAAGCAATGACTCGGTTGTCTTGCATTAAGACACAACCTAGTCCAGTGCCAGAGGCATCACAATATACATCAAAAGGCTTGCTGTTGTCGGGTTGCGCTAACACTGGTGTTGTGGTCAGATGCTGCCTTAATGCATGGAAGGCATCTTCGCACTTCTGACTCCAAACAAACTTGGCTTCTTTCTTTAGCAACTCAGTTATAGGCTTCGCAATTCGAGATAAATCCGGAATAAATCTTCGGTAATAACCAGCTAATCCCAGAAAACTCTGAATCTGACGGATAGTTGTTGGTGGCTTCAGTTCATCACCTCTTGCACCTTATCAGGATCAACAGCTATTCCGGCCTGAGAGATAGTGTGACCCAAAAATTTGATTTCCTTTAGCCAAAAATCACACTTGGACAACTTGGCATAAAGGTGGTGCTCTCGCAGACGTTGAAGCACTACATGCAAATGGTCGGCATGTTCTTCTTCGTTCTTCGAGTACACCAAGATATCATCGATGAAAACCACTACGAATTTGTCCAATTCAGGCATGAAAACAGAATTCATCAGATACATGAAATATGTTGGTGCATTTGTCAGCCTGAATGACATCACCAAGAATTCATATAGCCCATATCTGGTTGAGAATGCCGTCTTCGGAATATCGCTTGCTCGTATCTTGATCTGATGGTAGCCGGAGTGAAGGTCTATCTTTGAAAACACCTTGGCCCCGACCAACTGGTCAAAGAGAACATCAATACGAGGCAAAAGATACTTGTTCTTGATAGTTACCGCATTAAGAGGGCGGTAATCTATACACAACCTCAAGCTTTCATCCTTCTTCTTCACAAACAGTACTGGACATCCCCAAGGCGAAGTACTTGGGCGAATAAATCCCTTATCCAGCAACTCCTGCAATTGCTTCTTCAATTCTGCCAACTCAGCGGGTGGCATTCGGTAGGGCCTCTTGGAAATTGGTGTCGTTCCCGGTTGCAACTCGATGGCAAATTCAATATCCCGGTCTGGTGGCATTCCTGGCAATTCATCAGGAAAGACATCTGCATACTCGCAGACCACTGGGATCTTCTTCAGAGGTAACTCCGTCATAGAGAAAGCACATGACTGAGTAGAACCTTAACTGGGCAGAATTAAGGTGAAGTTCCCACAGAACGGAGAATTGATTTCCACGATACGGCTGGCTACATCAAGCACAACTTGGTGCAAGGTCATCCAATTAGCTCCCAGAATAATGTCCACATTTTCCAAACCCAAAACAAGAAGGGTGGTTTTGACAATGTGGCTTCCCAGTTGAATAGGCACACTTTGGTTTAATTGATTAGTTGAAATTTTACCCCCAGGTGTGACTATCATAAATGACCCTTTTGAGTGAGAGGATGGCAGTTCACATTTAGCACTGAACTTTTGGCTAATGAAACTATGAGATGCACCAGAATCAAACAGAATTAAAGCATGTTGATTATAAACTGAAAAGATACCGGTCATGATAGGAGCTCCCTCAGGTACTTCCTCTAGAGTAGTGAAGTTGAGCTTCCCTTGCCTGACTTGTACCTTCTGCTTTCTTCCCATGTCTTGATTTGGTGCTGACACCTGCCTTTGCTGGTTCCTGGGACAATTCTTGGCATAGTGGCCCACATTGCCACAAGTGAAACACCTGTTCCTATTGCCCTGGCGGAACTGCTGCTGCTGCGGAGGCTGATTGTTCCTTGGAGCGGGAGCTGGAAAGCGGTTGGGTGCCGGCTGCTGCTGCTGAGGTGGCCTGAGCACCCATCTGCCTGCCTGCTGCTGGAAACCCCTGCTCTGATTGTGAGAAACAATCCGGAACCTCTGGGCCTGAGCGGATGGAGCTGCCATTGGTGCCTTTCTCTTCTTCTCTGCCTGGTGAGCTACAATGCAATCCTCCTGGGAGATGGCCAGGTTGACCAACTCATTGAAGCTATCAGCCCGGACAGTGTTGAGTCGTTCCCGCAGCTTGGTGTTAAGACCCCTGCGGAAGCGGTCTCTCTTCTTCTCATCAGAATCAACATGGTACCCTACATACTGGCATAGGTCGTTGAAGGCTTGCGCATACTGCAGTACTGTGCGGGTTCCTTGGTTAAGCGCTAGAAACTCATTCAGCTTGCGATCAAGAATGGCAGCTGGGATGTGGTGTCCCCTGAAAGCAGTCTTGAATTCCTCCCAAGACACTTCATGATCAGCGGGGAGCATAGCACGGAAGTGGTCCCACCAAGTCCGAGCAGGGCCGCGAAGCTGCTGCGCGGCGAAGCGAGCCTTGGCTTCATCAGGGCAGTCTCCCGTGAGGAGGGGAAACTTGGACCCAACGACGCGGAGCCACACGTCGGCGTCCAATGGATCCTCTACCTTGGTGAACAAGGGTGGCTGCGTACTCAGGAATTCCTGGTAGGTTGCCGCTGCCGGAGGTCGCTGATGCTGGCCTCCACCATGCTGCTGAGGGTGGGGCTGGCGCTGCAAGAGCTGTCGCAGAATCTCGTTCTGCTAGGCCATCAGCTCCTGCACTGTGGGAGCTGGAGGAGGTGGCGGGGGAACCTCCTCGTTATGCCCGCGATGCTGCCTAGCTGCCATCTAAAAACAGAGATTGCCGCCATTGTTATCCAACTCACAATTTTGGACGACAAGATATTATCTCATATGGAAGGAAAAATGCCATAATCATAATATTAGGTTCAAAATGAAGATAACATGGTGACAAACATCCCATAGATTCCAAAAGTTCACAGGGTTACATCAGGGGAAAAGGTACCCGTAAGCCTAGTCCAAAATCTGACATTAACTAAGCTCGCATAGGTTTCTATCCACCTAAAAGTGTCGAAGTGGCTGATTAACCCTGAGCGGTGGAAGCGACACTGGATACGGGTGAAGGAGGCATCGCGGAGGTAGTCCCATTGGCACCAGGGGCTGGTCCTAGCTCCTCGGGAGCCTCTTCTCCCTCGCTTCCGGCTTCATTGGCCTCCATCTCCAAGTGGTGCATGTCCAGGTGGTCATTCGCTTCTTCGAGTTCCCTCTGCACATCGTGGAGCTGGTTCTCCAAGACATCAATAGTGTTGTCCCAGATCTCCACCTGCTGCTCCAAGGTGGTAATGTGCTGGCTCAGCCTTTCCACCTACAGATCTTTCTCTACCAACTCGGAGGATAAATCGACCACAAAATATTCTCGACTGTCGAGAGTGAGCTTGGCGGTTTGAGCGATGTTAGCAAGGTGTGCCATAGCGTTGCTCTAAAGGGCCTGAAGGCGGTACAGCGCACTCATGCACTGAACGGTGACCCTCCCAACCAAGTCAGGATACATTGCCCATACATCCTTCACATGGCTCACGCGGTTACACCACATGGGGTCATCCTTCTTCTCAGCAGGGAAGAGTCCCAAGGGGTGCATCACCATCTCCAGGGGATGGTAGCCACAGAAATCCGTCAGAGTCTTCATGGCTGCCGCTTCAATGGTGTCGTCCGTCCTGAATCCAATTGTCTCGGAATCAAGAGAACGCCAACCCGGCTGAAGGGGATGAGCCTCCAAAGTCAGCCAGACCCAACAACGAGGTACCCGATGCTCCTCATACAACTGCACCGTGTACAAAGGGGGCGTAGGGTATCTAGCGGAGTTAAGCACTTCCCACAAGATGGAAGGAAAGCCATCGCGAGAAAGGAAGTCAGAACTGAAACAGGTGTCTCCTCCACTGACGGGGGTGGGTGAATTCATCTGCGGAAGGGAATCAAAGGTAAAGATTATGGTGGAAGGAAGAAGAAAAAGAGAGCCCGGATGGTTTTTAAAGGAAGTGAGTTAGCTCAAGTTTTAATTCCTTTTTGTGTTTATAATGCATGCATGCTGAAAGTAACGTCTCCTCTCCAAATAATAGGGTGCTCTTAGGGCATCCTTAAAAAGTCTAAGTACTGGCCCACGGGGCCTAATTAATTAGTCACCTATTTCTCCCTCTATGCCTAAGGCCTTTCGTCCTAGGTCTAGCGGTCTAGTCCTGACGATCCGTAGCAGTTTCTAGGCAAGTTTTAATTTTTGAAAATGGTATTCATGGTTTATTGTCCTTCTCTGTGGTGGAATTTGCTCCGATACCAGCTGTGGTAGAACCACCCGAATTATTCCAGCTTAAGTGCCTAAGTCACGCCTCGGGGGCCATAACACACTTAAATCGGAATAACCCGTCAGTCCCTCAGATCTAGTATGATAGAACCACTTAACCAGGATCAAATTCCACAATCTCACTCGAAGGTGAGTCACAGAAGAAATACAATAAAACAGGAAACCTCAAATTAAGTGTTGAATTATTACATAAATCGGAGTTTTTGAGTAGCAAATAAGAGTTCACAAAATAAAATGCAGCGGATAATCGATGTCGTCGGTATTGAGGAATTGGGCAAGGCCTAGCCCACTACTCCTCGTGCTCCTCTCCTGCCGGCGCAACATCCCACTCGACCGTCCAACCCGGTGGCAGGGTGGTAGGCCAAGTCACACCATCAACCATATCCTGAAGCGCACTTGCAAAAATTATGCCACAAGCAAGATTGAGTATACTAATACTTAGCTAGACTTACCCGGTGTGAGGAGTCTACTCCTCTACCTCTAGACTATGCATCTGTTTGGCTGAGGGGTTTGGTTTGCCAAAAGCACTAGCTATTTCTAAAATTAACTTTTAGCTTTTCAAATTCTAACATCATTATCTTAGCTAGGTTTGCTCCTTCTAAGCATACATGGTAACAAGCATTTAGTTCAATCAACAAATTGTTTCATGTAACCTCATTTCACTTCTTACTCGATGTAGTACAAGGGGTCAAGCAGTCTCATTAGCTGCGAGAAGCAGACGATTCGAATCGAGTTTTATCCTTGCAAGGTAAACCTAAACACACGACATGTCAGGGTACTCCGTCCCCACACACGTCAACCGTCCCCATCGATTCCCCGTTCGCGTCCAGGCCTCACCGCCTTGGCATACAATGCTCCACTGACCCCGGCTGCCGCCGTGCAGTGACCGCACTTGTACCCACCATAACTAGCATGGGAGACCCAGTCTCAGGTCGCATGAGGGATAAAGTCCGCGCCCGGCTTCACTCAGGTACTAGGTTTATCGGTTACTATTTTTCCCGACATGTGCTTAGTACGTTGAAACGCTTGACTAAGGTATCCACACATTAATCCTTAATTCCTTTTTCCTGTCTCATGGTCAAGGCATCCTCCCTGGATCCAAGTCCATAGACTAACATAGATCCCGTTATCAAGATGAATACAATCAATTTCTGACCTCGCGCGAGTGCTAGAAAAATCACTCGACTTCTACCGAGATCCTGATTAGGAAGCAGCTACTCGACCTAGCATACTAGTATTCATCTCAAAAAGGAATCCTAAGTTCATGCAACTAGAGGTTTCAAGCAACTGCTACACTTAAGTGCACATTACAATCCTACAAGCATTAAGTGTAGTAAAGTAGCATATAATAATACGGTTACACATATAAACCGGGGCTTGCTTTCAATAGCTGGGGCTGCAGGGAGATCCTCGATAGCAGCCTCGGAAGCTTGCTCCTAGTCCTCCTCTTGGACAGTTCCTTGCTCGGGGATGAGCACGTACTCTCCGTCGGTGAGATTACAATCTAATGAATGCAATGCGTAAGATATATGCATGATGTGATATGTGCTTTAGTAATTTCAACTTTTGATGGTGTATGATCTACTTGAGTTAGATAGAGTTAAACCTTACTTATGTGAGACTTTTGGGTGGTAAACTTGGTAAATTGGATCAACCTTAGCTAAGTTAAGTGGTAGGTTTATTTTTGGGGTTCCACTGAATTCCTTTTTAAGGTCTTTAGTGAGAATTGCCAAGAATTCAAGTTGGACTTATTGGAGTGAGGTTTATTTCTCCTTTCTTTATTCTCTTTAAGTTTTTGGAGTGGGTTTGAACTACAAGTCACCTTAATAAATTTCCAAAAATTCTGTAAAATTTCAGTGGCTTATTACTGGTGTATAATTCTCTGTCTCAAAATTTGGTGTTCAAAAAGTGAATAGTTTGCTCTGGACAAAATTACCAAATTTAGGGCAGAAGGGGTGATTTGAACTACAACTATCATTCAATAGTAGGTAATTCTCTAAGACTTATTTTTGCTGGCATTTAGATGCTATAACATGACTTGGTACAAATTTCTAGCCATTAATTCTTATTAGTTATTTTACTAGGATTTTCTAAACTTTCTAGCCAAAAGGGGTGCTTTCTACTACCACTATATTTGAAAAATATCAAACAACAGATTTCTGATTTTTCCTAGCTTCTATTTTGCGCAAGAGCAATCATTCTGAAGTTTGGCATCTTTTTGCTTAAGGAAAGAGGTGGTATGAATTAATTGGATTAAATGACCTTTCTTATAAAATATTGGCAATAGGTATTTTTTGCATCTTTCTAATAGATTTGCATTTTTCTCTCGTGGCCTATCTCATTGTTGACCTAGCAAAATTTTATTTGCCCATTATTGCATTATTATGGGTTATTCATGATTTATTTGGAATATGACTCATTATCATATTATATTTATTTACCCTACTAAAAATGATGGGCTTGGGTGTTTATTATTTTTGCAGTGGGGTTTTGGTGGTTACAAGTCCACTGGATTTTTATTATCAATTTTGGGTCTGGTTTTGTAATTCTAATAACTGATTTCTAGTTGAAATATTGCTAAATAAAACATTTCACTTTAAAACTGATCTGGACTAGAGGTCCCTTTATTTTTCCTAGGTTCTCTGTTACTTAAACAAACTAGGAAAAATAATTTCATCCACTGGTCATTAAGTTCTAAGGCCTTTCTGATTTTCCTAAGGTTTGGGAAGAAATGTCTTTTAATGGATATCTACACTAAATTTTTCAATACTGGGGTTCTCACTATTTTTAAATAGTGCTTAAATAGGGTTTGAACATCTACAAATTTTATTAGGTTCAGCACAGAAACATAACTAATTTTCCTTAATTAAACAAGGTTTGGTCAGTTTCTGTATTTAATTTTAAACTCTAAAAATTAGAACAGAAAGCATAAGGTTCAGTATTTTTAATTGGTAGTTCATAATATTTAGAATTTACCAAAATTGGTTTGACAACTTTTGGTTAAGTATTCATCAAGTTATGAATTTTCTAAGTTCTCTTGTTTATTAAAAAGATTAAACATAAATGATTAAATGGAAAACTACTTTGCAACGGGGTCCCTGGCGGGTGTTTTAAGTTTTCCTTACAGACTAGTCCCTGGGCTACTATTCAAATGAGTCACTGACATCTCAGAAAACCCCCTGGATTCTTCTAATCCTAACCCGAGGTCCTTTCCCCAATTTAAACAGTACCCGCGGCGGAAGAAAGGGCGGAGGGGCTTACCGGCGGCGAGATTGCTCCGGTGAGGTGGCCGAGGGTGTAGGGGAGGTCCTGAGGGTCACGGCGATGTGCGGGTCGCCGTCAGGGATGGTCAGAGTCGGCCGGTCCGCGTGCGCAGGCGGGGGAGCTCGTCGGCGGCGAGGAGTCCGGCCTATCCAGGGCGAAATTGATCAATCAAACGGGTCAAAGAGCTTCACTGGGTGCTAGGGAAGACATGGTTGCAAGGAATTTGACAATGGCTTACCGGAGAGATCGGTCCACGCGCGGGGGCGGGCGACCGAAGTCCGGCGAGGGTGAACTCGGGCTTCCGGTGAAGTTCTGCCGGGTCCGAGGACTTGGAAAGCTTCACGGGCCAATGGCGGAGCTAACCGAAGCGCTGTCATGACTTGGGGGTGACTGGAGTGGGCTGGCCACGGCGGCCGAGGCTCTGAAAGCTTGGCGGGCGGTGGCGCGGCGTGCTCGGGGTGATTTCTGGTGATCTCTGACTTGGGCAAGTCTTGAGAGCGCGCGGGGATGAATGGTCGAGGCTTGGGGTGGCTTTATAGGCACGGCGCGGTGCACGGGCGGCCGTGGACCGGCGAGCGCGCGCGAGCGTGCACTGGGAGGCGCGGGTGCGCGATCGGGCGTGAACCGGAGGTGTCAGCCACGGTCGAACACGTGTGCCCGTTGCCTCTGCCCAAGTTCTAGCGCTGATTGGGTGCAAATCTTCGCGAATTTGGGCAAGATCGCTGCGAATGATTTGTTCACCTGACCTTGCTTTGTCTTTTGTGTATGGACGTCGCGCGGTTTCAGGCTAGGGACAGAGAGTTGTAGCGTCACCAACGTGCCAGTGTCAGAATGTCTGGTCCCGAGGTCAAACTGCGCCAAAACCGTGTCAAACGAATTTGGTTTGAGTTCAAACTTTTCCAGGGAGTGTTCAAGGGAATTTGGCACCACTTTGATATTTGGATCTCCTGGTTTTGAGTTTCGAAAAATAGAGAACACAATTGATCTTTGAAAAGAGGTCTGAATTTCAGAAATTCAGAAATCTGAATTTCTCCAAGGGTTCATGGTTCAAGGGTTGATTTGGGAATTTTAAAAAGACCGAATGGTCAAACTCTCTTACTATGATTTGTTAGTTATTTGATGAACTAAAACTTTGTAATTTGATTATTTCTAAAATTTTGCATTTTCCCCCATGACTTCTCCCAATTACCCTTTATGTTTAACTTGGCTTACTTAGGGTTTATTAGGGTTTGAGAGTCTTTCTCTCTCAAAGTTCATAACAAGATTAAGGAGAGTTTAAAAGATCCATTATAAACCTTTGTTCTGAATTTTCTTTTGATGTTCACCCTTTTACTGAATTTACATGGGATAGTAGGTTGGATTAGCTTAGGGAAGAACCCTAGGTGACACTGGGGTGTCACAGTAGCTATACGCTAACGTGGCTGGCGGGGGAGTGTCTTGAGCCCTGTACACGAGCTATCGTGGCTGTCGAAGAAGTGCCTTGAGCCCTATAGAAGTACAGCTGTCGGCGAGGCATGGATCCTGCTGACGTTGTCTTGCTTCCGTAGGGGGTTTGAGAGCAACCGACGTCATGGGCGCACACATGGAACCATCATTACCTGTTGCCGGAGTAACCTTAGATGGGACACCGGTCTTGTTCCTTCATAGCCTGTGGCGGCAAGCTAGGAGTAGGATAATGATGCATCCCCTGTAGTGTAGTCGGTCCGAGGCCCAGGTCGGGCGAGGCGGAGACTTCTCCTGAGGCTGAGGCTGGGGTCGGGCGAGGTTGTGACTCCTCTCGAGGCCGAGGCTGAGGCCAAGGCCTGGGGTCGAGCGAGGCGGAGACTTCCTCCCTAGGCCGAGGCTGAGGCTGAGGCCTGAGGTCGGGCGAGGCAGAGCTCCCTGCTGCGCCCGAGGCTGAACTCGGGAGAGGTCACGACTCATTGTTGCTAGTCTTGCCCTGGTGGTTGGCACAGTAGCCGGAGCAGGGTGAATAGCGCTGTTTTCCTGTCAGATCGGTCAGTAAAGGGGCGAAGTGACTGCGGTCACTTCGACCTTGCCGACTGAGGCACGCGTGTGTCAGGATAAGGTGTCAGGCGATCCCCGCATTAAATGCGCATGCGATACGGTCGGCTGGTAAGACGATTTGGCCAAGATCGCTGCACGACAAAGTCTGCCCGGGTTGGGCTTTTGGTGAGCCGAGGGTGCGCTCACTGCCTGAGGAGGCCCTCGGGCGAGGCGTGAATCCGTTCGGGACTACTGTTCCCGCCCGAGGCCGAGGCTGGGCTCGGATGAGGTCGCGTCCCTTGGTAGACGAGGCCCTGACATGAACCGCGCTTTACCAGCCATGTATGGTTTGTTCTGAAGACGTTTTCCAGCCGGATTAAGGAGCATTGGGGGTACCCCTAATTATGGTACCCGACAGTAGCCCTCGAGCCTCAAAGGGAGTGTGGGCACTCGCTTGGAGGTTCTGCCGGATTGTTGCAAGGGGACCGGCCCTTCTCGGTTATATTTTGTTCCGGTGGGTGCGCGCGAGCGCACCCGCAGGGTGTAGCCCCCGAGGCCTCGGAGGAGTGGTTTGACTCCTCTGAGGTCTTATTTTTTTTTGCGATGCCTTGGGCGGCCTTGTTGTTCCCTCGTGCGGCCTGGCCGTAGCCCGGGTGCACGGTTAGGCGTCGAGTTTTCACGCTGGTTTGTTGACGTGGTCAACGGTTCGGCCGTAGCCTGGTGCGAGAGCAGCCCCCGAGCTTTTGCACGGAGCGAGAGGACGATCAAGGACCGTCTCGACTTTTATTGTACACCCCTTCATCGCCTTTCCGCAAGGAGGAAGGGGGGGAAGCGCCATGTTGCCCTCTGAGGGCGCCGAACATGGTGTTTCCAGCGAGTTGCTAGCGGGTGATCCGAGTGGACGCCCGAGCCCCGTTCGATAAGGGTCGGCTAGTGGCCTAGAGGCGCGCTCCAAAAGTACCTCAGGTGATTTGCTGGACCCAGACCCATTCGATAGGGTCCGAGGGCTCGATGCCTCCCTCCGGTGGGATTCCATTACAAAATCATTCCTGCTGGTCTCGGAAATGTCCTAGGGTACCTCAGGAGCGTAGCCCGAGCCTCGGCCATGTAACGGACGTACCCAGGGTCATCCCTGACTCTGCGTGCTCTGGGGCGACCGTCGAACCCTTCCGAGGGGCCAGCCTTCGAACCCCTGATTAGTAAAGGGCACGGAGCCCGAGTGCTCTAGGGCGGTTGCCGAACTCAGGAGAGGCCTGAGGTCGGGCGAGGCGGAGCTCCCTGCTGCGCCCGAGGCTGAACTCGGGAGAGGTCACGACTCATTGTTGCTAGTCTTGCCCTGGTGGTTGGCACAATAGCCGGAGCGGGGTGAATAGCGCTGTTTTCCTGTCAGATCGGTCAGTAAAGGGGCGAAGTGACTGCGGTCACTTCGACCTTGACGACTGAGGCACGCGTGTGTCAGGATAAGGTGTCAGGCGATCCCCGCATTAAATGCGCATGCGATACGGTCGGCTGGTAAGACGATTTGGCCAAGGTCGCTGCATGACAAAGTCTGCCCGAGCTGGGCTTCTGGCGAGCCGAGGGTGCGCTCACTACCTGAGGAGGCCCTTGGGCGAGGCGTGAATCCGTCCGGGACTACTGTTCCCGCCCGAGGCCGAGGCTAAGCTCGGATGAGGTCGCATCCCTTGGTAGACGAGGCCCTGACTTGAACCGCGCTTTACCAGCCATGTATGGTTTGTTCTGAAGACGTTTTCCAGCCGGATTAAGGAGCATTGGGGGTACCCCTAATTACGGTACCCGACATTTATGTTATCTATTATACTGCATATGATTCCTTCTTCATTATTATATCTTGTACTGATGAAGGTATGTCCTTCATAACCTTCGTCCGAAAAATCATTATGTCCCAGGGGAAATAATGCTTCGAAGGACGAAGGACTTTAACATTTAACATCTTTTGTGTTGCCTTGTTCTTAACTCATAGCATTTTAGAACAAGTCCCCAATAGCAGCACCAGGATAGTAAATGTTGGGGGTCTTCTTCTCCGCCGAAGGTCCTCAAGACAAAGATATTATTTATAAAGTGATGTTGAGGATTTTTCCCCGCCGAAGGTCCTCGAGACGAAGGCATTGTCTGAAAGCGATAACGACGAATGTTGAAGCTACAGCCGAAAGACGACAGCTTCGGCTTAAGTTGGCGATGAAGGTCAAGCATGATGTCAAGCCGAAGAGGAAAAGACTAGGTATCAACAATAATGTCTTGTTCTTGTCTAACTCCTTGTTATTTCTGATTCAATTCATTCATTTTATAATCTCTCTTTCTTATTCTTAACCTTGTCTCGCCTTTCAGAATAAACATGTGATAAATTGTTATTCTTAGGGAAAAAGTCCCCTTTTGTTGATTGAGTAACATTGAGTTGTGTTGTGCTGGTTTGCTTGAGTTCCTATTAGTTGTCTTTGTTCCCATGTTTGATTTGCTTCTTTATAATGATTGTTGGTGTATTGTGTGACTTCTGCCCATAATGACATTAGTTTACTAGGTAAAACCATAAATAGTTGGGTTTTCTCTTCTCTCTATACCATGTCTTTGCTCAATCTTTTCATCATCTCCTTCCTTCCTATACCCAAACAGAAGAATCAAATTAAGCTCAACTATTTAAGATACAAACATCCAATCAGCCCTCATGTGTTGTTAGTCAAGCAAAGTTGACTCGCAAGGAGCTCAAAGCAAGAGGTGCTTGCTACTACTGCAAGAATAAAGGACATATTATTCGCTAATGCCTCAATAAGCGTCTAGACTGACTAGAGAAGGAGACCGCGAAGCAAGACCCAAGCAATAATCGAGATAACCAACCAATTTATAAGTACGATGATGAAGGTCGCTTGATTAGCATACAGTGCGGAACAAAGAAACAATGAGTTCCAAAAATTTGGAAGAGTCCCATGAGAACCAAGAACCTACAAATAACCATATATCACCTTTGTTTTCTTGCTAGTCTTCCCTAATCTCGAGGACAAGATTTTTTTAGGGTGTAGAATTTGTAACACCCTAAATCCATCACCTATAAGTGACACAATTTAATTTATTAAATTCGAGTAGAAAGGAAAATATTTTATTTTCAAATAATGAAATGGTGATATAAACAAATTAAAGAATTTCTAAATAAACAAAAATTTATCAAGCATTTGATGCATTCATTTTTTCTGAGCATGATTTATGTTTGTTCATAAATTGTAATGGTTTTATTTTAATTAATTCTTTGTGTGTGAAGCCCAATTTATTTCAACATAATAGTTTTTTTCTAAAATTTTATCCAGAAATGGAGTATTTTAAATATAAAATATTATTTTGCATAATTTATTATGATTTTGGAATAGTTAAATATATATTTAAATATTTATATATATAATAAACTAAAAATAATAAAACAAAAAAGGGAAACGGAAGTCGTGCGCTTGGCCTTTGGCCTAGTCTGTCGTTCGGCTATAGCCCAACACGAGTCATGTCCCAGCCTAGCCTCTTCATCTCTTTCTCTTACCTACATGTGGGTCCCATTCGTCAGAACTTTTTTCTTCTTCCCAGCCGCTTTCTTCTTTTTTGTATTATCTGCTTGCTCCGTTCGTGCTCCCCACAGTCCCACGCCCACTCGTGGATAGCACGCCGATCTATGACTCCTCGCCTCCCCGTGTTGTATCGTGTGCACAGAAGTCAGCAACCACCCATTCGTCTCTCTGGTGGACCCCACCGCCGCAACCATTCCTTTCCACATCCACTAAGACTGTGTTCAGACTGTGTTCACCGCATCCCTCTTCCCTCCCCCTCCCCTATTACTGTAGCTCCTACAGGGGCTACATTCGACCGCTACCCCCTTCACCGCATCCCTCTTCCTCCTCCTCTCCCCTCCCGTTTCCTTCTCTCTCCCGCTAAATGGATGGGGACGCTACCGCGCTCGCCTCCCCCTCGGCCGGTAGCTTCCCAGAGAAGCGCGCGTGATCGGAATACTCCGTCGAGCGACCTCCAGGCGATTCAACCGCGACCGCAACGCCGCCGGAGAAGGTAGTCGTGGTTCCGCGCACGGCACCGAATCCTTTGTATTGGTCGGGCCGGCGAGCATCAGAGGAAGTTGTGGCCGCGGATCCGTCGGCTTGCTTCGTGGAGCGGCCACCCCGCCGATCCGTGCGAAGGCGCCGCCGCCTGTCGTCTCTGTCCGCCGGTGCTGCGTCTACTGGGAGGAGGTCAACGGGAGTTCGTCGATTCGCCGAGAGATCTACACTCACCCGATCTGCGTCATTTGAGCTTCAAGGTCCAAGGTACGTGTCCCCTGCTCCATGTTCTACATCTCCGATTCAATCCGTGTCCCAAATCAACCTGATTTCGATTAACCCTAGGGTTTACTTGTACTTAAGTTGTTTACATAGATCCATTTAATTGTTCATGGCCAACTTGGACAAATAGGGTTTACTGTGCACTCCGAATCGCCTAAAATGGTCAACTGATCCGTCGTTAACATGTACACCAACAAATCTGGTTTCAGTGTATCCACCAACGTGTATACACCATGAATACTCTTGTATGGTTTTCATATTCGTCATCGTGTACTGGTCATTTAAGTGTATCCACCAACGTGTAAGAGGTCAATTATGTTGCTGTCATGTTGTTTGTATGTTGATTGTTGAATGTTGCTCGTACTGAAATTAATGTTCTTGTTGCTATGCGAACATCTAAGTACCATTTACCGTAGACTTCCCCAAGACATCCCCTTTTTGTTGCATATCACTTTTTTTGTAAATTTCTTAGTACCTCTGTGTATGGTTTGTAGTCAGGTGTCATACAATTTTGGTTGCATGACTAAGCATTGCATGGAACTGACCATACCTTTACTTATTATGCAGCTTGACATATTTAATTTCCTTATTTTGACGTCCACTTCAACTAACTGAGGTTCTAAATCCTTTATTCGCTTACGTTCTTTGTTTTTATGAATCTGCTTAAGTGTACTGTCCATGTATGTTGTCTGTGCTTCCATGTTTGTTATGCAAGTTTGTTTTTTATAAGCAAGTAACATATGGACCAAGCCAGGGATAGTCTGTTTATGAACTCCACTTAGTTAACATACAACCCCTTTGTTTGTTACATCACTAAGCATTGCATGCAACTAACGAAACCTTCACTTATTATGCAGCTTGAAATATTTATTTCATTATTTGACGTCCACTTCAACTAACTGAGGTTCTAAATCCTTTTTCGCTTTAGTTATTTGTTTATAATCAACTTCTTAAGTGTACTGTCCATGTCTGATGTCTGTGCTCCCATGTTTCTTCTGCAAGTTCATTTTATTAGAAGCCACGAACAAATTCACCCAGCCATGGATACTGTGATCAATTAATTTATAGTGCATAGACATTGCAACCAACAATTGTTGGTAAATTGCAACAACATTTTAGTTTATAACTTTGCCACATTTGTTTATTGCATTGGTACCAACATTTGTTTCCTAACTGACATTAACACTTCAATTTACCCAAATAGTAACGGAACTGCCCCTAATTTTTTCATCTATGCACCTTGTCTAGCCAAGGAGGAACTGCTTGACGATTGAAATCAAGATGAGCAGCCATGATGCCAAACTGGTGCAAAACTTGGTCCTCAATCTTGCATCCTCAGTGGAAAGTCGTGCAGTCAATATTAGGACCTTTTTAGAAGAGGCTTTCCGTCATTTGGGTGACGAGCATTACCTTCTGAATGCTCTACTTGCTATTCGAAAAGAGGTAGACCTGATGGAGCAGGATGCAATTGAGAGCAAAGCAAGGTCTGACCCAGAGAAGGATAGGATGGAGGAACAAATTAACCTTGCTCAGGATGCCAAGCCCGTGCCTAGACAAATAACTTTCACCCCCCCATCCTCACCAGAATTGTATGACGCCAGTGACAATGACTCCTACGACTCCGACAGGCCTTACGAGAAGAATGTTAATTCCTTTTTTTTAAAAACAGAAAATGGAACCGTATTTATAAGACCGTATTAATACTAATTATGGCGTTTGGTAAGTAATTGTGGAACACGTGACGCCGGTGTACTGTTCAAATAACAAATACAAATAAAATTAATATGTCATGGTACGAATGCCCGTGTATTGTGCAAATAAGAAATAAAAATTAAATTAATAATTAATGGTAGTTATACCCGTGTACTGTAGAAATAAGAAATATAAATAATATTAAAATTGGATGGTAGTTGAGTTAGTTGATGAAGAAAGTATATAATATTGTTGTGGTGGGGTTTAGAGGATAGATATAGGGGGAACCGTTGTAGAGTGTGGAGAAATAGAGGGAGAGAGAACGCTGACGTGGCACGTGAGTGGGATATAGGGGGAGAAATTTAGGGGGAAGCGTTGAAGTCAGTCTAAGGCTAACTACAATGGTGCCCCCTTGGCAACCCCCTCTCCTTGCATGCCGGCTGTAGGGGGCACTCTACGGCCGCAGCGGTGCCCCCTACAGCGCCCCCTATGCGTCGGCCCCTTTCTCTCTCTCCCCAGATATAGTGTGTCACTGTTCATCCCCTAAACACTGTGCTGTGGGTCCACGAGTAATTGTTATTAGATAAAAAATTGATCGTTGATATAGAAAACAATATTTTATAGTTGTAGTGGGGTATAGGGGGAGTATTCAAGGGGAACCGCTACGGGAGATGAAAAAATAGGGGGGAAATAGGGGGAAAAAGTGATATAGGGGACAAATTTAGGGGTAACGGTTGCGGATAGCCTAACGCTACACACTGTTGTTGTGCCGCCACCACTAATGGGTATAAGGCTGCCTGCAACGCTGCCCCCGGGCAGCCCCCTCCCCTTGCATGGCGCCTGTAGGGGCACTCTACGGCCGCAGCGCTGCCCCCTGCAGCGCCCCCTAGCGCGCGGTCCTCTTCTCTCTCCCCCTCAATCTAGGGGATCACTGTTCATCCCCTACATCACTCTGCTGTGAGGCCACGAGTAATTGTTAGTAGATAAATAATTGATAGTAGATATAGAAAAAGATATTTTATAGTTGTAGTGGGGTATAGGGGGAGTATTTAGGGGGAACCGCTGCGGGAGATGAAAACATAGGGGGTGAAATGTTGATGATGTGACCCAAAAAAGTGATATATGGGGAAAAATTTAGGGGTAACGCTTGCGGATAGCCTAACGTCGTGGATCTCCTCAGCCCACTCTATTGTTTCCCCCTTCCCTGTGCCCCCACCGCAGACGTCGAGCGCCATCGCATCGCACAGTTCTCTGTCGCGTATGCCTGCTGTCCTACTCACCTTTGCGCCATCACCGCTCGTTGCCACACACCTGCTGCTGCCCCTGCTGCTGCATCTCGTCGACAACACCCTTCATCGAGCTCAGGTCGCCGTATTCTCCTCCCGACATCATACATCCGTCCAAACTCCCATGCCAGCATCATGACGACCCCGCCACCGAAGCCTCTACGGCCTGCATGCTCTGCTTTTTGCCGAAGTCGATGTGCCGAGATCCCTCGTCGGAGCAGTCTACCCATTATGTCATGCAACCGTCATCGATCCTCCTCGTCATGTCCGGGCTCGTGTAGCGAGATCGCCGCTGACAACCCCATTGGAGCTCGCCCAGACCGTTTAGCTCGTTGCGCCGAATGTCGTCGCCATTCGTCGTTCACCGGATTTCATCACCACGCGATGACCTCGTCCTTCGTGCTGCTGCTTACGCCGCGACTTGACCACGTTGTCGGCTCCTAAATCGGCACCCCTTCTTGTTGCCGCTGTGAACCCGTCCTCGTCGCCGAACCAAGGTAGAAGAAGACGAACATTTTTCCAACTACCTCTCCATGTATATGTTTAATTGTGTATAGGCACCTGCGATAGTTTTTTATTTTAAATATGTATTTGAGACCTAAATAAATTAAATATTGTTTTTAGCTTCATAAATTTATTATACACATTTGAAATCAGCGTTCTCAACAATTTACATATTTTCGTTGTTTAATTTAAATTATGGTTATTATAGTTGCTTTGTATATAAGTTTCTAAATAAGAAATTAAAATAATTATACCTTTATGTTTCTTGTAACAAAAAATAAGATATTTTTATTTATAGTGTTATCTATACACCAAAATATATGTATATCGGTGTCGGCGTTTCGGACCCGCGAGGACCGTCAACCGACTAGTAAATTTGTTGCTGCGTGTCCCTGCCCAGATGGGTTGATGCAAGATGGAACACAAGAGGGAAATGAGGCTTATGTTATCTCGCACCGGGGTGCTTGTAGTAGGGGTTACAAGCGTCGTGAGGGAGCGAAGGCGAGAGCGAGTGGGAGAGAGAGAGAGAGAGTGAGAGTCCCTGCGTGTCTCCCCGTCTGCCCCCGACGTCCCACGTTGTCAGTGTTACAACGTCTGTCCACGACATCCAGCGTGTGTTTTCGACGTCTAACGTGTGTTCACGACCTCTAACGTGTGTCTACGACCTGCCTTAGGAAGGCCCAGGACATCCCCTTTTATAGATACAAGGAGATGCCCAGCTGTACAAGGGGGTGTAGCCATGTGCTATCGTGGCTGGCGGAGAAGTGCCTTGAGCCCTATACACGAGCTAACGTGGCCGTCGGAGAAGTTCCTTGAGCCCTATAGAAGCACAACTGTCGGCGTGGTGTGGATCCTGCTGATGTTGTCTTGCTTCTGTAGGGGGTTTGAGAGCAACCGACGTCATGGGCGCACGCGGGGAACCATCATTACCTGTTACCGGAGTGACCTTAGATGGGACACCGGTCTTGTTCCTTCGTAGCCTGAGGCAGCTAGCTAGGAGTAGGGTAATGATGTATCCCCTGTAGCATAGTCGGTTCGAGGCCCAGGTCGGGCGAGGCAGAGACTTCTCTTGAGGCCGAGGCTGGGCTCGGGCGAGGTTGTGACTCCTCCCGAGGCCGAGGCTGAGGCCGAGGCCTGGGGTCGGGCGAGGCGGAGATCTTCTTCTGAGGCCGAGGCTGAGGCCGAGGCCTGAGGTCGGGCGAGGTGGAGATCTTCTTTCGAGGCCGAGGCTGAGGCCGAGGCCTGAGGTCGGGCAAGACGGAGCTCCCTATTGCGCCCGAGGCCAAACTCGTGGGAGATCGTGACTCAGTTTTATGCTGGTGGTTGGCACAGTTGCCGGAGCGGGGTGAACAACGCTGTTTTCCTGTCAGATCGGTCAGTAAAGGGGCGAAGTGACTGCGGTCACTTCGACCTTGCCGACTGAGGCATGCGTGTCAGGATAAGGTGTCAGGCGATCCCCGCATTAAATGCGCATGCGATACGGTCGGCTGTTAAGGCGATTTGGCCAAGGTCACTGCACGACAAAGTCTGCCCAAGCTAGGCTTCAGGCGAGCCGAGGGTGCGCTCATCGCCTGAGCGGACCCTCAGGCGAGGCGTGAATCCGTTCGGGACTACTGTTCCCGCTCGAGGCCGAGGCTAGGCTCGGATGAGGTCGCGTCCCTCGGTAGATGTGGCCTTGACTTGAACCGCGCTTTATCAGCCGTGTATGGTTTGCTCTGAAGATGTTTTTCAGCCGCGTTTAGGAGTATTAATTGGGGGTACCCCTAATTACGGTACCCGACAGTAGCCCCCGAGCCTCAAGGGGAGTACGGGCACTCGCTTGGAGGTTCTGTCAGATTTTTGCAAGGGGACCGACCCTTCTCGGTTATATTTTGTTCCGGTGGGTGCGCGCGAGCGCACCCGCCGGGTGTAGCCCCCGAGGCCTCGGAGGAGTGGTTTGACTCCTTTGAGGTCTTAATTTTTTTCGATGCCTCGGTTGGCCTTGTCGTTCCTTCATGCGGCCTGACCGCAGCCCGGGTGTACGGTCAGACTTCGAGTTTTCACGCTGGTTTGTTGACTTGGTCAACAGTTCGGCCGTAGCCTGGTGCGAGAGCAGCCCCGAGCCTCTACACAGAGCGAGAGGATGATCAAGGACCGTCTCGACTTTTATCGTACGCCCCTTCGTCGCCTTTCCGCAAGGAAGAAGGAGGGGGGAAAGCGCCATGTTACCCTCGGGGGGGCATCGAACATGGTGTCTCCAGTGAGTTGCTAGCGGGTGATCCGAGTGGACGCCCGAGCCCCGTTCGATAAGGGTCGGCTAGTGGCCCAGAGGCGCGCTCCAAAAGTACCTGCAGGTGATTTGCTGGACCTGGACCCATTCGATAGGGTGTGAGGGCTCGATGCCTCCCTCCGGTGGGATTCCGTTACAAATCGTTCCTGCTGGGCTCGGAAATGTCCTAGGGTACCTCGGGAGCGTAGCCCGAGCCTCGGCCATGTAACGGACGTACCCAGGGTCATCCCTGACTCTGCGTGCTCTGGGGCGGCTGTCAAACCCTTCCGAGGGGCCAGCCTTCGAACCCCTGATCAGTAGAGGGCTCGGAGCCCGAGTGCTCTGGGGCGGTTGCTGAACCCCGGAGGGCGCAACCTTCGAACCCCTGATCAGTAGGAGGGCTCGGGGCCCGTTTCCTTTGCTGGGAAGGGTCCTTTTTCGAAATACCCCCTTTCCCGGTCCCTGTGGCAAGAGAGAGAGAGGGAAAGAAAAAGGACATGAATTTAAATAAGGTGGCGCACCTTTTTTGACGTGGTCATCATGACAGAGACGAAACGGTGCCCGCTTCTCCTGCCGGAGGTGTCGCTTGCCCTGCCAAGGAGTTAATGTGACGGGACGGGCGATTCGCGGGGCATCTGTTGCGCGTGCGCGAGTCGTTCGAGGAACAGAAAGACCGTTTCACCTTCGAGTTGAATTCCGCGGTGGGTTCGGGTGAAGCCTTGGGTGGATCCCGCCCGGGCCTTTATTTACCCGGAAGAGGGGCCGGTGCTGGTTCTTTACCCTGCCATTTGTGCTTGCCTCCTACTTTGGTTTCCGCAACCTATGAGAGCAGCCAGAGAAAAGGAAACCACCCACCTCATCCCTTCCGCCTCCACCACCTCCGTTTGGTGATGGCTGACAAGGTGACCGTCATTCCGCCGCGCGACCCGTGGAGGATCTGGAGACCCTTGTTGCCGATGGTCTGCTCCATCCCCTCTCCGATGGACTGCAGCCAGAGTGGATGGCCCCCTCGAGCGAGGCTGACCCGACTCCGCTGCCGGGGTATGTGCTCAGTTTCATCCCCTTCCATGAGCGGGGGTTTGGAGTGCCAGCGAGCCGCTTCATGCGGGCGCTCCTGCATCACTACAGAGTGGAGCTGCATAACCTCAACCCCAACTCTATCGCGCAAGCGGCCATCTTCGTGGCGGTTTGCGAGGGTTTTTTGGGGATTGACCCCCACTGGGACCTATGGACCCATCTCTTTTCTGCGGAGTTCTTCGCCGCGACGACGGAGGTGAAGAAGGTCCGTATGGCGGTGCAGGCCGGTGGCTGCACCCTCCAGCTGAGGCCGGGGCGCGTGCAACAGTACATCCCTGCCACCCTTGCATCTTCGAGCAAGGGGTGGCAGAACCGGTGGTTTTTTCTCCGGAACGACGACGGGATGCTTCCGCCGTTTTCTCAACAAGTGGTGACCGCCGCCGGCACTAACTGGCGCTGGGGAGCCATGCCCGAGAAGCAGGAGAAGCTCCAGCCTATCCTGTAGGCCTTGCAGAAGTTACGAGATGCAGGCCTTACCGCTGCGGGGGTTGTCGCCGCTATCCATCATCAGAGGGTGCTCCCTTTGGCCGAGCGGCGGTTGCTGCTCGTGGAGATGAGGCCGGGGGTCGATTCGGAGGACTCGCGGATGTCCTCGACCTCCCTCTCCACCGACGACCTCCTCAAGCGGGTAACAGATACGGTAGGGAGGCCGAATGCCGACGCCCTTAGCCAGCCCGTGATGCGTCCCGACCATGGGTATGTGTCCCTGGTAATTGTCCGATCCTCCTTCTGTTTTGCGCCGAGTTCTCTATGCCTTTGATCCTTACTGTTGGGATTTTTGTTCGTTCCCAGGGGTTGAGGATTCATAAACCCGTCCGGCCACCGGTCCTGGAGGACGCGGCGGACCGAGCCGCACGGAGGCTTGCCGCGGAGAAGGAGAAGAAGGACGCGGAAAAGGCCCAAGCTCGCGAGAGGATGCTAGCTCGGGAAGCTTTGGAGAAGCGTCGTCGGAGGCAGGCGAGGGATGGGCTCCCGAGGGAGTCGTCGCCGGAGACGCCTAATGACGACGACGATGATGATGACGATGACGACGAAGACGACGACATGGCGGCCCGACTTGGCCTCAGCCCGGATCCGAGGCTGGGCCAGGGGTCGCCGAGCCAGCCTCCAAGTGGGCCGGCTCGGTCAATGCCTAGGGCCGGGACACCAAGGTCCCAATCCGAGGAGCGGAGGCAGACCGAGGGGGTACTTGACCCCTTGGCCGAGACAATTGTTGCGACTCCGGGGGGTCAGGCCGATCCGCCTGTCCCCCGTGAGCAGGTGCCCGCGTTGGCTGCACAGGAGGCAGGTCCCTCGGCCATCGTGACAACGCCTGGGCAGGTCGCTCCCTCGGTGCCTCAGGCGTCCGAGGCGGAAACGGTGCCGAATCCGGCGGTGGGGCAACCCTCGGCAGCGCCCGCAGGGATAGAGGCCCGAGGGGCCTCCCCACAGGCACAATTGGCCTTGCCCCGGAGCGGGTAAGTATCTGAGGTTACCTCTGCTTTGGTTCTTTCATTGTGTGTCTTGAACTTGCCATCTCCCTCTGTCAGCAAGCGAAGGCAGGGCTCGGCTAGTCTGGCCCCCACGAAGGCCCTTAAGACGAAGCCGGCCTCGGCGACCGGTGCTACGGCGCGCCACGCCGGTTGGTTGGCCTCCACACAAGGTGCTCTCCAGCGGGGGGCCCAGGCGGCGCGAGTTGCCATGGGGCAAGCCTCCCAGGCTGACCCCCATGTTGGAGTGGCCATCACGCTGGGGGAGGCTGCTGACGCGGCCGCGGCCCCAGGCCCAGCTGACTTGCTGCTGGTGTCAGCGTCAACTCCTGCCGGGGTCATCGCTGATTCGCCCGTGGAACCGCCCGTCGCCGCCGACGTCGGGACGGTTGTGGCGCCGCTGCCTGTGGTGGTCCCCGACCTCTCCGTTCTCGGCCAAGAGGAGGGGGAGGCCGTTGTTGCTGAGGTCGGTGTCGGAGGCCTGCCACCTTAGCCAAGGAGGGGCCCAGTACGTCGATGGCGGTGGTACCCTATGCATCGGCTGCAGGGGGACCCGACGCCTTGGTAGAGGGGCGCGCAAAGCCGTGGCCCGTCTTGGGGAGCAGCGGCCTTATCCCCGCGCAGCTCAACCCTAGCGAGTGGGGTGGGCCGCCTCTCCTGTTCTGGAGCCGCGACACCTCGGATTCGGAACCCCTCCTCTCCCTCAACATTGAGCTGAAGGAGAGGTCCCGAGATAGTTTCTGTGAGTATATCGAGGCGGCGATGAGGTCGCTTCGGTCGACCATGAAGATCCTTTCCAGGGACGTTCCCAAGGTCTTCCAGGTAAGGATTTAGATGTATACCTTGCGTGACCAGGGCATTCTTTGTAACATCCTGTTTTCCTTCCTTAGGAACTTGCTGACGTGAGCACCGCCAAGTCGTTGTTCCTCCGCTGTGAGAGCAACGTCTGGGATTCGCTGCGGTCCCAGCGAGCCGTGCTTACCAAGGCCAATGAGCGCCTCGCCCAACGGAGCATCGAGGTGGCGGACCTTCAGCTGCTCTGCGATGAGCTAAAGTCGGAGGCGGTGTCGGCACGAGCGGAGGCTTTGTCGGCCCGGGAGCAGGTGGCTTCCCAGGCCGAGGAAATGCGTCTGCGGCAGCTGGAGCTTGGCCAGGCTATCGGTGAGCGGGACCAATCTCGGAGCCAAGTTGCCGAGGCCGTGAGCCAGGCTGAGGCCCTTAGGGGTCAGCTGGCTGAGGCTACAGAGCGGCTATCCGAGGCGTCCGCTCGGACCGAGACCCTTGCAGAGAGCCTGGCCGTGGCCGCCGGGTCTGCCCAGTCCGCCCAAGCCGAGGCCTCGCAGCAGCGTGCCCGGGCCGAAGGTATGTTTTGCCCGCTTTGTGACTTTCTTTTTGTCTCCATTCTTCTCCTTGCA
Organism: Zea mays; assembly: GCF_902167145.1. Taxonomy (NCBI): domain Eukaryota; kingdom Viridiplantae; phylum Streptophyta; class Magnoliopsida; order Poales; family Poaceae; genus Zea; species Zea mays. Next base: position 60,448,510 of record NC_050098.1, read on the forward strand.
TCTGAAGAATGTTGTCCTGCCGCCTGCAGGGTTCAAGACGGCTCTTGACGAGGCCGTCAAGAACTGCAAGGCGCTTGCCGAGGCGGCTGAGCAGAAGGAGGCCGAGCGTGTGGCCATGTCCGAGGCCATCTCGGCTTTCTGCCAAGCCTTTGGCCTCGACGGCGTCCCCTCGGGTAGCTCCCCCAGATAGCTCCCCAGAGTCATCTGCGGGCCTTGGGCGGCCATGTGTGCAACAGACTCCGCGGGGTGCTGCACCACGGCGTTAGGCGGGCCTTCACCGTGCTCACTTCCCGCTACGATGTGGATCTGGAGCGGGTTAGCGAGGGGTACTGCTTACCCGACGATGAGGAGGCTGCCTTAGCCGAGGTCCAGAGGCTTGACGCGGCTGTCGAGGGTCCAAGTGCGGCGCTGGCTTCCTCCTTCGAGGTGGAGGTCCTTCCGCCCGTGTCGCCGCCTGGGGCCGGGCCAGATTCTGCCGAGGGTAGAAATGACGCCGAGCGTGCTGCTCCTCCCCCTGCCGATGTCTGAGCCTGCAAGAACAGTTTGCTTGAAGTATGTGTATGTTTTTTGCAGCCACTGAGGCCTAAACATTTTAATCGTTGGATTATAAAGTTGCATTTTCTTTCCTCTCGTTTCGTGTGTTAGGACTTGTTCGGTAGCAGAATCCCTTGTCCGAGCGTGAGTCACTTTTCGCGGAAGGTGATGAGTGAGGTATCCGTATCCCGGAGGCGTAGGAGTCCCTCAGCTCGGTCAGACTTGCCACTTACATGGTCCCTTGTCGTTTTTAGGATTCTGTTATCGATGCAGTCGAAACGGCACGAAAGTCGTTCTGGCAGGAAAGTTTTCGAGCGTTAGGACTTGTTCGGTAGCAGAATCGCTTATCCGAGCGTGAGTTACTTTTCGCGGAAGGTGACGAGTGAGGTATCCGTATCCTGGAGGCGTAGGAGTCCCTCGGCTCGGTCGGCCTTGCCGTTCAAGGTCTCTCTCGCTCGTCTTTAGGATTCTGTTATCGACGCAGTCGAAAAGCACGAAAGACGTTCTGGCAAAAGACTTTTCCGAGGAAAATTTTGACGCAGAGGGGGTTCCCCCTTCTAGCCCCCGAGGGAAGGCTGATCCTTCCTTGATGGTTAGACTTTATTTATGCATGTAAAGAAAGCGAGGTATACAAACGACTTGAAACATTTTAAGGGTAAAAGCGACGTAGCTGTTGGGTGTTCCAAGCGTTGCTGTAGACCTCGCCTTGATCGTTGGCCAACTTGTATGTCCTGGGCTTCAAAATCTTGGCGATGATGAAGGGCCCTTCCTAGGGAGGAGTAAGCTTGTGGCGCCCTCGGGCGTCTTGTCGCAGCCGAAGTACTAAGTCTCCCACTTGGAAGCCTCGAGGCCGAACCCTTCGGGCGTGGTAGCGTCGCAGGGACTGCTGATACAGTGCCGAGTGTAGTAAGGCGACGTCTCGAGCTTCTTCCAGCTGGTCCAACGAATCTTCTCGGTTGGTCTGATTGCTTTGGTCGCCGTAAGCCTTTGTCCTCGGGGAACCGTATTCTAAGTCCGTGGTTAGGATGGCCTCGACCCCATAGACTAGAAAGAACGGCGAGAAACCCGTGGCTCGGCTCGGCGTCGTCCTCAGACTCCAAACCACCGAGGGTAGCTCTTTTATCCACCGCTTGTCGAACTTATTGAGGTCGTTGTAGATCCTCGGTTTTAGTCCCTGCAAAATCATACCGTTGGCGCGCTCCACCTGTCCGTTTGTCATTGGGTGAGCTACGGCGGCCCAGTCCACACGGATGTGGTGGTCTTCGCAGAAGTCCAGGAACTTCTTCCCAGTGAACTGCGTGCCATTGTCGGCGATGATGGAGTTCGGGACCCCAAAGCGATGGATAATATTTGTGAAGAACGCCACCGCCTGCTCGAACCTGATGCTGGTTAAGGGTCGGACCTCGATCCACTTGGAGAATTTGTCGATGGCGACCAGCAGGTGCTTGAAGCCCCCGGGTGCCTTCTGCAAGGGACCGACGAGGTCCAGACCCCATACAGCAAATGGCCAAGTGATGGGTATTGTTTGCAGGGTCTGAACGGGCAGGTGTGTCTGTTTCGCATAGAATTGACACCCTCTGCAGGAGCGTACAATCCTAGTGGTGTCGGCCACTGTGGTCGGCCAGTAGAAACCTTGTCGGAAAGCGTTTCCGACGAGGGTCTGAGGTGCTGCATGGTGACCGCAAGCCCCCGAGTGTATTTCTTGTAATAGCTCTTGTCCTTGGGCAACGGATATGCACCGTTGGAGAATGCCCGAGGGGCTGCGGTGGTACAACTCTTTTTCATCACCCAGTAAAACGAACGACTTGGTGCGCCGAGCCAGTCGCCGAGCTTCGGCCTTGTCGAGGGGCAGCTCTCCTCGGAGGAGATATTGCAGTACGGGGTCTGCCAGTTTTGGTTTGGCACAACCCCATTCCGCTCTCCCTCGATGCGCAAGGCCTCACCCTCGGCGGCCGAGGGTACCTCGGGCTGGGCCGAGGTCTCGTCGGGTTCGGGCATGTCGTCGAGTTTCACGGATGGTTGATATATGTCCCTGTAGAAGACGTCCGGGGGAACCGTCGTTCGCCCCGAAGCTATTTTAGCCAACTCATTCGCGGTCTCGTTGTACCGTCGAGCAACATGGTTGAGTTCCAGCCTGTGGAACTTATCCTCCAAGCGCCAAACTTCGTCGCAGTAGGCCTCCATTTTTTGATCGCGGCAGTGGGAGTTCTTCATGACTTGGTCAATGACGAGCTGCGAGTCGCCCCGAGCGTCGAGGCGCCGAACCCCTAGCTCAACGGTGATGCGCAACCCATTAACCAAAGCCTCGTACTCAGCCACGTTGTTTGACGTCGGAAAATGGAGGCGCAGCACGTAGCGCACATGTTTCCCGAGGGGTGAGATGAAGAGCAGGCCAGCACCTGCTCTTGTTTTCATCAGCGACCCATTGAAGTACATGGTCCAAAGTTTGGGCTGGATTGGAGCTGTCGGCAATTGGGTGTCGACCCATTCAGCCAGGAAGTCCGCCAAGACTTGGGACTTTATGGCCTTCCGAGGGGCAAATGAAATTGTTTCGCCCATGAGTTCCACTGCCCATTTTGCTATCCTACCCGAGGCCTCTCGGCACTAGATGATCTCTCCCAGGGGAAGGATGACACCACAATCATCGGATGAGACTCGAAGTAGTGTCGCAACTTCCGTCGCGTCAGAATTACTGCGTATAGTAGCTTCTGGATTTGTGGGTAGCGGATCTTGGTCTCGGATAGCACCTCACTGATGAAGTAGACCGACCTCTGGATGAGCAGTGCATGCCCTTCCTCTCGTCTCTCGACTACGATCGCGGCGCTGACCACCTGAGTGGTTGCGGCAACGTAGATCAAGAGGGCTTCTCCCGCAGCGGAGGGCACCAAGATGGGTGCGTTAGTAAGGAGTGCCTTTAAGTTCCCGAGGGCTTCCTCGGCCTCGGGGGTCCAAGTGAAGCGCTCGGCCTTCCTTAATAGGCGGTACAAGGGCAATCCTTTCTCGCCGAGGCGCGAGATGAAGCGGCTCAGAGCCACAAGGCATCCCATGACCCTTTGTACTCCTTTTAGATCCTTGATGGGTCCCATGTTGGTGATGGCTGCGATTTTCTCCGGGTTGGCCTCGATGCCTCTTTCGGAGACGATGAACCCTAGGAGCATGCCTCGGGGGACTCCGAAGACACACTTCTCAAGATTGAGCTTTACTCCTTTTGCGCACAGGCACCCGAAAGTTACTTCGAGGTCGGAGAGGAGGTCGGAGGCTTTTCTTGTCTTGACAACGATGTCATCGATGTAAGCCTCGACCGTTCAGCCGATGTGCTCTCCGAACACATGGTTCATGCACCTTTGGTAGGTTGCACCTGCATTCCTCAAGCCAAATAGCATAGTAATATAACAATACATGTCAAAGGGTGTGATGAAAGAAGTCGCGAGCTGGTCGGATTCTTTCATCTTGATTTGGTGATAACCTGAATAGGCGTCGAGGAATGACAGGGTTTCGCACCCAGCAGTGGAGTCCACAATTTGATCGATGCGAGGCAGAGGGTAGGGAACCTTCGGACATGCTTTGTTTAAACCAGTGTAGTCTACGCACATCCTCCATTTCTCACCTTTTTTCTTCACAAGCATAGGGTTAGCTAACCATTCGAGATGGAATACCTCTTTGATGAACCCTGCAGCCATCAGCTTGTGGACCTCCTCGCCTATGGCCCTGCGCTTCTCTTCATCAAAGCGGCACATGTGCTGCTTCACGGGTCGGGCTCCAGCTCGAATATCCAGCGAGTGCTCGACGAAATCCCTCGGTATGCCCGACATGTCCGAGGGACTCCACGCAAAAATTTCGGCATTTGCGCGGAGAAAGTCGACGAGCACTGCTTCCTATTTTGGGTCGAGCTCAAAGCCGATCCTGACTTGCTTGCAGGCGTCGTTGTTGGGGTCGAGGGCGACGGTCTTAACCGCCTCAGCTGGTTCGAAGTTGCCGGCGTGGCGCTTCGCGTCAGGCGCCTTCTTTGAGAGGCATTCCAGGTCGGCGATGAGGGCCTCAGATTCGACGAGGGCCTCAGCGTACTACACGCATTCCACGTCGCACTCGTAAGCGTGGCGGTACGTGGATCTGACGATGATGATTCCATTGGGGCCTGGCATCTTGAGCTTGAGGTACGTGTAGTTGGGGACAACCATGAACTTGGCGTAGCACGGTCTCCCCAACACCGCATGATAGGTTCCTTGGAACCCGACCACCTCAAACGTGAGGGTTTCCCTACGGAAGTTGGAGGGAGTTCCGAAGCAGACATGCAAATCAAGTTGCCCAAGGGGCAAGACGCGCTTACCGGGGACGATCCCATGAAAGGGTGCTGCACTGGCCCAGATCATGGACAGATCTATCCCCAAGAGCCCTAGGGTCTCGACGTAGATGATATTGAGGCTGCTGCCTCCGTCCATGAGGACCTTGGTGAGCCTGGCGTTGCCGATGACAGGGTCGACGACAAGCGGGTACCTTCCTTGGCTCGGCACATAGTCAGGGTGGTCGCCTTGGTCGAAGGTGATGGGCTTGTCGGACCAGTCTAGGTAGACCGGCGCCACTACCTTCACCGAGCAGACCTCCCGGCGCTCCTGCTTGCGGTGCCGAGCCGAGGCGTTTGCCACCTGTCCGTCGGCGTTTGCCACCTGTCCGTCGTAGATCATGAAGCAGTCTTGGACCTCCGGGAACTCCTCATCCTTGTCGCCCCCTTTGTTGTTGCCTAGGTCCTTGCCACCTTCTGCCGAGGGTCCCACCTTGATGAAGTAACGTCGGAGCATGTCGCACTCCTCAAGGGTGTGCTTGACGGGACCCCTATGATAGGGGCACGACTCCTTGAGCATCTTATCAAACGTGTTGACTCCTCCGGGGGGCTTCCGAGGATTCCTGTGCTCGATAGCAGCGACGAGATCTGCGTCAATGGCGTCGCGCTTTGCTTGCACCTTCTTCTTGGCCTTCTTTTTCGAGCCACGCTGGACGGACGCCTCGGGGGCGTCTTCCTTCTGCCTTCCTTGAGGCTGCTTGTCCTTCCGGAAGATGGCTTCGACCGCCTCCTGACCAGAGGCAAACTTGGTGGCGATGTCCATCAATTCGCTCGCCTTGGTGGGAGTCTTGTGCCCCAGTTTGCTCACCAGGTCCCGGCACGTGGTGCCGGTGAGGAATGCTCCGATGACGTCCGAGTCGGTGATGTTGGGTAGCTCAGTGCGCTGCTTTGAAAACCATCGGATGTACTCTCGCAGGGATTCCCCTAGCTGCTGGCGGCAGCTTCGGAGATCCCATGAGTTCCCAGGGCGCATGTATGTACCTTGGAAGTTTCCCGCGAAGGCCTTGACTAGGTCGTCCCAGTCGGAGATCTGGGCATGAGGCAGATGTTCCAGCCATGCTCGGGCAGCGTCGGAGAGGAAAATGGGGAGGTTGAGGATGATGAGGTTGTCGTCATTCGTCCCTCCCAACTGGCATGCCATTCGGTAATCCGCAAGCCACAACTCCGGCCTTGTCTCCCCTGAGTACTTGGTGATGGTAGTCGGGGCTCGGAACCGGGCTGGGAACGGCGCCCTTCGTATGGCCCGGCTGAAGACCCTCGGACCTGGCGGTTCGAGCGAGGGGCTCCGGTCCTCCTCACTATCGTAGCATCCTCCGCGTCTGGGGTGGTAGCCTCGGCGCACCTTCTCTTCGAGGCGGGCTCGACGGTCGCGGCGGCGGTGCTCGTCGCCGAGGCGATCCGGGGCTACAGGCATCCTGTCCCGCATGTGCCCGGTGCGGACTGAGGCCTCCCGCATGAGTTGGGAGGATGTTGCGCGATGCTCCGAGGGGCACCCTTGCCTTCGGGAGGCAGAGCTCTCGGCACGTCGGACCGCTGCGTTTTCCAGGAGACCTTTGAGTTCACCCTGGATACGCCGCCCCTCGGTGGTGGATGGCTCCGGCATTGCTCGGAGTAGCATCGCTGCTGCAACTAGATTCTGGCCGACCCCGCTGAAGGCCGAGGGCAGCCCTGCCCTGGCATCATCAACGATACGACGTTGGACGTCTCGGGCCCGATGAGGCGCTCCTCCAGCAAGTGCTCGGCCTGCCCACTCCTGCTCGATGTTTTGTTGGAGCTGCACAAGCCGCCCTGTTTCTTCGTCGAGCTTGGCCTACATCTCGTGGAGTTGCTCGAGCTGTGTGTCCTGACCCCCCGCAGGGACTGGGACCACAGCTAGCTCCCGCGGGATGTCAACACGAGACGCTGGCACGAGGGTGTTGTCATCTTGCGGCATGCCAAGGTGGTTGTCCTCGCCGTGGCCCCCCTGATCGATGTGGAAACACTCGCGGCTTGGGTCGCAACCCTCGTCGCCGAGGCTATGGCCATCGTCAGAGCATCCAGAGAGGCAATAGTCACATGCGGACATGAAGTCTCGCATGGCACTGGGATCACTGAGTCCGGAGAAATCCCAACTGAAGTCGGAGTTGTCATCTTCCTCGGAACCCGCGGGTCCGAAGGTTGAGACGGCCGTCTGTCGGTCCCAAGATGACCACATATGACACCCTAGAAGGTCAGGGTATGCCCTAGCGAAAGCGCTCACCGAAGCGGGGTCGCTTGGTGGATCGAGGCTGAATCTAAAAGGGGCAGGGTGAAAAACGGACGGTACCTCTTGGTCGATGGACGGTGGCAAAGTTGCGTCGGGGACGGACTGCACCGTTATCTCAGGTACGAGGCTAACGCCCTGCAAGTCCTTTGCGAGGGTGCTGGCGTCATCAGTCCGCTTGGGGTTGGCACATTGCGGGGAAGTGACACCCGTCATTGTCTCAGGTGTGAGGTCAACACCCGACATAGCCCCCGCATGGGTGCCGATGTCGTCGACTCGCTCTGGCCTGACAGCCGACGAGGTGCCGCCTCCTGCATGGCCATGGTTGCCCCGTCTCCTCCTCCTCCGGCGAGGAGGGCGGCGGGGCAAACCGGGTGTTCCTCTTCTGCCACGGTGGGAAGTCGTCGTCGTGTTCGTCGCTGTCGGGCGAGCCGACAACCGTCGTCGTCGTCGCGCTGCGCCGGGAGGAGTACCATGTCATAGCTGCCGTCAAGGGACATGAACTCGAGACTCCCGAAGCGGAGCACCGTCCCCGGCTGAAGAGGCTGCTGGAGGCTACCCATCTGGAACTCAACGGGAAAGTGTTTGTTAACACACAGCGAGCCCCCTGGCGCGCCAACTGTCGGCGTTTCAGACCCGCGAGGACCGTCAACCGACTAGTAAATTTGTTGCTACGTGTCCCTGCCCAGATGGGTTGATGCAAGATGGAACACAAGAGGGAAATGAGGCTTATGTTATCTCGCACCGGGGTGCTTGTAGTAGGGGTTACAAGCCTCGTGAGGGAGCGAAGGCGAGAGCGAGTGGGAGAGAGAGAGAGTGAGAGTCCCTGCGTGTCTCCCCGTCTGCCCCTGACGTCCCACGTTGTCAGTGTTACAACGTCTGTCCACGACGTCCAGCGTGTGTTTTCGACGTCTAACGTGTGTTCACGACCTCGAACGTGTGTCTACGACCTGCCTTAGGAAGGCCCTGGACATCCCCTTTTATAGATACAAGGAGATGCCCAGCTATACAAGGGGGTGTAGCCATGTGCTATCATGGCTGGCGGAGAAGCGCCTTGAGCCCTGTACACGAGCTAACGTGGCCGTCGGAGAAGTTCCTTGAGCCCTGTAGAAGCACAGCTGTCGGCGCGACGTGGATCCTGCTGACGTTGTCTTGCTTCCGTAGGGGGTTTGAGAGCAACCGACGTCATGGGCGCACGCGGGGAACCATCATTACCTGTTACCGGAGTGACCTTAGATGGGACACCGGTCTTGTTCCTTCGTAGACTGAGGCAGCTAGCTAGGAGTAGGGTAATGATGTATCCCTTGTAGCGTAGTCGGTCTGAGGCCCAGGTCGGGTGAGGCAGAGACTTCTCCTGAGGCCGAGGCTGGGCTCAGGCGAGGTTGTGACTCCTCCCGAGGCCGAGGCTGAGGCCGAGGCCTGGGGTCGGGCGAGGCGGACATCTTCTTCCGAGGCCGAGGCCGAGGCCGAGGCCTGAGGTCGGGCGAGGCGGAGATCTTCTTCCGAGGCCGAGGCCAAACTCGTGACAGATCGTGACTCAGTTTTATCCTGGTGGTTGGCACAGTTGCCGGAGCGGGGCGAACAACGCTGTTTTCCTGTCAGATCGGTCAGTAAAGGGGCGAAGTGACTGCGGTCACTTCGACCTTGCCGACTGAGGCACGCGTGTCAGGATAAGGTGTTAGGCGATCCCCGCATTAAATGCGCATGCGATACGGTCGGCTAGTAAGGTGATTTGGCCAAGGTCGCTACACGACAATGTCTGCCCAAGCTAGGTTCAGGCGAGCCGAGGGTGTGCTCATCGCTTGAGGGGACCCTCGGGCGAGGCGTGAATCCGTCCAGGACTACTGTTCCCGCCCGAGGCCGAGGCTGGGCTCGGATGAGGTCGCGTCCCTCAGTAGATGTGGCCTTGACTTGAACCGCGCTTTATCAGCCGTGTATGGTTTGCTCTGAAGATGTTTTTCGGTCACGTTTAGCAGTATTGGGGGTACCCCTAATTACGGTACCTGACAATCGACTACCCCTCCAGTCTACCTTTATTTATGTTTAGGTTCCTATTATATATTTTTTAATTATAAATATTAGGAAGCCAAATAAAATAGAAATGGTTTTGTTAATTTCATGATTATGTGATAAGCATTTTAATTAGTGTTTTCAATAGTTCACGTATTTTTATAGTTTAATTTGAATTATGGTTGTTATACAATAAATATTAAAATGACCCCTTCAATAGATGTCATGTTTTCATAATTCAACAATATTCATTATTGATGTTTAAGTATAGCTTTCTTAAATAAAAAATTTAAATAAAATATAGACCATGTGTTTCTCAATTTAGATAATTATATATCTTTCTCCATAAAAATTGATTTAGATTTGTACTCATATTTTTCTTAAATAAGATATATTATATACTTTGCAATATGCTGTAGAGTTTTTCCTAAGCATGTTAAAAGTGGTATAATTATTGTTCATGTTAAATAAAATAATGAGTTTTGTCGGTGTTTCGACCCCGGGGGGTCCCTGGACCGACGAGTAAATTGTCGCTGCGTGCCCCAGCCCAGATGGGTTGGCGCGAGATGGAACACAAAGGGGGGAAAACCGCGGCTTCGTGTTATCCTGCGCCAGAGTGTGTGCGCTTGCAGTAGGGGTTACAAGCGTTCGCGAGGGAGAGGGAGAGAGTCCCGCGCGACCACCCTCCCGCATGAGGGACTGGCCCTTCCTTTTATAGATGCAAGGAGAGGGTCCAGGTGTACAATGAGGGTGTAGCAATATGCTAACGTGTCCAGTAGAGAGGAGCCGGAGCCCTATGTACATGCCAACGTGGCTGTCGGAGAGGTGCTAGGGCCCTGTGTACATGGTGTCATGGCCGTCGGAGGAGCGTTTGAGCCCTGTAGAAGCACAGCTGTCGGGGCTGTCGGGACCTTGCTGACGTCTCCTTGCTTCCGTAAGGGGCTGAGAGCCACCGTCGTCATGGACGCACGCGGGGAGCCATCATTACTCGTTACCGGGGCGAGCCTGGATGGGACGCCGGTCTTGTTCCCCCGTAGCCTGAGCTAGCTAGGGGTAGGGTAATGATGTACCCCTTGCGACGTGGTGGGTCTGAGTCCAAGGTCGGGAGAGGCGGAGACTCCTCCTGAGGCCGAGGCCGGGGTCGGGCGAGGACGCGATTCCGCCCGAGGTCGAGGTTGAGGCTGGGCCCTGGGGTCGGGCGAGGCGGAGACCACCTTCCGCGGCCGAGGTCGAGGCCGAGCCCTGGGGTCGGGCGAGGCGGAGTCCATCTTCCGAGGTCGAGGTCGAGGCCGAGCCCTGAGGTCGGGCGAGGCGGAGTCCATCTTCCGAGGCCGAGGCGGGGGCCGAGCCCTAGGGTCGGGTGAGGCGGAGCTTCCTGTGGCGCCTGAGGCTGGACTCAGCTGCTGTCAGCCTCACCCTGGCGGGTGGCACAGCAGTCGTAGCGGGGCAGGCGGCGCTGCTTTCCTGTCAGGTCGGTCAGTGGGAGGGCGAAGTGACTGCGGTCACTTCGGCCCTGTTGATTGAGGACCTCGTGTCAGGATAAGGTGCCAGACGATCCTTGCATTGAATGCGCCTGCGATACGATCGGTTGGTGAGGCGATTTGGCCAAGGTTGCTTCACTACGAAGCCTGCCCGAGCCGGTCTTCGGGCGAGTCGAGGGAGTGCCCGTTGCTTGAGGAGGCCCTCGGGCGAGGCGTGAATCCGTCTGGGACTACTGTTCCTGCCCGAGGCTGGGCTCGGGCGAGGCGAGATCGCGTCCCTTGAGTAGACGAAGCCTTGACCTAGATTGCGCCCATCAGCCTCTGCAGTTTGCGCTGATGGTGATTACCAGCCGAGTTTAGGAGTGTTGGGGGTACCCCTAATTATGGTACCCGACAAGTTTATATATAGTTTTCTTAATAAGCCATAGCCCACATATTTCTCAATCAAAAGTAAAAGATAATTGAATTAGTTAATTGTCTTTCCTTATAAAGTGATTTAGTTTTATGTTCAAGTTTTATATATGTATATATACATATGTATATACATGTATAATGCTTATCCATGTTTAATAATGTGTTTCATAACTCAATAACCTTAGACACATACATATATCTTTTCCAAAAGGTTAAAAATGTTTAATAATGTTATAATGTGATTTATCATCTAATGAACCCTTAATCTTAGACATACCAATATGGATTTAATAAAAGATTAATATGGTAGACCTAATATTTGAATATTTATAATTAAGATATTTTCATGCTTAGGTCTTGTTTTATAAAATATGAACCAAAACTTTTTCAAAAGAGCGCCTTCTTGTTATAACCGTTGCTTGTGATGTTTTTGGGAAGCAAATGTTGTTTTCGTTATGCTTTCTTTTAGCTTCGTCTATGGTGAATGTTGTATGTTATTGAGTGGTGTTTGTTTCTTCTTGTTTGTTATGATGTCTAGAGATTGATCCAGTAGTTGAGAATCAAGATTTATTCCATGAAAGAATCTCAAGTTTTCTATAAGCAAGGCAAGTGGTCTTCTCCCCTGGATATTCTATTTGAACCTAATCAACAAATGACAACTAAGTTTACATTCATGATATGCATAATTTGATGGGTTGACTATTCAAATACACCTAACCTTTCCAACCTTATTTCTTGATCAAACCTGAGTATTATACTTACTTTAGTAGTTATGCTATTGCTACAACTTTAACTTTATGCAGTCACTCCTGTTTATGATATTATTGTTCCAAAGATCATGTTAATTGTTATCATTGCTATTGTGGATGCCTCTGTTGGTCACTTGTTCTCAAATACTGTGAATCAAGAACAAGGCAACACAATTGTTAAGTATTAAGGACCTTCGTCTTCTGAAGCATTATCTCCCCATGGACATAATGATCATTAAACAAAGGTTATGAAGGACTTGCCTTCATCATATTATATATAAATCAGAATACAAAGAGATAAAAATAGCAAGTATAACTTATCAATCCATTCATGTTCGCATTTCGTAAAGCATGCCTGAGTATTAACAGAATATGTATTACATTGATACCTTCGGCTTGCTCGAAGGTGTTGACGTGAGGGCGAATACAATTCAACGTAAACAGTACGGTGCTACTGGTCATCTATTTATAGGTGCAGGATGCAGCCCGGGTAAAATTACATTTATGTCCCTGACATTTACTTATAACCATAACATGAATCATTAAGGACTAAGCAGTTTTTTCCCTTTCGACCAACATCATTTTCAGTCTTCATCACCATTATAACCCGAAGTTGTTACTCTTTGGCAATAGCTTCGATGTTCGTTCTTATCATCTTCAGATCACATCTTCATCATGTATGCCTTCATTATAGGGGAAGAACTTCCATTCTGAAGATGAACCTCCCTATAACAACCTATATCATGCTGGAAACAAATGGTTAATCATGTTTTGAGGACCTTCGGAAGAGGAAGGCCCCCAACAACCTCGATTGTTAAACAAGATCATATGATTGAATTGGAACATGGAGTGACCACTCAGGAAAATAGTGCTATCATGAGGGTGGTATGAGACGCCCTTGGCTAAATAACTAGGTAAGTCTTATGTTGGGTGCTAGTCTTGGTCGATTGGAACAGAGCATATGTCATGCTCTTATATTTTGGCTCAGGTAGATGGGACACATGCATAATTCCTAAGCTTTACCCTGCAGACTGGACTATAAGTTTGGGTTATGTCAGATGACTCTATGCAGTGACCATTTCCAACATTTGCATAGTGTGGACTCTAGGGAAAAGCCTTTTAGTGAGACCCTAGCCACTCACCTCGAAAGTGAATACGAGACTTGCAAACCCGGGCTAGAAGGGAATCACGACTCATTGGTGAAGTTATGCCACCTCTGCAGAGTGTAAAACTGATATGTCATCCGTGCTCACGGTTATGAGTAGCCTAAACCCTCACATGATAATTGAACTTGAAGATGGAAATAAATCATGACCGGTTTTGTTTAAGCGATATGACCAGTTTTAGCCTTATCTTGTTAACCTTGCATTTTCACCCCACTTGCTGAGCCCCCACCATAAGTGAGCTCAACCTTGCTTGATTTTGATCAAAAGTTTGCAGATGAAGATATGATGGTGAACTTGATGGATGCTAGTCTAGTGATGAAGATGTCCATGTTTCGCTGTGGAAGGATGTCCATGTTTCGCTGTACTTTGATTAATAAAGGTTAAGACATTATGTCTATTTGAAGTGTAATATGTTAGTATAATCTTTATTTACACTTTTATGCATTGTTCTTTTTGATATATTACACTTGTGACATTAACATATGTGTGGAAATAGATCCTGACACAGATATGATATGCATCCTGACACACATATGTTATGTAGTCGGGTTTCCCTTAAAACCGGGTGTGACAAAAGTGGTATCAAAGCAATGTGACAGTATGTCGCTAGATTAGTTAGAAATGGAAATCCAAGTCATACTTTCAAAACATGGTCTATTTTCCTCTATAAAACTTACTTTATATTCAAAACTCATCTCTTTTATCTTCAACTCTTCTAGTCTAATTTTTGGTCTATCAAAAGGCTCTGCTCAGAAGCACTACAAGATGATCAAGCTGGGATTATGGAACATGAAGCGAAGCTTGCCAGAAGTAACCCTTTTGAATCTATTGAAGATGCACATTCTCTGTCTTATCCCCACCTCGTAAGAATTTTGTTATGGATCCCCTAGGATTTATTACTGGACTTCTTGGCTAGGTTGATAGGATAGCTCCATGGTGTTAAGTTTTTCGACTAGATCAATAAGAAAGGTGTTATATTATATTATAGTATTTTTCCATAATATTTCTATATAAACCTTGACTTATACTCTTGTTTTCTTGCTATTGAATTTCTATCCTAGGGCAATATCTACCTTGATATATTAAACTCTTTGCCTCCCTACTTCTCCTTTGATAATGCCCCTTTATTTTGACTCCTTGATAAAGCTTTCACATTAACTCACTTCATAACCCTTGGTTGTATCATTTATCCTTCTTACATCACTTCACTAGTTCTTGGTTATCTTAATTTACTCTTGGCCATCAACAATAATGTATTGTTCTTGTCTAACTCCTTGTTATTTCTGATTCGATTCATTCATTTTATAATCTCTCTTTCTTATTAGGTCAAGATTTATATGGATTGAAAGCTAAGGCGATAACTTTCTAACCCAACTGGAACCAACTTTAAATTCATCCACAGTCAATGGGAATCGTCGAAACAAGCCATCATTCAGATTCTGTTTTGGTGCTGCGACACCGTCTTTTGGGCTATTGGTTCGTGTATCGTGTTGGAGCCCATTATGGGTACCACTAGGGGTTTTGCACGCCCCTAACCTCTATTTTATTAGCAGCTACAACCACATTAGGGTTGGGTTTTTTTAGATATATATGTCATCGAACAGTGTCGCCGTTCATTAGTTTGTGAGACCCCACCTCATAATCAATACAATTTTGATTGTGTTCTTCCTGTTCTTACTTGTGTTCTTGATTGCACTTCCAGGGATGAGCCTTCATGGCAAGGTCACTCATGTGTCACACGTGATAACCAATAGAGCAATGGTGTAGTGAATGTGAGGATCCATTCGCTCGGAGCCTTGGATCATCAACTTCTAAATCTCCACCCAATCAAGTTATCCTTATCTCACGAAAGATCAGGTCTTGCTCTCTATCAATGTCACACCCGGTTTTAGTGGCAAAACCGAATGCATAGCATATGTGTGCCAGGATCTATTTTCCACACATATGTTCATGCCACAAGTGCATATCAAACGACGATGCATAAAGGCATAAAAGAGAGTATAATAACTTTATTACATCATGGAGACTTAAGAGTCTTAAATAGTACTATAATCAAAGTACAATAAAAATATTATAGGATATCTCCCATAGGAAGATGACCGGAGTGTCGCTAGACTTAAAACTCGTCATAGTCCTCGCCGAAGTCTTTCTCATCACCTTATGATAAAAAATTTAGCAAGGGGTGAGCTCACTTATGGTGGGGGCTCAACAAGTGGGGTGAAAATGCAAGGTTAACAAGGTAAGGCTAAAGTTTAATATGATTAGCATTTTAGTTGGTCAAAATTTTATTATCAATACCTGATTACTAAGTATAGGTATATACCAAACCCATATTAAGCATAAGCAATAAACCTTCAGCTTATATATCATCAACATAAATAATCATCAGCATAAGCTCAATCCACTTGAGCAAAATAGAACATGACTTATTTCCAACTTCAAGTTCAATTATCATGTGAGAGTCCAGACTGCTCTTAATCGTGAGCACAACTGATATATCAGTTTTACACTCTGCAGAGGTGGTACAACTTTACCCACAAGACATACATCCCCTCTAGTCTGGGTTGATTGGACCCTTAAACACTTCCGAAGGGAATGGCTAGGGATCTACTATGAGGCTTTCACAAAATACACTTAATACAAAACAACCTGCTAAGGTTGCTAGGCCAGTGTGGTGACCCTCTTGGTGAGGTACCTTAGCCAAGAATACCACCCCATGTTAACGTGAGCTGCCACCACTGTTGTCCCCCCTCTTGCCCATATTTCATGAAAGGTTGCTAAGCACTAAGCACATTAAGCTAATTACCAAAGCCAGAGCCATGATAGCACTCGTGGTTGCACTGTTTTCCTAGGTGGTCACTTCATATTCCAATTAACACAATATGATCATGCTTAATCATCGGATTAACAACAATAATGTAATATTACCCTTTGGAACATTAATATTATGAGCAGGACACCCGACATGAAGTTAAAGTTGTAGCAATAGCATAGCTATTTGATTAAATCATAATCCCAGGTTAAATAAGAAATACGATTAGAAAAGTTAGATGTGTCAGAATAGGTAACCCATCAAATTATGCACGTACTCAAAACTAAACTTTATTAAATTTATTATATGGGATCAGACAGAATATGCACGGGGGAGAAGTCCACTTGCGAGGCTTATAGAAAACTTGAGGTACTTCCATAGAATAGATCTCAATTCAACTACTGAATCAACAACTAAATAACACAAAAACAAACAAGAAGAAACAAACTGAAAGGGAAATGCGGTTAACCTTTTCCCACAATTAATTTTGGTGGTTGAATGCCCAACACAAACAAATGGACTAACTAGTTTGCTCTAGAATTTATGTATTATAGGTGCATAAGGTTCAACACAAACCAATAAATTTTCAAGTTAGGAACCCAATTCAAAACGAGCAAAAAGGACTTGAGTGTGCTGTGGTCTGGCGCACCGGACTGTCCGGTGCACCAGGACCGTACATGGTCAAACCAGCCACTCTCGGGAAAACTGAGCCGCGCTCCGCTATAATTCACCGGACTGTCCGGTGTGCCACCGGACTGTCCGGTGTGCCAGCGGAGCAACAACTACTCGCTCCAATGGTTGACTACAAAAGTCGCTGACAGAGGAACAGTGCGCGCAGAGTTAGAGCCGCAAAGTCAGAGGCGCACTGGATAGTGTCCGGTGTGGCACCGGACTGTCCGATGTCGCAAGAGGACAAAGCCTCCAACGGTCGACCAGGCTCTAGACCCTAACGGTTGGGTGACGTGGCGGCGCACCGTACAGTGAACAGGACCTGTCCGGTGGCGCACCGGACTGTCCGGTGCGCCCATCGCTAGCAGCCTTCCCCAACGACCACTTGGTGGTTGAGGGCTATAAATACCCCCAACCACCACAACTCCAAGCATCCAAGTTTTCTGAAGTTCTCATTCAATACAAGAGCTAGTGCATTCAATTCTAGACACAATTCAAAAGATCAAAGCCTCTCCAAGTCCCAAATTTATTCCAACCACCTAGTGACTTGAGAGAGTGTGTGTTCGTGTTCATTTGCGCTCTTTTTTGCTTGGATCGCTTTCTTTCTTCCTCATTCTTGTTCCCAAGTTAATTGTAATCAAAGCAAGAGACACCTAAGTGTGTGGTGGTCCTTGCGGGGTCTAAGTGACCCGCTTGATTAAGGAGAAAGCTCACTCGGTCTAAGTGACCGTTTGAGAGAGGGAAAGGGTTGAAAGAGACCCGGTCTTTGTGACCACCTCAACAGGGATTAGGTTCTTTAGAACCGAACCTCGGTAAAACAAATCACCATGTTCATTCGCTTGATTTCCATTTGATTTGTTTTCCCCTCTCTCCCGGACTTGATTTTAGTTCTAACACTAACCCTGGCTAGATTACGCCTATTCACCCCCCTCTAGGCGACTTTCAATTGGTATCAGAGACCGATGCTTCATTAGAGTCTAACAACTCGAAGTGATGTCGGGAGATCACGCCAAGAGGGAAATCGTGACCGGCGACAAGCTCGCAAGCTCAAGGAGAACCCTCTCAAGGGAGTCCAGCCACAAGCATAAGGAGGAATCCTCCTCCTCCAACAAGACACGTCGGAAGGGTGACAAGAAGAAGAAGATGATGAAGAAGGTGGTCTACTATGAGACCGACTCTTCATCACCCTCTACTTCATCAAGCTCCGACTCGTCCGTCGGTTCTAAGCGCCATGAGCGCAAGAAGTATAGTAAGATGCCACTTTGTTATCCCTGTATTTCTAAGCGCGCTCCGTTACTTTCCGTTCCCTTAGGCAAACCACCATATTTTGATGGTGAAGATTATTGTATGTGGAGTGATAAAATGAGGCATCACCTAACCTCACTCCACGAAAGCATTTGGGATATAGTTGAATTTGGAGCGCAGGTACCACAAGTTGGGGATAAGGAGTATGACTCGGACGAGGCCGCCCAAATTAGGCACTTTAACTCCCAAGCCACGTCTATACTCCTCGCCTTCTTGTGTCAAGAGGAGTATAACAAGGTGCAAGGGTTAAAGAGCGCCAAAGAAATTTGGGACGTGCTCAAAACCGCGCACGAAGGGGACGAGGTGACCAAGATCACCAAGCGAGAGACGATCGAGGGGGAGCTAGGTCGGTTTGTCCTCAACAAAGGAGAAGAGCCGCAAGCCATGTACAACTGGCTCAAGACAATGGTCAACCAAGTGTGCAACCTCGGGAGCACCAAATGGGATGACCATGAAATGGTCAAGGTTATTCTAAGATCCCTCGTTTTTCGTAATCCTACTCAAGTTCAATTAATACGTGGGGATCTTAGATATAAACTAATGTCTCCCGTGAAAATTATTGGCAAGTTTGTGAGCTTTGAACTTATGATCAAAGACTCCAAACACATTGTCAACTTGGAGCAAGGCGCCACCTCCACACCCGAGGTGCAACTCGTCGCATTCAAGGCGACAGATAAAGAGAAGAGGGAGCCTACACCAAGTAGGCTTCCAATCAATGCCTCCAAGCTCGACAACGAGGAGATGGCGCTCATCATCAAGAGCTTCCGCCAAATCCTCAAGCAAAGGAGGGGGAAAGACTACAAACCCCACTCCAAACGGGTGTGCTACAAATGTGGTAAGCCCGGTCATTTCATTGCTAAATGTCTAATGTCTAGTGAAAGTGACAGGGACAACGACAAGAAGGGGAAGAAGAAAGAAAAGAAGAGGTACTGCAAGAAGAAGGGCAACAATTCCCACGTGTGTCGGGAATGGGACTCCGACGAGAGCTCCATCGACTCCTCCTCCGACGAGGACACCGCCAACATCACCATCAACAAGGGCCTCCTCTTCCCCAACGTCGGCCACAAATGTTTCATGGCTAAGGACGGCAGGAAAAAGAAGGTACACTCTAGAGCCACCCCCAAATATACAACATCTAGTGATGAGGGTAGCTCTAGTGAAGATGAAGATAATTTACTTACTCTTTTTGCCAACCTCAACATGGAACAAAAGGAAAAATTAAATGAACTAATAGGAGCTATTCATGAGAAGGATGAACTTTTGGATAGCCAAGAGTAATTCCTTATTAAAGAAAACAAAAAACATGTTAAATTAAAAAATGCTTATGCTCAGGAAGTAGAAAAATGTGAAAATTTATCTAAGGAGTTTAGCATTTGCCATGAGTCAATTTCTAGCCTTATAAACGGAAATGCTAGCTTAATTTCTAAGGTTAAATATTTAAATGTTTGCAATGAATCTATTTCTAGTTTTAGAGACGAGAATGCTATTTTAAATGCCAAGATTGAAGAATTAAAAAAATGCAAACCATCTACATCTACTGTTGATCATGTTCCTATTTGTACTAGATGTAGAGATGTTAATGTAAAAGCTATTGATGATCACCTTGCTATGATTAAACAACAAAATGATCACATAGCAAAATTAACTGCTAAAATTAACGAGCATGAACTTGAAAATGAAAAGTTTAAATTTGCTAGAAGCATGCTCTATAATGGGAGACGTCCTGGTATTAAGGATGGCATTGGTTTCCAACAGGGAAGCAATGTCAAGCTTAATGCTCCTAAAAGATTGTTTAATTTTGTTAAGGGCAAGGCTCCCATGGTTCATGATAATGAAGGCTACATTTTATATCCTGCTAATTATCCTGAGCACAAAATTAGGAGAATTCATGCTAGGAAACCTCACACTGTCTCTCATCATGCATTTATGTATAAAAATGAGGCTTCTAGCTCTAGGAAATCAACTCATGTTAAATTGCCTAAAAGGAAAACTCCTGCTGCATCAAATAAACATAACATTTCATTTAAAACTTTTGATGCTTCCTATGTGCTTACTAACAAATCAGGCAAAGTAGTTGCCAAATATGTTGGGGGCAAACATAAGAGTCCAAAGACTTGTGTTTGGGTACCCAAGGTGCTTGTTTTTAACGTCAAAGGACCCAAGGCTGTTTGGGTACCTAAGAACAAGGCCTAAAATTGTTTTGTAGGTTTATGCATCCGGTGACTCAAGTTGGATAATCGATAGCGGGTGCACAAACCACATGATAGGGGAGAAAAGAATGTTCTCCTCCTATGAGAAAAACGAATATCCCCAACGAGCTATCATATTCGGGGATGGAAATCAGGGTTTGGGTAAAATTGCTATATCACCTGACCACTCTATTTCCAATGTTTTTCTTGTAGATTCTTTAGATTACAATTTGCTTTCCGTCTCTCAATTATGCAAAATGGGCTACAACTGTCTTTTCACAGATGTAGGTGTTACTGTCTTTAGAAGTGATGATTCAATAGCTTTAAGGGAGTGCTAGAGGGTCACCTATACTTTGTTGATTTAATCAAGCTGAACTAGACACTTGCCTAATTGCTAAGACTAACATGGGTTGGTTGTGGCATCACTGACTAGCCCATGTTGGAATGAAGAATCTTCACAAACTTCTAAAGGGAGAACACATTTTAGGACTAACCAATGTTCATTTTGAGAAAGACAGGGTTTGTAGCGCATGCCAAGCAGGAAAGCAAGTTGGAACCCACCATCCACACAAGAACATCATGACGACTGACAGGCCGCTCGAGCTACTACACATGGATTTATTCGGCCCGATTGCTTACATAAGCATCGACAGGAGTAAGTACTGTCTAGTTATTGTGGATGATTATTCTCGCTTCACTTGGGTATTCTTTTTGCAGGAAAAATCGCAAACCTAAGAGATCTTAAAGGGATTCTTAAGACGAGCTCAAAACAAGTTTGGATTAAGGATCAAAAAGATAAGAAGCGATAATGGAATGGAGTTCAAGAATTCTCAAATTGAAGGTTTTGTTGAGGATAAGGGCATCAAGCATGAGTTCTCTTCTTCCTACACACCTCAACAAAATGGTGTAGTGGAGAGGAAGAATAGAACTCTACTAGACATGGCAAGGACCATGCTTGATGAGTACAAGACTCCGAACCGGTTTTGGGCTGAGGCGATTAACATCGCCTGCTACTCCATTAACTGGCTCTAGCTTCACCGAATCCTCAAGAAGACATCATATGAACTCCTCACTGGTAAAAAGCTCAATGTTTCATATTTTAGAGTCTTTGGAAGAAATGTTTTATTCTTATTAAAAGAGGTAGAAAATCTAAATTTGCTCCTAAGGCTGTAGAAGGCTTTTTAGGATATGACTCAAACACAAGGGCATATAGAGTCTTCAACAAATCCACTAGATTAGTTGAGGTTTCTTGTGACATTGTGTTTGATGAAACTAATGGCTCCCAAGTGGAGCAAGTTGATCTTGATGAGCTAGATGATGAAGAGGCTCCATGCATCGCGCTAAGGAACATGTCCATTAGGGATGTGTGTCCTAAGGAATCCGAAGAGCCTCCACAAGCACAAGATCAACCGCCATCTTCCAACCAAGCATCTCCACCAACTCAAGATGAGGATTAAGCTCAAGATGATGAAGATCAGGAGGATGAGCCACCTCAAGAGGAGGACAATGATCAAGGGGGAGATGAAGTTAATGAAGACAAGGAAGATGATCAAGAAATTCAGGGTCAAAGACCGCCACACCTAAGAGTCCACCAAGCAATTCAACGAGATCACCCCGTCAACTCCATCCTTGGTGACATTCATAAGGGGGTAACCACTAGATCTCGAGTTGCACATTTTTGTGAACATTACTCTTTTGTTTCCTCTATTGAGCCATACAGGGTGGAGGATGCACTAAGAGATCCGGATTGGGTGCTGGCAATGCAAGAGGATCTCAACAACTTCACAAGGAATGAGGTATGACATTTAGTTCCACGTCCTAATCAAAATGTTATAGGTACCAAATGGGTATTCCACAACAAGCAAGATGAGCATGGTGTGGTGACAAGGAACAAAGCCCGACTTGTGGCCAAAGGGTATTCACAAGTCGAAGGTTTGGATTTTGATGAAACTTATGCACCCGTAGATAGGCTTGAGTCAATTCGCATATTACTTGCCTGTGCTACTTACCATGGCTTTAAGCTCTATCAAATGGACGTGAAAAGTGCCTTCCTCAATGGACCCATCAAGGAAGAGTTCTATGTTGAGCAACCTCCCGGCTTTGAAGATAGTGAGTATCCTAACCATGTTTACAAACTCTCAAAGGCGCTTTATGGGCTCAAGCAAGCCCCAAGAGCATGGTATGAATGCCTGCGAGACTTTCTTATCACTAATGGCTTCAAAGTCGGAAAAGCCGATCCTACACTCTTTATTAAAACTGTTGCAAAAGATTTGTTTGTATGCCAAATTTATGTTGATGATATCATATTTGGGTCTACTAACAAATCAACTTGTGAAGAGTTTAGTAGGACCATGATACAAAAATTCGAGATGTCTATGATGGGGGAGTTGAAGTACTTCCAAGGATTTCAAATCAAGCAACTCCAAGATGACACCTTCATCAGCCAAACAAAGTACATTCAAGATATACTTAATAAGTTTGGGATGAAGGATGGAAAACCTATCAAGACACCCATGGGAACCAATGGGCATCTCGACCTCGACACGGGAGGTAAATCCGTAGATCAAAAGGTATACCAGTCAATGATAGGATCTTTACTCTATTTATGTGCATCTCGACAGGATATTATTCTTTCTGTATGCATGTGTGCAAGGTTCCAAGCCGATCCTAAGGAAATTCACCTTAGGGCCGTAAAGAGAATCATGAGGTATTTAGTTTACACTCCTAAGTTTGGGCTTTGGTACCCCAAGGGATCCACTTTTGATTTAATAGGATATTCTGATGCCGATTGGGCAGGGTGTAAAATTGATAGGAAGAGCACATCAGGGACTTGTCAGTTTCTGGGGAGAGCCCTGGTGTCTTGGGCTTCAAAGAAACAAAACTCAGTAGCTCTTTCCACCGCCGAAGCCAAGTATATTGCTGCATGCCATTGTTGTGCACAATTACTTTGGATGAGGCAAACCCTAAGGGACTATGGCTACAAATTGAGCAAAGTCCCTCTCCTGTGTGACAATGAGAGTGCAATCCGCATGGCAGATAATCCCATTGAACACAGCCGGACTAAGCACATAGACATTCGATATCACTTTTTGAGGGATCACCAACAAAGGGGGGATATTGAAATAGCTTATGTAAACACCAAGAATCAATTAGCCGATATCTTTACCAAGCCATTAGATGAGAAAACTTTTAGCAAACTTAGGAATGAGCTAAATATACTTGATTCTCGGAATTTTGAATGAAACATTGCACACATAGCTCATTTATATACCTTTGATCATGTCTCCTTCATTTTGGTACAAATGCATACTTCTTATTATTTATGTACCAAGACTACGACTAATGTGTTTTCAAGTGTATTTCAATGATAAGTCATAGATTGAAAGGGAAATGGAGTATGTGACGAAGACAAGGCTTCCACTCCACTCTAATGGTATCATTTACCCTTCGTCGCTACTCCGCTCACTCCAAATTGGTATAATCCTTCACTCTTATTTACTTGTACCAATGGGGAGAAAGTATTTGAGGGCTCTCAACATCTCCATTTTTGGCGATTAATGCCTAAGGGGGAGAGAATATTAAGCCCAAAGCAAAAGGACTGCATCACCAATTTCAAAATTTTCAAAATAAAGCTTTATTTGATATTTTTCATTGGTATCTATGCCATGACAATATCTCAATTTATATCCTTATATTGAGATATCAAAATTCAATTGATATCTTGTAATGACAATCTCTTCAATTGGTATATTCAAAGGAAGATTTTCAAAATAGGTATCTATTTTAAAAACCTCTTGAAAGCTAAGAGGAGAATTTCATTCAGGGGGAGTTTTGTTTAGTCAAAGGAAAAGCATTTCAAACAAGGGGAGAAATTTCAAATCTTGAAAATGCTTCTTGCAATCTTATTCATATACCTTTGACTATTTGCAAAAAGACTTTGAAAATATTTTCAAAAAGAATTTGCAAAAACAAAATAAGTGGTGCAAATATGGTCCAAAATATTAAATAAAAGAAAGCAATCCATTCATACCAAGTGAGATTATCAATTGGTTTAATTCCAAGTAACCTATGCACTTACCATATGCAAACTAGTTCATTTCTGCACTTTATATATTTGCTTTGGTTTGTGTTGGCATCAATCACCAAAAAGGGGGAGATTGAAAGGGAAATGGGGTTAACCTTTTCCCACAATTAATTTTGGTGGTTGAATGCCCAACACAAACAAATGGACTAACTAGTTTGCTCTAGAATTTATGTATTACAGGTGCATAAGGTTCAACACAAACCAATAAATTTTCAAGTTAGGGACCCAATTCAAAACGAGAAAAAAGGACTTGAGTGTGCTGTGGTCTGGCGCACTGGACTGTCCGGTGTGCCACCGGACAATGTCCGGTGCACCAGGACCGTACATGGTCAAACCAGCCACTCTCGGTAAAACTGAGCTGCGCTCCGCTATAATTCACCAGACTGTCCGGTGTGCCACCGGACTGTCCGGTGTGCCAGCGGAGCAATGGTTACTCGCTCCAACGATCGACTGCAAAAGCTGTTGATAGAGGAACAGTGCGCGCAGAGTCAGAGCCGCAAAGTCAGAGGCACACCGGACAGTGTCCGGTGTGGCACCGGACTGTCCAGTGCCACAAGAGGACAAAGCCTCCAACGGTCGACCGGGCTCCAGACCCTAACGGTTGGGTGACGTGGCGGCGCACCTGACAGTGAACAGGACCTGTTCGGTGGCACACCGGACTATCCGGTGCGCCCATCGCCAGCAGCCTTCCCCAACGACCACTTGGTGGTTGAGGGCTATAAATACCCCCAACCACCACAACTCCAAGCATCCAAGTTTTCTGAAGTTCTCATTCAATACAAGAACTAGTGCATTTAATTCTAGACACAATTCAAAAGATCAAAGCCTCTTCAAGTCCCAAATTCATTCCAACCACCTAGTGACTTGAGAGAGTGTGTGTTCGTGTTCATTTGCGCTCTTGTTGCTTGGATGGCTTTCTTGCTTCCTCATTTTGTTCCCAAGTGAATTGTAATTAAAGCAAGATTAAGGAGACCCGATCTTTGTGACCACCTCAACGGGGATTAGGTTCTTTGGAACCGAACCTCGGTAAAACAAATCACCGTGTTCATTCGCTTGGTTTCTATTTGATTTGTTTTCTCCTCTTTCCCGGACTTGATTTTAGTTCTAACACTAACCCTGGCTTGTAGTGTGTGTTTAAAGTTGTAAATTTCAGATTACGCCTATTCACCCCCCCTCTAGGTGACTTTCACAAACACCACTCAATAACATACAACATTCAGGCTAACAAGAAAACCTAAAAAGATAATTTGTTTTTCAAAAACAAAGGTTATAATGAAAGACACTCTTTTTGAAAAGGTTTGTTTGTATTTTATAAAACAAGACATAAGCATGAAAATAACTTGACTATAAATTTATGAACATTTGATGAACCATTTTAATATTTTTAGAAAAGTTATATAGAATAACTAAGTGTATGGGTTAAAAGATTATAAAACACATTTATTAAACATTTATTTATGAAGCATTATTATACCTTTTTAGAAAAGATATATGTTATATATCTAAGGTTAACGAGTTCACGAGGTGATAAAACATTAATTTTTTGAAAAGCTAATAAATAGTCTAAACAAATTTTATGTGACAAGATAATTATCTTCACTTTTATGTAAGAAAACTCATAGCATACATTATTCTAAACATGCTTTATCAAAGGATAAACTTTTGAAAGAAAAGTTGGTTAGAAAGTTATAATATAAATATAATCATAACTTAAGGTTCAACATTAGAAACACTAATTACTTTATTTTATTCTCGGGGAAAAACTAAATGATATAACATGGACTAAATTCGGTGAAATGATTAATCATGCCATATATTTAGTTATGAACAAAGTGATTATAGGTTTGACTAATAAATTATGAGAAAGGATAATTAATCTATTAATTACCTTTAGTTTCAATTTAGTAACAAATGATCTAATTCATTGAAAAGGAAACTATGTTCGACGATATAAACTATAACTTTATTTTTATTAGAAAACACATGGCATATATTTTTATTATGACAGCTATATCAACCACAAAATATAAACTATTATTTTAATTACCAAAAGTTATGAACACTAATTAATCAATTTTAACATTGCATATTTTATAGTGAAGAGCATATGATTATGAAAACTGGAATGTAAATTTAAATCACGAGGGCAAAGCTAAATTATCTTTTATTTTAGTTACCAAAAATATAGTGTTATATTTTCTTTTACTTTCTTATTTAGAAAGCTACACATAAATCAATAAAAACCATAATTCAAATTTATTTACAAAAACATGTAAATTATTGCAATCACTAATTTCAAATGTGTATCACAGATTTATGAAGCTAACAAATCAATATTTAATTATTTAGGTTTTAAATACATATTTAAAATAAGGAAATTGTCGCAAGTGTTTACAAGCAATTGAACATATAATTGTAGAGGTAGCTTGCAAATTTGACCTTTCTTCTACCTTCGATAGGAGGTGAGCAGAGCGGGGAGTAGCACTAGCAAGGGGATGATGCGTCTGGCGGCAGGGTGGCAATGCACAATATAAGCACAAAGGAGTCGACGACGTGGTCCTTGACACAACCAGCAGCATGGCGCAAGACGCGGGCACCGACGAGCAGCACAACAGCTTGACAAGGCGACGACGGCGAGCAATATGGCAGCTCGACACGACGCGGAGGTGACCAGAGGTTGCGCAGGGGAGGGGGCTTCGACGCAGGCTCGGTGAGGGGAATCAACATGGGAGTGCTGGAAGGCGACGAGCGGTAGCGCAGAGGGGCGCCGATGGTGGAAGACGGCGGCATGAGCATGACAACAGGCATGGACTCTCCAGTGAGGCAATGATGTCGCGACGAATGTTACGTCCACTACTCCTGAGCCGGCGTGCCGCTCTTCCGAGAATGAAGCCCAAGTCGCATAAGCAGGCCCAAGAAGGGGAAGCCATGTCCGCAGGCCCAATTCTCGTTTACAGGGTTTTGTGTAGCCTAGAGGATAGCTGTAAGGGAGAGAGTTAAAAGGCGCTTGCCATTGTTTGGATGCAGACTTGAACAGTACGAACACAAAAATCCTGCAGATTCTGTCGTCCTCCCTTCTTCTTCTTCCTTGAGACTTCTTCTTCTACCACTATCCCCACCGCTGCTTCTAACATTTGGTATCAAAGACAACGCTCGCGTCCTGGAGCACTACCACCAATATTAACCTCAGCGTCAGAATAATTTAGGCACCATGGATCCCAATTTCAAACCGATCTTCGAAGAAGCGATGAAGATGATGCGAGTCGAGATCACGAAGGAAATCTCCAAGTGCTTCGCCGACCATGATGCGGTTGTCAACCAACACTTCGCCGATTTTGTGGTGGCTGCAGAACACAACAACGCCCGTGACACATCTCTGGAAGAGGCCGCATCCAAGTTCGATCACACCTTCTCCAACTGGCAGCCAGAGATCGAGGCCTCCGTCGCCGACATCAGTCTCGAAATCTCCAAGCTCTACAAATTCTTCGATCACGACGCTCGTGAACACTCCGGGTTTCAACCGGGTGTTCTGGGCACCGAGTCGACGTCCGCGCGCCATCTACTAGATTCCGCGTCAACGGGCCTCGTGGCCACCGCACCGAACCTCATTACCAGGATGATGGTCCTGGGTTCCACAACACCCAGACCCATCACCCGGTCAAGGGTACGCATGACACTCCCCTTTTTGCTCCTCACCATGAATTCAATAGAACTGGTCAGAATTGCTAGGGAGGCATTGGTTCTCGTGGCCACATCCCTCAGATGCCTTTTCCTAAGTTTGAGGGAGCAAACTCACGCCTGTGGCGTTCTCGCTGTGAGACTTATTTAAACATGTACTCCATAGATCGTGATGTTTGGGTTCAGGTGGCCTCCATGTATTTGGAAGGACCAGCCACTCGTTGGTTGCAGTCCATCGAACACAAACTTGCTTATATTCCGTGGAACGACTTCTGTTCCTTGTTCATGGAATGTTCTGGGAGAGATGAGCATGAGGTTTTGATTAGAAAACTTTTTCACATTCGATAGTCTGGATCCATAGCCGAATATATCTCTGATTTTTCTAAATTAGTCGATCAGTTACGAGCTTATGAACCTATGACTGACCCTTTATACTATACAACTCGTTTTATCGATGGTTTACATCACATCATTCGTTCATCAATTTTTCTGCAACGTCCACCAGACCTCGATACTGCTTGTGTCCTTGCTTCTCTGCAGGAAGAAGCAGCTGACACTGACCAGCGCAAAAAGTATTGAAGGCTTGCTTATTATAGCACTACATCCAAGCCAGATTACAAGCAATTATACAAACAAGCTCATCCTCTGCCTTCTCCACCTACATCTGAAATACGTAAAGGAGCTGATCCAGTCATCAATTCTGATCAATCTGGCAAGTTGGAGGCCTTAAGAGCTTACCGAATGGCTAAAGGATTGTGTAAAATCTACACTCAAAAGTGGTTTAAGATTGTACAGACACATCATCACAACTTTTTGTTACTTTATCTCAAGCTATTATGTCTGGCACTGAATATTCCAAGACACTTAAGTTTTGGGGCTATGTCGCAGGATGCCAGATATTGATCCTTATTGATACCAACAATTCTCACTCCTTCATCAATGCTATAGTTGCTAGCAAGCTATCTTGTGTCTCTCTATTGACTTCAGCATTGAATGTTGCGGTGGCCAATGGTGACAAGTTGAGTTGTACTACTGGGATTCAGAATATTCAGTGGTCAGTCGACAGCTATAGTTTTACCTCTACTTTCAAGATCCTTCCACTTCATTGTTATGATCTTATACTTGGCATGGATTGGCTCGAGTCCTGCAGTCCGATGCATGTGCATTGGGAGAAAAAATGGCTTTCATTCTTTCAAGGGTCTAATCAAGTCATTTTACAAGGAGTGCTACCTCGATTGCCTCCTGTTACTGTTATTCAGATTTTGTGTGCTTCTCCTGAATGTTTTGCAGTAGATGTCACTGCATTACCATCAGTCATTCAACAGATTATTCAAGATTATGGACATCTGTTCGAGGTGCCTACTGGTCTACCACCTAGTAGAGCATGTGATCATTCCATTCCCTTGATTGCTGGTGCTAAACCCTTCCATATAAGGCCTTATCGGTACCCTCCTAGTCTCAAAACTGAGATTGAACGTCAGGTCCAAGAGATGCTTGACACTGGTATTATTCAACACAGCCAAAGTCCTTTCAGTTCTCCTATGCTTTTGGTAAAAAAAGGACCAAACCTGGCGATTCTGTGTTGATTTTCGACACCTCAATGCACTAACAGTTAAACGCTAGTTTCCCATACCAGTAATGGATGATATTTTCCATGAGTTATCTACCGCCACTTGGTTTACTAAACTGGATCTTAGGGCCGGCTTCCACCAAATTTTGTTACAATCTGGGGAAGAACATAAGACAACATTCTCTACCCATGAGGGTCACTTTGAGTTCAGGGTTCTTGCGTTCGGCTTGACGGGTGCTCCAGCAACGTTTCAAGGGGCTATGAATGCCACTCTTAAACCCTTGTTGCGTCGGTGTGTTATGATTTTTTGATGATATTTTGATATACAACCCATCTTATACTCAGCACACTGTTGATATTCGTCGGGTATTGGATTTGTTACAACAAGATGATTGGAAAATCAAGCTGTCTAAGTGTTCTTTTGCCCAACAATAGTTGTCTTACCTGGGTCACATTATTAGTGCTGCTGGTATTTCTACTGACCCTAGTGAAAGGGAAATGTTCCCTTGGGCAATTTCAATATTGTTTTGGTGATTAAGTGCCCAACACGGTTAATTAAGTTCTTATGTGCCAAGTAAAGTGAGAAGTGCAAATCAAAGAGAAAGGTACGTTTCTAGACTTAGTACATTGTTTTGAGTACTAATGTGTTTTGTCTAAGTGCTAGAAACAGTGAGAAAAGAATTGGAAAAAGAGTTGGCTATGTGCAGCAAACTCCAGCTCGGCTTGGCACACCGGACTGTCCGGTGCGCCAGGCTGGTCCACGTGAACTCGCTGCTCTCGGGACTCGACGGCGGCGTACGGCTAAGAATCACTGGACCGTCCGGTGGTGCACCGGACTGTCCGGTGAGTCATCCGCGGCGAACTCGTCGCCCTCGGGAAAAGCAAAGGGGCGACGTGGCTATAATTCACTGGACTGTACGGTGAGCCAACGGTCGCCTGCGCCAACGGTCGGCCGCGCAATCTTCGCTCGACACGTGGACTGCTCCAACGGTTAGCTGGTGCACCGGACTGTCTGGTGCACCAGTCAGCCCAGAGGAGCAATGGTCGGATATGCCAAATTTGGAAGGAGATCACGCACCAGACCATCTACAGGACCTGTCCGGTGGCGCACCGAACTGTCCGGTGCACCACCCGACAGAAGGCAAGTTTGGCCTTCCAAGTTGGCCTCCAACGGCTCCTAGCTACCTTGGGGCTATAAAAGGGACCCCTAGGCGCATGGAGGAGCCAACCTAAGCATTCACTAAGAATTCTAAGACTCCCACACTCCGTCTCCGCGCATTTGATCGATTGTGTTAGTGATTTGAGCTCCGTTCGAGTTGTGAACTCTTTGTGCTATGTTTAGAGCTCAAGTCTTGGCTTGTGTACGTGTGTGCTGTAGATTTGTGTGTTGTGTGTGTTGCTCTCCTAGCCTTACTCTTATGTATTCTTTGAGATCTTTATTGTAAGGGCGAGAGGCTCCAACTTATGGAAATTCCTCGCAAACGGGAACAATACTCTAAAGGAAAAATCGTGGTATTCAAGTGGATCATCGGATCACTTGAAAGGGGTTGAGTGCAACCCTCGTCCATTGGGACGCCACAACGTGGAAGTAGGCAAGTGCTACTTGGCCGAAACACGGGATAAAAATCGCGTGTCTTGTGTTGCTTTATCTGTGATTGTTGTGTTCACAAGAACTCGCTTTAAGCTACTTAGCCATACTAACACTTATAACTAAGTTTTGTGGCTATTAGTGTTTGATTTTTACAGGATCACCTATTCACCGCCCCTCTAGGTGCTCTCAATTGGTATCAGAGTCGTACTCTTCATCTAAGGGACTAACCTCCCGAAGAGACGGATCCTAAGGGAAAGGGGATGGTGGTCAACGACATGGAAAAGGAGTCTGTCTTCAACGAGCCAAGAGACGACAAGCCTACTAACTCAAGCTCAAGTCAAAAGAAGAGAGACGGGAAGAAGAAGAGGTGCATCAAGAAGATAATCTACTACGACAGCGATGCCTCATCTTCTTCACCAAGGGATGACAACGACGATGACTCGTCCAAAAGAAAGACGGTTAATCAAAACTACTCCTTTGATTATTCCCGCATCCCTTATAGTTCAAATGCTCATTTACTTTCGATTCCTCTTGGAAAACCCCCGCACTTTGATGGAGAAGACTATTCTTTCTGGAGTCATAAAATTTGTAGTCATTTATTCTCTCTCCATCCTAGTATTTGGGAAATTGTGGAAAATGGGATGCACTTTGATAGTATGGATAATCATATGCTTATAAACAAACAAATTCATAAAAATGCCCAAGCCACTACTGTTTTGCTAGCATCTCTGTGTAGGGATGAATACAACAAGGTGAGCGGCCTGGACAACGCCAAACAAATCTAGGACACCCTCAAGATCTCTCATGAGGGAAATGATGCCACCATGATCACCAAGATGGAACTGGTGGAAGGCGAGCTGGGGAGATTTTCCATGATCAGGGGAGAGGAGCCAACTCAGACTTACAACAGGCTCAAGACCTTGGTCAACAAGATCTGAAGCTATGGAAGCACAAGATGGACAGATCATGATGTTGTCCGACTCATGCTAAGGTCATTTACTGTAATTGACCCCCATCTGGTGAATCTTATTTGTTAAAACCCCAGGTACACAAAGATGACACCCGAGGAGATCCTTGGAAAGTTTGTAAGCGGGCGTATGATGGTGAAGGAGGCTCGATATGTGGACGACACACTAAATGGTCCACTACCCGTCTACGAGGCACAACCCGTTGCTCTCAAAGCAACCAGCAGCAGGGAGGCGCTACCAAGCAAGGTAGCACAAGTAGAGGCTCCCGGGCTCAATGAAGATGAAATGGCGCTTATCATCAAGCGCTTCAAGACCGCACTTAAAGGACGCAAAAAGTACCCCCAACAAGAACAAAACAAGGGGAAAGTGCTCCTGCTTCAAATGCGGTAAGACTGGTCATTTTATAGCTCAATGCCCCGATAATGATAATGACCAGGAACAAGAAAAGTATGGGAAGAGGGAGAAGAAGAAGGTTTACAAGAAGGCGAAGGGCGAGGCGCACCTTGGAAAAGAATGGGATTCTGACTGCTCTTCATCTGACTCCGACGATGAAGGACTGGCAGCCTCAGCCTTCAACAAGTCTTCACTCTTCCCCAACGAACACCATACATGTCTTATGGCCAAGGAGAAAAAGGTACATGTTCGGGACACACCCAAGTACACTTCATCTAGTGAAGAAGAATCATCCGATGATGAAGTAGATTACTCTAGTCAATTTAAAGGTTTAGATAGAGCCAAAGTAGAGAAAATTAATGAATTAATTGATGCTCTAAATGAAAAAGATAGACTGCTAGAAAAACAAGAGGACGTTTTGTATGAGGAACATGACAAATTTGTTAGTGTACAAAAGTCTCTTGCTTTAGAAACTAAGAGAAATGAAATGTTGTCTTCTGAGTTATCTGCTTGCCATGAATCTATATCTAGTTTAAAGAATTTAAATGATGATTTAAATGCTAAGCTAGAGAAAGTTAGTAAAATAAATTCATGTGTAGAGCATGTTAGTATTTGTAATAGATGTAAGGACTTTGATGTTGATGCATGTAATGAACATCTTATTTCTATTACTAAGTTGAATGATGAAGTGGCAAGTCTTAATGCTCAACTTAAGACTTGCAAAAGTGATTTTGATAAATTAAAGTTTGCTAGGGATGCCTACACTGTTGGTAGACACCCCTCAATTAAGGATGGACTTGGTTTTCGAAGGGAAACCAAGAACTTAACAAGCCAAAAGGCTCCCATTCTCACCAAGGAGAAAGGGAAGGCCCCCATGGCTAGTAGTCCTCAAAGAAACCATGCTTTTATTTATGATAGGAAAATTGCTAGTCATCCTCATCATAATAAGAGTCATGTTCATGTTGCTTATAATGATTCACATGCTATGTTTGCCTCTAGCTCTACTTTTGTGCACGGTAGAAGTAGGCCTAGGAGAAATAAGGTTGTGCCTCATATGCCTAGGAAAATGTGCAATGAACCAACTACTGTTTTTCATGCTTGCAACACTTCTTTTGTTCTTTCATGTAAGAATGCAAAAGTTGTTGCTAGGAAGTTGGGATCCAAATGCAAGGGAGACAAAACCTGCATATGGGTTCCAAAAACTATTGTGACTAACCTTGTAGGACCCAACAAGAGTTGGTTACCTAAAACCCAAGCTTAAATTCCTTGCAGGTTTATGCATCCGGGGGCTCAAGCTGGATTATCGACAGCGGATGCACAAACCACATGACAGGGGAGAAGAAGATGTTCACCTCCTATGTCAAGAACAAGGATTCCCAGGATACGATTATCTTTGGAGATGGGAACCAAGGCAAGGTCAAAGGCTTGGGCAAGATAGCCATCACCAACGAGCACTCCATATCGAATGTATTTCTAGTAGAGTCGCTTGGTTACAACCTTCTGTCTGTAAGTCAATTGTGTCACATGGGTTACAATTGTCTTTTTACAAATGTTGATGTGTCTGTCTTTAGAAGGAGTGATGGTTCATTAGCTTTTAAGGGTGTATTAGACGACAAACTCTACTTAGTTGATTTTTCGAAAGAGGAGGCCGATCTAGATGCATGCTTAATAGCTAAGACTAGTATGGGCTAGCTGTGGCATCGCCGTCTAGCACATGTTGGGATGAAGAACCTTCATAAACTTCTAAAGGGAGAACATGTGTTAGGACTAACCAATGTCTGTTTCGAGAAAGATAGACCTTGTGCAGCCTGTCAGGCAGGGAAACAGGTGGGAAGTGAAAGGGAAATGTGCCCTTGGGCCATTTCTAAGTATTTTGGTGATCAAGTGCCAACACAAATGGTTTAAGTGTGAAACTACGCCAAATGGTGGTAGAAGTGCAAATCAACACAAAGGTATGATTCTAGACTTAGTACATTGGTTTTTGTGTACTAACATATTTGTCTAAGTGCTAGAATCAGAGAAAAGACAAAAGGAAAAAGAGTTGGCTGTGTACAGCCAACTGCTGTTCAGTCTTGGTGCACCGGACTGTCCGGTGGTGCACCGGACAGTGTCCGGTGCGCCAGGCTGGCTCTGGTGAAAAGGCCGCTCTCGGGATTTCATCGGCGACATACGGCTATAATTCACCGGACTGTCCGGTGAGCCAACAGTCGGCCAAGCCAACGGTCGGCTGCGCAATCCGCGCGTGACGCGTGGCCGGGCCAACGGTCTGATGGGGGCACCGGACTATCCGGTGTGCACCAGACAGTGTCCGGTGCGCCAACGGCTCCAAGTCTTCAACGGTCGGCTGCGCTAGATTAGGAAAGCAATCAGCACCGGACAGTGTCCGGTGGTGCACTGGACTGTCCGGTGCACCACCCGACAGAAGGCAAGGATAGCCTTCCTGGATTGCTCTCCAACGGCTCCTAGCTGCCTTGGGGCTATAAAAGGGACCCCTAAGCGCATGGAGGAGTACACCAAGCACACTCTAAGCACTCTTGATCATTCACACTCCGTCTTTGTGCACTCGATTGGCATTCTTAGTGATTTGAGCTCCGTGTTAGTGGTGAACCTTGTGTTATTCATCTGAGCTCAAGTTTTGGCTGTGTGTGTGCGTATTGCTGTGGATTTGTGTGTGTGTTGCTTCCCTACCTTACTCTAGTGCTTTCACTTTGATCCTCATTGTAAGGGCGAGAGACTCCAAGTTGTGGAGATTCCTCGCAAACGGGAAAAGAGTAAAGAAAGAAGAACACTTTGGTATTCAAGTTGATCATTGGATCACTTGAGAGGAGTTGAGTGCAACTCTCGTCCATTGGGACGCCACAACGTGGAATAGGCAAGTGTTATACTTGGCCGAACCACGGGATAAATCCTCGTGTCTCTTGTGCTTGTTATCACTGTGTCTATTGTGTTTCACAAGAGCTCTCCTTAGCCACTTGATTTCATTGTGCTATCTTAATCAAGTTTTGTGGCTTTAAGTTTTAAGTTTTTAAAGGATCACCTATTCACCCCCCCTCTAGGTGCTCTCAATTGGTATCAGAGTCGTTCTCTTCACGAAAGGGACTAATCGCCCAAAGAGATGGATCCTAAGGGAAAGGGGATGGTGATCAACGACAAGGAGAAGGAGTCCATCAATGAGCCAAAAGACGACAAGCCCACTGACTTGGGCTCAAGTCAAAAGAAGAAGGATTGAAAGAAGAAGAGGCGCATCAAGAAGATTGTCTACTACGACAGCGATGAATCTTCCTCTTCTTAAAAGGACGACGAATACGAGGAGAAAAAGAAAACGGTTAACTCGAACTTTTCTTTCGATTATTCACGTATTCCGCATAATTCCAATGCTCATTTGCTCTCCATTCCACTTGGTAAACCTCCACACTTTGATGGAGAGGACTACGGATTTTGGAGTCACAAAATGCGTAGCCACTTGTTTTCTCTTCATCCAAGTATATGGGAGATAGTAGAAAATGGAATGTGATTTGATAGTTCGGATAACTCCATGTTTATCAATGAACAAATCCATAAAAATGCACAAGCTACTACTGTTCTTTTAGCATCCTTGTGCAGGGAAGAGTACAATAAGGTGAGCGGCTTGGACAACGCCAAGCAGATTTGGGACACCCTCAAGATCTCGCATGAGGGGAACGACGTCACCATGCTCACCAAGATGGAGTTGGTAGAAGGCGAACTAGGAAGGTTCGCAATGACCAGGGGAGAGGAGCCAACTCAAATGTACAATAGGCTCAAGACTCTGGTCAACAAGATAAGAAGCTATGGAAGCACAAGATGGACGGACCACGACGTCGTCCGACTTATGCTAAGGTCCTTCACTGTCCTTGATCCTCATCTTGTAAACTCTATTCGTGAGAATCCTAGGTACATCAAGATGACGCCCAAGGAAATACTCGGAAAGTTTGTAAGCGGGTGAATGATGATCAAGGAGGCGAGATACGTTGATGAGGCGTTGAATGGCCCAATCTACGAGCCTCAAACCGTTGCTCTCAAAGCAACAAGTAGTAGGGAGGCGCTACCTAGCAAGGTGGCGCAAGTTGAGGCGACCGGGCTAAATGAAGATGAAATGGCCCTCATCATCAAGCGCTTCAAGACGGCGCTCAAAGGTCACAAGGAGCATCCCAACAAGAGCAAGACGAAGGGGAAGCGCTCCTGCTTCAAGTGTGGTAAGGTTGGTCACTTTATTGCTAACTGTCCTGATAATGATAGTGACCAGGATCAAGAAAAGAAGAGGGAAAAGAAGAAGACTTACAAGAAAGCGAAGGGTGAGGCACACCTTGGCAAAGAGTGGGACTCGGATTGCTCTTCATCCAACGACGAAGGACTTACCGCCTCGGCCTTCAACAAATCATCCCTCTTCCCCAACAAGCATCACACCTGCCTCATGGCAAAGGAAAAGAAGGTATGCACTAGGAATACTATTACATATGCTTCTTCAAGTGATGATGAATCTAGCGATGATGAAATAGACTATGCAAGTTTATTCAAAGGTTTAGATAGAACTAAAATTGATAAAATCAACGAATTAATTGATGCTTTGAATGACAAGAATAGATTGTTAGAAAAGCAAGAGGATCTTTTGTATGAAGAGCATGATAAATTTGTAGATGTCCAAAAATCTCTTGCTTTAGAAGTTAAAAGGAATGAAATGCTTTCTTGTGAATTATCTACTTGCCATGAGACTATTTCTAGTTTAAAAAATGTTAATGATGATTTAAATGCTAAGCTAGAAGTAGCAAATAGATCTAGTTCTTGTGTAGAACATGTAGTGATTTGCAATAGGTGTAAGGACTTTAATGTTGATGCATGTGTTGAGCACCTTACTTCTATTACAAAACTAAATGGTGAAGTGGCTAGTCTTAATGCCCAACTTAAGACTAGCAAAAATGAATTTTATAAACTAAAATTTGCAAGGGATGCCTACATTGTTGGTAGACACCCCTCAATTAAGGATGGGCTTGGCTTTAAGAGGGAAGCCAATAACTTAACAAGTCATAAGGCTCCCATTCCCGCCAAGGAGAAAGGGAAGGCCCCTATGGCTAATAGTGTTCAAAAGAATCATGCTTTCATTTATAGTGATAGAAAACTCTCTAGAATTGCTTATAGGAATTATTATTATGATTCATATGCTATGCCTGCTTCTAGTTCTTCTATTGTGCATGATATGCCTAGGAAAAATGTTATTCATCATATGCCTAGGAGAAATATTGTTCATGTACCTAGGAAAGCAAGTAATGAACCTTCTACAATTTACCATGCTTGCAATGCGTCCTTTGAAATTTGTAGAAAGAATAAGAAAGTGATCGCTAGGAAATTAGGGGCAAAATGCAAGGGAGATAAAGCTTGCATTTGGGTCCCTAAGACTATTGTCACTAACCTTGTAGGACCCAACAAGAGTTGGGTACCTAAGACCCAAGCCTAAATTGCCTTGCAGGTTTATGCATCTGGGGGCTCAAGCTGGATTATCGACAGTGGATGCACAAACCACATGACGGGGGAGAAGAAGATGTTCATCTCCTACGTCAAGAACAAAGATTCCCAAGATTCAATCATATTCGGTGACGGGAATCAAGGCAAGGTTAAAGGACTAGGAAAGATTGCTATTTCATCCGAGCACTCCATTTCTAATGTGTTTTTAGTTGAGTCGCTCGGGTATAACTTGTTGTCCGTTAGTCAACTTTGTAATATGGGTTATAATTGCTTATTCACAAATATATATGTGTCTGTCTTTAGAAGAAGTGATGGTTCATTAGCTTTTAAGGGTGTACTAGACGACAAACTCTATTTAGTTGATTTTGCAAAGGAAGAGGCCCGTCTAGATGCATGCTTAATTGCTAAGACTAGCATGGGCTGGCTGTGGCATCTTAGTTTAGCACATGTGGGGATGAAGAACCTTCACAAACTTCTAAAGGGAGAACATGTGTTAGGACTAACAAATGTGACTTTCGAAAAAGATAGACCTTGTGCAGCTTGTCAAGCAGGTAAACAGGTGGGAAATGCTCATCACAGCAAGAACGTGATGACCACGTTAAGACCCCTGGAGCTACTTCATATGGATCTCTTCGGACCCATCGCCTACCTCAGCATCGGGGGAAGTAAGTATGGTCTTGTTATAGTTGATGATTTTTCCCGCTTCACTTGGGTATTCTTCTTGCAGGATAAAACAGAAACCCAAGGGACCCTTAAACGCTTCCTAAGGAGAGCTCAAAATGAATTTGAGCTCAAGGTGAAGAAGATAAGGAGCGACAACGGGTCCGAGTTCAAGAACCTTCAAGTGGAGGAGTACCTTGAGGAGGAAGGAATCAAACACGAGTTCTCCGCTCCCTACACACCACAGCAAAACAGTGTGGTAGAGAGAAAGAACAGGACGCTTATCGACATGGCGAGGACGATGCTTGGAGAGTTCAAGACACCCGAGCGGTTTTGGTCGGAAGCCGTGAACACGGCTTGCCACGCCATAAACCGGGTCTACCTTCATCGCCTCCTCAAGAAGACGTCATACGAACTTCTAACCGGTAACAAACCCAATGTGTCATACTTTCGTGTATTTGGGAGTAAATGTTACATTCTAGTGAAGAAAGGTAGTAATTCTAAATTTGCTCCCAAAGCTGTAGAAGGGTTTTTGTTAGGTTATGACTCAAATAAAAAGGCGTATAGAGTCTTCAACAAATCATCAGGTTTGGTTGAAGTCTCTAGCGACGTTGTATTTGATGAGACTAATGGCTCTCCAAGAGAGCAAGTTGATCTTGATGATGTAGAAGAAGATGATGTTCCAACGGCCGCAATACGCACCATGGCGATTGGAGATGTGCGACCACAGGAACAAACGGAGCAAGATCAACCTTCTTCCTCAACTATGGTGCATCCCCCGACTCAAACTGATGAACAGGTTCATCAAGAGGCGTGCGATCAAGGGGTAGCACAAGATGATCATGTTATGGAGGAAGAAGCACCTCAAGCCCCTCCAACTCAAGTCCGAGCGACGATTCAAAGGAATCATCCCGTCGACCAGATATTGGGTGATATTAGCAAGGGAGTAACTACTCGCTCTAGATTAGTTAATTTTTGTGAGCATTACTCTTTTGTCTCTTCTATTGAGCCTTTCAGGGTAGAAGAGGCCTTGCTAGATCTGGACTGGGTGTTGGCCATGCAGGAGGAGCTCAACAATTTCAAGAGAAATGAAGTTTGGACACTGGTGCCATGTCCCAAGCAAAACGTTGTGGGAACCAAGTGGGTGTTCCGCAACAAACAGGATGAGCACGGGGTGGTGACAAGGAACAAGGCACGACTTGTGGCAAAAGGTTATGCCCAAGTCGCAGGTTTGGACTTTGAGGAGACTTTTGCTCCTGTGGCTAGGATAGAGTCAATTTTCGCATATTGTTAGCCTATGCCGCTCACCATTCTTTCAGGTTGTTCCAAATGGATGTGAAGAGCGCTTTCCTCAACGGGCCAATCAAGGAGGTG
This sequence comes from Zea mays, assembly GCF_902167145.1. Taxonomy (NCBI): domain Eukaryota; kingdom Viridiplantae; phylum Streptophyta; class Magnoliopsida; order Poales; family Poaceae; genus Zea; species Zea mays. The sequence continues at coordinate 60,488,216 of NC_050098.1, forward strand.
GTGTACGTAGAGCAACCCCCTGGCTTTGAGGATGAACGGTACCCCGACCACGTGTGTAAGCTCTCTAAGGCGCTCTATGGACTTAAGCAAGCCCCAAGAGCATGGTATGAATGCCTTAGAGACTTTTTAATTGCTAATGCTTTCAAGGTTGGGAAAGCCGATCCAACTTTATTCACTAAGACTTGTGATGGTGACTTATTTGTGTGCCAAATTTATGTCGATGACATAATATTTGGTTCTACTAACCAAAAGTCTTGTGAAGAGTTTAGCAGGGTGATGACTCAAAAGTTTGAAATGTCGATGATGGGCAAGTTGAACTACTTCCTTGGGTTCCAAGTGAAGCAACTCAAGGACGACACTTTCATCTCCTAAACGAAGTACACGCAAGACTTGATCAAGAGGTTTGGGATGAAGGACGCCAAGCCCGCAAAGTCTCCAATGGGAACTGACGGACACGTCGACCTCAACAAAGGAGGTAAGTCCGTTGATAAAAAAGCATACCGGTCTATGATAGGTTCCTTGCTTTACTTATGTGCTAGTAGACCGGATATTATGCTTAGTGTATGCATGTGTGCTAGATTTCAATCCGATCCAAGGGAGTGTCACTTAGTGGCCGTGAAACGAATTCTTAGATATTTAGTCGCTACGCCTTGCTTCGGGATCTGGTATCCAAAGGGGTCTACCTTTGACTTAATTGGATATTCAGACTCCGATTATGCTGGATGTAATGTTGATAGGAAGAGTACATCAGGGACGTGCCAATTCTTAGGAAGGTCCCTGGTGTCTTGGAGCTCTAAGAAACAAACTTCTGTTGCCCTATCCACCGATGAGGCCGAGTATGTTGCCGCAGGACAGTGTTGCGCGCAACTACTTTGGATGAGGCAAACCCTCAGGGACTTTGGCTACAATCTGAGCAAAGTCCCACTCCTATGTGATAATGAGAGTGCAATCCGCATGGCAGATAATCCTGTTGAACACAGCCGCACTAAGCACATAGACATCCTGCATCACTTTTTGAGAGACTACCAGCAAAAGGGAGATATCGAAGTGTTTTATGTTAGCACCGAGAACCAGCTAGCCGATATCTTTACCAAGCCTCTAGATGAGTCAACCTTTTGCAGGCTGCGTAGTGAGCTAAATATCTTAGATTCGCGGAACTTGGATTGATTTATAGCATACATGTGTTTTATGCCTTGATCATGTTCCTTATGCATTTTGTTGTTTATTTATGGTGCTCAAGTTGTACAAGCACTCCCCGGACCTCACAAGTCCATTTGCAAGTGATGCACATATTTAGGGGGAGATGTGCTACAACTTGACCCTTTGAGACTAACCATGTGTTTGAGCTTGCTTGATTTAGTCTCAAAGGTGGATTGAAAGGGAAAGATGGACTTGGACCATGAAAGACTTCCACTGCACTCCGATGAGAGGGTAACTAACTCCAAGTTCATTTCCATGCTCTTATTGCCTCTTTACTCTAAGTTGAAAATTTTGGTGAGGTAATGGGGTTTAAGGGCCAAAAATGATCCCGTTTTGGTGCTTCATGCCAAAGGGGGAGAAATTAAGGCCAAAGCAAGAAATGGATCAGCTACCACTTGAGAATTTTGAAAATAGTAGAGTTAGAGCTTTTGTTTTGTCAAAATACTCTTATGGTCTCTTATTGTCATAAATTGTTTTCTTGTGGGGAGAATGTTTGATTATGGGAAAAAGGGGGAGTTTTTGAATCTTTGATCAATTTCTCTTGGAATACCTCTCTCTATGCCTGAACAAGTGAATTTGACTTAGAGATAGGAAATTGAGTTTGATTTGCAAAAACAAACCAAGTGGTGGCAAAGAATGATCCAAATATGCCAAATTTGAATCAAAACAAATGTGTACTCATTCGCATTGAGGTTGCACTTCTTTTAGTTGCTTTTTGTTGTGTTGGCATAAATCACCAAAAAGGGGGAGATTGAAAGGGAAATGTGCCCTTGGGCCATTTCTAAGTATTTTGGTGATCAAGTGCCAACACAAATGGTTTAAGTGTGAAACTACGCCAAATGGTGGAAGAAGTGCAAATCAACACAAAGGTATGATTCTAGACTTAGTACATTGGTTTTTGTGTACTAACATATTTGTCTAAGTGCTAGAATCAGAGAAAAGACAAAAGGAAAAAGAGTTGGCTGTGTACAGCCAACTGCTGTTCAGTCTGGGTGCACCGGACTGTCCGGTGGTGCAACAGACAATGTCCGGTGCGCCAGGCTGGCTCTAGTGAAAAGGCCGCTCTCGTGATTTCGTCGGCGGCGTACGGCTATAATTCACTGGACTGTCCGGTGGTGCACCGGACTGTCCGGTGAGCCAACGGTCGGCCAAGCCAACGGTCGGCCGCGCAATCCACGCGTGACACGTGGCCGGGCCAACGGTCTGATGGGGGCACCGGACTGTCCGGTGCGCCAATGGCTCCAAGTCTTCAACGGTCGGCTGCGCCAGATTAGGAAAGCAATCAGCACCGGACAGTGTCCGGTGGTGCACCAGACTGTCCGGTGCACCACCCGACAGAAGGCAAGGACAGCCTTCCTGGATTGCTCTCCAACGGCTCCTAGCTGCCTTGGGGCTATAAAAGGGACCCCTAGGCGCATGGAGGAGTACACCAAGCACACTCTAAGCACTCTTGATCATTCACACTCCGTCTTTGTGCACTCGGTTGGCATTCTTAGTGATTTGAGCTCCATGTTAGTGGTGAACCTTGTGTTATTCATCTGAGCTCAAGTCTTGGCTGTGTGTGTGCATATTGCTGTGGATTTGTGTGTGTTGCTTCCCTACCTTACTCTAGTTCTTTCACTTTGATCCTCATTGTAAGGGCGAGAGACTCCAAGTTGTGGAGATTCCTCGCAAACGGGAAAAGAGTAAATAAAGAAGAACACTGTGGTATTCAAGTTGATCATTGGATCACTTGAGAGGAGTTGAGTGCAACTCTCATCCATTGGGACGCCACAACGTGGAATAGGCAAGTGTTATACTTGGCCAGACCATGGGATAAATCCTCGTGTCTCTTGTGCTTGTTATCACTGTGTCTATTGTGTTTCACAAGAGCTCTCCTTAGCCACTTGATTTCATTGTGCTAACTCTTAATCAAGTTTTATGGCTTTAAGTTTTAAGTTTTTACAGGATCACCTATTCACCCCCCTCTAGGTGCTCTCAGGAAGCACTCATCACATCAAGAATGTGATGACAACATCAAGACCACTGGAGCTTCTTCACATGGACCTCTTCAGACCCGTTGCCTACCTTAGCATCGGGGGAAGTAAGTATGGTCTTGTAATTATTGATGATTTTTCCCGCTTCACTTGGGTGTTCTTTTTGCAGGATAAATCAGAAACCCAAGGGACCCTAAAGCGCTTTCTAAGGAGGGCTCAAAACAAATTTGAGCTCAAGGTGAAAAAGATAAAAGAGACAACGGGTTCGAATTCAAGAATCTGCAAGTGGAGGAGTATCTTGAGGAAGAAGGCGTCAAGCACGAGTTCTCCGCTCCCTACACACGACAGCAAAACAGTGTGGTAGAGAGGAATAACAGGACGCTTATCGACATGGCGAGAACGATGCTTGGAGAATTCAAGACGCCCGAGCGGTTTTGGTCGGAAGTTGTGAACACAGCTTGCCACGCCATCAACCAGCTCTACCTACATCGCCTTCTCAAGAAGACCTCGTATGAACTCCTTACCGGTAACAAACCCAACGTTTCTTACTTTCGTGTATTTGGGAGCAAATGTTACATTCTGGTGAAGAAAGGTAGACATTCTAAATTTGCTCCCAAGGCAGTAGAAGGGTTTTTACTAGGGTATGACTCAAATACAAAGGCGTATAGAGTCTTCAACAAATCATCAGGCTTGGTTGAAGTCTCTAGCGACGTTGTATTTGATGAGACTAATGGCTCTCCAAGAGAGCAAGTTGATCTTGATGACATAGATGAAGATGATGTTCCGACGGCCGCAATGCGCACGATGGCGGTAGGTGCTGTGCGACCACAGGAACAACAAGAGCAAGATCAGCCATGTTCCTCCACAATGGTGCATCCTCCAACTCAAGACGATGAACAGGTACCTCAAGAAGAGGGACAGGATCAAGGGGGAGCACAGGAAGAACAAATGATGGAGGAAGAAGCACCACAGGTCCCTCCAACTCAAGTCCGAGCGACGATCCAACGACATCACTCTGTTGACCAGATTCTAGGTGACATAAGCAAGGGAGTAACTACTCGATCAAGATTAGCTAACTTTTGTGAGCATTACTCGTTTGTCTCTTCTATTGAGCCTTTCAGGGTAGAAGAGGCCTTGCAAGATCCGGACTGGGTGTTGGCCATGCAGGAAGAGCTCAACAACTTCAAGAGGAATGAAGTTTGGAGCCTGGTGCCACGTCCAAAGCAAAATGTTGTGGGAACCAAGTGGGTGTTCTGCAACAAGCAAGACGAGCACGGGATGGTGACAAGAAACAAGACTCGACTTGTGGCAAAAGGTTATGCCCAAGTCGCAGGTTTGGATTTCGAGGAGACTTTTGCTCCTGTGGCTAGGCTAGAGTCTATTCGAATTTTATTAGCCTATGCCGCTCACCACTCTTTCAGGTTGTTTCAAATAGACATAAAGAGCGCTTTCCTCAACGGGCCAATCAAGGAGGAGGTATACGTGGAACAACCCCCTGGCTTTGAGGATGACAGGTACCCCGACCATGTGTTCAAGCTCTCTAAGGCGCTCTATGGACTTAAGCAAGCCCCAAGAGCATGGTATGAATGCCTTAGAGATTTTTTAATTGCTAATGCTTTCAAGGTTGGGAAAGCTGATCCAACTCTTTTTACAAAGACTTGTGATGGTGATCTTTTTGTGTGCCAAATTTATGTCGATGACATAATATTTGGTTCTACTAACCAAAAGTCTTGTGAGGAGTTTAGCAGGGTGATGACTCAAAAGTTTGAGATGTCGATGATGGGTGAGTTGAACTACTTCCTTGGGTTCCAAGTGAAGCAACTCAAGGACAGTACCTTCATCTCCCAAACGAAGTACACTCAAGACCTTCTAAAGAGGTTTGGGATAAAGGACGCCAAGCCCGCGAAGACACCGATGGGAACCGACGGGCATGTCAACCTCAACAAAGGAGGTAAGTCCGTTGATCAAAAGGCATACCGGTCTATGATAGGGTCATTGCTTTATTTATGTGCTAGTAGACCGGACATTATGCTTAGTGTATGCTTATATGCTAGATATCAATCCGATCCCAAGGAATGTCACCTTGTGGCCGTAAAGCGAATTCTTAGATATTTAGTTTCTACGCCTTGCTTCGGGATCTGGTATCCAAAGGGGTCTACCTTTGACTTGATTGGATACTCAGACTCCAATTATGCTGGATGCAAGGTTGATATGAAGAGCACATCGGGGACGTGCCAATTTCTAGGAAGGTCCCTGGTGTCCTGGAGTTCCAAGAAACAAACATCCGTTGCCCTATCCACCGCTGAGGCCGTGTATGTTGCCGCAGGACAGTGTTGCGCGCAACTACTTTGGATGAGGCAAACCCTCCGAGACTTTGGCTACAATCTGAGCAAAGTCCCACTCCTATGTGACAATGAGAGTGCAATCCGCATGGTGGATAATCCTGTTGAACACAATCGCACTAAGCACATAGACATCCGACATCACTTCCTGAGAGACCACCAGCAAAAGGGAGATATCGAGGTGTACCATATTAGCACCGAGAACCAGCTAGCCGATATCTTCACCAAGCCGTTGGATGAGAAAACCTTTTGCAGGTTGCGTAGTGAGCTAAATGTCTTAGATTCGCGTAACTTGGATTGATCTATAACATACATGTGTTCTATGCCTTTGATCATGTTACTTCATGCATTTATATAATTTGTTGCTTATTTATGGTGCTCAAGTTGTGCAAGGGATCCCCGGACCTCATAAGTCCATGTGTGAATGATGCACATATTAAGGGGGAGATGTGCTACAACTTGACCCTTTGAGACTAATCTGTTTGTTTGAGTATACTTGATGTAATCTCAAAGGTGCATTGAAAGGGAAAGGTGAACTTGGACAATGAAAAGACTTCCACTGCACTCGGGTATTAGTGTAATTAATTCCAAGTTCATTCTTATGCTCTATTTGCCTTTTTGCTCTTAATTGACATTTAGGTGAGGCAATGGAGTTAAACGGCCAAGAATGATCCCGTTTTGGTGCTTAATGCCAAAGGGGGAGAAATTAAGGCCAAAGCAAATGGATCATCTACCACTTGTGAATTTTGAAAACAATAGAGTTAGAACTTTTGATTTGTCCAAAATACTCTTATTGCAAAATTTGGTCTCTTGTGGGGGAGAATTTTTGATTATGGGAAAAGGGGAGTTTTTGGTACTTGATCAATTTTCCATTGGAATATCTCTTGATTTGCCCAAACAAGTGTGTTTGACTTAGAGATAGGAAAAAGGATTTGATTTACAAAAACAAATTAAACCAAGTGGTGGCAAAGAATGATCCAAATATGTCAAATCTTGTGCAAAAACAATTTGGTCCTCAATTGCATTGATGTTGCACTTATTTTGGTTGCTTTTGGATGTGTTGGCATAAATCACCAAAAAGGGGGAGACTGAAAGGGAAATGTGCCCTTGGGCAATTTCAATAATGTTTTGGTGATTAAGTGCCCAACATGGTTAATTAAGTTCTTATGTGCCAAGTAAAGTGAGAAGTGCAAATCAAAGAGAAAGGTATGTTTCTAGACTTAGTACATTGTTTTGAGTACTAATGTGTTTTGTCTAAGTGATAGAAACAGTGAGAAAAGAATTGGAAAAAGAGTTGGCTATGTGCAGCAAACTCCACCTCGGCGTGGCACACCAGACTGTCTGGTGGTGCACCGGACAGTGTCTGGTGCGCCAGGCTGGTCCGTGTGAACTCGCCGCTCTCAGGACTCGACGACGGCGTATGGCTAAAAATCACCGGACCGTCCGGTGGTGCACCGGACTGTCCGGTGAGTCATCCGCGGCGAACTCATCGCCCTCGAGAAAAGCAAAGGGGCGACGTGGCTATAATTCACCGGACTGTCCGATGAGCCAACGGTCGCCTGCGCCAACGGTCGGCCGCGCAATCTTCGCGCGACACGTGGACTGCTCCAACGGTCAGCTGGTGCACCGGACTGTCCGGTGTGCACCGGACAGTGTCCGGTGCGCCAGTCAGCCCAGAGGAGCAACTGTTGGATATGCCAAATTTGGATGGAGATCACGCACCGGACCGTCTACTGGACCTGCCCGGTGGCGCACCGGACTGTCCGGTGCACCACCCGACAGAAGGCAAGTTTGGCCTTCCAAGTTGGCCTCCAACGGCTCCTAGCTGCCTTGGAGCTATAAAAGGGACCCCTAGGCGCATGGAGGAGCCAACCTAAGCATTCACTAAGAATTCTAAGACTCCCACACTCCGTCTCCGCGCATTTGATCGATTGTGTTAGTGATTTGAGCTTCGTTCGAGTTGTGAACTCTTTGTGCTACGTTTAGAGCTCAAGTCTTGGCTTGTGTCCGGGTGTGCTGCGGATTTGTGTGTTGTGTGTGTTGCTCTCCTAGCCTTACTCTTGTGCATTCTTTGAGATCTTTATTGTAAGGGCGAGAGGCTCCAACTTGTGGAGATTCCTCGCAAACGGGAACAATACTCTAAAGGAAAAACCGTGGTATTCAAGTGGATCATCGGATCACTTGAAAGGGGTTGAGTGCAACCCTCGTCCATTGGGACGCCACAACGTGGAAGTAGGCAAGTGCTACTTGACCGAACCACGTGATTGTTGTGTTCACAAGAATTCGCTTTAAGCTACTTAGCCGTACTAACACTTATAACTAAGTTTTGTGGCTATTAGTGTTTGATTTTTACAGGATCACCTATTCACCCCCCCTCTAGGTGCTCTCACCTAGTAAGGTTGATGCCATTATGTCTTGGCCTCCTCCCACCAATGTGAAGGAGCTCCGTAGTTTCCTCAGCCTCGCTGGTTACTACCGAAAATTTGTTCGCCACTTTGGCGTTATAAGCAAGCCCTTGACTAATTTGCTTTGGAAACACACTCTCTATGTGTGGACCAGTGAACATGAAGAGGCCTTTCAAGCTCTCAAATCAGCTTTGCAGTCAGCTCCAGTATTATTGTTGCCAGATTTTTCCCAACCATTTTGTGTGGAAACTGATGCTAGTGGCAAAGGAGTAGGTGTTGTCTTGCTGCAACATGAACATCCAATTGCTTTTGTGAGTAAAGCTCTCAGCCCTCGAAACTTGGGACTCTCCACTTATGAAAAAGAGTACTTGCTATATTGCTAGCTATCAAGCAGTGGCGCCCCTATTTACAATATGGAGATTTTATCATTTGGACTGACCATCGCAGTTTGTCCCATTTATCTGACCAACGCCTACACACCACTTGGTAGCAAAAAGTTTTTACTAAACTTCTTGGTCTCCAATACAAGGTTGTGTATAAGAAAGGTACTGAAAACTGTGTAGCTGATGCTCTCTCGCGACGACCCCATCCTAAATTGTCAGCTATTTCATCTGCAACTCCAGCGTGGTTGTCTGATGTGTATTCCAGCTATGCAAATGACCCAAGAGCGCAAGACCTGTTGATAGCTCTGTCGGTTAAACCGGATTCAGTACCACATTTTTCCCTGCGGCAAGGGTTACTGCGTTACAAAGATAAAATCTATGTTGGGGCAGTTCCCTCCCTTCATACGTAGATTGTGTCAGCTTTCCATGACACGACTGTTGGGGCCATAGTGGTATACCAGTAACTCTTCGCCATATCCGACAGTTATTCTTCTGGCCTGGTATGAAATCCAGTGTTGCTTCTTTTGTCAAAACTTGTACCACTTGTCAACAAGTCAAACCAGACCGCTCTCGCTACCCAGGCCTATTGGAGCCCCTTGAAATTCCACCAGCAGCTTGGCACACCATCACTATGGATTTTGTCATAGGCCTGCCTAAATCTGGCCACGCCAACTGTGTTCTTGTGGTCGTCGACAAGTTCTCAAAATACGACCATTTCTTACCGTTGCATCACCCATACAATGCTGTTTCGGTAGCTCGTTTATTTCTTGACCACATTTACAAGCTTGATGGCTTACCAGTGGCGATTGTTTCGGATCGTGATCCTGTCTTTACAACAAAGTTTTGGAAGGAGCTATTTTCTTTAGCTGGAGTTCAGTTACAGATGAGTTCTGCTTATCACCCGCAATCTGATGGTCAGACAGAATGGGTCAATCAGTGTATGGAAACGTTTCTTCGCTGTTTTGTCAACGCTTGTCCTTTGAAATGGCTTAAGTGGTTACCCTTGGCAGAGTACTGGTATAATACCAGCTAGCACACTTCACTTGGCCGCTCCCCTTTTGAAGTTCTCTATGGACATTCTCCTCATCACTTTGGGCTTACTGCACTTGATGCTTGCACCAGTCCGGATGTTACTAGCTGGCTATCCGAGAGGGCTATTATGACTGAATTGGTTAACCAGCATTTGCACCGTGCTCAACTCCGCATGAAGAAACAAGCTAACAAAAACAAGTCTGAACGTACCTTTTCGGTAGGCGATTCAGTGTTTGTCAAGCTTTAGCCTTATGTTCAAAGTTCACTGTCTCGGCGTTCTTCCCAGAAGCTATCCTTTAGATATTTTGGGTCGTTTACTATTGTCTCCAGAATTGGTACTGTTGCTTACAAGTTGCTTTTGCCAGAATCATCCTCCATTCACCCAGTGTTTCATGTTTCGCAGCTCAAGCCGGCAAACAAGCGCCCTGAGCAGGTCAGCTAGCTTTGCTAGATATTTCACATGACTTGCAGGTTCCAATGCAGGTTCTTCTGGAACGCCACGTCCGTCGCAACGACGGCATAGTTCAATAAGCACTGATCGTCTGGTCACATCTTCCTCGTGAGCTGGCCACCTGGGAAGATGTTGCTCGGGTTCGCCAAGAATTCCCTGCTGTACCTGCTTGGGGGCAAGCAGATATCCAAGGGGGAGGGGGTGTTACGTCCACTACTCCTGAGTCGGCGTGCCGCTCTTCTGAGATTGAAGCCCAAGTCGCACAAGGAGACCCAAGAAGGGGAAGTCGTGTCCGCAGGCCCAGTTCTCACGGCCCAGTTCTCGTTTAGAGGGTTTTGTGTAGCCTAGAGGACAATTGTAAGGGAGAGAGTTAAAAGGCGACTGCTATTGTTTGGATGCAGACTTAACAATACGAATAAAAAAATCCTGCAGATTCCGCCGTCCTCCCTCCTTTCTTCTTCCTTGAGACTTCTACCACTATCCCCACCGCTGCTTCTAACAGCGAAGCAGCAAACAAGGTGCGGGCTCCAGCGACGCTTGGCGTGAGGAACCGGCGGTGAGGACGCGGAAGCCGAGGCAAAGAGGAGATCGCCGGCGAGAAGACGAGGTCGCAGCACATGCGAGAACTATCGACGCAGCAAGGGATCCTGTCGAGTGGCACGACATCGAGCGGCGAGAAGAGATAGGGAGGAGAGTGCGTGAGCAGGGGAGGGAGAGGAGCTCGGCGCGGGCGTTTTATAGACGCAGGAGGAGAGTCTGAGGGCACCGCCATTAATGGTGACCAAAGTGGGAAGAGAAGGTGAGGAGATGGCTGCGCAGTGGGAGGGATAGGAAGCGAGCGTGACTCTCCACTATAGCAGGCGAAGAGGCGAGGCGCCGGGACGCGGCATGCCAACTCCACACCGAACGACGAACAAATTTGATGCTGGACAGAGCAGAGAGCAAGATGCTAGATATTGAAGATGGTTATGACGGGAAGGTCCCACGTGGAGATGACAATGGCGGCCAGATTCCTGATTTCTCACGGAAAATTCCTTCGTTAGAGAATGAGTATGAGATGATTTGTTTCCCGACGATGTAAACGGGGAACTCCCGACGAGTAAACGGGAACGGGACGAGGAACATTTTCTATCCCCGTGGTGACCCGTTAGAATTGCATGTGACAATGTTTTCGTGTAGTAGTTAATAATATGTTTTCGTGTAGTAGTTAATAATAAAAATAAATAATTAACTTATCAAGAGATCATTCATTGTACAAATGTGTTCATTTTGATGTACATATAATGATTTTTTACATCTGACAATGTGTATAAGTGACAATGTTTTGCATTAATAACAAAATATGTATGTTCTAATTATAATTTAAGTGAGGACGAGGATATCTGTCTGAGATTTATCCCCATGAGAAACGGGGATGGAAAACTTTTTTCGTCATAGAGATAGAGACGGGGATGGAGAGAGATTCTCCGATGGAGAATTCTTCATTGTCATTCTAGTCCCACATGAAAGAGAGCAGAGGGAGAACGTGGGAGGTTGGTATAGCTGGGGCGTGCGATTCGATTTTCTTTTTTTATTTGAAATATATATATATATATATATATATACTTTAATATGTCCAAAATCTATGATAAATCTATAAAATAATATTTATATAAATAAAATACCTAACTTAAAAAAATATTTTTTGGGGCAAATTCCAAAAGTTGAATAAAATAGGCTTCACAAAAGGGATAAATCAATAAAAATAGGTTTTGTTGTTTTCTTAACTAGTTACGAACAAGGATTTATTATCATACCAGAATACATAGTCTAAAAGTAATGTTCTTACAATTCAATATCATTTTATAAAATGATTTTTTTCTCACACAATTAAATCTAAGAATTGGATTTGAAACTCAAATCAAACAAAACATATGTTTCGACATGAATGCATTCAAACACTTGGTAAATTTTACTATTCAAGAAAATATTTCATTTATTTATATTACCACTTTATTATTTGAAAATGATAAGTTTTTTAATGAAATCTAATTAAGTGAAACTAGATTGTTTTCAATTGATAGACTTAAGGTGTTACAATCAAGTGTTATAAAGATTTAGGTTGCCCGTGAGGTATAATCTTACCTTTAGATTTGTTTTATTCGTCCCATAACCCACAAAAAGAGCAAGCAATAAACTAATTAAACATTCTATCATAACCTTAAAACTATTAGTGTATCCTTACCTAGAACTTTCGTCTTAGCCTTTGCTTTGGTTCATAACCTTAAAAACTATAAGTGTGTCCTAGGTCAAGGTCTTGTTATTGGTTTAGATTTGCTTTGTTTCAGTTTGATCATTTTCATTCGCTATCATCTCACAAATTCAATCTACAAAACATATCCCGTCATTTTTCATTTCTTTATCTCGTCTTTATCAGATTAGTTTCTGTCTAGTTCGGTACGTTGAGCATAAATCTCGCATACGAACTCAGAATTTAGTGTTCTTGTACTTTCTGTAAAGCTTAGAAAATTATCTACGACTTTCTTATTTACGAGATTTCTAGAAAACATCAGTATTGAGAAGTTATTTGTATTGGAAGTAAATCTGTTTGCGATCCTAAAATTTCAGACCAGTCTGTATTTCGGAGTCAATATCTCCCACTTATTTTATCCAAACGAGACGTTCCCTATATCTAAAAGAAAGAAAAAAGGAGACCTAAAATTTTCTTGTGAGTTTTTGCGTGTGAGGTATCTAAGTTTGTTAAACAGGCTGTTGAACTTAGAGCAAAAAATCTATGACAGATAGACGAGATTGTTTTGATACTCTTGTGTTATATTTTGTTTTATGACACTTTTGTGAAAAAGAGAATATAAAAAGGTTAGTGCAAAAAAAGCCGCACAAAGCAAAGACAAAAAGACGACAAAATCAGAGAAAAAGAGTGCGCATAAGTAGGAACACCATTGATTTCTGCACCCCTGTGATTGTTTTTTTATTCAAACTTGTTCCCTTGTTGTACCTAGATCCTTGTTACCTCCTTTGTGTTTTCCTCTCACCGTGCTAATACATTCTCTAGGCTAGCAGCTAGGACGAGTACTTTAGACACTTATTCAGCATTGCTATCTATTACTTACTTGTGTGCCACATATATATTTAGTGAGCCTTCCAAAGCTCCACATTTTTTTTCGACCAGAACAAATACTCATTTGCAATCACATTCACGCTCTAAGTGTTGTCACACCGGCCACCGTTTGCCACCTGCAGTGCTGGTAAGAACCTTGTAAGAGCGGGGTAAGACGCTTCATAACTTGTGTTTCACCACCACCCCTAAGAGTAGTTGTAGGGTTTATACTATTTTTTGTTGCCTTTTTTCCGTTTTGTGCTAACAATGACAGGACCAAAGAACCAAACAGACAAGGATAAGGGCTTTAAGCCTACTGATAGTGTGTCTCCCATCTGGAATTGAAGGAGATGATGCGCGCATTGACTAAAGTTTTTGAGAGCCACACCATTGATGCAGATTCGTCTCCCTTAGGTTCTATATATCCATCTTTCTCTTTTTTTTGATGAAAATATTGCAAATGAGTATACTGAATGGGAGGTATCAATGAATAAGATTTTTGCACGACGTCGTATATGTGATAGGAGAAAAATTAAAATTGTGGCTAGTACTTCAACGAATCATGCATTAGTTTGGTGGAATAATTTGCATGACTATGACAAACAACAAACTTGGGCTAATATAAAAGCGCTTATAAGAGAACAATTTGTTTCTTCCCATGATGTCATGCCTTCAAATAAATCTGAGTTACCTTTGTTACATAATGATTGTACTACTGATTCTTGTAATAACAAAGAGTTGAGTGATGATTCTTTTATTACTTATATGCCACAACTTGAGAACAAACTTGATATTGTGGTTTCCAATCCTATTAGTTGTGCTAAAACTAGAATATTCAATCACATAACTAGTGTGCATGATGACATGAAATTGTTATCTTCTTTAAATACTTTGGGTTATATTGAATTTGATGTTCTATGTAATCTAAATAAATTAGAGGAGAAACTTTCTTTTAGTGCTGATTTTCCATGGTTATTTAAACATACATATCATGTTATTAGAAGATATAATTGGAAAGGGGAATATATGGTACATCGCGTATATATTTATTCAAATATAAAATCTCCTTTTGTCATGAAACAATATGATCAATTAGAGGCTTGTGTTAAAGCTAACCATATCACGTCCAGTTCACTTGTCCTTCTTTGTATGTTTTAGAACAACAGGGTCAACTTCAAGAAGGGGAGCAACATTGGACGACATCAAGCACTACATCAACACCTTATGCAAGCACCTACGACTTTGAGTCGAGGATGACTCAAAACTAAGAAGAGGAGAATGACGAGTATATGGACGTCAACTATGTGGTCAAGGTCCAACAAATCATAGAGTCCCAAGCTCAAGGGGAGCTGAAGTCTAGTTTATTCGCGAATCAGGTTAGGACTGTAGGAGTGGTCCCCATGAAAACAGATGCCCATGCCACATACAGACTCTATTTTGGACGTTCTAGATACCATTGGAAAGCTAAGGAGATAATATTTCCAAACAAACTGGTCCCACATCAAAATATGCTTGGAGTTGATGGGAATCGTGGTAACAAGATGACATCCAGAATCTGCAAGAAATCAGCGGTGCTTGTTTTTTGGCCTAAAGGCCTTGTACACCCTAGGGTTGCTCGACCACCCCCTTAGCCACCGTCTAAGTCAAGGTCGCCTCCAATTCAAGAGAGGGAGGATGATGAGGACATAACTCCCATACATACAACACATGAATTGATAACACGAGCACATGCACGACAACTAAATCTCTAGGTTCGTTTTAACCTAGTCAATTGTGTTTTAGAGCTTACGCTTGGTGCCATGGATTTTTTTTATGATTAGGAACCTTGGGGAGGACCAGCAAGTAGTTGGTAAAGGCCAAGATGTCAAGGAGAGAAGCTAGGAAATTTGCGACAAGAGGGAGCCAAGTCTGACTCAACTGCGTCTCCATCTTAGAGTCCGACAAGTCTGCACTAAAATGAACGCCTAGGATGTATCCTCGGTCTGATTAGGTCAGACTTTATATGGATGGAAATCTAAGGAGATAAGCTTTACAACCCATTTGGAACCAACTTAAAATTCATCTGGAGTCAACAGGAATCATCGTAACAAGTCAGCGTTCAGATTCTGTTTTGGTGTCATGACACCGTCTGTTGGGCTGTTGGCCCTTGTATAGTGTTGGAGACCATTAGGGGTACCTCCATGGGTTTTGCACGCCTTTAACCTCTATTTTATCAGTAAACGCTACCATATTAGGGTTGGGGTTTTGCTTAGATCATATTTGTCCTCGAACAGTGTTGTCGTCCATCGGTTTGTGAGACCACACCTCGTAATCAATAGTTTTGATTGTGTTCTTCCTGTTCTTGCTTGTGTTCTTGATTGTTCTTGCAAGGACAAGCCTTCGTGGAGCGGTCACTCATGTGTCATTGTTGATAACCAATGGAGCAGTGGTGCAGTGACTGCAAGTAAACACACCAAGTTTTAGATTTTTTTGCACAAAGACGCGTCCTCTGGTTTTTTTTACAAATTTGCTCTAAAATTGGATTAAATGTTTGGAAAATGAGAACACCTATTTACAAGCCAAATTTGGGGATTTTAAAAATGGCGAATCCGACAAAGCCGGAGAGAATCAGATACGAAATTTAATTCTGTGCGATTTGAAAAAATGGGTCCGATTCAAGTTTCGAGGCAAAAGTTATGGTCGTTTTAAGTTTGGATTTCGAATCAAGGTTTCTGGCGAGGAGTTGGAAGGGCGGGGGCGGTTTTGTGGGTATGGTTATTTTGGGTGATTGGGTCAGTTTATCGAGATTGAGTTTGTGGAATGATGGTGGATGATGATGACCAAACTGATCCTCAAAAAATCTAACCCAACAACCTAATTAGGGTTGTTGGCGAGGAAAATGAAGGGTGAATAGGGTCGGTTTTGTGGATAGGTCAGTTTTGTGGATAGGTCGGTTTTGTGGATGGATTGGTTAGTCGAGATTGAGTTTGTTGGGTGCCAGCGGATGATAATGATCAAACTGACCTAAAACAAATCTACACCAGCAACAAGACCTTGACCTAGGACACGAACTCAGAACTACGGACTCCAAAACTGAATTGTGCAAAGGCTAAGGCGATGGTTTTAGCTCGGGATAAACGGATCATAATTTTTTGGCTTTGTTGTAGGTTATAGGACAAAAAACGAATCTAAAGGTAAGATTATACCTCATGGGCAACCTAAATCTTGATACCACTTGATAGAGGACGAGGCCCGATCTTTCGTGATGTACGATAACTTGATTGGTGGAGATCTCGACATTGATGATCCGAGGCTCCGAACGAACGGCTCCTCGCAATCACTACACCACTACTCCGTTGGTTATTGTTTGGGGCCTTCCTCTTCCGAAGGTCCTCAAAAAACGTGACTAATATGTTTTTAGTGTAACATAGACTATTACAGGAAGTTTCAGCTTTGGGATGAAGGTATGCGTAATATGGAGATGCAACCCGAAGGCAGAATAGACGGACGTCGGGGCTGTGACTGAAGGCGCTTCGGCTTAGTATAATGACGAAGGTGGAAGATGAAACTGACCTAAAGGGGGAAAAGACTACTCAGCCCTCAATAGTTTGCATTATGATTAAGAATAAATGTTAGGGACATGGTTGTAATTTTGTCCGGGCTGCGCCCCGTGCCTATAAATAGATGAACAGTAACACCGTACTGTTCACGCTGAATTGTAATCGCTCTTGTGCCACTCTCGTATTTTCATCTTCTGGCAAGACGAAGGTATTGATGCAATATAAATATCATTGATGCTTATCTGTGTTTATAAAAGGAGGAATATATAAAATCTAACGATTTGTAATGATTATTTATATTCTTTTGTGTCTCATGTGCCTTTTATTTATATTAATTCACCGAAATGATGAAGGTGTGCCCTTCACGACCTTCGTCTGAAGACCATTATATCCGAAAGGAGATAATGCTTTGAAGGACGAATGTTTCTAATCATTAACAATTATGTTGCTTTGTTCTTGATGTATAACATTCGAGAACAAGGACCAACATTGGCGCCCACCTCCAGTGAACTCATTCGACCACCTTCGGCAAACATCGACTTTTGCAATGCCGCCGAAGAAGACAACGGTGTCAGGGGCTGCCCTGCAGCCACTGGACACTAATCAGGAGACGCCATGAGAAGCTAGGAGCCAGAAGAGGAAGGCTACTAGCCCAACACCTTAGGAGGAGGAACTGGATCAAGAGATCAGGGATTTGGAAGCTATCCACCAACATGTGCAAAGGAAGAGGGAAAAGATGCTTCGACTCGCCGACCTTCAGAAGAAGATCGACGAAGCCGCTGAAGAAATGCGTCATCTCAGTCAGGATGACCAAGACCAAAGGCCCCAGCACAGGGAGCTTCACCAAGAAAGCTTATTCAATGATGATGAATGGTACAGTGACTTTCATCAGGGCAATTTTGCTTTTGACGATGCTTCTCCCTTGGCAGCAGAATTGCAGGCTACCCAGTGGCCATCGTCATACAAGCCACCTTAGCTCCCCATGTATGATGGGCACTCAGACCCGAAGCAATTCCTGATGAGCTACGAAGCAACAATATCCTCATATGGGGGCAATACTGCAGTCATGGCGAAGTTCTTCGTTATGGCAGTCAAAAGCGTAGCTCAAACTTAGTACTCCTCTCTGAACCAGGGACAATTATGTCATGCCAGAAGCTAAAGGATATGTTAGTGACCAGCTTTTAGGGTTTTCAAACGAAGCCGGTCACTGCCCAGGCTCTCTTTCAGTGTACGCAGGACCAGGAGGAATATTTGCATGCGTATGTTCGAAGGATTTTGCGGCTGAGAGCTCAAGCACCTACAGTGCCCAATGAGATAATCCATGATCAAGGGGCTCCGACCAGGACCTATGGTGCAATACTTTGCAAGGAAGCCACCGCAAACTTTGGAGAAGCTTCTCCAGAAAATGGATGAGTACATAAGAGCCAACAATGATTTTCGGCAAAGAAGGGAAGAAGCCTACAGATACTCTAAAATGGCCAGGGGCTTTGGAGGGAGATTCCACCCCAGGCATGTCAGGTCAATCCATAATGCCAGCTCAAGTGACGACAGGGGAAACCAAACCCAAAGGCAGCAGCACAGCTCCCAATCATTAGGGGCACAACAAAATTCCTTCAGGCCACCAGCTCCAAGAGGCAGAGGGGGCAGAAGCTTTGGAGGAAGATATGGAGATCATCCCAGGAAACTGTTTTGTTTGTTCTACGGCGAAGACAAAGGGCATACCACTAGAACGTGCAAGGTTACGATTTGTCGGCGTTTCGAGACCGGGGGGTCCCTGAGCCAACGAGTGAGTGTGCCGCATGCCCCAGCCCAGATGGGTCGAGCGCGTGGGCGAGCGCGAAGGGGGGAGAGCGAGGTGGCCGGAGACGGGCGTGAGAGAGGTGGAAATCCCGCGGCCTTCGTGTTCGTCCCGCGCCCAGGTCGGGTGCGCTTGCAGTAGGGGGTTACAAGCGTCCACGCGGGTGAGGGAAGCAAGTGGCCCCAAGAGAGCGCCTGTCCCGTCCTCGTCCTGCGCGGCCAACCTTCTCTAAGAAGGCCCTGGTCCTTCCTTTTATAGGCGTAAGGAGAGGATCCAGGTGTACAATGGGGATGTAGCAGAGTGCTACGTGTCTAGCGGAGGGAGAGCTAGCGCCCTAAGTACATGCCAATGTGGCAGCCGGAGAGATCTTGGCGCCCTGCTGGTATGATGTCGTGGCTGTCGGAGGAGCAACGGAGCCTGGCGGAGGGACAGCTGTTGGAGCGGTCGAGTCCTTGCTGACGTCCCCCTGCTTCCGTAAGGGAGCTGAGAGCCGTCGTCGTCACAGGGCACGCGGGGCGCCATCATTGCCTATCTGGCGGAGCTAGCCAGATGGGACACCGGTCTTGTTCTCTGCGGCCCGAGTCGGCTCGGGGTAGGGTGATGATGGCGCTCCCTGTTGACGTGGCGGGCCCGCGCCCGAGGCCGGGCGACGTGGGGGCTCCTCCGAAGCTGGGGTCGAGTCTGTCTTCCGTTGCCGAGGCCGAGCCCGAGCCCCTGGGTCGGGCGAGGCGGAGGTTGCTCGGCAGAGGCCAGGGCGGAGTCCGAGCCCTGGGGTCGGGCGAAGCGGAGCTCGTCGTCTTGTGGGGCTGAGCCCGAATCCGAGCCCTGGGTCGGGCGGAGCGGAGTTCGCCGTCTTCCGGGTCTTAGCCCGAGTCCGAGCCCTGGGTCGGGCGGAGCGGAGTTCGCCGTCTTCCGGGGCTTAGCCCGAGTCCGAGCCCTGGGTCGGGCGGAGCGGAGTTCGCCGTCTTCCGGGTCTTAGCCCGAGTCCGAGCCCTGGGTCGGGCGGAGCGGAGTTCGCCGTCTTCCGGGGCTTAGCCCGAGTCCGAGCCCTGGGTCGGGCGGAGCGGAGTTCGCCGTCTTCCGGGGCTTAGCCCGAGTCCGAGCCCTGGGTCGGGCGAAATGGAGTTCGCCGTCTTCCGGGGCTTAGCCCGAGTCCGAGCCCTGGGTCGAGCGGAACGGAGTTTCCTATGGCGCCTTTGACAAGGTCTGACTGCCTGTCAGCCTCACTCTGTCAAGTGGCACTGCAGTCGGAGTGGCACAGGCGGCGCTGTCCTTCTGTCAGACCGGTCAGTGGAGCGGCGAAGTGACGGTGGTCACTTCGGCTCTGCCGGGGGGCGCGCGTCAGGATAAAGGTGTCAGGCCACCTTTGCGTTAAATGTTCCTGCGACTCGGTCAGTCGGTGCGGCGATTTAGTCAGGGTTGCTTCTCAACGAAGGCAAGGCCTCGGGCGAGCCGGAGATGTGTCCGCCGTTAAAGGGGGGCCTCGGGCGAGATGGAAATCTCTCGGGGTCGGCTGCCCTTGTCCGAGGCTAGGCTCGGGCGAGGCGTGATCAAGTCGCTCGTATGGACTGATCCCTGACTTAATCGCACCCATCAGGCCTCTGCAGCTTTATGCTGATGGGGGTTACCAGCTGAGAATTAGGCGTCTTGAGGGTACCCCTAATTATGGTCCCCGACGGTAGCCCCCGAGCCTCGAAGGGAGTGTTAGCACTCGCTTGGAGGCTTTCGTCGCACTTTTTTGCAAGGGGACCAGCCTTTCTCGGTTGCATTTTGTTCCGGTGGGTGCGCGCGAGCGCACCCGCCGGGTGTAGCTCCCGAGGCCTCGGAGGAGTGGTTTCACTCCTCCGAGGTCTTAATGCCTTGCGTAATGCTTTGGCTGGTCTGGTCGTTCCCTTATGCGAACTGGCCGTAGCCCGGGTGCACGGTCGGGGCCCAAGCTCTCGGGCTGGTATGTTGACGCTGTCAACGGTTCGGCCGGAGCCGGGTTTGCGAGAGCAGCCCCCGAGCCTCCGCACAGGGCGAGAGGGCGATCAGGGACAGACTCGGCTTTTTTACATACGCCCCTACGTCGCCTTTCCGCAAGGAGGAGGGGGGGAGAGCGCCATGTTACCCTCGATGGGCACCGAACATGGTGTCTCCGGTGAGCTGCAAGCGGGTAATCCGAGTGGACGTCCGTGCCCCGTTCGTTGGGGTCGGCTAGGGGCCCAGAGGCACGCCCAAAAGTACCTGTGGGTGATCTGCCGGACCCGGTCCCCTGGCGACGGGGTCCGAGGGCTCGATGCCTCCCTCCGATGGGATTCCGTTACAGGATCGCTCCCGCTGGTCTCGGAAATGTCCTAGGGTACCTCGGGAGCGCAGCCCGAGCCTCGGTTATGTATCGAACGTACCCCTGGTCATCCCTCGCTCGGCGTCTGAGGCGACTGTGAACCCTTCGGGGGCCAGCCTTCGAACCCCTGATCAGTAATGGGCGCGGAGCCCGGGTAGCCTGAGGCGACCGTGGAGCCCTTCGGGGGGCCGACCTTCGAACCTCTGACCAGTAGTGGGTGTAGGGCCCACGCGATCTGAGGCGACTGTTGAACCCCTCGGAGGGCCAGTCTTCGAACCTCTGATCAGTAGGGGATGCTCGGAGCCCGGTTCCTTCACAGGGAAGGATCCTTTTCGGGGTATCCCCCTTTCCCGGTCCCTGTTGCAAGAGATAGAGAAAGAGGAAAAAAAGGAAAAGGACACCAAATCGAACGACGTGGCGTACCTTTTTTGGCGCGGTTATTACGGCCAAGGCGAAGCGTCGCCCGCATCTCCTGCCAGAAACGCCGCCTGTCCCGCCGCGGAGTTAATGCGACAGGGCGAGTGGTTGGCGGGGCGGTCGTTGCGCGTGCGCGAGCCGTTCGAGGAACGGACCACGGGCGCGTCGTCTTCACGCCGTGAGGGGAGGCTCTCCTGCTGCCCCTGGATGGGACGTGAGCCTGGCTGACGACGTGACCGCTGCTCCTGCTCGCCTGCCACCGTCATTACTGCCGGCCCGCTTTCGGCTGCATTGACCGTCGCGCCAGGCTGGCGCCGCTGGGTCGTGCGCTGGGTCGCCTCGAGCCGCGACATTGGTTCCGCAACCGAAGAGGCGCGATGGTGGCGCAAGTGGCGGTGTAGTTGCCTGCATGCAGCATCCAGCGCGCCGGTTGCGTGACGCGTGGGCCTGGGCCTCCATGCTGGCGCGTTGGGAGTCGGAGAAGCGCGTCCACCTGGCGCGGTTGCATGCCGCCTGCATGGCTGCCCGCCCCTTCCGCCCGTTGGTCTGGGCCAAAGTGGGGGGTCGCTTGTAACCACTGGGCGGTTGTGTGCGCCACGCGCGGCGGTTTGGCTTCTTCTGCTCTGAGCCGGTTTGCATGACATGCGGGACCCAGCCCCCGCGCCGCAGGGGAGGGCCTTGGAGCGTGTTGGAGAAGACTCAGCCCGTGACGTTTGAGGGCGCACGTAGGGAGAGTTGCCTTTAAAAGGAGGGTGACCCCTTTCGGAAGGCGACCATGTCTTCTTCCTCCCTTATGCGTCGTGTCTTTCCATCCTCCAAGCCCCCAGGTGGGGGGTACCCGCCGTCTTTCCGTCTCATCGTTGGAGGAACGCAACTCCGCGGGAGTTGGTACCTTTCAGCCATCGTTCGGCTTCAATGATTTTCATCATGCAGCCCGGCAGCACCCCTCCACCGGCGGTCGCCCAAGGTGGTGACCTTCGGCTTGATGGTGGGGGAAAGCGAGCCGGGCTGCGGCCTCTGCCCCTCCCTCAGCCTCAAGGATTTTCATCACCAGGGCTAGGGAGGGGAGTGTGCCGAGTTGAGGTCGGCCCCCGCGTGGGCGGCGGCCCGCTCCTTCACTCAGTGATCGGAGGGAAGGGCGGTCGTCGTCCGTGGCGCTGGCAGCTGCACCGTGCCTGGCTCTCGGACGCGAGTGGCTTCGGAGCCGCTCGCGGCGCCGGCGTCCACCACGGCAGCTTGAAGAGGTTCTTCTGTCGGCGAGATTGCCAAGGCCGGCCACGGACCGACCTTCAACTCTACGGCCTTCTGCCCGTCCTTGCCTCACAAGTTTTGGCATGGGCGGGGGCCTCCTGGCGGCAGCATCCGCCCTGAGGTCAGTGCTGCCGCTGTTCGGCCCCCCGGAGCAGAAGTCGTCGTCGTCGCCGCCGCTGGAGCAGGTGACGGTGCGCCGTTCGTCGGTCTTCCATTGCTCCGCAGGCCTTCCCCCATGGAGTGGGGTTGTTCGTACCTGCGGAGGGGGAACCGGAGTTCCGTTTGTAATGGCACTTTGAATGCCAGTGTTTTTGTTCATTGTGGCTGTCGAGGCCTGAACATGTAGGTAATTTTGGCACGGAGCCATGTTTTTTCCTCATTTTCGAGCACTAAGTCTCGCCTGTTGATTATCTGAACCGCTTCACCAAGCATGAGTCGCCCCGCGTCAAGGTGACGAGTGAGGTATCCGTATCCTGAAGGCGTAGGAGTCCCTCGGCTCGATCGGCCTTGTTGTCTGAGGCTCCTCTAGCTTAGTTAATGGGACCCCTTGGCCGCTCTTCGATGAGCCGAGGCCAGGGGTAGCGATATCAGCACGAACAGAGGCGGAGTTGGCTCGAAAATGGGAACCTGGTTGGCCGGAGCCTAGCCGGGTTGTCCGTCAGCGGGACCGACGCCGGAGTTGACCAGCCGAGGCCTCGGGTCGGGCTGGCGCCCTTGGAAGATGGTTGGCCGAGGCCCCTGAGGCAACCGGCTGAGCCGCCTGCTCGGGCCGGATTCCCGGAGAAGTCCCTGGACCGCGTCGTCGTCCGAGGCTGGGTCGGTCCTCGCTGAAGGTGTCGTCGATGCCGAGGGTGTTACAGCCCCCCTCCAGCGTGAAGATCCGAGCCTGCAGGATCAGATCGCCTTGTAGCGTGTGCCTTCTGCGGCCGCTGAGGCCAGAAAACACACCCTCGCTGCGTTGTAAAGCTGCGTCTCCTTTCCTCTTATTTCGAGCATCTGGACTTTTTTGTCGGTAACAGGGATGTTTGTGCGAGCGAGAGTTGCTTCTCGCGGAAGGTGATGAGTGAGGTATCCGTATCCCGGAGGCGTGGGAGTCCCTCGGCTCGGTCGGCCTTGCCGCTTACGCGTACTTTCACCCGTCCATGAGGCCCTGTCTCCGACTCAGTCGAGAAGGCTCGAAGGATCCGCTTCGGCAGAAGAGCTTCCGAACGTAAAGACTTGTTCGGTCCGTGGGATCACTTTATCCGAACGCGAGTTACTTATCGCAGAAGGTGATGAGTGAGGTATCCGTATCCCGGAGGCGTAGGAGTCCCTCGGCTCGGTCAGCCTTGGCTGCTTACGTGTACTCCGTCGTTTCCAGGATCCGCTTTTCGAAGTAGTCAAAAAGCGCGAAAAAAATTCTGCTAAAAAGAGATCTTTTTTCGAGGAAAATTTCGACGCAGAGGGGGTCTCCCCCCTTTTAGCCCCCGAGGGAGGGTCGGGCTTTGCCGAGGCGAGGCCGACCCTTCCTTGATGACTAAACTTTGCGTGGGTGCGAGGTATATGGACAACTTGAAAACATCTTAAGGGTAGAAGCGACGTAGCTGTTTGATGTTCCAAGCGTTGCCGTAGATCTCGCCTTGATTGTTGGCCAGCTTGTATGTTCCGGGCTTCAGAACTTTGGCGATGACGAATGGCCCCTCCCAGGGGGGCGTGAGCTTGTGCCTCCCTCGGGCGTCTTGCCGCAGCCGAAGCACCAGGTCGCCCACCTGGAGGTCTCGGGGCCGGACCCCTCGGGCGTGGTAGCGTCGCAGGGACTGCTGGTACCGCGCCGAGTGTAGTAAGGCCTTGTCCCGAGCCTCTTCCAGCTGGTCCAGCGATTCTTCTCGGCTAGCTTGGTTGCTTTGATCGTTGTAGGCCCTCGTCCTCGGGGAGCCGTATTCCAGGTCAGTGGGCAAGATGGCCTCGACCCCGTAGACCAGGAAGAACGGCGTGAAACCCGTGGCTTGGCTTGGCGTTGTCCTCAGGCTCCAAATCACCGAGGGGAGTTCCTTCATCCATCGCTTGCCGAACTTGTTGAGGTCGTTGTAAATCCGGGGCTTGAGCCCTTGTAGAATCATGCCGTTGGCACGCTCTACTTGCCCATTCGACATGGGATGAGCCACGGCGGCCCAGTCCACCCGGATGTGGTGATCCTCGCAAAAATCCAAGAATTATCTGCCGGTGAACTGGGTACCGTTGTCGGTGATGATGGAGTTTGGGACCCCGAAGCGATGGATGATGTTGGTGAAGAACGCCACCGCCTGCTCGGACCTGATGCTGTTCAGGGGTCAGACCTCGATCCACTTGGAGAATTTGTCGATGGCGACCAGCAGGTGCGTGTAGCCCCTGGGCGCCTTCTGCAAGGGACCGACGAGGTCCAGACCCCATACAGCAAAGGGCCAGGTGATGGGTATCGTCTGCAGAGCCTGAGCGGGCAGGTGGGTCTGCTTTCGCATAGAATTGGCACCCTTCGTAGGTGCGGACAATTCTAGTGGCGTCAGCCACCGCCGTTGGCCAGTAGAAGCCTTGCCGGAAAGCATTCCCGACAAGGGCTCGAGGCGCTGCATGATGGCCGCAAGCCCCCGAGTGTATTTCTTGCAGGAGTTCCTGTCCTTCGGCGATGGAGATGCATCGCTGGAGGATGCCCGAGGGGCTGCGGTGGTAGAGCTCCTCCTCATCGCCCAGCAAGACGAACGACTTGGCGCGTCGCGCTACCCGTCGAGCCTCGGCTTGGTCGAGGGGTAGCTCTCCTCGGCGGAGATATTGCAGGTACGAGGTCTGCTAATTTCGATCAGGCGTGGCCCCGCTCTGCTCCTCCTCGACGTGCAGTGCCTCGCCCTCGGGGGTCGAGGGTACCTCGGGCTGAACCGAGGGCGCCTCGGGCCGGGCCGAGGGTGCCTCGGGCTGTGCCGAGGGTGCCTCGGGCTCGGGCGTGTCGTCGATCTTGACGGAGGGTTGATGCAGATCCCGGGAGAAGATGTCCGGGGGAACCGTTGTTCGCCCTGAGGCTTTTTTAGCCAACTCGTCCGCAGTCTCGTTGTAGCGCCGAGCGATGTGGTTGAGCTCGAGCCCGTAGAACTTGTCTTCCAGGCGCCGAACCTCATCGCAGTAGGCCTCCATCTTCGGGTCGCGGCAGTGGGAGTTCTTCATGACTTGGTTGATGACGAGCTGCGAGTCACCGCGGGCGTCGAGGCGTCTGACCCCTAGCTCGATGGCGATCCGCAACCCGTTGACCAGAGCCTCGTACTCAGCCACATTGTTGGACGCCGGGAAATGGAGGCGTAGCACGTAGCATAGGTGCTTCCCGAGGGGCGAGATGAAGAGCAGGCCCGCGCCGGCTCCCGTCTTCATCAGCGACCCGTCGAAAAACATGGTCCAGAGCTCCGGTTGGATCGGAGCCGTCGGCAGCTGGGTGTCGACCCATTCGGCTACGAAGTCCGCCAACACCTGGGACTTGATGGCCTTCCGAGGGGCGAACGAAATCGTTTCGCCCATGATTTCCACCGCCCACTTTGCGATCCTGCCCGAGGCCTCTCGGCACTGGATGATCTCCCCCAGGGGGAAGGATGACACCACAGTTACCGGATGAGACTCGAAGTAATGTCGCAACTTCCGCCTCGTCAGGATCACTGCATACAGCAGCTTCTGAACTTGTGGGTAGCGGATCTTGGTCTCGGACAGTACCTCGCCGACGAAGTAGACTGGCCTCTGAACGGGCAATGCATGCCCTTCTTCTTGCCTCTCGACCATAATCGCGGCGCTAACCACCTGAGTGGTCGCGGCGACGTAGACCAAGAGGGCTTCTCCATCAGCTGGGGGCACCAAGATAGGCGCCCTTGTAAGGAGCGCCTTTAGGTTCCCGAGAGCTTCCTCGGCCTCAGGGGTCCAAGCGAAACACTCGGTCTTCCTTAAGAGGCGGTACAGAGGCAGACCTCTTTCGCCGAGGCGTGAAATGAAGCGGCTCAGGGCCGCGAGACATCCCATGACCCTCTGTACGCCTTTTAAGTCCTTGATGGGTCCCATGCTGGTGATAGCTGCAATCTTCTCCGGGTTGGCTTCGATGCCTCGCTCGGAGACGATGAACCCCAGGAGCATGCCCCGGGGCACCCCGAAGACACACTTCTCAGGAATGAGCTTGACTCCTTTCGCCTTGAGACATTGGAATGTCACTTCAAGGTCGGAGAGGAGGTCGGAAGCCTTCCTTGTCTTGACTACGATGTCGTCGACGTAGGCCTCGACTGTGCGACCGATGTGTTCGCCGAACACATGGTTCATGCACCGCTGGTACGTCGCGCCCGCATTCCTCAAACTGAACGGCATGGTGACATAGCAGTACATGCCGAAGGGCGTGATGAAAGAAGTCGCGAGCTGGTCGGACTCTTTCATCCGGATTTGGTGATACCCTGAGTAGGCATCGAGGAAGGACAGGGTTTCGCACCCAGCAGTGGAATCCACGATTTGATCGATGCGAGGTAGAGGGTAGGGAACCTTCGGACATGCTTTGTTGGGACCAGTGTAGTCTACACACATCCGCCATTTCCCCCCTTTCTTCCTCACAAGCACAGGGTTGGCAAGCCATTCGGGATGGAATACCTCTTTGATGAACCCTGCTGCCATTAGCTTGTGGATCTCCTTGCCTATCACTCTGCGCTTCTCCTCGTCGAATCGGCGCAGAGGCTGCCTGACGGGTCGGGCTCCGGCCCGAATATCCAGCGAGTGCTCGGCGACATCCCTCGGTATGCCGGGCATGTCCGAGGGACTCCACGCAAAGACGTCGGCATTTGCGCGGAGAAAGTCGACGAGCACTGCTTCCTATTTGGGGTCGAGCCCAGAACCAATCCGGATCTGCTTGGAGGTGTTGCCACTGGGGTCGAGAGGGACGGCCTTAACCGTATCCGCTGGCTCGAAGTTGCCAGCATGACGCTTCACGTCTGGCACCTCTTTGGAGAGGTTCTCCAGGTCGGCGATGAGGGCCTCGGACTCGGCGAGGGCCTCGGCGTACTCCACGCACTCCACGTCGCATTCGAACACGTGTTTGTACGTGGAGCCGACAGTGATGACCCCGTTGGGGCCCGGCATCTTGAGCCTCAGGTAGGTGTAGTTGGGGACGGCCATGAACTTCGCGTAGCATGGCCTCCCCAGTACCGCGTGGTAGGTTCCTCGGAACCCGACCACCTCGAACGTCAAGGTCTCCCTTCGGAAGTTGGAGGGCGTTCCGAAGCAGACGGGAAGGTCGAGTCGTTCGAGGGGCTGGACGCGCTTCCCAGGGATGATCCCGTGGAAGGGCGCAGCGCCTGCTCGGACGGAGGACAGATCGATGCGCAGGAGCCTGAGGGTCTCGGCGTAGATGATGTTGAGGCAGCTGCCCCCGTCCATCAGGACCTTGGTGAGCCTGACGTCGCCGACGATGGGGTCGACGACGAGCGGGTATTTCCCCGGGCTCGGCACGTGGTCGGGGTGGTCAGCTTGGTCGAAGGTGATGGGCTTGTCGGACCAGTCCAGGTAGACTGGCGCCGCCACCTTCACCGAGTAGACCTTCCGACGCTCTTGCTTGCGATGCCGAGCCGAGGCATTCGCCGCATGCCCACCGTAGATCATGAAGCAGTCGCGGACCTCGGGGTACTCTCCTGCTTGGTGATCTTCCTTCTTGTCGTCGTCGCGGGCCCTGCCACCCTCTGCGGGCGGCCCGACCCTGTGGAAGTGGCGCCGAAGCATGACACACTCCTCGAGGGTGTGCTTGACGGGCCCCTGATGGTAGGGGCACGGCTCCTTGAGCATCTTGTCAAAGAGGTTAGCACCTCCGGGGGGCTTCCGAGGGTTCTTGTACTCGGCGGCGGCGACAAGGTCCGCGTCGGCGGCATCGCGTTTCGATTGCGACTTCTTCTTGCCTTTCTTCTTGGCGCCGCGTGGAGTAGACGCCTCGGGAGCCTCTTCCGATGGGCGGCCCTAGGGCTGCTTGTCCTTTCGGAAGATAGCCTCGACCGCCTCCTGGCCAGAGGCGAACTTGGTGGCGATGTCCATCAGCTCGCTCGCCCTGGTGGGGGTCTTGCGACCCAACTTACTCACCAGGTCGCGGCAGGTGGTGCCGGCAAGGAACGCGCCGATGACATCCGAGTCGGTGATGTTGGGCAGCTCGGTGCGCTGCTTCGAGAATCGCCGGATGTAGTCCCGGAGCGACTCTCCCGGCTGTTGCCGGCAGCTTCGGAGGTCCCAGGAATTCCCGGGGCGCACGTACGTGCCCTGGAAATTGCCGGCGAAGGCTTGGACCAAGTCATTCCAGTTGGAGATCAGCCCCGGAGGCAGGTGCTCCAACCAGGCGCGAGTAGTGTCGGAGAGGAACAGGGGGAGGTTGCGGATGATGAGGTTGTCGTCGTCCGTTCCACCCAGTTGGCAGGCCAGGCGGTAGTCTGCGAGCCACAGTCCCGGCCTCGTTTCCCCCGAGTACTTTGTGATAGTAGTCGGGGGTCGGAACCGGGTCGGGAACGGCGCCCGTCGGATGGCCCGACTGAAGGCCTGCGGACCGGGTGGTTCGGGCGAGGGACTCCGATCCTCCCCGCTGTCGTAGCGCCCCCCACGCCTGGGGTGGTAGCCTCGGTGCACCCTTTCGTCGAGGTGGGCTCGACGGTCGTGACGATGGTGCTCGTTGCCGAGGTGGCTCGGGGCCGCAGGCGCGGTGTTGCGCGTGCGCCCGGTGTAGACCGAGGCTTCCCGCATGAATCGGGAAGTCGCGGCGTGAGGTTCCGAGGGGTATCCCTGCCTTCGGGAGGCAGTGCTCTCAGCCCGTCGGGCCGCAGCGCCTTCCAGGAGATTCTTGAGCTCTCCCTGGATTCGCCGACCCTCGGTGGTTGATGGCTCCGGCATCGTGCGGAGGAGCATCGCGGCGGCTGCCAGGTTCTGACTGACCCCACTGGATGCGGGTGGCGGTCTGACCCTGACGTCGTTGGCGACGCGGTGCTGGAAACCCTGGGGCAGGTGACGTATTTCTCCGGCCGGGGGTTGGCCCGCCCATACCTGCCCGACGTCCCGGCGGATCGTCTCAAGCGCTCCTGCTCCCTCGTCGAGCCTGGCCTGCGCCCCGCGGACTTGCTCGAGCTGTGGGTCGTGACCCCCCGCCGGAACGGGGACCACAGCTAGCTCCAGCGGGATGTCGGCGCGAGGCACCGGCCTAGGAAGATCACCGTCCTCCGGCATGCCAAGATGGTTGCCTTCGGAGGGATCCCCTAGCTCGACGTGGAAACATTCGCGGCTTGGGCCGCAGTCCTCGTCGTCAAGGCTGCGGCTACCGTCGGAACAGTCGGAGAGGCAGTAGTCACATGCGGTCATGAAGTCCCGCATGGCACTGGGGTTGCCAAATCCAGAGAAATCCCAACAGATGCTGGGATCGTCATCTTCCTCGGACCCAGAGGGCCCGTAGGTCGAGACGTCCGTCAATCGGTCCCAAGGCGACCGCATACGAAACCCCAGTGGGGTCGCACTCGCCTCAACGAGAGCGCCCGCCAAAGCGAGGTCGCTAGGCGGGTTGAGGCCGAGTCGAAATGACGTAGGATGGGAATTAGTCAGTACCTTTTGGTCGACGAGGAGCGACGTAGTCACATCGGGGACTGGTTTCATCGTCGTCTCAGGTATGAGGGCGACGTCCTGCAAGCTCTCCGCGAGTGCGCTGGCGTCGTCTTCTTGCTCGGGATCAGCGTGTCGCGGGGGGACGGCACTTGCCTTCGTCTCGAACGCGAGGTCGACGCCCGGCGTGCCTTCTGTTGGGGCGCTGGGGACGTCGATTCGCTCGACGGCCGACGAAGCGCGGCCTCCTGCTTGGCCTTGGTTGCCCCGCCTCCTCCTCCGTTGGCGGGGGAGAGGACGGGGCGAGCTCGAATGTTGTTCTTCCACCACGCGGGGAAGATGTCGTCGATTCCGCCGCCGGCGGGCGGGTTGTCAGCCGCCATTATCGTTGTCGCGCGGCGGTGGAAGGAGTATCATGTCGTAGCTGCCGTCGAAGGACATGAACTCAAGACTCCCAAAACGGATCACCGTCCCGGGCCGGAGAGGTTGCTGGAGACTGCCCATCTGGAGCTTGACGGGAAGCTGTTTGTCAGCACGCAGCAGGCCCCTACCTGGCGCGCCAACTGTCGGCGTTTCGAGACCGGGGGGTCCCTGAGCCGACGAGTTAGTGTGCCTCGTGCCCCAGCCTAGATGGGTCGAGCGCGTGGGCGAGCGCGAAGGGGGGAGAGCGAGGTGGCCGGAGACGGGCGTGAGAGAGGTGGAAATCTCGCGGCCTTCGTGTTCGTCCCGCGCCCAGGTCGGGTGCGCTTGCAGTAGGGGGTTACAAGCGTCCACGCGGGTGAGGGAAGCGAGCGGCCCCAAGAGAGCGCCTGTCCCGTCCTCGTCCCGCGCGGCCAACCTTCTCTAAGAAGGCCCTGGTCCTTCCTTTTATAGGCGTAAGGAGAGGATCCAGGTGTACAATGGGGATGTAGCAGAGTGCTACGTGTCTAGAGGAGGGAGAGCTAGCGCCCTAAGTACATGCCAATGTGGCAGCCGGAGAGATCTTGGCGCCCTGCTGGTATGATGTCGTGGCTGTCGGAGGAGCAACGGAGCCTGGCGGAGGGACAGCTGTTGGAGCGGTCGAGTCCTTGCTGACGTCCCCCTGCTTCCGTAAGGGAGCTGAGAGCCGCCGTCGTCACAGGGCACGCGGGGCGCCATCATTGCCTATCTGGCGGAGCTAGCCAGATGGGACACCGGTCTTGTTCTCTGCGGCCCGAGTCGGCTCGGGGTAGGGTGATGATGGCGCTCCCTGTTGACGTGGCGGGCCCGCGCCCGAGGCCGGGCGACGTGGGGGCTCCTCCGAAGCTGGGGTCGAGTCTGTCTTCCGTTGCCGAGGCCGAGCCCGAGCCCCTGGGTCGGGCGAGGCGGAGGTTGCTCGGTAGAGGCCAGGGCAGAGTCCGAGCCCTGGGGTCGGGCGAAGCGGAGCTCGTCGTCTTTTGGGGCTGAGCCCGAATCCGAGCCCTGGGTCGGGCGGAGCGGAGTTCGCCGTCTTCCGGGTCTTAGCCCGAGTCCGAGCCCTGGGTCGGGCGGAGCGGAGTTCGCCGTCTTCCGGGGCTTAGCCCGAGTCCGAGCCCTGGGTCGGGCGGAGCGGAGTTCGCCGTCTTCCGGGTCTTAGCCCGAGTCCGAGCCCTGGGTCGGGCGGAGCGGAGTTCGCCGTCTTCCGGGGCTTAGCCCGAGTCCGAGCCCTGGGTCGGGCGGAGCAGAGTTCACCGTCTTCCGGGGCTTAGCCCGAGTCTGAGCCCTGGGTCGGGCGGAACGGAGTTCGCCGTCTTCCGGGGCTTAGCCCGAGTCCGAGCCCTGGGTCGGGCGGAACGGAGTTTCCTATGGCGCCTTTGACAAGGCCTGACTGCCTGTCAGCCTCACTCTGTCAAGTGGCACTGTAGTCGGAGTGGCGCAGGCGACGCTGTCCTTCTGTCAGACCGGTCAGTGGAGCGGCGAAGTGACGGCGGTCACTTCGGCTCTGCCGGGGGGCGCGCGTCAGGATAAAGGTGTCAGGCCACCTTTGCGTTAAATGTTCCTGCGACTCGGTCAGTCGGTGCGGCGATTTAGTCAGGGTTGCTTCTCAACGAAGGCAAGGCCTCGGGCGAGCCGGAGATGTGTCCGCCGTTAAAGGGGGGCCTCGAGCGAGACGGAAATCTCTCGGGGTCGGCTGCCCTTGTCCGAGGCTAGGCTCGGGCGAGGTGTGATCAAGTCGCTCGTATGGACTGATCCCTGACTTAATCGCACCCATCAGGCCTCTGCAGCTTTATGCTGATGGGGGTTACCAGCTGAGAATTAGGCGTCTTGAGGGTACCCCTAATTATGGTCCCCGACACGATTGAAAAGCAGAAAGAGATTGCCAAAGCTGAAGCACAGCAGAATCAGCCAAAGCAGGTTCTACACACCGCTTCATGCTACTCTCCCTATGTCCTAGAGTATGTAGGCAATCAACAACCTACGCCCTCTACTGCTTCGGTAAGCCATTCTCAAGCTTCCTGGGCCCAGTTGCCACCACCACCACCGCTAGCACCTACTCCGGTTCACAGTCAGCAGCCAGAAGGGCATCACCACGCTCAGCAACAGCGTGATTTTCGGGAGGAGTTCGAAGCTCGCACAGTCAACAACATTGTGCCCTAGTCGAAGCACATTTGCTAAAGGATATCCTAACCTGGTGTATCTTCGTTTTGTTTGACATTTTATTTGCTTGCATGAAAAACAGTTCACGGAGGTTTAATCTCCAATTTGATGTAATAATATTGTGGTCACACCATCGAGTGTAGAAAGCCACCCCTCAACAATGCTTCTGAAGCTGCAAAGTCGTTCCTAAGGGAGTGCAGAGTAAGTCCCGAAGCTACAAAGTCGTTCCTAAGGGAGCGCAGAATAAGTTCTGAAGCTACAAAGTCGTTCCTAAGGGAGCACAGAGTAAGTTCCGAAGCTCAAAAGTCGTTCCTAAGGAAATGCAGAGCCAATATGCCACCAAAATAGAAGGTGAAGAAGCTCAAAAGTCTTTCCTAAGGGGATGCAGAGCTTAAATGCCACCGAAATAAAAGGTGTAAAGACTCAAAAGACGTTCCTAAGGGGATGCAGAGTCTAGGTGTGTTTTTGTGTGGGTATGTGTCTTCGGCATAAACATCATGCTGCATCATATCATTGTATCATTTTGCATAGCATTACATCATACATCATGTCGCATCAGCAACAAGATTATGGAGAAGGAAAGTTGCTTCTTTCAAAATATGCGATGAATGGAACCATGTGCTGAAGCACAAAGTGTACCTTCGGCAATTATAATTTTACATGCCAAGAAAATCTTTGTCGACAACAATATTATACAATAGCTATGCTATAGAAGGGCTCTTTCTTTACGAAGCATGAAAAGAAGGGAAGGTGTTTTTTCGCCGAAGGCTCAAAAATGGTATAACACAAATTTCATGCATCGCAAAGAAATATATTACATTAATATACACATAGATATTCAATGTTTAACTCATGTACGAATATTAAATTTCCCAAATACTACATTTCTTAAGTGCACAAGAAATCAGTCCTCTTTTAAAATCTTCTCGGCAGCTTCGTTCAGTAGTTTGTTGACAGCTTCATCAACGGCTTCTTCGGCAATCTTTATTGTTTCTAATGCTGCCTTCATGGCCAGATCGGCCTTGAGGTCATATGGCTTGGGTGGCAGTGAAAGCTCAGCTGTAGTAAAGAACAAATTGTTAATCCGAAGCCAAAAACAAACAACAAAGTTAAGATTCAGTAATAATACCTATACGCCTTGCGCACTCAGCAGCGTCTTCGGCTTGCTTGGCTTCTTCTCAGGCATCATGGGATTCTTTTTCATTTTTCTTTATAGCTTCGTCGGCTATTTCGCAGACGCTTTCATCCACACATTGGAATAGAATTTCCCGCCCATCAAAGTAGCTTCGGCCGAAGGCTCCTTCGTGTCCTCTATGGAGAAGACGGTTTCTTCCTTGGCTGCAGCTTTAATATGGTCACAACCAGTTTTCTCCAAAATCGCTGCAACCCCACGGGCACTGGCGAAGGCGCAGAAATCCCCACGGTCGCTAAGTATTTCATGAAAATCTTCAGCTTCTTCGCTGATCCATTCAATGATTCCTTCGGGATCACCTCTAATAAATTTTTGCTCCGATGAGTATGCACCCACCTTTGCAAAACTATCTTTCAATTTCTTAGCACAATCCAAGGATTTCTCATAATACCTGTCCTTCGATTCACGAAGCTCATCCACATTCTTTTGCAATCTTGAGCTAGTCCATTCGCTTATTTCTTGTTTCGCTTTAGCCACTTCAAAATCCTCATTCTTTTCGGCAAGTTGTTTCTTTAGGTCTTCAACTTCGGCTTTATGAGGTTCGGATTATGCATTAAGTTTTGCTTCGCTGCTCTTCAGCCTATCCACTAAGGAAAGCAGAATTTTATCTTTGTTAAGGGCTTCATTCCTCAGTCTGATGACCTCTGACCGAAGATTACCAAGGGCTATTTGACAACTTTCGTCTTCAGCATTCTTTTGTGCCCTTAAAGCATTGCTCAAAATTAAGCGCTACAAAAAAGAAAGGGGGATCAGCACGTTAATAAAATATACAAAAATAATCTTTTTATAAGTCAAAACATCTTTACCTTCAGACTGTTATAAGCGAGGCTGTCTGCAAGGTCATCCTTCGACATTGCAGACAGGCCAAGCTCGAGCTTCGGAAACCCTATGTTCCTTGCCATCTCCCGGCAAACAGATATCTCCTTGTTGTCCGGAAGGCAGTACAGAAAGTCGTCTTCATCAGTACCATTATACACCAAGGATCCTTTTGGGTACTTTAAATCTCTAGCATATTGCTTGGCTTCGGCAATCTACTCTTCCGACAACTGTTTCCCCGAAGCATGTCGTACGATAAAATCTAACTCTTCAGTAGGCGCTTCGGTGGTAGGAAATTTAATCTTCCTGGGTGTGCTTTCTTTTTCCAAAATCAAAGTAGCTCCCGAAGGATTTGCTTTAGTGCAAGTTGGCGGTCTGGCTTCGGCAGTATACGGTGATATCCTAGCTTCGTCAGATTTCTTTGGAGTGCCACCTTCTTTATCAAGCTTTGAAGCAGGAGTTTGTACCTTTGTCGACTCTACGACAGCGTCCAGCACGCTGGCCATTCTCCTCCTCTTAGGAGTTATTGTAATACCCAAAACCTTATTTTGGATTTATTAAAAAAATCCTATTATGTGATTTATAAAGGTTCTATAAAATGATTTGAGTTAAAACATCATTTGGTTCCTTTCTTTTCAAAATATATTTTCCTAAAATAAGTAATGTGTGTGCATTACATAATTATAGCCTTTACCTAGATGGATAAGACTAATTAATAAGTATATAATCTCATGCTGGATTTTGATTGTGCTTTTTATTTTGAAGTTTAAATTTGAACCTGAATCAAATTTGAATTTGAAATTTGCAAAACAACTAGAAATAATAAGAAAATGAAATAAACAAAAGGGAGAGAAGACTGTCTAGGCCGGATTCCTATTCTTATGGTCCAAGACCTATCTACCCTCATGCCAGCCCAGCACCAACCCACGCAGCACCTCATCCGGTCACTGACAATCAGTCCTAGCCACTAGACCCTTTCCGTTCACGCACACGCGGGCTCCACGCTGACGGGTGGGCCTTACTGCTCGGGTCCGTCGTCGACCTCGCGTTATGGGGCGTAGCTGTGCAACAGAAGAATCGACCGTATATCTCGCGGGACCGTTTCTGGCTCCAGCTGGGACTCCGAGCGCCACCAGAATATATAACCCAAAATCATCTACTCTTTCTCCCAGAACTTTTCAATCGCTCACCCCGTCACCATCCTTCCTTTGATCTAGCGTTGATTTTTTTTTGCTCCACTTTCCTTGGGCGTCTACTGCCTTGTCTGGTGTAGAAAAAAACAATAGATTTTGTTCTGTTGTTCTGCTACGGGTTTTGTCCCCTCCTCTCTCACTCAGCGAGCTGTGTTGTTCACTTGGGATTCCACAGCTTGGTTTCGGATGCTTGATTAGGATGGATCAGTTTTGGTTTGAGAAGGCCTCCTTCCGAGGCAATGAATTTGGTGCGGGTGGATGGCTTCCTGTCAGGATGAGTTCTTGAAGCCGAGGTAAATCTTTGACTTGCCTAGTTTCCAATTCCAAATTCCGAGATTCCACCGCTTCTTGATCCGTCGGGCGCCATGGGCCTCTATGGTGGCATGTCGACAGCAGTCTAGGGTCGGCGGTAGCAGAGGAACAACAAAGCTGGGGCGTTGGCCTGCCAGCGATGCCTGTGAAGGTGCCTCAGACGCCCAAGCAGGCCATGTCGTCCTTCTACTTACCGAGCCGCTCTCGCCCTCCAGCTACAAGGGTCGTGCTGCCGCTCTGCGTACACGCCGCCGTGCTCTAGCGTTGAGTGGAGAAGAACCATTGTAGCCGTTGATCTCGTAGCAAATAGCCATGATCAAACTCCTTAAAAACGATTCGGTCGTCTGATCCTAACCGTAGTACATCAGATGGACGTCCAGGATTACAAGAAACATACCCTTTCGCCTTATTAAATCTAGGTTGTCGATCGGGAATCTGATGGCCAGGTTCACATACCGCTTCACGATCTGTTTTGAGCACTTGGATCTTGATCGGATGGATCTGAGCGTAGAATACCCCTTCGGCTAGGATCTTTCTAAAGAGCCCCTCGGCTTATTCCAAATTAACCCGTTGTCCTATTCCTGTGAAAAGAAATTACAGTCGAGCCCTGATATTTATAAGATAAGCCCTGGACTTCCATAGTTTTGTGTCAACAGTCCAGCAGTCATGGGAAATTCAGGATTTATATAGAAAAAGGATTTTTAATACAAAAATAAACATAGAAACTTATGGAATTCATATTAAATTCATTCTAACTCCAAATTAATTCATTCCAGTTGCATTAGACTCATATTAATATTTTTTATCACCTAGTAACTTTATTTTGTTATGAAATTAGAATTAAAAATTAATGCACTTAGTTCCTTTTAATCCAACGCTTAAAACTTCGGAAATCCATAACTTCTTCACTTTAATTCCGATTTGATCTGTTCAAATTGCGTTAACTTCATAATAATATTACCTACACAGTAACAATATTATTGATCATGTCCCATAACTTTTATAAATAGGTACCATTATGTTAATTGGAACATAGAGCGACCACCCAGGAAAATAGTGCTACCACAAGGGTTTAATGGGACGCCCTTGACTGATTAATTAGGAAAGCTAGTGGAAGACTACCTTACCCGAAAGGGGCAAGGGCAGTAGGGGAGTGGTCAGTGTAGGGAGGTCCTTGGGATGATTTTGCTGCTATGGCGATCATGCGAGGGATCCCTGCATTGGAGCTTCCTATAAACTGTAGCGGGTTTTCTGAAGCTAGTGAAACTTTGTAAAGGCCTCGTAGTGTTACCCTGCCTCGCCTCCTCGGTAGAGGTGTATGGGAAGTCGCGATCCCTTGGAAGATGGGTAACATGACTTGTGGGTAAAGATGTGCAACCTCTGCAGAGTGTAAAACTGGTATATCAGTCGTGCTCACGGTCATGAGCAGCTCGGACCCTCACATGATTAAATTATGGAACTAAATTCAATTTGTCATATGCATTGCATCGCAGGTGATGTTGTTACTTTCTGTTCTACTACTTAATCGAGTTGGTATTTACTTATACTTAGTAACTACTAATAAAATTTTGACCAACTTTAAAAGCAATGCTCAGCTCTAACCATCCCCTTTGGTAAGCCTTACACTTCACGTGAGCTCCCACCTTTGGCGAGTTCATACACATTATTCCCCACAACTTGTTGAGCGATGAACGTATGTGAGCTCACTCTTGCTGTCTCACACCCCCCACAGGTCAAGAACAGGTACCGCAGGATGAGGCGCTTGGAGAATGATGCGATGAGTTCGTGAGTGGTCTAGGCCGTCGTCTCCCAGTCAACTATGGGTTGCTGGACCGTTGTCTCCTTATAATGTAATTATTTATTTATTTTGTATAGAACTCCGATTATATAGTAAAGATGTGACATTCGATCCTGTGCCATGATTCATCATATGTGTGAGACTTGGTCCCAGCACACCTGGTGATTATGTTCGCGCCTGGGTCTTGGTGCCCTGAAACCCGGGTGTGACAGAAGTGGTATCAGAGGAATGTTGACTGTAGGACGAAACCTAGATAGAACTGGACAATCATTATCTACTTACCTTTGCTACTCTGATTCTTTTCTAAACTTTTCATAATTTTTTCTCATCTATTTCTGCTTTACTCTGATCATTCTCACCTTTTCTTTTATAAAAACAAAGGTGGATTTCACACTTTGAAATCCGGTGCCTAAAGTGACCTTTAGGAATAGGATACCTACTCTTAGGAACAAAAACAAAACTATTTTTATAGGTATCTATACGCTTGAGTGTTTGTTCTTATGATACTTGTTTGATTTGGATCTTTGATTGAGTGTGATGAGTTGTGGAGTAATGTCCACAATTACATCTGCATATACATATAGAAAAAAATGCTTATAAAAATAACTAGACAAACTAGATTATCCCTCATTAACATATCTAGCCTAACAATATCCATCTCATCTTGAAAGATTCTATCCTACACTCAAAGATCCATCTTATATTAAAAGATACCCTCTTATCTTAATAGATTCATCTTATCTTGAAAAGATTTTTATCCTATTTCAATTGGATCTAGATCCCACATAATCTAACATGATCTAATCCAAATTGAGTTACTTAAATAAGTTAGATAATGTTGGTGACAAAAAAATAGGCCCTAATTCCATAAACATATCTTACCCTAAATTAATACCTTGGACTAACTTGTCCGTAAACAACAACCTAACCTACATTATAGGTTGCCCAACCCATTTATCCCCAAAAGCAAAGTAGAACTCTGTTTAACATACCTAACACATGTACCCACAATTGTTATCCCAATTCCGATAGTAGCATCTAACACAAAGATTGATGGTCCCTAGATCAGACTCAAGATGGAGATCAACCTCGACATGGAAAAATAGCAGTCAAATCAGATCTCAAGATGATTCAAGATTCACCACCTTGGATGGAGTCTTTCCTTACCAAGATCTTCTTACCAGCATCTATCCTTGCTCTAACCAAATCTCATATTGCCTAATAGATGGCTAGACATAAAAGATACACGTGCTTTCCCAATAACCTGCTAATTTATGTTAAACACTTGAACAAAAAAACACTTCTAATTTTGGACCAATTAGAAACTAAAAGCTAAATTACAACCCAATCCTTCTATATATATATATATATATATATATATATATCCCTTTTATTACTAATCTCGGGGACGAGATTTCTGTTAAGGGGGGTAGAATTTGTAATACCCAAAACCTTATTTTGGATTTATTAAAAAAATCCTATTCTATGATTTATAAAGGTTCTATAAAATGATTTGAGTTAAAACATCATTTGATTCCTTCCTTTTCAAAATATATTTTCCTAAAATAAGTAATGTGTGTGCATTACATATTTATAGCCTTTACCTAGATGGATAAGACAAATTAATAAGTATATAATCTCATGCTGGATTTTGATTGTGCTTTTTATTTTGAAGTTTAAATTTGAACCCAGAATCAAATTTGAATTTGAAATTTGCAAAACAACTAGAAATAATAAAAAAAGAAATAAACAAAAGGGAGAGAAGACTGCCTGGGCCGGATTCCTATTCCTATGGTCCAAGACCTATCTACCCTCATGCCAGCCCAGCACCAACCCACGCAGCACCTCATCCGGTCACTGACAATCAGTCCTAGCCACTAGACCGTTTCCGTTCACGCACACACGGGCTCCGCGCTGACGGGTGGGCCTTACTGCTCGGGTCCGTCGTCGACCTCGCGTTATGGGGCGTAGCTGTGCAACAGAAGAATCCACCGTATATCTCGCGGGACCGTTTCTGGCTCCAGCTGGGACTCCGAGTGCCACCAGAATATATAACCCAAAATCATC
Organism: Zea mays; assembly: GCF_902167145.1. Lineage (NCBI taxonomy): Eukaryota > Viridiplantae > Streptophyta > Magnoliopsida > Poales > Poaceae > Zea > Zea mays. The sequence continues at coordinate 60,527,984 of NC_050098.1, forward strand.
TACTCTTTCTCCCAGAACTTTTCAATCGCTCACCCCGTCACCATCCTACCTTTGATCTAGCGTTGATTTTTTTGCTCCACTTTCCTTGGGCGTCTACTACCTTGTCTGGTGTAGAAAAAAACAATAGATTTTGTTCTGTTGTTCTGCTATGGGTTTTGTCCCCTCCTCTCTCACTCGGCGAGCTGTGTTGTTCACTTGGGATTCCACAGCTTGGTTTCGGATGCTTGATTAGGATGGATCGGTTTTGGTTTGAGAAGGCCCCCTTCCGAGGCAATGAATTTGGTGCGGGTGGATGGCTTCCTGTCAGGATGAGTTCTTGAAGCCGAGCTAAATCTTTGACTTGCCTAGTTTCCAATTCCAAATTCCGAGATTCCACCGCTTCTTGATCCGTCGGGCGCCATGGGCCTCTGTGGTGGCAAGTCGACAGCAGTCTAGGGGTCTGCGATAGTAGAGGAACAACAAAGCTGGGGCATTGGCCCGCCAGCGATGCCTGTGAAGGTGCCTCAGACGCCCAAGCAGGCCATGTCGTCCTTCTACTTACCAAGCCGCTCTCGCCCTCCAGCTACAAGGGTCGCGCTGCCGCTCTGCGTACACACTGCCGTGCTCTAGCGTTGAGTGGAGAAGAACCATTGTAGCCGTTGATCTCGTAGCAAATAGCCATGATCAAACTCCTTAAAAACGATTCGGTCGTCTGATCCTAACCGTAGTACATCAGATGGACGTCCAGGATTACAAGAAACATACCATTTCGCCTTATTAAATCTGGGTCGTCGATCGGGAATCTGATGGCCAGGTTCACGTACCGCTTCACGATCTGTTTTGAGCCCTTGGATCTTGATCGGATGGATCTGAGCGCAGAATACCCCTTCGGCTAGGATCTTTCTAAAGAGCCCCTCGGCTTATTCCAAATTAACCCGCTGTCCTATTCCTGTGAAAAGAAATTACAGTCGAGCCCTGATATTTATAAGATAAGCCCTGGACTTCCATAGTTTTGTGTCAACAGTCCAGCAGTCATGGGAAATTCAGGATTTATATAGAAAAAGGATTTTTAATACAAAAATAAACATAGAAACTTGTGGAATTCATATTAAATTCATTCTAACTCCAAATTAATTCATTCCAGTTGCATTAGACTCATATTAATATTGTTTATCATCTAGTAACTTTATTTTGTTATGAAATTAGAATTAAAAATTAATGCACTTAGTTCCTTTTAATCCAACGCTTAAAACTTCGGAAATCCATAACTTCTTCACTTTAATTCCGATTTGATCTGTTCAAATTGCGTTAACTTCATAATAATATTACCTACACAGTAACAATATTATTTGATCATGTCCCATAACTTTTATAAATAGGTACTATTTAACCTATGTTTTGGGTAGATTAATTTTTCTTAATATATATCCATGATTGTAACCAAACTAGGATATGCCCCTGCTTAGGTTGTAACTTAGAGTAAAGTTGAATCAGTTATATCTTTAATATACTCTCTCATACAATTTACATTAATCCATGTAGAATTTAGTTTCTATTATTTAATCACGTAATTCTTCCGGAAACCAAAACTTTATAACCGTAGCTCCGAATTTAGCGGTTCTCAAACCCACGATCTCGTAGCAACTCGTAGATTATTATTACGCAGTTTATTCTTATGTATGGTGTGATGTTAATTTTGCATATACCATGTTTGTCTGTATTGCTACGACTAGCAGTGAGGTCACGAGTCATCTGAAGATCATCCTGGTACCTGGAATCTCAAGTGCCAGGCAAGTTGTGCCCTTGATCACTTCTTTTTACCCACTCATGTTCTAATTAATCATAATGATCTGCAAAGGTTAATTTTGATGGGACCCAATAGGTTACCCTAGTTTGATTATCTTTATACCTTGTTTACCACTGAACTTTTTGGGTAGTACTTGCTAGTGCTTTATGTGGTTTTGGGTATGAAGATACATTATTCATGATCACACTTTTATTATCTATTTATTATTACTGTTCATGATAAGATCATTATGTTAATTGGAACATGGAGCGACCACCCGGGAAAACAGTACTACCACAAGGGTTTAATGGGACGCCCTTGGCTGATTAATTAGGAAAGCTATTGGAAGACTACCTTACCCGAAAGGGGCAAGGGTAGTAGGGGAGTGGTCAGTGTAGGGAGGTCCTTGGGATGATTTTGCTGCGATGGCGATCATGCGAGGGATCCCTGCATTGGAGCTTCCTATAAACTGTAGCGGGTTTTCTGAAGCTAGTGGAACTTTGTAAAGGCCTCGTAGTCTTACCCTGCCTCGCCTCCTCGGTAGAGGTGTATGGGAAGTCGCGGTCCCTTGGCAGATGGGTAACATGACTTGTGGGTAAAGATGTGCAACCTCTGCAGAGTGTAAAATTGGTATATCAGCCGTGCTCACGGTCATGAGCAGCTCGGACCCTCACATGATTAAATTATGGAACTAAATTCAATTTGTCATATGCATTGCATCGCAGGTGATGTTGTTAGTTCTGTTCTACTACTTAATCGAGTTGGTATTTACTTATACTTAGTAACTGCTAATAAAATTTTGACCAAATTTAAAATCAATGCTCAGCTCTAACCATCCCCTTTGCTAAGTCTTACACTTCACGTGAGCTCCCACCTTTGGCGAGTTCATACACATTATTCCCCACAACTTGTTGAGCGATGAACGTATGTGAGCTCACTCTTGCTGTCTCACACCCCCCACAGGTCAAGAATAGGTACCGCATGATGAGGCGCTTGGAGGATGCTGCGATGAGTTCGTGAGTGGTCTAGGCCGTCGTCTCCCAGTCAACTATGGGTTGCTGGACCGTTGTCTCCTTATAATGTAATTATTTATTTATTTTGTATAGAACTCCGATTATATAGTAAAGATGTGACATTCGATCCTGTGCCATGATTCATCATATGTGTGAGACTTGGTCCCAGCACACCTGGTGATTATGTTCGCGCACGGGTCTTGGTGCCCTGACCCGGGTGTGACAGTTGTTGTAGGAATTTTCGACACCTTCGGCAACTCCGGCTCTGGTGGCGGGCTCAGGGTTTTTGGCAGCCTTGCCGACTCCTCTAGTTCTGGTTCTTCGACCATTTTTCCTTGGCTTAGCAAGACACTTCGGCACTTCGATCGTCTTGGCTTTCTCGTATTCCATTGCTTTCGGCATTTTAGCCGATTTTCCCTTGGCTCCAGCAGGAGCGAGGTACTCTGGTTCAACAGCGGAAGAAGGCCCCTCAGCAAGCTTCGGCACTCTGGCCGTTTCAATGTACTTGGGCCGGTGTGTTAAAACTTTAATCTTTTTTCCCTTCGGCGTAGCAGAAATGGTCGAAGCAGCAACTTTTCTTTTCTTTTCCTACTTTCGTGAGGGATAACAATAGTCTGGGTATACAAAACCAATTACATCAAAAACTCTGTTTAATCTTCTCTTGCCTCGCCCTCCGAAGGCTAATGTCATGGCATCATCTTCGGCCCTTGTGTAGGCCCCAAGCAATTCATCACTAGTTGCCTCTACAAAATTCAGCCAATCATCATTCGGCTCATCAAATTGATCTCTATATCTGAAGGTGTATTTCAGATAAACCAAACCGCCTTGACTAGACCCGGTAGCAGCTTCCTTCGGCATCTCCCAGTCATTTACAAGGGGCCACACTCTATAAGCAATATGCTCTTGGACTAAGTCTCTTGTGCCAATAAAAGTGCACACAATGTTAAAAGCCTTCTGGCATGCTTCAGTTTCATTTCCAAGAGCAGCGGCTGGCCTTCTGATGCCGAAGCGAGACCAAATAGGGCGTTGAATGATCTCCTTTGTATCTTCTCTTTCAACTAAGTTGTTCTTTACATAAAACCACTCTTCCATCTAGGCTCCTGGCCACCTCTTCAGAAACGTTGGGACTGGATAACTCACATCAGAGCGAGGCACGAAGCCGTAACAACCAAAATTATTATGATATTGCTCTTTGCCAGTAGCCTTCGTCTCATAGGACAACTCATGCATGTTACAGAAGCATTTTGCACTCGGCTCTAGTCCCTGGCTCCTCATAGCCCAAATGAAAATCCCCATTCTGATAATAGCTTCGGGGGTAATCTGATGAAGGTAAATTTCAAAGGTCTTTAGAACAACTAAGAATTTACTTAGGGGAAACCGAAGTCGTGCCTTCATGAAGCTCCTGTAGACAACAACTTCGTCTACTTCGGGCGCGGGGGCAGTGCTATCTCCTCCAGTCCTCACAATATAAATATCGCAGTAGTATCTTCCTTTCATAGTATCAATCTGACTGTGCTTGATAGTTGATTTTCTGAAGAAGGTATGACTTGGTCGCCAGGGCCGATCTTCGGCATCTTCATTACCACTTTCCAAGTCGAAACTTTCACTTTCGCCGGAATCCTCAGATAACCTAGCCAACATTTCATTGGCGATTTTCTCTTTATTAGTCTTCTCCATAGCTTCATAAAACCCAGCCAGTGCAGGGTCAACAATCTTCTTCTCTTCAGCCATTTAGTCAACGGTTGCACAAATGCCGAAGCTTGCAATTCAATCAAAACTCGACAAGAGCAAGAAAATTCAGAATGACAAAAATAGCGCAAGCAGCTGAAATGACACAGCAAATGACATCAATGTGAGTCCCTATTTATATGCCCAGCGCCACACAACTTGGTGGTCCCTACATGCCAGTGTCTTTCGCTATTCTAGCGAAGGGAAGGTGTTTTTCGGACCTTCGGCTAAAGGCCTTCCTTCACGTCACAGTATGAATTTGTTACAAAGAAATAAATTAATACTGTGAGGGGCTACTGTTGGGGGCCTTCCTCTTCCGAAGGTCCTCAAAAAATGTGACTAATATGTTTTTCAGTGTAACATAGACTGTTACAGGAAGTTTCAGCTTTGGGATGAAGGTATGCGTAATATGGAGATGCAACCCGAAGGCAGAATAGACGGACACCGGGGCTGTGACTGAAGGAGCTTCGGCTTAGTATAATGACGAAGGTGGAAGATGAAACCGACCTAAAGGGGGAAAAGACTACTCAACCCTCAATAGTTTGCATTATGATTAAGAATAAATGTCAGAGACATGGATGTAATTTTGTCCGGGCTGTGCCCCGTGCCTATAAATAGATGAACAATAACATTGTATTGTTCACGCTGAATTGTAATCGCTCTCGTGCCACTCTCGCATTTTCATCTTCTGGCAAGCCGAAGGTATTGATGTATTATAAATATCATTGATGCTTATCTATGTTTATAAAAGGAGGAATATAAACAATCTAACGATTTGTAATGATTATTTATATTCTTTTGTGTCTCATGTGCCTTTTCTTTATATTAATTCACTGAAATGATGAAGGTATGCCCTTCATGACCTTTGTCTGAAGACCATTATATCCGAAAGGAGATAATGCTTTGAAGGACAAAGGTTTCTAATCATTAACAATTGTGTTGCTTTGTTCTTGATGTATACCATTCGAGAACAAGGACCAACAGTTATCACCCATGACACACAAGTGACCTCACCATGAAGGCTTATCCCTGCAAGCGTAATCAAGAACACTAGCAAGAACAGGAAGAACGCAACCAAACCGTGTTGATTACGAGATGGGGTCTCACAAGCCAATGACGGCGAAACTGTTCGATGACAGAATAATATAAGCAAAACCCACCCTAATGTGATAGTGGCTGCTGAATATATAGAATATTAGGGCATGTGTGACCTTTGATCTTGCCCGTAATGGGCTTCGACGCGATACACGGGCCAACGGTCCAAACAGACGATGTCGCAGCACCAAAACAGAATTGTTTTGATGATTTCCGTTGACTCCGGATGAGTTTTAAGGTGGGGCCAATTGGGTTGGTTAGATAATCTCGTTATCTTTCCATCCATATATTTTTCACCACAATCGGAGTTCGGATGCGTCCTATGTGTTCATTTTTGTACAGGCTGGTCATGGAACCCGAGATGGAATCATAGCCGAGTCGGACTTGATGTCCTTCCTATTGTGGACGCCCTTGCTGCTCCTCCTCATCCTCTTGGCCTTTACCAAGTCCTTGTTGGTCCTCTCCAAGGTTCCTAATCATCAAAACATCCATGGCCCCAAGCGTAAGCTCTGAAGCACAATTTACTAGGGTAGAATATACCTGGATATTTAGTTGTCATGCACACGATCGTGTTATCGGTCCATACATTGTATGGATAGACGTGATGTCCTCATCAATTTGGGCCCAAGGTACTCCATATTGCATGCTAGATCTTTCCGGCCTTCTCGGGGCCGAAAAGGGCTCGCACCCATGTGTTGGTGGAATTGTATCATGATTCTGAGCTAGAGAGAAGTTATGTTGGGGTGGGTAGGGGGTTCGCTCATAGTAATTTGCATCTTATTCTGCATACCCTACTTTGGATGACTTGATGTAATAGCCGGATGGTCCGGTGGTGTACTCGGATGGTCCACGCCTAGAGCTGGACGGTCTGATAATATACCCGTACGGTCCACGCCTAGGGCCGGATAGTCCAAGTGTGTTAGTCATCCCAGGTGCAGGTTTTGGTGGTTCCTCATGGGAGACGTGACTGATCTCTGCTAAGCCAAACTATCCGGCCTTAGGCCCGGACTATCTAGACATGCACAGGGTCATCGGTTGTTTAGTATGGGAAGTCATTGACATTCCATAGATTGGTTGAGAGTTTGGGTGCCCGTTATCATTCGATGATTCTTGTGTGGCGTCGATGTCGTGAGATGGGAAGTTGGGAGCAACAGATTTTTCAAATACGCTTGTCATTCTTTTATTCATTTTGTATACCCCCAACTATTTGTTGAAATTGCTCCCGCTATTTATCTATGTAAACCCTAAGAGCATGAACATCGTCGGATTTACTTACAATGGGTTCGAGTGTAGCGGGTCAAATATGTTCTAGGTCGCATTCCCTTTGTCGGACGTGCTTCTGGTGTTGGTAGACCTTGAAATCAGCCAAGAACTTTGCGTCGACTTCTGCCAGCATCTTCTTCTGAACCTCTTCCAGTTTCTAATATTCCTCAACCGACAAGTCATCCGTAGTCGGTTTGATGATATTGTTAGGGGATACATCGAAGTTATCCTTTGAATCGGCCATATGGGACCGGGGTTCCCAATGGATTCGCCAAAAAGTATGTGTGGCATGGATCTGGGCACCAATCACTTTGAGATGTACCGGCGGCGGTGCACACTGTGGAGGCGCGAGCGGTCTGTTACTTGGCGCAAGAGCGGATCTTCCCTGCTGACGAGCCACACGGTCCGTGTGTGCACAAGGGCAACAACATTCGCTAACAACACCTGGATCTCGCTTCTGGGAGGGACCTCGTCTAGGAGGAGAGATCCTAGGGTTTGTCTTGGGGTTGGCAGGCCACCCAAGACATCTCCAGACGACGTAGAGACGAAGAGAGGTGAAGATTGAGATGAGAGAAGGCTAATTACTGCTACTCCTAGGGCAAGAAAGTAAATGAATTGATAAACGATTTGATTGATTCAGTTGTAGGTGTCTACAATCTGTCCTACCCCTTCATATATGTAGGGGGAGGTCTGGACTCGTTCCTATGCGTTACCCAATAGAATCCACGAGTTTAAATTGATAACATGCACGGAAAAAGGGTTAATCACACATGTGAAAGAAACAGTGATGCCTAAGACCGGGGGGGTGAATTAGGACTTCTAAAAATTCTCTCTAAACTCGGCCACAAGTAAATCGCTAGAGCAAAACCTATGTAAATAAATAATCTAGAATGTGCAAACTAGGCCTTGTCTAAGTGTTGCTATTGTAAGGAAAATGGACCTCGAGCCGTTTGTCTTAATAGATTTTGGTGTTTGATGATTAACACAACCTGTGAACTAATGTATTTTCCAAGTGTTTGTGTGTTGTAGTTCACAGGATGCGAAGTGGATTGGACTGAGGCTCTGAGGATGCAACACCTCAAAGAAGACATTATAATACCCATATAAGACATTACAAATTCATATTGAAGACAATTTATACATGCTAAGAGTTTAACACATCAAGAAGTAGAAGTGAGATACAAAGATGCAAAACAAAAGTGAACTTGATAAAGTTGAGAGGAAGGGCTGACTGAATTGGAAGTGTTTCACAAAATCAAATCTACTCAAACTGGCAAGGCTTCAACTCTGAGATGTAGATAAATTTATAAGCTTTCCAAAAAGTCCAAGATCATCAAAATCGGAGTTCAGAGCTAAAAGTTATGCCCACAATACGAAGTCGGAATTGCTGAAAAAACAAGAGCAGCATATGAGATGTCCGGTGCACACCGGACTGTCCGGTGTACCAAATTTGCTCAAACTTGTATGGCTTCAACTCTGGAATGTAGAAAATTTCATAAGCTTTTCAAAAAGTATAAGATCATCGAAATTGGAGTTCGGAGCTAAAAGTTATGGCCAAAATACGACAAGCAAGCATGAGCTGTCCGGTGCACACCGGACCATCCGGTGCGCCATCTTCGGAAGCTCCAACGGCTACTTTTAACGGCTAGTACACGTGGCATGTCCGGTGCACCACCGGACAGTCCGGTGCACCTGTCTGATGCGCCGCAGAAAGCTGCAGAACTGCTTTCCAACGGCTATATTTGAGTTGGGGCCTATATATACTTCACCCAACCGGCCATTTAGAGGTGTGGGAGCCCAAGCAACATACCAAGACATATTGTAGACATTTCCAAGTGCTCAAACACCCAAGTTCTTAATAGAATCACTCGATGATTAGCGTAGGTGCTTTGTGAAGTGCTTAGGTTAGTTAGACCGCATTAGCGCTTGCTCTAGGTGAATCCTAGTTAGTTGAGTGAGTTTAGACAAACCACACAACCCCTCGGCTCTTGCGCGGGCCGTTGTAATTGTACCGAATGGGGCGAGAGTCTTGCGAGACCGTGACAACCATGTTTGTGTCACGGCCGCCACCGTGTACCGGAGGGAACGAGGCCCGCGGCATTTCGGCCAGAAGCTCGATAGTGGAGACAGCGGGGAGCGTCCGAGAGGAGCCGGAAGCGAAGCACCACTTGCGCGTGGAGAAGGCCTGCGACTCTCTACGGAGTTACTCGGTCGAGGTGCTTGGCCCTCGCGTGGGCTTCCCTTTGCGTAGGGGCACCAATGAGGATTAGTCGGGACCTTGCACGGTTCTAGATACCTCGGTAAAAATACCGGCGTCATCCACGAGAGTTTGCTTCTCTACTTTGCTCTTTAAGTTTCCGCATTTATATTAAGCATTTACGTTTCAATCTTGTATTCATGCTTATATAGTGTAGATTGAAACTTAGACATTGCGGTAGAGATAGCAACACTTAGACAAAACCTAGTTTGCACATTCTAGTTTGATTATTTGCATAGATTTTGCTCTAAGGATTTATTTGTGGCTGTCGGTACCTTGAAACTGGGGTACCCCCTGTTACAAGGAAAAGGCGTTGTGCCAAGCCCCTAGTTGGCGCAGTAAACGACCCACCGCCGCGTAACATCAACCGCCTTGGGGGTCGGGGTGTTCTGGATGTACGCAGTAGGCCTGGACCTGCTGTGTGGAAGGCACTAGACCCTGTGCCTAGCGAGCGGACCTCCAGGATAGATCCCGGACCCTTCCAAATATGGTTCGGACGGTTCACCACCGGGTCCCAGATCCTAGGGGCAGGAAATACCCGATCCTTGCCCTAGAAGGGGTCTGGGGTAGACACGTGTCCGGGGCTTGCACCATGCCCCCCCCCCCCCCGCCATGGCGGTAACCCGCTACTACCACATGGCTGGTGGCCCATGACGTAAGCCAACGGAAGGAGTCTGACGTCGGGTCACTAGAGTCGTGCAGCCACTGCATTTATTGCAGTAGGGACGCGACGCCTGTGCCAAGCCAATGAATGATGTGCCCCCTCGGCATTTAATGCGTCAAGTCCTCTCCGCTGACAGACGGTGTCAGACGGCGCACCTGTCCAATCTATCATCAAACAGCGCGCCTATGTCATGCGGCAAACTGTGCTCGTTGTCCCTTCTGCAAGAAAGCTTCCCCAGCACGCCAAGGACACACAGATCTCCAGCGTCAGGGCGTAGGGAGATTGCCTTGGCAGCGAACACTAGAAGCTTCAAGTATTATATATGCATTTTGTCCCTGGGCCCGCATGTCGGGGCCCGGTCCCTTTGTACATGCCCCCTTCAACTATGAAAGGGGAGGCACGCGACGTCAGAGCCAACTCTAGGCAGACAATCTCAAGTTCATACAGGCTCTCAAGCAATACATCCCACAGTGGAGTAGGGTATTACGCTCTGGCGGCCCGAACCACTCTAAATCCTCGCATGCTCTCATGTGTTGATCCACCAGTCTCGTAGCAAGCAAAACGCTTAGGCCTCTCCTCTCTTTAGGATTTAGGGCGGGTGCAATCCGCCACCCGGCCGGGGAGATTTCCTCGCCCAAATTTGGCGCGCCAGGTAGGGGCCTAGGCTTCAAGTTTTTGTTAGCTACCTGTTTGACACTATGATCCATATCACCGAGCACCAAGATGAAGCCTCCAAGGTTTTCCCCTTGGAAGAGGGGGCCGCATCCGCTACGCCACAGGAGTCCGACTACCCAGCACTAAGTGTCGCAACTATGCGCTCCGCACGACAGCATAGGAGTCCATCGGGGCTCGCTCCCGCCGGAGCGCTCTCCACGGCTAGAGAGTTGCTGCACCACCCACCGAGTTCTACAGCCTCTACGGGGGCCGTGGGACAATGGCGCGACGACTTGGATCGCCTCCTTGGCATAGCACACATAGGCTCGATTAGGCCCAGGCCTCAATCGTCCTGACGCCGTTACGGCGCATCGGCCTCAGTGCACTCGCCCTCAGAGAGGGCCGCGCCGACCCAAGACCTACGAGCAAAGCTCAATCGAAGACGTGCAGTAGAAGGTATGCAAGTCAACCTGGAGAGACCAGAAGACCTACGGGACGAACTCAACCGTAGGCGTGCGGGCAAGGATGCCTGCCTCTCCTTAAAAGAGGCGCGTGAATGCCGTCGGAGCCCCGAGAGTCACAACCTCGATCAAGGTCCAGCAGCCGTCGTGCCGCCGGGCTCAGGAAATGCTCGATTCCAAGCGGGCATCCCATTGACTGGAGTAGGGTGCGCCACCCTAGCGGACCACCTCCGTGCGGTGGCATGGCCAGCCAAGTTCCGTCCACTCCTACCGAAAAAATACGACGGTACGACAAACCCGTCAGAATTCTTGCAGGTCTATATCACCGCCATTGCAGCGGCAGGTGGAAACACCGCCGTGATGGCGACCTACTTCCATGTAGCTCTGTCTGGGCCAGCCCGGACTTGGCTCATGAACCAAGCCCCAGGATCCATATACTCCTGGGAAGAGCTCTGCGTGCGGTTCATGGCGAACTTCGCCAGCGCCTATCAGCAGCATGGTGTAGAAGCACACCTCCATGCAGTAAGGCAGGGACCCAGGGAAACCCTTCGGGCATTCATTTCTCGCTTCACCAAGGTACATGGGACGATACCCCGTATCTCAGACGCTTCCATCATCACTGCCTTCCGTCAGGGGGTGCACGATGATAAGATGCTAGAAAAGCTGGCCACGCGTGATGTGGACAACGTCACCACACTCTTCGCTCTAGCTGATAAGTGTGCCAGGGCCGCTGAGGGCCATGCCTGGCACTCGGCGCCGCAAGCTGGGGTCACCCAGACCGGCGGTTCTGGCGCCGTCGTCTAGGATGGTGTCAAGAAGAAAAAGAGAAACAAGGGCCGCGGCCGCGAGAATCAACATGTTGCTGCCCCAGTCGTCTCTGCCGCGGCTGGGGGCCAAGGTAAGCGCAACAAGCGTTCGCGGCCCCAGGAAGGCAGCAGCAACACATGCCCGGTGCACCCCAACAGTCGCCACAGTGCCGCTGACTGCCGGGAGATCATCAAGCTAGCGAAGCACGTCAGCAAGCGGTGCGAGCGATCCCCCAGGGACGGCTCGCCGCCTCGTCGCTGACTTCACGAGGAAGGGGCCGACGATAAGGCTGCGGCTGTGGGAGGACAGGACCTCACCTACCAGTCGCCCGAGAAAAACCTTAGAGACATTTTCACCGAAGAAACCGACTCCGGCAATGACGACGACCGCCGCAAGAAGCTGTATGTCATGTACGGCGGAAGCTGGGAGCTCGTCTCCCGCAGGAGTGTCAAGACCCTGCGACGGGAGGTCCTGTCGGCAGTCCCAGGGATCCCCAAAGCTGCCCCACACCAGCGATGGAGGGGCACCACCATCTCTTTCGGGGCACTCGACTGCCCCGACAACATGGCGGGGGCCGGCGTACTACCGCTTATCACCGCCCCCATTGTCGCTAATATGCGGCTGCATCACGCACTGATCGATGGAGGGGCTGGCCTCAATGTCAGCAGCCATGCAGTGTTCAGGCAGCTGCAGATCCCGGGGTCCCGGCTGGGGGCCCCATTTTCCGGGGTAGGCCAGCAGCCCGTATATCCCCTCGAGAGTATTACGCTCCCGGTTACATTTGGGACGGAGGAAAACATCCGCACGGAGAACGTCCAGTTCGACGTCTCAGAGGTCAACCTCCCATTTAACGCCATCATTGGGAGGCCAGCCCTGTACCGGTTCATGGCCATCGCCCATTACGGGTACTTGGTCCTCAAGATGCCATCCCCCGCAGGAGTTCTCACCATGCGGGGTGATCAAACCGCCGCTCTGGAGGCTGTTGAAAAACTACACACCCTGGCGGCCGAGACCGCTCGGCCAAACGGCGAAGGAAGAAGCTCCTCAGCCCCTGGCGCCAAAGCACCGAAGGTGCAACCAACCGAAGCAGACGACGGGCACTCAAAGGTGACTGCGAAGACCATCCAGGTTGGCGCAGACCCATCCTGGACCACCCGCATCGCGGGAGAACTGGGAGAGAAATAGGAACTCGCGCTCGTCACCTTCCTCCGGGCAAATTCCGACGTATTCGCTTAGGAGCCGTCGCAGATGCCTGGGATCCCCAGGGAGGTGATTGAGCACCATCTGAAGATCTATCCGAACGCCAAGCCAGTAAGCCAGAAGCCTCGGAGACAGTCCGGGAACGGCAGGACTTCATCCATGAGGAGGTTCGGAAACTGTTGCACGCTGGCTTCATTGAAGAGGTTCACCACCCCGTGTGGCTGGCCAACCCAGTCATCGTGCCAAAAGCAAACAGGAAACTCCGGATGTGCATCGATTACACCAGCCTGAATAAGGCATGCCCCAAGGACCCGTACCCACTTCCACGTATAGATCAGATCGTGGACTCTACCTTAGGGTGTGACTTTTTGTCTTTCCTAGATGCCTACTCCGGTTTTCATCAAATTCAGATGTCTAGGGAAGATAGGAAGCACACTGCTTTTGTAACGGTAGATGGGTTGTACTGTTATGTTGTGATGCCTTATGGTCTGAAAAACGCCCTGCCAACATTTGTTTGGGCGATGAGTAAGACCTTTGGGGACCTGATCTGGGACAAGGTGGAAGTTTACGTCGATGACATCATGGTCAAGACTAGAAGGGGGTCGACTGTAGTAGAAGATCTAACCCTGGTCTTCGACAAGCTGCGGGCAACCCGCACCAAACTGAACCCGGAGAAATGCATCTTCGGCGTTTCCGCAGGAAAGCTGCTGGATTTCCTAGTTTCATACCGGGGCATTGAAGCTAACCCAGAAAAAATCAAGGCTATCTAGATAATGAGGCCTCCCGCCCGTGTCAAGGACATCCAGAAGCTTATGGGATCTTTGGCTGCTCTGAGCCGCTTCATTTCAAGGCTGGCTGAGAGGGCCCTGTCCTTCTTCAAGCTCCTACGGAAATCTAGCCCTTTTGCTTGGACCAGAGAGGCGGAGCAAGCCTTCCAGGAATTGAAACAACACCTAACCTCCCTGCCGATCCTGGTTGCCCTAGAGCCAGGAGAAACGCTGTACTTGTACATTGCGGCGGCTGCGGAAGCAGTGAGCATGGTGTTAGTCGCCGAAAGGGCGACACTAGAAGGACAGAGACATGAGAACTCAGAACTAGCATCCGGTGCCCAGACCATCCAGAAACTAGTTTATTACGTCAGCGAGGTCCTCCATGAAGCGAAGGTCAGGTACCTCGAGACACATAAGCTCCTCTATGTTGTCCTGGTCGCGTCCAGGAAGTTACGCCACTACTTCCAGGCGCACAGAGTTATGGTGGCGATCTCCTTTCCATTGAGGGCTATCCTCCACAACTCAAACGCCACTGGCAACATCGCCAAATGGGCAGCGGAGCTCGCCGAATTCCAGCTGGAATTCTAGCCCTGCCATGCTATCAAGAGTCAGGTCCTAGCCGACTTCATTATGGAGTGGACTTCGCCCCCGTACGCCCCTGGGGGGCCGGACCCCGAGCCAGGTCCCACACCTACGGGGCGTGGGGGCCCAGTCTTCACCGAACCCCACTGGACACTCTTCTTCGACGGGTCCGCCCGCCAAGAGAGTGCTGGCACAGGAGTGGTCCTCGTCGGCCCAGATAGGGACCAGTTGAAGTGTGTGGTACGCCTCGAGTTCAAAGCCACCAACAACATGGCAGAATATGAGGCACTGATCTTCGGCCTATCTGTGGCCCTATCCCTGGGGGTCCGCCAGCTCCTTGTGAAGGGGGACTCTCAACTAATCATCAAGCAGACCCGTGGGGAATGCAGCTGCAATGAGCCCAGGCTCGCAGCTTACCTCGTTCATGTAAAGAAGCTAGAGAAGGACTTTGCGGCCTTGGAACTACAACATGTTCCCAGGGCCAACAACTCAGCGGCAGATGATCTCTCCCAGAGAGCATCAACTCGAGCACCCGCGCCCGAGGGCGCCTTCGAAAGGCGGTTGCTGAGACCCACCGCCTAGCCAGCCGAACTGAGCGAGGGGGGCAAGACCGGCACCTCGAAGCCAACAGTCCCGGTGGCGTCCCAGGACCCACCAAAGGTGGTGTGTGCACTGGGGGGATTCACCAGCCCCCTAGCACCGCAACCAACAACTCAGAGTGGTCCCGATGCATGGATCTCCGAGATCCGGGACTACCTGAAGGACAATATCCTTCCTGAAGACCATGTCTCCGCTGAACGCATAATACGGTTGGCTAAACGGTACACGACGGTAGAAGGGGATCTCTACCGCCGCGGCGCCAATGGTATTCTTATGCGGTGCATCACACAGGAGGAGGGTCGTAAGTTACTCACGGAGATCCATGGAGGGGAGTGCGGAAGTCATTCTTCATCCCGCACGCTGGTCGGTATGGCCTTCCGGCATAGTTTTTACTAGCCAACCGCCCTCCAGGATGCAGCCGAGCTAGTAAAGTCCTGTGAAGCGTGCCAGTACCACGCAAAGCTGATACACACACCGGCTCAGGCTCTGCAAATGATTCTGCCCTCCTGGCCGTTCGCCGTATGGGGGGTGGATATCCTGGGACCATTTCCCAGGGCCGGCGGCGGCTACCGGTACCTCTTTGTCGCCATCGACAAGTTCACCAAGTGGCCAGAGGCCACCCCTGTGGTCAACATTACCCAGAGTGCTGCTGTCGCCTTCCTCAAGTCGATCATCTGTAGATTCGGGGTCCCAAGCCGTATCATTACAGACAACAGGACCCAGTTTACAAGTCGGATCTTTTAGGAATATTGCGAGGACATCGACACCCAGCTCTGCTTTGCATCCGTGGCCCACCCCAGAAGTAACAGGCAGGCAGAGAGGGCAAATGCAGAAATCCTCAGGGGACTCAAGACGTGCACCTATGACTGCTTAAAAAAGCATGGCGCGAATTGGGTCAGTGAGCTCCCATCCGTGTTATGGGGGAACCGGACCACACCCAGCCGAGCCACCGGGGAGACCCCATTCTTCCTGGTATACGGGGCTGAAGCTTGCCTTCCTCCGGAAATTATTATGGGCTCCCCGCGAGTTTAGTCTTTTGATGAGTCTACGCAGGAACAGCTGCGGTGTGAAGATGTGGACTTCATCGACGAACACAGGTGGCAAGCGTCAATCCAAAATGCACGATACAACCAGGCGCTCAGGCGCTACCACCAGCGGTTCGTGCATAGTAGGAAGCTTGGGGTCGGGGATCTAGTCCTGAGGTGAATACTGAACCGAGAAGGGCTCCATAAGCTCTCTCCTAGTTGGGAAGGACCCTTCAAAGTGACCGAAATATGCCGCCCCGGATGCGTCTGCCTTGCCACAATAGACGGAGTACCTCTTCCCAACCCTTGGAACATATAACATCTCCGTAAGTTTTTCCCATAAAGATATAATTAGGGGTTCGGTCCCTTTCCCTGTAACCAAGAAGCACACTTATAAGCGCCAGCCGGGGAGGTCCGCCCTCAAATAAACCCGGCCTGTTGGCCTGCGCCTGTGTATATCGAGTTATAAGGAAGGGGTTCGACCCACAGAACTGTTCTTATGTGGATTTTAATCATACAGTTTGCGACCATTATTGCTATCTCACCACTCATGCAGTTTTATTCCCTGGCTAGTATTGTGACATCCGAGCTGAGTAGCCAGACCCGGCAGCCAGGCGGTGGGATGGTTAGGGGTCGTGAAGTCTCTTGGTATAGTCTAGTACCGTAAGCCTACACGCCCCACCGCCCCATGGCCGGTCCTGTTGCGTAAATCAAAGGATAAGAAAATACCAGCCGGTGGACCCTATGGGCGCACTGCTAAAAATACCTTGCCAAGACTGTGTGCAGGTCAAGTCCCAGTTGGGAGCTCCCCTTGAGGGTCACGACATCAGCTGCCAATTACGAATCCTGGTATCCAGCCCCGACGCGTCGAAGCCACATCCCAGGGGGGCCAAGTACCAAGGAAGAAGTTGGTAACGGTGCACGCAGCAAAGGAAAAGTGGTGTGCAGATAAGTTGTAATATTGCCCAGTAAGTAGCACCTGAAGAGTATCTTGCGTAGTCAATGGTATATTACAACCCGCTCCCCAGCGGAACCCTCGTTTTTCTCCACTTAGGCCTAGCTACTCATCGCCAGTAGGATCCCGCTGAAAGCGCTCGGCCACCGCGTCCACAACATCCTGCACGCCCTCACGAGCAGCATCTTCAGCGTTGGCCACCAGACCTGCGATGACTGGTCCCAAGGAGATAGCCAGATCGTGGCTCCGGAAGCATGTCAAGACGTATTCTATTGCCGACTGGCAAAGTCTGCTGCCCTCGGCCTCCAAGCAGGCGCCGAGAATCTGATCCAGACGTCAAAGGCGGTCAGCAGCAGAATCTAGTACCGGGAGCGCGTCGGAGATAGACGCAGGCTGCACTAGTGCTGGGATGGGGCTCACCCCCAACGGCACTAGCGCCGTGCTTGCCTCGCCGGCCCAGGCAGCGATGCACTGGGCCCCAGCGCATTGCTCAGCCCGTAGGTCGTCGAGTATCTTCCGCATCGCCTCCACTGCCTGGGGGCCCGAGGCTGTCTGCGTCGCCTGAGCAACTTGCGCTGCCCGAAACTGGCGGACCTGCTCCTCCAGAGACTGCACTTTCTCCTCCAAACGCTTCCTCCTCTCCTTGGCTTCAAGCTCAATCTCATCCAGCAGCTTGTTCCGCCTTGCCCATTTCTCCTCCCTGAAGGCGAGGTCCTCCTCCTACCGGGTAAGACCAGCTCCCCGTTTTGCAAGGGAAGCTTCCCCCGCCTTGAGGCTTCCCTCGGCATGAGCAATGTCGTTGGCCCTGTCAGCAAGCTCCTGCTGCAGCTTCTACAGCTTCACCTCAGCTGCAGCCTGCTTGACCCGTTGTTTCTCCAGCACCGTATTATAAGCTTTCAGCTTAGCTTGGAGCGCTATGACGGTCTCCTCCCTTTGGTATAAGCGTACCTCCTTCCTAGCCAGGCTTTTCTCCTTCCGGATCACCTCGTCCTCTCGGTCAGACACCTTCCGGATGTCCTCCTTGAAGTCCTCACGCTCCTGCTCAAACTCGGCCCGTTCTGAGGCAAAATGGCAGGACACCGCCTTAGTGCGCTCCTCCAGTTGGGAGCACCAGTCGCCAAGGCACTGGCGCTCGGTCTCGAGCACCTCCCACTCCCTCCAGATAGCCACCTCGGTTTCCCGGAGAGCCTGGTGAGCGTGGGACAGCACCCGAGGGAGGGGAGTCAGTGTTGCTTCAGATTCGGTGCCAGAGCGGAGCGGTCGCCCAAGGATAACCTCCGGAGACCCCGGAGTTGGTGGTGGAATAGAGCTGGGTGCGCCTCCCACGCCTACCACCGATGGTGCATCCGACGGTATCCCCGCCGCTAGGCCCTCAGCGGCTGTTGGCAACAGCGTTACCTCTGGACCCTCAGCTGGAACTCGGGGACCCGAAAGTGCCGCCTCAATGGTGACAGGCGGATCCTGGGGGTCCGGCAACGCCACCCTAGCACCAGCGCCACCTAGCATGGTGGATGCAAGTATAATGGGAACCTCTTCGGCCACTGCCAATGGAGGATTTGGCACCGACACTGATGATGAAGATGCGGTAGCCGCTGACAGATCGCCGACAACGTCCTCGGTGGGTGTACGCTGCTGGGAGCCAGACCCACCGGCGAGCACGGCGACCAAAGGAGTACGAGCGCCCGTGGAAGTCGAAGAAGGAGGGGCACTAACAGGCAAAGGGCGGTCCATGACCCGTCAGCTAAAAACTATGCTCGAAATATGGCATTAGGAAGAACTTAAGCTTACATGGGGCCGTGAACTTCCTAGTGGCCTTGGAAGCGGGCGCCCGTTGCCGTTGCTGCTGCTGCCCCTGCGGTGATGACGATTGGTCCGTCATGGGCGGTGGTGGTGGTGGAGTCAAATCCGAAGGAGGTAGCGTTGGAGGGCTCACGCCCCTCTGCCCGTCCTAGGCCTGAGGTTCGGCCTCCATAGCCCCACCAACCGTTTTCTGGCGCTTCTGGGAGGAGCCCGAATCAAGGGGTGGGTCCGAGACAAAAGACCCATCGGCGCGACGCAGTCGATGTCGTCTTTCTTCCCCCGACCTCCTGGCAGCCGAATCAAGGGGTGGGTCCGAAACAAAGGACCCATCGGCGCGACGCAGTCGAGGTTGCCCCTCTTCCCCCGGCCTTCCGATGACGTCCGGGGTAGAGGAGCTACATGCAGGTTCCTTGCCTTTGCCCGAGAAGCAGGGCCCCACAGGGGGACCCTGGGGGCCACATCAGCAGGCTAGGGGCCTCCGGCTGGTGTACCAGGAATATGGATCCCCCGATGGGGGTCTCGGCCGCCGGTCTGGTGAACTGCCACACCACTCTCATCAAGGGTCGGCAGCCGGGCCAGCACCGCTGACCGCAACCCTGGGTCGTTGCAGAGCGGTAAAATGCCCTGGGGCGGCATTAAGGATTCGGGGGCGAAAGCCTCACCAGTAATCCCCCTCATGAAAATCTCCAACTCCTCCCAGGTCAGGTCAGTCCTAGGCCCGCGCAGGATCCTGCCAATGTCACTAGAGCCGGTGAACCAACAGCACAGACGCGGCCTTCCCTGTAGTGGCATGACTCGGCGCTTCAGGAAATCGCCAAGTACATGCATTGAGGTTAGGCCGCCAACCGCCAGTTCCTTGATCCTATCCAGGATGGGCACGAACTCTGGCACCAAGTGTGGTTTTTCCCTCCACTGCTTCCGGCCGAGATTAGGCCCGTCACTCGGAAGGGCAAGGCGATCGCTGACCTCAGTGCGGGCAATCACCCAGTCGTGCCGCCAGTTCTCCCACCTCGCGCCGCCAAGAGAGGCGATGTAGGTCACTGTCGGATCTGACCTTGTCTGGAAGTAGTAGGCCCCAATGTGGTCTTTGCCCTTCCCAGACCTCACCAGCACAAAAAACTGGCGAAAGAGGGAAGTACAAGCTACCACTCCCACGAACATCTTACAAAAATGAACAAAGATGGCCACCTGGAGAATGGAGTGGGGCGTGAGATGCTGGAGTTGGAGCCTGAACTCCTCCAACAGCAACAGAAGGAACGGCGAAATCGGCAGCGCCAACCCGTAGAAGAGATAGGAGACGAACAGCACAAACTCCCCGGTGGCAAGATTGCCGAGAGGAATAGTGCCGGCCCGGATCCTCCCGGCGAGCGCAGGCGAGCCCCATCCGAGCATACGGCGCACCGAGTCGAGCGCTTCCTCAGTCTGGTAGTGATCAGGGCAAACCAGCGAGGCCATGGTAGCCGTGGCAGCCAAAAACTGAGGAGCACGAACATGGAGAAGCGTGGAAAGCTCAGAGGCGAAATGGCGGAGCAGTTAGGAAAGAATGCGGGGGCAAAACCACCGCGCACGGGAGACCCTCCTTCAAGAGATGGCTCCTCGCACGCTCCGGAAAAACCCGCCCGGCGCGTACCTAGCACCCGAGCAACTCAGTCGCTGACAGAGGAACCCGGGCCCGCAAGTCGCATGGCTGGGGCGCTAGTCTCCATGCATGGAAAGAACAAACCGTCGCGCGCTCCCACGCCGCCTCGGAGGCCGCTGCTGGAAAATATTCTCGACATGGGCGGGGCCAACAGGGCGCCCCACGCGCGCGGGGCACAACCGAACTGCCATGCGTGGGGGGCCACGCGCCAGTTTACCGCAAAGACGGGCGCGACGATTGGGGTGACCAGTAGCAAACTGACAGCGTGTGCGCACTAAGTTAGTACGGCGTGTGCTAAAAAGATGCCCCGGTTCCCGGTCATGCAGAGCTTACATAGGAAGAGGGTTACGACCCCACCTGCAGGCTCGCATCCTCCCCCAAGGTGGACCCGGGGCCACTGTCGGTACCTTGAAACAGGGGTACCCCCTGTTACAAGGAAAAGGCACTGTGCCAAGCCCCTGGTTGGCGCAGTAAACGGCCCACCGCCGCGTAACATCAACCGCCTTGGGGGTCGGGGTGTTCTGGATGTACACAGCAGGCCTGGACCTGCTGCGTGGAAGGCACTGGACCCTGTGCCTAGCGAGCGGACCTCCGGGACAGATCTCGGACCCTTCCAAATATGGATCGGATGGTTCGCCACTGGGTCCCAGATCCTAGGGGCAGGAAATACCCGGTCCTTGCCCTAGAAGGGTTCTAGGGCAGACACGTGTCCGGGGCTTGCACCATGCCCCCCTGCCAAGGCGGTAACCCACTACTACCACATGGCTGGTGGCCCATGACATAAGCCAACGGAAGGAGTCTGACGTCGGGTCACTGGAGTCGCGCAGCCACTGCATTTATTGCAGTAGGGACGCGACGCCTGCGCCAAGCCAACGAGAGATGTGCCCCCTCGACATTTAATGCGTCCAGTCCTCTCCACTGACAGATGGTGTCAGACGGCACGCCTGTCCAATCTATCATCAAACAGCGCGCCTATGCCATGCGGCGGACTGTGCTCGTTGTCCCTTCTGCAAGAAATCTTCCCCAGCAAGCTAAGGACACGCAGATCTCCAGCGTCAGGGTGTAGGGAGATTGCCCTGGCAGTGAATACTAGAAGCTTCAAGTATTATATATGCATTTTGTCCCTGGGCCCGCATGTCGGGGCCCGGTTCCTTTGTACATGCCCCCTTCAACTATAAAAGGGGAGGCACGCGACGTTAGAGCCAACTCTAGGCAGACACTCTCAAGTTCATACAGGCTCTCAAGCAATACATCCCACAATGGAGTAGGGTATTACGCTCCGGCGGCCCGAACCACTCTAAATCCTCGCGTGCTCTCGTGTGTTAATCCACCAGTCTCGTAGCAAGCAAAACTCTTAGGCCCCTCCTCTCTTTCGGATTTAGGGCGGGTGCAATCTGCCACCCGGCCGGGGAGATTTCCTCCCCGACAGTGGCCTAGTTTAGCAAAAGTTTTAGAAGTCCTAATTCACCCCTCTTAGGTGTCACCCGTTTCCTACAGCTATCTCTACCGCAAAGGCTAAGTTTCAATCTAAATAATCTAACCAACAAGACAAGATTGAAACTTAAATACTTAATGTAAATGCGAAAGGTAAAGAGCGAGGTAGAGATGCAAACTCTCGTGGATGACGTCAGTATTTTTATCGAGGTATCCGGAACCATGCAAGGTCCTGACTAATCCTCGTTGGTGCCCCTACGCAAAGGGAAGCCCACACGAGGGCCAAACACCTTGGTCGAGTAACTCCGAAGAGAGCCATGGGCCTTCTCCACATGCATGTGGTGCTCCGCTTCCGGCTCCTCTCGAACACTCCCCGCCGTCTCCACTATCGAGCTTCCGGCCGAAAACGCCGTGGGCCTCATTCCCTCCGGTACTCGGTGGCGGCCGTGACAAACACGGTTGTCGCGATCTCGCAAGACTCTCTCCCCACTCGGTACAATAACAACGGCTCGCACAAGAGCCGAGGGGGTGCGTGGTTTTTCTAAACTCAATCAACTAACTAGGATTCACCTAGAGCAAGCGATAATGCGGTCTAACTAACCTAAGCACTTCACAAAGCACCTACGCTAATCACCGAGTGATTCTATTAAGCACTTGGGCGTTTGAGCACATGGAAATGTCTACAATATGCCTTGGTATGTTGCTTGGGCTCCCACACCTTGAAATGGCCGATTGGGGGTGTATTTATAGCCCCCAACACAAAACTAGCCGTTGGAGAAAAGTTGTTGCTCTCTGTGGCACACCGGACAGTCCGGTGAGGTCACCGGACAGTCCGGTGCCTCTGTCCGGTGCGCCTAGCCGTTGGACTGACACCGCAGGTGACCGTTGGCGCTGCAGGCTTTCTCATTGGACAGTCTAGACGTCACACCGGAGAGTCCGGTGCCTTCTCTCCACTAGTGCCACCTGGAACTAGCCATTGGGCTACAGTTCCCTGGTGCACTGGACAGTTTGGCGTGTGGCAGTGGACAGTCTGGTGCCCTTGCCTAGACAGTCCGCCTGTGGCAACACTTCCTTCGTTTCTTGGACTTCACTTGATCTTCATAATGTATTCTTTTGAGGTGTTGCTTTCCTCATTGCCTTAGTCCAAGTCACTTTAACATCCTGTGAACTATAAATACAAACACTAGCAAACACATTAGTCCATAGGTTATGTTTATCATCAAACTCAAAAATCTATTGAGCCAAATGGCTCGGGTCCATTTTCCTTACAGATATATACCAATCTATAACACGAATAAATAAATATCTTTCACTGTTTTACATAAGGATATCTCCCAATCAATAGCGCAAGTAAATAAATACCTTTCACTGTGACGAAAAGATGCTAGATGGTAGCCAGTACCTAAACATTGAACAACAACCTTCTTACTGAACGAAGTAAAATCCTAACCCTAACCAGATTAGTCCACCATATTAATAGATGAAATAGTATATGGGTTGAGTCTAAATCTATTACAATTAGGATACATACGCATGTCTAACACCCCGCAGTTGCAAATCTAGACATGTAGATGTTGAGTCTAACACCCCACTATCGCAACTCTAGGCATTGCAGATGTTGAGTGGAACGAAACTTCAAGAACACTTAGATGAGAGCCCCTTGGTGAAGATATCATCGAACTACAAAGTGATCGATACACGGAGGATGTGTAGATTGCCAACGACGATACACTTTAAGTGGCAAAATTGCAAATCCCACCACACCATATTGGTCGGTATGGTTAAAAATAGACCTATGATGCACCATTTTTATAAGTTAGGGATGCGTGTTACATAACTTAACAAGTATAAGGACCAAAAAATACATTTTCAAAGTTCATAAACTTAAGTGAAATCTCTTGACAAGTTTCAAGGCCACCGATACATTTAACTCTATAAGACCGTGTTCAGCAGTACACCATATGGTTATCCAAAACACTGTTTTACATTGTCCCCAAAGTGGAGCTTGAATACGAGCCTAATAAACTATACCTCCACGTTGGAGTTGGAATCTAGATTAGTCCCAAACACCTCCTTAATTCTAAGTCTTCAGCACGGCAAGGTCAACAATATTGTGTGAACTGTAATACCCAGGTGTTTATCTTCCGCCTGACCATGAGTGCGGACTTTAATTTCTAATCATCTTTGTCTATCACGATTTTGATATCGCATCTATCTCCGTCTATCTAAGTTGTCCAAAAAAATTTTGAGAAGTTTGGACTTTAAAAATCTTTCAAGATGTCGGGTCTATGCTATTCGGATCGATCTAGTACGTGAATATGATTTCTGAAAGAGTTCAATTTTATAAAGTTGACTACGATCAATATCTAAGAAAAACAAGGTGCAAAGTCGTTAATCAAGCTGATCTCTAGTCAAGTATACAGATAACATATGAGTTTAATCTGAGTTGATCAAGATCAAACACCATTTCAAATGTTGTAGACCAACACCATTTTGATCTGGCCTGTTTGCATCTTACTCAAAACGTATCTTGATGGTGCTCTCATTTGGTCCATTTAGATGTTTAAAATCCTAATTCTTGAGTTCTAAAATGTATTTATCTTTTCCAAAAAATGGGATAAAGAAAAATCCTCCTTATCCTGTCACCACCGCTTTTCTCTATCCTAGTCAGCTCCTGGAGGCTTTTCATCCTCATCCCCTTCAACACAGCAGCCTCCTCCCTGGCTCCCTTCCCGTCGCTTTCCCCCTCTACAGTCGGCGTGTGTTTCCTGGTGTAGGTTGACGCCTACCCCTTGCTAGGGATGACAATTTTACCCGTGGGTTCGGATATCCATCGGATATCCGATTCGTCGGGTTCAGGTACGGCCACAAATTTTGACCCGTGGGTATCGCTCGTACCCGACCCGTGATAAAATCGGGTCGGGCATAGATTCTAGTTTTTGCCCACTGGTTCCCCATGGGTATCCACAATAACTAAAAAAGGACGAAGGGCTAAGGCCCATCAAATGGCTCTAAGTGATCAAATCCCGGTGAGAGGCGACCTGGCCCATATGTCTAACCCTAAATCACTCCACTCGACCACTCTAGTACTTCAACTCCACTCTACGGCTGTGCCTCCGGTCGGTGACTTCCCAGTCTCGGTTCCCACTCGATGGTTGATCCCTATCATCCTCACAATCGCTCCTCCATCCAGTCCCGCATCGGGACCTGCACGCGCACGAGCACACGATGGTGGACGGTCGCACCTCCCGCGCTTAACCGCTCCACAGCTTGGCGCTCTGGTGGGCGCTGGCACCTCCGGCTGCGTCCTGCTGCCTGCACGCGGTAGCCCCCTATTGTACTCGTGCTGGCCTGCTCTCTGAGCTGATACTCTAACTCTGCAATCGGCGTGCTCTCTCTAGGTAATCTGTGTGGCTGTGAGCCTGTAACTGTGAGTCTGTGACACTGTGGCCTATGCGAGTGTGCACTGTGTGGTTGTGCCACTGTACTTGGCAGCATGTATGCAACAAGCAAGCAAGCTGCAAGCAGCATGTGCTATGTGCGTATGCAGTCAACAGTGCAGTGTGCAAAGCCGGATGTTTTCTTGTTTTATTACATTTCTTTTGGACTAAGTTATATTTTCTGGAATTAAGTTACTTTGTGAACTAAATTGATTGAATTATTGTTACTATTACATTATAATGTATATGATATGTTTGTCTACAATTTAAACGCTCTCAGTGGGTACCCAATACATTACTATTACATTATTACATGTAAAATTATATCCACGGGTACCCAATACCCGCCAGATACCCGATGGGTACGGGCACAAAACTATACCTGCGGGTATAGTCGCGGGTGGGTATGATCAATCCCCGCGGGTATGGTTGCAGGCGGGTATTTCTCATATCCGATCCAAACTCGATCTGTTGTCATCCCTACCCCTTGCTCTTGGAGCCAGCAAACCCCTTCCTCTGCCCCTTCCCCATCTTGTGCTTGGCCCTCACCTCCATGGCCTCCCATTGCCTCGTCCCTAGGTGGCGAGCTCGCTCCTTCCCTTTTGCTCGCCCAAGCTCCACCTTCCAGCGCCACCTCTCCCATGGTGCTCGTTCTCAGCCCTAAATTGTCCAGTCCATGGCTCGGCTCTGCGTCCTCGCTGCTCCCCAAAGCTCGCCCCGCCTCTCTGCCTCCTTGCTGGCCGCCATCCCCCTCCCCAAGCCGAGCACCCCAACCGAGCTTGCTCTGGCTCCAGCCCCTCCCTCGTGCTCAGTTTGACGTCACCCAGGACACGGATGCCGTCGAGTTCGCTCCTCTTCTTGGCTGGCCATAGGGGTGGATAACGAGCCAGCTCGGCTCGGCTCGTCCGAGTTCGAGCTGGCTCGTTAAGCTAATGAGCCAGCTCAGCTCGGCTTGTTAAGGTAACGAGCCACAAAGTCAGCTCGGCTCGGCTTGTTTACGAGCTCGAGCTGGCTCGTTTAGCTTGTGAGCCAGAGCAGAAAAAAATAAAATATACATAATAATTATTTTTATTTAATTTCAAACTAATTTAACAATAGAAAATAGTAATTATACTCATAGTTTCACAAACCTCGTCAATATAACACCAAATTAGCACAATTCATCACTCATTAATTCACAATTCACATACATGTTCATCAGTTTAACCTATAATTATATTTGCATAGACCAAATTAACACATAGACATAGTTCATTAATCATTAGTTTAATTCATAGGTCATAGACACCTCACATATATATAACATGTTCATCAAATATTCTGTAAATGATATGTATATAGTTTCGTTTTACTGGAATATGGTAGCTCGTTTAGCTCGCGAGCTGGCTCGTTAACGAACCGAGCTAGGATGTCAGCTCAGCTCATGACAAAATTCAAATGAGCCGATCCGAGCCGAGCCGAGCTGACCATGAACCGAGCGAGCCACGAGCATTTCGTCCAGCCCTAGCTGGCCATGGTCACCACGTCATTGACTCTGGTACTCGATGTTCGTGTCCCAGGACCCAGCACCTGTATTTTGATGTTAACTATGTGTGTTTGTATGTGTGATGAGGAGCGAGATCCCTGGATTTTTGTCAAGAAGAAGGTGAAGTCATAGAGTGGCGCTCTCTAGGTGTTCTATGAAATGCTTGAACCGGACATCGTCTGTCGATCTCATGGTTTCGAGTTCGATTTAGGTAATGATAAGCCAATTTATTATTTTGGATAGTTGTTGTTAGATGGTTTGGATAGCATGTTAGTCCTGATGATTATGACATCTATCATACATAAGTGTTGTGATGACGATCTTTGGATTTTGTGTTGCGTCTATGTGCTGCTCCGTGTGGACGTCTAAGGAAGGAACTCGGGACCCCTTCTCTTTTCCTTTGTCTTAGTTATGATTGTATTAGATGCTTGTGGAAATGTCTCTTTGCATATGGTAGTGTAATTGTGTTTAAAATTATGAAGTGGACATAGTGTTTAGCAAGTTGGATGGAGATGCGAGTTGCGAAGTATATTTTGAATGGTTCTATATATATGTTATGAGTGTTTGTGTTGGTAAGTGCGAAGAATAGATGTGCTATTGACAATGGTTCTTTTGTTTGTAGCTCAGATGTATTGTATGTTGATCTTTGGATCCATGAATATTTGTCTGTGTGCTAGTCCTTCGCAGTGTTTAGAGAAGGATATTGTTCCTTTGTTTTATTTATGATGATTTGAATTATGTGGTGAAATTTGGACTCTACGTATTAAGTCGAATAAAAATGTAGTGTTTAGTTTAGCTTATATGTTATACGAGTTAAAGGATGAGATGTTGGGGTGTTAGTGATAGGAAAATATGCAGTATCATAAAGCTCTAGGTTATCTAGATATTAACATCACTGTTTGGATTCCGAGTTGGTTGATTTTGGTAAGATGAATTGCTATTCCTGCCAATGTTTACAAGTCGGGCGACCAGCTGGTCGAGCTAGAGCAGCAACTAGGCGCCTAATCGCGACTAGGGCGACTAATCGGTCCTGGTCGACCTCTGGTCGTCTGTTAGTCGTCCTATAGATTTATGGACATATGTATATGTATATAACTATATATTAACTATATAAGCACTGCATTTGTACAATAATATATGCATAATTAGTAGCAGTAATTAAATAAAAGTGTAAAACTGAATCCATCCAAAGTCCAAACTGAAAGTAATATATGCATAATTACTAGCAGTACTTCAGCAAAAAGTACTGCATTACCCGCTGGCTGCTACCTAGAGCAGATCAACATCCAAACAAAATGCATCAGCAGCACCACCATCTTCATCCATATATCTAGTTGCTTCTTAGGTTTGTTGTTGTTCTGCTTGTGCTGCAGCAACACCATCTTCTTGATCATCACTATCCTCTTATCCAATATCTTGAGCGGTTGCATTTCTTGAACGCTTCCTTGTCCTAACATATGTTCGTTGAGGCTGAGAAGACGAACCAGCAGCTGCAGCAGCTATTCTTGGCAAGTTTATACCTCGAAGAGCCTGAGTTGCTCCTAAGGTTGTCTCCAGCAACGTCCTCTATATTCATCCTCTATATTCGTTCTTTATGGTCTTCTCTAAAAGATTTTATCCTTTATATCTCCTTACTCTCCAATAACGTCCTCTAAATCACGTCCTCTATACGCAAATACCTATATTAAAGACATTTTTTATTTTTTTTATTTTTGTACATACGTATTTGTCATACTCTTAAATGTATTGTACATGTTTTAGTTTTGATAAACCGGTTATTTAAAGTATTCAAATAGATATATGACCGTTTAGAGAAACTCTATATATAGAGAATCCAGCATCGTCTTCTAAATTTAGAGGACCGTTTAGAGGACGCTGCTGGAGAGCGTAGAGAACCGTTTGGTCCTCTATATTTAGAGTACAGGAGGCTTTAGGGGCTCTTGCTGGAGCCAGCCTAATGCCTCATCCACAGCATGCCATATGTTGTTGTCACCATCATCTTCATTTTCTTCAACCCATTCATTTCCCACATGAACTCTGCAAGCACCAGTGGGTTGCTTCTTTTTGTAGGAAACAGGTGACGCCTAAGAAGGGGGGGTGAATTAGGACTTCTAAAACTTTCACTAATCTAGGCCACAATTAAATCCCTATAGCAAAACCTATGCAAATAATCAAACTAGAATGTGCAAACTAGGTTTTGTCTAAGTGTTGCTATCTCTATCGCAAAGGTTAAGTTTCAATCTACACTATATAAGAATGAATACAAGATTGAAACTTAAACGCTTAATATAAATGCGGAATCTTAAAGAGCAAAGGTAGAGATGCAAACTCTCGTGGATGACGCCGGTATTTTTACCGAGGTATCCGGAACCACGCAAGGTCTCGACTAATCCTCGTTGGTGCCCCTACGCAAAGGGAAGCCCACGCGAGGGCCAAGCACCTCGGTCGAGTAACTCCATAGAGAGCTGCGGGCCTTCTCCACACGCAAGTGGTGCTCCGCTTCCGGCTCCTCTCGGACGCTCCCCGCTGTCTCCACTATCGAGCTTCCGGCCGAAACGCCGCGGGCCTCGTTCCCTCCGTACACGGTGGCGGCCGTGACACAAACACGGTTGTCACGGTCTCGCAAGACTCTCGCCCCACTCGGTACAATTACAACGGTCCGCGCAAGAGCCAAGGGGTTGTGAGGTTTGTCTAAACTCACTCAACAATCTAGGGTTCACCTAGAGCAAGCGCTAAAGCGGTCTAACTAACCTAAGCACTTCGCAAAGCACCTACGCTAATCACCGAGTGATTCTATTAAGCACTTGGGTGTAAGAGCACTTGGGAATGTCTACTATATGCCTTGGTATGTTGCTTGGGCTCCCACACTTGAGAATGGCCGGTTGGGGGTGTATTTATAGCCCCCAACACAATTGTAGTCGTTGGAGAAAAGTTGCTGGTCTCTGCGGCACACCGGACAGTCCGGTAGTGCACCGGACAGCGCACTGTAGCCTGTCCAGTGCGCCTAGCCGTTGCCCTGTCAGGTACCCTATCAGAGCAGGTGACCGTTGGCGTCGCAGGCTTTCCACACCGGACAGTCCGGTGTACCACCGGACAGTCCGGTGGTCTTCTCTCTGGGTGCCACCTGGAACTAGCCGTTGGGCTGCGGTTCCCTGGTGCACCGGACAGTCCGGTGTGCCACCAGACAGTCCGGTGCTCCACGCACAGACAGTCCGCATGCAACACACTTGGACTTTTCTTCGATCTCTTTAATGTCTTCTTTTGAGGTGTTGCTTTCCTCAATTCCTTAGTCCAAGTAGTTCTTGCATCCTGTGAACTACAAACATAAACACTAGAGAAACTTTTTAGTTCACGGATTGTGTTGATCATCAAACACCAAAACTCAATTAGCCAAATGGCCCGGGGTCCATTTTCCTTACAATCTCCCCCTTTTTGGTGATTGATGACAACACAACCAAAGCAAGCAAATAATACAAGTATTTGAATGTAAATATGCAATCTACTTGCTAGGATGCATGATTGTCCCCACAATGTGATATTATGGACTTAAGCCTCCCCCTAACTCCATAATTCACTTACTTCCTATTTTGGACCAAATAACCAAAACCACTTGAAAAGCCACTTGAAGAATTAAAATTTTAAATTGGTGGTGTTTGGTGTTTGATACATTTTTTCATTGCTTTGGTCCCTTACACTTCTCCCCCTTTGACATCAACCACCGAAAAGGAAAACATTATAAACATGAAGGAAGTAAATAAAACTTGCCCTCATAAGGAATTTAAATACTTGAAGGAATATCATTAAATGAAAACTCCCCCTAAATGAGTGTTCTCCTTTAGAAAGAAATTTCTCCCCCTTTTGAGAGACGAAGAAATACTCCTCCTAACATAAATCTTCAACTTAGGAAAAAGCATGTGATAATTAGAGGAACAAGACATGATCTGAATAGACTAACTTCCCTTATGCATAGGTAACAAAATATGATTGAAGCACTTATGCATGTATAGCAACAAGGAAGAATAAGATATGAAATAGTCTAACCAAATGTTGGAGAAGACATGTAAATGATGTAAAATGAAGATGTCTTGGAGATTTGCAGTGGAAAAATGTTGTCTTTCTCCGGGGACTTTATTTTCCTTACAATGAGACTATCACAAGAAATAGACTTGAAAAGGGTGTTAGTCTCAAAGTCTTAGATTATAGAGTAATCTCCCCCTAAAGTTGTGCATACAAGTTTTGAATACTTGTAGGAGACATGCGCTTTGATTTGATATCAAGAGGGGCGAATTATCTATAATCCGAACTTTTGGCACATATAAATTAAATGATACACATTGTAGGATCTAAGTGTTTTACCACTTGTAATATTAACAATATCAATTGATGCATCATTTATTATGGGGTGATAAGGAGCTATGTGTCGTGCTCAAATAAACATTTTAAATCATATAGGCTTGCTTAAGTGTAAGAATTTAAAACAAGCAGACCTACCATGTGATTTTCCTAGTATGCATGCATTTAAGCTAAAATAAGCACAAAATGTAATACTAGGCATGAAAGGTAAAACTAGATACATATAGATACTCATATCTAAAAATAAGAAATACAGTAAATCTAGTTACTTTAGTCATGGGTGGGAAATTTGGGTCCAAGATTTTCACTAACTCACTTGGCAATAAACTTGATCCAATATGATGTATCCCATGATATACATCCCAATTTTGCCAAGTCTCCAAATTTCCCGCTGACCTTCGGTCAACTCACTTCCCTTTCGGGATCCAAACCTTCTTGGTGCTTTTCATGGTTGAAATAATCTCCTTTGGCACCCAGATGCGTTTGGCCCCCTTTCCTTTGTTGGCTTGCTTGTTGGCCTTGATTGCTATCACCTTTCTATTCTTTTTCTTCTTGATCAAATATGGTGTAGCAGTCTTTTTGTCTACCTTTTTGATGTAGGTGTTGGAGATTTTGCTTGATGGCTTTTGCTTGAGCTTTTGCCTTTGCTTATCCCCGGTCATCGTCTTGCATTGGAAAGACTTGTGGCCTTCCTTGTGGCACAACCTATAAATCACGGTTTCTCCCTCCATAGGCTTGTTCACTCCCGCAGTGGTGTTATCCTGTGGAGGTTGGATTTGTTTGACTTTGCCTTTCTTGTCATACAAAGCCTTGCAAAGACAAGCCACTTCTTGCCTTAATTGCTCATTTTCCTTTGCAACCTCATCCGAACATGTTTCTATAGAAATATTCTCAACAAGAACTTGGTTGCAGGGGTTAGTATCAATAAATAAATCAAAGCAAGAAGTAGAAGCATCCTTTTTAATAATTTCGAGAATTTTAACTAAAGATGCTCCTAGGATGCTACCAATGTTTTCTAGCTTAGTAGTTATCTCATCATTGTGAATGCTAAGAATTTCCATTTTCTCTAGCAGATTTTCAATAGTATTTTGGGAGCCAGCTAACTTAGCCTTAAGTTTTTCATTCTTTTTAATAAGGCCATCATCGGTAGCAGTGGATGGAGCACTAGACTCTAATAGCTCAATTTTAGTTGACAGCTCACTATTTAAGTTTGCAAAAGTTTCAAAATTTTCTAGCAAACCTTTGTAATCATTTTGGGAGCTAATCAACTTATTTTTCAAGGCTTTAAGTTGAGCTTTTTGCTTAGTGCAAACATCCTGGAAAAATTCAACGACTTCCAAAAGCTCATCTACGGAGGGCTTTCCCTCACCTTCATCATCACTACTACTTTCATCACTAGAGGATGGAATGCTTTTGTTACCTCTTGCCATAAGGAATTTGTGTGATGACCGTGATGAGCGTGATGAGGACCGGTGGCTGCGCGTTCTTGGAGGTTCATCTTCACTTGAAGAATCATCCCAACTTTTGACACTTGTTAGCGCCTTGCCTTTGCTCCTCTCCTTTTTGGGTTTGGCCATAGTTGGACAGCTATCCCTGAAGTGGCCCTTCTCCCGACATGCAAAGCATCCTCTCTTTCTTTGCTTTTTCCTGTCAATGTTAAAGAGAATATCTTCGACCTGCAGAGGCACACCCATTAGATTAATCTTGCGGATCATCCCCATTACCTTTCCGACGCGTCGGATTGTTTCTTCGTCCTCGGAGGATGATGTGCATGGTTGATTATCTTCATCATCATCACTTTCTTCTTCTTCCTCTTCTTCACTTGAGGAACTTGGAGTGGGAGCCTTCTTTTTACCCTTCCTTTCATCACATGCAAAAGCATATGGCCTTGAGGAAGTTGGCTCCTCTCCCCGACACATTTTTCGCGACATCTCAAAAGCCGCGATTTTTCCAATCACAATGGTCGGGGTCATGGCACTCAAGTCCTCCATGTTATGAAGGATGGTCCCATATCTTCGTTGTGGTAGCAGGGAGATAATCTTCCTTACAATGTCCGCATCACCTAGCTTATTTATGCCAATGGAGTTGAGCTCATTGATGATTAGATTTAAACGAGAATACATATCTCTAACAAGCTCATCATCTCTCATAGCAAAAGAATTATACTCATTTAAGACTAGGCAATGTTTTTGCTCACGGACATTTGATGTGCCGTCATGGAGCTCATGCAATTTTAGCCAAATCTCATTAGCAGTTTTCAAGGTAAATACTTGATTAAAAATATTCATGCTAAGAGATTCATACAAACAATTTTTGGCTCTAGCATTTAAATGAATTTCCTTTTCCTCACTCGTGGTGGGTTTTTCGGGATTCTTGGGGAGTTTCATCCTGTCACGAGTGACTCGCCAAACACCTAGATCAACGGCCTCTAGGTAACAAGCCATTCTAGCACTATAATAAGGGAAGTTAATGCCGTCAAAGTGTGGTGGCCTATGGGTATCCATCCCTTCCTCTAAAAAGTGTCGGCTCTTTTAGCGGTGAAGCTAAAATGTTTCAAATGAGCCAAACCAGCCTTTGACACCACTTGTAGGAAATGAGTGACGCCTAAGAAGGGGGGGTGAATTAGGACTTCTAAAACTTTCACTAAACTAGGCCACAATTAAATCCCTAGAGCAAAACCTATGCAAATAATCAAACTAGAATGTGCAAACTAGGTTTTGTCTAAGTGTTGCTATCTCTACCGCAAAGGCTAAGTTTCAATCTACACTATATAAGAATGAATACAAGATTGAAACTTAAATGCTTAATATAAATGCGGAATCTTAAAGAGCAAAGGTAGAGATGCAAACTCTCGTGGATGACGCCAGTATTTTTACCGAGGTATCCAGAACCACGCAAGGTCCCGACTAATCCTCGTTGGTGCCCCTACGCAAAGGGAAGCCCACGCGAAGGCCAAGCACCTCGGTCGAGTAACTCCATAGAGAGTCGTGGGCCTTCTCCACACGCAAGTGGTGCTCCGCTTCTGGCTCCTCTCGGACGCTCCCCGCCGTCTCCACTATCGAGCTTCCGGCCGAAACATCGCGGGCCTCGTTCCCTCCGTACACGGTGGCGGCCGTGACACAAACACGGTTGTCACGATCTCGCAAGACTCTCGCCCCACTTGGTACAATTACAACGGCCCGCGCAAGAGCCGAGGGGTTGTGAGGTTTGTCTAAACTCACTCAACAATCTAGGGTTCACCTAGAGCAAGCGCTAAAGCGGTCTAACTAACCTAAGCACTTCGCAAAGCACCTGCGCAAATCACCGAGTGATTCTATTAAGCACTTGGTTGTAAGAGCACTTGGGAATGTCTACTATATGCCTTGGTATGTTGCTTGGGCTCCCACACTTGAGAATGGCCGGTTGGGGTGTATTTATAGCCCCCAACACAATTGTAGCCGTTGGAGAAAAGCTGCTGCTCTCTGCGGCACACCGGACAGTCCGGTGGTGCACCGGACAGCGCACTGTAGCCTTTCCGGTGCGCCTAGCCGTTGCCCTGTTAGGTACCCTATTAGAGCAGGTGACCGTTGGCGCCGTAGGCTTTCCACACCGGACAGTTCGGTGTGCCACCGGACAGTCCGGTGGTCTTCTCTCCGGGTGCCACCTGGAACTAGCCGTTGGGTTGCGGTTCCCTGGTGCACCGGACAGTCCGGTGCTCCACACACAGACAGTCCGCAGGCAGCACACTTGGACTTTTCTTGGATCTCTTTAATGTCTTCTTTTGAGGTGTTGCTTTCCTCAATTCCTTAGTCCAAGTAGTTCTTGCATCCTGTGAACTACAAACATAAACACTAGAGAAACTTATTAGTTCACGGATTGTGTTGATCATCAAACACCAAAACTCAATTAGCCAAATGGCCCGGGGTCCATTTTCCTTACACTTTTTCCTTTGGATCCCATCTCTCTTAGTGTTTGAAACCTATTTTCCATCTTCATGTTGTAACTGACATAGGCCAATTTATCAAGCCTCTGGTGTTCCAATCAGTTCCTCTTTTTTGTATGGATCTGAATATGCACAATTAAACAATACATACATCAGATTCAACAAATAAAGGGTTGCCCATACAACCACTAAAACTAGTGAACAATAATACTTACTGCTGCAAAATCTGACCAATTTCTCTCACAACCTGATGCTGCACAACAGAGGCTTATAACCCTTTTTGCTAAGCTTTGTAGTTCATATGCCAGTCCTCCATATGCACCCCACCATAGGACTATTATAGTTATACAAAAATAGATCAGTTCTAGTGCTAACAGAAACAGGCAAACAAACTAACTAACGCTGGAATAGTAAAAACTTACTAGGACTTTTTCTCTCTTTGTCTTATTGCTCCAGCCTTTGAAAAGCATTTCCCTTCTGATCTTTCGTAGTCATCTGCTTGTATACTTATTTTTGTTTGCTCATCCTCATCACTGATCATTTTCCACAAAACATCATTGAACATAGCTCGAAGTCTTGCAGTTTGCCTCCTGTCTTTATCCCTCAAGGTAAAGAATTTACCTGGATTCAAATAAAGGGCTGCCCCATATAATTGTTGCTCCATCTGAGTATCCCACCTCTTCTCAAAGCATGAGATTACTTTAGCAAGTAATCGTGGTTTCTCTTTCAAAGACTCATGTATGGTAGCTTTTGCTTTGTCCATAGCTGCCATTATCTCTGGAGCTGCTAGTGTCTCATCACTATCAACAATCCCTAGAGCAATGAGTAGTGGTTGTGAAGCCTGAAGACAATTTTCAAGAGTTTGCCAAAATGATACTGAAAGGACAATATTTTCATCTTGTTCACCTTCTTTAACTAGGGCAAATTTAGACCTGTTCCATTCATCACTAACAAACAAGCCTTGTAATTTACTCCTATGCTTATACATGCTTGCCAAAGTCAAGAATGATGTTGCAAATCGAGTCACACCTGGCCTAATAAGGTCCCCACCTAGCTTTTCTCTCATTAGGCTGTGAAGTCGCCCATGCTTGTACAGGAACCTCGAAATCTTCTTGGCCATGTTGATGCAAGTGTTGAACTCCTTGATCTTGCCAATATTCTCCAACAACAAATCCAAGCAATGCACAGCACAAGGAGTCCAAAACAGATGGGAAATTCTGTCCATAAGGATCCTCCCCGCTGCTTTGAAATTGGCTCCATTGTCAGTGATCACATGGACCACATGTTCTTTCCCCACCTTCATTATTTGCTTCTCCAACAGATCTGCCAACATATTGGCATTTGCTATCTCACTTGATGCATCGACAAAACCTATGAAGTAGGTCCCCACTGGACTGTTGGCAAGGAAGTTGATCAAATGACGTTGTTGTATGTCAGTCCACCCATCTGACATAATTGAGAAACCATATTCCTTCTAAGCCTCTTCGTGTTTAGCTCTCAATGTTGATGTTCTCTTCACTGCCCTTTCAAGCCAAGGTACCCTTGCCTCATAGTATGATGGTCCACGATATCCAGGACCGTACTGACCAATGGACTCCATCATAATCTGCCAGCTTCTTGAATTGACGACATTCAATGGAATCTTGTTCTCATATAGAAAATCAGCTACATGGTCGTCAACAATTTGCTTTACTTCTGTTCCTTTCTTTGAGCAATGCTCAAGAGTGGCCTGAGAAGTTTTGTTTTTATGTCTCTCTGCTACAACTTCCTCTGGAGTCTTGCAAAGCATGGCACTCACTGATTTGCTTGCCTTCTTTGTATTTGGTTTTATAGGAGCTGATACAACAAATGAAGACATGGAAGCTTGGGAAATTTGCTTTTTTGCTTGCTTGGTTTTTGTCCTAGAACTTGGTAGGGGACGTACATCAATCTGCTCCCCTTCCTCTTCACCTTCATCACCATCAGCAGTAATCACAACCCTCATGTTCCTTCTCAGATAGGTGTGCATCTCCTTTGAAACCAGTTCTGGTACTCTAGCACACTTCATGGTGTCACCAAACCCACCAGCAAGATGCTGCTTAAACCTCTTGATTCCAGATAGCACAATCTTCTTACAGAAGACACACTGAACAAAATCCTTCTTTATTGTGTCTGGCCACCACCCAAACTGCCATCCTGGGTCATGTGACCTTGCCTTTCTCTTGGGGTCATTTTCTTGTGCACTAAGCTCAGGAGGGAGTGCTATAATTGCCTTTTCAACAAGAGTTTTACAATCTGTAGCAGCTGATAAAGCAGACACAGGACCAGTGCTATCTGCATTTAAGGCCACAGGGGGAACAGAAGCACTTCCACTTGCACTGCCGACCACATTTGACTCAGGGAATAAGACCTCAACATTATTAGCAAGTCCACAGCCACCATTAAACTCTGAACAGACAACACAAACACAGACAGAGATGCAGTTACTACTGGGTACTGGCACTGTCGCACTGATGAACTCATGGTGACTGCTCACTGCTATTAGGGAGCAGGTCTGCAGGTGCACCTTCAGGTGGTACCAGTGGTAATAGAGGGAAGGGAGACTAGGAGAGAATCAAAGAAGGGAGAGCAGGTGCTACCTTCAGATGACGAGCTCATCTTGAATTCTTGACTCGGTGGCAGACGCCGGAGCACTGACGCCGGTGGTAGACACCGGATCACTTGGAGCAAGAGCAGCCATCAGTGAATGGAGCACTGGACGCTGGTGGCTAGAGGCCTGGAGCTAGACGTCGGTAGAGAGGACAGAGGAGTAGGGTTTACTATTGGCGGCTGGGAGGTTTTGTGTTAGGCAAGATAGGGTTTTGGCTAGCCAGGGGCAGGGCAACATATATGTTGCTACTGTAGATGGGCCAAAAATTAGAGTTAAGACCAGAACCAAACTTGTGACGACAAGAAACGACCAGGACGCTTTCGACCAGACGACTAATCGCCCAGGTCGACGACTAGTCGGACGACTATGATGGCTCGAAATCCTAATCGTGTTGTCCTCCTAGTCGCCATCTATCAGGCGACCAGCTCGACTAATCACAATTAATCACGATTAGTCGGACGACTTGTAAACACTGTTTCCTACTATGGTTTGCTAAATAAAGTAGATTTAGCGTCTTACACATCTAACCGATAGTGCTATTATGGTTGCTTATGAGAGTTCCTATTGTATGATGACGTTGATGCCTCGTCTCCGTAAGTATCATCTTCTAGGCATGTCTAGTATGGTTGAGTTTGTTCTTGTAGATGAAGTAGGATTAGAATGAGTTCTTCTTTGTAATGATATGGAATGTGCTTGGATGAATATATGTGTATGCATAGTGTGCTTAAATTGATTCTTTGTTTGCATGATGTGACAATAGGTTTAAAATACTAGGTTATGTGAAGTAAATGGATTCTTGGTTATAAAGTAAAGTAATCTAAATATGTGATTAGAAAGTGCTTGTAACACCCTGAATTTGGGGGTATAAAATTTCTTTCTTATGATCATCCAAATTCAGGTGTTACTCTTCTCTATCTCACTCTAGTTTCTCTCTCTCTAGTTTTCTCTCTCTCTTTCTCTTTTAATTAGAGTTTGTGGTATTAGTGAAGGATTATTTATTTTATTTTTCCCAAAACCTATGAGTCATGGAATGTTGCATCATATTGAGTCTAAATATTCTTTGAATTGATGCATATATTTGAATTGGTTTGAATTTGAAACTTGGTTTGAATTTGAATTGAAAAACCCTAGAGAAAATAAATATAAAAGCAATTAGAAATTCCCTGGAAATAGAAAAGGCCATTTCAGCCCAAGTCGGCCCACTTAGCCCAGCCCTCGCGCCCCCTGTGCCTGACAGGCGGGCCCCGCCTGTCGGCGCAAGCCTGAGCACGCCCTCTCCCTCTCTCTCTCTGCCCCCTGGGACAGAGCTGTCGGCGCTGTTCTTTTCCCCGCGCCTGCTCCCTCTCTCTATCCCTCCGTCCCCACCTGTCAGCCGTCTCTAACCTTCCGCCCACGATCTCCCCGTCGTGGACGCGCCCATGACCGCGCGTTCTCCGGCCACGTTCGAGCCCCGTGCCCTGCTCGCCCACCTCCCCTCTCTCATTTGTGCCCTCTGCCCAGCCCCCTTGCCATCTCTCTTGCTCTGCCCACGCGAACAGGGAGCTCCACCACCGTCCGCCGACGCCTACCGCCTGTTCCGCGGCCGCCGTTGCGCCCGTGCCCTGTCCAGTGCCATGGTGAGCTTCACCTTGCTATCAGCTGCTCGGGACACCCTTCGGTGTGCCCTCTCCATCCCTGCTGCGTCCGATCCACGCTTACCAGAGCGTTTTCTTGCACAGCCGGAGTCCGCCACCGTCGTCTCGTCGAATCCCTGCGCCTCCGTCGTTGCTTCGTGACGCCAGCGCTTCTGCTCGAGGTGAGCAACCTACTCGTGCCCTTAATTTGGCCATCCTCGCTCTATAGCTCGCGCGATTGCTTGCCGGAGCAACCCAGCATCGCTGTTAGCCCGCCCCGCCGTGGTCTGCGCTCGCTGGTGCCCCCGCGCCGGTGTGAAGGCCATGGCCGAGTTTGCCAGACCACCCTGATTGTGCCCAGGCTAGTCTCCGAGTCTCTAGTGCCCTGCCGTGGCCGGTCTGCTCGTCTCCGACGAACTCTCGCCGCGGGA
Organism: Zea mays; assembly: GCF_902167145.1. NCBI lineage: Eukaryota > Viridiplantae > Streptophyta > Magnoliopsida > Poales > Poaceae > Zea > Zea mays. Next base: position 60,567,609 of record NC_050098.1, read on the forward strand.
CCGAGCGGCGCCACCGCGCCCAAGCCAGCCCTAGCCGTTAGATCTTGGTCGTCTGTCCGAGAACAGAGGATTTGGACTCAACCCGAGTAGATCTAATCCTAGCCCTTCGATCGGGATCTGACCGCCCCTCTCTCTTCCCCCTGACCCGCGTCTCTGCCCCTAGGCCCGACCGGTCAGCCCGCCCTGCCCCACTGACGCCCTGGCCTCACTTGTCAGCTGCGTCCGCGCGCCCGCTCCCTGGCGATCTAATATGGGTCATTGATCTCTGATCCGACGGTTGAGGTTACCCCGTACCCCTTCACGTGTGAGTTTTGCTTAAGAACCCCCCTGGTTTCAGGAAATCAACTCGTCGTCCTCTGTTTTAGCGCATAGGTCCCTGGTTTCTTCAGAATAGCCCCCTGGACTTTTATTTAATCACAGATTTAGCCTTAATTTCATATTTCAAACTTCAAAACTTGTTTATTTCATATCTTTTTCATATGAACTCCAAATTTAGGGGTTCAAATTGCAAAATGTTCACAAGATTATTCTCTATTCAAATAAAATATGTTGTAATCTATGTACTTTAATTTTTACATTTAGAATATAGAATTAAAGTATATGTTGATTTATTTATTTAATGAAATAAATAAAAAGAAATCCTAGGAGTAAAGTATATTTAATCTTGTGAGATTAGTGTTATGCATTGCATAGATTCATTTTTGGTTTAACCTTTAGTTCTTAATGAGATAAATAGAGTTAGGTATGTAGTTATGGATAACACTTAAAAATAATCAAATTCTTAAATGAGATTAGTCCATCTTATAAGTTAATCTTTTTCTTTGTTTAAATTTCTATTTTACCTTTTTGGGCTATGTCCCAACACTTATAGAGTAATTAATCCCCAATTAGGATTAGTCCATTTTATAACTTGATCTCATTCCCATGTACCTAATACTATGCCTTTTTGAGTTGTGTTCCAATGTTTGTACATGTTTGATGTGATGTTCATTTTTACCTTCCAAATGTATTGAATGTATGCTCGCTTTACTTAGACAACAAGCAGCTCGTGGTTCCTGAGTGTGTTGCCGAAGATCCCTCTGAGCAACAACCTGGTGAAGGCAAGTGTCCTCAGACCTATCATGTCCTACTTTACTTTATAATTCATTGTCCTGCATTACATTACTGAAACTTAAGGATTGACTAGTCTGTATTTACCTTACCCTTGTTTACCTTTTTGGGTTAATCATAGTTAGCTTATGCTACTACTTCAACTTAATCAATGAACATGATGTGATCTTTTATGATACGATGATGTTATCCCGATGGGGTCCTTGTGATTACTTTAGGGGGCTCAGGCTGTTTTCTTGAGTACCTCTCCGTAAGGACCTGTTTGGGGAGTGACAACCCAGGATAACAGTGCAACCATGAGGGTGGAATGGACACCCTTAGCTGATTAATTAGAGGAACCAGAGGAGTAGTTGGCTTCGCCGTAGGGCCGTCAATGGGGTCCGGGCATAGTACTTGCTCTGCCGAGGCTGGTTGCTTTTAGTTGGTACGTGAGTTGGTATGTGGAGTTAAGATTAAGTAGTTGGCTAAAGTACCTTTCCGCTATTTAATTCAAGCATTGTGTGATGATGTCCAATTATGTAATCGATGTGTATGTGAGTTCTGATCCTGGCACGTACATGGTTCGCATTCGGTTTACCTTCCAAAACCGGGTGTGACAGTGCTCAAACACATGATAAGTGGAGAAACTAGATAGGAGCCAAATTAGACGATTGTTGTTTGGGACTGCATATCTAGTTGTAGTTATGTAAATAGTTTATTGAAGTAAATAATGTTTTCTGTTGAAGTGTTATATATAAAAGTTGTAGCTAATCTTTTTATCTTGCTTGTGTAAAAAATTCATGGTCATAACTCTAGTAGTTTGGAAGTTATGCTGGACACAAGTACAATACCTAAATCTGTCAAAATTTTGTACATATTTCGAAAGTGGGATTGTTTGACTAAGTTATAAGAGAATTGTAGTATTTTTCTTAATTTTTCCAAAAAGTCTTGGATCACCCCTTTTGGTGGTCTGGAGGCCAATTTATGGATCTTTGATATAAGAAGTTCAAATCTGCTCAAATCTGGACAGGTTGTCATTTAAGCACTGTTTGACCTTTCTAAGTGTCGAAACGTGTTGTGATGATAATACCAAAGTTATAGAGTACATCATAAGCTTTCTAGAAAGTCCTAGTTTACTATTTTTGGATGAATATCTTGTAATTTATAAGCTAAACAAATAATTGTTGTGCTGCTGTCCAAAATCAGCAAGCATTAAGTTGATTTATTGAAGTCACTCTTGTTTGACTAGGTAGGATTAGTTAGTTCTTGATTCTTGATTAACGAAGGCTTGTTTCATATGAAGTGTTTATCAAAATGTCTTGTTACACATGGTTGAGTCTTTCCTTTCCTATTGTGTGCTCTAAACCTTATTAGTTTGGGAAGGAGGTAAATGCTTTGATGCATATAATTGAGTTAGTGACTAGTTAAGCTTTGTGTGAGTATGGTGAACTTAGTGATAAGAAGAAGAGCTAGTAGACAAGTATATTTAGTATTATTAATCTGATTCGGTAGTCTTGTGGTTATAAGTGTGATGTAAGTACCTTGTGCTTGATTAGTAAATTTTAGAGTTAAAGTGCTTTCTATGCATATAAGTGTTTTAAATCTTTAGGTTGAGAAAACTAATTTAAAAAGTTCTATCCTTATTCCTTATTGTAAATCTTAGATATCCGGCACTAATGAGTCTAAGTTTAGTAATTAAAATGCTTTGCGGATAAGTGTTGTCGGGGTTGCGGTGATGATCTAATTATATGACTGAATATGTATGTGATGAATGATTTACATGCTAGCTGAAAATTGTGATGTCTTATCTTAGTTATTGAATGAATCAAGTTATTTGGACATGGTAGTTTAGAAAATTAATAGATTATTTCTATCCATGTTTTTGTTCTAAGTGTCTGATAGTGAAGAACCTAAGGTTATTGGTCTTTCTATGAATGTTTGATCTTAGAAGAGTATAGAACCTGAGTAAAATCTATTACTTGATATTTGGTCAACTTGAGTGCGAGCTAGAATGAGTTGTGTCTACTTGGGTATATTTAATTTTTGTAATATTAATGTTTGCTCCGGTTAACTAAGAGAAGTGTTATTATTGTACTTAGTAATATATATAGGTAACTAGTGTGTGCTTGCTTTTAAATGTTTATATTGCCTTGCCATAAGTGTTGTAATCTACCAAGGTTATGTTCTAGCTGAGGGTTTGTGTTTAGTTATTATTGCTTGATGGTTGAGTTGAGTATGATTACCTCCAAGATTATGATGTTGTAGAGTCAAAAGTTAGCTAGTGTTTGCTCATAGGAATTGTGGCGCTATGCCATAAGTGGTTTGCCCTCTTCGATGTAGTTTACCTATCTTGTGTTATTTATGTTTGTTCTCATTCATATGCATTTCGTGTTCCATTAGGTATGTTAATTGATCACACGATGTGGAGGACAAGAGTTGGATTAATCTTAAAGTGATGTCGATGAATAAACTAGAGGAGTGGATGATCTGATCAAGTACCAGGATGGGAGATGCTCACCAAGTGATCATCATCTAACCAACACTAACCTAATGTTATCTCAAGCAAGCCCCGATGCATTTGCCTCTCCTTGTTGTTTTAAATTTTATCACTTATATGCTGCATTAGGTGATAGGAGTTGAGTGATGAAACAATTGATGCATTACCATTCCTTGGAATTTGATTATTTTCCTTCATACCTCTTTTATAAAGAGAACTAATGATGCTTAGCCCTGCCTAGAGAATTAAAACTTGTTTTAAAAGAACGATGTGTAACACTGGATATGAGCATTTATGAAAAAGGACTTGTAATGGTGAAGGCATCATCTGCAGTGATGAATTCATCATAAGTATTATACCTCTGTCAGGTACATGGTTTTGGAAGGTAAATAATAAGATGAGACCAGACATTGAGTAGGAAAGGTCGCATGTCTATGTCGTTTAAGGACCACAACGAATGTTGGTTTGCATGATATAGGACCTTTTAACTTGCTACATTCCTCATCATGGGTAAACTTAGCCTCGACTGGACCAATACCAAAAAGGTCGGCCTGCAATGGGAGTGGAGAGATGGCGAGAGTATCGTGTATCCACCTAGCAAGAGGATAAATGGTGGGGTCCTAAAATCTCGGTTGGCGGGGACCCGTTTTGGTCTTGAGAAACCCAGGTGCGAGTTGACATATGCAAGTGTTAAGTGTTATATATGTTGTGTGGTTGGAGATCCCCGACTAAGTATTAATCGATTTGGATCGTCGTTACTTCTCGGATATGAAGACTAGATCACTAACCCGCATCGTAGATAACAAGTGAAACTAAAGTTGGTAAAAGGAAGCTAGTGTAGGACAAGTGAATGCTCTAGATTAGACAAATCTAGATTCAGGAAAAGTACTTAATTTGTGAAGTAAAATTTTGGTACAAGGATCCACTACTAGTAAGCTTTTATGCAAAAACGAGTCTTTAAAATTTGTGAGCTTTACCTTGAATCCTTTTAAAGCAGCATACCCTTGAGAGATTCTCTTTAGTTGGGTAAGTCTTGCTGAGTAATTGCATACTCATGGTTTTATTTCCTATGTTGTAACAGGTTACGAGTTGTTTTGATTGTGAGTGATGTTAAATGTCGTGGGCTCGGCCTTCTTATACAAATATATTCCATCTATAGTTTCTTTATTGAGGATTGTTATTTAAGCTAGCATGTATTTCAAACTTACAAATACTTTATAACATTACAAATATTCTATAACCTTTCAAAGTATAATTCTTTTAAATCACTTTCTTTTGTAATCACTTGATGATGTATAATGGAATCTTGATGTAACTTGTAATTATTTTATAATAAAAATTTTATTTCCGCTACAAATGCTTATACGTGAGATTTGTTTAATTAATTTTGGGATCATGATGATCCATGGTTTATCCAAAGTCTTTGAGGCACTCACAAATCCTGTTAAGTTATTTAGTGCAGCCGTCTGAGATCTATAGGACGAGTGCAGGTGTATATGGATCCAATAACTTGAGAGGTTGTGCCAGATAAACTCTCTCAAATGTCCTACAACACTCTTTTTACAACATCCATCAAGTTGCACGGATTAACATTTTCTACCCAAAAACAAAGAACATGAACCCACAGGCCACAGAACAGAAGTGAGAACCCAATGTTACAGGCTTTTTGCGCATAGTCCCAACAATTTTCCACACAGCGTCAAAATCGGAGCAAATGTCTTCTTCAAAACCAAGGCTAACCTATCCATTCCTCTATCTATCCATTCCTCTATCGCCTCCTACTTGCAATTCGGATGCTATTCACAGCATATAGCATGATATTCCGTCTTCAGCTTCTCCCACAGACACATCATAAGCCTCGGGGTCTGGTAGTGGGCAAGGACGTAGTCAGCTTCGCATCCTTCATTGTAGAACCGGTCATCAGTCACAATGTTTACTTGCTGCCCACTGTTCTTGTACTGTTGGATCCAAATACCCATTGCCACGTCTTCAAGTTTGAAAAGCTGAAAAGGCAGCACAATCAATCCAGAGTTGCATCAATGCCTAACAAATAACACTATGAGAAACCTGTGAATATGTTGCTGGTTTATTTCCTACCTGAAGAGTCAGTTCCTGGTGGCCTTGGACTACAAACTTAGCGATGTCACGTGAGATTACGTATCCAGGGCCATGAGCCCATGGCGGGTACATGTCGAAGGGCCATTCCTGTATTTCTCATGGGTGAGAAAAGCAATTGAAACAAACAAAATCCCCATGCGGGATAAATGGAGTATGCAATACCTTCCGACTGATGAACCATTTGCTACCCTTGTCTCTGTGGGGGGAAGATTGGAAAGAAATGAGACCATAAAGAAGGCCATTGGAATTGCTCTTCTTTAGGCTCGAGATCACTTCATCGATCCTAACAAAAGCATCGTCATCCGTTTTCATGATGTACTTTGCAGGAACAATTTTTGTCTGCAAAATAGCAATAGACAAAAAGAAGGCTATGTTAATTTTTTTAATACAATCTGCATATATTTATTCTAGTTCTGCTGATATATGGAATTTAGAAAGGTGCTAAATGCCAACATTTATTTTAGTTCTCCTGGTATAAGGAGTTTTAAAAGGTACTAAATCAGTACAACACCATGTATAAACTGATAAACAGATTTAAAAAATCTGATTCAAACTCAGTTCCAACTTTTTTTCTGTTAATCAAGTAGGAAGGCAGCATTAGCAGGGTGGTTGCGTCACAACCTTTTAATTTCATTTTTTATCAAAATGTTTAACTACACAAAAATAGTGAAAACTACAAGTTATACTATGCCTCAAGTATTCCATCTGATTAGTAGAGTTTTTTCCCCAAAAAATAGTACATAGAGTAGGCTGAACTTATAGTATCTAGTAAGAACAAAAATCTACAAAATATAGATAGATTTTATAATATATGGAAATATCTTGGTACCAAAATATTAATAGCTTTTAGAAGATCTTGTGCGCCAGCAAAAAAAAGTATTAGAAATTCAAGGGGCTGGAAAATTCCAGCAATTAAGTAGTTTGTGTGTTGCATTAGAAAGAAAAATCCCAGGTTGCAATTTGTTAATACATATATCTATATCTATGCTTTTAACTGTAATTCTTTAAAGGGTAACATATGATATGGATGGACCAAGAAATCTGATAACAAAAAAATATATTGAAGCACAATAACAAATCCACCACTAGTATTAACAGACTACTAAATTGATTGCACCCAAAGCCATAATATACTGATATTGCAGAACTATAGTTCATATAAAGCTATAAGTATTAATAACATAAATAAGTGTTAAGAACTTACTGAATCAAATTTTACCACCCTAAACAGTCAGGCACCTAATGTTTAGCCATTATTCAGAGTTTCAGACTAAACAGCCATTTAAACAAGGTAAACAGTTGATTAAAAAGAAGCGGTGTACAGGATTTAGGGTTTAGACTGTTTAAACAGGCTAAACAACCATTGAAGAGAACAGTGTCCTCAAGTCAGATTACTGAAAGAAAAATATATGAAAAAAATCCATAAACAGTCAGTGTAACATTAAAATCATGCAAATAAAATGACGCAACTCAATGAATGCTTTCAAGATATGTTTGTGTTCATTGAATAGTGGTGTCAAGCTTCATGGCAAATGGTCAAGCAATGCTGTAAAGGCTTCAATTGAATAGTGATTTTCGTCACTTGGTGGTTATGGAAACACAAGAATGTATGCAGCTTCGTGGGAGGGCTCTCCTAGTTTCAATGTCACTATGCAAGATTTAAAGGATAAGGCCAAGTTATGGTGTAGGGTGAGGACTAGAGGCCTCAGTAGCGTCTGGCCATAGATGGACATTTATAGGTAGCTGGTCATTTTATTTGGCTTCATCGGCTAGAGCCTTATACTAGAACCTACTCTTATGGGCTGATGGGCATGTGTGAGTCTTCTTACACTCCTCTTTTCTTAATATAATGATGCGAGCTCTCCTGTGCATTTGAGCAAAAAAATGCTTTGACGGTTTTGGATATTACAAGGGCTTTGGGACCTTCCCAACCAAGTCGAGCTGCGGGAGGGGATGGCTGGCTCTCACATTTTTAGGCTTTTCCCAAATGGGAAATACTCCGCAAAGTCTGCTTATAAAGGTTTCTTTGTTCGTTTAGTCTCCTTTGAGCCTTATGCGAGGATTTGGCGTGCCTGGGCTCCTCCTAAATGTAATTTTTTTATGTGGTTGGTGGCACACAATAGATGTTGCACGACAGATAGACTGGCCTGTCGAGACCTCCCCCAATCATGAAAGATGCCTATTATGTGATCAAGGGGAGGAAACTATCAACCATTTGTTCCTCTCTTGTGTCTTTCCAAGAGATTTTTGGTTCAAGATTTTTAGGCTATACTATACTGATTGCACCTCCTTCTGCTGATGGGCACATACTAAAGAAAGAAGAGAGGGGCTGACTAGAAGGGGTTTCAATTCTCTAGTCGTACTAGGTGATTGTGTAAATAGAGAGACTCTAACTCTCATCAAGAGGATGACACTATGAGTTGGGGCAATTTTTCTGTTTATTTCCTCAAACACTACACAATGCCATACCCTTAGAGGGGTTGGAGACACATATTTATAGCCCTAGGGGCTGCACTACCACACTTTCTCACACACACTACACAACAGGATTGTCCTCTAGATGCTAAAGAGACTACAGAGGACAGTCAAAAGCGACTGTTGTCCTCTAGATGCTAAAGCGACTACAGAGGACAGTCAAAAAGCGACTGCTGTCCTCTAGATGCTAAAGAGACTACAGAGGACAGTCAAGCTGTCCTCTAGATGCTAAAGGACTACAGAGGACAGTCAAAAGCAGGTTGTCCTCTAGATGCTCAAGACTTATTCCATCATTCTCCCCCTAAGTCTTGGGCGTCGTCTTGTGAGAAAGTTGGGCCATCCCGGACCTGGAGCAAAGCTCAACAAACTTGATCTTCCCAAGGGGCTTGGTGAGCAGGTCTGCAAGCTGATTCTTGGTGTTGATGTAGCGCGCCTTGATGCTCCCTTCTGCCAAGCAGTCTCGGATGAAGTGGTATCTCAGCCGGATGCGCTTGCTCCGTTCATGGAACACGGGGTTCTTGGCCAATGCCAGAGCGGACTGGCTGTCCACCCTGAGTTCCACCACTCCAGTGTCTCTCCCGAGTAGTCGAGCCAGGCAAAGAGCCTGAGTCGAAGCAGTGGACGCCGCTATGTACTCGGCCTCGCAGCTGGACATGGCCACCACCTGCTGCTTGACCGACTGCCAGCTGATGGGGCACTTGCCGAGGAAGAAGAGGATCCCGCTTGTGCTCTTGCTGGTGTCGATGTCGCCGGCGTGGTCGCTATCGCTGTACCCGACAAGGTGTGCCTCCCCAGGGCACCTCGGTAGTAGAGACCGTGGTCGAGAGTCCCCGCAACATAGCGGATGATCCTCTTCACAGCCTGCTCATGCTCCGTCGTCGGTCGCTGCAGAAACCGACTAACGTAGCCGACGGAGTATGCCAAGTCAGGCCGTGTGTGGACGAGGTAGCGAAGGCTCCCCACTAGACGCCGGTACTGTGTAGCGTCCACCTCCTCCGTCGTGTTGTCGCGACTCAGCTTCAGCCTCTCCTCCATCGGAGTGAGAGCTGGGTTGCAATCGGTGAGCCCAGCCAGCTCAACAATGCGCTTGGCGTAGGCGGTCTGGCGAAGTGTGATCCCGGAGTCCCCCTAGTGCACCTCAATCCCCAGGTAGAAGGAGAGGTGCCCCAGGTCACTCATTTGGAAGGTGGCCTTCATCTCTTCCTTGAACGCTGCCACCTCTGCATCCTTGGCGCCGGTGATCACCAAGTCGTCGACGTAGACACCCACCAGCAGGGCATTTTCTCCATTGCCCCGCCGATAGATGGCCGCCTCGTGCGGGCTTGGCGTGAAACCCATTCCTTTGAGCGTGGAATCCAGCTTGGCATTCCACGCCCTCGGTGCCTGTCGCAGGCCATAGAGAGCCTTGCGCAGGCGCAACACCTTGCCCTCCTTGCCAGGGATCGCAAAACCTGGCGGCTGGTGTACGTAGACCTCCTCCTTTAAGTCGCCGTTGAGAAACGCCGACTTGACGTCCATGTGATGAACGTGCCAGCCCTGCTGGGCTGACAGCGCAAGGAGGAGTCGCACGGATTCCATCCGTGCCACGGGGGCGAAAGCATCGTCGAAGTCGATCCCCTCCTGTTGTAGGAAACCGCGTGCCACCAAGCGAGCCTTGTGCTTGACGATGGCGCCGGCTTCATCCCTCTTCAGTTTGAACACCCATTTAAGGGTGATCGCGCGATGACCATGAGGGAGATCAGCGAGCTCCCAGGTGCAGCTCGTCTCAACCGCGTCCATCTCCGACTGCATCGCGGCACGCCAAGCCGCATGTTTCTCGGCCTCCGCGAAAGACCGAGGCTCACCATCGTCGCATGCAAGATGCAACTCTCCTGCCAGAATGCGAGATGCAGGGCCTGGTACCGACGGGTCGATGAGAAGGCCCTCCACCCTTCGATACCGCAACGGCTCGCCGTCGTAGCACGCGTCGACGCGCTCCTCGTCGCGGGACAGAGGGGTCACGAGTTCCACTGGGTCGTGCTCGACACGAGCTGGTGTCGGAGAGGACGTTCCTGGAGAGGGTACCGTCGGTGCTGGAGTACGTGGTGGCGAAGAGCTCGCTGCAGCCGGAGTCGTGGCTGGAGTGCGTGGTGGTGAAGAGCTCGTTGTAGCAGGAGCTGGAGAGTTTGGCGCTGGAGTCGGTGGAGACTTGGGGGCTGGGGTAGACCTGCTCGGAGAAGAGTAGCCTACTCCCCTAGCTCCCTCAAAGTGGACGTACTCGATGGTGAAGTCGTACGTCGGAGTCGTGTCGTCGTCCACCACCTTGTCCCACGCCCATCCTCGCCCTTCGTCGAACACTACGTCGCGCGCCGTGCGCACACGCTGTGTTCTTGGGTCAAGGATGCGGTAGGCCTTCGAGCCCTCCGCGTAGCCAATGAACACCCCCGGGGTGCTCCTATCGTCGAGCTTGCTGATGTGGCCAAGCTCCTTGGTGAATGCGAGGCAGCCGAAGACCCGTAGGTGAGAGACCGCCGGCTTGCGCCCATGCCAAGCCTCGTACGGTGTCATCCCGTTGAGAGCCTTGGTGGGCGAACGGTTGAGGATGTAAACCGCTGTCACCACCGCCTCTCCCCAGAAGACAGCTGGCATTCCTCTCTGCTTGAGGAGAGCCCGAGCCATCCCCACAACCGTCTGGTTGCGCCGCTCGACGACGCCGTTCTGCTGCGGGCTGTACGGCGCGGAGTAGTGGCGCTGAACGCCCTCATCCGCACAGTACGACGCGAACTCAGCCGCCGTGAATTCGCCGTCGTTGTCGGTGCGCAGCACACGCAGCTTGCGGCCGCACTCCGCCTCCGCAGCGACCTGCACACGCCTGATGGCGTTCGCAGCCTCTCCCTTGCTGCCAAGGATCATCACCCACATGTAGCGGGAGAGATCGTCGACGAGCAGCAAGAAGTAGCGTCGTCCTCCCGGTGTGGCTGGTGTCACCGGGCCACACAAGTCCCCATGCACGAGCTCGAGCCTCTCCTTGGCTCGAAAGCTCGACTGCTGGGGAAAGGGGAGCCGTCTCTACTTTGTCATCACACAGACATCGCAGAATTGCTCCACATGGTCAAGGCACGGCAGGCCTCGTACCATCTCCTTGGCACTGAGCCGCTTCAAGGCCTCGAAGTTAAGGTGCCCGAAGCGCTCGTGCCACTGCCATGCCCCGTCGTCTCGATGAGCAACAAGGCAGCAAGGTTGTGCCACCTTCACATTGAGGATGTATAGCCGATTTGAACTCCTGCGTACCTTGGCAAGAAGGCGACGAGAGGGATCCCAGATCCTCATGACTCTGTGCTCGACCTCCACGCGCGAACCGGTCTCATCCAGTTGTCCCAAGCTGATGATAGAGTTCCTCAACGCAGGGATGTAGTAGACTCCGGTGAGCAGCCTGTGCTCACCAGACGCGGCGGTGAAGACGACTGGGCCGGCGCCCTTGATCTCTACGCCGGAGGCATCCCCAAACTTGACGGAGCCTCGGACGCTAGAGTCAAGCTCGGTGAAGAACTCCCGTCGGCCGGTCATGTGATGAGTGGCGCCGGTGTCGAGGCACCATCCTTCGATCATGTCCTTGTTGGAGCCGTCGCCGAGGAAAGCGCGTGCTTTCGACTCATCAAGGTGGAGGAGTGCCGCTGCGGCCGGTGCCGCTGGAGATGGCTCGATGCTTGCATGTGCCAGGAGCAGGGCCTCCTCCTCCGCCTCCGCCTGTGCGACGTTGGCCTGACCACGTCGTGGCTGCCGACAGTCCCTGGCCCAGTGGCCAAGCTTGCCGCAGTTGTGACAGTCGTCGTCTCGTGCCGGCTTCTTGTTGCCGACGGCGCCGCCTTGGGCACCTCCACGTGCACCACCCTCAGCATGTCCTCGCGCCCCGGCCTGGGCGCCTCCACGCGCCTTGCGCGGCTTGCCGCGTTTGCGGCCTCGTGTCAAGGAGGACTCCCCCTTCTTGTCACCCTGGCAGGTCTCCCACTGCTCCCGAGTGAGATGTAGCTTCCCGCCGATAGTGATAGCCTAGAGAGAGCCTGTGGTTCGTCGCCGTCGACCACCTTGAGGCGACCAATCGCCTCTTCGATCGTCATCGTGGAGAGGTCTAGCAGAGACTCGATCGAGCGAGCAATCTGCCTGTACTTCTCAGGGATGCAACGGAAGAGCTTCTCAACAGCTCTCTCCTCATCGTAGGTGTCGTCGTCGAACTGCACCATCTTCTGCAACAGAGTGTTGAGGCGGAGAGCAAAGTCATCAACATCCTCACCTGGCTTGAAGGCCAGGTTCTCCCACTCCTTGCGAAGTGCCTGCAGTGTGGTCTTGCGGGCACGATCGCTGCCGATGCGGGTCGCAGCGATGGCGTCCCAGGCCTCCTTGGCAGTCCGCTTCTGGGAAAGCGAAAACTGCATCTCGGGCGGGACTGCAGCAATGAGGGCATCCAGCGCCCGCCGATCCTCGTGGTAGTCGACGTCGTCGTACCGAACTGCTTCCCACATGTGGCGAACCTGGAGCCGTACCCTCATCACCGCGGCCCACTCGACGTAGTTGGTCTTGGTGAGGGTAGGCCACCCACTGCCGGGACCGATGTCCCTGACAATGGCCTGGGCCATGCGGCGACCATGGTACCAATCCGGGGAGGGAGAACCGTGCCGCCTGTAGAGGCCGCGATCTCCGTTGACTCGGTCGCCGCCGCCGGGAGCACCGCCGGCGCGTCTACGCCCGTCTGGGCTGCCGCCGCGTGCGCCCTCGCCTGGAGCGCCGTCAGCGCGTCGGTGCCTATCTAGGCTGCCGCCACGCGCGCCCCCATGGGGATGCGCGGCTGCCCACTGTGTCGCCTGCTCTCGCGCTGCTTCCCTCGCCAGCCTGAGCTCTTCGTCGGTGTTGTCGTCGACAGAAGCAGAGCTGCCAGCTCTACTGCCGCGCAGAACCTCGGGCTCTGTTGTCGCCGCACGTGCAGCATCCGCCGCCTCCGCTGCTTCTACTTCCGCTCTCGCCGCTGCCAGTTCCATCGCCGCCAACCGTGCTGCCCTCGCCGCTGTCGCTGCAGCCGCTGCTGCTGCTCGCTCGCGTTCTTGTGCCGCGGCGACCTCGGCCTCCTGCTGGCGCCGCGCACTCGAAGTGGCCGAGCGTAGGGACATGGTGGGCTAGTGAGGGGTCGCTGCGTGTGGAAGAGGTTGTCTCAGACGAAAGGTTGCTCGTCTGAGCAAGGGAGGAAGGAACAGTTGGAGCTCTTGCTGCCGACTGAGTGTGGGGAGAGACGCGGGAAGGAGATGAGCACGAGATGTTTAGGCTGCAGGATAGTTTGGTTCTGATACCAATTGTAAATAGAGGGACTCTAACTCTCATCAAGAGGATGACACTATGAGTTGGGGCAATTTTTCTGTTTATTTCCTCAAACACTACACAATGTCATACCCTTAGAGGGGTTGGGGACACATATTTATAGCCCTAGGGGCTGCACTACCACACCTTCTCACACACACTACACAATAGGATTGTCCTCTAGATGCTAAAGGGACTACAGAGGACAGTCAAAAGCGACTGTTGTCCTCTAGATGCTAAAGCGACTACAGAGGACAGTCAAAAAGCGACTGTTGTCCTCTAGATGCTAAAGAGACTACAGAGGACAGTCATGCTGTCCTCTAGATGCTAAAGGACTACAGAGGACAGTCAAAAGCAGGCTGTCCTCTAGATGCTCAAGACTTATTCCATCATATTGGACTCTCTGGAAGATGCGCAATGGATGTGTTTTTGAGGGCCTTTCACCCACAATGGCTACTGTTTTCTCTCATTTTTGTGGAGGGATTTGTGGCTGATGGCTAGTGCCAAAGGTCTTCTGTTCTTGTCAGCCAGTGTTGGTAGATAGTGTTTTATGGACCCTTTAAGTCCTGACCGCGATGAGTTGGCCCTAGAGTTAAGGTCATGGGTCTATTTGAGACTCTGTACTGTTTCTTCTTTTTCTATTGAAATGCACCTGCGTTTTCGTGAAAAGAAAAAAAGAAAAATGCTTTGAAGATAAGGTGAATTGTTCTTATCACTAAATAACTCACTATCAACTTAGACTATCTCCAGCAGCTTACCCACCCCCATACCTCTATTCAAACTCCACTCTGCGAACAGTGCAGTTTACAGTGCAAAACAGTGCATAGGGTAAACTTTAGGTAATCTGCTAGAGTCGGCCTTAGTGGTGACATGGTTCAAACTCCATAAGTCAAAACTAAAGAAGCTTCCATGAGGTGAAAGCCTGAAAAAGAAAACATACTCCGAAAATGCAAATTGATATGGTCTTCAAAGTGATCAAAGTATAGTAGTCAACGAAGGGCATCAATTGGATATCACCATATAATTGAGCCTCTCTCCATAACTCCATATTGACTTGCTCATTCTTGTGCTGCATTTTAGGCATAAAGATAGATGTTGTGAATAAAAGTAGAATATATCACGTCAAGAATAACTGAATATGGAAAGCAGATCAGACAACAATCTCAGTTATTTGCAAGGAGTAAAGGTATACATTTCAAGAATACAAAGTGGGCGTGGTTCATGTCATCAAGAGCATTTGTAATGCATGCAGATGTGCTCACGTACTTTGAAGCTGGATTAGAGGCAGTACTCCTGACAGATGCAAAATGGAGCTATCCTTTATGTTCTTTCAATTTATCCTCTGCGGGTTCTTTTTTGTAGCAGTTTCATCTATGCACCATTCTTTACAGATACAACTAGTCTTACAAGTTCAATTACAGAAGAAAGAAGAGCTATCATATTGGGACATTGACGAGAATATTCAATTCTCTTCAGGAATTTCGATTTTGATTTTTTTATGCAAAAGCTGCATACCACTTTAAGATGTAAGAGGCAGCAAGGGAAGAAACAGATTTCCAATCTATTTCATATCTGTCCTCCTTTTCTTTACCCCGTTCCAAAAGTAGTGCTGGTTCTTAACTATTGATACAACCTTGAAATGCATAAGCAAAGCATTCCTTAGTCCACAAACAAAAAATGTAGGCAAAAAAGAACAGGTTGTGACATTATGTTCTCTACTACTTTTATTCTAAACATGGGACTCACTTTCAAACCAGTCCCTGTTCAGAGGAATTGCCGCTTAGGCTCTTACATGCCGAAGCTAGTCGGAAAATAGGGAGACAATTTGGCTACGAAGATGCGAGAAGCCAAGAATATGCAAGTGGTTCTTTACCAATCCAATAGGGTGTCTCAACCAAAAAGAAACTGGTTCGAAAGACACAAATGGAAACATTGCAATGTACTTGAGGGCAAATAAAGTGAACTTACAAGACCAGTGAAAAAACGGACTACTACATCGCCTGAGCGAACAGCCTCATATTGCATCCATGTTCGCCTCAAAGCCATCCGCCGCTTGAAGTTGTTTCCAGTAGAGAAAACACCAACCAGCAGAAAAGTTTGCTTCTTTGGCAGAGGTGGGGCCTTCAAAACTGCAACATTTTCCATGTCTATATCTTCTGATACTGGTAACTCATTAGCCAAGAATGACAAGAGCTCCAAATCACCAGAAAACATGACTTCTGCTACCAACCATGGCTCTGACCTCTATAAAAAACACTAATAGCTTTCAGAATTATGTAATACTGAATTACTCACAAAAAGTGAAGTATGCAGTCTTATTGTATTGCAAAAGTTCACCTCTCTATAGGCAAATGATGTCTCATGCCGCCCATTTACTGTCATATGGAACCCCTCTACACCAGCCCACAGTGTTACTGTAAAAGGCTCTCCTTCAACAATTGAGAAACGTCCACTTAACTGACCATGTCCTGTTTGACTCTGCCAATCTTCAGGTTGGTTCCCAGTAATATTTACCACAGTATTATTACTCTCCTGGACGATCCTTGCACCCACTTTCTCATTGCAATGAACAAGGCCGTCCACTGGACTGGTCAAACTCAGAACATAGAATGCCTTTATCAGTCCGAGCATAGGCTATAAATAAAAACTTGGCCGGTAGGGGAAAGACCACCCCTATGGTATTATATTAAGAAGAAGCTCAATTGGAGCCCCGACCGAGAAAGGTCACGAAAGCTGGCCCCTCGTGCAGCATGAGGGTACGCCCCTATAGGTCAGACCTTTACTTGTGCTTTGAGCCCTCCCAGCCCCTACACAAGGATCTGTCCCTTATAGGTCAGTCCATCTCATATGCACACAATGACACAACCAGGAACCAGCGAGTGACCTTTTTTAACTTCAGCCTGAAATTCGCTCCCACTAGGATTCGAACTCAGGACCTAAGGAGTACTACTCAGACCATCTAACCAACTCAGCTAGAGGCCCTTTCGCTACGCTATAAATAACACAAGTGTTTAGGAACTAAAATCCTAGAGACAACTATTTAGTTGTCAACAGTAAGATACTAAAGAACATGATAAAGGATACTAGAACAAAAGCATATGATCATTTATTGAAAAATGGAGAACCTATTGTAAATGGATTTTGCAGACAGTAGTTGGCATCACTAGGACTATATAATTAACACATCGAATTTTGAATTGCAAATGTTTTGAAGGAACTCTTTTATAGAAAAGTACTAATAAGCACCACTAAATCCCAATAGAAGTATAAATTCTTCAGGAATGTTAATCTTTTTCCATCATGTCCAGTTTTGCAGCATTCCATTAGGACTACAGTACTCTGTAGCAGCTAACAGCTCACCATGTTAGTCGACTGTCGTTAGAAGCTAATAATGATTATGTTACCATGGGATACCACATACTTGCAACAGACCTAGCACACGGAGAATCTACGAACATCTTTTTTTTGTCACAGTAGCATATGCATGTTATTATAATTTTTTACTTGAATATGCATGTTACTATGGTGATGAACACAGTGTTACTCACAATCACAAGTGTCACATCGCATTACTCATCAGAAGTGAATGTTAACTGCACTCTGTAGCTATTCATAATAACAGAAGTCATCCACAATGGAGGATGATATCAACAAATAGGTTCTAGGTCTGCATTATCAGTTGACATTTAATCACTAGTTTTTATCATTCATCAAAAGATTTGCAATACAAGTATCTCAATCACACCAGCAACATTCCTAATTCAAAACTAGAGTCATGGCTATCTTCATTGGCACCACAAAAGAAACACTCCCATGCTCGTATACTCTCTGCATCTATTTGACTACAGTGTGATGATAGGAAAGGAAGAATCTCATGAGCTGTAATCTGCATATTTACAAATCTTTTATTTATTATAGCATTTGACTATGATCCATACACTGTAGACACAAATTAGTTTCTTATTGTTTGGACCTTTAGAAGAAAAAGTTCTGAAGTACACACATTCCAAATTATAAGACGTTTTGGCTTTTTTAGATACATTACTCTAACTATATCCAGACATAGTGTAATCTAAGTGCATAAGAAAAGCTATGTATCTAGCAAAGCCAAAATGTCTTATAATTTGACATGGAAGAAATACAAATCAGTGCTCAATGCACCTAGGTTTTTTAGTTTACTTCCATGAGACATTTAAGTTATGCTGACCCTTAAACCCTGAAGCAGACCATCTATGTCCTCAACCAAATACTGACATAACATATAGGAATCAAAGAGCCAATCAGGAAATGAGGAAACTACTGCTTGTCAGTCAATTATGGCTACTTACCTTCTGGTGTAAATACTACTTTGCATATTCTTTCACATGAAGCATGTGACAGTCGCTAAGCTGAGGTTGAACTTGCATTTTGCTAGTAAATTAGTAATCATACAAGCAGTACAGGCATAAGCAAGTTAAAGACTTATCATAGATAAAACGAACTAGTATATCTGCAATTCTCCCAACAGACATCATTGTTTAAATAGCGGGCTAAGGGGTTTAGCGGCGTGCTTCTCAAAAGTACAAATAACGGGCTATATCGGGATATAGCAGGCTAAATTAGGCTATAGCGCATAGCTTTTCCCTGATAAAACAGCTATAGTGGGATATAGCGAAGGCTATAACCGGCTATTTAAAACTTAAAACCCTGCCAGACATGCATATCATCAAAGTAAAGCAAGACAGCTAACCTTAGCTGCAAGCTGCTATTGCTGCTGCCCACATCACCAACAGGCGGGCACCGCTCCCACTCCCCCCACCCCTCCTCTGGCGTCCAGGAATTCTGCTCCACCAACACCCCCGCGGCTCCCAGGCTCACATTGACGTGCAGCACAACCTCACCGTTCGCACCCAGCATTTCCACCCAGAACTTGGCCGCCCCCTCCCTGAGAATCCCGACCACCGTCAATGCCGCGCCCTCCGAGAGCCCGCAGGGGAGTGTGGCACGTCCCGTGCGTAGATCCCCTCCCACGGACGATGAGCAGCGGAGTCCTTGGAGACGCGCCTCCTCCTCGCTTGCCGCGGCGGTGACAGCCAGGGTGAGATTCCGCCAGGCTTCGGCTGCCTCGAGGACGCCTGCAGAGGTTCCCGGGAGCGCGTCGGAGCGGCAGAGGAGCGGGCGGAGGAGGCCCCAGGAGAGATGTGCAGTGGAGTTGGGAGCGGGAGGGTAGAGGTCCGAAAGGCCGGGGAGGGTGGGGAGGAGGTCGGTGATCGGGCCATTGGGTGCGGTGTTGGGGGGTGGAGTGGGGGAGGGCGACGGCGAGAGGAGGAAGAGCACGACGGCGAGTGTGAGGATGAAGAGCACGCCGGAGCATTTCTTCATCCCACCAGCGAGCGATCGGCGGGTGCCGGTTGTCTCTATCTCGACTTCTCGAGCGTCGGTCAAGTAGGGCAGCAGAGTCCACCTTTTTCGAATCAAATATTCCATATAGTAAATACAGTTTTCACTTGACTGAAATCATCATTTTTAATTTTTACTGATTTATAAGTCAATGTTATTTTCTCACGGCTGTCAATTTTCGTGTCACCACTTTTCCCTATCCTTACTACTCTATGAGACTAAGCCCCGGTTTGTTTCAGCTTTTTTGAGCTTCTGGCCACTAAAAACTGCTGCGGATTGTCAAACGCTCAGTTTTTCAGTCAGTTTCTATAAAATTCGTTTAGTTAAAAACCATTCAACATCAACATAAACACATAATCGGTTGAGTCGTTGCAATAGTAGAAATCCGTCACTTTCTAGATCCTCAGTCATATGGACACCTTTATCTTCCTCCGCACGTAATCCTAATGATACTCAGGTTCTCTACACAGCCAGATTCTCCCCACAGCCAGATTCTCAGAAAAGCTGGTCAGAAAAAAGCTGAACCAAACAGGCCGTAAGACTGGTGTGTAGGCCATGCCCTTATCCAGTGCCCTCCACAACATCATCCTCAACCATGATCCTCGCCGTGCTCCCACCCGATGACCCCGCACATCGTCCTCGACATCGTCTCCTCCTCCCAGATCGTGCTATCATCCTCACACATGGGCAGCAGCCACAAGTTTGCCTCTATCTCTCCCTCCCTGCGCCTCTATCTCCCTCTACCTCCCAAACCGCCCCTGCGCCCGGGTGCCACCGTCGTCAGGATGGCCCCGCCCACGAGCGGCCACATGTTTGCCTCTATCTCCCCCTTCTCGCGCCTCTATCTCCTTCTCAAATCGCGCTCACGCCCGATCTAGATATATGATCAGAACTGGAGCGGGTACTCCTACTTGTCAGGTTACAGCCGATGGAGAAGATGTTGAAGAAGACGGAGGTCTTGGAGGGAATGCCTCCCCGTAGCGGTGACGACATCGAGGTTTGCTGCTTCGACAACTATGACGGTGTCCGTAGCTCCATTCCCCCGAACAAATCCTACTACTCGTGAGTATCGTTTCCTCCAACAGATCCAAATCCTCCCCCTTCGTCGTCATGGCCATAACAGAGCTCCCCTTCGCTGATAGCCTGACGAGCAGGAACATGAGGGAAGCGGCATGAAGGTGGGATGCCCTATAAGCAGACTGGCGGGACACGATTCTCCTCCATTTTTAGGGACAATATATTCGGATCTACGTTCAGCGGCGGCCCGGATGAGCACGACATGCACACTGGCGGGAAGGCTGTGAAGGTGTCGGCTATCGAGCGGAAGTTGCCATGCAGCCTCAAGGAGCTGTACAAAGGCACCACCAAGAAGATGGAGATTTCTAGGGAAATTGTTGATGGCAATGACTAAGTGTCTACCTTCTCTTCTCATCTTGGTCACATCATTGTTTCTTTGAAATACTGTTGTTGATTAATTATATTTGAAACTGAACTTAGATGCGCGGGGAGGGGAGATAGAGGCAAACCTGTGGCCGCTCATGGGCGGACCGCGGCCACGGCCATCCCAACAACAGCGGCACTCAAATGTGGGGGCGATTAGGGAAGGAGAGGGATATAGAGGCGCAGGGAGTGGGAGATAGAGGCAAACCTGTGGCCGCTGCCTGTGTGTGGGGATGATAATGCGATCTAGGGGAAGGAGGAGACGACGTCGAGGACGATGGGTGGGGGTCATCGGGCGCAAGCACGATAGGGATCATGGTCGGGGATGATGTTGCGGGCATCATGCGGGGGGCACTAGGTGAGGGCATGGTAACACTTGTGACGCCTACACACCAGCCTTATAGAGTAGTAGGGATCTCCCTCTCCCTCTCAAATTGCCCCCGTGCCTGATCTGGATCTATGACCAGAACTGGAGCAGATCCTCCCACTTGTCGGGTTGCGGGCGATGGAGAAGATGTTGAAGAAGACGAAGGTCTTGGATGGAATGCCTCCCCGTGGCGGGTGATGATGTCGAGGTCTGTTGCTTCGACGACTACGGCGGCAGCCATAGCTCCGTTCCCTCGAACAAATCGTACTGCTCATGAGTATTGGTTCCTCCAACATATGCAAATCCTCCCTCTCTATCGTCGTGTCCATAGTGGAGCTCCCCTTCATCGATAGCCTAACGAGTAGGCACATGAGGGAAGCGCATGGGGTTGGGATGCCCGGCAAGCGGACCAGCGGGACGTGGTTCTCCTCCTCTGTAACACCCCTGGTGTTACTGTAACTAAAACTTGAGCATGGCATCATAAACATTGGCATTGCATATGTTTGACACACCTAGAGTGCATTCACTAGGTAAAATTTTCAAACAAGTTGTATTGTTATAGCATTTTTGTCGGGGACCATAATTAGGGGTACCCCCAAGACTCCTAATCTCAGCCGGTAACCCCCATCAGCATAAAGCTGCAAAGGCCTGATGGGTGCGATTAAGTCAAGGCTCGGTCCACTCAAGGGACACGATCTCGCCTCGTCCGAGCCCAGCATCGGGCAAGGGCAGCCGACCCTGGAGAATTCACGTCTCGCCCGAGGGCCCCCTCAAGCGACGGACACACCTTCGGCTCGCCCGAGGCCCAGTCTTCGCCGAGAAGCAACCTTGGTCGGATCGCCACACCGACCAACCGTATCGCAGGAGCATTTAATGCAAGGATGGCCTGACACCTTATCCTGACGCGCGCCCTTCAGTCAACAGAGCCAAAGTGACCGCAGTCACTTCGCCGCTCCACTGACCGGCCTGACAAGAGGACAACGCCGCCTGCGTCGCTCCGACTACTGTGCCGCTCGACAGAGTGAGGCTGACAACAGCCAAGTCCGGCCTCGGGCGCCATAGGAAGCTCTGCCTCGCCTGACCCCAGGGCTCGGACTCGGCCTCGGCCCCGGAAGACGACGAACTCCGCCTCGCCCGACCCCAGGGCTTGGACTCGGCCTCGACCTCGGAAGACGACGAACTCCGCCTGCCCGACCCCAGGGCTCGGACTCGGCCTCGGCCCCGGAAGACGACGAACTCCGCCTCGCTCGACCCCAGGGCTCGGACTCGGCCTCGGCCTCGAAAGACGACGAACTCTGCCTCGCCCGACCCCAGGGCTCGGACTTGGCCTCGGCCCCGGAAGACGACGAACTCCGCCTCGCCCGACCCCAGGGCTCGGACTCGGCCTCGGCCTCGGAAGACGACGAACTCCGCCTCGCCCGACCCCAGAGCTCGGACTCAGCCTTGGCCTCAGACGATGGTCTCCGTCTCGCCCGACCCGGGGCTCGAACTCGACCTCGGCCTCGGAAGACAGACTCGACCTCGACCTCGGAGGAGCCTCCGCCTCGCCCGACCCAGGGCTCGGACCGACCACGTCACAGGGGGGGGCATCATTATCCTACCCCTAGCTAGCTCAGGGTACGGGGAACAAGACCGGTGTCCCATCTGGCTCGCCCCGGTAAACAAATAATGATGGTGCCCCGCGTGCTCCATGACGACGGCGGCTCTCAGCCCCTTACGGAAGCAAGGAGACGTCAGCAAGGACTCGACAGCCCCGACAGCTGTCCTTCCGCAAGGCTCCAGCGCTCCTCCGACGGCCACGACATCACATGAACAGGGTGCCAAAACCTCTCCGGCTGCCACGACGGCATGTACTTAGGGCACTAGCTCCTCTCTGCTAGACACGTTAGCACACTGCTACATCTCCCATTGTACACCTGGACCCTCTCCTTACGCCTATAAAAGGAAGGCCCAGGGCTCTCTTACGAGAGGGTTGGCCGCGCGGGGAGGACGGGACGGCGCGTGCAGGCCTCTCGCTCCCTCCCACGCGGACGCTTGTAACCCCCTACTGCAAGCGCACCCGACCTGGGCGCAGGACAAACATGAAGGCCGCGGGTTTCCCCTTTACGCATGTCTCCTTGTTTTCCCCCCTTCGTGCTCCGTCTCGTGCCGACCCATCTGGGCTGGGACACGCGGCGACATTTTACTCGTCGGTCCAGGGACCCCCCGGGGTCGAAACGCCGAAAGTTGGCACGCCAGGTAGGGGCCTGCTGCGTGTTGACGAACAACTTCCCGTCAAGCTCCAGATGGGTAGTCTCCAGCAACCTTTCCAGCCCGGGACGGTGCTCCGTTTTGGGAGTCTCGAGTTCATGTCCCTCGACGGCAGCTACGACATGATACTCCTTCCTCCACCGCGCGACAGCGACAATGGCGACCGACGACCCGCCTGCCGGCGGCGGAATCGACGACGTCTTCCCCACGTGGCGGAAGAACAACATTCGGGTTTGTCCCGTCGCCTCCCCCGCCGCCGGAGGAGGAGGCGGGGCAACCAAGGCCAAGCAGGAGGCAGCACCTCGTCGGCTGTCGAGCGAGTCGACGGCGCCGGCGCCCCAACGGGGGACACGTCGAGCGTCGCCCTCGCGTCTGAGACGAAGACGAGCGTCGTTTCCCCGCGACACGCCAACTCCAAGCGGATGGACGACGCCAGCATGCTCGCAAAGGACTTGCTGGGTGTCACCCTCGTACCCGAGACGACGGTGCAGTCTGCCTCTGACGCGACTTCGTCACCGCCCGTCGACCAGGAGGTACCGACCGATTTCCATCTCGTGCCTTTTGGATTCAGCCTTGACCCACCAAGCGACTTCGCTTCGGTGGAAGCCTTCATAGAGGCATGTCCAAACCCTCCGGGGTACGGTATGCGGTCACCCTGGGACCGGCTGACAGCCGTCTCGACCTACGGGCCCTCGGATTCCGAGGAAGATGACGAGCCCGACTTTTGTTGGGATTTCTCCGGACTCGGTAACCCCAGCGCCATGCAGGACTTCATGACCGCATGCGACTACTGCCTTTCCGATTGTTCCGACGGTAGCCGCAGCCTCGGCGACGAGGACTGTGGCCCAAGTCATGAATATTTCCACGTCGATCTAGGGGGTCCCGGCGAAGGCAACCATCTTGGTATACCGGAAAACGGTGATCCCTCTAGGCCTGCGCCTCGTGTTGACATCCTTCAGGAGCTAGTTGTGGTCCCAGTCCCTGTGGGGGGTCAGGACGCACAGCTCGAGCAAATCCGCGAGATGCAGGCCAGGCTCAACGAGGGAGCAGGAACACTTGAGCCGTTCCGGCGGAACATCGGGCAGGAATGGGCAGACCAAGCTCCGGCCGGAGAAGCGCGTCATCTACCCCAGGGCATCCAGCACTGCATCGCCGACGATGTCAGGGCAAGGCCGCCACCGGCTTCCAGTGGGGTCGGCCAGAACCTGGCTGCAGCAGCGATACTTCTCCGCGCGATGCCGGAGCCATCAACCACCGAAGGGCGGCGTATCCAGGGAGAGCTCAAGAATCTCCTGGAGGATGCCGCGGTCCGACGGGCCGAAAGCTCTACCTCCCGAAGGCAGGGGTACCCCTTGGAGCATCGCGCCGCGACTTCCCGATTCATGCGGGAAGCCTCGGTCCACACCGGACGCACGCGCAACACAGCGCCTGCGGCCCCAGGTCGCCTCGGCAACGAGCACCACCACCGCAACCGTCGAACCCACCTCGACGATAGGGTGCGCCGAGGCTACCACCCCAGGCGTGGGGGACGCTACGACAGTGGGGAGGATCGGAGTCCCTCGCCCGAACCACCCGGTCCGCAGGCTTTCAGCCGGGCCATACGACGGGTGCCGTTCCCGACCCGGTTCCAAACCCCGACTACTATCACAAAGTACTCGGGGGAGACGAGGCCGGAACTGTGGCTCGCGGACTACCGGCTGGCCTGCCAACTGGGTGGGACGGACGATGACAACCTCATCATCCGCAACCTCCCCCTGTTCCTCTCCAACACCGCTCGAGCCTGGCTGGAGCATCTGCCTCCGGGGCAGATCTCCAACTGGGACGACCTGGTCCAAGCCTTCGTCGGCAACTTCCAGGGCACGTACATGCGCCCTGGGAACTCATGGGATCTCCGAAGCTGCCGCTAGCAGCTGGGAGAGTCTCTCCGGGACTACATCCGGCGATTCTCGAAGCAGCGCACCGAGCTACCCAACGTCACCGACTCGGATGTCATCGGCGCGTTCCTCGCCGGCACCACCTGCCGCGACCTGGTGAGCAAGCTGGGTCGCAAGACCCCCACCAGGGCGAGCGAGCTGATGGACATCGCCACCAAGTTCGCCTCTGGCTAGGAGGCGGTTGAGGCCATCTTCAGGAAGGACAAGCAGCCCCAGGGCCGCCAGCCGGAAGATGTCCCCGAGGCGTCCGCTCAGCGCGGCACCAAGAAGAAAGGCAAGAAGAAGTCGCAAGCGAAACGCGACGCCGCCAACGCGGACCTTGTCGCCGCCGCTGAGTACAAGAACCCTCGGAAACCTCCCGGAGGCGCCAATCTCTTCAACAAGATGTTCAAGGAGTCGTGCCCCTATCATCAGGGGCCCGTCAAGCACACCCTTGAGGAGTGCGCCATGCTTCGGCGCCACTTTCATAAGGCCGGGCCACCTGCGGAAGGTGGCAGGGCTCACAACAACGATAAGAAGGAGGATCACAAGGCAGGGGAGTTCCCCGAGGTCCATGACTGCTTCATGATCTACGGTGGGCAAGTGGCGAACGCCTCGGCTCGGCACCGCAAGCAAGAGCGTCGGGAGGTCTGCTCGGTAAAGGTGGCGGCGCCAGTCTACCTAGACTGGTCCGACAAGCCCATCACCTTCGACCAGGGCGACCACCCCGACCGCGTGCCGAGCCCGGGGAAATACCCGCTCGTTGTCGACCCCGTCATCGGCAACGTCAGGCTCACCAAGGTCCTCATGGACAAAGGCAGCAGCCTCAACATCATCTACGCAGAGACCCTCGGGCTCCTGCGGATCGATCTATCCTCGGTCTGGGCGGGCGCGACGCCTTTCCACGGGATCATCCCCGGGAAACGCGTCCAGCCCCTCGGAAAACTCGATCTACCCGTCTGCTTCGGGACTCCCTCCAACTTCCAAAGGGAAACCCTCACGTTCGAGGTGGTCGGGTTCCGAGGAACCTACCACGCAGTGCTGGGGAGGCCATGCTACGCCAAGTTCATGGCCGTCCCCGACTACACCTACCTCAAGCTCAAGATGTCGGGCCCCAACGGGGTCATCACCATCGGCCCCACGTACCGACACGCGTACGAATGCGACGTGGAGTGCGTGGAGTACGCCGAGGCCCTCATCGCCGACCTGGAAAGCCTCTCCAAGGAGGCGCCAGACGTGAAGCGCCATGCCAGCAATTTTGAGCCAGCAGAGACGGTCAAATCCGTCCCTCTCGACCCCAGCAACAACGTCTCCAAGTAGGTCCGGATCGGCTCCGAGCTCGATCCCAAATAGGAAGCAGTGCTCGTCGACTTTCTCCGCGTAAATGCCAATGTTTTCGCGTGGAGTCCCTCGGACATGCCTGGCATACCGAGGGAGGTCACCGAGCACTTGCTGGATATCCGAGCTGGAGCCCGACCCGTGGGATTGTAAAGTGGGCGGTGGAAATCATGGGCGAGACAATCTCGTTCGCCCCTCGGAAGGCCATCAAGTCCCAAGTCTTGGCGGACTTTGTGGCTGAATGGGTCGACACCCAGCTTCCAGCGGCTCCGATCCAACCGGAACTCTAGACCATGTTTTTCAACGGGTCGCTGATGAAAACAGGAGCGGGCGCGGGCCTGCTCTTCATCTCACCCCTCGGGAAACACCTCCGCTACGTGCTGCGCCTCCATTTCCCGATGTCCAACAACGTGGCCGAGTACGAGGCTCTGGTTAATGGGTTGCGCATCGCCATCGAGCTAGGGTCCGGCGCCTCGACGCTCGCGGTGACTCGCACTTGTCATCGACCAAGTCATGAAGAACTCCCACTGCCGCGACCCGAAGATGGAAGCCTACTGCGACGAGGTTCGGCGCCTGGAAGACAAGTTCTACGGGCTCGAGCTCAACCACGTCGCCCGACGATACAACAAGATTGTGGACGAGCTGGCTAAGATAGCCTCGGGGCGAACAACGGTTCCCCCGGACGTCTTCTCCCGAGACCTACATCAACCCTCAGTCAAGACCGACGACACGCCCGAGCCCGAGAAGGCCTCGGCCCAGCTCGAGGCACCCTCAGCCCAGCCCGAGGCCCCCTAGGCCCCCCAAGGGTGAGGCACTACGCGTCGAGGAAGAGCGGAGTGGGGTCACGCCTAATCGAAACTGGCAGACCCCATACCTGCAATATCTCCACCGAGGAGAGCTGCCCCTCGACCGAGTCGAAGCTCGGCGACTAGCGCGGCGCGCCAAGTCGTTCGTCTTGCTGGGGGACCGAAAGGAGCTTTACCACCGCAGCCCCTCAGGCATCCTCCAGCGATGCATATCCATCGCCGAAGGCCAGGAGCTCTTACAAGAAATACACTCGGGGGCTTGCGGTCATCACGCAACGCCTCGAGCCCTTGTTGGAAACGCCTTCCGACAAGGTTTCTACTGGCCGACCGCGGTGGCCGACGCCACTAGAATTGTTCGCACCTGCCAAGGGTGCCAATTCTACGCAAGGCAGACCCACCTGCCCGCTCAGGCTCTGCAGACGATACCCATCACCTGGTCGTTTGCTGTGTGGGGTCTGGACCTCGTCGGCCCCTTGCAGAAGGCACCCGGGGGCTACACGCATCTGCTGGTCGCCATCGACAAATTCTCCAAGTGGATCGAGGTCCGGCCCCTAAACAGCATCAGGTCCGAACAGGCGGTGGCATTCTTCACCAACATCATCCATCGCTTCGGGGTCCCGAACTCCATCATCACCGACAACGGCACCCAGTTCACTGGCAAAAAGTTCCTGGACTTCTGTGAGGATCACCACATCCGGGTGGACTAGGCCGCCGTGGCTCACCCCATGACGAATGGGCAAGTAGAGCGTGCCAACGACATGATTCTGCAAGGACTCAAGCCACGGATCTACAACGACCTCAACAAGTTCGGCAAGCGATGGATGAAGGAGCTCCCCTCGGTGGTCTGGAGTCTGAGGACGACACCGAGCCGAGCCACGGGCTTCACACCATTCTTTCTAGTCTATGGGGCCGAGGCCATCTTGCCCACAAACTTAGAATACGGTTCCCCGAGGGCGAGAGCCTACGACGACCAAAGCAATCGAACTAACCGAGAAGACTCACTGGACCAGCTGGAGGAGGCTCGGGACGTGGCCTTACTACACTCGGCGCGGTATCAGCAGTCCTTGCGACGCTACCACGCCCGAGGGGTTCGGTCCCGAGACCTCCAGGTGGGCGACTTGGTACTTCGGTTGCGACAAGACGCCCGAGGGCGGCACAAGCTCATGCCTCCCTAGGAAGGGCCGCTCGTCATCGCCATGGTTCTGAAGCCCGGGACATACAAGCTGGCCAACAGTCAAGGCGAGGTCTACAGCAACGCTTGGAACATCCGACAGCTACGTCGCTTCTACCCTTAAAATGCTTTCAAGTCGTTCGTACACCTCGTCCACACACAAAGTCTAACCATCAAGGAAGGGTCAGCCTTGCCTCGGCAAAGCCTGACCCTCCCTCGGGGGCTAGAAGGGGGGAACCCCCTCTGTGTCAAAATTTTCCTCGAAAAAAGTCTTCCATCAAAAAGGCTTTCGCGTCTTCCGGCTATGTCAGTAACAGAACCCCAAGAAACGAATAAGGGTGCATGTAAGTGGCAAGGCCGACCGAGCCGAGGGACCCCTACGCCTCTTGGATACGGATACCTCACTCGTCGCCTACCACGAAAAATGACTCTTACTTGGGCAAGCTACCCTGCTACTGACGAACGGGTCTGGATACGCAAAACGGAAGGAAAAGAAACACAACCTTATATTACGATAATAAGGTGTTCGGGCCTCGGCGGCCACAAAAGACACATATGCATTCAAAGAAAACTGCTCCAGCAGAAGCAGGCGTCGCCCGGAGAAGGAGCCGCGCCCTCGGCTTTGTCCCCACCCTCGGTAAGATCCGCCCCGGCCTCGGACGACGGCGCAAGCGGGAGGATCTCTGCCTCGAAGGTGGTTGCCAGCACCACGCTTGGGCCCGCGGCGGCCGCGTCGAGCCTCTGGACTTCGGCCAGGGCGGCTTCATCTTCGTCGGGGAGGCAATACCCCTCGCTGACCCGCTCCAGATCCACGTCATAGTGGGAAGCGAGCACGGCGAAGGCCCGCCTGACGCCGTGATGCAGCGCCTCGCGGAGTCTGCCACGCGCATGGTCACCCAAGGCCTGCAGGCGACTTTGAGGGGAGCTTCCCGAGGGGACGTCGTCAAAGCCAAAGACCCAGCAGAAGGCCGAGATGGCCTCGGACATGGCCGCGTGGTCGGCCTCCCTCTGCTCGGCCGCCTGAGCAAGCGCCTTGGCGGACTTATCAAGGGCAGACTCGAGCTCTGCGAACAGCCAAAGCGGAAGACTTCAAACACGAGTTGAGGAACGAAGCTGAATCGAAATCTTAAAACAGCCAAGACATACCTTCGGCTCGGGCACGCTGCTACGAGGATGCGGCTTGGGCCACGGCTAGGTCTGCTGCAAGGATTCCGGCCCGAGCAGACGCCTCGGCTAACTGGACTCCAAGAGCCTCAGCCCGACTTTCGGCCTCGGCGGCCCGGCCCCGGGATTGGTCCCGCTCGCCGGTGACCTGGTCAAGCTCCGACTGCTGCCGCTGCGCCTCTGCGCGTGCCGCTGCTGCCTCTGCTCCCAGATCGACACAGAGCAACCGAAGGTCCGCCACCTCGGCGCTCTATTGGGAGAGGCGCGCGGTAGTCCTGGCAAGCGTCGTCCTCAGGGACCGCAGCGAACCCCAGACATCGACCTCGCGGTGGATGAACGATGACTTGGCGGCGCTCAGATCCATCAGATCCTGAGAGAAGGAAGCGGGGCATCACAAAGAACGCCTTAATCACGTGAAAGGTATGCCTGAAATCATTACCTGGAGGATCTTGGGGACGTCCCTGCAAAGGACCTCCAAGGTCGACCGGAGCGACCCCACCGTTGCCTCGGCACACTCACGAAGCCCGTCCCAAGACTGCTCCTCCCGCTCGTCGTCAAGAATGAAGAGGGGATCCGAGGCCCCACGGGTCCGGAACCGAAGCAACTGGCGCCGCCCGTCGGAACTGCGCCGCGCAGGGACAAGGCTGCCGCTCGACGGGACGGGTCGCGGGTCCGCGCCCCCTCCTCCGAGACACCAAGTGGCGACGCCTCGGCCATCTCAGCATCGGCGGCGACGGGTGGCTCCACGGCCAGAACAGCAACGGCCTCGGCAGCAGCCGGCGCCACCGCCGACAGCATGTCTGGTGGGCCCGAGGCCACGGCCGCGCCGGCAGCCTCCCCCAGCGCGACGGCCGCCTCGACAGAGGAGTTAGCCTCAGGAGCTCGCCCCACGGCAACTGGTGCCGCCTGAGCCCCCCGCTGTGGGGCGTCTTGCGAGGAGGTCAGCTGGCCGGCGAGGCCCGACGCGGCACTAGCTACAGAAGCCGACGCCGTCTTGAGGACCTTCCGGGGAGCCAGACCGGTCGAACCGTGCCTCCGCTTGCTAAGGAGAAAAGGAAAATCAGGATCGGGACATACGAAGAAGGAGCCAGGACGAAGACAACCTAAGATACTTACCCACTCCGAGCCATGATCAATTGTGCATGTGGGGAGGTCTCTCGAACCTCGATCCCCGAGGGTACCACCGAGGCCTGCCCCGCTGCCGGCTTCGGTACCGTCCTCGCCTTGGGCGCCCGAGGCACCCGAGGGACGGACTGCCCAGAAGCAGCCACGACGACCCGAGGATCGCCCTCCTGTGCAGTCGGCACGGGCGACGGTTCTCGGGGAACAGGCAGCTCGGCCTGACTCCCCGGGGTCACCTCAACTACCTCGGCCGAGGGGTCAAGTACCCCCTCGGTCTGCCCCTGCTCTTCGGACCGGGACCCCGACGTCCCGGCCCCAGATACCGATGGCACCAGCCCACTCGGGGGCTGGCTTGACAACCCCTGGCCCAGCCTCAGATCCGGGCTGAGGCCAAGGCAGGCAGCCATATCGTCGTCTTCATCATCGTCTTCATCATCGTCGTCGTCATCAGGCGTCTCCGGCAACGGCTCCCTCGGGAGCCCATCCCTCTCCTGTCGACGACGGAGCCTTTCCAAGGCCTCCCGAGCCCGCGTCCGCTCGCGGGCCCGGGCCTTCTTCGCGTCCTTCTTCTCCTTCCTCTTCTCCGCGGCGACCCTCCGCGCAGCTCGGTCCACCGCGTCCTCCGGGACTGGTGGCAGGGAAGGCTTGTGATGCCCTACCTCCTGGAGACAGACGAAAAGTCTCGGCTATGAGAACCAAGGGCAATCCGACGCAAGAAGAAAGAAGGAGCGGACACTCACCAGGGACACACACCCGCGGTCGGAACGCATCAAGGGCTGGGAGAGGGTGCCGGCGTCCGGTTTCCCCAACGTGTCGGCTACCCGCCTGTGGAGGTCGTCGATGGGAAGGGGATCCGAGGACATCCGCAAACCCTCCAAGTCGGCCCTCGGCGTCATCTCCCAAAGCGGCAGTCGCCGCTCCGTCAAGGGAAGCACCCTCCAGCGATGAATGGCGGCAACCACCCCCGCAGCGGTGAGCCCTCCTTTCCGCAGCTCCTCCAGGGCCTTCAGAAGGGGCTGGAGATTCTTCTGTCTGTCGTGCGGGGCCCCGTAGCGCCAGTTATCGGCGGCGGCAGTCACCACTCGCTAAGAAAACGACGGGAGCCTCCCGTCGTCATTTCGGAGATAGAACCACCGGCGCTGCCACCCTTTGTTCGAAGACGCGAGGATGACGGGGATGTACTGCGGCGCCCGCGCCTGCCTCAGCTGGAGGATGCAGCCACCAGCCCGCACTGCCATGCAGACCCTTCTCTCCTCCGTCGGCGAGGCAAAAAGCTCCGCGGAGAAGAGATGGGTCCACAGGTCCCAGTGAGGGTCAATCCCCAAGTACCCTTCACAAACCGCCGCGAAGATGGCGGCTTGCGAGATGGAGTTGGGACTGAGGTTGTGCAGCTCCACCTCGTAGACATGCAGAATCGCCCGCATAAAACGACTTGCCGGCACTCCGAACCCCCGCTCGTGAAAGGAGATGAAGCTCACGACATACCCCGACGGTGGGGATGGGGCGGCTCCGCTCGGAGGGGCCATCCACTCCGGCTGCGAGTCACTGGAGAGAGGGCGAAGCAAACCCTCAGCAACAAGGGCCTCCAGGTCATCTGCCGTGACGGTGGAGAAAGGCCACGGGTCGCGCGGCGAAACAATGGTCACCCGGTCAGCCATCACTAAGCAGAAGAGGTGGCGGCGGAGAGGACGAGGTGCACGGTTTCCTTTCTCTGGCTATTCCCTCGGGTTGCGAAAACCTAAGTGGGAGGTGAGCAGCAGAGTAGAAAACCGCCACCGGTCCCTCTCTCGAATATATGAAGGCCCAGGCAAGACCCATACAACACTTCGCCCGAACCTGCCGCGAGATTCAAAACTCAAAGCAAGACGCCTGTTCCTCGAACGGCTCGCGCACGCGCAACGGCTGCCCCACGAACCACTCGTCCCGTCGCATTAACTCTGCGGCAAGACAGGCGGCACCTTTGGTAGGCGAAGCAGGCGACACTTCACTTCCGACGTAATGACCGTGTCAAAAAAGGTGTGCCATGTCGTTCGATTTCGTATCCTTTCCCTTTTCCTCTTTCTCTCTCTTACAACAGGGACCGGGAAAGGGGGTACCCCGAAAGGGATCCTTCTCCGCGAAGGAAACGGGCCCCGAGCCCCCCTACTGATCAGAGGTTCGAAGGCTGGCCCCTCGGAAGGGCTCAACAGCCGCCTCAGAGCACTCGGGCTC
The DNA here is from genome assembly GCF_902167145.1 of Zea mays. Lineage (NCBI taxonomy): Eukaryota > Viridiplantae > Streptophyta > Magnoliopsida > Poales > Poaceae > Zea > Zea mays. The sequence goes on from NC_050098.1 coordinate 60,600,274, forward strand.
CGCGCCCACTACTGGTCAGAGGTTCGAAGACTGGCCCCTCGGAAGGGTTCAACGGTCGCCTCAGGCCACTCGGGCTCCGCGCCCACTACTGATCAGGGGTTCGTAGGCTGGCCCCCGAAGGGTTCGACAGCCGCCTCAGACGCAGAGCGAGGGATGACCCTGGGTACGTTTGATACATAACCAAGGCTCGGGATATGCTCCCGAGGTACCCTAGGACATTTCCGAGACCAACGGGAACGATTTTGTAACGGAATCCCACCATAGGGAGGCATCGAGCCCTCGGACCCCGTCAAAAGGGGACCGGGTCCGGCAAATCACCCGCAGGTACTTTTGGAGCGCGCCTCCGGGCCACTAGCCGACCCCTAACAAATGGGGCACGGGCGTCCACTCGGATTACCCGTTAGCAACTCACTGGAGACACCATGTTCGGCGCCCTCCGAGGGCAACATGGCGCTTTCCCCCCTCCTCCTTGCGGAAAGGCGACGCAGGGGCGTATGTAAAAAAGTCGAGTCTGTCCTTGACCGTCCTCTCGCTCTGTGCGGAGGCTCGGGGGCTGCTCTCGCAAACCCGGCTCCGGCCAAACCGTTGACAACGTCAACATACCAGCCCGAGAACTTGGGACTCGACTGTGCACCCGGGCTACGACCAGTTCACATGAGGGAACAACCAGACCGGCCGAAGCATTACGAAACGCGCTAAGACCTCGAAGGAGTCAAACCACTCCTCCGAGGCCTTGGGGGCTACACCCGGCGGGTGTGCTCGCGCGCACCCACCGGAACGAAACGCAACCAAGAAAGGCCGGTCCCCTTGCAAAAAAGTGCGACAAAAGCCTCCAAGCGAGTATTAACACTCCCTTCGAGGCTCGGGGGCTACTGTCGGGGACCATAATTAGGGGTACCCCCAAGACTGCTAATCTCAGCTGGTAACCCCCATCAGCACAAAGCTGCAAAGGCCTGATGTGTGCGATTAAGTCAAGGCTCGGTCCACTCAAGGGACACGATCTCGCCTCGCCTGAGCCCAGCCTCGGGCAAGGGCAGCCGACCTCAGAGAATTCGCGTCTCGCCCGAGGGCCCCCTCAAGCGACGGACACACCTTCGGCTCGCCCGAGGCCCAGTCTTCGCCGAGAAGCAACCTTGGCCAGATTGCCACACCGACCGACCGTATCGCAGGAGCATTTAATGCAAGGATGGCCTGACACCTTATCCTGACGCGTGCCCTTCAGTCAACAGAGCCGAAGTGACCGCAGTCACTTCGCCGCTCCACTGACCGGCCTGACAAGAGGACAGCGCCGCCTGCGTCGCTCCGACTGCTATGCCGCTCGACAGAGTGAGGCTGACAGCAGCCAAGTCCGGCCTCGGGCGCCATAGGAAGCTCCGCCTCGCCCGACCCCAGGGCTCGGACTCGGCCTCGGCCCCGGAAGACAACGAACTCCGCCTCGCCTGACCCCAGGGCTCGGACTGGGCCTCGGCCTCGGAAGACGACGAACTCCGCTGTGACACCCCAGGTGTCTATTTCGCGTTATGTCGGGAGATTAATCCTAATCTCGGATGCTCAGTGAAAATTTCTATTTCTCGCTCGCGTATGCCTCTGATTATCCCGACTATTCGTACACAGTTCACCGAATTCGGAGTTAATCGATCGCGAGAAACAGCCAATTTCGGAGTGTATGAAAACTTTTAATTCTCGGAACTCATGCAGACTCAAAGATCATTCTCGAATTTTAAATCTCATCTGAAGCTCTTTAAATCAAACTCTCGACGACTGTTATCTGATCTGAGCCCGAATCTAATTCCTGAACTTCGATCAATGTCCGACTATTTTAATCCGAGTCCGTCCTCTCAAACGGAATGCTCAACATGTCGTCCTCTAATTAATTCTTACTCGACTCGGCCAAATATCTCATGTCCGAACTGAACTCAAAACCCCGTATCGACAACGATTTTAAAATATCACAAATCACCTTCTCCGACTAAAAATCCGAAAGCCGGTCATATCCCGGGACGAATTATTTTCGAATCATGCGCGAGAAATTATTTTCGAGCGAAATCAAATCCAACTCTCGGCCAAATTAATCGCTCAATCGTCCGTTCGCCGAAATTCTAATTCGCTCTGTTCTCCGTAGAAACGGATTTCGCAGAAGCATTTTTATTCCGGAAATAATTTAACCCAACCCGATTTCGTTTTGGGCCAAGCCCATTCCAGCCCATTAGGCCCACTAAGGAACCCTAGCCCATGTCTATAAATAGGAACTCTCTCCCCTTGCCCTTGGCAATTTTCCATTCCCACCCCTCAAAAATTCCAGCCGCCAGCTCCTTCCTCCCTGCTCCACGGCAGCAGCTGCCAGCGCGCAGGAAGCTGGGCCAGCGGCCATGGCGCCTCCCTCTGCTCCACGGCCTAGCCATGGTGGCCGCCGTGCACTCTGCTCCTCCTTCGCACAGCAAGGCGCCCTGCGACGCCCTCATTTCCTGCCTGCCCCGCGCCCCTGCTGTCTCCTCCAATGGAGCATGGCGCAAGGTACAGCCATCTCTGGTTCGGCCGCAGCGTTGCAGGCTCGGCCACCATGGCGCCCTCCTCCCTGGCGCTCGCTCCCTGCAGGAGAACAGGCCGGCTTCTCATCCCCTCCCCCTTCTTCTTCCTCTGCCCAGCGCTCCCTCTTCTCCCCGGCATTCAGAGCAGGGAGCTCGACGCCCCTATGCAGCCCACACCTTCTTCCTCCCGTGGCCGGGCCTCTACCCTTGTGCTCGGCTCCTCCCCTCCCATGGCACCTCCACCTACCAGCTTCGCCCAGCCGCTATGGCGCCCAAGCTCTCAGCTCCCTCCCTCTCCAATGCAGCAGCACGTGAGCAGCGCCTCTCCCTGCGCTCAGCCTCCCCAACTCGGCGCCCTTGCTGCAGGCGAGCAGCAGCTCCCTATCCATGGCGCCACTGCAATATTCCCCTTCCTCCCCCTCGGCCAGCCATGGCGCAGCGCCTCTGATCCTTCATCCTCGCACCGCAGCAGCCGAGCTCGCCCCACCTCTCCTCGCAGGCGCAGCCCTCTCCCATGGCGCGCTGCAGCAGATGCCGCGGAGCATTCCCTCCATGCCTTGCGACTCGGTTTCCTTCCTGTGTGTGTGCTGCTGCGCCTGCGCCGTTGATGCTTGCTAGGCGCTCGACAAAATGCGCAGCAGCCCCAACGTCTCCGCGCGGCTCGCTGCTTTTTGCTGCGCAGTGAACAGCACGCCATCGACGCTCGTCGGGTGTTTGCTGTTTTTGCGCAGTGAACAACACGCCATCGACGCTCGTCGAGTGTTTGCTGTTTTTGCGTAGCCCCAACATCATCGTCGTTCACCCCGGTGAGACCGCGACGCTCCTTGTTCGATTCCGTATTGACGTTATTTTCCTATGATTAATTATGTATGTGTGCTGCTTTGTTTTATTTTTGTGGAGGAGAGAAACCCCGTGTTTGCGTGAAGGAGGCAAGTCGTTCAACGCTCGTCGATGTGCGAAGCTATGCACAAATCGGAATCACCGTCGTCCTTACAAACACCGATTGGGTTTGTTTATGGTGAGCCGATGTATGTCGCTCTCGGTCGACTCGATTAGTTATTTTGAATGGATGTGTGTAAAATGTTTCGGTTATGCGCATTGGTAGGATCGCGTTTGCGATTGGAGAACAAGAGGTTCGATGCGTGCGATTTGTAGTTGTCCAATTATGTTTTGGTCGATGTGGTGCATGTTTAAAAATTGTGTTGATATGGATTGAATTTTGCGTAGAGAAGAAAACGAAGAAGAAAGGGACTCGGCTGTTTTTATATCTTGGTAGGAAAAATATGCGATGCGTTGTTTGAGGCGAAAAACTAAGTTACAAAATGCGGCTTTTGTTTTGGGAAATGTATTGATATGTGGTTATGCGAAAAGTGTAATTGTTTTATGCAATGTGATGGAAATTCATGATTATATAGGGAGTATATTTATTGATGTGACGAGTAGTTAGAAAATGCTAGTTGCGTAGAGGATGAATTATTAAAACATGAGTGTCGGAGTTCATATATTAGTGGTCGCGCCACATTGGTTGAAGTGTCTCGAGTGCACGCCACAACATGGTTGTATGCGAGGCAAGGTTGTGCGCATGATGAGTTTAGTAAGAATCCATCGGGGTCACTAGTGTTAAGTTGAGGTTGATTTGCGCGTGGAAAGTGACAGTGTGTTTAATACTTAGAACTCTTGGTTGATAGTAGAAATTGTTTTGGCTTATGTAGAGAGGTGATGACATGCCGTAAGTAGTCATCACTTCCTCTATAATTATAAGTCGAGTCTTTACACGTTAGGCGTTCCTTAAATTGTGCTTCACAAATAAGTGTATGCTTGTGTTTATGACTTGAATAGATGTTTTTGAGTAAACTAATAAGTTCCTAAAGCAATTATGTGTAAGGTGTTTATAGTGACACTTTATCCTGAAAGGTGTTAAGTCTGTGCATAAATAAGAGATAAGTGTACTTGTGTAGTGTGGATTGATTTTGAGTACATATGTCGCAAGAAATGGATTAGTGCGCATATAGGAGACGAATGTGTGTGATGAAATGGTGACATGCCTTCGTATTCATCATGTCGTCTGTTTGGTGACTTAGCCGAGAGTCGTGAAGAAATGTCGCTTACCTATGTGTTAATATTGCCCCTCTGCAACTCTGTATAATTGCCATGTGAAGTATGATTGGATTAGTCTATGGTTGCGATGTGTGGTGAAGTGATGGCATGACTACGTAGCCGTCACGTCACCTATTATGTGACTATGTTAAGTGTGTCTTGATCTAAGTTAGAGTAAGTCAAGTCTCTAAAACGCGGAAATTCTTGAATTGTATAGAAGCTGAATTTTAGTAATTGCTGTTTTGGGCTGCACGCGCTGTTTTTGTCGTGCGGTATGTTTTATGAACTAAATTGTGTTTTCTGTAGATATGTGCTATAGAAAAGTGGTAGATAACTTTATTATCTTGCTGGTGTTAAAATTTGACAGGCATAAGTTTGATCGTTTAGGAGTTATGATTTTTACAAATTCAGTAACCGAATCTGTCCAATTTCTGTACAGATTTCAGAGACTGTACTGTTTGCTTAAGTTGATGTTTGAATCAGTCCTTGTAGATTATAAGAAAGTTGTAGATGTTTTTCTTATCTTGCTTGTGTTAAAATTTCATAACTAAAGGCCTGACGGTTTAAGAGTTATGAATTTTACCACTTGGTTGCTGTGTTCTGTCCTCTGTCAGAACAGATTTCGAAAACTATAATGTTTGGGTTGATTAAACCTGGAATCACTTCTTAGTGATTATAAAAGTTATGTAGTGCTTTTGCCAAGCTTTCCAAAAAGTCTTGGATCACTCTTTTTGGTAGTCTGAAGGTTAAGTTATGGATGTTTGAAGTCTGAAGACTGAATCTGTCCAATTCTGGACAGCAAAGCCTTCTAGTGTATTTTATCCTTAGTTAACTATTGAATCACCTTAAGATGTTTATAAGTGATATGTAGACAATTTTATTACCTTTCCAGAAAGTCTAGGATCACCTTGTTTGGATGCCTGAATCTTCAGTTATGAATTTTTAAAGTCATAAGTCTGAATCTGTCCAAATCTGGACAGCGCTGTTGTATTAGCACGTTTTGACCTTGCTAAGTGTTGAATCATGTTGTGATGAAAATACCAAAGTTGTAGTTCACTTTTTAAGCTTTCCAGAAAGTCCTAGTTTGATATTTTTGGACTAATAATTAAAGAGTTATGATTAAAACAAGCGACTGCTGTATTGCTGTCCAAAAATTCTGCTTGTGCTTATTTAGTGTTAGTTCACCCTTTTGGCTAAAAATGGTTGGTTAGCACTAAATAAATGTAGATTTGCCATGACTAAGCTTAGTACTGCACGTGTGTCATGTTTTGTATGTTTCTTGCTGTAGTTGATTGTGATATAGAATTTACATAGCCGTTGATGCCTATGTCATCGGTTAAACTTGTGTTGGATGCTTTTGTGTGATAAATAGAAGAACTAATGAAAAGCCGTAGCAAATTAAATAAACGCTTGTACTTATGGGGTCGTATTTGTGTTGCGTAAGTATATGAAATGTTGTCATCTTTTAGTGGTGTTAACATTGTGCGCTCGATGATAGGTAGTTAGCTAACGCTCATGTGTGTGGTTGCTTGGGATGTCTCGCTACTTAGTGTTTAATTCACCAGCGTGTACTTAAAGTATCTTGTGCTATTTCATTATATTCATACATATGCATCTTGCACCTCATATAGGACCGAGAGATGATGATCGAGCCAGTGATGTGGTGCCAACCACAAGATGCAGTTGGTGGACGATCCAAGGAAGAATGGACTTAACCAGTGGATGCTCGCCAAGCGAGTGCCTCCCCCAGCAAACACTATCTAAGTGTTAAACTAAAGGCAAGCCCCGGCTTATGCATAACCGTTTATATATGCTATTTTACTACACTTAATGTTTGTAGGCTTGTACTGTGCACTTAAGTGTAGGAGTTGTCTGAAACCCTAGTTGCATGAACTCAGGATTCCTTTGAGATGGATACTAGTATGCTAGGTCGAGTAGCTGCTTTAATAATTAGGGATCTCGGTAGAAGTCGAGTGATTTTTCTAGCACTCGCGCGAGGTCAGGAATTGATTGTATCCACTTTGATAACAGAATGATGATGGTCTGTGGACACGGATCCATGGGGATGCGTGGTCTACGAGATGAAATTGGAATAAGGATTAACGTGCGGATACCTGTGTCAAGCGTTTGAACGTACTAAACATATGCCGAGAAATATGGTAAACCGGTAAGCCTAGTACCTGATTGAACCTGGCAGCAGATTGCCCTCCTCACGCGACCTGAGACGAGGTCTCCCATTCCGGTTATGGTGGGTACAAGTGCGGTCACTGCACGACGGCCAGTCGGGGTCAGTGAGGCATTGTACGCCAAGGCGGTGAGCCCCTCTCTGCTGACAGGGAATCGATGGGGACGGTTGATGTGTGTGGGGACGGAGTGCCTCGCCACGTCGTGTGTTTAGGTTTACCTTGCAAGGATAAAAACTCGATTCGAATCGTCTGCTTCTCGCAGCTAATGAGACTGCTTGATCCATTGTACTGCATTGAGTAACAAGTGGAAATGAGGTGACTGAGAAAAGATGTTGATTGGTAAAAATGTTTGATACCATGTATGATTAGCTAGGTACACATCTAGTCTAAAGGATTCTACTAAAACTTGAAAAGCTAAAACTTGTTTTTAGACTCAGCTAGTGCTTTTGGCAAACCAAACCCCTCAGCCAAACAGCTGCATGTCTAGAGGTAGAGGAGTAGACTCCTCACACCGGGTAAGTCTAGCTGAGTATTAGTATACTCAGCCTTGCTTGTGGCACCATTTTTGCAGGTACCTCCTTGCTTTAGTTGATGGTGTGACTTGGCCTCCATCCCTGCCACCGGGATAGATGGTCGAGTGGGTTACTGCTTCCGCAGGAGAGGACCAGGAGGAGTAGCGTGGCCAGGCTTCGCCATGTTACTCGGTTTTCTCCGTTAGTTATTTCCGCTGCATTAAAATTTATGATTATTATTTCTGAAACTCCGATAATGTAATCACTAATGATACTTATTAAATTTGTGGTATTATGTTTTATTGTATTTCTCTGTGCCTCACCTTCGAGTGAGCTAGTGGTATTCGATCCTGGATAAGTGGCCTTGTCGGACTAGATCCGAGGGACTGACGGGTTATTCCGGTTTAAGTGTGTTGCTGCCCTTGCGGGTGTAACTTGGGCACTTAAGCTGGAATAATTCGGGCGGTTCCGCCGACTCGCCCGACCCCAGGGCTCAGACTCGGCCTCAGCCCCGGAAGACGACGAACTCCGCCTCGCCCGACCCCAGGGCTCGGACTCAGCCTCGGCCTCGGAAGACGACGAACTCCGCCTCGCCCGACCCCAGGGCTCGGACTCGGCCTCGTCCCCGGAATACGACGAACTCCGCCTCGCCCGACCCCAGGGCTCGGACTCAGCCTTGGCCTCAGACGATGGTCTCTGTCTCGCCCGACCCGGGGCTCGGACTCGACCTCGGCCTCGGAAGACAGACTCGACCTCGACCTCGGAGGAGCCTCCGCCTTGCCCGACCCAGGGCTCGGACCGACCACGTCACAGGGGGGCCATCATTATCCTACCCCTAGCTAGCTCAGGCTACGGGGAACAAGACCGGCGTCCCATCTGGCTCGCCCCAGTAAACAAATAATGATGGCGCCCCGTGTGCTCCATGACGACGGCGGCTCTCAGCCCCTTACGGAAGCTAGGAGACGTCAGCAAGGACTCGACAGCCCCGACAGCTGTCCTTCCTCAAGGCTCCAGCGCTCCTCCGACGGCCACGACATCACATGAACAGGGTGCCAAAACCTCTCCGGCTGCCACGACGACATGTACTTAGGGCACTAGCTCGTCTCTGCTAGACACGTTAGCACACTGCTACATCTCCCATTGTACACCTGAACCCTCTCCTTACGCCTATAAAAGGAAGGCCCAGAGCTCTCTTACGAGAGGGTTGGCCGCGCGAGGAGGACGGGATGTCGCGTGCAGGCCTCTCGCTCCCTCCCACGTGGACGCTTGTAACCCCCTACTGCAAACGCACCCGACCTGGGCACAGGACAAACACGAAGGCCGCGGGTTTCCCCTTTACGCCTGTCTCCTTGTTTTCCCCCTTCGTGCTCCATCTCGCGCCGACCCATCTGGGCTGGGACACGCGGTGACAATTTACTCGTCGGTCCAGGGACCCCCCGGGGTCGAAACGCCGACAATTTTGCAAATAGAACCCTGGATAGGAAACTTAACCCTAAATAGGGATTAAAGGGGTAAAACATAACCCAAATTGAGAAAACCTAAAAGCTTTAGGGGAATAGTCATAAAATGTTCCCAAGAATGAATTTGAATCACATTTATACCCCTGAGATACCAAAAACCCCCATTGGAACCCTGGAAAACCCTAAGTCCAAACCCTAGGGGCCTATGTGCAAAAACAGTGCACATTTGGACTAAAGTGTAAAAACTATAATGTTAAAACATATAAAGTCATTTGGTTCACAAATGTGTGGACTTGTAAGCCAAATAGTGGATTTTGGACTTAATTGCAAAATGGACCTCAATTGAGTTCTATACTAAGTCTGAAATTCAGTGTTGAAGGCTCAACTTTGGAGCTTTGCATCTTTCAAACTCTAGGGTTTTTGCCCTAGGTCACCACATCAAAGTTGTAGACCAATCATAGGAGAACAACTTTGCTTAAGAATGTGAGCTCAGTTGTTAAGAAGAATTTAGAGATAATTAAGTCTAAAGTTGGACTGTCAGGTTACTAAGGTCTGAATTTTCAGACAGACAGTGCAATCACTACAACTTTGAGCATAAATTCAACTATGATCCAGCAAGAATCTGCCCATGGTTGCTGTGACAAACTTGTAGCTGATCTATAGCTCTACAATTTTGCTGCAGAGCATGGAGTATGTTACCATTGAAAATTGAGAGAAAATCGTGCTCCAAGTCGCTCTATCAGTTCATCTGATGGGTGCTCCCCATGGTAAAGTATCCCGATGGATCAGATCGCCAGTGCGACTGTCCTCACCGCCGGTGACTTGCCACCGCGATTCGTGCCATTGTCGTCGTGATTTGTGCTCGGCTGGTTTGGATAACGCTCAGGGTCACACAAGTATCCCCGCCGTGGATAAACTCCAGCCGATAAAGAATTCCGGCCACCGTACCGTGTTCACCGCGGTGGAACCGATAAGAACGCCGGTGAACCACCGCTTCTCGGCCTTGCGCCGCGTGAGTCTGCCTTTCCACCGCGTCGCCATGACTCTCTGTGGCCATCCCATCGTCGCCGGTGAGGTCGCCACGACGATAGCCACGGGTTCATGCGCGCCAATAACTCCTGCCCTTTCCGACCGCCACGCGTCCCCATTAAAATTCCTGGCCACCGCCGTTGAGCCCTATAAATTGAAGCCCCCACCAGCCCCGCAAGATCGTCACCCACCCAGCCACCGAGAATCGTTAGCAATCGTTCGCCAGAGCTCGTGAATTTCGAACTTCCCCCAATTTCGGTCTCCGCCGCCGTGAACCACACCCTGCCGTGGCCAGCCATCCACAGGTCAGTACCTGTCCCCTGCTTCCTCGTTTGAGCAATCTCATAGCTCTGTGATGCTTGCCGAACCACCAATTTGGACTGCGGGCTCACCAATCGCCGGGAACACACTCCCCTGTCCGCATGGTTCTCGGTCGCCGTGGCCAGAGCTAGTTAGTTAGTCGTTGATGAAATTGGGTTGGGGGAATGGATCGGGGAGGGTTCAATTGGGTGTTAGTCGCTCGGAGACCCTAGTCATTGCCCCATTCGGCCGGTACAGGTGCTCGCCGGAGCTTCCCCGCGCTCGACGCCGTCGTGGACTTCAAACCGAGAATGGATAGGAGTGCGGGGGTCTTTTTGTAAACGGTCAGTGACTCTGTTAAACAGTGAGAGAACCTGTTTTCGGTTAGTAAAAACTCCGAGGTCCTTTCTGTAAAGACGCCATCGCTGCCGCGGGCACGCGCGCGCGTTTTTCCTTTGGGTTGGGCCGCCTGGGCTAGAACCGGCCCAATACTATTTGATCTTTTTCTTTTTCAGTAGAGCTTTGGAAATCTGTTATAAATTGTAGAAAAATCCTAAAATTGTGAAACCAATTTTCCTAGACTTCTTATTTTCCATAGTATTTAATAAAAATAGTTTCATGATTTTTAGATTAAATAAGGAATTTTGAGTATTTAAAATAGCTTAAACTATTGGTTCTGGATTTTTAGAAAATAAATGGTAATCCCAAAATTGCCCAAATTTTTTATATGAGCTCTACACATTATTTAGAAGCCTTGGGTAGAGTTTGGTGTGATTTGGACCTTGTTTGATACTTAGAACCCAAAATCCGCACCCCTGCCCTTTGAATTCCTTTACTGACTCCGGAAACCCTAAGTTCTCGGAGTTCCGTGAAGGAAAGTTGTATTCAAGACTTAGATAATAAATTCTTATTATCTTTGCACTCTCATGAGCATTACATGGCATTCATTCTTATATATGTATATATATGGTTGTGTTTAGAAAACGAAGAAGAAATCGAAGTAACCGAAGAGAAGACACCACCACCTTCGGAATCTCAGGCCGGAAATTGTTTCTACTTTGATATTTGCGGATCCGAGCCTGACTCACCTACTAACGAAGGCAAGCCCCGGTGCATTTGCCACCTTCCTTGATGTTTTTAAAATCTTTCTCACTTGATTGCTGCATTAGGTGATAGGAGTTGAATGCTTAAACAATTCCTGCATTACCTTCCTTGAACTTGATTACCTTCCTTGATCACCCGTTTTACAAAAGATTTTGATGCTTAGCCTTGCTTTAGAAAAACAAAATGTTTTGTTTTTACAAAAGATGATGTGGCAAAAGTGGGTGGGATGTTTTCGAAAATAAAATTTGATGGTGGATCCATCAGGGCCTTGATGGGTTCAACATCGAAAAAGATGTACCTCTGCCAGGTACCAAACTTTGGGTTTGAAATGATTAAGCTGAGACCGGGCGGGTGACTTGCATGAGAAAGGAGTCTCGGTGTAGTGTCTCCGTCTGAGTCGATTAAGGACCGTCTCGATGTAGGCCTGCTGACCGGGGAACCTTTAACTGGTCACATGCCTCGTCATGGGTAAGCTTTGCCTCGGGTAGACTAAGGCCAGAATAAGATAACACGGAATGGGTGTGGAGCGGTGGCGAGAGTAGCATGTACCCTCCGTGGCAAGAGGCTGGACGGTGGTGTATCTGTGCTCTCGGTTCGCGTGAACCTGATCTGGTCTTAAGAACCCCGGTGGCGGGTTGACATATGCAAGGGTTAAGTGCTACATATGTCGTGTGATTGGAGATCCTCAGCTGAGTATAATCGATTCGGATCGCCATACCTTCGCGGTTATGAAGACTTGGTCACTGACTTACACGTAGCAATCCAGTAAAGATGAACGGTTTTGTTAAGAAATTGGCTAGTGCAGGACAAGTGATTGAACTAGGGTAGAAAGAACTCTAATTACAGGTAATTTTACTTAACTTGACAAATAAAACTGGATTTTTAAGGATCCACTTTAGTAAGCATTTCTTCAAAACAGAGTCTTTGATTATTGAAAAGCCTTACCTTGACTCCCTTAACCAGCATACCCTTGAGAGTCTTTTCTTTAGTCGGGTAAGACTTGCTGAGTAATTCCATACTCAGGGTTTATTCCCCCGTTGTTTTTAGGTGAGGAAGCGACAAATTTTTGTTGCTTTTGCTCCAAGGTGGTTCCAAAGGAAGAAACACAAGAGTGAAGCTGCGGGAGGACATGGTCCTCCATAAAACTTTTAAGTAAAAACTATCGGGAGGAGTTTTGCCTCCCTTGGTATTGTAATAATACTACTCAGCACTCGTTTTATAACTCTGGTCTGTAATAAATAACTTGATCTTACTTTCTAAATAAATGTAAGTTTATGTAATCGCTTCTGCATTTTTATATCTCCAATGTTCTGTAATGTCTGCAAGACGGGTGAAACGTTCCTGGAAAGGTAAGAAAGAAGATACCGAACTTGTCAAGTGATTCAGGAACATCTACAGGGTTGTCTGATGTCTGTTGGACAAGGACAACTGTAGGTGGACCTAATTACTTGGGAGGTTCCGTCACAGCTGGTATCGGAGCGAAGCCCTTCTCTGCAGATATTATGAGGCATCTTCAAAAGGATTTTCTAAAAGACTTACCTAGAAAATCTTTTTCCTTCTTACCTAAGTATTCTGAAGAGTTTATCTTAAAGACCAGGTAGTAAGAGTGCAACATATAGAAGGTGTGAATCAACTATGGTTGATTCTGTAATTATACATGCATCATGCTAAGAATTATACTAATAAGATTTCCCCCTTAGAGAAATGCTGTCGCGCACCAGAAAGACCGCGCGCAAATCTACTAGACCCATTGGCGTACCCGCCATTAACTTGCCCCAAGACATGAAGAAAGTAGCAGTGGTAGCAACGATCCTATCAGGGATCTGGAAGCACAAGTCGAACTGCTTCAATTAGAACTCCGTTACAGGAACAATCTATGGGTCGCGGATGGTGAAAGAAGAAACAAATTGAGAGCAGCCATCCGCTACTTGCAAGACCAACTCGCGAAACGAGATCTAGCGCTCGATTGGGCGGTTAACTCTCGTCCACTCGCCTGGGCTAAGGCATCCAAAGCTCGAGCCCGCGCGGAGGAGCTTAGCTCAGCCATGGATAACCTGTAGGTCTATTCTAATACACTACATGAAGAAGTTCATGCGCTGTATTCGCAACTGCACCCCAGTGAACCTGCGGATCATGCCGGGATGGAAGCCGGACCTTCGCATGTTGCGGGAGAAGCACTTGATGGTGCACTGGACCTTTCAGGCCCCCTCCCTCTATGAAGTTGGTTGACGAATGGTCTCCTACGCCCGACAGTAAAGCTACCAAAAGTGAAAAGAAGTGGCTTATCAAGTGCCCGTAACATTGGTCGGACGGGACTTTCCTAATATGGTTGTTCTGAAAGGCCAAGACATAGATGTCATCTTGGGCATGAACTGGTTAGCCCAGCATAATGCAATTCTCAACACTGATATGAGAACCATCAGGTTGAGTTATGACCAATAGAGAGTTGGTGACTTGATTGCCTAAACCCAAGATTAGGCTATATTCATATTTAGTGAACCATGACTCGACCCAAAGTTGAATTTTTTCGTTATCACTCCCTGACCACACCCATACAAATAAATGCCTAGATAATTTCTTTGTCGGACCTAAAGTGTACCTAGACTTCAAACAAGGATCTCAAGTCATGTCTCCTTTTAGAACCATTCTCTTGTTCAGCTGATACAGGTTATGGTCTCTAGTATAGTTGGCCTCTCCTTGCGGATCGCCATGTTGCTTCATCAACCCAACCTAAGAAAGTTACACCTGACCATCTTCTTTATTTGATGCCTTTGAATTCCCCATACCTATCTAAGGCATACCAACTTAACCTTGTGATTGTTTTTCCCTACGTATCTAATCAGATACTAATCCTTGACCTTGTGATCTCTATGATGGGCATAGAAATATGCTTGGGGCTGAATTAACAGTCTCCCATCATACTTCTTTCATCAAGTTTAGATTATGGCCATGCCTTGGGCCATGATCTATTTGGCGCTCTACTCGTAACCATCTTTACTGGTGGAGTATCTCTTTGTATATTGTCACCCTTACCCAATCCATTAGTGTCACGCGAGATTTCTTATTGGTTACGTCTGGCAATGGTGTTATGACTAAAACCGATGGCACCGCGATGAAACTGAGAGCCTCCTGTGAATGTGCACACAAGATTTTGCTGCTTGGCGCATGCCGGTATCGAGGTCTCTAGTCATGATCCATTATGGAATTACACTGATGTGTTATCTTCCATTGACCTTTCCTTGAAACAATTTTTATGTTGTTTGTGAAGAGATCAAGCAACATCTGTCATTACCGTTGGATCAAAAGGGCATACCACTTTCATGTGTGGTCTTATTTCTTTTGATCTTGGTAGTGACTACTCATACAAATTCCCTTTACATCCTTTGTGTAAAGGTGAAACCTTGGAGCTTTTTAGTGTTGGAAAACAACTGATTAGCTCTCAAAATAGAGATCTGTTTCCCCTGCTGCTGAAATGCAGGAGTTTGTTTGTTCGCTCTCTTATTTAATCCATGTATTCCCTAACCAAGTGGATAATTCATCTCGCATGAGAAAAACGGATGAACAACTTGACCAAATAAATTTTTACCCACATACATAACCTCTTATTAACAAAGAGTGAACTCTCAACCCTTGGCTTACCAATGGTACTGAGAGGATTTGCTTAATGTCAAAAGTAGTTCAACAAGTTGGTTTTGACTAACTTGTAACTGCCCAATGAACGAAGGCTGAGTTTAGAGATCGTTTTATCGAGTTGTCTAAACTCACTTTGGTTCAACCCACCCTAAAGAAAGTACTTACCAAAATCAAATTAAGTCGACTATTAACCACCGAATTATCGCTCTAGTCGCGCCTCGACCGCCTCACGCGAGCTTTTCTTGCGTGTGTGATCATGCCGATCCATGACTAGTGCCGGATAAGGTGGACTGGATGCAAAGTCCGCATCTATAGATCCCTCCGCTGGTGATTTTCTTGAATCTATATCACCTTTCGTGGGCTTGGATTCCCTGGCTAACACGAGTTGACCGTGATGTTATTCGACATTCACACCCGTCTCGTGTGCTATGAACTTACTGCAACCACTTGTTGGTAAACCTCTTTTGGTGTGTTTTACCCAAGATGGTGCGTCTGATTCTGTTTGGGTAAAATTGCATAATTGCCGCCCGCCCAATAGACTCAGATAGTACAGTGTCATCAGAAGAAGCAAATTGCACACATGGAATCTTATGTGTTCTTCTGGCTGACATCGTCTCTATTGGTGGGCAAAGATGAAAATTGAAATTGCACGCTATGTGGCTAGATGTGACACTTGTAAACGTGTCAAGGCCATACACATGAAGACTGTTGGTCCATTACAATACTTGTCGATCCCAACATGGAAATGGGAAGATATTAGTATGGACTTCATTGTGGGATTACCCAGGTCTACAAAAGGGTATGATTCTATCTGGGTTATAATTGATCGGCTTACGAAAATTTCTCATTTTCTGCCAGTCAAGACAGATCACCCGGTTACTGTCTATGCCCAATTGTACATTGCTCGTATTCTTAGTCTGCATGGTGTTCCAAAGACCATAGTGTTGGATCGTGGACCTCAATTTGTAGCCAAGTTTTGGAAAGCACTTCACAAATCCTTGGGTACTAAGTTGCTCCATAGTTCGGCCTACCATCCTCAAACCAGTGGGCAGATTGAGAGGGTAAATCAGATACTGGAAGATATGCTGCGGGCATGTGTTCTGGAATTTCCACAAAAATGGGATGAATGTTTGCCGTTAGCGGAATTCTCATATAATAATAGCTATCAAGAAAGCATCAAGATGGCACCCTTTGAAGCTTTATATGGACGACGATGTCGTACTCCGCTAAATTGGTCTGAACCTGGTGAAAGGTACTTCTTCAGGCCTGATATAGTGAAAGAGACCGAAGAAAGAGTTCAAAGAATAATTCATAATTTGAAGAAAGCTCAAGCTCGTCAGAAGAGTTATGCAGACAAACGGCGAATGCCCTTATATTTCCTTGAGGGGGACTATGTCTACTTAAAGGTTTCGCCAATGAAGGGCGTATCACGTTTCGGGGTTAAAGGAAAGCTTGCACCACGATATATTGGTCCTTTTCTTATCCTAGAAAGATATGGGCCAGTGGCATACCGACTTTAGTTACCCAAAACCTTGTCTGCTGTGCATAATGTGTTCCACATGTCCCAATTAAAGAAGTGTCTTCGGGTTCCCGATCGAACCATTGAAGTGACAGATATTGTCCTTGAACCAGACTTGACATATTTTGAGCATCCCATTCGAGTCTTGGATCAAAAGACAGGATTACCCGGAGAAAAACTCTCAAGTTCTATAAGATACAGTGGAACCAACATTCCGAAGATGAGGCTACATGGGAAACGCAAGACTTTTTAGATAAGAATTTCCCAGGCTTTTTAGCCTCTTGTAATTTGTAAATCATGTATGGCCCTTCTAATAAAGGAGTAAATTCCCAAACCACCCCTGCCTTGTACCAAGAATAAGGAAATAAAAACGTGATGCGTTTCCTTTACCATTACTTACCCTAGGACTTTTAATCTCGGGACGAGATTCTTTTATGGGGGGAAGGATGTAACACCCCTGGTGTTACTGTAACTAAAACTTGAGCATGACATCATAAATATTGGCATTGCATATGTTTGACACACCTAGAGTGCATTCACTAGGTAAAAATTTCAAACAAGTTGTATTGTTATAACATTTTGCAAATAGAACCCTGGATAGGAAACTTAACCCTAAATAGGGATTAAAGGGGTAAAACATAACCCAAATTGAGAAAACCTAAAAGCTTTAGGGGAATATTCATAAAATGTTCCCAAGAATGAATTTGAATCACATTTATACCCCTGAGATACCAAAAACCCCCATTGGAACCCTGGAAAACCCTAAGTCCAAACCCTAGGGGCCTATGTGCAAAAAAGTGCACATTTGGACTAAAGTGTAAAAACTATAATGTTAAAACATATAAAGTCATTTGGTTCACAAATGTGTGGACTTGTAAGCCAAATAGTGGATTTTGGACTTAATTGCAAAATGGACCTCAATTGAGTTCTATACTAAGTCTGAAATTCAGTGTTGAAGGCTCAACTTTGGAGCTTTGCATCTTTCAAACTCTAGGGTTTTTGCCCTAGGTCACCACATCAAAGTTGTAGACCAATCATAGGAGAACAACTTTGCTTAAGAATGTAAGCTCATTTGTTAAGAATAATTTAGAGATAATTAAGTCTAAAGTTGGACTGTCAGGTTACTAAGGTCTAAATTTTCAGACAGACATTGCAATCACTACAACTTTGAGCATAAATTCAACTATGATCCAGCAAGAATCTGCCCATGGCTGCTGTGACAAACTTGTAGCTGATCTATAGCTCTACAATTTTGCTGCAGAGCATGGAGTATGTTACTATTGAAAATTGAGAGAAAATCGTGTTCCAAGTCGCTCTGTCAGTTCATCTGAAGGGTGCTCCCCATGGTACAGTATCCCGATGGATCAGATCGCCAGCGCGACTGTCATCACCGCCGGTGACTTGCCGCCGCGATTCGTGCCACTGCTGTCGCGATTTGTGCTCGGCTGGTTTGGATAACGCTTAGGGTCACACAAGTATCCCCGCCGTGGATAAACTCCAGCCGATAAAGAATTCCGGCCACCGTACCGTGTTCACCGCGGTGGAACCGATAAGAACGCCGGTGAACCATCGCTTCTTGGCCTTGCGTCGCGTGGCTCTGCCTTTCCACCGCGTCGCCATGACTCTCTGTGGCCGTCCCATCGTCGCCGGTGAGGTCGCCACGACGATAGCCACGGGTTCATGCGCGCCAATAACTCCCTGCCCTTTCCGACCGCCGCGCGTCCCCATTAAAATTCCCGGCCACCACCGTTGAGCCCTATAAATTGAAGCCCCCACCAGCCCCGCAAGATCGTCACCCACCCAGCCACCGAGAATCGTTAGCAATCATTCGCCAGAGCTCGTGAATTTCGAACTTCCCCCAATTTCGGTCTCCACCGCCGTGAACCACACCCTGCCGTGGCCAGCCATCCACAGGTCAGTCCCTGTCCCCTGCTTCCTCGTTTGAGCACTCTCATAGCTCTGTGATGCTTGCCGAACCACCAATTTGGACTGTGAGCTCACCAATCGCCGGGAACACACTCCCCTGTCCGCATGGTTCTCGGTCGCCGTGGCCAGAGCTAGTTAGTTAGTCGTTGATGAAATTGGGTTGGGGGAATGGATCGGGGAGGGTTCAATTGGGTGTTAGTCGCTTGGAGACCCTAGTCATTGCCCCATTCGGCCGGTACAGGTGCTCGCCGGAGCTTCCCCGCGCTCGACGCCGTCGTGGACTTCAAACCGAGAATGGATAGGAGTGCGGGGGTCTTTTTGTAAACGGTCAGTGACTCTGTTAAACAGTGAGAGAACCTATTTTCGGTTAGTAAAAACTCCGAGGCCCTTTCTGTAAAGACGCCATCGCTGTCGCGGGCACGCGCGCGCGTTTTTCCTCTGGGTTGGGCCGCCTGGGCTAGAACCGGCCCAGTACTATTTGATCTTTTTCTTTTTCAGTAGAGCTTTGGAAATCTGTTATAAATTGTAGAAAAATCCTAAAATTGTGAAACCAATTTTCCTAGACTTCTTATTTTCCATAGTATTTAATAAAAATAGTTTCATAATTTTTAGATTAAATAAGGAATTTTGAGTATTTAAAATAGCTTAAACTATTGGTTCTGGATTTTTAGAAAATAAATGGTAATCCCAAAATTGCCCAAATTTTTTATATGAGCCCTACACATTATTTAGAAGCCTTGGGTAGAGTTTGGTGTGATTTGGACCTTGTTTGATACTTAGAACCCAAAATCCGCACCCCTGCCCTTTGAATTCCTTTACTGACTCCGGAAACCCTAAGTTCTCGGAGTTCCGTGAAGGAAAGTTGTATTCAAGACTTAGATAATAAATTCTTATTATCTTTGCACTCTCATGAGCATTACATGGCATTCATTCTTATATATGTATATATATGGTTGTGTTTAGAAAACGAAGAAGAAATCGAAGTAACCGAAGAGAAGACACCACCACCTTCGGAATCTCAGGCCGGAAATTGTTTCTACTTTGATATTTGCGGATCCGAGCCTGACTCACCTACTAACGAAGGCAAGCCCAGGTGCATTTGCCACCTTCCTTGATGTTTTTAAAATCTTTCTCACTTGATTGCTGCATTAGGTGATAGGAGTTGAATGCTTAAACAATTCCTGCATTACCTTCCTTGAACTTGATTACCTTCCTTGATCACCCGTTTTACAAAAGATTTTGATGCTTAGCCTTGCTTTAGAAAAACAAAATGTTTTGTTTTTACAAAAGATGATGTGGCAAAAGTGGGTGGGATGTTTTCGAAAATAAAATTTGATAGTGGATCCATCAGGGCCTTGATGGGTTCAACATCGGAAAAGATGTACCTCTGCCAGGTACCAAACTTTGGGTTTGAAATGATTAAGCTGAGACCGGGCGGGTGACTTGCACGAGAAAGGAGTCTCATTGTAGTGTCTCCGTCTGAGTCGATTAAGGACCATCTTGATGTAGGCCTGCTGACCGGGGACCCTTTAACTGGTCACATGCCTCGTCATGGGTAAGCTTTGCCTCGGGTAGACTAAGGCCAGAATAAGATAACACAGAATGGGCGTGGAGCGGTGGCGAGAGTAGCGTGTACCCTCCGTGGCAAGAGGCTGGACGTTGGTGTATCTGTGCTCTCGGTTCGCATGAACCTGATCTGGTCTTAAGAACCCCGGTGGCGGGTTGACATATGCAAGGGTTAAGTGCTACATATGTCGTGTGATTGGAGATCCTCAGCTGAGTATACTCGATTCAGATCGCCGTACCTTCGCGGTTATGAAGACTTGGTCACTGACTTACACGTAGCAATCCAGTAAAGATGAACAGTTTTGTTAGGAAATTGGCTAGTGCAGGACAAGTGATTGAACTAGGGTAGAAAGAACTCTAGTTATAGGTAATTTTACTTAACTTGACAAATAAAACTGGATTTTTAAGGATCCACTTTAGTAAGCATTTCTGCAAAACAGAGTTTTTGATTATTGAAAAGCCTTACCTTGACTCCCTTAACTAGCATACCCTTGAGAGTCTTTTCTTTAGTCGGGTAAGACTTGCTGAGTAATTCCATACTCAGGGTTTATTCCCCCGTTGTTTTTATGTAAGGAAGCGACAAATTTTTGTTGCTTTTGCTCCAAGGTGGTTCCAAAGGAAGAAAAACAAGAGTGAAGCTGCGGGAGGACATGGTCCTCCATAAAACTTTTAAGTAAAAACTATCGGGAGGAGTTTTTGCCTCCCTTGGTATTGTAATAATACTACTCAGCACTCGTTTATAACTCTGGTCTATAATAAATAACTTGATCTTACTTTCTAAATAAATGTAAGTTTATGTAATCGCTTCTGCATTTCTATACCTCTGATGTTCTGTAATGTCTGCAAGACGGGTGAAACGTTCCTGGAAAGGTAAGAAAGAAGATACCGAACTTGTCAAGTGATTTAGGAACATCTACAGGGTTGTCTGATGTCTGTTGAACAAGGACAATTGTAGGTGGGCCTAATTACTTGGGAGGTTCCGTCACATCCTCCGTCCTCAAGGACAATATATTCGGATCTATGTTCAGCGACGGTTCGGATGAGCACTATAGGAAACGGTGACGCCTAAGAGGGACAATATATTAGGACTTCTAAAAACTATCTCTAAACTAGGACACAATTAAATCCCTAGAGCAAAACTTATGCAAATAAACAATCTAGAATGTGCAAATTAGGTTTTGTCTAAGTGTTGCTATCTCTACCGCAAAGCCTAAGTTTTAATCCTAAATAATCTAACTAGAAAGGCGAGATTGAAACTTTATTACTTAATATAAATGCGGAAGGTAAAGAGCAAGGTAGAGATGCAAACTCTCGCGGATGACACCAATATTTTTACCGAGGTATCCGGAACCACGCAAGGTTCTGATTAATCATCGTTGGTGCCCCTATGCAAAGGGAAGCCCATGCGAGGGCCAAGCACCTTGGTCGAGTAACTCCGTAGAGAGCCACGGGCCTTCTCCACGTGCAAGTGGTGCTCCGCTTCCGGCTCCTCTCGGACGCTCCCCACCGTCTCCACTATCGAGCTTCCGGCCAAAACACCGCGGGCCTCATTCCCTCTGGTACATGGTGGCGGCCGTGACACAAACTCAATTGTCACGGTCTCGCAAGACTCTCGCCCCACTCGGTACAATTACAACGGCTCGCACAAGAGCCGAGGGGTTGCGTGGTTTTTCTAAACTCACTCAACTAACTAGGATTAACCTAGAGCAAGCGCATAAGCGGTCTAACTAACCTAAGCACTTTGCAAAAGCACCTACACTAATCACCTAGTGATTCTATTAAACACTTGAGTGTTTGAGCACTTGGAAAATGTCTACAATATGTCTTGGTATGTTGCTTGGGCTCCCACCCCTTCAAATGTCGGTTGGATGTAGTATATTTAGGTCCCAACTCAAATATAGACGTTGGAGAAAAAGTTGTTGCTTTCTGCAGCACACCGGACAGTCCAGTGGTAGGCACCGGACAATCCTATGCCATGTCCGGTGCGCCACTAGCCGTTGGATCTGGCAGGTGACCGTTGGCGCTGTCAGCCTTACACCAGACAGTTCGGTGTCACACTGGACAGTCTGGGCTCTCCTCCAAAGTGCCATCAGGGACTAGTCGTTGGGCTACTGTCCCCTGGTGCTCCAGACAGTCTAGCGGTGTGGCACTGGACAGTCTGGTGCTCTCAGTCGGACGGTCCGTCAGTGGCAACACTTTTCTTCATGTCTTGGACTTTGCTTGATACTTGTTGATCTTTACTATAGTCTTCATAATGTCTTTTTTTGAGGTGTTGCTTTCTCAATGCCTTAGTCCAAGTCATTTTAGCATCCTGTGAACTACAAACATAAACACTAGCAAACACATTAGTCCGCAGGTTATGTTGATCATCAAACACCAAAATCATTTAGACAAATGGGCCAGGGTCCATTTTACTTACAAGAACAACATGCACACCGGTCGACATGCTGTGAAGGTGTCGGCTATCGAGCGGAAGTTGCCATGCAACCTCGAGGAGCTGTACAAAGGCACCACCAAGAAGATGGAGATTTCTAGGGAAATTGTTGATGCCAATGGGTAAGTGTCTACCTTCTCTTCTCATCTTAGTCACATCATTGTTTATTTGAAATACTGTTGTTGATTAATTATATTTGAAACTGAACTTAGATGCAATAGATGACTCCTTAAATTTGCTTGAGCTATAACCCGATGAATTGATCTGTAATACCATGAATTTGGGGGTATAAAATTTATTCTCTAGTACCTACCAAATTCAGGTATTACCTCCTCTTTTCTCTTTCTTTTCGTTCTGTTCTGTCTCATTCAAAGTAGTAAGAGTAATCTTGATGTCATCTGAAACCCTAAGGAAGTCATGTGATGCTGCACCATGCCGAAGTGCATATTTTATTTTGCTTGCTGCATACGTTTGAAATGCATTTATCTGGTTTTGAGTTTGTGCTTGAGGGTTGAAACTAGATAAAAAAGATTAAGCAAAAATAGGAGAAAGAAGGGGAAAATATGAAAAGAGGCCAACCCCCTTCCTCCTCTTGGTCCACCTCGGCCTCGCAGCCCACCTCGCCATGGGTGCTTGCGTAGCCCAGTCAGACGGCCCGCGTGCGCTGCGCTTGCGTAGCCGCCACAGCCTGAGAGCGGGGCCCGCATGGCAGCCCTTCCCCCACCTCCAACCGCCGCCCAGCGACATGCACCCCCTGCTGCTAGGAAAATGGAACCGCCCCCACTCTCCCTCTCCATTTTCTCGCACTCCCTCCCTGCCTCGCCCCTCTCTCAAACCACAGGAGCATCGCTGCTGTCATACCCGGTTTTGGGGGCAAAATCAAATGCATAACATATGTGTGCTAGGATCCATTTTCCACACATATGTTGATGTCATAAGTGTAATATATCTAAAGACAATGTAATAAAGGCGTAAAGAGAGTAGAGTAACTTTATTACATCATCCAGACAATAGTATCTTAAAAAGTATCATTTTCAAAGTACATCAAAATTAAACATGGACACTCTTCCACAGGAAGGTGACTATCGCATCGTTAGACTTAGTATTCGTCGACATCATCTGCAAAGTCTTCTTCATCACCCTCTGATCAAAATATTAGCAAGGGGTGAGCTCACTTATGGTCGGGGCTCAGCAAGTGGGAGGAATAATGCAAGTTTAACAAGGCAGGCTATGGTTAAGCGGTAAGCATTTTAGTTGGTCAATATTTTATTAACAACTCCTGACTTACTAATTGAAAGTGGACCACAAAGTATCCCAATTAAACATAAGCATATGATTATATCAAAAACACTTAAGTGAAACCACTTAAGCAAACCATTTATGGATCATTGTATCATAATTTATTTTCCATCTTTAAGTTCAATTATCATGTGAGGTTCTAGGTTGCTCTTAACCGTGAGCACGACTAACATATCAGTTTTACACTCTACAGAGGTGGTACAACTTTACCCACAAGCCATGTATCCCATGTAGCCTGGGTTGTACGGACCCTTAAACACTGCCGAGGTGAATGGCTAGGGATCCATTATGAGGCTTTCACAAAATACACTCAGTACAAAACAACCTGCTAAGGTTTCTAAGTGGGTGTGGTGGCCCTCTAGGCGAGGCAGCTTAGCCAAGACTACGTCCCCATGTTAACATGAGCTGCCACCATAAACCGCTCCCCCTCTTGCCCATATTTCAGGAAAGGTTGCTAAGTACTAAGCAAATTAAGTTAATTACCAAAGTCAGAGCCATGATAGCACTCGTGATTGAACTGTTATCCTGGTGGTCACTCCATGTTCCATTTAATACAAAATGATCTTGTTTAACCATCGGGTTAACATCATAATATAAATTTCATTTCCAGAACAATAGTGTCATTAAAGTGTGACATCATAATTAACAAGTTGAGCAGTAGCAAAAATTGCTAAGCATAGCATTTATCCCAGGGTAATCAAGGAATAGTGTTGGTATTTCTAGGAAATCCTATTTAGGCAAATCCCATCAAATTATGCAAATATCTGAAAAGTAAACATTATTATATGCATTATTTGGGTACAAATAGAAAAGCAAATGGAGATTCCACTTGCCTTGCTCAAAGGTGTCCCGCGGGTCGTCCTTGAACGAGTTCGGTTCGTCTACCACACAGTCAGCTTCTAATATCAATTCGCATATCGTACATACAAAAGAAAACATACGCCATTACTGTCACACCTGGTTTTGGAAGGCAAACCGAATGCGAACCATGTACGTGCCAGGATCAGAAACTCATATACACAGCGATTAAATAATTGGACATCATCACACAATGCTCGAAACAAATAGCTGAAAGGTACTTGATTACATCAAGATGTCCAAGACATCCACAGAGTCTACTACATAACCATTGTTCAACATAATTATCAAAGTGCGGAAATACGAAACGTAGATGCTAAGCCTACACAGGTAGCTGACTGGGGGGTTTGCCACTAAGAAAGAGCTAGAACTCGTCATATTCCTGGAACTCCTCGAAGTCATCCATGTTGCCAGCATCACCTCCTGAGCATTGGATACACTGGGGACAACCTGGGGTGGGGGTGGTGTGTAAAGCAAGGGTGAGTACACATCAACGTACTCAGCAAATGTCCCGTTTGGCTAAAGTGGACTAGCTGTATATGGAGTTGAGGTCAAGCATTTGTTTTTAGTTGGTCAAGTATTTATTATTATTAGTAGAGCCAAGTTTTAGTAAATAACCCAGTTATTACCCAGAAGTACCTCCTCAAAAGAGGAAATACCAGAGATTAGATTTTATAACATCATTGTTAATCATCAACATAAAAGTATCCAAAGTTCTTCTAATCAAAGAGGATCCCAAGGCTGCTCTTAACCGTGAGCTCGGCTGATATACCAGTTTTAACACTCTGCAGAGGTTGTACACTTTACCCACAAGTCGTGATCCCTTTCCAGCCTGGGTTGTACAGACCCGATCTTCACTACCAAGATGAATGGCCAGGGATACACTACATAGCCTTTACAAAGACTCCCCTGGTGCATAGTTGCTCGTTAGGTTTCGCCAGTCGTACAAACGCAGTACACCTCCCCAAGGTGGGTGACTAACAAAACCAAATCTAAAGAACCTCTGCACCCCAACCTTGGCAGAGCGAGCACTACGCCGTGGCCCCCATTTACGGCCCTCCGGCAAAGCCAACTACACCCTAGGTTCATCTAATTAATCAGCTAAGGGCGTCCCATTCCACCCTCATGGTTGTACTGTTATCCCGGGTGGTCACTCCACGAATAGGTCCTTACGGAGAGGTACTCAGGAAAAGTCCTGAGCCCCCTATGGTATCACAAGATCATTCACATAATCAGGATAACAGTATCGTATCATAAATGTTCACATCATGTTCATTGATTAAGTTAAGGCAATAGCAACATGCTAACCATGATAACCCAAAAGGTAAACAAGGGTAAGTGAATACAGACTAGTCAATCCTTAGGTTTCATAAAGTAATGCAGGACAGTGAATCATAAAGTATGTAGGACATAATGGGTCAGAGGACACTTGCCTTCACCAGGTTGCTGCTCAGGGAGGTCTCCAACAACACACTCAGGAACCTTAGACTGCTCGTTGTCTAAATAAAGCGAGCATACATTCAATACATTTGGAAAGTACAAATGAACATCACACCAAACATGTACAAACATTGGAACACATCTTAAAGAGACATAATACTACATAAGGGATAATGAATTCAAAGTATAACATAAACTATGGCATACATTAACTTTATTTGAAAATAGATTATTATTTCCCTAAGTGTTATTTACAAGTACATAATAATAGATCAATTTATTTTATGGTGACCTAAAATTTAGAACAAAGATGAACTTATGTAATACATATTATTAATCTCACAAGCTTAAACAAGTTTAAATCTCTAAGGTTTTCCTTTTATTTATTTTATTAAATGAATAAAACATACATCTACATTCGTTCATATTCAATCCTAAAAACTAGAGTGTGCAGTCAGTAAGTGAACCTATTTTATTTAAACAGAGAATAATTCTATGAACATTTTGCGATTTGAATCACTAAATTTGGAGTTCATATGCAAAAGTTATGAAATAAACAAGTTTGGGAATTCAAAATATGAATTTAGGGCTAATTCTGTGAATATTTAAAAGTCCAGGGCTAAATCTGCAAGATTACAGGGGTATGCGCGTGAAAACCAGGGACGACGGGTTGATTTCCAATAAACCGAGAGTCTCTTTAAGAAAACTACCGCGCGAAGGGGTATCGGGTGAATCTAACTGTTAGATCTAAAACCAACGTCTGAGATTAGATCTGAGGCCGAGGGCGCGCGCGCGAGCGCTGACAGGTGGGCCAAGGGCGTAGGGAGCGCGTGCGCGAAGCGGTACCGGTGGTGCTTGTCGTGCGATCAGGATCGGATGGAGGGGATCAGAGGTAGGCCAAGGGCGCGCGTGTGCGAAGCGGTACCCGCGGTCTGGGCCGTGCGATCAGGATCAGACGAAGGGGATCAGACCGGGGAGAGGTGACCGGCTGCGGGCGGCGCTGCTCCTCTCCACGGCGGTGAGGTTGCCAGCGTTGAGGCAGGCGTGAGCTAGGGGGGTCCGGGGTCGCCGGAGTTGGGCAGAGAGGAAGAGGGTGCCACGGCGAACTCAATGGCGGGGAAGGGGCCATGAATCCACGGGCAGAGAGGGGAGAACGACGGTGAGAAAGCCTCGGGCGGGCCAGAGGAACTCCGGTGAGCCATTCCGGCCACGGGGTGGGGGCTTAAGGCACGCTAAGGCCTGGCTAGCTTCAGCAGAGGCAGGGGCGACACAGGGACCTACTCCGGGGAACTAGACCGGGCTAAATCGGCCGGCCACCGTGCGAGCACAACGGACCGCCGCGGCCGAGCACCGGCGAAGGCAAAATTGGCCGAACACAGGGCGCAATAAGGGAAATTGGGCACGGGGACGGGTGTCTCACCTCGGGGCGGAGTTCGGGGAGGGTTGGAGCGGTCTTGGCGAGCTGGATGGTCGGGAACGCGGGCGCGGGTCTCCGGCGGCGCCTGACAGCATGGGCAGAGCGCGGGAGAGGGTGAAGCTGAGCGAAATGAGGCAAGGGGTGTGCGTGGGGCACTAGCGAGGCTCTAAGAAGGGAGCTGGGCGCATGGGCGAGCGTTGTGGCCGAGAAATCCGGCGACATGCGTGAGTGCGCACGCGCCGGTCCACGGCGAGCGCGGAGGGGGCAGAACTGACAGGGCAGGCCCACGGCGCAGAGAGAGAAGAAAGGGGTGCGTGGGGCAACGGCTCAGCGACTGGCGATCCGGGCCCGCGAGACAGAGAGAGAGAGAGCGGGCGAAGGAAACTGGCGCTGACAGATCGGCCCCACTGGGCAGCGAGCGAGGGAGGGAGGGCGCGCGTGAGGGAGAACTACCGCTAACAGGCGGGGTCTGCCTGTGAGATGGCGCGGGCGCGTGGGCGCGCGGCCTGGCTGGGCTTAGTGGGCTGACTTGGCTGCTTTCTCTTTTTCTTTTTCTCTGGATTTTCTAATTCCTTTTATATTTCTTTTTCTATAGGGTTTTCAAATCCAAATTCAAACTAGGTTTCAAATTCAAATAAATTCAAACTTGTGCAACACCTCAAAGAATATTTTAAGCTCAGCATGATGCAACATGTCATGACTCATAAGGTTTTGTCAAAAATAAATAATTAATCTCCACTAGTTTAAGCTATTTCTAATCAAAAGGAAAAAAGGGAGAGAGGATCTGGAGAGAGAGAAAGCCTAGAGTGAGAAAAGGAAGAGTAACACATGATTTTGGGTGATAATTAGAAAGAAATTTTATACCCCCAAAATCAGGGTGTTACAGACCTATCCCCCTTAAAAGAATCTCACCCTCGAGATTCAGGGCTGGCTAGAAAAGAGCTCAGGGTACTTGGCTTTCAATTCATCCTCTCTTTCCCAAGTTGCTTCTTCTTCTGAGTGGTGACCCCATTTGACTTTGCACATCCTGATGGTACTTCTCCGAGTGACTCGATCTGCTGTCTCCAGAATTGGAGTTGGTTTCTCAATACACGTCAAATCTTCTTGAACTTCAAGATCCTCTGCTGGCAACTGCTCTTCTGGCACTCTCAAGCATTTATTCAACTGTGACACATGGAACACATCGTGCACAGTGGACAGATTCTCTGGTAAGCTGAGTTGATAAGCCACTTCTCCACGTCTTGCTTGAATCTGATACGGCCCAATATATCGGGGTGCTAGGTTGCCTTTGACTCCAAACCTTTTGGTTCCTCTGATGGGTGACACCTTTAAGTAGACATAGTCTCCCACTTCAAAACCGAGTTCCCTTCTTCGGGTGTCAGCATAGCTTCGCTGTCGGGACTGCGCTGCCTTCAAATTCTCTCGGACCATTCTGATGTTCTCTTCGGCTTCAAGCAAAATATCTGGACCGAACACCTGTCTTTCACCAGGTTGGTCCCAATGCAATGGAGTTCTGCAATTCCTCCCATAGAGCGCTTCGAATGGTGACATCTTCAGACTGACTTGGTAGCTGTTGTTGTAAGAGAATTCTGCATATGGTAATCTCTTGTCCCAACCTATCTTGTCTTGCAACGCACAGGCCCTCAACATATCCCCCAGAATCTGATTGGTTCTCTCTGTTTGACCATCTGTCTGCGTGTGATAAGCTGAGCTGAACTTTAAGTGTGCGCCCAAAGCTTCATGCAACTGCTGCAAAAAATGAGAGGTGAACTGGGTGCCTCTATCTGATACTATCTTCTTCGGAACGCCATGTAAGCACACAATCTGAGACATGTATAGTTCAGCTAACACCACACTGTTGTAGGTGGTCTTGACTGGTATGAAATGGGCCGCCTTTGTCAAACGGTCCACTACTACCCAGATGGAGTCATAACCAGTACAAGTGCGGGGCAAACCGACTATGAAATCCATTCCGATCTCATCCCATTTCCACTGAGGAATCTGCAACAGTTGCAACAAACCTGTAGGTCTCTGATGTTCTGCTTTAATCCTCTGACAACTGTCACATATAGCCACATACTCTGCTATCTCCCTTTTCATACCGTACCACCAGAATCTTTTCTTCAGGTCTTGGTACATCTTCTCACTACCGGGGTTGTCGGGGACTTGTTCTCAAGTGCTATGAATTAAGAACAAGGCAACACAAAATGTTAAATGTTAATGCCCTTCGTCCTTCGAAGCATTATTTCTCTTGGGATATAATGATCTTTAGACAAAGGTCATGAAGGACATACCTTCATCATCGCGATATATGTTAATAAAAGGAGAAGCATATGAAATATAAGAGACAACATGAACAATTATATAGTATTATCAATTCATTCTCATTATATTATCTTGGAAAAATAAAAACAATATTGAATTACATATGTACCGTCGGCTTGACAGAAGGTAAAAGTACAAGCGTGACGCACGAGCAAGTACAAGTCAGCGTGAACAGTACGGGGTACTATTCATCTATTTATAGGCACATGATGCAGCCTGTGAGAAATTACATTCATGCCCTTTATATTTATTATTGACTTATATACAATTCTATGAGGACTAGATAGCCTTTTCCCCTTTAAATCGGTTCCTTTTTCCGCCATTTAGCCGAAGCTCCCCTGCGCGTAGCTTCGGAGCAACTCCAACCTTCGTCACGATCATGCTTTTTACATCGTACATGCTTTTAGCCCGAGTCCGAAGGTACCTGTTCATATGTCACACTTGGAAGATATTGTTAAATCACGTTTTTGAGGACCTTCGAAGGACGAAGGCCCCCAACAATAGCCCCTCGCAGCATTAATTTGTTTAAGATAACGAATTTAGGCTGCGACATGGACGAAGGCCTTAAGCCGAAGGTCCGAAAAAACACCTTCCCTTTGCTAGAATAGCAACAGTCAATGACGGACGGGGCCCCCCGATTTGGAGCGTGCCGAGCGTATAAATAAGAACTCGCACCAACCACATTTGGTACGCTGCTTGTGCCATTTGCTTTATTTTCTCAATTTTATAGCTCCTGCTCACTAACGCTTGCTAGTTTCTCAAGCTTCCTGAGCTTCGGTTAGAAAGACACATTTTCGTCATTTCTGAAGGAAAAAATGTCTCAAGACAAGAAGGTTGCTGCTGAGATGAAGCTAACTGGAGAGGAGAAGCTCTTTGAGGAGAAGAAGGCTGCGAATCCTTACATAGCTGGGTTTATCGAGTCAATGGCAAAATCAAATATAGAGAAGATTACTAAGGAGATACTGGAGGGTCTGTCTAAAGATACTGGTGACAGTGACAGTTATGATGCAGAAAGTGGAGGCAAAGATTTCGAGGATCGACCCTAGAGACCAAGTCATGCAATTTTCGGAAAATCGACCATCAAGCAAAGTCACCTCGAAAACATGAGGGGAAGGTACTTTGGGGATATGTCTATTGTGAGGGCTGGCGGAGACAACAACGTTCCTACGCCTGAGGAGAACAAAGTTGTGATTTTCCGAAGCTTCTTCAAAGCTGGGCTTCGGTTCCCACTGAGCAGGTTTGTAGTAGAAGTGCTGAAAACCTTCCAAATTTTCCTTCATCAATTGACCCCCGAAGCCATATTGAGGATGGGAGTTTTCGTCTGGGCAGTAAGAAGCCAAGGGATAGAGCCAAACGCAAAATGCTTCTGCAGCATGCACGAATTTCTGTATAAGACGAAGGCCACGGGGAAAGAACAATATCACAACAACTTCGGTTGTTATGGATTTATCACCCGTCCCAACGCAAGCCACCCAGTGCCAACATTTCGGAAGAGATGGCCGAGAAATTGGATGGAAGAATGGTTTTATGTGAAGAACGACTTGATAGCGAGGGAGGACATCAAGGAGGTTATTATGCGCCCCATATGGTCCCGCTTCGGCCTTCGAAAACCGAAGGTTGAAATTGATGACCGCCGAAGCATGTCAGAAGGCATTTGGTACTGTCTGCTTCTTTATTGGTACGAGAGATTTAATTCAAGAGCACATAGCATTCAGAGTACGGCCGCTTGTAGAGAGCTAGAAATGCCGAAGGAGACCATCACCAAGTCTAGTGAAGGTGAACTGGTCTGGCTGAAGTATACATTCAGATATGGGGATAAATTCGATGAACCAAACGATGACAGGCTAAAATGCATCGAAGTTACAAGTGATGAACTGCTTGGGTCATATTCCAAGGCAGAAGATAATGCATTATCCACAGCCTTCGGAAGTCGAGAAAAGAAGAGATTGAACAGAGTTTTTGACGCTATTGGATTCGTCTACCCCGACTACTGCTACCCGCTGCGGGGGCAAGGGAAGAAGAGAAAAGCTGCTGCTCTGGCCGCCTCGGCTGAACCTGTGCCGAAGGCTGCGAGCAAAAAGATGAAGGTACTTACCCACCGGCCACGTTATATTGAACCGGCTGTGGTGCCTGAGTTTGGCGGGGAGGCTTTTTCAGCTGCTGAATCAAGAGAAACCGCTCCTTCGATGCAGAGGGCTGAAGAACCGGCTATAATGCCGAAGGCACCTTTGGTTGAGCTAGTTGAAACGAAGGTTGACAAAGATAAGCCTGAAAGGTCAACAACTGAAGAGGTAACAAAGATGGCAAAGACTTTAAGTCCTTCAACAGAAGCAACAACGCTGAGGGCACAAAAGAGTTCTGCCATAACTCCTAGGAGAAGGAGGATGGTAAATGTATTAGATGTGCTGGAGACAACCGACTCCACAAGTCTCACTCCCAAAGGGAAGGTTGCCGAGGCTGACAAAACGCAACCCAAAGCTGATACTAAGCAAATAGATGTTGAAGCTACAACAACCCAGGCTGAAACCAAGGCGGGGCCCTTAGTGCCTGCTGAGGCGAAACCTGCGGAATCTGAAGAAAAGGCAACAGAAGAAAAAGCCACAGAGCAAATTTCGTTTGAAAAGGTTGCCACTCCTGCTCCCAAAGCTTTAAAAGAGAGCATTGATTACATCATCCGCCATGCTTCGGGAAAGGGACTTTCTCAGGAAGAAGAACGAGAAGCTCAACATTACGTCCAAAAATTGAAATACCCGAAGGGGGCATTAGTGTTCAATGGTAGTGGGGAAGAAGATTTTTTGTACTGTCTCCCAGATAATAAAGAGATATCCGTCTGCCGGGAGATGGGTAGAAGCTTTAGATTTTCGAAGCTGGAAGATGGCCTTTCAATATTATCAAAGGATGAACTGGCTGATAGTTGGTATAAAAGTCAATTTTGTATTTGAAAATGAATTACTTCATTTGTTTATACTTAATCTTGTCCTCCTCTTGTAGGGCTTAATCCTTAGCAATGCCCTTAGAGCACAGAAAAACATTGAAGATGAAGGGTACACAATGGCTCTGAACAACCTTCATTCAGAGGTGATCGAATTAAGGAACGAAGGTCTTGAAAAAGACAAAATATTAATTTCATTGGTAAACAAAGTAAAAGAAGATGAAGCTAATTCCAAAGCTCAAGCTGAGATTCAAAAGAATGTGATCGAAGAGCTTCGGAAACAATTGGCCGAGACCAAAGAAAAATGCGTTATCGCAGAAGCTAACCGACAGTCTAGTGAATATTGGAAAAACTATTTAGAAAAAACAGTTGGAGAACTTCGCGCATCCAAGGAAAGATGTTTTGAAAAATCTTTGGGCTGCGTGGAGAAGATAAAGGCTAGCTTCGCCAACGTGGGCACCTATTCAAACGAAGATAACTTCATACGAGGCGACCCTGAAGGTGTTATTGAGTGGATAAGCGGAGAAGCCGAAGCTTTTGAAGAAATTTTAAGTGATCATGGGGATGTCTGCACGTTCTCCGGTGTGAGAAGAATTTCAGCCATCTTGGAGAAGGCGGGTTGTGAACATGTCAAAACCCTGGCCCAGGCCGAAGCTGCCTTCTCCGTGGATGACACAAAGGATCCCTCAGCCGAAGCAAGTTTAATAGGCGGAAAATTTTATACTGATATTTGGGCAAATGGCGACCGAGAAATGGCCCACAAAATAATGAAGAAAAGTGAAAAAGATATTCATGACACTCGAGAAGCTACGAGAAGAGCTGAGGAAGCTGTAGAACGCGAGAGACGGATAGGTATTGTTTAATGGCCTTTAGCTTCATCGTTTGTTTTCATGATTTCGTACTGATTGATTTTTTCTACCACAGCTGAATTATCTCCTCCACCGGAGCCGTTCGACCCCCTTGCCGACCCAGAAACGAAGAAGGCAATAGAAATCATCAATATAGCCAAATCTATTGTTGACGAAGTTGTTAACAAGTTGTTGAATGAAATTGCAGAAAAGGTCCTGAAAGAGGACTGATATTGTAAAAACATTTTTAGACGGTCAATGTAGCTTCGCTGTATCAAGATTGTAATATTTGATGTGCATA
Organism: Zea mays; assembly: GCF_902167145.1. Classification (NCBI taxonomy): domain Eukaryota; kingdom Viridiplantae; phylum Streptophyta; class Magnoliopsida; order Poales; family Poaceae; genus Zea; species Zea mays. Next base: position 60,633,988 of record NC_050098.1, read on the forward strand.
TTTTTGAATCTAATGTGTAAATTATTTGTAATTCAGTTCTTTGCGATGCATGAAACTTTATATACATACCGTTTTTGAGCCTTCGGCGAAAAAACACCTTCCCTTCTTTTCATGCTTCACAAAGAAGAAAATCCGTGCTTCATGAAAATATCCATGCTTCGTAAAAACATCTCAGCTTCGTAAACAAAGGATCCCTTCTTTCGCAATAGAGCTGACGAATTTGTATTTCTCAACTAACTTTGTGCCTCAACACATTTTCATTTTTTATAAAGCAGTCTCCGAAAGTCGACTTCATATTCAATCCGTGTCATCAGTGCAATATGATGTATGATGTGATGCTATGCGGGATGATGTGACGATATGATGCGAATGATGCTAATGTCGAAGATACGCACCCACACGCCCACACTGGAACACACCATCTCTGCGTCCCCTTAGGAACAATTGAAGTCTCTTTACCGTTTATTTTTCGGCTTCATCGCTTAATTTTCGGTGTAAGTTCTACATCCCCTTAGGAACGTATTTTGAACTTCTTCACCTTCTATTTCGGCGGTATTTTTCACATTGACTTTTCGCGCTTCGCCTTATATTTCGGCGGTATTTGGCTCTACATTCCCTTAGGAACGACTTTTGAGCAGAAAACTTACACTGCGCTCCCTTGGGAACGACTTTTTGTAGCTTCGGCAAAACTTATGCTGCGCTCCCTTAGGAACGACTTTTGAGCTTCGGCAATTTTCAAGCTTCGTAAATCTGTGAAGAAGATATATTTCATTTTAACAGAAGCGAAACTATTACAAGGAATTAAAACTAGATTTGCATTACTTGTCCCTTATTAAAAAACAAACTGACATATAATAAAAAAGTGTTTCAGAAGATAGGATATCTCTCAATAGATGTGCTTTGACTCCGGCACAATACTGTTGACTGTGCGAGCTTCGGATTCCTCCCTAAAATCCCGCTGCTGTTGGGTGTGTTGGTGCCCTTCTGGCTGCTGACCTCGTGAATAGGTAGGTTGTAGTAGTGGCAGAGGTGGAAGCTGTGGCCAAGAAGCCTATGGCTGGCTAGCCGAAGCAACAGAAGCTGCAGGATGATTACCCACATATTCTGGTATATAGGGTGAGTGGCACGAAGCAGTATGCAAGACCTGCTTCGGTTGACTTTGCCGAGCTTCGGCTTCTGCGATCTCCTTCTACTTTTGGATGGTGATTTGGCACATTCTTGTAGTATGGCCCTTGTCTTCACCACAGAATAAGCAGTAGATCTTCCTGGGCTGATCCCCATATCTTCCTCCGAAGCCCCTGACGCCTTTGCCTCTTGGAGCTGGCGGCCGGAAAGAGCTTTGTTGCTGCCCCGAAGATTGTAAGGTATACTGTGGCCTCTGCAGCTGACTTCCTTTGTCATCACTCTGAGTGGAGTTATGAATTGACCTGACATGCCTCGGGTGGATTTTTCCTCCGAAGCCTCTGGTCATCTCAGAAAATCTGTAAGCTTTCTCCCTTCTTTAGCGGAAGTCATTATCAGCCCGGATGTACTCATCCATCTTTTGAAGCAGCTTCTCCAGAGTCTGTGGGGGCTTCCTGGCGAAATATTGGGCAGTAGGTCCTGAGCGAAGACCCATGATCATGGCCTCAATGACAATCTCATTGGGCACCGTAGGCGCTTGTACCCTGAATCGCAAGAACCTTCGTACATATGCCTGAAGGTATTCTTCGTGGTATTGAGTGCATTGGAACAGAGCCTGGGCTGTGACCGGCTTCGTTTGAAAGCCTTGGAAGCTGGTAACCAACATGTCCTTAAGCTTCTGCGACGACGTGATAGTCCCTGGGCGAAGAGAAGAATACCATGTTTGGGCTACATTCTGGACTGCCATGATGAAGGACTTCGCCATAACTGCAGTATTGCCTCCATACGCAGATATAGTTGCTTCGTAGCTCATCAGAAACTGCTTTAGATCTAAATGCCCATTGTACATGGGACGTTGAGGTGGCTTGTATGACGGGGGCCATGGGGTAGCCTGCAGTTCTACTGCCAAGGGAGAAGCATCATCAAACGTAAAGGCATCATGATTAAAATCATCATACCATCATCTTCATTGAACAATCCTTCTTGACGAAGCTCCCTATGTTGGGGTCTTCGATCCTATTCATCTTGAGCAAGATGACGCACTTCCTCAGTGGCTTCGTCGATCTTTCTTTGAAGATCAGCCAGTCGCGCCATCTTCTCCTTCTTTCTTTGTACTTGCTGATGGATGATCTCCATATCCCTGATCTCTTGGTCCAACTCCTCCTGGAGTGTTGGACTAGTGGCTTTCCTCTTCTGGCTTCGGGCCTCTCGGAGAGAGAGGGTCTCCTGGTTTGGGTCCAGCGGCTGCAATGCAGCAGCCCCTGGCGCTGAAGCTTTCTTCGGCGGCATGACGAGGGTTAGTACTTGCCGAAGGTGGTCGAAAGAGTTCACCGGAGGTGGGCGCCAATGTTGGGGACTTGTTCTCAAGTGCTATGAATTAAGAACAAGGCAACACAAAATGTTAAATGTTAATGCCCTTCGTCCTTCGAAGCATTATTTCCCTTAGGATATAATGATCTTCAGACGAAGGTCATGAAGGACATACCTTCATCATCGTGGTATATGTTAATAAAAGGAGAAACATATGAAATATAAGAGACAACATGAACAGTTATATAGTATTATCAATTCATCCTCATTATATTATCATGGAAAAATAAAAACAATATTGAATTACATATGTACCTTCGGCTTGACAGAAGGTAAAAGTACAAGCGTGACGCACAAGCAAGTACAAGTCAGCGTGAATAGTATGGGGGTACTGTTCATCTATTTATAGGCACAGGACAGAGCCTGTGAGAAATTACATTCATGCCCTTTACATTTTATTAGATTTCTGCAACTGTCCCGCTATGCTCCTGAAGATGTCAACATTACTGCAAAGAGGCAATACAGGTTCATGAGAGGCCTGGTTGACCCCCTGCACTACCAGCCGATGAATCATATCTTCTAGCACCTGATCGATAGAGCAATCATGACTGAAACAAAGCGCAAGGAGATGGAAGACCAGAAGGTAAGATGAGCGGACCCCAGTCCGGGAGCAACAATCGTCCCCATTTCTTAGGCAGTTCATCTTAGTAGTACAGGCATGGCCACCCACAAAGATATCAGCAGCAGAACCAGTGTCAGAACCAACAGTATATTCAGAGGCAGTATCAGCAACCACATCAGTACCGTCAGAATAGTCAACCGAGAGGAAATCAGTACCAAAGGCAGAGTAATCAGGCACCTCGCCTTCCTGCCCCAGCAACCAATCAGAGCAGTTAGGTAGCTCTAGTGCAAGGAGGAGGCCGAGGATGCTTCCACTGTGGAGATCAGGGCCACTAGGCGATGCAGTGCTCGAAGAAGATGGCTCAACAGCAGCCGCCCCCAATGCCCCATCAAGGTAGAATGCACATTAATAGGGAGCTGGCAACCATGGTCAGACGCGCTACAACCATGGAGGCTGAACCATCTGGAGCCGAAGCAGTCCAAGAAACACCAAGCGTGACAGTAAGTACAATCTCAGTCGAATCCCATTCCGCAAAAGTGCTATTTGATACCAGAGCAATGCATTCATTTATTACTACATCATGGGTAGAGACGCATAATCTCAAAATAACCACAATGACAACACCAATACAAATTGATTCGGCCGGTGGAAAAGTTCGAACCGATAGAATATGCTTGAATGTAAGGGTGGAAATAAGGGGGATAGAGTTCACCGCTAACTTGATAGTGATGGGTACTCAGGGGATTGATGTTATCCTAGGTATAAATTGGCTAGTACCAAGCAGTTATCAGCTATGATAAGAGGATGATGAAGTTGGTGTCCCCACTAGGGGAAAAAGTGGTGACTGAACTAATCCGCCCAAGTCAAGAAAAGGAGATTGCCACTAGAGGATTATTGATAGTAAAGAGGCCAACCCACTCGAGGCTATCAAGGTTATGTCAGAATTTCCAGATATGTTCCCTAAGGACTTACCAAGTATGCCACCTGAGCGAAAGGTTGAGTTCACCATAGAGCTTATCCCTGGCACTGCTCCCATTTCCAAGAGAGCTTATAGGGTATCTGAACCAGAATGTGTGGAGCTCAAGAAGCAGAGAGATGAGCTGTCAGAGAAGGGCTACATCATACCAAGTATCTCACCTTGGGTGCCCCTATCCTATTCGTGGAAAATAAAGATGTCACCAAGAGGATGTGCATCGATTACAGAGCTCTGAATGAGGTCACCATCAAGAACAAGTACCCCCTACCCAGAATAGAAGATCTGTTCAATCAACTGAGAGGAGCCAATGTATTCTTATAGATAGATCTAAGGTTAGGTTATCATCAGCTCAGGATCCGACCTTCGAACATGCCGAAGACGACATTTATCACCAAGTATGGGCTATATGAGTACACAATTATGTCCTTTGGTCTAACGAATGCGCCAACCTTCTTCATGTATTTGATGAACAACGTGTTCATGGATTACCCAAACAAATTTATAGTGGTGTTTATTGAAGACATTCTCATATATTTTGGAAGTGAGGAAGAGCATGTGGATCACTTGAAGATGGTATTGCAAAGGTTACGAGAGCACCAGTTATATGCGAAGTTGAGAAAATGTGAGTTTTGGATTCAGGAAGTCATGTTCTTGGGTTACATCATAAACAAAGATGGGTTAGATGTGGATCCAAAGAAGGTAGCAGACATTTTGAACTAGAAAGCACTGAAAGATGCTAGGGGAATCAAGAGTTTCATTGGAATGGTCGGATACCATCGGTGTTTCATTGAAGGGTTTTCAAAGATTGCTAGACCCATGACATCCTTGCTAGCAAGTAAAGTTAAGATCAAGTGGACCCAGAAGTGCCAAGATGCCTTTGAAGCGCTGGAAGAGCAGTTGACTACAACACCTTTCTTAGTTCTGCCTGATGTTCACAAGCCATTCTCAGTGTATTGTGATGCATCTTACACTGGTTTGGGATGTGTGCTGATGAAAGAGGAAAGTTGTTGCATAATCATCTCGACAACTGAAAGTCCATGAAAGGAATCATCTAACCCACGATTTGGAGTTAGCAGCAGCGGTTCATGCTTTAAAGACTTGGAGGCACTATCTATATGGGTACAAATGTGATGTTTACACAGACCACAAGAGTCTGAAATACATATTTACCTAGTCGGAGCTGAACATGAGGCAGTGAAGATGGTGGGAACTGATTAAAGACTATGATTTAGAGATACATTACCATTGGGGTAAAGCGACCATGGTGGTGGATGTTCTAAGCAGAAAAAGTCAAATCACCATGATGGTCGTTCACCCGATGCCCTATGAGTTAGCCAAATAATTTGACAAACTAAACCTCAGATTTTTGAACAACAAGCATGTTGGGGGCCTTCGTCTTCCGAAGGTCCTCAAAAACACGGCTAACCATTTGTTATCAGCATGTTACTAAGTGTTACAGGAGCTTCGGAATTAGAATAGCTTCGGTGTAGAACGGTGGAAGCGCAACAAAGTTAGCTTAATCACAACGACATAGGAAGACGATACAAGGAGAAGGATTTATCCAAGTTGCTAGAAGCAAATGACATTGTTGTCCCTATGATGTTTATAAGCTTTGTGTGTAATCTATGAGGGCATGAATGTAATATCATATGAAGCTATACGACTCCCTATAAATAGATGAACAATGCTCTGCATAAGGTACCTTTTAGACGGACGACACAATTGCTCTGTAATTCTCTCTCTACGACATCTCTGTTGTATTTCTTTCTGCAACCGCTGAAGGTACACTTATAAATTTAATTTAAAATAAGAAGAATATATTTGGAAGATACTTTGATCGAATTATCATATCTGAACTCTTCTGTATTCCTTGTACGTTCATTTATTCCTTAACACTTACCTTCGTCGTCGAACGAGTTACTTTGAAGGGTTACCTCCTTTGTGACGAAGGTGATTAATCTCTTTTAATATTATGTTGCCTTATTTTTGAGTGTATTTAGTGATCGAGAACGAGTGACCAACAACGCAAGGAGTAACAATGAGTTAGAACCCACCTTAGAGCGGGAAACCAAAGAAGCACAAAAGAACAACGAGAAGATCAACGAGATCTGGCAGCTATTTCTACAAGGAAGAGGCAAAGATTTTTAGGAAGATACAAAAGGCGTGATATGGTTCAAAGATCGCCTGTGTGTCCCTAATATCAAGTCCATTCGGGAGTTAATCCTCCGACAAGCTCATGAGACAACATATTCCATACATCCCAGGAGCGAGAAGATGTATCACGATCTAAAGAAGAAATTCTGGTGGTACGGAATGAAAAGGGAGATTGCAGATCACGTGACTATATGTGACAGTTGTTAGAAAATCAAGGTAGAACATAAAAAACCAGCCAGTCTATTGCAGCCGCTGCAAATTCCTCAATGGAAATGGGATGAGATCGGGATGGACTTCATAGTTGGGTTACCCCGCACTCTAGCCGGCTATGATTCCATCTGGGTAGTAGTGGACCTCTTAACGAAGTCAGCTCACTTCATACCAGTCAAGACCAGCTATAACAGCATAGTGTTAGCAGAGTTATACATGTCCTGGATTGTTTGTTTGCATGGTGTGCCAAAGAAGATAGTGTCAGACCGAGGAACACAGCTAACCTCTCATTTCTGGCAGCAGTTGCATGAATCCATGGTTACACATTTGAATTTCAGTTTAGCTTATCACCCACATACAAACGGTCAGACTGAAAGAACTAATCAGATCCTAGAAGATATGTTGAGAGCCTGCGCGTTGCAAGATAAGTCAGGATGGGACAAAAGATTACCCTATGTAGAATTCTCCTACAACAACAATAACCAGGCTAGTTTAAAGATGTCACCGTTTCAGGAACTGTATGGAAGGAGTTACAGAACTCCGTTGCACTAGGATCAACCTGGAGAGAGACAAGTGTTTGGCCCTGACATTTTTCTTGAAGCTGAAGAGAATATCAAGATGGTTCGGGAGAATCCGAAGATAGCATAGTCAAGGCAGCGAAGTTATGCTGACACAAGAAAAAGAGAATTGAGTTTTGAAGTGGGAGATTATGTCTACCTGAAGGTATCACCTATTAGAGGAGTCAGAAGGTTCAGAGTTAATGGCAAGCTTGCACCCCGATATGTTGGGTCATACCACATTTTGGCAAAGCGTGGAGAAGTGGCATACCAGCTCAGCTTACTGGAAAGTTTGTCAGTGGTGCAGAATGTCTTCCATGTGTCTCAGTTCAAGAAGTGTCTGCGAGTGCCAGAAGAGCAGTTGCCAGTGGAGGGCCTGGAGGTCTAGGAAGACCTGACATTTATAGAGAAGCCATCTCAGATTCTGGAGACAGCAGACAGAGTCACTCGAAGGAGCACCATCAGAATGTGCAAAGTCAAATTAGCCCACCATTTAGAGGAATAAGCAACATGGGAAAGAGAGGATGATCTGAAAGCCAAGTACCCCGAGCTCTTTGCTAGCCAACACCGAATCTCGAGGGCGAGATTGTTTTAAGGGGGAAAGGTTTGTAACACCCTGAATTTAGGGTATAAAATTTCTTCTCTATTACCTACCAAATTCAGGTATTACCTGCTCTTTTCTCTTTATTTTTGTTCCGTTCTATTTCTTTCAAAGTAGTAAGAGTAATCTTGATGTCATCTAAAACCCTAAGGAAGTAGTGTGATGCTGCACCATGCCGAAGTGCATATTTTATTTGCTTGCTGCATACGTTTGAAATGCATTTATCTGGTTTTGAGTTTGCGCTCGAGGGTGTAAACTAGATACAAAAGATTAAGCAAAACTAGCAGAAAGAAGGGGGAAATAGGAAAAGTGCCCAGCCCCCCTTCCTCCTCTCGGCCCACCTCGGCCTCGTGGCACACTCCACCATGTGCGCTCGCGCAATCCAGTCGGGCGGCCCGCACCACGCCCTAGCTCCCTCGCGCGCACTGCGCTCACGTAGCCGCCACTGCCTGACAGCGGGGCGCGCTTGGCAGCCCCTTCCACCACCTACAACCGTCGCCCCACGATCTGCGCCCCCTGTTGCTAGGAAAATGGAACTGCCCCCACTCTCCCTCTCCATTTTCTCCCACTCCCTCCCTGCCTCGCCCCTCGCCCAAACCGTAGGAGCGCCGCTGCCACTGTCGTTCATCATCGTGGTAAGCTCCCTCCCCTTTTTCCTCCTCCCCCGCGTCCCTCTCCTTCACCGTCGTGCGCGCCGCTCCCCGGCCTTGGCGTGGCCCGGCCATGGCGTGGCCTCGGCGTGTGGCCCCGACACGGCGACCCTGCTTGGCCAGACCCGACGCGGCTGGCTCCGACGACTTAGCCCCTTGCGCGTGTCTAGGTCCGTGGTTGAAGCTTCATCATGCTGCGCCCAGCCCTTGCGCATAGTCCTTGCGCTCTCCTTATCGTGCCTCGTTCCTACCACTTTATGAGTCGCGTGCCCATCGAGTGGCATGCACGCCGCATCCACCGAACGACACCCTCACAGCTGTCGTCATGTTGTGCTTGCCTCGCGCCCTCGCTTGTTCGAGTGCGTGATCGCGCGTGCTGTTCACACGCGTCGTCGCATGTCGTTCGCACGCTGTCGTGTGTGCCACGCGAGTTGTTCGCGCGTTGTCATGTCCGTTACTCCGCGCGCGTCACACACACTTTTTCGCACGTTCGCGGCCCGCCTCGTGCTGTTCGCATGTCATTCGCGTGCTTTGCCACGCATCATTAGCTCGCTTCACATAGGAACTATGATATAGTTTAATTTATTAATTATTTTATTGGACTAATAAATACCAGAGTAGCGGGTTATTCAAAGCTAGGGACTGTCTTAATTTATTTATTCTTTTTACAAATGTCCGTTACCAAGGTGACGTCGAATTAAATATTTTAGTTCATATTCGCTTAGCGTAAATGCGAGATCCTTCGACCGTAGCATCGGTTGTCCCAGTTCCTTTCTCGTGTATCCATGAATGCGAGCTATATGTCACGTGCATGTTTAATGTATCGATTTTCTTGTATGATGTAATGTTTCTTTTCTGATTTAAATATGTGAATGTATGTTTGCACTCGTATAGATAACAGTCTGTTTGCGGAGTCCGAGGAAGTTGCAGAAGACCCTAAGCAACAACTGGCCGGTGAAGGCAAGTGTCCTCTGACCTATTGTCACACCCGGTTTTAGGGACAAAACCGAATGCATAGCATATGTGTGCCAGGATCCATTTTCCACACATACGTTGACGTCCCAAGTGTAATATATCAAAAGACAATGCAATAAAGGCGTAAAGAGAATATAACAACTTTATTACATCATCTAGACATAAGTGTCTTAAATAGTTTCATCATCAAATTACAACAAAATTATCAGGGGAAATCTCCCACATGAAGATAACCAACGCGTCGCTAGACTCAGTAATCGTCCACATCCTCGTCAAAATCTTCCTCATCAGCTTCTGATCAAAATATTAGTAAGGGGTGAGCACACTTATGGTGGGGGCTCAACAAGTGGGAGGAGTAATGCAAGTTTAACAAGGTAGACTATGGTTATACGGTAAGCATTTTAGTTGGTCAATATTTTATTAACAACACCTAACTTACTAATTTTTAAGTATATCCCAAAATATCCCAATTAATCATAAGCATATTGTCGGCGTTTCGACACCGGGGGGTCCCTAAGCCGACGAGTGAATGTCGCCGCGTGCCCCAGCCCAGATGGGTCAGCGCGAGGCCGAGCGCGAAGGGGGGAAGTGAGGTGGCCGGAGACGGGCGTGAGAGAGGTGGAAATCCCGCGGCCTTCGTGTTCGTCCCGCGCCCAGGTCGGGTGCGCTTGCAGTAGGGGGTTACAAGCGTCCACGCGGGAGAGGGAGCGAGCGGCCTCACGCGAGCGCCTGTCTCGTCCTCGTCCCCGCGCGACCAACCCTCTCTAAGAGGGTCCTGGTCCTTCCTTTTATAGGCGTAAGGAGAGGATCCAGGTGTACAATGAGGGGTGTAGCAGAGTGCTACGTGTCTAGCGGGGGAGAGCTAGCGCCCTAAGTGCATGCCGTTGTGGCAGCCGGAGAGATTTTGGCACCCTGCTGGTGTGATGTCGTGGCCGTCGGAGGAGCGCTGGAGCCTGGCGGAGGGACAGCTATCGGAGCTGTTGAGTCCTTGCTGACGTCCTCTTGCTTCCGTAACGGGGCTGAGAGCCGCCGTCGTCACAGAGTATGCGGGGCGCCATCATTGCCTATCTGGTGGAGCGAGCCAGATGGGACGCCGGTCTTGTTCCCCGTGGCCCGAGTCAGCTCGGGGTAGGGTGATGATGGCGCCTCCTGTTGACGTGGCCGGTCTGCGCCCTAGGTTGGGCGATGTGGAAGCTCCTCCGAAGCCGAGGTCGAGTCTGTCTTCCGTGGCCGAGGTCGAGTCCGAGCCCTAGGGTCGGGCGAGGCGGAGACCGTCGGCTGAGGCCAGGGTCGAGTCCGAGCCCTGGGGTCGGGCGAAGCGGAGTTCGTCGTCTTCTGGGGCTGAGCCCGAGTCCGAGCCCTGGGTCGGGCAGAGCGGAGTTCGTCGTCTTCTGGGGCTGAGCCCAAGTCCGAGCCCTGGGTCGGGCGGAGCGGAGTTTGTCGTCTTCTGGGACTTAGCCCGAGTCCGAGCCCTGGGTCGGGCGGAGCGGAGTTCGCCGTCTTCCGGGACTTAGCCCGAGTCCGAGCCCTAGGTCGGGCGGAGCGGAGTTCACCGTCTTCCGGGACTTAGCCCAAGTCCGAGCCCTGGGTCGGGCGGAGCGGAGTTCGCCGTCTTCCGGGACTTAGCCCGAGTCCGAGCCCTGGGTCGGGCGGAGCGGAGTTTCCTATGGTGCCTGCGGCCGGGCCTGACTGCCTGTCAGCCTCACTCTGTCAAGTGGCACCGCAGTCGGAGCGGCGCAGGCGGTGCTGTCTTTCTGTCAGGCCGGTCAGTGGAGCGGCGAAGTGACGGCGGTCACTTCGGCTCTGTCGGCTGAAGGGCGCGCGTCAGGATAAAGGCGTCAGGCTGCCTTTGCATTAAATGCTCCTGTGATTTGGTCGGTCGGCGCGACGATTTGGTCAGGGTTGCTTCTTGGCGAAGATAGGGCCTCGGGCGAGCCGGAAATACGTTAGCCGCTGGAGGGTGGCCTCGGGCGAGGCGGAGATCCTCCGGGGTCGGCTGTCCTTGTCCGAGGCTAGGCTCGGGCGAGGCGTGATCGAGTCCCTCGAATGGACTGATCCCTGACTTAATCGCACCCATCAGGCCTTTGCAGCTTTATGCTGATGGGGGTTACCAGCTGAGAATTAGAAGCCTTGAAGGTACCCCTAATTATGGTCCCCGACAGTAGCCCCCGAGCCTCGAAGGGAGTGTTAGCACTCGCTTGGAGGCTTTCGTCGCACTTTTTTGCAAGGGGACCAGCCTTTCTCGGTTGCGTTTTGTTCCGGTGGGTGCGCGTGAGCGCACCCGCCGGGTGTAGCCCCCGAGGCCTCGGAGGAGTGGTTTGACTCCTCCGAGGTCTTAATGCCTCGCGCAATGCTTCGGCTGGTCTGGTCGTTCCCTCATGCGAGCTGGCCGTAGCCCGGGTGTACGGTCGGGTCCCAAGTCCTCGGGCTGGTATGTTGACGCTGTCAACGGTTCGGCCGGAGTCGGGTTTGCGAGAGCAGCCCCCGAGCCTCTGCACAGGGCGAGAGGGCGATCAGGGACAGACTCGACTTTTTTATATACGCCCCTGCGTCGCCTTTCTGCAAGGAGGAGGGGGGGGGAAAGCGCCATGTTGCCCTCGGTGGGCGCCGAACATGGTGTCTCCGGTGAGCTGCAGGCGGGTAATCCGAGTGGACGTCCGTGCCCCGTTCGTTAGGGGTCGGCTAGGGGCCCAGAGGCGCCCCCAAAAGTACCTGCGGGTGATCTGCCGGACCCGGTCCCCTGGCGACGGGGTCCGAGGGCTCGATGCCTCTCTCTGATGGGATTTCGTTACAAGATCGTTCCCGCTGGTCTCGGAAATGTCCTAGGGTACCTCGGGAGCGCAGCCCGAGCCTTGGTTATGTATCGAACGTACCCATGGTCATCCCTCGCTCTATGTCTGAGGCGGCTGTGAACCCTTCGGGGGCCAGCCTTCGAACCCCTGATCAGTAGTGGGTGCGGAGCCCGAGTAGCCTGAGGCGGTCGTTGAACCCTTCCGAGGGGCCAGCCTTCGAACCTCTGACCAGTAGTGGGTGTAGAGCCCACGCGATCTGAGGCGGCTGTCGAACCCTTCCGAGGGGCCAGCCTTCGAACCTCTGATCAGTAGGGAGGCTCGGAGCCTGGTTCCTTCACGGGGAAGGATCCTTTTCGGGGTATCCCCCTTTCCCGGTCCCTGTTGCAAGAGAGAGAAAGAGGAAAAAAAGGAAAAGGATAAGAAATCGAACGACGTGGCGTACCTTTTTCGACGCGGTCATTATGGCGAAGGTGAAGCGTCGCTCGCTTCTCCTGCCAGAGGCGCCGCCTGTCCCGCCGCGGAGTTAACGTGACGGGGCGTGCGGTTCGCGGGGCGGCCGTTGCGCGTGCGCGAGCCGTTCGAAGAACGGAACACGGGCGCGTTGTCTTCACGTCGTGAGAGAGGGTCCTCTCGTTGCCCCTGGATGGGACGTAAGCTTGGCTGACGACGTGACAGCTGCTCCTGCCCGCCTGCCACCGCCATTACTGCCGGCCCATTTTTGGCCGCATTGACCGTCGCGCCAGTCTGGCGCTGCTGGGTCGTGCGCTGGGTCGCCTCGAGTTGCGGTATTGGTTCCGCAGTCGAGGAGGCGCGGTGGTGGCGCAAGTGGCGGTGCAGTTGCATGCACGAAGCATTCGGCGCGCCGGTTGCATGACGCGTGGGCCTGGGCCTCCATGCTGGGCGTGTTGGAGTCGGAGAAGTGCGCCCACTTGGCGCGGTTGCATGCCGCCTGCATGGCTGCCCGCCCTCTCGCCCGCTGGTCTGGGCAAAAGTGGAGAGCCGCTTGTAACCGCTGGGCGGTTGCACGCACCACGCATGGCGGTTTGGCCTCTTCTGCTCTGAGCCAGCTTGCATGACGCGTGGGACCCAGCTCCCGCGCCGTAGGGGAGGACCTTGGAGCGTGTTGGAGAAGACTCAGCCCACGACGGCTGGGGACGCAAGTAGGGAGAGTCGCCTTTAAAAGGAGGGTGACCCCCTTGGAAGGCGACCATGTCTTCGTGCTCCCTTATGCATCGTGTCCTTCCACCTTCCAAGCCCCCGGATGGGGGATACCCGCCGTCTTTCCGCCTCGTCGTTGGAGGAACGCGACTCCGCGGGAGTTGGTACCTTTCAGCCATCGTTCGGCTTCAAGGATTTTCATCATACAGCCCGGCTGCATCCCTCCGCCGGCGGTCACCCAAAACGGTGACCTCCAGCCCCTGGATGGGGAGAGGCAAGCTGGGCTGTGATCTTGGTCCTGCCCTCAGCCTCAAGGATGTTCATCATCCTTGCTGGGGCAGAGAGCGAGGCGAGCCGGGGCTCTACCTCCCGCGTGGGCCAGCTGGCCACCTCTTCTTCCAGCTTCTGGTGGTGGCAACCATCCTCCAGCTCTGTGGAGGAGACGTCCTCCAGCCATGCCGGAGAAGGCGAACTGTTGCTGCCCAGCTAGGATGCAACATTCTGCCCTCTTCCTCGCTTTCGTGGCGAGGACGGGAGCGAGGACCTGCCGGTGCGCTTTGGAGCGGCCCGCTCTTTGGCTTTAATAGCTGGTTCGCGTCCCTTGAGCGGGAACGCAAACGAGAGCCCTCCGACGGCCGCGTCCGTCCTGGGACCATAGCTGCTGCTGCAGAGGTCGCTGGCGGGTCCCCCGGTGCTCGTTGCCCCGCAGGCTCCCCGGTGTGGAGGTTGTACATACCCGCGGGGACGGAACCAGAGTTCCGTCTGTAATGGCACTTCGAATGCCAGTGTTTTTGTTCAACGTGGCTATCGAGGCCTGAACATGTATGTAATTTTGGCACGGAGCCGTGTTTTTTCCTCATTTTCGAGCAATAAGACTCGCCTGTTGGTTGTCTGAACCGCTTCACCAAGCGTGAGTCGCCCCGTGTAAAGGTGACGAGTGAGGTATCCGTATCCCGGAGGCGTAGGAGTCCCTCGGCTCAGTCAGCCTTGTTGCCCGAGGCTTCTCTTGCTCAGTTAAAGGAACCCCTCGGCCGCTCTTCGATGAGCCGAGGCCAGGGGTAGCGGTGTCAGCGCGAACAGATGCAGAGTTGGCCCGAAAAGAAGACCTGGTCGGCCGAAGCCTGGCCGGGTTGTCTGTTAGCGGGACCGACGCCGGAATTGACCTGCCGAGGCCTCGGGTCGGGCTGGTGTCCGCGGGGGACAGCCGGCCGAAGCCTCGGGGTGACCAGCCGAGCCGCCTGCCCAAGCCGGACTCTCGGAGAAGACCCTGACGGCGATGGCCCGGGCTTGGTGATGACATTGTCCTTCAGAGCGGAGACCCTTGGACCGTGTCGCCGTCTGAGGCCAGGTCGGACCTCGCCGAAGGTGTTGTCGATGCCGAGGGTGCTGCTGCTCCCTTCAAGCGTCAAGATCCGAGCCTGCAGGATCGGATCATCTTGTAGCGTGTGTTTTCTGCGGCCGCCGAGGCCAACACACACCCTCGCCATGTTGTAAAGCTGCATCTCTTTTCCTCTTATTCCGAGTATCTGGACCTTTTTGTCGGTAACAGAAATGTTTGTGCGAGCAAGAGTTGCTTCTCTTGGAAGGTGATGAGTGAGGTATCCGTATCCCGGAGGCGTAGGAGTTCCTCGGCTCGGTCGGCCTTGCCGCTTACGCGCACTCTTACCCGTCCATGGGGTTCTGTCACCGACGCAGTCGAGAAGGCTCGAAGAATCGCTTCGGCAGAAGAGCTTCCGAACGTGAAGACTTGTTCGGTCCGCGGAATCACTTATCCGAACGTGAGTTACTTATCGCTGAAGGTGATGAGTGAGATATCCATATCCCGGAGGCGTAGGAGTCCCTCGGCTCGGTCAGCCTTGGCTGCTTACGTGTACTCCGTCGTTTTCAGGATCCACTTTCGAAGTAGTCAAAAAGCACGAAAGACATTCTGGCAGAAAGGATCTTTTTTCGAGGGAAAAATTCGACGCAGAGGGGGTTCCCCCCTTTTGCCTCCGAGGGAGGGTCGGGTATTGCCGAGGCGAGGCCGACCCTTCCTTGATGACTAAACTTTGCGTGGGAGCGAGGTATATGAACAACTTGAAAACATCTTAAGGGTAGAAGCGACGTAGTTGTTGGATGTTCCAAGTGTTGTCGTAGACCTCACTTTGACTGTTGGCCAGCTTGTACGTTCCGGGCTTCAGAACTTTGGCGATGACGAACGGCCCCTCCCAGGGGGGTGTGAGCTTGTGCCGCCCTCGGGCGTCTTGTCGCAGCCGAAGCACCAGGTCGCCCACCTGGAGGTCTCGGGACCGGACCCCTCGGGCGTGGTAGCGTCACATGGACTGCTGGTACCGCGCCGAGTGTAGTAAGGCCCTGTCCCGAGCCTCTTCCAGCTGGTCCAGCGAGTCTTCTCGACTAGCTTGGTTGCTTTGGTCGGCATAGGCCCTTGTCCTCAGGGAACCGTATTCTAAGTCTGTGGGCAAGATGGCCTCGGCCCCATAGACTAGAAAGAACGGCGTGAAGCCCGTGGCCCGGCTCGGTGTCGTCCTCAGGCTCCAGACCACCGAGGGGAGTTCCTTCATCCATCGCTTGCCGAACTTGTTGAGGTCATTGTAGATCCGAGGCTTGAGTCCTTGTAGAATCATGCCGTTGGCACGCTCTACTTGCCCATTCGTCATGGGATGAGCCACGGCGGCCCAGTCCACCCGGATGTGGTGATCCTCGCAGAAGTCCAGGAACTTTCTTCCGGTGAACTGGGTGCCGTTGTTGGTGATGATGGAGTTCGGGACCCCGAAGCGATGGATGATGTTGGTGAAGAACGCCACCGCCTGCTCGGACCTGATGCTGTTTAGGGGTCGGACCTCGATCCACTTGGAGAATTTGTCGATGGCGACCAACAGGTGCGTGTAGCCCCCGGGTGCCTTCTGCAAGGGGCCGACGAGGTCCAGACCCCACACAGCAAAAGGCCAGGTGATGGGTATCGTCTGCAGAGCCTGAGCGGGCAGGTGGGTCTGCCTTGCGTAGAACTGACACCCTTCGCAGGTGCGGACAATTCTAGTGGCGTCGGCCACCGCCGTCGGCCAGTAGAAACCTTGTAGGAAAGCATTTCCAACAAGGGCTCGAGGTGCTGCGTGATGGCCACAAGCCCCCGAGTTTATCTCTTGGAGGAGTTCCTGACCTTCGGTGATGGAGATGCATCGCTGGAGGATGCCTGAGGGGCTGCGGTGGTAGAGCTCCTTCCCATCTCCCAGCAAGACGAATGATTTGGCGCGCCGCGCCAACCGCCGAGCCTCGGCTCGGTCGAGGGGTAGCTCTCCTCGGTGGAGATATTGCATATACGGGGTCTGCCTGTTTTGATCAGGCGTGACCCCGCTTTGCTCCCCCTCGACGTGCAGCGTCTCGCCCTCGGGGCCCGAGGGTACCTCGGGCTGAACCGAGGGTGCCTCGAGCCGAGCCGAGGGTGCCTCGAGCTATGCCGAGGGTACCTCGGGCTGGGCCGAGGGTGACTCAGGCTCGGGTGTGTCGTCGATCTTGACGGAGGGTTGATGCAGGTCTCGGGAGAAGACGTCCGGGGGAACCGTTGTCCACCCCGAGGCTATTTTGGCTAGCTCGTCCGCAGTCTCGTTGTAGCGCCGGGCGATGTGGTTGAGCTCGAGCCCGTAGAACTTGTCTTCTAGGCGCCGAACCTCATCGCAATAGGCCTCCATCTTCGGGTTGCGGCAGTGGGAGTTCTTCATGACTTGGTCGATGACGAGCTGCGAGTCACCGCGAGCGTCGAGGCGTCGGACCCCTAGCTCGATGGTGATCCACAACCCGTTGACCAGAGCCTCATACTCGGCCACATTGTTGGACGCCGGGAAATGGAGGCGTAGCACATAGCGTATGTGCTTCCCGAGGGGCGAGATGAAGAGTAGGCCTGCGCCGGCTCCTGTCTTCATCAGCGACCCGTCGAAGAACATGGTCCAGAGCTCCGGCTGGATCGGAGCTGTTGGGAGCTGGGTTTCGACCCATTCAGCTACGAAGTCCGCCAAGACCTGGGACTTGATGGCCTTCCGAGGGGCGAACGAGATGGCTTCGCCCATGATTTCCACCGCCCACTTTGCAATCCTACCCGAGGCCTCTCGGCACTGGATGATCTCCCCCAGGGGAAGGATGACACCACAGTTACCGGGTGAGACTCGAAGTAGTGTCGCAACTTCCGCCGTGTCAGGATCACCGCATACAGTAGCTTCTGAACTTGTGGGTAGCGGATCTTGGTTTCGGACAGTACCTCACTGACGAAGTAGACTGGCCTCTGAACGGGCAATGCATGCCCCTCTTCTTGCCTCTCGACCACAATCGCGACGCTAACCACCTGAGTGGTCGCGGCGACGTAGACCAAGAGGGCTTCTCCGGCAGCTGTGGGCACCAAGATAGGCGCCTTCGTGAGGAGCGCCTTCAGGTTCCCGACGGCTTCCTTGGCCTCAGGGGTCCAAGTGAAGCACTCGGCCTTCCTTAAGAGGCGGTACAGAGGTAGACCTCTTTCGCCGAGGCGTGAGATGAAGCGGCTCAGAGCCGCGAGACATCCCATGACCCTCTGTATGCCTTTAAAGTCCTTGATGGGCCCCATGCTGGTGATGGCTGCGATCTTCTCCGGGTTGGCTTCGATACCCCGCTCGGAGACGATGAAGCCCAAGAGCATGCCTCGGGGCACCCCGAAGACACACTTCTCGGGATTGAGCTTGACGCCTTTCGCCTTGAGACATCGGAATGTCACTTCAAGGTCGGAAAGGAGGTCGGAGGCTTTCCTCGTCTTGACTACGATGTCATCGACGTAGGCCTCGACCGTGCGGCCAATGTGTTCGCCGAACACATGGTTCATGCACCGCTGGTACGTCGCGCCCGCATTCCTCAAGCCGAACGGCATGGTGACATAGCAGTACATGCCGAAGGGTGTGATGAAAGAAGTCGCGAGCTGGTCGGACTCTTTCATCCTGATTTGGTGATACCCTGAGTAGGCATCGAGGAAAGACAGGGTTTTGCACCCAGCAGTGGAATCCACGATTTGATCGATGCGAGGCAGAGGGTAGGGAACCTTCGGACATGCTTTGTTCAGACTAGTGTAGAATACACACATCCGCCATTTCCCTCCTTTTTTTCTCACAAGCACAGGGTTGGCAAGCCATTCGGGATGGAATACCTCTTTGATGAACCCTGCCGCCATTAGCTTGTGGATCTCCTCGCCTATGGCTCTGCGCTTTTCTTCGTCGAATCGACGTAGAGGCTGCTTGACGGGTCGGGCTCTGGCTCGGATGTCCAGCGAGTGCTCGGCGACATCCCTCGGTATGCCGAGCATGTTCGAGGGACTCCACGAGAATACGTCGGCGTTCGCGCGGAGAAAGTCGACGAGCACTGCTTCCTATTTGGGACCGA
This sequence comes from Zea mays, assembly GCF_902167145.1. NCBI lineage: Eukaryota > Viridiplantae > Streptophyta > Magnoliopsida > Poales > Poaceae > Zea > Zea mays. The sequence goes on from NC_050098.1 coordinate 60,652,507, forward strand.
GCTCGGAGCCGATCCGGATCTGCTTGGAGGCGTCGCCGCTAGGGTCGAGGGGGACGGACTTAACCGTCTCCGCGGGCTCGAAGTTGCCGGCATGACGCTTCACGACTGGCACCTCCTTAGAGAGGCTCTCCAGGTCGGCGATGAGGACCTCAGACTCGGCGAGGGCCTCGGCGTACTCCATGTCGCATTCGAACGCGTGTTTGTACGTGGGGCCAACGGTGATGACTCCGTTGGGGCCCGGTATCTTGAGCTTCAGGTAGGTGTAGTTGGGGACGGCCATGAACTTCGCGTAGCATGGCCTCCCCAGTACCGCGTGGTAGGTTCCTCGGAACCCGACCACCTCGAACGTCAGGGTCTCCCTTCGGAAGTTGGAGGGTGTACCGAAGCAGACGGGAAGGTCGAGTTGTCCGAGGGGCTGGACGCGCTTCCCGGGGATGATCCCATGGAAAGGCGCAGCACCTGCCCGGATCGAGGACAGATCGACGCGCAGGAGCCCGAGGGTCTCGGCATAGATGATGTTGAGGCCGCTGCCTCCGTCCATGAGGACCTTGGTGAGCCTGACGTCGCCGATGACGGGGTCGACGACGAGCGGGTATTTCCCCGGGCTCGGCACATGGTCGGGGTGGTCGGCTTGGTCGAAGGTGATGGGCTTGTCGGACCAGTCTAGGTAGACTGGCGCCGCCACCTTCACCGAATAGACCTCCCGGCGCTCTTGCTTGCGGTGCCGAGCCGAGGCATTCGCCGCTTGCCCACCATAGATCATGAAGCAGTCGCGGACCTCGGGGAACTCTCCTGCTTGGTGATCTTCCTTCTTATCGTCGTTGTGGGCCCTGCCACCCTCCGCGGGTGGCCCGACCCTGTGGAATGGCGCCGAAGCATGACGCACTCCTCAAGGGTGTGCTTGACGGGCCCCTGGTGATAGGGGCATGGCTCCTTGAGCATCTTGTCGAAGAGGTTGGCACCTCCGGGGGGTTTCCGAGGGTTCTTATACTCGGCGGCGGCGACAAGGTCCGCGTCGGCGGCGTCGCGTTTCGCTTGCGACTTCTTCTTGCCCTTCTTCTTGGCACCGCGCTGAGTTGACGCCTCGGGGGCATCTTCCGATGGGCGGCCCTAGGGCTGCTTGTCCTTCCGGAAGATAGCCTCGACCACCTCCTGGCTGGAGGCGAACTTGGTGGCGATGTCCATCAGCTCGCTCGCCCTGGCGGGGGTCTTGCGACCCAGCTTGCTCACCAGGTCGCGTCAGGTGGTGCCAGCGAGGAACGCGCCGATGACATCCGAGTCGGTGATGTTGGGCAGCTCGGTGCGCTGCTTCGAGAATCGCCGGATGTAGTCCTAGAGAGACTCTCCCGGCTGCTGTCGGCAGCTTCGGAGGTCCCAGGAATTCCCGGGGCGCACGTACGTGCCCTGGAAGTTGCCGCCGAAAGCTTGGACTAGGTCGTCCCAGTTGGAGATCTGCCCCGGAGGCAGGTGCTCCAACCAGGCGCGGGCGGTGTCGGAGAGAAACAGGGGGAGGTTGCGGATGATGAGGTTGTCATCGTCCGTTTCACCCAGTTGGCAGGCCAGACGGTAGTCCGCGAGCCACAGTTCCGGTCTCGTCTCCCCCGAGTACTTTGTGATAGTAGTCGGGGGTCGGAACCGGGTCGGGAACGGCGCCCGTCGTATGGCCCGGCTGAAGGCCTGCGGACCGGGTGGTTCGGGCGAAGGACTCCGATCCTCCCCGCTGTCGTAGCGTCCCCCACGCCTGGGTTGGTAGCCTCGGCGCACCCTCTCGTCGAGGTGGGCCCAACGGTCGCGGTGATGGTGCTCGTTGCTGAGGCAACCCGAGGCCGCAGGCGCTGTGTTGCGCGTGCGCCTGGTGTAGACCGAGGCTTCCCGCATGAATTGGGAAGTCGCGGCATGAGGTTCCGAGGGGTACCCCTGCCTTCGGGAGGCGGAGCTCTCGGCCCGTCGGACCGCGGCGCCTTCCAGGAGATCCTTGAGCTCTCCCTGGATTCGCCGCCCCTCGGTGGTTGATGGCTCCGGCATCGCGAGGAGGAGCATTGCTGCTGCAGCCAGGTTCTGGCCAACCCCACTGGATGCGGGTGGCGGCCTGACCCTGACATCGTCGGCGATGCGGTGCTGGAAGCCCTGGGGTAGATGACGTATTTCTCCGGCTGGAGGCTGGCCCGCCCATGCCTGCCCGACGTCCCGGCGGATCGGCTCAAGCGCTCCTGCTCCCTCATCGAGCCTGGCCTGCACCCCGCGGATTTGCTCGAGCTGTGGGTCATGGCCTCCCGCCTGAACGGGGACCACAGCTAGCTCCCGTGGGATGTCAACGCGAGGCACCGTCCTAGGGAGATCACCATCCTCTGGCATGCCGAGATGGTTGCCTTCGGAGGGACCCCCTAGATCGACGTGGAAACATTCGCGACTTAGGCCACAGTCCTCGTCGCCGAGGCTACGACTACCGTCGGAATAGTCGGAAAGGCAGTAGTCGCATGCGGTCATGAAGTCCCGCATGGAACTAGGGTTGCCAAGTCCAGAGAAATCCCAACAGAAGCTGGGCTCGTCGTCTTCCTCGGACCCAGAGGGCCCGTAGGTCGAGACGTCCGTCAGCCGGTCCTAAGGTGACCGCATACGAAACCCCAAAGGGTTCGGACTCGCCTCTACGAGAGCGTCCGCCAAAGCGAGGCCGCTTGGCGGGTCGAGGCTGAATCCGAAAGGCGCGAGATGGGAATCGGTCGGTACCTCTTGGTCGACGGGCGGTGATGAAGTCACGTCAGGGACTGACTGCACCGTCGTCTCAGGTACGAGGGTGACGTCCAGCAAGCCTTTCGCGAGCGTGCTGGCGTCGTCCGTTTGCTCGGAGTTGGCGTGTCGCGGGGAGACGGTGCTCGCCTTCGTCTCAAACGCGAGGTCGATGCCCGACGCGCCCCCCGTTGATTGCTGGTGCCGTCGACTCGCTCGACAGTCGACAAGGCGCTGCCTCCTGCTTGGCCTTGGTTGCCCCGCCTCCTCCTCCGTTGGCGGGGGAGAGGACGGGGCGAGCTTGAAGGTTGTTCTTCCACCCCGCGGGGAAGACGTCGTCGATTCCGCCGCCGGCGGGCGGGATGTCGGCTGCCATTGTCGCTGTCGTCCGGCGGTGGAAGGAGTATCATGTCGTAGCCGCTGTCGAGGGACATGAACTCAAGGCTCCCGAAACGGAGCACCGTCCCGGGTCGGAGAGGTTGCTGGAGACTGCCCATCTGGATCTTGACGGGAAGCTGTTCGTCAACACGCAGCAGGCCCCTACCTGGTGCACCAACTGTCGGCGTTTCGAGATCGGGGGGTCCCTAAGCCGACGAGTGAATGTCGCCGCGTGCCCCAGCCCAGATGGGTCGGCGCGAGGCCGAGCGCGAAGGGGGGAAGTGAGGTGGCCGGAGACGGGCGTGAGAGAGGTGGAAATCCCGCGGCCTTCGTGTTCGTCCCGCGCCCAGGTCGGGTGCGCTTGCAGTAGGGGGTTACAAGCGTCCACGCGGGAGAGGGAGCGAGCGGCCTCACGCGAGCGCCTGTCTCGTCCTCGTCCCCGCGCGGCCAACCCTCTCTAAGAGGGCCCTGGTCCTTCCTTTTATAGGCGTAAGGAGAGGATCCAGGTGTACAATGAGGGGTGTAGCAGAGTGCTACGTGTCTAGCGGGGGAGAGCTAGCGCCCTAAGTGCATGCCGTTGTGGCAGCCGGAGAGATTTTGGCACCCTGCTGGTGTGATGTCGTGGCCGTCGGAGGAGCGCTGGAGCCTGGCGGAGGGACAACTGTCGGAGCTGTTGAGTCCTTGCTGACGTCCTCTTGCTTCCGTAAGGGGGCTGAGAGCCATCGTCGTCACAAAGTATGCGGGGCGCCATCATTGCCTATCTGGTGGAGCGAGCCAGATGGGACGCCGGTCTTGTTCCCTGTGGCTCGAGTCAGCTCGGGGTAGGGTGATGATGGCGCCTCCTGTTGACGTGGCCGGTCTGCGCCCTAGGTTGGGCGATGTGGAAGCTCCTCCGAAGCCGAGGTCGAGTCTGTCTTCCGTGGCCGAGGTCGAGTCCGAGCCCCAGGGTCGGGCGAGGCGGAGACCGTCGGCTGAGGCCAGGGTCGAGTCCGAGCCCTGGGGTCGGGCGAAGCGGAGTTCGTCGTCTTCTAGGGCTGAGCCCGAGTCCGAGCCCTGGGTCGGGCGAAGCGGAGTTCGTCGTCTTCTGGGGCTGAGCCCAAGTCCGAGCCCTGGGTCGGGCGGAGCAGAGTTCGTCGTCTTCCGGGACTTAGCCCGAGTCCGAGCCCTGGGTCGGGCGGAGCGGAGTTCGCCGTCTTCCGGGACTTAGCCCGAGTCCGAGCCCTAGGTCGGGCGGAGCGGAGTTCGCCGTCTTCTGGGACTTAGCCCGAGTCCGAGCCCTGGGTCGGGCGGAGTGGAGTTTCCTATGGTGCCTGCGGCCGGGCCTGACTGCCTGTCAGCCTCACTCTGTCAAGTGGCACCGCAGTCGGAGCGGCGCAGGCGGCGCTGTCTTTCTGTCAGGCCGGTCAGTGGAGCGGCGAAGTGACGGCGGTCACTTCGGCTCTGTCGGCTGAAGGGCGCGCGTCAGGATAAAGGCGTCAGGCTGCCTTTGCATTAAATGCTCCAGCGATTTGGTCGGTCGGCGCGGCGATTTGGTCAGGGTTGCTTCTTGGCGAAGATAGGGCCTCGGGCGAGCCGGAAATACGTTAGCCGGTGGAGGGGGGCCTCAGGCGAGGCGGAGATCCTCCGGGGTCGGCTGTCCTTGTCCGAGGCTAGGCTCGGGCGAGGCGTGATCGAGTCCCTCGAATGGACTGATCCCTGACTTAATCGCACCCATCAGGCCTTTGCAGCTTTATGCTGATGGGGGTTACCAGCTGAGAATTAGGAGCCTTGAGGGTACCCCTAATTATGGTCCCCGACACATATGATTATATCAAAATGTCACACCCGGGTTTTAGGGATCCAAAGCCCGGGCGCGAACATAAACACCAGGTGTGCTGGGACCAAGTCTCACACATATGATGCATAGTGGCACAGGATCGAATGTCACCTCTTTACTATATAACAGGAGTTCTATACAAAATAATTAAATAATTACATCATATGAGGAAACGATCCAGCAACCCAAAGTTGACTGGGAGACGACGGCCTAGACCTCTCACGAACACATCGCAGCATCCTCCAAGCGCCTCATACTGCGGTACCTGTTCTTGACCTGTGGGGGGGGGGGGGGGGTGTGAGACAGCAAGAGTGAGCTCACATACGTTCATCGCTCAACAAGTTGTGGGGAATAATGTGCATGAACTCGCCAAAGGTGGGAGCTCACGTGAAGTGTAAGGCTTACCAAAGAGGATGGCTGAAGCTGAGCATTGCTTTTAAAGTTGGTCAAAATTTTATTAGCCATTACTAAGTATAAGTAAATACCAACCCAATTAAATAGTAGAACAAAAGTAACAACCTCACCTGCGATGCAATGCATATGACAAATTGAGTTTAAGTTCCATAATTTAATCATGTGAGGGTCCGAGCTGCTCATGACCGTGAGCACGGCTAGTATACCAGTTTTACACTCTGCAGAGGTTGCGCATCTTTACCCACAAGTCATGTTACCCATCTGCCAAGGGATCGCGACTTCCCATACACCTCTACCGAGGAGGCGAGGCAGGGTAACACTACGAGGCCTTTACAAAGTTCCACTAGCTTCAGAAAACCCGCTACAGTTTATAGGAAGCTCCAATGCAGGAATCCCTTGCAGGACCGCCATCGCAGCAAAATCCTCCCGAGGGCCTCCCTACACTGACCACTCCCCTACTGCCCTTGCCCCTTTCGGGTAAGGTAGTCCTCCACTAGCTTTCCTAATTAATCAACCAAGGGCGTCCCATTAAACCCTTGTGGTAGCACTGTTTTCCCGGGTGGTCGCTCCATGTTCCAATTAACATAATGATCTTATCATGAACGATAAATAACAACGGATAACAAAAGTATAATCATGAGTAATGTATCTTCATACCCAAAACCACATAAAGCACTAGCAAGTACTACCCAAAAAGTTCAGTGCTAAACAAGGTATAAAGATAATCAAACTAGGGTAACCTATTGGGTCCCATCAAAATTAACCTATGCAGATCATTATGATTAATAAGAACATGAGTAGGTAAAAAGAAGTGATCAAGGGCACAACTTGCCTGGGACTTGAGATTCCAGGTACCAACTTGCTCTTCAGGTGACACGCGTCCTCACTGCTAAACGTAGCAATACACACAAACATGGTGTAGGCAAAATTAACATTACACCAAACATAAGCAAAAACTGCGTAATAATATTCTACGCTGCGTAACGAGATCGTAAAGACAAGAACCACTAAATTCGGAGCTACGGTTATTAAGTTAGGAATTTCTGAAGTTATTTAATACCTAGAATAGAGTTATTCATATGAATAATTTTAAATCAAGTTTCATGGTTAGACAAAGGTACTAGGTAATAAACAATACTTAAACAAAATTAATGCCACTGGAATGAATCAATTTGGAGCTAAATTCATCAAGTTATGAATTTTCTAAGTTTATCATATTTATTTTTATCCTGAAAATCATTTTAGATTTTATTTCCTGAAATTCCCAGACTCTGGACGGCGGCCATTATTTCTCGAAAACTCGGGGGCTAACACGTGAAATCCCCCAAGACACAGAAAACTCCACACAGGATGGCGGGTTGATTGGTGAATTCCCCGGGGACTCTTTAGCAAAACGCCCTGGCCGAAAGGGTATAGGGTTATCACAGCCGTCTGATCCAAAACGAGGCGCCTAGATTAGCCCGAGACCCTTATGAACCCGAGATCATCCTCACACGTCGGATCCGAATCCTATGATCTGCAGCGCACTTTCAATTCCATCCCTCACTGGCCGCACGATCCTTGATTGATGGCACCCGTTCCTTCTCCTACCTCCAGCCGACAGGATACCCTCCAACAATCCTGACCGCCGCTACACGATCGAACGACGCACATGCCTTCTTCTACCTAGCCGCGAATCAGGAGAAGCAAAACGCCCAGCGGTGGCGCCCTGCAGTAGGCCACCCACCGCCCAATACCTTCGGTGCTCAGCGCGATACTCGAGCAACCCACTACAATCTATACCCTGATGATTTCCCCGTGCGAAAATCCTAGCAGCAAGGATAGCGGGAAAAGAACTCACCCCGCCGAGACGAGGTAGAGGCTGGGCGCAGGTGCTGCTTCACGAAGGATCGTCGCCGAGGACCCCTCGCCCCACGCAGATAGTTTCGCCCCGACCGAAGATCTCCAACGGCAGTCTCCTAAACTGCGAGCAATCCCTCTCTCCCGCTCTCTCCCGTGCACGGTCATGGCGGCGTCTAAGCCGTGACTTCTTCTACTCGCCCCCGAGAATCATATGGCAGGTTCCCGGTGGCGGAAGCTACGGTGGCCGGTTCTGGGCAGCGCGGATGAGGCGAGTCTGGCACGGGTTCAGGATTTATATACTACCGCCAAGCCCGACCGGGGAGGGATTCCCGCGATTTGGGGACGAACATGTCGGGGTTGTTTGCAACAGACCGAAGCTGGGGGAAGCACCAGACAAGTGGGCCCCATATGTCATTGTCCCATGCGCACACACCAAGCGCCCGACCTGCGGGTCCCACCATTCAGTGGTCGCAGAAGCGCGCCTGGCGATAAAATAACTGGGCCGGCCAGGGAAGGAAGACAGAAATGGGCCAAGGGAAATTTCGGCCCAGGGTAAGGTTTGCTCTTTTCTGTTTTTCTTTTTATGATTTCTTTTTCAAACTTTCAATTCATATTTTAAATTTCAAACACGATTCATCTTTGAATTTCAATCATAATTCTAATGTAGACAAAAATCCTATCTTCATATTTATTATTATTGTTATTAGTATTATTTTTATTTATCTTCCTCCTCACCATTTAATTCTAAAAGAATTAAATGATTATCATAATTACCTTTCTCAAACTCTTTCCTATTTATATATATATATATTATATATTAAGTTGAGATCAAATTTAAATTATATTTTTAATAAAAGGAATCACTCAAAATTATTGGCAAGAAATCAACCTCACTTTATATATTTGTTGGACACTTAACTAATTTAGTATTCTCAATTGATTATGAAGAGAAAAAGGTCCTAATAAATTCCGAGGGTTTCTAAACTTCCAGAACCACTATCATAACTATTCTTATTTTTTTATTTTATTATTTTATAATATACTTTTTTTTTCTTCTACCAATTTTTTTTTGGACTTTACAAATCCTACCCCCTTACAGAAATCTCGTCCTCGAGATTTGTAAGAAAGGAATACATTAGGTATGGTTTAGAATTTTAGTTTCTCATTGGGTTTTGGAAATCAAAGTTTTGTTCAAGGTTTTTTTTTACATAACAGTTAGTAGACGATTTGGAACATATGGATATTGTATGTCTAGCCATCTATTATGTTACATGAGGCACGATTATGGCAAGGGTGTAATAAGGACAGACTTCATCCAGAACCGTGGATCTTGATTCCGCTGGCGATTCAACTTGATCTTTGAAGACTTGAGTTGGTGCTTATCCTTTCTTGATGACGTTGATCCTCTTTGGTCTTCGTTCTTGATGTTGTTATCCGAATCAGAGATATGTGGTTATGGCAGTTTCGTAGGTAAACAAAATAGGTTAGTCGGTGGTTATGAGTTAAATAAGTTTAAACAGAATTTGTCTTGTTGTTTTGCTTCTAGGTCGGGTTAGGCAGGTTATGCAACCCAACATGTAGGTCAGGTTGGTTGTATATGACCAAGTTAGTGCAGGGCACCAATTTTAGGTTAAAACATGACTATAGAAGTAGAGTTTAATCTATTTCACCAAGATTAACTACCATGTTAGATGACTCACTTTAGATTGGATCATATTAGATTAGATGGGATCTAGATTAGATTGGTATAATTAGATTAGACTAGATAATATCTAATTACATTGGATTAGATCATGGTTGTTACACTAGTGCGGGATAAATATGCTTATTAGGGCAAGATGAATCCATAAGGATAAGATAGAATCTTTTAAGGTCAGTTAGATCTATTAGGATGAGATAAAATCTTTTCAAGATAGAGTATCTGTTAAGATAAGATGGATCTATGAGGATAGATATATTTTTAACGAGGGATAATCTAGTTTATCTAGTTTTCTCATGAATTTTATTTATTTATATTTACACTATATATATGCAGATGTAATTGTGGACATTACTCCACAACTCATCACACCCAATCAAAGATTCAAATCACACAAGTATCATAAGAACAAACATTCAAGTTCATAGATATCTATATAAAAGAAAAATAATTTTGTTTTTGTTCCTAAGAGTAGGTCTCCTATTCCTAAAGGTCACTTTAAGCACAGGATTTCAAAGTGTGATATCCAAGTTTGTCTTTAGAAGGAAAAAGATAAGAATAATCAGAGTAAAGCGGAAATAGATGAGAAAAGATTAAGATAAGTTTAGAAAGAATCAGAGTAGCAAGGTAAGTAGGTAATGGTTTTGTCCATTTTTATCTAGGTTTCGTCCTACAGTCAACATTCCTCTGATACCACATCTGTCACACCCGGGTTTTAGGGATCCAAAGCCCGGGCGCGAACATAAACACCAGGTGTGCTGGGACCAAGTCTCACACATATGATGCATAGTGGCACAGGATCGAATGTCACCTCTTTACTATATAACAGGAGTTCTATACAAAATAATTAAATAATTACATCATATGAGGAAACGATCCAGCAACCCAAAGTTGACTGGGAGACGACGGCCTAGACCTCTCACGAACACATCGCAGCATCCTCCAAGCGCCTCATACTGCGGTACCTGTTCTTGACCTGTGGGGGGGGGGTGTGAGACAGCAAGAGTGAGCTCACATACGTTCATCGCTCAACAAGTTGTGGGGAATAATGTGCATGAACTCGCCAAAGGTGGGAGCTCACGTGAAGTGTAAGGCTTACCAAAGAGGATGGCTGAAGCTGAGCATTGCTTTTAGGGCCTGTTTGGTTCGTGGCTAACTGTGCCACACTTTGCCTAAGATTAGTCGTTCGAATTGAGGAACTAACCTTAGGCATAAAAGTTAGACAAAATGTGGCAAGTTAGGCAGGGAACCAAACATGCCCTTAAAGTTGGTCAAAATTTTATTAGCCATTACTAAGTATAAGTAAATACCAACCCAATTAAATAGTAGAACAAAAGTAACAACCTCACCTGCGATGCAATGCATATGACAAATTGAGTTTAAGTTCCATAATTTAATCATGTGAGGGTCCGAGCTGCTCATGACCGTGAGCACGGCTAGTATACCAGTTTTACACTCTGCAGAGGTTGCGCATCTTTACCCACAAGTCATGTTACCCATCTGCCAAGGGATCGCGACTTCCCATACACCTCTACCGAGGAGGCGAGGCAGGGTAACACTACGAGGCCTTTACAAAGTTCCACTAGCTTCAGAAAACCCGCTACAGTTTATAGGAAGCTCCAATGCAGGAATCCCTTGCAGGACCGCCATCGCAGCAAAATCCTCCCGAGGGCCTCCCTACACTGACCACTCCCCTACTGCCCTTGCCCCTTTCGGGTAAGGTAGTCCTCCACTAGCTTTCCTAATTAATCAGCCAAGGGCGTCCCATTAAACCCTTGTGGTAGCACTGTTTTCCCGGGTGGTCGCTCCATGTTCCAATTAACATAATGATCTTATCATGAACGATAAATAACAACGGATAACAAAAGTATAATCATGAGTAATGTATCTTCATACCCAAAACCACATAAAGCACTAGCAAGTACTACCCAAAAAGTTCAGTGCTAAACAAGGTATAAAGATAATCAAACTAGGGTAACCTATTGGGTCCCATCAAAATTAACCTATGCAGATCATTATGATTAATAAGAACATGAGTAGGTAAAAAGAAGTGATCAAGGGCACAACTTGCCTGGGACTTGAGATTCCAGGTACCAACTTGCTCTTCAGGTGACACGTGTCCTCACTGCTAAACGTAGCAATACACACAAACATGGTGTAGGCAAAATTAACATTACACCAAACATAAGCAAAAACTGCGTAATAATATTCTACGCTGCGTAACGAGATCGTAAAGACAAGAACCACTAAATTCGGAGCTACGGTTATTAAGTTAGGAATTTCTGAAGTTATTTAATACCTAGAATAGAGTTATTCATATGAATAATTTTAAATCAAGTTTCATGGTTAGACAAAGGTACTAGGTAATAAACAATACTTAAACAAAATTAGTGCCACTGGAATGAATCAATTTGGAGCTAAATTCATCAAGTTATGAATTTTCTATGTTTATCATATTTATTTTTATCCTGAAAATCATTTTAGATTTTATTTCCTGAAATTCCCAGACTCTGGACGGCGGCCATTATTTCTCGAAAACTCGGGGGCTAACACGTGAAATCCCCCAAGACACAGAGAACTCCACACAGGATGGCGGGTAGATTGGTGAATTCCCCGGGGACTCTTTAGCAAAACGCCCTGGCCGAAAGGGTATAGGGTTATCACAGCCGTCTGATCCAAAACGAGGCGCCTAGATTAGCCTGAGACCCTTATGAACCCGAGATCATCCTCACACGTCGGATCCGAATCCTATGATCTGCAGCGCACTATCAATTCCATCCCTCACTGGCCGCACGATCCTTGATCGACGGCACCCGTTCCTTCTCCTACCTCCAGCCGACAGGATACCCTCCAACAATCCTGACCGCCGCTACACGATCGAACGACGCACATGCCTTCTTCTACCTAGCCGCGAATCAGGAGAAGCAAAACGCCTAGCGGTGGCGCCCTGCAGTAGGCCACCCACCGCCCAATACCTTCGGTGCTCAGCGCGATACTCGAGCAACCCGCTACAATCTATACCCTGATGATTTCCCGTGCGAAAATCCTAGCAGCAAGGATAGCGGGAAAAGAACTCACCCCGCCGAGACGAGGTAGAGGCTGGGCGCAGGTGCTGCTTCACGAAGGATCGTCGCCGAGGACCCCTCGCCCCACGCAGATGGTTTCGCCACGACCGAAGATCTCCAACGGCAGTCTCCTAAACTGCGAGCAATCCCTCTCTCCCGCTCTCTCCCGTGCACGGTCATGGCGGCGTCTAAGCCGTGACTTCTTCTACTTGCCCCCGAGAATCATATGGCAGGTTCCCGGTGGCGGAAGCTACGGTGGCCGGTTCTAGGCAGCGCGGATGAGGCGAGTCTGGCACGGGTTCAGGATTTATATACTACCGCCAAGCCCGACCGGGGAGGGATTCCCGCGATTTGGGGACGAACATGTCGGGGTTGTTTGCAACAGACCGAAGCTGGGGGAAGCACCAGACAAGTGGGCCCCATATGTCATTGTCCCATGCGCACACACCAAGCGCCCGACCTGCGGGTCCCACCATTCAGTGGTCGCAGAAGCGCGCCTGGCGATAAAATAACTAGGCCGGCCAGGGAAGGAAGACAGAAATGGGCCAAGGGAAATTTCGGCCCAGGGTAAGGTTTGCTCTTTTCTGTTTTTCTTTTTATGATTTCTTTTTCAAACTTTCAATTCATATTTTAAATTTCAAACACGATTCATCTTTGAATTTCAATCATAATTCTAATGTAGACAAAAATCCTATCTTCATATTTATTATTATTGTTATTAGTATTATTTTTATTTATCTTCCTCCTCACCATTTAATTCTAAAAGAATTAAATGATTATCATAATTACCTTTCTCAAACTCTTTCCTATATATATATATATATATATATATATTATATATTAAGTTGAGGTCAAATTTAAATTATATTTTTAATAAAAGGAATCACTCAAAATTATTGGCAAGAAATCAACCTCACTTTATATATTTGTTGGACACTTAACTAATTTAGTATTCTCAATTGATTATGAAGAGAAAAAGGTCCTAATAAATTCCGAGGGTTTCTAAACTTCCAGAACCACTATCATAACTATTCTTATTTTTTTATTTTATTATTTTATAATATACTTTTTTTTCTTCTACCAATTTTTTTTTTGGACTTTACACAAAAGCACTTAAGTGAAACCACTTAAGCAAACCATTTATAAATCATTGGATCGCGATTTATTCTCCATCTTTGAGTTCAATTATCATGTGAGGGTTCAGGGTGCTCTTAACCGTGAGCATGACTGACATATCAGTTTTACACTCTGCAGAGGTGGTACAACTTTACCCACAAGCAATGTATCCCATCTAGCCTGGGTTGTACAGACCCATAAACACTGCCGAGGTGAATGGCTAGGGATCCATTATGAGGCTTTCACAAAACACACTTAATACGAAACAATCTGCTAAGGTTTCCAGGTCAGTGTGGAGGCCCTCTGGGCGAGGCAGCTTAGTCAAGGCTACATCCCCATGTTAACGTGAGCTTCCACCACTGCCGACCCCCCTCTTGCCCATATTTCAGGAAAGGTTGCTAAGTACTAAGCGCATGAAGCTAATTACCAAAGCGAGAGCCATGATAGCACTCGTGGTTGCACTGTTATCCTAGGTGGTCCCTCCATGTTCCATTTAATACGAAGTGATCTTGTTTAACCATTGGGTTAACATCATAATACGAACTCCATTTCCGGAACAATAGTATCATCAAAGAGTGACATCATAATTATCAAGTTGAGCGGTAGCACAAATTGGGTTGGTATTTCTAGGAAATCCTATTTAGGCAAATCCTATCAAATTATGCAAATATTCAAAAAGTAAACATTAGTATACGTATTATTTGGGTACAAACAGAAATGCAGAGGGAGAATCCACTTGCCTTTCTTAAAAGTGTCATGAGGATCGTCTTCAAACGTATTTTGGTCTTCTACCACGAAATCAACTTTTAATATAGATTCACATATTGTACATACAAAAGGAAACATTCACCAAATAAATAAACATACACCATTACATGAATAAAATTCACCATTACATGAACAAACATATACCATTACATGTATAGACATATGCCAAACAAACCATAGTTATAAAAGTGCTTAGAATAAAACCTAATTCATATTCATTTTATTAATCCACTATAACTCTATTTTGGGTTATCACTAGTGAAAGTTATATGGACATTCGACTAAGAAAGTATTTTACATAACATCGCTTAGATGTAATGATTTAACCAATTCTACAAAAATAAATTAATTATTTCTATTATGAACAATTACTTCCTTTTAGTTTTATCTTCTCTTTCTAAAAGAAAATGTCGTTATAATAATCAGAGGTCAAAAAATTTTTAATAATAAATTAAACCACTGATTAGACTATAATATTTGAATTATTATGAACTCTATACCACTTACTACTTCCATGTTAAGAAAGTTTCTATTATTTATTTAGTGGGTCTAAATGAACCTATGATTATAAACTTCTAGATTAATTATAAAATTCATCATAAACAAAATTAACTATGAAATTACTTATCTAGTGTTTTTATTACCAACACGTGGTCTACCAAATTTTGTCATACTTCTTTCAAATCCCAAATTCTGAAGCAATCGTAAACCAATATCATGTCTAATAGCAATTCACTAATTCATCGCATATATACTCAAAATCAATAGTTCACATACACATGCATTCCAAATCACAATATTCCCAAATTACAACAACAATTACAAAATTCATGAGATAATTCAAAACGTGATTTTGAAAATTAATAAAAATCTCGGCTGTCTTCAACCTTGGATGAACGGACGACGACGAGGTGGGGCGCGGCTGGGATGGCAGGGGCTCGGCGCGGGCGTGAGCACGACACGGTTTGGTGAGCGAGCGTGTGAGAGAGGTGAGGGAGAGCGTGAGCTCGGCAGGGGAGGGAGATAAGGGCTCAGCCAGCCTTTTATAGGGGGAGCAGGGAGGTGAGAGGGCGCCAGGGGAGAGGAAGAGGTGGCGGCTCCGTTGATGACAGGAGTTTCTCCATTGATGGAGAGGAGTGAATGGGGGAGAGGAAGTGGGGTGAGGAAGGGGAAGGGGTGGCGGCCGTTACAGGTGCAGGGGAGGCGAGGGGGCACGACGAGTGGCTCGGTCGGGCGCCTGGCGCGGCGGAACGCTCACACGCGGCGGCGCAGGGAAGACGAAGGTGCCGGTGGGGCCCGCGTGCCATAGACAGAAAGGGGGAAAATGAGGGGTGCACGGGTGGGCCGGTTGGGCCGCCTAGCTGGGCCGATTTTGCCGGTCCGACTAGGGTTTTGTTTATTTTTCCTTTTTTCTTTTATCCTCATTTCCCATAATAATATAAATAAATATATTTTTAATATTTCTAAAAATTCATAATAATTATCCAAAAATATTTATAACTAAAATATTTATTTTTGGACTAATGTTCCCACATTAATTAATTGGGTTTTCATATAAAAGAAATTTTATGAAAACAATCATCAATCAATTATGAGCAAACAATAATCATTCTAAAGATAAATAATTTAAATGCATTATTCTTAATTTATGGTTTTCAGGTGTTACAAACCTACCCCCTAAAAAGAATCTCGTCCTCGAGATTAAGGAATTTCTGAAAATAGTTGAGAAAATTCTGCTCTGAGTTCATCTTCTCTTTCCCAAGTGGCCTCATCTTCTGAATAATGACTCCACTGAACTTTGCACGTGCTGATAACCTTGCTCTGAGTAATTCTACGTGATGTTTCCAAAAATCTAATAAGATAGTCGGAATAAGTCAAGTCCTCATTAACATTCAGTTCTTCCATGGTTAACTGTTCTTCCGGTACTCTTAAACATTTCTTAGGTTGTGTGTTGGAGCGAAGGCAGAAACGCCACCCTTCGCTCGAAGTCTCCGCTGCTTAGCCGCTGCTCTGACAGAGACAAAGCAGGCAGGGACACCCTTCGCTTGATCGGCACCAGACGAAGACCGGCGACGAAGGCATCCCACAGTGCGGCCTCGTCCAGCTCAGAGGCCCACGTGCGATCCGGCCCATTGTAACGGGCCCTGCGAGCCGCCGCGTGTTACGGGCCTAATTTGTAAAGGCATCCCTGTAATTACAGTCTGTAACCCTGCTTTATGGGAATATTCTGGGGATAACCTAGGTAGCTGAGGGCACATGCGTCCTTAGCACAAGGCGCTGGGCGTTCAGGTACCTATAAATACCCCCGCACAGTGCCCGTGAAAGGTCTGGTTAACAGAGCTATTTGCCATCTCACGCGTAACCCTACTGTCTACATTGCTCACCCCTGTTGGCCTTCTTGCGACTGATAGCAAGTTCCAACATTGTGACACATGGAATACGTCATGCACGTCCGATAAACTATCGGGTAGCTCCAACTGATATGCTAATTCCCCTTTTCTTTCCAAAATTTTGAATGGACCAATATAACGAGGAGATATTTTACTTTTAACCTTAAATCTTCTCATTCTTCTCATTGGGGAAACTTTAAGATATACAAAGTGAAAGGGAAATAGGCTTACACCTTTTCCTAAATTGATTTTGGTGGTTGAATTGCCCAACACAAATAATTGGACTAACTAGTTTGCTCTAGTCTATAAGTTTTACAGGTGCCAAAGGTTCACAATAAGCCAATAAAAAGACCAAGAAAGGGTTCAAACAAAGAGAGCAAAAGACAACCCAAAGGCACCCTGGTCTGGCGCACCGGACAGAGTCCGGTGCACCAGGGAACTCGAAGCTGAACTTGCCACCTTCGGGAAAATGGGAGGCCGCTCCGCTATAATTCACCGAACTGTCCGGTGAAGCACCGGACAGTGTCCGGTGTCACACCGGACTGTCCGGTGTGCCAGCGGAGCAACGACTACTTCGCACGCAACGGTCGACTGCAACGCATTTAATGCGCGCCTGCGCGCGTAGAGGACAGAGAACGCGCAGAAGGCGCACCGGACAGTCTACAGGACCTGTCCGGTGCGCCACCGGACAGCCCAGAGGCCCCACCAATCAGAGCTCCAACGGTCAGAACCCAACGGTCGGCTGACGTGGCTGGCACACTGGACAGTGTCCGGTGGCACACCGGACTATCCGGTGCGCCATGCGACAACAGCCTTCCAACGACCACTTTTGGTGGTTGGGGCTATAAATACTCCAACCACCCCACATTCAATGGCATCCAAGTTTTCCACCTTCAACACATTACAAGAGCTACAATATTCAATTCTAGACACAACCAAAGAGATCAAATCCTCTCCCAAGTCCGGAATCACTCCAAATCAAATAGTGACTAGAGAGAGCGACATTTGTGTTCATTTGAGCTCTTGCACTTGGATTGCTTCTTTTCTTTCTCATTCTTCTTGTGATCAACTCAATTGTAACATAGGCAAGAGACACCAATTGTGTGGTGGTCCTTGCAGGGACTTTGTGTCCCGTTTGATTGAGAAGAGAAGCTCACTCGGTCTAAGTGACCGTTTGAGAGAGGGAAAGAGTTGAAAGAGACCCGATCTTTGTGACCACCTCAACGGGGAGTAGGTTTGCAAGAACCGAACCTCGGTAAAACAAATCCTTGTGTCTCACTCGTTATTTGCTCACGATTTGTTTTTCACCCTCTCTCTCGGACTCGTTCATATTTCTAACGCTAACCCGGCTTGTAGTTGTGATTAAGTTTATAAATTTCAGATTCGCCCTATTCACCCCCCCTCTAGGCAACTTTCAATTGGTATCAAAGCCCGGTGCTTCATTAGAGCCTAATCGCTCGAAGTGATGTCGGGAGCATCCGCCAAGAGGGATCTCGGGACCGACGACAAGTCCGCAAGCTCGGAGAGAACACACTCAAGGGAGTCCGCCCACAAGCACAAGGAGGAATCCTCTTCCTCCATCAAGTCCCATCAGATGGGTGACAAGAAGAAGATGATGAAGATGGTGATCTACTACGAGACCGACTCTTCGTCACCCTCCACCTCCGGCTCGGAATCGGCCTCCACTACTTCAAAGCGCCATGAGCGCAAGAAGTATAGTAAGATGCCCCTTCGCTATCCTCGCATTTCTAGATGCACTCCATTACTTTCTGTTCCATTAGGCAAACCACCTATGTTTGAAGGTGAAGATTATTCTATGTGGAGTGATAAAATGAGGCATCACCTAACCTCACTCCACAAAAGCATATGGGAAATTGTTGAGTATGGAGTGCAGGTACCAAAGAAGGGAGACAAGGATTACGACTCGGAGGACGTCGAACAAATTCAACACTTCAACTCCCAAGCCACAACTATATTCCTCGCCTCTCTAAGTCGAGAGGAGTATAATAAGGTGCAAGGGTTGAAGAGCGCAAAGGAAATTTGGGACGTGCTCAAGACCACGCACGAAGGAGACGAGGTGACCAAGATCACCAAGCGGGAGACGATCGAGGGGGAGCTCGGTCGCTTCATGCTTCACCATGGGGAGGAGCCACAAGCAATGTACAACCGGCTCAAAACCTTGGTGAACCAAGTGCGCAACCTCGGGAGCACAAAATGGGATGACCATGAAATGGTCAAGGCTATTCTACGATCACTAGTATTTCTTAACCCTACTCAAGTTTAATTAATTCGTGGTGATCCTAGATATACACTAATGTCTCCCGAGGAAGTTATAGGTAAATTTGTGAGCTTTGAGTTGATGATCAAAGGCTCAAAGAAAATCGTCGAGCAAGGCACCTCCTCCACGCCCGAAGCACAACCGGTCGCATTCAAGGCGACGGAGGAGAAGAAGGAAGAGTCTACATCAAGTAGACCACCCATCGACGCCTCCAAGCTCGACAACGAGGAAATGGCGCTCATCATCAAGAGCTTTCGCCAAATCCTCAAGCAAAGGAGGGGGAAGGACTACAAGTCCCGCTCCATGAAAGTTTGCTACAAGTGTGGTAAGTCCGGTCACTTTATTGCAAAATGTCCTTTATCAAGTGACAGTGACAGGGATAACGACAAGAGGGACAAGAGGAGAGAAAAGAAGAGGTACCACAAGAAGAAGGGCGGTGATGCCCATGTGTGCCACGAATGGAACTCCGACGAGAGCTCCTCCGACGAGGACACCGCCAACATCGCCATCACCAAGGGACTCCTCTTCCCCAATGTCGGCCACAAGTGCCTCATGGCAAAGGACGGCAAAAGAAAGAAGGTAAAATCAAGATCCTCCACTAAATATACATCCTCTAGTGATGAAGATCATTTTAGTGATGAGGAAGATAATTTGCATATTCTTTTTGCCAACCTTAACATGCAACAAAAAGAAAAATTGAATGAATTAATTAGTGCTATTCATGAGAAGGATGAACTCTTGGACTCCCAAGAGGCTTCCTAATTAAGGAAAATAAGAAGCATGTTAAGGTTAAGGATGCTTATGCTCTAGAAGTAAAAAAAATGTGAAAAATTATCTAGTGAGCTAAGCAAGTGCCATGATATTATTACCAACCTTAGAAATTAGAATGCTAGTCTAATAGCTAAGGTTGATTCAAATGTATGTGACGATTCGATTTCCAATCTTAGAGATGATAATGCTAATTTGCTTTCTAGGATTGAAAAATTGAATGATTCTCTTGCTAGCCTTAGAAATGAAAATGAAAATTTGATTGCTAAGGCTAAAGACTTAGATGTTTGCAATACTTCCATTTCCAATCTTAGAAGTGAAAATGACATTTTACATGCTAAGATTGTTGAACTAAAATCTTGCAAACCCTCTACATCTACCGTTGAGCATGTTTCCATTTGCACTAGATGTAGAGACATTAATGTTGATGCTATTCATGATCACCTAGCTTTAATTAAGAAACAAAATGATCACATAGCTCAACTTAATGCCAAAATTAATGAGCATGACTTAGAAAATGAAAATTTTAAATTTGCTAGAAGCATGCTCTATAGTGGGAGATGCCCTGGCATCAAGGATGGCATTGTCTTCCAAAAGGGGGACAATGTCAAACTTAATGCCGCTCCTAAAAGATCGTCAAACTTTGTTAAGGGCAAGGCTCCCATGCCTCAGGATAACGAGGGTTACATTTTGTACCCTGTCGGTTATCCCGAGCACAAGATTAGGAGAATTCACTCTAGGAAGTCTCACTCTGGCCCTAATCATGCTTTTATGTATAAGGGTGAGACATCTAGCTCTAGGCAATCAACCCGTGCAATATTGCCTAAGAAGAAAACTCCTAGTGCATCAAATGATTCTAACATTTCATTTAAAACTTTTGATGCATCTTATGTTTTAACTAACAAATCCGGCAAGGTAGTTGCCAAGGGCAAACACAAGGGGTCAAAGACTTGTGTTTGGGTACCCAAAGTTCTTGTATCTAATGTCAAAGGACCCAAAACCATTTGGGTACCTAAAAACAAGAACTAAAATTCTTTTGTAGGTTTATGCATCCGGGGGCTCAAGTTGGATCATCGACAGCGGGTGCACAAACCACATGACAGGGTAGAAGAAGATGTTCTCCTCCTATGAGAAAAACCAAGATCCCCAACGAGCTATCACATTCGGGGATGGAAATCAAGGTTTGGTCAAAGGATTGGGTAAAATTGCTATATCTCCTGACCATTCCATTTCAAATGTTTTTCTTGTAGACTCTTTAGATTATAACTTGCTTTCAGTTTCACAATTGTGTAAAATGGGTTACAACTGTCTTTTTACGGATATAGGTGTTACTGTCTTTAGAAGAAGTGATGATTCAGTAGCATTTAAGGGAGTGTTAGAGGGTCAGCTATACTTGGTAGATTTTGATAGAGCTGAACTCGACACTTGCTTAATTGCTAAGACTAACATGGGCTGGCTCTGGCATCACCGACTAGCACATGTTGGAATGAAGAATCTTCACAAGCTCCTAAAGGGAGAACACATTTTGGGACTAACAAATGTTCATTTTGAGAAAGACATGGTTTGTAGCGCATGTCAGGCAGGGAAGCAAGTTGGTGTTCATCATCCACACAAGAACATCATGACAACTGACAGGACACTCGAGCTCCTACACATCGATCTATTCGGCCTGATTGCTTACATAAGCATCGGCGGGAGTAAGTACTGTTTAGTTATTGTGGATGATTATTCTCGCTTCACTTGGGTGTTCTTTTTGCAGGAAAAATCTCATACCCAAGAAACCTTAAAGGGATTCTTGAGACGGGCTCAAAATGAGTTCGGCTTAAGGATCAAGAAAATTAGAAGCGACAACGGGACAGAGTTCAAGAACTCTTAAATCGAAGGTTTCCTTGAGGAGGAGGGCATCACGCATTAGTTCTCTTCTCCCTACACCCCACAACAAAATGGTGTAGTGGAGAGGAAGAATAGAACTCTATTAGACATGGCAAGAACCATGCTTGATGAGTACAAGACTTCGGATCGATTTTGGGCCGAGGCGGTCAACACCGCCTGCTACGCCATCAACCGGTTGTATTTACACCGAATCCTCAAGAAGACATCATACGAACTCCTAACCGGTAAAAGGCCCAATGTTTCATATTTTAAAGTCTTTGGTAGCAAATGCTTTATTCTTGTTAAAAGAGGTAGAAAATCCAAATTTGCTCCTAAGGCTGTAGAAGGCTTTTTACTAGGATATGATTCAAACACAAGGGCATATAGAGTCTTTAACAAGTCCTCTGGGCTAGTTGAAGTTTCTTGTGACATTGTGTTTGATGAGACTAACGGCTCTCAAGTAGAGCAAGTTGATCTTGATGAGCTAGATGATAAAGAGGCTCCGTGCGTCTCGCTAAGGAACATGTCCATTGGGGATGTGTGTCCTAAGGAATCCGAAGAGCCTCCAAATGCACAAGATCAACCATCTTCCTCCATGCAAGCATCTCCATCAACTCAAGATGAGGATGAAGCTCAAAATGATGAAGGAGAAGAAGATCAAGAAGTTGAGCCACCTCAAGAGGAGAGCAATGATCAAGGGGGAGATGCCCATGATCAAGATGAAGAAGATGAACAAGTTCCGAAACCACCACACCCAAGAGTCCACCAAGCAATCCAACGAGATCACCCCGTGAACACCATCCTCGGCGACATTCAAAAGGGGGTAACTACTCGATCTCGTGTTGCTCATTTTTGTGAACATTACTCTTTTGTCTCCTCTATTGAGCCACACAGGGTAGAGGAAGCACTTCAAGATTCAGATTGGGTGGTGGCGATGCAAGAGGAGCTCAACAACTTCACTAGGAATGAGGTATGACATTTAGTTCCACGTCCTAACCAAAATGTTGTCGGAACCAAGTGGGTCTTCCGCAACAAGCAAGATGAGCATGGTGTGGTGACAAGGAAGAAAGCCCGACTTGTGGCCAAGGGATACTCACAAGTCGAAGGTTTAGATTTCGGTGAAACCTATGCACCCATAGCTAGGCTTGAGTCAATTCGCATATTACTTACCTATGCTACTTACCGTGGCTTTAAGCTTTACCAAATGGACGTGAAAAGTGCCTTCCTCAATGGACCAATCAAGGAGGAGGTCTATGTTGAGCAACCTTCCGGCTTTGAAGATAGTGAGTATCCTAACTATGTATATAAACTCTCTAAGGCGCTTTATGGGCTCAAGCAAGCCCCAAGAGCATGGTATGAATGCCTAAGAGATTTCCTTATCAAAGTCGGAAAGGCCGATCCTACTTTATTTACTAAAACACTTGCAAATGATTTGTTTGTATGCCAAATTTATGTTGATGATATTATATTTGGGTCTACTAACGAATCTACATGTGAGGAATTTAGTAGGATCATGACACAGAAATTCGAGATGTCTATGATGGGGGAGTTGAAGTACTTCTTGGGATTTCAAGTGAAGCAACTCCAAGAGGGCACCTTCATTAGTCAAACGAAGTACACTCAAGACATTCTAAACAAGTTTGGGATGAAGGATGCCAAGCCCATCAAGACACCCATGGGAACCAATGGGCATCTCGACCTCGACACGGGAGGTAAATCAGTAGATCAAAAGGTATACCGGTCGATGATAGGTTCTTTACTCTACTTATGTGCTTCACGACCGGACATTATGTTTTCCGTATGCATGTGTGCAAGATTCCAAGCCGACCCTAAGGAAGCTCACCTTACGGCCGTAAAACAAATCTTGAGATATTTAGTTCATACTCCTAAGTTTGGGCTTTGGTATCCTCGGGGATCCACATTTGAATTAATTGGTTATTCGGATGTCGATTGGGCGGGGTGTAAAATTAATAGAAAGAGCACATCGGGGACTTGCCAGTTCTTGGGAAGGTCTTTGGTGTCTTGGGCTTCAAAGAAGCAAAATTCTGTAGCTCTTTCTATCGCCAAAGCCGAGTATATTGCCGCAGGCCATTGTTGCGCGCAATTGCTTTGGATGAGGCAAACCCTTAGGGACTATGGTTACAAATTAACCAAAGTTCCTCTTCTATGTGATAATGAGAGTGCAATCCGCATGGCGGATAATCCCGTTGAACATAGCCGCACTAAACACATAGCCATTCGATATCATTTCTTAAGGGATCACCAACAAAAGGGAGATATCAAGATTGCATATATTAACACCAAAGAACAATTAGCCGATATCTTTACCAAGCCACTAGATGAACAAACATTTAACAAACTTAGGCATGAGCTAAATATTCTTGATTCTCGGAATTTCTTTTGATGTTTTGCACACATAGCTTATAAATATATCTTTGATCATGTCTCTTTTATATGCTATGACTAATGTGTTTTCAAGTATATTTCCAACCAAGTCATAGATTGAAAGGGAATTGGAGTCTTCGGCGAAGACAAAGGCTTCCACTCCACTCCATCAAATTACTCATCCTTCGCCGTCGCTCCGAGCAACTCTCCAACTTTGGCATAATCTTCACTCATATTTTATTCGCCAAAGGGGAGAAAGTACAAGGGCTTATATTTCACTCAAGTATCCGTTTTTGGCGATTCATGCCAAAGGGGGAGAAAGTATTAGCCCAAAGCAAAAGGACCGCACCACCACCAATTTCAAATAATTTTGAGTTAAGAAAAGATTTTTCAATTGATGATTTTTCAATCGGTATTCTATTTCAAATTGGTACAACCTCTTCAAAACTAATATCTAAAACCCTCTTGAACACTAAGAGGAGGATTTAATTGAGGGGGAGTTTTGTTTAGTCAAAGGAAAAGCATTTGAAACAGAGGGAGAAAATTTCAAATCTCGAAAATGCTTCTGAAAATCTTACTCATTTACCTTTGACTATTTGCAAAAGGACTTCGAAAAGAATTTACAAAAGCATTTGCAAAAACAAAACATGTGGTGCAAGCGCGGTCCAAAATATTAAAAATAAAGAAACAATCCATGCATATCTTATGAAAATATTTATTGGTTCAATTCTAAGTAACCTTTGCACTTACATTATACAAACTAGTTCAATTATGCACTTCTACATTTGCTTTGGTTTGTGTTGGCATCAATCACCAAAAAGGGGGAGATTGAAAGGGAAATAGGCTTACACCTTTTCCTAAATTGATTTTGGTGGTTGAATTGCCCAACACAAATAATTGGACTAACTAGTTTGCTCTAGTCTATAAGTTTTACAGGTGCCAAAGGTTCACAATAAGCCAATAAAAAGACCAAGAAAGGGTTCAAACAAAGAGAGCAAAAGACAACCCAAAGGCACCCTGGTCTGGCGCACCGGACTGTCCGGTGTGGCACCAGACAGTGTCCGGTGCACCAGGGAACTCGAAGCTGAACTTGCCACCTTCGGGAAAATGGGAGGCCGCTCCGCTATAATTCACCGGACAGTGTCCGGTGTCACACCGGACTGTCCGGTGTGCCAGCGGAGCAACAGGTACTTCGCACGCAACGGTCGACTGCAACACATTTAATGCGCGCCTGCGCGTGTAGAGGACAGAGCACGCGCAGAAGGCGCACCGGACAGCCCAGAGGCCCCACCAGTTAGAGCTCCAACGGTCAGAACCCAACGGTCGGCTGACGTGGCTGGCGCACCGGACAGTGTCCGGTGGCGCACCAGACTGTCAGGTGCGCCATGCGACAGCAGCCTTCCAACGACCACTTTTGGTGGTTGGGGCTATAAATACCCCAACCACCCCACATTCAATGGCATCCAAGTTTTCCACCTTCAACACATTACAAGAGCTATAGTATTCAATTCTAGACACAACCAAAGAGATCAAATCCTCTCCCAAGTCCGGAATCACTCCAAATCAAATAGTGACTACAGAGAGCGACATTTGTGTTCATTTGAGCTCTTGCGCTTGGATTGCTTCTTTTCTTTCTCATTCTTCTTGTGATCAACTCAATTGTAACCGAAGCAAGAGACACCAATTGTGTGGTGGTCCTTGCGGGGACTTTGTGTCCCGTTTGATTGAGAAGAGAAGCTCACTCGGTCTAAGTGACCGTTTGAGAGAGGGAAAGGGTTGAAAGAGACCCGGTCTTTGTGACCACCTCAACGGGGAGTAGGTTTGCAAGAACCGAACCTCGGTAAAACAAATCCTAGTGTCTCACTCATTATTTGCTCACGATTTGTTTTTCACCCTCTCTCTCGGACTCGTTCATATTTCTAACGCTAACCCGGCTTGTAGTTGTGATTAAGTTTATAAATTTCAGATTCGCCCTATTCACCCCCTCTAGGCGACTTTCACAAAGTCTCCAACTTCAAAAGTAAATTCTCTTCTATTACCAACATAGCTTTTCTGTCTGGACTGTGCTGTTTTCAATTTCTCTCACAATCTGCACTTGTTTTTCTGCTTCCTCAAGAATTTCTAGACAAAACACTAGACTTTCTCCAGTTTGATTCCAATAAAGCGATGTTTTGTATTTTCGTCCATAGAGAGCTTAAAATGGTGCCATCTTTAGACATGCCTGGTAACTATTGTTATAGGAAAACTCTGCATAGGGCAAACTCTTATCCCAACCTTTACCATATTTGAAAGCACAAGCTCTTAACATATCCTCTAACACTTGATTTGTTCTTTCTGTTTGTTCATCTGTCTGTGGATGTTAAGCTGAGCTAAAATTTAGCTTAGCATCCATAGATTCATGTAATCTTTTCCAAAAGCGTGAGGTAAACTGGGTTCCTCTATCTGACACGATCTTCTTTGGTACTCCATGCAGACAGACAATCCTTGACATGTACAAATCTGCTAACTGAGCTCCTAAGTAAGTTGTCTTCGCATGTACAAAGTGTGCAACTTTAGTCAATCTATCTACAATAACCCACATGGAATCATAACCATCAAGAGTACGGGGTAATCCAACTATGAAATCCATACCAATTTCTTCCCATTTCCATTCAGGTACTTTAAGAGGTTGTAGTAAACATGTGGGTCTTTGATGTTCTGCCTTAACTCATTGACACACATCACAAAGTGCGACATAAGTAGCAACATCCCTTTTCAAACCGTACCACCAATATTTTTCCTTCAGATCCTGGTACATCTTAGTACTTCTAGGGTGAATAGAATACGCTGAATCGTGAGCTTCTCTCAAAAATAAGTTGGCGTAGGTGTTCGATTTCTAGTACACAGATTCTCTTTTTAAACCATATTGTGCCTTGTTCATCTTCTGTGAAATCTGAGGTCTTTCCCAAATTAATCTATGTTTTAATTTCCTTGATTTTCTCATCGGATTCCTATCCTTTACGAATCTCTTGTTCCAAAGTAGATTCCACTTCCATAACTATTGCTTCTGTATTATTAACCATACTAAGATTAAGTCGTTCCATTTCCCAACATAATTCTTGTGGCATCAAATAGGTAGTAACATTGTTCACTTGACCCTTACCAACCAAAGCATCTACCACTCATTTGCTTTTCCTAGGCGATACTGTATATCCAGATCATAATCTTTGATTAACTCAAGCCATCTTCTATGTCTTAGGTTGAGTTCTTTCTGAGTGAATATGTATTTCAAGCTTTTGTGATCATTGAAGATTTTACACTTGTTTCCAATCATGTGGTGTCTCCAAATCTTCAAAGCGTGCAATACGGCAACGAATTCCAAATCATGCATAGGATAATTCTTTTCATGCTTCCGCAACTACCTTGAGGCATAAGCTATTACCTTTCCTTATTGCATTAATACACATTAAAGTCCTAGGTGCGATGCATCACAATATACATCAAATCCTTTATGAATATCAGGCATTACTAAGACTGGTGCAGTGGTTAGCTTTTCCTTTAATTCTTCAAAACATTTCTGTCAAGCTTCATCCCACTTAAACTCTTTACTTTTCTCCAGCTGTGAAGTAAGAGGTTTCACTAACTTGGAGAAGCTTTTGATGAATCTTCTGTAGTATCCTGCCAATCCAAGGAAACTCCTAATCTTGGACACATATGTTGGTTGCTTCCAATTTAGTATTTCACTTATTTTACCGGGGTCTACCTTGATTCCTCCATCTATGATAATATGCCCTAGAAAAGTGACTTCCTTCACCAAAGATCATACTTTGAGAATTTCACATACAACTGGTTGTCACGAAGCTTCTGTAGAACTAGTCTCAGATGATCTTCAAGTGTTTCTTCACTCTGAGAGTATACTAGTATGTCGTCGATGAATACAACCATAAACTGGTCAAGGTATTCCATGAATACTTTATTCATCAAGTTCATAAAGTAAGTCGGTGCATTAGTCAGTCCAAATGACATGACCAAAAACTCATATAATCTATATCTTGTAGTGAAGGTTGTCTTAGGTACATATTCAGTTCGAATCTTCAACGAATGATAACGTGATCTTAGATCTATTTTCGAGAATATCTTAGCTCCTTTCATCTGATCAAACAAATCTTCGATCCGAGGCAAGGGATATTTGTTCTTAATTGTTACTTCATTCAAACTTTTATAGTCGACACACATTCTTTTCCAACCATCTTTCTTGTTCACAAATAGAACTGGGGCTCCCAAGGAGACGAACTTGGGTGAATAAAAGCTTTTTGTAATAATTCTTCTATTTGTTTCTTTAGTTCAACTAAATTCTTGACATCCATTCTATAAGGTCTTTTTGAAATAGGTGCAGTTTTGGGTAATAAGTCAATAGAAAACTCTATATTACGGTCAGGTGGCATACCTGGTAATTCTTCTGGAAATACGTCTGGTTATTCTTGATATCCATTCCAGAGATTTTTCCTCTACTTGATTCTCCATAGCATCTGTTTTTGCTAGCATGTTGAGACTGACCTCTACTGTATCTCCCTATGAACTCGTTAACACAACTACTCTCCTTGCACATGATATCATTCCGTCATACTTGACTAGACAATTCATTCCCAATATCACATCAATGCCGCAAGATTTCAAGACTATTAAGTCAACCATAAAGTCTATTCCCATGATCTTAAGGTTAACATTGGAACATTGATATGTGGCTTCCATTTCACCTCCTGGTGAACTAACAAGTAGTTTCTTTCTCATAGGTTGTTTAGGAACGTTATGTTTTTCCACAAATATTTTGGTTATGAAAGAATGTGATGCTTCTGTATCGAACAAAACTGAAGTGGGTATTGAGTTGATAAGGAATGTACCAAGTACAAGTTTTGGTTCCTCCTGAGCTGTCTCAGCCGTGATGTGGTTGACCTTGACTCTGCTCTGACTCCGTTGCCCTTTTCTTTGGGTGTTGCGTGCAGGCGTGTTTTGGTCAAACCTTGGATTATTGTTCCTTTGAGGCGTCTGTTGGTTGTGCTTTGGGAAGTTGTTAGCATAGTGGCCAAGTTCACCATACTTGAAGCATCCACTAGGTTGGACTAGAGTAGTTGTATTGTTATTTTTGACCGGTGTGTTCATGACACTTCCTTGATGATTCTGCTAATAACCACTAGACCTTTGACCGATCTGAGAGTTGTTCCTCTGTTGGTTCTAGTATTGATTGCTTCTCTGTCTTTATTGTCCAGAGCGTTGCATTTGAAAATTGTTATTTCCACTCTGATTTCCAGAGCAAAAATGAGAACCCTCAGAGTTGTTATGCGGACGAGTGTTCCTGCTAGATTGTCCCTAGAATTTACTCTTGTGATCCGATAATTCGCTTCTTTTGCTTTCTAAGCCAATCGCCTTGTTAAGTAGAGTCTGGAAATTTAGGAAACTATGGCTTTGTAGTTGATAGCTCAATGATCCAATCAATCCTTCTAAGAATCGCTCTTGGTGTTTCTCATCACTGTCAACTTCCTTGGGTGCATAGCGAGAAAGTAGGGTGAAACGATCCCGATATTCACTAACGGACATACCTCCTTGAGTGAGGGAAAATAATTCCTTCTTCTTAAGTTTCATTATTCCCGAGGGAATATGGTGAGCACGGAAGTTCTCCTAAAATTCCTGCCAAGTTATAGCGTCTGCATTTGCGTGTGCCGCAGTGAAGGCATCCCACCAGTCGGACGCGGCGCCTTCGAGTCTTCCAGAAGCATACAAGACCTTCTCTCGGTTGTTGCACTATGTAATGTCTAGCTTCTTTCCTATGATCTTAAGCCAGTCATCGGCATCCAAGGGATCAACCGAATGAGAAAATGCAGGGGGTGATGACTCATAAAATCTCTGTGCTTGTCCCGAGCTTGGGGTGCATTCTGATATTGGGGATTCTGTTGGTTCTGTTGGATTTATTGTACTGAAGCAGTGAGGCCTTGGAGAAGTTGCATCTATGCGGCAATGAACTGCTCCATTGTTGGGTTGGGTGGTGGTGGTGGCAACTGCTGACCAGCACACCGATTGCAGGTGTTTCTATGTAACACCCAAAATTCTACTTTGGAATTTATAACATTAACAATTAAAAATGTTCCAAAATGAATATATTGTTTATACAAAAGACTAAAATAGAAGATACTTAGAAATTAAATTATACTAGATTTGGATTATATATAGAAAAATTATGTGTTAAACTTTGCTTTTGGATAAAATAATTAGAAATATTCTTCGAATAGGTTGAGATAAAACTATCCCTTATTATAAAATTAATGTAATTGTGTTCTTTAAAACATATGATGTAGATATATAATCACAAGAAGATTTCTCATGTGTGATAAACCAAGTGGGATATTTCTTTCCATGATTAGGTAGTTTAAAATATTTAAATAAATGCTGTAGAAATAAATGAAATATTTCTGCAAAAACATGTTGAAAGCTTGGCCTGAAGTATTTTCTAAATTTGAAGTTTAAAACTTGAGACAAATTCAAAAAAATTTGAAATGGAAAAATAAAAATAGAAGCAATAAAGAAAATAAAATAAAACTACCCGCGCTTGGACTGGTTTCGCCCCACCTCGGCCCAAGTAGAATCACCACCGCGCCAGCCCATTCCCCTGTGCGCGGCCTAGCTTGGATTGGTGGGCGCACCGACAGATGGGGCCCGCACGTCAGCCGCTTCATCCGGAATCCATGCGCGCATGTGTCATCGTGGGTCACTGTCGGGTGGGGCCCCTAGGTCGGTCACCATAGCGCGCGATAACGCTCGCGTCACACTGAAGCGTGGGCCCGCTTTGTCAGGCATATCTTGCTCCTCTGGGTGATCGGGGTTTTGTTTCCGAGCTCGACGCCATGCCAACAAACTCAAGCGTACCGTTTCCCCATCGTCGGCCCTATAAAACACAAAGCCCTCTCCCACTCCTTCGGTACATGGGCTCTGGAGAATTCGTGTGCGTGTTGGGTGGAGGAAGTATCGAGGGAGTACCCCTGCGGCCGTATCGTCGCCGTCGGGCCGTGTATCGCCATTGGCGGGCTCCGCTATGGCAAGATCTCGGTGAGTGTTCCCCTCATCTGGTTCGTACCAATCTCCGCGTCGTATAGTATCAGCCGGTAGCAAGTTTCAGGCTCGGGATCGTTGGTTTGGCGGCTCAGCAATGGCACCACCACGCCAAACCGTGTGCCTCCGTCCGGCCACCGGGTGTGGGGATGACCCACCGTGGGCCGTTGATCATGTAGCGATCGACCTTGATTAGAAGGGAGGATAACGCTTCGGCCAAGGCCTTTGTGGCCGTAGATCTGAGATGGACGATTGGGATTAGAGTCAGTAAGATCTTGCGTCGGTGTAGCCTCGACTTTATGATGCAGATCGGACGACCTAGACTTCTTACCGGTTTGGGGTGAGACGGACCTAATCTGGGCCATCGGCTTTTGATCGGACGACCGAGACTTAAAGTTACCCCTTCGCTTCGGCATATTTGTTAAAGAGCCCCTCTTCTTTTATCAAATCAACCCGCCGTCCGTACTAAGTATAGAAACATTACAAATGGGTCCAAGTTTTTCTGATTTAGTCCCTGTATTCCTTAAAAGCTCAAACAGTTGTCCTTAAGCTTTAATAATTCATATAAATAAATCTAGAAAACGGTTTTTATTAAAGGATAAATCCAGAAACTTGTATAATCCATATCTCCTATGTTTTAACCCCGATTTAACCTGATCTAGCAGCTTTAGCTTCATAAAAATATTTTCTACGCAATAGCAACATCATGTGTACCATATTCCATATATTTATAATTAGATAAGTGTTCAATCTATATTCAGTAGATTGACTCTACTAATCTAGGTTAATCTCTCTATAATTATAATCTGAGTAAAATGTAATCCCTAATCAAGTTATAATCTAGATTAAAGGTTGATTAGATATTTTTTCTCAGATACTGTATATTAACCAATTTATAATGTAGTAAATCTTCAAATATCATATATTTCTAACCGTAACTCCAATATTAGTGGTGCTCGAACCCACAATCTCTTAACATCACGTAGAATATTATTATGCAGATTGTGCTTATGTTTGGTGTCACACCCGAGCTTTAAAGGACAAAGCCGGGTGCATCGCATACATGCGCCAAAGAAGACAACATATATAATAACAGAGTGTATAGAGATAAATGTCACAATATAATCAGAGTACTTATTACATAGCGGAAGACTTATAAAATAAAAGATAAATATAACAGGATCTAAAATCCATCCTTGGCGCCAGAAAGTCAATTGGGAGACGCCACCTAGATCGAATCGAACTCCTCGATGTTGCTCCACTTGAACCACCTGTTCTTCTCCTGTGGGGGGGTGTGAGACAGCAAGGGTGAGCTCACATATGTTCATATCTCAACAAGTTATGGGGAATAATGTGACATGAACTCTCCAAATATGGGAGCTCATGAAGTGTAAGGCTTACCAAAGAGAATGGTTAAAGCTGAGCATTGATTTTAAAGTTGGTCAAAATTTTATTAGCAATTACTAAGTATAAGTAAATACTAAACCTTAGTAAATAATAGAACAAAATTAATAACAAATCCCATGCAATACATATGACAAATTGAATTTAAGTTCCATATTTAATCATGTGAGGGTCCGAGCTGCTCATGACCGTGAGCACGACTAGTATACTAGTTTTACACTCTGCAGAGGTTGCACATCTTAACCGACAAGTCGTGTTACCCATCTGCCAAGGGGTCATGAATCCCATACACCTCTACCAAGGAAGCGAGGCAGGGTAACACTACGAGGCATTTACAAAGTTCCACTAGCTTCAGAAAACCCGCTACAGTTATAGGAAGCTCTAGTGCAGGAATCCCTCGGCTGACCGCCATCGCAGCAATATCAACCCAAGGACCTCCCTACACTGACCACTCCCCTATTACCCTTGCCCCTTTCGGGTAAGGTAGTCATCCACTAGCTTTCCTAATTAATCAGCCAAGGGCGTCCCATTAAACTCTTGTGGTAGCACTGTTTTCCTGGGTGGTCACTCCATGTTCCAATTAACATAATGATCTTATCATGAACATAAATAACATAACATAATAATTGGAACATGGATATAATGAAGTATTATCCCAAAACCATATAAAGCAATAGCATAACTACCCAACTGATTCAGGGATAAACAAGGTAAAAAGATAATCAGACTAGGGTGACCTATTGGGTCCCATCAAAATTAAACCTATGCATAGATAAATGATAATAAAGAACATTATTGGGTAACAAATGTGATCAAGGGCACAACTTGCCTGTCACTTGAGATTCCAGTTACCAGGGTGATTCTTCAGATCCTCGAAACCTCGCGCCAGTGGTAACAATACAAACAAACATGGTATAGATAAAATTAACATCACACCAAACATAAGAACAAACTGAATAATAATGATCTACGTGAACCTATGAGATCGTGGGATCGAGAACCACTAAAGTCGGAGTTACGGTTAAGGAGTTATGATTTTATAGAGAATTTATGTGATTAAAATGTTAAACTATATTATAAATTCGTTAATATAAATCATTTGAGAGGTTATTCTATAAATAATTATCTCAACTTTAATCTAAGTTATAAATTTACCATAAATTATATTTTGGTAGATAATGATGAGCACATTAACAAGACTAACCAACATAAATTAAATAAAGATATAATCATAGAATAATGAGACATGTTATAACCAATGTTGTTACTGCGTAGTAAATACTTATATGAAACTAAAGCAACTGGAATGAGTCAAATCGGGATTAAAACGAAGAAGTTGTGAATTTATAAAGTTTTAAGTGTTGGATAAAAGATCAAGTAGGCTATTAATTTTAATATGGCTTTCATGTCAAAACAAAGACACTAGATGATTAAAAAAATAATATTATAAAATTATAGGAACTGGAATGAATTAATTTGGAGCTAGAATGAAGTTTCTATGAAATAAATAAGTTTCTGTAATTATTTTAACACTAAAAATCATTTTCTAATTGAATTTCTGCATTTTCCTATGATTCTGGACTGCGCGTATGAAAACAAAGGAAATCGGGGGCTAGCGTGTAAAAATGTCCAAGACTCAGTCAACAGTCGCACGGATGGCAGGTTGGTTTCTTAATAACTGAGGGGCTCTTACGCAAGATGGCACGACGAAGAGGTATCGCGGGATCCGACGGGGGCGCCCTGCACTTGGGCTTGAGGGAGCTCACAGGGGAAGGTCGGAGGCCTGTCCATGGAGGGAGCTCCGCAGTTGAGGCCGTGCATGCATTGTGGCGCTTGCGGTGGTCTATTATGGCCATGGCGACCCGCACAGAGGGATGAAGCCTCGGTGTTCGCACAAGATGGGAGATGGGAAAGTCACGGGAGATACTTGGCTATAAAGCCGCAAGGAGGTGGGGTCGACCACGCAACGACAGGCGACGTTTTCGGGCGGTTCTAACGGTGGGCGAGAGAGAGTCCGGCAGCCTAGACAGAGAAAAGATAGGGAGGGGGAGAAGACAGACCCGGAGCACGAGGCCCCACAAGACAACGATAGCACGTTAGTGCTCGCGACGGCTGGGACACTTGCAACCCGAGGAGCTGGTCCCACAGGTAAGTGACCCACGCAAAAAGGAATGGAGAGGGGACTGATGGGCCGCGCGCCCGTGGTTTAGGCCCACGCAGGTATAGTTCTCCCTTTTTCTTTATTTATTTCTGTATCATTTTCTTTCCTATTTGTTTTGTTTTCAGTTTTTTTTCAAACCCACATAAAAATCCAAATTTCAAATTTATGTTCAAATGTAACAATCCAAAATATTTCCATAAGGCAAAATATATTTTTATATATTTATATTAATTATTTTATTCCTTTGTTTAGGCAAAGCTCAAAATATGACATGCACACACTTATTTCTTTTTAGGAAAAATATTACTTTTGGGTATGTGATCAATTTTAAGTTAACTAAAATTAATATCCATTACCTTACATATTTAGGGGAAAGTAATGTATTCTCTTTTCCGAGAATCACTTAATCTTGAGTATATTTTTATTTTAAGAGTATTCTTAAATTTCATGAGAAGAATAACTTATCCCACTAGATTGAAGGTATTTCTACTTTATCTTATGTTTACTCAAAAAAAATTAGTATTATTTCCTATAAAAGACATAGAAGGAATACATGAACTCCTTACAAATACCCATTTAGATACATGTTTATAGTGTATCATTTAATGAAATGAATAATCATTTAGTTGAATAGAAAATCTTTCTATTATTTATTTTCTAAATTAATTCTTGGTTTCAAAATTCAGTCCTCAAAATTCAAAGCTCAAGTATAATTTGAGATTTTTCACTTTACTATTTTATCTCTTTATTTATTTATTTTATTATTTCCCCTTACACGAATTTTGGGCTTTACAAATCCTACCCCCTTAACAGAAATCTCGTCCTCGAGATTTGTAAGAAAAGGGGTATATAACCATGTTATCTCAGAACGTATGCACAAACAAAATCTCGGCATGATGCATAATTTATTATCAATACATGGGGGTCAATTAGACCTTATTATTCCTCCTAAAATAGTGTCATATCATCTACTAACTAAAGTAACATTTAGGTCTTACAAATAGTAGTTATATATATATATATATGTAGCTTGGTGGAGCTGGTGGTGGTGGTGGTGTAGGTAGTGGGCGATTAGGAGAGTATAGGTACCCAGCTACTATCTATGTGGGATATAAACTGAACAGGTTGAGGTAAGAAAGATTATGGCAAGGAAAAGGATTTATCCTTATGAAACTCCATATTTGTTTATACACCTGAAATTCTTTTTATGCCATTAGCAGGTGTGGTATAGAAATAAGGGTAAATGGGGTAGGGTAGGTTAAACAGAGTTTTACTTTCTTGGATAAATGGGTTAGTCAACCTGTAACATAGGTTAGGTTGTGGATTCACGGACGAGTTGTCTTAAGACACCAATTTTAGGTTTTAAAATCCCATTTATCAGAATATGGTTTAGTTAATACTTGTAACATAGATTAGACCATATTAGATTAGGTAGGGTCTAGATTAGATTGTGCCCTTCATCACTCCTTTTTACCTAATAATGTTCCTACTAATCACTGTGACATGCTTAGGTTAATTTGATGGGACCTAATGGGTTTCCCTAGTATTATTATCCCATACCTTGTTTTCCACTAAACTTTTGGGTAGTTTTGCTATTGCTCTACCTAGTTTTGGGAATTAATATTACATTATGATCATGTTCCAGTTATACTGTTGTTTTAATTATTATTCATGACAAGATCATTGTGTTAATTGGAACATGGAGCTTAACTTGAGTAAACAGTGCTACCACAAGGGTGGAATGGGACACCCTTGGCCAAGTAATTAGGAAAGCTAGGGAGAGATTACATTACTTGGAAGGGGCAAGCGGGGAGGCGTCGCTGCTAGAGTATAGGGAGATCCTCGTGTCGAACTGTCTGTAAAGCTTTTCGGACGAGGGGTTCCTATGCTTCCTTCTTCCTGAATCTGTAGCATGTTTTCTTGAACTAGTGGAACTTTCGAAAGGCCTCGTAGTGCTACCCTGCCTCACTTCCTTGGTAGAGGTGTATGGGGTCCTGTTGGGGGCCTTCGGCTTCCGAAGGTCCTCAAAAACATAATTTGACAATGTTTTCCAAGTGAAATATGTGAATAGGTATCTTCGGATTCAGATCATGAGCATACAGAGCATGGTTAGGATGAAGCCTGAACGAGACGAAAGGTGATTATGACGAAGGACAAGGTAATCACGAAGCTGTGCGCAGGAAAGCTTCGGCATGGCAGCAGAAAAGGGGAACCGACTTAAAGATGAAAAGGCAAATTAGACCTCGAAGAATTACTATAGAGTTATTAGCAAATGTAAAGGGCATGAATGTAATTTTACATGGGTTGCGTCCCTTGCCTATAAATAGATGAACAGTACTCCCGTACTGTTCACGCGGACTTGGCATTTGCTTTTGCGTCACTCTTGTACCCTTGCTTTCCTCCGAGCTGAAGGTACATTTATAATTTGTTATTGTTAATACAGTAACACAAATAAAAATAAGTTAATAACAATGTTTAAAGTGTTTATATTATTTTTCATATCTTGTGTATGAATCCTTCTCCATCATTTATTGTGCTTATGAAGGCTTGTCTTTCATAACCTTCGTCCGGGATTCATTATATCCGAAGGGAAATAATGCTTCGAAGGACGAAGGACTTTAACATTTAACACTTTTCATGTTGCCTTGTTCTTAACTCGAAGCATTTGAGAACAAGTCTCCAACAGGTCCGATCAACCCCGTGGCAAATGGGTAACACGACTTGTGGGTAAAGATGCACAACCTCTGCAGAGTGTAAAACTGGTATATCAGCCATGCTCACGGTCAAGAGCGACTCAGGATTCTCGCATGATTAATTTATGAAACTAAACTTAATTTGTCATATGCATTGTGTCGTGGGTGTTATTATCAATTATGATCTCTTATTTAATTGGGTTGGTATCTACTTATACTTAGCAACTACCAATAAAATTTTGACCAACTTTAAAAGCAATGCCCAACTTTAACCATCCTCTTTGGTGAGCCTTACACTTCACATGAGCTCCCACCTTTCGCGAGTTCATACACATTATTCCCCACAATTTGTTGAGCGATGAACGTATGTGAGTTCACCCTTGTTGTACTTACATCCCCTAGGGCAAGAACAGGTACAACAGGATGAGGCGCATGAAGGATGCTGTGATGAGTTTGTGAGTGGTCTAGGCCGTTGTCTCATAGTCAACTTTGGGTTGCTGGATCATTGTCTTCGTATGATGTAATTATTTAACTATTATGTACAGAACTCCTATTATATAGTAAAGATGTGACATTCGTTTTTGTATTATGAATCATCATATGTGTGAGACTTGATGCCCAACACACTTGGTGATAAGTTCGCACCCGGGTTTTGGACCCCTAAAATCCGGGTGTGACAGAAGTGGTATCAGAGGAATGTTGACTGTAGGATGGAACCTAGATAGAACTGAATAACCCTTACCTACTTACCTTTGCTACTCTGATTCTTTCTAAAACTTTGCTTAATCTTTTCTCATCTATTGTTGGTTTACTCTGATTACTCTTACCTTTTCTCTTCACAAGACAAAAGTGGATTTCACACCTTGGAATATTGTACCTAAAGTGACCTTTAGGAATAGGAGACCTACTCTTAGGAACAAAAACAAAACTATTTTGTAGGTATCTATAAGCTTGAATGTTTGTACTTGTGATACTTGTCTAATTTGGTTCTTTGATTGAGTATGATGGGTTATGGGGTAATGCCCACAATTACATCTGCATATATACATCTAGGCATAAAAGAGAATATTTATAAAATAACTAGACAACCTAGATTATCCCCATTAAAATGTGTCTAGTATCACATATCTATCTTATCTTGGCAGATTCTATCTTAACTTTGGAAATTCACCTTATAAGCCTAGTTATCCCAATATAGACATAAAACAACAGAACAAAGCTCTGCCCAAGATCCTTCAGTTTATTACCAGCTACTAGCCTATCTGTTTGTCTAATAAATAATTTCCCTTGCAAAACTATCTTACCATATATATTTCTAACCTAGATGGTCAATACCAGGAAGGGAGGTGGTATCGATCTACCTGCTAACAACCGTCGCAGGAGG
The DNA here is from genome assembly GCF_902167145.1 of Zea mays. Classification (NCBI taxonomy): domain Eukaryota; kingdom Viridiplantae; phylum Streptophyta; class Magnoliopsida; order Poales; family Poaceae; genus Zea; species Zea mays. Next base: position 60,690,747 of record NC_050098.1, read on the forward strand.
ATTATTAACCAATCACAACCAGAGATGAATCCTCCACCAAACCCTCCACTGGCTGGAACAGATCCCGTTGCTGCCGCTCAGATGCAGCAGCTGCAGCAAATGGCAAACACCATGACAGAAATGCAAGCACAAATGCGACAAGAACGTCAGGAGATATGCCAGGAGCAGCAAGAAATATGATAGTAAATGAGGCAAGAATACCAAGAAAAGCGCCAAGTACGACAGGAACAACAAGAACTACCACCTCCACCACCACCAGCTCCGCCCAGGGATAAGCACCAGGAGTTTATGAGCCATAAGCCATCAACATTCTCTAACTCTTCAGATCCACTACAAGCTAATGACTGGTTGAAGTCCGTGGACAAGATGCTCAACATAGCCCAATGTACTGACAGGGAGAAAGTACTCTATGCATCGGGTCGCCTCACCGGCCCCGCTGCGGATTCGTGGGATGCATATTGCGCTGCTGCCAACACCATCACCTGGGCAGAATTCTCCACTCAATTTAGGAATTACCATATTCATGTCAGCCTTATGAAGATTAAAAATAAAGAATTCCTATCCCTCAAACTGGGAGGCATGTCCGTAAGCGAATACAGAGACAAGTTCATCCAGCAATCCTGATATGCTCCTAGGCAGGCCGACAATGATGAGAAAAAGCAGGAGCTATTTCTGGAAGGTTTGATCGGGTCACTACAATACCAGCTGATATCACACACATTCCCGTGCTTCCAGAGAGTACTAGGCAAAGCTATTGCTCCGGAAAACAAGAGGGTTGAGTTTGGAGAGAAGAGAAGGTCTACTAACTAGGGACAGGCTGGGAGTAGTACCAGTCCCCGTTATACTACTCCTCAGAGTACACCTGCCCGTGGCAGTTCCAAGCAACAAACTCAGCAGACCCAAGCTACTCCTCAAGCAAACACACCAACTGGACCTGTTGCTCCTAATACCTCCACAAACATGTCATGCTTCAAGTGTGGACAGGCTGGACACTATGCCAACTACTGTCCCAATTGAGAAGCTTACACCACTCCAGCTTCAATGAAGCAAGGTCAGGCCTCGGGAGGCAAGAGTTAGCCCTTATCAGTCAACCGGGGACAAGTCAACCATGTGGAAGTAGAAGCTAAACCTAGTGAACCTGAAAACCAAGAGGCGATGTTAGTTGAAGGTGAAGAAGTCACTGAAGAAGACAATGAACAACAAGATTAGAGTATATCTATATATATATTCTTATTAATTAGGAGTACTATTTGTAAGACCTAAATAATACCTTAGGTAGTAACTAGTATTTACTATTTTGGGATAATAATAAGGTCTATTTGACCCTATGTTTTACTAATCAGTGATGCATCATGGAGAAATTCTCGCTTGTGCATATGTTTTGGGACAAGATTGGGATACATCATTTTTCTTACTAATCTCAAGGACGAGATTTCTTTTAAGGGGGTAGAATTTGTAACACCCAAAATTCTACTTTGGAATTTATAACATTAACAGTTAAATATGTCTCAAAATGAATATATTGTTTAAACAAAAGACTAAAATAGAAGATACTTATAAATTAAATTATACTAGATTTGGATTATATATAGAAAAACTATGTGTTAAACTTTGCTTTTGGATAAAATAATTGGAAATATTCTTCGAATAGGTTGAGATAAAACTATCCCTTAGTATGAAATTTATGTAATCGTGTTCTTTAAAACATATGATGTAGATATATAATCACAAGAAGATTTCTCATGTGTGATAAAACAAGTGGGATATTTCTTTCATGACTAGGTAGTTTAAAATATTTAAATAAATGCAGTAGAAATAAATGAAATATTTCTGCAAAAACATGTTGAAATCTTGGACTGAAGTATTTTCAAAATTTGAAGTTTAAAACTTGAGACAAATTCAAAAAAAATCTGAAATGGAAAAATAAAAATAGAGGCAACAAAGAAAAGAAAATAAAACTACCTGCGCTTGGGCCAGTTTCGCCCCACCTCGGCCCAAGTAGAATCACCACCGCGCCAACCCATTCCCCTCTGCGCGGCCCAGCTTGGATTGGTGGGCGCACCGACAGATGGAGCCCGCACGTCAGCCGCTTCACCCAGAATCCGCGCGCGCCTGTGTCATTGTGGGTCACTGTCGGGTGGGGCCCCTGGGTCGGTCACTGTAGCATGCGATCACGCTCGCATCACACTGAAGCGCGGGCCCACTTTGTCAGGCGTATCTTACTCCTCCGGGCGATCGGGGGTCTATTTCCGAGCTCGACGCCATCCCAACAAACTCAAGCGTAGCGTTTCCCCATCGTCGGCCGTATAAAACGCAAAGCCCTCTCCCTCTCCTTCGGTACCTATGCTCTAGAGAATTCACGTGCGTGTTGGGTGGAGGAAGTATCAAGGGCTACCCCTATGGCCGTATCATCGCCATAGGGCCGTGTATCGCCATTGGCGGGCTCCTCTATGGCTAGATCTCCGGTGAGTGTTCCCGTCATCTGGTTCGTACCAATCTCCGAACCGTATAGTATTAGCCGGTAGCAAGTTTCAGGCTCGGGATCGTGGGTTGGGCGGCTTAGCAATGGTGCCACCGCGCCAGACTGCAGGCCACCGTCCAACCACCGGGTGTGGGGATGACCCACCGTGGGCCATTGATCGTGTAGCGATCGACCTTGATTAGAAGGGAGGATAATGCTTTGGCCAGGGCCTTTGTGGACGTAGATCTAAGATGGACGATTGGGATTAGAGTCGGTAACATCCTGCGTCGGTCTAACCTTGACCGTATGATGCGGATCAAACGACCTAGACTTCTTATCGGTTTGGAGTGAGACGGACCTAACCTAGGCCATCGGCTTTTGATCGGACGACCGAGACTTAAAGTTACCCCTTCGCTTCAACATATTTGTTAAAGAGCTCCTCTTCTTTTGGTAAATCAACCCGTCGTTTGTACTAAGTATAGAAACATTACAAATGGGTTCGAGTTTTTCTGATTTACTCCCTGGATTCCTTAAAAGCACAAACCGTGGTCCTTAAGCTTTAATAACTCATATAAATAAATCTAGAAAATGGTTTTTAGTAGAAGGATAAATCCATGAACTTGTATAATTCATATCTCATATGTTTTAAACCCGATTTAACACATTCCAGTTGCGTTAGCTTCATAAAAATATTTTCTACGCAATAGCAACATCGTGTATACCATATTCCATATATTTACAATTAGGTAAGTGTTCAATCTTTATTCAGTAGATTAACTCTACTAATCTAGGTTAATCTCTCTTTAATTATAATCTGAGTAAAATGTAATCCCTAATCAAGTTATAATCTAGATTAAAGTTGGATTAACTATATTTTCTCATATACTGTATATTAACTAATTTATATTGTAGTAGATCTTCGAAGAATCATATATTTCTAACTGTAACTTCGATATTAGTGGTGCTCGAACCCACGGTCTTGTAACATCGCGTAGAATATTATTATGCAATTTCTGATTATGTTTGGTGTGATGTTAATTTTGCCTATACCATGTTTGCTTGTATTGCTACGACTAGCAACAAGGTTACAAGTCACTTGAAGAATAAGTAGGTACCTGGAATCTCGAGTCACATGCAAGTTGTGCCCTTGATCACTCCTTTTTACCTAATAATGTTCCTATTAATCACTGTGACATGCTTAGGTTAATTTGATGGGACCTATTTGGATTTCCTGGTATTGTTTATCCCATACCTTGTTTACCACTGAACTTTTGGGTAGTTTTGCTATTGCTCTACCAGGTTTTGGGAATTAATATTACATTATGATCATGTTCCAGTTATACTGTTGTTTTAACTATTATTCATGACAAGATCATTGTGTTAATTGAAACATGGAGCTTAACTTGAGTAAATAGTGCTACCACAAGGGTGGAATGGGACGCCCTTGGCCAAGTAATTAGGAAAGCTAGGGAGAAATTACCTTACCCGAAAGGGCAAGCGGGGAGGCGTCACTGCTAGAGTATAGGGAGGTCCTCGGGTCGAACTGTCTGTAAAGCTTTTCAGGCGAGGGATTCCTATGCTTCCTTCTTCCTGAATCCGTAGCGGGTTTTTTCGATCTAGTGGAACTTTGGAAAGGCCTCGTAGTGCTACCCTGCCTCGCTTCCTTGGTAGAGGTGTATGGGGTCCGATCAACCTCGTGGCAAATGGGTAACATGACTTGTGTGTAAAGATGTTCAACCTCTACAGAGTGTAAAACTGGTATATCAGCCATGCTCACGGTCAAGAGCGACTCAGAACTCTCGCATGATTAATTTATGAAACTAAACTTAATTTGTCATATGCATTGCATCACGTGTGTTATTATCAATTGTGATCTCTTATTTAATTGGGTTGGTATCTACTTATACTTAGCAACTGCTAATAAAATTTTTACCAACTTTAAAAGCAATGCTCAGCTTTAACCATCCTTTTTGGTGAGCCTTACACTTCACATGAGCTCTCACCTTTGGTGAGTGCATACACATTATTCCCCACAACTTGTTGAGCGATGAATGTATGTGAGCTCACCCTTGCTTTACTCACATCCCCCATGGTCAAAAACATGTACCACAGGATGAGGCGCATGAAGGATGCTGTGATGAGTTCGTGAGTGGTCTAGGCCGTCGTCTGCCAGTTAACTTTGGGTTGCTGGATCGTTGTCTTCGTATGATGTAATTATTTAACTATTTTGTAAAGAACTCCTATTATATAGTAAAGATGTGACATTCGTTTCTGTACCATGAATCATCATATGTGTGAGACTTGATCCCTAGCACACTTGGTGATAAGTTCGTGCCCGGGTTTTGGACCCCTAAAATCCTGATGTGACATTTTGGGACCTGAGCGATCATTCACCATCGGGTTGGTTAGAAAGTGCATCCTTTAGATAAGTAGAGATAGATTCTAGGGGAATAGCTTTTAACTAAAGTTAAGCTTATTTGTTAATTTTAAATGTTCTTATGGCCATCATTCCATAAGATCATTGCACTCAAGCAAAAATCCAAATCAAACATTATGCAAACATCACCATCACATGGTTGTTATTATAATAATAATATCATAGAGAGTTTCATCGTATAATCGCAAAATTGAACTTATTGCAATATGACTTATAAATCTAGAGTAGTCTGGTGATAGACCCTGGGGCTCCATAGTGAATCCTCTTGCGGCGCGGGGACACAGCTGTGGTAGGGACTTGGGATTCGGGTGGATGTCTTCCGCCGAGCTGAGCCTCGAGGGCTACAATCTTGGCATGTACTTCTTCAAGTTCTCCATGTACCCTTCAGAGATCTAGGGTAGCATTGTCTAGATCAGTGTTAAGACCTGCCACCACACCTACAAGGGTGTTGAGGCGATCTTCTCCAACTTCACCTGGAAAAACACTTGTTTGGCTTTCTCCACGAGGATGTAGAGGAAGATGCCTATGCTCCATGTTGTGCAGCTACTACCGATAGGTGTGGCTGAGGGACCACAGAGCTCTTCTACAACCATTGCTGACCGAAGCAGCGTAGGTAGATAGCGGCGTCAGAGACTCATGGCTGATGGAGTCCTGAAACCTATGTCTCCTGCATCCATCACTCTGATATGCACACGAGTGATATAGTAACAAGCCCGAGGGGGTCAGACAATCGTCGTGTGTCATAGAGAGGTCGGATGTAGGTTCCTAGTGCATGCAGTACATTCTGTAGTAGGTTTGGGAAGTATCTCGTCTCGAACATTGAAGTGTAATGCTCGGTGACAGGCCACGTCCCAATAAAGTTGTCCTCCAGCTCATTGTTGGGGCGAAGGCAAAGACACCACCCTTCGCTCGTCGCCTTTCGCTGCAGTCGCTGGTCTAACAAAGACAAAACGGGCAGGGACACCCTTCGCTTCATTCAGCACCAGACGAAGGCCTGCGGTGACGTCTCCCCGCAGCACGGCCTCGTCCTGCTCTGAGGCCCACGTGTGATCTGGCCCATTGTAACGGGCCCCGCGTGGCCGCCTTTGTGTTACGGGCCTAGTTTGTAAAGGCATTCTTGTAATTACAGCTTGTAACCCTGCTTTATGGGAATATTCTGGGGACAAACTAGGTGTCTGAGGGCACATGCGTCCTTAACACAAGGCGCTGGGCACTCAGATACCTATAAATACCCCCGCACAGTGCCCGTGAGTGGCTAGATTAACAGAGCTATTGCCCCCGAGCACGCAACCCTGTTGTCACCACTGTTCACCCTTGTTGGCCTCCTTGCTGCTGAGAGCAAGTTCCAACATTTGGCGCCCACCGTTCGTGCTACGACCAAACCACCCGCGATGGCACCCAAGAGAGCTAACCCGAAGGATGACGAGGCTGCGAAGGCAGCACTGCTTGCCGCAAGGAAGGGCAAGGCCCTCGCCCTCACCCAATCCACCCACCAAGAGCCCACCGAAGACAATATTCCCCGCACCTGCGAGGACGACACCTTCCGCACCTGCGGGCCCGAAGGACAATCGCAGCCGCCCCCAGGCTTCGCCCCACTGGAGGGCGCGGATCTCACCGAGGACGGCGAGGTCCTCGGCGTCTCAACCGAAGAACAGTTACAGCTGCGCGCCCTGCGCCTCAAGAACCGCAATCTCCAGAGGCAGAAAGAGATACTGGAGGCCAAGCGCCAGCGTGTGTCCGCACTAGCCAAGGTGCGGCAAATGATACGCGACGAGGAGCAGAAGGCCCAAGACCTCGAGCGCGAGATCGCGCTGATGCAGCGCGAAGGCCACCTCGGTCTACAGCAAGAGCCACCCCTCCAGCAGCGCGCGCAACCGGAAGACACGCGCGAAGGCCACCAGAGATAGAATGGCGCGGGCGCAGCCAGCCGACAATCCCAGAATTGTCGCGCATAATTACCAGCCACCCCCTCCACCATATATCCACGCTCCCGCCCCGCATCCACTGCACCACGCTTACCAACACCATCAGGAAGTACAAATCGTACCTCCTCCACCCCCACCACCACACCAGCAACACCAAAACATCCCCCATGCCCCAAAGCAGGAAGACTTCGCCGATCAACCATATCGCGGAGTCATTCACATGATAACAGGGGGCTCGGCGAACTATTCAGAAACCCGGAGGCATCGGTGAGGATTGCTAAGTGGGCAGCCGAACTCTCCGGCTACCACATCAGCTTCGAGCCCAGGACAGCCATCAAGTCACAAGTCCTGGCAGACTTCGTCGTCGACTGGACCGGGCCAATAACACAGCCGGACCCGTCCACAGAGAAGGTTTGGACCACCCATTGCGACGGCGCATGGTGCCATGCGGGGGCAGGCGTCGCTGCAGTCGTCACCTCACCAGCAGGAGTCAAACACAGATATGCAGCACGCCTCAGCTTCGCTCTGGAATCCGACAGATGCACAAACAACATCGCAGAGTATGAAGCGGTTATCCTCGGCCTCCGCAAGCTAAGGGCCCTCGAAGTCACCACATGTATCATCAAGACAGACTCCAAGATAGTTGCCGGCCAGGTCGAGAAAGACTATGCAGCAAAAGACCCCGCGCTCATGCAATACCTCGCGGCTATCCGAAGTCTCGAGAGACAGTTCAAGGGATTCACCCTGCAGCATGTGGATAGGGCCAAGAACGAGGAGGCCGATGCATTAGCCAAGGCCGCCGCCAGGGGCGAGCCCCTGCCCTCCGACGTGTTCTTTCACACCATCGGCACGCCAGCCGTCCGGAGCCCCGAAGGGCTCCAAATAACTAATGATAGCGAGGGCCACCGTATAGTCAACCTAATCATGACCGAAGACTGGCGGGCACCAATAACCCTGTTCCTACAGGGGTACTATCATCCAACTGACGTTAGTGAGGCAAAGCGCCTCAGACATTGAAGCCGGGACTTCGGACTGATTGAGGGCCAATTATACAAGAAAGGGGTCAGTCAGCCAATGCTTAAATGTGTCACCGAAACCGAAGGCATGCAGATCCTACGCGAAGTCCACAGTGGCACGTGCGGCTCGCACGCAGGGCCAAGGGCCCTGGCTGCCAAGGTGATCCGACAAGGGTTTTACTGGCCCGCAATGATCTGCGCCGCAAATCGGGTCACAAGGTCCTGCGAAGCCTGCCAGAAGTTCTCTCCTCGGTCAGGCAACCCCTCGCAATATACAAAGCTAATTGCCCATACATGGCCTCTCCAGCGCTGGGGCCTAGACATTGTCGGGCCCCTGCCCACCGCTCAGGGGAACCTTAAGTTCGCCTTCGTAGCCGTTGAATACTTCACCAAATGGATTGAAGCGAGGGCTGTTTCCACAATCACATCAAAGACTGCCCAAAAATTCTTCTGGCAGAACATCGTTTGCCGCTTCGGAGTACCGTCCGAGCTAACAGTTGACAACGGCAAGCAGTTCGACAGCCAAGATTTCAGGGATTTTTGTTTCTCCATCGGCACCAAGATTGCCTTCGCTTCAGTCTATCATCCGCAGTCCAACGGGGTCGTGGAGCGTGCCAATGGGAGAATCTTCACAGCTGTCAAAAAGATGCTCCTCGATGAAAAAAAGGGCAGATGGACCGATTTATTACCGGAGGCAGTCTGGGCGCTAAACACAACTGAGTGCAGGGCGACCGGGTTCACTCCTTTCCGCCTTCTATACGGATCGGAGGCAATGACCCCGCAAGAAATAAAGCATGGGTCCCCGCGTACAGTTCCGTCAGCCGTCCCCGACGTGGACGAGCCAACTTCAAAAGATCTCATTGACGGAGACCGGGTCTTCGCCCTACAGGCCCTAAACAAATACCAAGCCCAGACCAAAGCATGGCGCGACCACGCAGTCATCCCGAGAGAGTTCAGCGAAGGGGACCTCGTACTCGTCCGAACAACTCGGACGGAGTCCAGGGGAAAGCTGGAGCCCAAGTGGGAGGGCCCCTTCATAGTCAAGACAAAAGCATCCCCCAGCGCCTACAGGCTCACAACGCCAAACGGCGAGGACCTGGAGCACTCCTGGAACATCGACAACCTCCGCAAATTTTTTGTCTGACTAATCGGGGCTGATTTCGCCCTTGTAATTCGCCAAAAAACAATCTTGTACCGGCCCAGGGGGTGAGGTTTTTAACGAGGCGGAGCCATGTAATATATGTGCGAAAAATCCCCCGCAAAAACATGCGTCGAAAACAGACCGCGACGACGGCCTTCGATATTCGACCAATCCGAGGTCACCGCGAGGCTAAGCGCTAGCCACCCTCGCGTGCGACAATTCCGCGCAGAAGTCGCCTAAGGGTGCAGCCGGACTAAGCACAACAAGTGCGAAAAAAAATCTGATGTCTATCGCGAAGACTATCCGCGCAGAAGTCGCCTAAGGGTGCAGCCGGACTAAGCACAACAAGTGCGAAAAAAATCTGATGTCTATCGCGAAGGCTATCCGCGCAGAAGTCGCCTAAGGGTGCAGCCGGACTAAGCACAACAAGTGCGAAAAAAATCTGATGTCTATCGCGAAGACTATCCGCGCAGAAGTCGCCTAAGGGTGCAGCCGGACTAAGCACAACAAGTGCGAAAAAAATCCGATGTCTATCGCGAAGACTATCCGCGCAGAAGTCGCCTAAGGGTGCAGCCGGACTAAGCACAACAAGTGCGAAAAAAATCTGATGTCTATCGCGAAGGCTATCCGCGCAGAAGTCGCCTAAGGGTGCAGCCGGACTAAGCACAACAAGTGCGAAAAAAATCCGATGTCTATCGCGAAGACTATCCGCGCAGAAGTCGCCTAAGGGTGCAGCCGGACTAAGCACAACAAGTGCGAGAAAACCCGAAGTCTATCGCAAAGACTCCGCGCAGAAGCCGCCTAAGGGCGCAGCCGAACCAGTACAACAAAAGCAGAAACGACAGCATCAACCTTAGGAATATATAAGCGAGGGCACACAACGCCCTCGCAGGCACAGGCACGCGAGGGCACACAACTTCATCTTACAAGCCTTTACACATATATAAGCGAGGGCGCCACACTCTACATCGGCTCAACCTTAGGAATAATTCCCATCTCCCTATAGTTAAATAACATTATCCTAAGCTCCTCACCCGCAAAAAGACTTCACAGTTCCCCCTCCCCTGTACCCGCGGCGGCCGGCAAAGACAACAGCTCCTGCCGACCAGCCCCACTCACGCGAAGCCGAGCCCCTTCCTCCGCACTAACCCTACGCTTTGTAACCGCCTTTCGCCGTCGGCGTCCGGTGCTAGGACCTGGCACGTCTGGCGCGTCCGCGGCGTGTGGCGAAGCCTCCGCCGCAGCCACGTCCAAGGCCGCAAAATAATCTAAGTCCTCCTCCGACGACTCCTCAGTCCACTCAACCGAGCTCCCAGAGTCAGTAAAATCAAAAAACTCAGATACAGACCCACCATATTCATTCCCACCTTCCGCGGTCGAAGCCGCCAAAAACTCAGTAGTAGCGGTTGCATGCGCAGGCCCAAAATCTTGAACCTGCGCAGCAACCAAAATTCAGCACAGCATCCAAAAATTCCCCAACCCTAAACACCTACTACGCCACCTGCGAAGGCCCTGACGCTGCGGGAGCCTCCGCCGTTGGCTCCGCCGTTGGCTCCGCCGCTGCCTCCGCCGTTGTTTCTGCCGCCACCGCCGCGGGATCTTCAGCACTCGGCACAGCAGCTGCGGAGGCATCAGGGGCACCTTCGGCCACCTTCGGGGGCAGGTCTTCGCCGACCACAACGGATGTGGGGGCAGCCGTCGCGGTCGCTGCGGTCTCCGGGGTTGGCTCCAGGGCGACCCCAGTCACAGCCTCCGCGAGGGTCGGCTCCGGGTCTGGCAGCACGCTGTTCAGAGCCCCGAAGTCGTCCACCCGCTCGCCGCGCTCCGCCTAGGACAAGACACACAGATTCAGCAAACACACGCACAACCTGCATACAGCAAACGCCAAACAAACAACAGCGTTACCTGAGCCCTCGCAGTCTCGGCCCGCTCCCTGACCACCTCACGACCGTACAGACCCCACATCCGGTCATAAAGGGCCCCGGCGGATTCCTTCACTACGGGGTCTTCGACCTTATAGATATCTCGCTCAAATTTTTCATCCGCCTGGTCGAAGGCCTCGAAGTGTCGGCACCCTTCGCGGGAGAGCGCGTTCATCGCCCCCTCGCAGGTGACCAGGGAGGCGTACGACATCAACCCCCCCGCGACGGCTGGAAGTTCCAGCAGCTCCTCCTGCACCCACTGCAGGCAGCGAAGCCCGGGCTCTCGGTCCGGCACCTCGAAGTCACCGGTCCGCGCACCCAGCTCACGATATGTATCCATAAGCTGCGTGCGCGTCCGTTCGGCCTCCGCATGCATCGCGGCCTCGGCCTCCTTCGCGCGGCTCTCCAGGGCGGTGAGCCGCTCTTGCAGATGTTCGGCGAGCTCCTTGGCAAGATTGCCCTCCGCCCGCGCCAGCTTGGCCTCCGCCTGCGCAGCCTGCCCCTTGGTGACGGCCTCGTTGGCTTCCCTCCTCTCCGCCGCCAGCTGGCGCCGGAGGTCAGCCTTCTCCCTCTCCAGGGCGGCCACCCTGTCCGTCAGCTTACGGCACTTGCTGTCGGAGGCCGACTTCTCACGGACAGCGTCAGCATGTTGTGTCCGAAGTCTCTCGAGTTCGGCAGACACAGCTGCCGTGAGGGCCCCCGATGCAGTACGGCTGGCGAAGTCAGCCACCTGCAGAGCACACGTAAGGCCGTTGCCCCAAAAGAAAGAGGTTGGGGAGAGAGTATAACTCAGCGGACCTGACTCAGCGCCTCCGTCGCCTGACTCAGCGCCTCCGTCACTCCCTTCAGCCGGCGGGTCGCTGCGCTCGCCTCGTCCCTAACCACCGCGAGGGCCGACACCTTGCCTTCGGCGCCAAGGGCCTCGCCCCTCGCCCTCGGCACTATGGCCGCTGTCGCGGTCTCCGCGCCAGGCGCAACCATAGCAAGCTGCCCCTCGTCCGACCCTGCAACGCATCTTCGAATTAAAAATATATATATATATATATATATATATATATATATATATATATATATATAATAATAATAGGCCAAAGACTTACCACCAAGATAGTCGTCTACAGTAATATCGTGCCGAAGTCGGCAACGCGCTTGCCCGACAACGGCAACGCTCGGGCCGCCTTCGAGGCCTCCGCCACTCCGCTGGCCGGCGGCACCACCTTCGTTGACTTGGAGCCTCCAGCGCCCGCCGTTGCCTCCGGCGCCTTGCTAGGTGCAGAGGCGCCCGCCTTCGCCGCCAGCGGCGGCTTGCCTCCGCCGGAGGCCGCAGCCTTCGGAGCCCCCCGCTGCCTCTTCGGCCTAGCTTCATGCAGCCTGACAGTCGCCTGGCGTTTTTGCGCCGCACCTTGGCGATCCTTGTCCATCACTGCCCACACAACAGCACCGATATTTCGCCCGTAAGGAAAAACTCTCCACTGATGAACCATACGAGATGTAAAACAGTCCTCCTAAGCCGCGCAGGGGATAGGAACATTTCTAGGCCAGCAGCCCCCGGTAACCCTCAGCATCCGAGCTGAAGACTCCCGGAGCTCGGGCGAAGACATCCTTTCCCCCGGGGCCGCACACGTCCTCATCAACTCTCTAGCAAAACTGTCAGACACCCCAAGTCCTCCCATCGTAGTACCTAATTTTCTCTTTTTCGAGGAAGGGGCGGCTGCCGGCGCAGGGTCGTCTCTAGCCTCCACCGCCGGTTTCTTCCCACGGCGGTCCGCTTCGTCTTGACCGGGATAGCCGTCGTACGGCAATTGATTTAATTCGAAGACCCTGTTCAAACGGTCATTTGACCCGCGGATATCAAAGCTGCGCTGGCCTTCCGTCCTCGGCACGTAACGTCCCACGAGCCGCACCGCCAAGTCCTCCGCATCACGCACAAAGGCGGCCGGGTCGCGGTTTCGCAAATTCAGTGCGAAGGCAGGACTTCGCACCACCCTTCATCTGTGAAAAGGCATCTGGCGAGGGCACACTTCGCCCAGCGCCCAGCCGTGCACCAAGGGCCAGACCCCGTACGCCACGAACTCTTCAACTAAATCACGCCCACTGCTCTGACCGGCGGCGCACCGAAGGGCCCCTTCGTCTGCATCCTCTTCTGCCACTTCAAAGGGCGGATACGCAGAGTAATAATGAGAGCACATCTCAGACACGGGGAGTCCTTCATGGTCTTCGACAGCACCCTCAGCAACGTAAAACCAAAATTCATTCCAATTGCCCCACTTGTTGCGGGCGCACGGAACCAACTCCACTACTGGCATTGTGGTCTTGCCGGTCTTCGGCGTGAATGTGCATGACCCGAACTGGGCAACTCCGTCTCCAACCATCCTCTTCTGCCAATGCAAACAATAATTCTTTGCAAAAACTTCAACCGACGGCTGTCCGCCGTACGAAGTCGTCGCCCAGACATACTTCGCCAGCGCCACCATGGCATTCGGTGTCAGCTGATGTATTTGAACGTTGAATCTACGCAGGACTTCGCCAACAAACCGGTGCGCAGGCAAGCGGAGACCGGCGGCGAAGAACGCCTCGAAAACGACCAACTCACCCTCCGGCTCGGGGACTTCCTCTGTCCCCGGAGCACGAGCAACTCCGCCGCCAAAGTAGCCCAACCGCTGCATATCTTCGACGCGGGCTGACGTCATCCGTGACACACCAAAATCAACAGAGTCGCTGGCGCGCAACTCCTCCACCATCAAGCTACTCAACGTCTCCTCAGACGAGGCGGCCGCCGGCGGCGTGGTGTCGGCGGAAGAAGAAGAGGACGGCATTGCTACGTACCGTCGGCGGCGGCGGGCGGTCTGCTTCACTCGAGCCAGATCTCCGGCGATCAAGAGCACGGCGGGCAGACGAGCAGCAAGACGGCGGGCGGCTAGGGTTTTCGCGGAGCGCGGAAGGCAAAGTTCAAAAAGCACCGGCCCCCGCCCCCTTTTATAGGCAGGGCGCGGCTCTTCGGGAAACCCGCAATCCGACAGGGCGCGGCGCTTCGGGAAACCCGCAATCCAACAGTACGCCGTCCATCAACGGTCACATCGAAAACCCCCGCGGAACCACTTCGAGCGAGGGCAGCGTCTCCGCCATCTAGCGACGTCTTCGGCACCAGGTGACTTTGTCGAACTGGTCCCTCGGAGGGCAAATGTTGGGGCGAAGGCAAAGACACCACCCTTCGCTCGTCGCCTTTCGCTGCAGTCGCTGGTCTGACAAAGACAAAACGGGCAGGGACACCCTTCGCTTCATTCAGCACCAGACGAAGGCCTGCGGTGACGTCTCCCCGCAGCACGGCCTCGTCCTGCTCTGAGGCCCACGTGTGATCTGGCCCATTGTAACGGGCCCCGCGTGGCCGCCTTTGTGTTACGGGCCTAGTTTGTAAAGGCATTCTTGTAATTACAGCTTGTAACCCTGCTTTATGGGAATATTCTGGGGACAAACTAGGTGTCTGAGGGCACATGCGTCCTTAACACAAGGCGCTGGGCACTCAGATACCTATAAATACCCCCGCACAGTGCCCGTGAGTGGCTAGATTAACAGAGCTATTGCCCCCGAGCACGCAACCCTGTTGTCACCACTGTTCACCCTTGTTGGCCTCCTTGCTGCTGAGAGCAAGTTCCAACACTCATCATTGGCTTCTTCGTTGTTGTTTTTGTCTTCTACTTGTGCCTCATCATCATCATCTCCACCATCACCAGAATCATCCGGATCATCGCCTTCAGGAGCAGGGGCTTGAGATACTAGTACTGGCGGTGCTGAAGATGAAGCTCTAGCTGCAAAAGCATGCGACTCTGACAACAGGGTGGGTGTCGCCAGAATCTCCTCTAAGCTGTCCTCCAAAATTACTCCATTCTCCACATGTAGGTGGTGTAGCTTTACTGGGACTTCTTCCACCACAAGTGGGTAGACAAGAGCCTGCCTAGGTGGAGGGATATTGTTGGTGTTCACGCTGGTGGTTTGGAGAGTGCGCACCATCTACAAGAAGAAAGTGTTACCTTAGTTGAATTTTTAAAGAGGCAAGATTATTAAAATAAATTTGTAAGAGCAAAATAAGTATATTTTGAACAGACTGGGCTTTCCATATTTAACTAGTCTAACGACATAGAGTCAGCATAGCTCTGATACCACTTCTATCACACCTGGTTTTAGGGGCAAAACTGAATGCATAACATATGTGTGCCAGGATACATTTTCCACACGTATGTTGAGGTCACAAGTGTAATATATCAAAAGACAATGCAATAAAGGCGTAAAAAGAGTATAAAAACTTTATTACATCATCCAGACATAAGTGTCTTAAATAGTTTCATCATCAAATTACAACATAATTATTAGGGGCAATCTCCCACAGGAAGATGACCGACGCATCGCTATACTCAATAATCGTCCACATCCTTGTCAAAATCTTCCTCATCAGCTTCTGATCAAAATATTAGTAAGGGGTGAGCTCACTTATGGTGGGGGCTCAGCAAGTGGGAGGAGTAATGCAAGTTTAACAAGGTAGGGTATGGTTATGCGGTAAGCATTTTAGTTGGTCAATACTAACTTACTAAGTTTTAAGTATATCCCAAAATATCCTAATTAATCATAAGCATATGATTATATCAAAAGCACTTAAGTGAAACCACTTAAGCAAACCTTTTATAAATCATCGGATCACGATTTATTCTCCAACTTTGAGTTTAATTATCTTGTGAGGGTCCAGGTTGCTCTTAACCATGAGCACGAATGACATATCAATTTTACACTCTGCAGAGGTGTTGGTTATTTGTTCTCAAGTGTTGTGAATCAAGAATAAGGCAACACAATTGTTAAAGACTAAGGACCTTCGTCCTTAGAGGCATTATCTCCTTTCGAATATAATGATCTTCGGACGAAGGTCATGAAGGACGCACCTTCATCATTCACAAGAATAATAATTCATAGAAATGATAAGTATTATCCATCCATATATCGATTCATATATTTATTTTGTGATAAATGTGACGGAACCTCCCAAGTCATTAGGCCCACCTAGAGTTGTCCTTGTCCAATGGACCTTGGACGACCCTGTAGATGCACATAATCACTCGACAAGTTCGGTATTTGTATTCTTTTCCTCGCCCAAGAGCGTTTCACCCGTCAGGCAGATATTACAACACATCGGAGGAACGAATAAGCGAAAGCGAATTAGAATAACTTAATTTATATTCATCAAAATATAGAAAGAGTTTTATAGTTATTACAGAACCAGGGTATATGAGTGCATAAGTATTATTATTACAAGCTTGGGAGGCAAAAACCCCTCCCACATAAAAGTATATTGTTTTCAAAAGGGAGGCCAACGTCCTCCCGCAACCACGTTACTGTTGAGGTTCATCCCTGGGCACCACGTCCTTGGGCACCACCTTAGTGCAAAAACAACAAAACTCTGTTGTTTCATCACCTACAACAACATGGGTTTGAAAACCCTGAGTACGAAGTGTACTTTCGCAAGTCTTACCCGTCAAAATAAAAGAATCTCAAGGATATGCTGGCTTAAAGGAGTCAAGGTAAGGCTTAACCAAGAGTCAATACTCTGTTTTGCAACAATGCTTACTAATAGTGGATCCTTAAAAATCCAGTTTTATTAGCAAGTTAAGTCATTACCTCTTACTAGAGTTCTTTCTACCCTAGTTCAAGCACTTGGCCTATACTAGCCATCCTTTTATCACCTCTTTTAGTTCACTGGAATGCTACATGTAAGTCAGTGACCAAGTCTTCATGTCCGAGAAGTAACGGCGATCCGAATCGATTAATACTCAGCTGAGGATCTCCAATCACACGACATATGTAGCACTTAACCCTTGCATATGTCAACTCGCCACCGGGTTTCTTAAGACCAGACCGGGTTCACGCCAACCGAGAGCACAGATACACCACCGTCCAGCCTCTTGCCACGGAGGGTACACACTACTCTCTCCATCTCTCCACTCCCATTGCATGTTGGCATTTCTGGTATTAGTCTGCCCGAGGCAAAGCTTATCCATGACGAGGCATGTGACCAGTTAAAGGGTCCCCGGTCATCAGGCCTACATCGACAAGGTCCTTAATCGACTCAGACGGAGACACTACACCGAGACTCTCTTCTCATGCAAGTCACCCACCCGGTCTCAGCTTTATCATTTAAAACCCAAAGTTTGGTACCTAGCAAAGGTACATCTTTTCAGATGTTGAACCCATCATGGCCATGATGGATCCACCATCAAGTTTTATTTTTGAAAACATTCCCACCCACTGTGAAGCATCACCTTTTGTTTTAAAAACAAAACATTTTATTTTTCTAAAGCAAGGCTAAGCATCATAAAAATCCTTTTCATAGAAGGGTATCAAGGAAGGGTATTTAATTTTCCAAGGAAGGAAATGCATCTACTGTTTAGCACACAACTCCTATCACCAAATGCATCAAACAAGATGATAAAGATTTTAAACAGCAAGGAGGTGGCAAATGCACCGGGGCTTGCCTTGTGTTATAGGAGAGTCGGGCTCTGTTCCATAGATGTCAAAGTAAAAATAGTTCCCGGCAGGTGGATTTTCTGTTGATGGAGTAGTCTCTTCCTCTTTAACAGTTATTTCTTCCTCGTTCTCTATACATAACCATATATAACCATGAATGCTCATGTAATGCTTATGAAAATGCAATAATAGATAAACTACACTAAGTTGTATCTTGAATACAACTTTCCTTCACGGTGCTCCAGGGAAACTAGGGTCTTCTCAGTCAACACCCTAGTAGGGTTAGACAGTTTTATCCTAAGGGGCTAGGGTTTTGGGTTTGAGACTCAAATAATGTCCAAAGCATATCAAACTTTACCCATGGGTTCTAAGTACCAAAATAGGTTCACCCAAAAAGTTTTATGATTTTTGGAGCTATCTAGTAATTTATAAAATTCAAAAAGACTAGGTTTAGGCCTTCTTAAATACTACAAAATTCCTAGTTTGGGCTAAAAATCTTGGATCTATTTTTATTAAATACTATAGAAATTTAGGAGTCTAACAAAATTGGTCTCATATTTTTAGCATTTTTCTATAATTTTATATGAATTCCCTAAGCTTGACAGAAAAGGAAAAGGAAAAAGGGTGAAAAGTGGTGGGCTGAAACTGGCCCGAATCGGCCCATGAACGGAGAAACGCGCCCGCGTTGCCAGATTTGCAGAGGGGACCATGGTGATTTGAAATACCCGTAAAGAGTCCTGTGCACTATTCCTATGTGTCACTGACACTTTGCGCCGAGGCCCCTCACTTTCTATTCCTTCGCGAATTGAAGTCCCCGACCGTGGACGGCGAAGCAGTGGCTCCAGCGAGCCTACCCTGGCCGGAAAAGGCAACAACTATGCTTCTTATTTGAAACAAGAGCAAGGAAGACAAGAACAGACCTGTAGCGAGCTAGCCACGGTGAGCACTCACACGGCGGTGTTCTTGACTAATTTGGGGGAAATCCCAAATTAGAGCTCTCTGGTGGACAATCCGAGACACTAGTGGGTGTGCTGGATGCGTGACTACCTAGCGAAGCCAATGGCACACTCAATTTATAGGGCCCAAGGGCGGTGGCTCGTGAATTTGGAATGGCGAGCTGGCGACCAGAGAGAGGGGAGAGCACTGGCGTAAGAGATGCGTGGCTTTCACCGTGGCAAGGTCACCGACGATGAACGAACATGCCAAGGCGAGTTACTGTGATGTGGTAGAGCAC
This sequence comes from Zea mays, assembly GCF_902167145.1. NCBI lineage: Eukaryota > Viridiplantae > Streptophyta > Magnoliopsida > Poales > Poaceae > Zea > Zea mays. The sequence continues at coordinate 60,709,390 of NC_050098.1, forward strand.
CTAGGCACGTGGCAACCGATCGACAGGCGGCCAACTCCGGTGAGCTTATCAGAATCGACCGTGAGTCAAGCGGACACGGCGGCCGGGGCGGAACAGTGTCTCAAGCCCATCCGCGGTGAAGATCTTTTCACCCCGAGGCGTTATCCGGGCACCAGTGGGCATGAATCGCATCGCCGACGTGAATCCAGGCGCGGGGGTCACCGGCGGCAAGGTGCACTGCACCTGTGATCTCATTCAGTTTACTGTACCATCAGAAAGTCAATCAGAGCATCTGACAGAACGGTTTGCAGCGCCCAAATCTCAAATTTCCATGTAATAACTTGCTAATCCACCTTTAACAAAGTTGTAGTCCTATAATCCAGCTTTAATCTTGTTATAGTAACCATACTCAGATACTCGCTGGATCATCCTCAAAAGAACTCCCAAAGTTCATCCCAAGTCACTGTCAGTAAAAGTTTAGACTCTAAGTTGACTGACATCCAGACTTTAGGTCTATTTATCTCCAAATTTTGTATGACACCAAGGTTTAATCACTTGAGCAAAGTTATGCTCCTATAGTAGCTCTATAATCTTGATGTATTGACCTAGGGCAAATTCTTTATGAATTGAGAGATATAGGGTTCCAAAGTTGACCCTATGCACTGAATTTCAGACTTAGGCATATGGATGTATGGGGTGTCCTTTTTGCAAATAAGTCCAAATCCCACAATTTGACTTGCAAATCCTCAAATGTGAGAAACACATAATTTGTGGTGTTATATTACTTTGGTATTTGCACTTTGGTCCAAAAGTGCACCAAATTTACACTTAGCCCCCCAGGGATCCAATTTAGTGCTTGTTCGGTTATTTTCAATCCATATGGATTGGAGGGGATTGATACGGATTGGAAGAGATTTTGACTTAATAGGGATTGAAACCCCCTCAATCCCCCTCAATCCATATGGATTGGGGTAGAACCGAACAAGCCCTTAGGGTTTTCCAGGGGTCTTTTCAGGGTTTTTAGCACTTTAGGGTTTTGGTGTTACTAAAGTCCATTAAAGATGATATCTTATGATCATTTCTCATGTCTTTTGAGGTTTTCACATATTTTGGCTTCAGTTATATCCATAAGCCATGATCTAGGGTTAAACACTCTACCCTAGGGTTAATCACACCTCAAGTCACATCAGTACAACTTATTTGAAATTTTTACCTAGTGAATGCACTCTAGGTGTAACAAACACATGATATTCCAATGCTCATGATGTTATGCTCAAGTTTTAGTGTCAGTAACACTAGAGGTGTTACATCCTTCCCCCCATAAAAGAATCTCGTCCTGAGATTTAAAGTCTTAGGGCAAGTAGTGGAAAAGGAAACACGTCATATTTTTATTTCCTTATTTCTTGTACAAGGCATGAGGTGGTATGGGTCTATTCCATCTTTACAAACAATTGTACACATCTTACAATTTACATGAAGCTAAAAAGCCAAGGAAATTCTTTTCTAGGAAGTCTTGGGTTTCCCATGTAGCTTCATATTTAGTATGTTGGTTCCATTGTATCTTATAGAATTTGAGAACTCTTCTTTCGGGTGATCATGTCCTTTTGATCTAGGACTCGAATAGGATGTTCTGAATATGTTAAGTCTGGTTCCAAGGTAACATCCACTAAATCAATGGTTCGATCTAAAACCCAAAGACACTTCTTCAATTGGGATACATGGAACACATTGTGCACTGCAGACAATGTTTCGGGTAGTTGGAGTCGGTATGCCACTGGTCCACATTGTTCAAGAATAAGAAACGGACTAATATATCGGGGTGCAAGCTTTCCTTTTACACCGAAACGGGTCACACCCTTCATTGGTGATACTTTCAGGTACACATAATCTTGGACTTGAAACTACAAGGGTTGGCGTCGTTTGTCTGCATAACTCTTTTGTCGAGCTTGTGCTTCTTTTAAGTTATGTATGATTCGTTGAACTTTTTCTTCCATCTCTTTTACCATATCAGGCCTGAAAAACCACCTTTCTCCTGGTTCAGACCAATTCAAGGGGGTACGACACCGTCGTCCATATAATGCTTCAAAGGGTGCCATCTTGATGCTCTCTTGATAGCTGTTGTTATATGAAAACTATGCCAATGGTAAGCATTCATCCCATTTTTGTGGGAATTCCAGAACACATGCCCGCAACATGTCTTCAAGTATTTGATTTACTCTTTCAGTCTGTCCACTTGTTTGGGCATGATAGGCCAAACTGTGGAGCAACTTAGTACCCAGGGACTTATGTAATTCTTCCCAAAACTTGGATACAAATTACGGTCCGTTATCCGACACTATGGTCTTTGGAATTCCGTGCAGACTGAGAATACGGGCAATATATACCTGGGCATAGGTGAGGACTGGATAGGATGTCTTGACCGGTAGAAAATGGGTTATTTTGAAAGTCGATCAACTATAACCCAGATAGAGTCAAAACCTTTTGCTATCCTGGGTAATCCCACAATGAAGTCCATGCTAATGTCCTCCCATTTCCAAGTTGGGATGGGCAAAGATTGTAGTGGACCTGCAGTCTTCATATGTTTTGCTTTGATGCGTCTACAGGTGTCAAATCTCGCCACATATCGTGCAATTTCAACCTTCATTTTTGTCCACCAATAATGTTGCTTTAAATCTTGATACATCTTAGTGCATCCGGGATGAATGGAATATCGACTAAGATGAGCTTCAACCAAAATTTGCTGGCGGACTTCATCATTTTTAGGCAAAACTATGCGATTATTAAACCATACTATGCCTTGATCATCCTTTCTGAAACAATTTCGCTTTGCCGGCTTCTATTTTCTCATGAATATATTTCATACCCTTATCATTCCTTTGGGCATCAATAATTCTTTGCAGAAGAATCGACTCAAGCTTCAATTGGTTCAAGGTTCCATGTTGAATCATTCCCATGTTTAATTTCTCTATTTCTTGACATAACATGGTGTCTGGAGTCCTTACTGTAAGACAATGGCAGGAAGCCTTGCGACTTAATGCATCTGCCACTATGTTGGCCTTGCCTGGGTGATAGTGAATTTCTAATTCATAATCCTTAATCAGCTCAAGCCATATTCTCTGCCTCATGTTTAGTTCTAACTGGGTAAAAATATACTTCAAACTTTTATGATCTGTATATATATGGTAGATATTTCCCAGCAGATAATGACGCCATATTTTAAGGGCATGAACCACAACAGCTAATTCTAAGTCATGAGTGGGATAATGCTCCTCATGCCGGCGCAACTGTTTTGAAGCATATGCTATAACTTGACCCTCTTGCATTAAAACACATCTGAGACCACTGCCCGATGCGTCACAGTACACATCAAAAGGCTTTTCAATGTCCAGTTGAGCCAATACCGGAGCTGTGGTCAATAATACCTTCAACTACTCGAAGGCTTCGTTGCATCTTGAGGACCAGTTAAATTTTGTATCATTCTTCAATAGACTTGTGATTGGCATTACAATCTTGGAGAAATCTGGAATAAACCTGCGGTAATAGCCAGCCAGCCCAAGGAAACTTCGAACTTGATGTACAGTGGTTGGTGGTTTCCACTCTAGAATATCCTTGACCTCGCTGGGATCAACCGCAATCCCATTTGCAGACAATACATGTCCCGAAAATTGGATTTCCTCCAACCAAAACGCGCATTTGCTGAATTTAGCATATAATTGGTGTTCCCTTAAGCGCATTAATACGATCCGTAAATGTTTAGCATGCTCCTCTTCAGTCTTGGAATAGATCAAGATATCATCAATGAAGACCACCACGAATTTATCCAACTTGGGCATAAACACCGAGTTCATTAGATATGTGAAGTGGGTTGGAGCATTTGTCAACCCGAAGGACATAACGAGATATTCAAGCAATCCATACCGCGTAGTAAATGCGATCTTGGGTATATCTTCGGGTTGAATACGGATCTGATGATAGCCCGACCTGAGGTCAATCTTGGAAAATACTTGGGCTCCGGTAAGTTGATCGAACAAGATATTGATCCAGGGAAGAGGGTACTTGTTCTTAATCATGACCTCGTTAAGGGGTCTGTAGTCCATGCACATTCGAAGTGTTTGATCCTTCTTTTTGACAAAAATTGCGGGACATCCCCAAGGTGATGAACTGGGCCGAATGAATCCCTTCTCAAGCAAGTCTTGTAATTGAGTCTTGAGCTCTGCCAATTCATTTGGTGGCATCCAGTACGACCTTCTAGAAATAGGAGCTGTACCGGGCTTCAGTTCTATCACAAACTCTACATCCCTTTCTAGAGGCAATCTAGGCAAATCTTCGGGAAAGACATCCGGGAATTCACACACTACCGGAATATCCTGGATTTCTGGGATAATAGCTTCATAGACCCGTCCAAATGGTTTGGCTGGAATAGCTATAGGGATGGACAAAAGAACCTCTTCATGGCCATGGCTCAACTTGATGGTTCTTAAGTCAGTGTTGAGGATAGCTTTATGCTGGGCTAACCAATTCATGCCCAGAATTACATCTATATCTTGGCCTTTCAAAACAATCAAGTTGGTGGGAAAATCACGTTCAGTCAATGTTACTGGCACATGGAAGTCTACTTCCTTAGTAAATATTTGTCCCCTGGGCGAATGGATAAGAAACCCTTCCCTTGATTTAGTGCAAGAAATGCAATGTTTTTCCACGAATTTCTTACTTATGAATGTATGTGAAGCACCAAAATCAAAGAGAATAATTGCTGTGTGATTGGCCACGAGGAACGTACCCATCATTACTAGTTCTCCTTCCGGTGTAGTGGCCACTTGAGTGTAATAAATTTGCCCAGTATTCTTGACATTTTTGCCCGCTGAATTATTAGCCATGTTCCCTTTGCCTTGATTTGAGCTCCCAGAGTTCTGCTGATTGTTGGACTTATTCTGCCTCGGATATGAACAGTCTTTGATAAAATGACCAGACTTTCCACAGTTGAAGCAGCCAGTTGAGGAACTAGGGAGGGCGGGGAAACGAGCACCAGGAGCACTCCGCTGATTTGTAGAACTGGGGGCAGTGGTAGGACGAATGAAAACAGGCTGTTTGAATGGATAGGAGGGTGGACGAGGCGAAGAACGATTCTGATTAAATGGTCGGATTACCAACATGGTTCGCTTCTCACGTCCCTGATTGGACCTGTCACCCCCAAATCCCTTTGATTTTCCTTGGCATGTATTCTTGGCTTCTACTGCCAACGCTGTGCTGATAGCTCTGTTGTACGTAAGATCCAGGCAGGTGGCCATTTTCCGTTGGAGCTGGTCGTTGAGTCATCTCATGAAGCAATTTTTCTTCTTTAGGTCAGTGTTCACTTGATCAATTGTATATTGGGATAAATGATTAAACCTGTTGAGATACTGCATCATACTATCCCCTCCTTGTTTTAGTCAAATGAATTCCTCTTGTTTCATGTGAAGCACTCCTTCTGGAATATAGTATTCACGGAATGCGAGCTTAAATTCATCCCAATTGACCTGATGTCCGGCTGGTTGAATTGCCACAACATTTCCCCACCAGGTACTGGCAGGGCCTCTCAGTTGTTGAGTAGTGAACAACGACTTCTGTATTTCTGTGCAACGGATTAATCCGAACTTCTGCTCCATTACCCTTATCCACTCATCAGCTTCAAGAGGGTATTCAGCTTTAACAAAAAGTGGGGGACGCGTTTCAGAAAAGTCCAGATATGAGGCTTCACGCGGTCCCTGTGGAGGAGCCCTTCTGCCATGCTGCTGGAATTGATTTCCCGCCATTTCATGTAAAAAGCGGGTATTATCTGTAGTAGCATTGACCAAGGCAGCGATAGCCTCAGCCAGCGTTGGTGGTACAGGCAGCGGATTAGGAGTATCTTCTCGACCATGGGAAGTTCCCGCACCGTCATGCACATGAGTCCTTGATGACATTTGAGGCAAAGAAACATTTGGGAAAAATATAACATTGCCGATACACACCATCATTTTACATTACCAAGATGTAATGATACAGACTCAAGTGTACAACGTGACTACATTACTTATTTTACATAGGTATAGTTCCTACACTATACTAGTCTAGTCTTCGTCGTCCTTGTTTTCTTCATCCCCTGCTGTGGGAGACCGATCGTCAGCCAGGTTCATGGAAGGAGGAGGCCTCAAAAGGTCTACCTCCCCATCACTTCCTTCACCTGTTGTCCCTGATGGACCGACTCCCATTGCAACAGGGTCGGCAGGCACGTCCGGGTGCAGTCGCGAATACAGTACATGGACTTCCTCATGTAAAGTATTGTAGAACACCTGCAAGTTGTCAAGGGCCACACTAAGCTCTGTCACATGAGCACGAGCTTTGGCTTCACGATCCCAAGCAACCAAACATGAGTTGACGGCCCAATCGACCGCCAAATCCTGTTCAGCAAGCTCGTCTTGCAGGCGTCTGACGTCAGCTGCCAACTCATTTATACGCTGACCATCTTGTGCTCACACCCTGTTTCGGTGACGTAGCTGAAAGTCGCCTAGAGGGGGGTGAATAGGGCGAATCTGAAACTTACAAACTTTAAGCACAACTACAAGCCGGGGTTAGCGTTAGAAATATAAACGAGTCCGAAAGAGAGGGCGAAAACAAATCACAAGCAAATAAGGCGGATGACACAGTGATTTGTTTTACCGAGGTTCGGTTCTTGCAAACCTATTCCCCGTTGAGGTGGTCACAAAGACCGGGTCTCTTTCAACCCTTTCCCTCTCTCAAACGGTCACTTAGACCGAGTGAGCTTCTCTTCTCAATCAAACGGGACACTAAGTCCCCACAAGGACCACCACACAATTGGTGTCTCTTGCCTTGGTTACAATTGAGTTGTAATCAAGAAAGAAGGAAGAAGAAAAGCAATCCAAGCGCAAGAGCTCAAATGAACACAAGTATCTCTCTCACACTAGTCACTATTTGATTGGAATTGTCTTTAGACTTGGGAGAGGATTTGATCTCTTGTTTGTGTCTTGTATTGAATGCTATAGCTCTTGTATGAGGTGTGAAGGATGAAAACTTGGATGCAATGAATGGTGGGTGGTTGGGGGTATTTATAGCCCCAACCACCAAAGGAGCCATTGGTGGAGGCTGCTGTCGCATGGCGCACCGGACAGTCCGGTGCGCCACCGGACACTGTCTGGTGCGCCAGCCACGTCACCCAGCCGTTGGATTCTGACCGTTGGAGCTTCTGACTTCTGGGCCACCAGACAGTCTGGTGGTGCACCGGACAGTCACTGTTCACTGTCCGATGCGCCTTCTGGTGCCTGTTCTAACTTCTGCGCGCGCAGGCACGCACTGTAGCGCATTTATTGTTCTTGCAGACGACCGTTGGCGTTGTGTAGCCGTTACTCCGCTGGCGCACCAGACAGTCCGGTGAATTATAGCGGAGCGGCTCCCAGAATTCCCGAAGGTGGCAAGTTTGGAGTCGGGTTCCCTGGTGCACCGAACACTGTCCGGTGCGCCAGACTAGGGCACACTTCGGTTGTCTTTTGCTCTCTTTGTTTGAACCCTTTCTTGGTCTTTTTATTGGTTTGTTGTGAACCTTTGGCACCTGTAAAACATATAATCTAGAGAAAACTAGTTAGTCTAATTATTTGTGTTGGGCAATTCAACCACCAAAATCAATTAGGAAAAGGTGTAAGCCTATTTCCCTTTCAATCTCCCCCTTTTTGGTGATTGATGCCAACACAAACCAAAGCAAATATAAAAGTGCAGATTTGAACTAGTTTGCATAATGTAAGTGCAAAGGTTGCTTGGAATGAAACCAATAATTATTTCTTCTAGATATGCATGGATGGTTTTCTTCTTATTAAAATTTTGGACCATGCTTGCACCACTTGTTTTGTTTTGCAAATGTTTTGGAAAATCTTTTCGAAGTCTTTTGCAAATAGTCAAAGGTATATGAATAAGATTTTGAGAAGCATTTTCAAGATTTGAAATTTTCTCTCCCTGTTTCAAATGCTTTTCCTTTGACTAAACAAAACTCCCCCTTAATGAAATCCTCCTCTTAGTGTTCAAGAGGGTTTTAGATATTAATTTTGAAGAGGGTATACCAATTTGAAATTATATCACAAATAAGATACCAATTGAAAAATCTTTTCTTAACACACACTTGAAAGACTATATTTTTGAAATTGGTGGTGGTGCGGTCCTTTTGCTTTGGGCTATACTTTCTCCCCCTTTGGCATGAATCGCCAAAAACGGATACTTGTGAGTGAAATATAAGCCCTTATCTACTTTCTCCCCCAATGGTAAATAATATATGAGTGAAGATTATACCAAATTGGAGAGCGGTGTGGAGCGATGGCGAAGGATGAATAATTCGATGGAGTGGAGTGGAAGCCTTTGTCTTCGCCGAAGACTCCAATTCCCTTTCAATCTATGACTTAGCATGAAATGCACTTGAAACCACATTAGTCATAGCACATGAAAGAGATATGATCAAAGGTATATAAACGAGCTATGTGTGCAAAATATCAATCAAAATTCCTAGAATCAAGAATATTTAGCTCATGCCTAAGTTTGGTAAAAGTTTGCTCATCTAATGGCTTGGTAAAGATATCGGCTAATTGTTCTTTGGTGTTAATATATGCAATCTCGATATCCCCCTTTTGTTGGTGATCCCTTAAAAAATGATACCGAATGGCTACGTGTTTAGTGCGGCTATGCTCAACAGGATTATCCGCCATGCGGATTGCACTCTCATTATCACATAGAAGAGGAACTTTGGTCAATTTGTAACCATAGTCCCTAAGGGTTTGCCTCATCCAAAGCAATTGCGCGCAACAATGGCCTGTGGCAATGTACTCGGCTTTGGCGGTAGAAAGAGCTACAAAATTTTGTTTCTTAGAAGCCCAAGACACCAAAGATCTTCCCAAGAATTGGCAAGTCCCTGATGTGCTCTTTCTATTAATTTTACACCCTGCCCAATCAGCATCGGAATAACCAATTAAATCAAATGTGCATCCCCTGGGGTACCAAAGGCCAAACTTAGGAGTATAAACTAAATATCTCAAGATTCGTTTTACGACCCTAAGGTGAACTTCCTTAGGATCGGCTTGGAATCTTGCACACATGCATACGGAAAACATAATATCTGGTCGAGATGCACATAAATAGAGTAAAGATCCTATCATCGACCGGTATACCTTTTGATCTACGGATTTACCTCCCATGTCGAGGTCGAGATGCCCATTGGTTCCCATGGGTGTCTTGATGGGCATGGCATCCTTCATCCCAAACTTTGTGAGTATGTCTTGAATGTACTTCGTTTGGCTAATGAAGGTGCCCTCTTGGTGTTGCTTCACTTGAAATCCAAAGAAATACTTCAACTCCCCCATCATAGACATTTCGAATTTTTGAGTCATGATCCTACTAAACTCTTCACATGTAGATTTGTTAGTAGACCCAAATATGATATCATCAACATAAATTTTGCATACAAACAAATCATTGGCAAGTGTTTTTGTAAAGAGAGTAGGATCGGCCTTTCCGAATTTGAAGCTATTAGCGATAGGAAAATCTCTTAGGCATTCATACCATGTTCTTGGGGATTGCTTGAGCCCATAGAGCACCTTAGTGAGTTTATAAACATGGTTAGGGTACTCACTATCTTCAAAGCCGGGAGGTTGCTCAACATAGACTTCTTCCTTGATTGGTCCATTGAGGAAGGCACTTTTCACGTCCATTTGGTAAAGCTTAAAGCCATGGTAAGTAGCATAGGCAAGTAAAATGCGAATTGACTCAAGCCTAGCTACAGGTGCATAGGTTTCACCGAAATCCAAACCTTCGACTTGTGAATATCCCTTGGCCATAAGTCGGGCTTTGTTCCTTGTCACCACACCATGCTCATCTTGTTTGTTGCGGAAGACCCACTTGGTTCCTACAACATTTTGGTTAGGACGTCGAACTAAATGCCATACCTCGTTCCTTGTGAAGTTGTTGAGCTCCTCTTGCATTGCCAGCACCCAATCTGAATCTTGAAGTGCTTCCTCTACCCTGTGTGGCTCAATAGAGGAAACAAAAGAGTAATGTTCACAAAAATGAGCAACACGAGATCGAGTGGTTACCCCCTTATGAATATCGCCGACGATGGTGTTCACGGGGTGATCTCGTTGGATTGCTTGGTGGACTCTTGGGTGTGGCGGCCTTGGTCCCTCATCATCTTCCTTGTCTTTATCATTAGCATCTCCCTCTTGATCATTGTTCTCCTCTTGAGGTGGCTCCTGTTGATCTTCATCATCATCATCATCTTGAGCTTGATCCTCATCTTGAGTTGGTGGAGATGCTTGCATTGAGGAAGATGGTTGATCTTGTGCATGTGGAGGCTCTTCGGATTCCTTAGGACACACATCCCCAATGGACATGTTCCTTAGCGCGACGCATGGAGCCTCTTCATCATCTAGCTCATCAAGATCAACTTGCTCTACTTGAGAGCCGTTAGTCTCATCAAACACAATGTCACAAGAAACTTCAACTAGTCTAGAGGACTTGTTAAAGACTCTATATGCCCTTGTGTTCGAATCATAACAAAAAAAACCTTCTACAGCCTTAGGAGCAAATTTAGATTTTCTACCTCTTTTAACAAGAATAAAGCATTTGCTACCAAAGACTCTAAAATATGAAACATTGGGCTTTTTACCGGTTAGGAGTTCATAAGATGTCTTCTTGAGGATTCGGTGAAGATATAACCGGTTGATGGTGTAGCAAGCGGTGTTGCCCGCCTCGGCCCAAAACCGATCCGAAGTCTTGTACTCATCAAGCATGGTCCTTGCCATGTCCAATAGAGTTCTATTATTCCTCTCTACTACACCATTTTGTTGTGGCGTGTAGGGAGAAGAGAACTCATGCTTGATGCCCTCCTCTTCAAGGAAGCCTTCGATTTGTGAGTTCTTGAACTCCGTCCCGTTGTCGCTTCTAATCTTTTTGATCCTTAAGCCAAACTCATTTTGAGCCCGTCTCAAGAATCCCTTTAAAGTCTCTTGGGTTTGAGATTTTTCCTGCAAAAAGAACACCCAAGTGAAGCGAGAATAATCATCCACTATTACAAGATAATACTTACTCCCGCTGATGCTTATGTAAGCAATCGAGCCGAATAGGTCCATGTGGAGTAGCTCAAGCGGCCTGTCGGTCATCATGATGTTCTTGTGTGGATGATGAACACCAACTTGCTTCCCTGCTTGACATGTGCTACAAACTCTGTCTTTCTCAAAATGAACATTGGTTAGTCCCAAAATGTGCTCTCCCTTTAGAAGCTTATGAAGATTCTACATCCCAACATGAGCTAGTCGGCGGTGCCAGAGCCAACCCATGTTAGTCTTAGCAATTAAGCAAGTGTCGAGTTCAGCACTATCAAAATCTACTAAGTATATCTGACCCTCTAACACTCCCTTAAATGCTACTGAATCATCACTTCTTATTAAGACAGTAACACCTATATCTGTAAAAAGACAGTTGTAGCCCATTTTGCATAATTGAGAAACAAAAAGCAAATTGTAATCTAAAGAGTCTACAAGAAAGACATTGGAAATAGAGTGGTCAGGAGATATAGCAATTTTACCCAATCCTTTGACCAAACCTTGATTTCCATCCCCAAATGTGATAACTCATTGGGGATCTTGGTTTTTCTCATAGGAGGAGAACATCTTTTTCTCCCCGGTCATGTGGTTTGTGCACCCGCTATCGATGATCCAACTTGAGCCCCCGGATGCATAAACCTACAAAACAAGTTTAGGCCTTGTTCTTAGGTACCCAAACGGTCTCGGGTCCTTTCACATTAGAAACAAGCACCTTGGGTACCCAAACACAAGTCTTTGACCCCTTGTGTTTGCCCCCAACATATTTGGCAACTACTTTGCCTGATTTGTTAGTTAGCACATAAGAAGCATCAAAAGTCTTAAATGAAATGTTATGACCATTTGATGCAATAGGAGTTTTCTTCTTAGGCAATTTAGCACGGGTTGTTTGCCTAGAGCTAGATGCCTCACTCTTATACATAAAAGCATGATTAGAGCCAGAGTGAGACTTCCTAGAGTGAATTCTACTAATTTTGTGCTCGGGATAACCGGCAGGGTACAAAATGTAACCCTCGTTATCCTGAGGCATGGGAGCCTTGCCCTTAACAAAGTTAGATAATCTTTTAGGAGGGGCATTGAGTTTGACATTGCCTCCCTATTGGAAGCCAATGCCATCCTTAATGCCAGGGCGTCTCCCACCATAGAGCATACTACGAGCAAATTTAAAATTTTCATTTTCTAACTCATACTCGGCAATTTTAGCATCTAATTTTGCTATATGATCATTTTGTTGTTTAATCATAGCAATGTGATCATGAATAACATCAATGTTAACATCTCTACATCTAGTGCAAATAGTAACATGCTCAACGGTAGATGTAGAGGGTTTGCAAGAATTTAGTTCAACAATCTTAGCATGTAAAATGTCATTCTCATCTCTAAGATTGGAAATAGAAACTTTGCAAACATCTAATTCCTTAGCCTTAGCAATTAATTTTTCATTCTCATTTCTAAGGCTAGCAAGAGATTCATTCAACATGTCAATCTTAGCAATTAAACTATCTTTATCATTTCTAAGATTAACAATTGAATCATCACAAACATTTGATTTTTCAACCTTAGCAATTAATTTTGCATTTTCATTTCTAAGATTGGAAATAACATCATGGCAAGTGCTTAGCTCACTAGACAATTTTTCACATTTTTCTACCTGTAGAGCATAAGCATTTTTAACCTTAACATGCTTTTTGTTTTCTTTAATTAGGAAGTCCTCTTGGCTATCCAAGAGTTCATCCTTCTCATGAATAGCACTAATCAATTCATTTAATTTCTATTTTTTGCATGTTAAGATTGGCAAAAAGAGTAAGCAAGTTTTCCTCATCATCACTAGAATTATCCTCATCACTAGAAGTTGCATACTTGGTGGAGGATCTTGATTTTACCTTCTTCTTCTTTCCGTCCTTTGCCATGAGGCACTTGTGGCCGACGTTGGGGAAGAGGAGTCCTTTGGTGACGACGATGTTGGCGGCGTCCTCGTCGGAGGAGGAGTCGGTGGAGCTCTTGTCAGAGTCCCATTCCCGGCAAACATGGGCATCACCGCCCTTCTTCTTGTAGTACCTCTTCTTTTCTCTCCTCTTTCCCTTCTTGTCGTTATCCCTGTCACTATCACTAGACAAAGGGCATTTAGCGATAAAATGACTGGGCTTACCACATTTGTAGCAAACCTTCTTGGAGCGGGACTTGTAGTCTTCCCCCTCCTTTGCTTGAGGATTTGGCGGAAGCTCTTGATGATGAGCACCATCTCCTCATTGTCGAGTTTGGAGGCGTCGATGGGGACCCTACTAGGTGTAGAGTCTTCTTTCTTCTCCTCCGTTGCCTTGAATGCAACGGGTTCCACATCGGGTGTGGAGGAGGCGCCTTGCTCGATGATTTTCTTGGAGCCTTTGATCATCAACTCAAAGCTCACAAAATTTCCTATCACTTCCTCGGGAGACATTAGTTTGTATCTTGGATCACCACGAATTAATTGAACTTGAGTGGGGTTAAGAAAAACGAGTGATCTAAGAATAACCTTGACCATTTCATGGTCATCCCACTTGGAGCTCCCGAGGTTGCGCACTTGGTTCACCAAGGTTTTTAGCCGGTTGTACATGGCTTGCGGGTCTTCTCCTTAGTTGAGCATAAAGCGACCGAGCTCCCCCTCGATCGTTTCCCGCTTGGTGATTTTGGTCACCTCATCTCCTTCGTGCGTGGTCTTGAGTACGTCCCAAATCTCTTTGGCGCTCTTCAACCCTTGCACCTTATTATACTCCTCTCGACTTAGAGAGGTGAGGAGTATAGTGGTTGCTTGGGAGTTGAAGTGCTCGATTTGGGCCACCTCGTCTTTATCATAATCTTCATCCCCTACGGATGGTACCGGTACTCCAAACTCAACAACATCCCATATGCTTTTGTGGAGTGAGGTTAGGTGATATCTCATCATATCACTAAACCTAGAATAATCTTCACCGTCAAACGTCGGTGGTTTGCCTAATGGGACCAAAAGTAATGGAGTATGTTAGGAATGCGAGGATAGCGTAGGGGTATCTTACTATACTTCTTGCGCTCTTGGCGCTTAGAAGTGATGGACACGGCGTCGGATCCCGATGTAGAGGGCGATGAAGACTCGGTCTCGTAGAAGACCACTTTCTTCATTTTCTTCTTCTTTTCGCCACTCTTGTGCGTCCTAATGCGTGAAGGGGATCCCTCCTTCTTTTTGTTGCCGGACTCCCTTGATGGAGCCTTCCTGTGGCTTGTGGCGGGCTTCTCATCGGTCACCATCTCCTTCTTGGCGTGATCTCCCGACATCACTTCGAGCAGTTAAGCTCTAATGAAGTACTGGGCTCTGATACCAATTGAAAGTCGCCTAGAGGGGGGGTGAATAGGGCGAATCTAAAATTTACAAACTTTAAGCACAACTACAAGCCGGGGTTAGCGTTAGAAATATAAACGAGTCCGAAAGAGAGGGCGAAAACAAATCACAAGAAAATAAGGCGGATGACACAGTGATTTGTTTTACCGAGGTTCAGTTCTTGCAAACCTATTCCCCGTTGAGGTGGTCACAAAGACCGGGTCTCTTTCAACACTTTGCCTCTCTCAAACGGTCACTTAGACGAGCTTCTCTTCTCAATCAAACGGGACACTAAGTCCCCACAAGGACCACCACACAATTGGTGTCTCTTGCCTTGGTTACAATTGAGTTGGAATCAAGAAAGAAGGAAGAAGAAAAGCAATCCAAGCGCAAGAGCTCAAATGAACACAAGTATCTCTCTCACACTAGTCACTATTTGATTGGAATTGTCTTTGGACTTGGGAGAGGATTTGATCTCTTGTTTGTGCCTTGTATTGAATGCTATAGCTCTTGTATGAGGTGTGAAGGCTGAAAACTTGGATGCAATGAATGGTGGGTGGTTGGGAGTATTTATAGCCCCAACCACCAAAGGAGCCGTTGGTGGAGGCTGCTGTCGCATGGCGCACCGGATAGTCCAGTGCACCACTGGACACTGTCCGGTGTGCCAGCCACGTCACCCGGCTGTTGGATTCTGACCGTTGGAGCTTTTGACTTCTGGGCCACCGGACAGTCCGGTGGTGCACCGGACAGTCACTGTTCACTGTCCGGTGCGCCTTCTGGCGCCTGTTCTGACTTCTGCGCGCGCAGGCGCGCACTGTAGCACATTTATTGCTCTTGCAGATGACCGTTGGCGTTGTGTAGCCGTTACTCCGTTGGCGCACCGGACAGTTCGGTGCTACACCGGACAGTCCAGTGAATTATAGCGGAGCGGCTCCCAGAATTCCCGAAGGTGGCAAGTTTGGAGTCGGGTTCCCTGGTGCACCGGACACTGTCCGGTGGCACACCGAACAGTCCGGTGCGCCAGACCAGGGCACACTTCGGTTGTCTTTTGCTCTCTTTGTTTGAACCCTTTCTTTGTCTTTTTATTGGTTTGTTGTGAACCTTTGGCACCTGCACAACTTATAATCTAGAGCAAACTAGTTAGTCCAATTATTTGTGTTGGTCAATTCAACCACCAAAATCAATTAGGAAAAGGTGTAAGCCTATTTCCCTTTCAGTAGCTCCGTCCAAAGCTGTTCCACTTGGGCTTCCAAGTCTTCGATTGGATCGTTGCTGCCTCTGCTGCTCCGTTCATGTCTTGGAGCCAACTGATGACGAGGCACGCCAATAGGTCCAGTGGACTTGCGCGCGGTTTTCCTCGTACGCGACATATCTCCATAAGGGGGAAAATTTATTAGTATAGTTTTTAAACATGATGCATGCATAACCCAATGATTACGGAACGAACCTTCATTGATCCCACTTCCTATATATTGCACTCTATTACCTGCTCTTACAAGATGAGAACTTCCAGAAAGAGGCAAGGGAAGAATGAAAGAAATTTTCTTGGATAAGTATTTGAAAATTCTTTTTGAAATGTTTGATAATATCTGAAGAGATGGGCTTCGCTCCGATACCAGCTGTGACAGAACCTCCCAAGTCATTAGGCCCACCTACAGTTATCCTTGTCCAACGAACCTTGGACGACCCTGTAGATGCACATAATCACTCGACAAGTTCGGTATCTGTATTCTTTTCCTCACACAAGAGCGTTTCACCCGTCACACAGATATTACAACACATCGGAGGAACGAATAAGCGGAAGCGAATTACATTAACTTAATTTACATTCATCAAAATATAGAAAGAGTGTTATAGTTATTACAGAACCAGGGTATATGAGTGCATAAGTATTATTATTACAAGCTTGGGAGGCAAAAACCCCTCCCACATAAAAGTATATTGTTTTCAAAAGGGAGGCCAACGTCCTCCCGCAACCACGTTACTGTTGAGGTTCATCCTTGGGCACCACGTCCTTGGGCACCACCTTAGTGCAAAAACAGCAAAAGTCTGATGTTTCATCACCTACAACAACATGGGTTCAAAAACCCTGAGTATGAAGTGTACTTTCGCAAGTCTTACCCATCAGAATAAAAGACTCTCAAGGATATGCTGGCTTAAAGGAGTCAAGGTAAGGTTTAACCAAGAGTCAATACTCTGTTTTGCAACAATGCTTACTAATAGTGGATCCTTAAAAATCTAGTTTTATTAGCAAGTTAAGTCATTACCTGTTACTAGAGTTCTTTCTACTCTAGTTCAAGCACTTGGCCTATACTAGCTATCCTTTTATCACCTCTTTTAGTTCACTGGAATGCTACGTGTAAGTCAGTGACCAAGTCTTCATGTTAGAGAAGTAGCGGCGATCCGAATCGATTAATACTCAGTTGAGGATCTCCAATCACACGACATATGTAGCACTTAATCCTTGCATATGTCAACTCGCCACCGGATTTCTTAAGACCAGACCGGGTTCACGCCAACCGAGAGCACAGATACACCACCGTCCAGCCTCTTGCTACGGAGGGTACACGCTAGTCTCGCCATCTCTCCACTCCCATTGCGTGTTGGCCTTTCTGGTATTAGTCTGCCCGAGGCAAAGCTTGCCCATAACGAGGCATGTGACCAGTTAAAGGGTTCTCGGTCATCAGGCCTACATCGACAAGGTCCTTAATCGACTCAGACGGAGACACTACACCGAGACTTTCTTCTCGTGCAAGTCATCTTCCCGGTCTCAGCTTTATCATTTAAAACCCAAAGTTTGGTAACTGGCAGAGGTACATCTTTTCAGATGTTGAACCCCATCCACTGTGAAGCATCACCTTTTGTTTTAAAAACAAAACATTTTGTTTTTCTAAAGCAAGGCTAAGCATCATAAAAATCCTTTTCATAGAAGCGTATCAAGGAAGGGTATTCAATTTTCCAAGGAAGGAAATGCATCCACTGTTTAGCACACAACTCCTATCACCAAATACATCAAACAAGATGATAAAGATTTTAAACAGCAAGGAGGTGGAAAATGCACCAGGGCTTGCCTTGTGTTGTAGGAGAGTCAGACTTTGTTCCACAGATGTTAAAGTAAAAACAGTTCCGGGCAGGTGGATTTTCTGTTGATGGAGTAGTCTCTTCCTCTTCAAGAGTTATTTCTTCCTCGTTCTCTATACATAACCATATATAACCATGAATGTTCATGTAATGCTTATGAAAATGCAATAATAGAGAATCTACACTAAGTTGTATCTTGAATACAACATTCCTTCACGGTGCTCCAGGGAAACTAGGGTCTTCTGAGTCAACACCCTAGTAGGGTTAGACCGTTTTATCCTAAGGGCTAGGGTTTTGGGTTTGAAACCAAATAATGTCCAAAGCATATCAAACTTTACCCATGGGTTCTAAGTATCAAAATAGGTTCACCCAAAAAGTTTTATGATTTTTGGAGCTATCTAGTAATTTACAAAATTTAAAAAGACTAGGTTTAGGCCTTCTTAAATACTACATAATTCCTGGCTTGGGCTAAAAATCTTGGAACTATTTTTATTAAATACTATAGAAATTTAGGAGTCTAACCAAATTGGTCTCATATTTTTAGCATTTTTCTATAATTTTATACGAATTCCCTAAGCTTGGCAGAAAAAGAAAAGGAAAAACGGTGAACAGTGGTGGGCTGAAACTTGCCCAAATCGGCCCATGAACGGAGAACCGCGCCCGCGCGCACGCCCGCGTTGTCAGATTTGCACTGGGGACCATGGTGATTTGAAAAACCCATAAAGAGTCATGTGCACTATTCCTATGTGTCTCTGACACTTTGCGCCGAGGCCCCTCACTTTCTATTCCTTCGCGAATTGAAGTCCTCGACCGTGGACGGCGGAGCAGTGGCTCCGGTGAGCCTACCCTGGCCGAAAAACGCAATGGCTATGCTTCTTCTTTGCTTGACCCCTAATTCTAACCCTGGCGACAAGAATCCCTCAACTAATTGCACAGTTCTAGGTCGAGAACTCTCTGTCCACGGGGATGGCGCACACCGAGGACAATCCGCGGTGTTCCTAGTGATCTATCGTAATCTAATTCAATTGGCCGGGCCGCTAAGCATCTATAGCACACAGGGATGTTGAAACGAGAGCAAGGAAGACATGAACGGACCTGTAGCGAGCTATCCATGGTGAGCACTCACACGTCGGTGTTCTTGACTAATTTGGGGGAAATCCCAAATTAGAGCTCTCTGGTGGACAATCCGAGACACGAGTGGGTGCGCTGGATGCGTGACTACCTAGCGGAGCCGATGACATGCTCAATTTATAGGGCCCGAGGGCGGTGGCTCGTGAATTTGGAATGGCGCGCTGGCGGCCGGAGAGAGGGGAGAACACTGGCGCAAGAGATGCGTGGCTTTCATCGTGGCAAGGTCACCGGCGATGAACGGACATGCCAAGGCGAGTTACTGCGACGTGGTAGAGCACCTAGGCACGAGGCAACCGATCGACAGGCGGCCACCTCCGGTGAGCTTATCTGAATCGGCCTGAGTCAAGCGGACACGGCGGCCGGGGCGAAATAGTGTCTCAAGCTCATCCGCGGTGAAGATCTTTTCACCCCGAGGCGTTATCCGGGCACCAGCGGGCACGAATCGCATCGCTGGCGTGAATCCAGGTGTGGGGGTCGCCGGTGGCAAGGTGCACTGCACCTGTGATCTCATTCAGTTTACTGTACCATCAGAAAGTCATTCAGAGCATCTGACAGAACGGTTTGCAGCGCCCAAATCTCAAATTTCCATGTAATAACTTGCTAATCCACCTTTAACAAAGTTGTAGTCCTATAATCCATATTTAATCTTGTTATAGTAACCATACTCAGATACTCGCTGGATCATTCTCAAAAGAACTCCCAAAGTTCATCCCAAGTCACTGTTAGTAAAAGTTCAGACTCTGAGTTGACTGACAGCCAGACTTTTAGGTCTATTTATATCAAAATTTTGTATGACACCAAGGTTTAATCACTTAAGAAAAGTTATGCTCCTATAGTAGCTCTATAATCTTGATGTATTGACCTAGGGCAAATTCTTTATGAATTCAGAGATATAGGGTTCCAAAGTTGACCTTATGCACTGAATTTCAGACTTAGGCATATGGATGTATGGGGTGTCCTTTTTGCTAATAAGTCCAAATCCCACAAATTGACTTGCAAATCCTCAAATGTGAGAAACACATAATTTGTGGTGTTATATTACTTTGGTATTTGCACTTTGGTCCAAAAGTGCACCAAATTTACAGTTAGCCCCTAGGGATCCAATTTAGGGTTTTCCAGGGGTCTTTTTAGGGTTTTTGCACTTTAGGGTTTTGGTGTTACTAAAGTCCATTAAAGATGATATCTTATGATCATTTCTCATGTCTTTTGAGGATTTCACATATTTGGGCTTCACTTATATCCATAAGACACGATCTAGGGTTAAACACTCTACCCTAGGGTTAATCACACCTCAAGTCACATCAGTACAACTTATTTGAAAATTTTTACCTAGTGAATGCACTTTAGGTGTAACAAACACATGATATACCAATGCTCATGATGTTACGCTCAAGTTTTAGTGACAGTAACACCAGAAGTGTTACAATAAACATATGAGTATTAATGGGATTTAAATTACATTGATACCTTCAGTTTGTTCAAAGAAGTTGACGCGAGAGCGATTACAATTTTGCGTGAACAGTACGAGGGTACTGTTCACCTGTTTATAGGCACTGGATGCAGCCTGGGTAAAATTACATTTGTAACCCTAATTTGTACACATAATCATATCATAAACCATCAGGGATTAACTAGTCTTTTCCTTTTTTTGGCAAGGCATCACGCTTTGGCCTTCGTTGCCACCTTAAGTCGAAGCTATCGTCCTTCGATGGAACCTTTGGCTATCGTCCTTCGTCTCGAGAAACTTCGGCAGGGAGGATCCTCAACATCACTTTGCTAGCTATATCTTTGTCTTGAGGACCTTCGGCAGAGAAGAAGATCCCCAACAGTAGCCCCTTCACGATGCTAGTTCGTTTTTTCATAACGAGCTCGTTCCACGAAAAATACAAAGGCTTCGAGATGCCGAAGGTCCGATCAGCCAGTACGCACATCTCGGCGGTTCGCCTTCTTCTTCTGCGAGGCTATATAAATAGACGAGTTGGTGAGAAGTTACCACAACATTCATTGTTATTAAACCGTTGTACTACTGAAAATTTTTACTAAAGCTGAAGCTGGTTGCTTTACGCTTCAGACAAACATTCCATCACTTAAGTGTAACTTTGTCTTGTCAAAGACTGAACACTGAAAAGGCTAGTGTGAGATCTAGTACTAGGGTGGCACATGAAGGAGATGTGGCTGGAACTTCTAAGACAGCCCCCATTTTGGAGATGATGAAGCTTTCTGGGTTGGTTGTGCAAGAAGAGACCATCGCCGAAGGTGTTGTTGATGCCAAAGCTAAATCGACTATCGCCGAAGATGATAGTGAAAATGAAGATGAGGATAATGACAACATCTTAAGCCCAAGCAAACCCAGCCATATCGAATTTGGGAAATCCACAGTTAAGGCAGATGATCTACTTTTAATGAAAAACTAGGATACTTTGGAGAGAATGATGATGAACAGGTTTGTTTCGCTGGGGAAGAGGTGATTCCAAAGCCAAAAATGATGAAGTTGTAGTCTTTATAATCTTCTTCAGGAAAGAGTTTTGAAGAAGTTTGAAATTTACGAGATGATCATGAGGTTTTGAAGAAGTTTGAAATTTACATACATCAGCTAACCCCAATGCCATAGTTAGACTTAGTGTGTACATTTGGGCTCTTCAAAGACAAGGAAAGAGTGCCAATGCTAAAGGGTTTTGTCGGGTGCATGAACTCCATTATCAGACAAAGGCTGGGTCCGATGGTCTGCACAAGAACTTTGGCTGCTAAAACTTTGCATACAGAAAAGACACCAAGGCTCCTGTGATTGGTTACCACACTAAGTGGCCGACTGGGTCGATAAATGAATGGTTTTACATGAAGGTTGACAAGAAGAAGAGGGAGAAACTTATGAGTATGGTGATAAGTCCCTTAAAATTGAGCTTTGGCATGACTCGACCCTTGTGCAACATGTAGTTGGGATCCCCCTGCCAGCTGGCCGAAGTGGAATTTAGAGTCATGGCAGAACATATTAGCACTAGGAACTTGGTGCAGAATATTTGGCAAACAGAACGTTTCCAATTTCTAGTGGGTGGGGATGCCGAAGAAAAGGCAAGAAGGGAAAAAGTATGAACTTGTACGACTTCCTTATCAGTTTAAATTCCAAAAAAGATTCAGCAAACCCTGCACTGAATGGTTGGAGCTAATAGAAACAATGTGCAATGAAATTCTTGGAAACTACATGAAGATAGAAGATCAGTTGATGATAGCTGCCTTCGGCATCCATGAAAAACGAAGGTTGAATCGGGTGATGGATGCTCTTAACTTTGAATATCCAGATTACAACAGTCTTGAAGAAGGGGCCAGGGGAGCAAAGAGAAAGAGGGTTGTAAGTAAACTGAAAAGGCAGGCTATCCGGTCCGTCAAAGAAGATCAGAGAGTTGTTAAAAAGCAGAAAGTTCTAGCGGAGTCGAAGGATTCGGCTCCCAAAAAACGAAAGCCTATCAGGATGGCTGCTATAGAGATGAAGGTACAAGATGTACCAGAAAAGACTGCAGACCCTTTTTCGTCTACCTATGTCAATGTTTCAGAAATACTGAAGGTAATGACTGAACCCTTCCCATTTGCAATGCTAAGTCCCTTGAGGTTGGATCTGACTAGCCTATTGCAGTCAAAGGAGAAGGGATTTGAACAAAGCTCGGGAGAAAAGGAAACTACTTCGGCTACCGGGGGAAATGCTGGGGGTTAGAAGAAATGACGAATGATGGACGTAATGCAAGCCAACCAAAACACTCCGTCCTCGGCTTCGGCAGAAAAAATTGTTGTGCCTGCTAATGCCAAAGATATTGCTGAAGCTAAAGCTAATGAAGCCAGACCTAAAGCTAAGAACCTAGGGACCACAATGTCAGAGATTGACAGACTTATATCTGATATGGCTCCCGAGAAAGACATAGCCGAAGTATCCACTGATAAGGCTTCAGAGGACATAGAGTTGGACCTACGACACCTAGGCGGCCAAGAACTGTCTGATGAAGATATTTCTGAATTGAAAGAATTTGCCCTTGCTAGCGGATACAAGCCCGGATCAGTGGTATTTGACGGTGTGGACGAAGAGATTTTGGAGTGTATTCCTGACCGGGCCGGAGCAAAGATTGTTAATACTTTATCAAAGACTATAGGATTTTCGAAGCTTGAGTGGGACCTCAGTAACTATAAAAGACAGCACATTAGTAGGAGTTTATTCTACTCAAATTTTAAGGTATAAACTGTTGTGCCCGCCTCTTTGACTTTTTAAAAAACTAAACTCTCAGATATTGCGGCTAACTTTTGTTTTCTTGGTAGAGTTTATTGCTGAGTAAGGCCTTGAAGCTTCGGCAAGAAGATGAAGATAAGAAGAATGAACTCGTAGTCGATAATCTCGTGAAAAGAGTGAAAAAACTTGAAAATTCTCTGGCAGAGAAGGATTCAAAGATTAAAAGTGCGGAAACAAATCTGGCGAAGCTCAACTTCGGATCACTGATCAAGCTATTCGCATTTGTGATCAGGATAAAGAGCTTGAAATAGCACATTCAAAATTAAAGGAAGCTAAAAATCATTATGAGCACGAGGTGAGAAGCTTGAAGAATAAGATTGAAGCTGAAGTAGAAAACAGTTCCAAATTATCTGAAGGTTTAATGTCACTTCGGGAGACATGCTCAAACTTCGTGGCATGAAGCTCCACCCGCCTACACAAAAATTTCAACTCAGTTGGAGCAGTATCAGGGGAAAAGAATTATATTGCCGAAAACATTACAAAGGCCCTCAATTTCGTCGAGAAGGAAAAATGAATTTGACGAAGTAATGGAAGGGCATGGGGACTTCTACGCGCTGGTGGCAGCCCCGGGAACGGCCAACATCTTCGCAAAAGCTAGATGCAAACACTTGAGAGATGTCAACAAACCTACGTTTGCTATTTCTCCAGCTGACTTAACTAATATTCCAGCTGAAGCCAGAAGTATAGATAATAGGTTTATTACCCAAATCTGGGCTAAGGGCGGCCAAGAAACTGCTGGAAACGAAGCTCTCGAGCTCTTCTTGGCGAGGTACGATTGTTTTCTTTACTTTCATGTTTTTATTTCAGATTTTTCCTTGTTACATTTCTCAATACCTTTGCCTTTGTTGTTTTTCATGGTGATGTTGGTAAAGGTTGATGAATCGAAGCCGTCTCTGAAGTTCTGAAGGAAACTTCGGAAGCCTTTCTTTCTTTTGGTGATGTCTAGAAAAACACTTTCGAAGTTTATTTGTACAAGAGAATGTACTATTCTGCAAGGAATTGTGATTAAATGTAAAAAGTTTTTGTAAATATTTGCAAATACCTCATAATATTACTTTACCTTTCATCCCATTGTTGTTTACTTTGTTGTGGACGAAACTGATGGTCTCAGCTTTTTTGAGCCGAAGGCGAAAAACACCTTCCCTTCTTTTCGTTCACATCGAAGCACCTCTGGACCAAAATCAAAAATGGCCCCTCGTTCATAAAAACGCACACAAATACACACCCAGACTCTGCATCTCCTTAGGAACGACTTTGGAGTCTCTTCACCTTTAACTTAGGTGGCATTTTAGCTCTGCATTCCCGTATGAACGACTTTGGAGCTAAGCTCTGCGTCCCCTTAGGAATGACTTTGGAGCTTCTTCACCTTTGACTTAGGTGACATTTTAGCTCTGCATCCCTGTAGGAATGACTTTGGAGCTAAGCTCTGCATCCCCTTAGGAACAACTTTGGAGCTTCTTCACCTTTGACTTAGGTGGTATTTTAGCTCTGCATCCCCTTAGGGATGACTTTGGAGCTTCTTCATACTTTTTTACACTCGATGGTGTAATATCAGATCTTTACATTTTACATGTCGGGGAAGCTAGCCCTTGTATTGCATAGGGCTGCGCAAGAAAAAATGAAGAATTACAACCTATGGCCCCATTAAAAACCTTTCTCCCCTCTTGAAAGGAAAAGGGTGCCATAGGGGAAAAAAGAAAATTACATAATTTATACATAATATCTCCGAAGCTCATCTGCATTCCAAGATCTTGGAATATCATTCCCACCCATGTCCTTCAGTCTGTATGAACCAGGTCTTGACGAGGACACTACCAAAAAGGGACCTTCCCACATAAATCGTAGCTTCCCCACTGTGTCTGGGTTGGCTATTCTTCGAAGCACCAAATGTCCTGGGTTGATATTTTTTAATCTCACTTTTCTGTCTCGCCACTTGATGTTTTGACTTGATATTTATTGATGTGGTCTATATCCTGAAGTCTGACTTCCTCTATAGCGTCTTTTTGTTATTTTGCAAGTAACTTTGTCCTCTGCCGAAGCTAGAGTCCTTATTGATCCTGTTCTTGCTTCTTCCGGTCTTGTTGCTTCATCTCCAAATAAAATCTTGAATGGAGTAAACCCTGTTGATCTTGAGGCAACAGTGTTATGATTCCATACCACTTTTACCAATTCATCTGACCATTTCCTTTTGGCAGATTGAAGATTGACTTCATTATTCCTGTTATGATGATTCTGTTAGCTCGCTCTACCAATCCATTAGATTCTGGATACCTCACAGATGCAAAATGTATCTTTGTACCAATTTGGTCACAAAAAGTTTTAAATGTTTCAGCATCAAATTGAGTTCCATTATCAACCATGATAGTCTTCGGTACACCAAAACGACAAACGATGTTTTGGTAGAAGAACTTCTGGACTATGGCCGAAGTAATCGTAGCTAGGGGTTTAGCTTTGATCCACTTTAAAAAATACTCCACTGCTACCACAACATACTTCAAGTTCCCCTGCGCTGGTGGAAGTGGGTCTAGTAAGTCTAGGCCACACCTTTGCATTGGCCAGATGGGCTGAATTAGCTGGGTTAGAGACGAAGGTTGCTTTTGATCTCTGGCGCACCTCTAGCAGTTTTCACATTTTTGAACTAGATCCGTTGTGTCCGAAGCTGCCTTCAGCCAATAAAATCCTTGTCTAAAGACTTTTCCAAGAAGAGGCATGGATCCGATATGAGCTCCGCATATCCCTACATGTATCTCTTTCATTAGTTCCTGACCTTTGGGTCTAGATAGACATTTTAACACTGGAGAACAATTCTCCTTGTTTCGCATCCTTTTGATGTAAGTTTCGTCGTCCGAAGGATAATTGCCTTGGAGGAAAGATACAATCTCAGTTCTCCAGTCCTTGCTGTGCATAGGTGAAATTGTAAGCACTGCTCCTTCCATGATGTCACGGAACCTCCCAAGGTATTAGGCCCACCTACAGATGTCCTTGTCCTAAGGACCTCAGACAATCATGTAGGTGTGCATAACGACTCGGCAAGTTCAGTTATCTGTATCTCCATCATATCGCCCAAGAGCGCTTAACCTATCACGCAAACATTACACATCATTTAAGTAAGGAATAAGCGGAATGGATTACAATAATGTAATTTGCATTCATAAGAAAATATAGAAAGAGTAGTTATTACATATCTGGGTACTTGAGTGCATAACTTATTATTACATCACCAGGAGGCAAAATACCCTCCAAAACAAGTTATAGTGTTCATCCTCCTGCTTGGGAACCACCTTGGAACAGAAATAGCAGAACTTAGTCGTTTAATCACTGTCGGCGTTTCGAGACAGGGGGGTCCCTAAGCCGACGAGTGAGTGTGCTGCGTGCCCCAGCCCAGATGGGTCGAGCGCGTGGGCGAGCGCGAAGGGGGGAGAGGCGAGGCGGCCGGAGCCGAGCGTGAGAGAGGTGGAAGTCCCGCGGCCTTCGTGTTCGTCCCGCGCCCAGGTCAGGTGCGCTTGCAGTAGGGGGGTTACAAGCGTCCACGCGGGTGAGGGAAGCGAGCGGCCCCAAGAGAGCGCCTGTCCCGTCCTCGGTCCCGCGCGGCCAACCTTCTCTGAGAAGGCCCTGGTCCTTCCTTTTATAGTCGTAAGGAGAGGATCCAGGTGTACAATGGGGATGTAGCAGAGTGCTACGTGTCTAGCGGAGGGAGAGCTAGCGCCCTAGGTACATGCCAACGTGGCAGCCGGAGAGA
Source organism: Zea mays (assembly GCF_902167145.1). Classification (NCBI taxonomy): domain Eukaryota; kingdom Viridiplantae; phylum Streptophyta; class Magnoliopsida; order Poales; family Poaceae; genus Zea; species Zea mays. Next base: position 60,736,029 of record NC_050098.1, read on the forward strand.
TCTGGGCACCCTGCTGGCATGATGTCGTGGCTGTCGGAGGTGCGGCGGAGCCTGATGGAGGGACAGCTGTTGGAGCGGTCGAGTCCCTGCTGACATTGTCCTGCTTCCGTAAGAGAGCTGGGGGCCGCCGTCGTCATAGAGCTTGTGGAGCGCCATCATTGCCTCTCTGGCGGAGCTGGCCGGATGAGACGTCGGTCTTGTTCTCCGTGACCCGAGTCGATTTGGGGAGGGATGATGATGGCGCCTCCTGTTGACGTGGCGGTCTGTGCCCTAGGCAGGGCGACGTGGGGTTTCCTCCGAAGCCGAGGTTGAGTCTGCCTTCTGTTGCCGTGGCCGAGCCCGAGCCAAGGGGTCGAGCGAGGCGGAAGTCGTTCGGCCGAGGCCAGGGCGGAGTCCGAGCCCTGGGGTCGGGCGAGTCGGAAGTCGTTCGGCCGAGGCCAGGGCGGAGTCCGAGCCCTGGGGTCGGGCGAGGCGGAGTTTCGTCGTCTTCCGGGTCTTAGCCCGAGTCCGAGCCCTGGGGTCGGGCGGAGCGGAGTTCGCCGTCTTCCGGGTCTTAGCCCGAGTCCGAGCCCTGGGGTCGGGCGGAGCGGAGTTCGCCGTCTTCCGGGTCTTAGCCCGAGTCCGAGCCCTGGGGTCGGGCGGAGCGGAGTTCGCCGTCTTCCGGGTCTTAGCCCGAGTCCGAGCCCTGGGGTCGGGCGGAGCGGAGTTCGCCGTCTTCCGGGTCTTAGCCCGAGTCCGAGCCCTGGGGTCGGGCGGAGCGGAGTTCGCCGTCTTCCGGGTCTTAGCCCGAGTCCGAGCCCTGGGGTCGGGCGGAGCGGAGTTCGCCGTCTTCCGGGTCTTAGCCCGAGTCCGAGCCCTAGGGTCGGGCGGAGCGGAGTTCGCTGTGGTGCCTTTGGCAAGACGTGACTGCCTGTCAGACTTACTCTGTCGAGTGGCACTGCAGTCGGAGTGGCGCAGGCGGCGCTGTCCTTCTGTCAGACTGGCCAGTGGAGCGGTGGAGTGACGGCGGTCACCTCGGCTCTGCCGGGGGCGCGTGTCAGGATAGAGGTGTCAGGCCACCTTTGCGTTAAATGCCCCTGCAATTTGGTCAGTCGGTGTGGTGATTTAGTCAAGGTTGCTTCTGAGCGAAGCCAAGGCCTTGGGCGAGCCGGTGATGTGTCCGCCATAAAAAGGGGGCCTCGGGCGAGACGGAAGTCTCTCGAGGTCGGCTGCCTTTGGCCGAGGCTAGGCTCGGGTGAAGCGTGATCGAGTCACTCGTGTGGACTGATCCCTGACTTAATCGCGCCCATCAGGCCTTTGCAGCTTTATGCTGATGGGGGTTACCAGCTGAGAATTAGGCGTCTTGAGGGTACCCCTAATTATGGTCCCCGACAGTAGCCCCCGAGCCTCGAAGGGAGTGTTAGCACTCGCTTGGAGGCTTTTGTCGCACTTTTTTGCAAGGGGACCAGCCTTTCTCGGCTGCATTTCGTTCCGGTGGGTGCGCGCGAGCGCACCCGCCGGGTGTAGCCCCCGAGGCCTCGGAGGAGTGGTTACACTCCTTCGAGGTCTTAATACTTCGCTTAACGCTTCGGCTGGTCTGGTCGTTCCCTCATGCGAACTGGCCGTAGCCCGGGTGCACGGTCGGGGCCCAAGCTCTCGGGCTGGTATGTTGACGCTGTCAACGATTTGGCCGGAGCCGGTTTTTGCGAGAGCAGCCCCCGAGCCTCTGCACAGGGCGAGAGGACGATCAGGGACAGACTCGGCTTTTTACATACGCCCCTACGTCGCCTTTCCGCAAGGAGGAGGGGGGAGTGCGCCATGTTACCCTCGATGGGCACCGAACATGGTGTCTCCGGTGAGCTGCAAGCGGGTAATCCGAGTGGACGTCCGTGCCCCGTTCGTTGGGGGTCGGCTAGGGGCCCAGAGGCACGCCCAAAAGTACCTGCGGGTGATTTGCCGGACCCGGTCCCCTGGCGACGGGGTCCGAGGGCTCGATGCCTCCCTCCGATGGGATTCCATTACAAGATCGTTCCCGCTGGTCTCGGAAATGTCCTAGGGTACCTCGGGAGCGCAGCCCGAGCCTCGGTTATGTATCGAACGTACCCCTGGTCATCCCTCGCTCGGTGTCTGAGGCGACTGTGAACCCTTCGGGGGCCAGCCTTCGAACCCCTGATCAGTAATGGGCGCGGAGCCCGAGTAGCCTGAGGCGGCCATGGAGCCCTTCGGGGGGCTGACCTTCGAACCCCTGACCAGTAGTGGGTGTCGGGCCCACGCGATCTGAGGCGACTGTTGAACCCTCAGGGGGCCAGCCTTCAAACCCCTGATCAGTAATGGGGGGCTCGGAGCCCGGTTCCTTCGCGGAGAAGGATCCCTTTCGGGGTATCCCCCTTTCCCGGTCCCTGTCGCAAGAGATAGAGAAAGAGAAAAACGGAAAAAGGATACGAAATCGGATGACGTGGCGTACCTTTTCTGACGCGGTTATTACGGCGAAGGTGAAGCGTCGCGCGCTCCTCCTACCCGAGGCGCCGCGTGTCCCGCCGCGGAGTTAATGCGACGGGGCGAGTGGTTGGCGGAGCGGCCGTTGCGCGCGCGCGATCCGTTCGAGGAACGGGTCACGGGTGCACCGTCTTCACGCCGTGAGAGGAGGCTCTCTTGCTGTCTCAGGATGGGACGTGAGCCTGGCTGATGATGTGACCGCTGCGCCCACCCGCCTGCCACCGCTATTACTGCCGGCCCACTTTCGGTCGCTTTGACCGACGCGCCAGTCTGGCGCTGTTGGGTCGCCTCGAGTCGTGGCATAGGCTTCGCAACCGAAGAGGCGCGATGGTGGCACAAGTGGCGGTGCGGTTGCTTGCATGCAGCAACTGGCGCGCCGGTTGCTCGACGCGTGGGCTGTTTGATGTTCCAAGCGTTGCCGTAGATCTCGCCTTGATTGTTGGCCAGCTTGTATGTTCCGGGCTTCAGAACTTTGGCGATGACGAATGGCCCTTCCCAGGGGGGCGTGAGCTTGTGCCTCCCTCGGGCGTCTTGTCGCAGCCGAAGCACCAGGTCGCCCACCTGGAGTTCTCGGGACCGGACCCCTCGGGCGTGGTAGCGTCGCAGGGACTGTTGGTACCGCGCCGAGTGTAGCAAGGCCCTGTCCCGAGCTTCCTCCAGCTGGTCCAGCGATTCCTCTCGGCTGGCTTGGTTGCTTTGTTCGGTGTAGGCCCTCGCCCTCGGGGAGCCGTATTCCAGGTCAGTGGACAAGATAGCTTCAGCCCCGTAGACCAGGAAAAACGGCGTGAAGCCCGTGGCACGACTCGGCGTCGTCCTTAGGCTCCAGACCACCGAGGGGAGTTCCTTCATCCATCGCCTGCCGAACTTGTTGAGGTCGTTGTAGATCCGAGGCTTGAGCCCTTGCAGAATCATGCCGTTGGCACGCTCTACTTGCCCGTTCGACATGGGATGAGCCACGGCGGCCCAGTCCACCCGGATATGGTGATCTTCGCAAAAAATCCAAGAATTTTTTGCCGGTGAACTGGGTGCCGTTGTCGGTGATGATGGAGTTCGGGACCCCAAAGCGATGGATGATGTTGGTGAAGAATGCCACCGCCTGCTCGGACCTAATGCTGTTCAGAGGTCGGACCTCGATCCACTTGGAGAATTTGTCGATGGCGACCAGCAGGTGCGTGTAGCCCCCGGGCGCCTTCTGCAAGGGACCGACGAGGTCCAGACCCCATACAGCGAAGGGCCAGGTGATGGGTATTGTCTGTAGAGCCTGAGCGGGCAGGTGTGTCCGCTTCGCATAGAATTGGCACCCTTCGCAGGTGCGGACGATCCTAGTGGCGTCAGCCACCGCCGTTGGCCAGTAGAAGCCTTGCCGGAAAGCATTTCCAACAAGGGCTCGGGGTGCTGCGTGGTGGCCGCAAGCCCCCGAGTGTACTTCTTGCAGCAGTTCCCGACCTTCGGCGATGGAGATGCATCGCTGGAGGATGCCCGAGGGGCTGCGATGGTAGAGCTCCTCTTCGTCGCCCAGCAAGACGAATGACTTGGCGCGTCGCGCTACCCGCCGAGCCTCGACTTGGTCGAGGGGTAGCTCTCCTCGACGGAGATATTGCAGGTACGGGGCCTGCCAATCTTGGTCTGGCGTGGCCCCGCTCTGCCCTTCCTCGACGTTCAATGCCCCGCCCTCGGGGGCCGAGGGTACCTCGGGGGCCGAGGGTACCTCGGGCTGGGCCGAGGGTGCCTCGGGCTGAGCCGAGGGTACCTCAGGCTCGGGCGCGTCGTCGAGCTTGACGGAGGGTTGATGCAGATCCCGGGAGAAGACGTCCGGGGGGACTGTCGTTCGCCCCGAGGCTATCTTAGCCAGCTCGTCTGCGGTTTCGTTGTAGCGCCGAGCGATGTGGTTGAGCTCGAGCCCGAAGAACTTGTCTTCCAGGCGCCGAACCTCGTCGCAGTAGGCCTCCATCTTCGGGTCGCGGCAGTGGGAGTTCTTCATGACTTGGTCGATGACGAGCTGCGAATCACCGCGGGCATCGAGGCGTCTGACCCCTAGCTCGATGGCGATCCGCAATCCATTGACCAGAGCTTCGTACTCGGCCACATTGTTGGACGCCGGGAAGTGGAGGCGCAGCACGTAGCGCAAGTGCTTTCCGAGGGGCGAGATGAAGAGCAGGCCCGCGCCGGCCCCCGTCTTCATCAGCGACCCGTCGAAAAACATGGTCCAGAGCTCCGGTTGGATCGGAGTCGTCGGCAGTTGGGTGTCGACCCATTCGGCCACGAAATCCGCCAACACTTGGGACTTGATGGCCTTCCGGGGGGCGAACGAGATCGTTTCGCCCATGATCTCCACCGCCCACTTTGCGATCCTGCCCGAGGCCTCTCGGCACTGGATGATCTCCCCCAGGGGGAAGGATGACACCACAGTTACCGGATGGGACTCGAAGTAGTGTCGTAGCTTCCGCCTTGTCAGGATCACAGCATACAGCAGCTTTTGAACTTGTGGGTAGCGGATCTTAGTCTCGGACAGCACTTCGCTGAGGAAGTAGACCGGCCTCTGAACGGGCAATGTATGCCCTTCCTCCTGCCTTTCGACCACAATCGCGGCGCTAACCACCTAAGTGGTCGCGGCGACGTAGACCAAGAGGGTTTCTCCGTCCACCGGCGGCACCAAGACTGGCGCCTTTGTAAGGAGCGCCTTCAGGTTGCCGAGGGCTTCCTCGGCCTCAGGGGTCCAAACGAAACATTCGGCCTTCCTTAAGAGGCGGTACAGAGGCAGACCTCTTTCGCCGAGGCGTGAGATGAAACGGCTCAGGGCCGCGAGGCATCCCATGACCCTCTGTACCCCTTTTAAGTCCTTGATGGGTCCCATGCTGGTGATGGCCGCAATCTTCTCCGGGTTGGCTTCGATGCCTCGCTCGGAGACGATGAACCCTAGGAGCATGCCTCGGGGCACCCCGAAGACACACTTCTCAGGGTTAAGCTTGACTCCTTTCGCCTTGAGACACCGGAATGTCACTTCAAGGTCGGAGAGGAGGTCGGAAGCCTTCCGTGTCTTGACTACGATGTCATCGACGTAGGCCTCGACTGTGCGACCGATGTGTTCGCCGAACACATGGTTCATGCACCGCTGGTACGTCGCGCCTGCATTCCTCAAGCCGAACGGCATGGTGACATAGCAGTACATGCCGAACGGCGTGATGAAAGAAGTCGCGAGCTGGTCGGACTCTTTCATCCGGATCTGGTGATACCCCGAGTAGGCATCGAGGAAGGACAGGGTTTCGCACCCAGCAGTGGAATCCACGATTTGGTCGATGCGAGGCAGAGGGTAGGGAACCTTCGGACATGCTTTGTTGAGACCAGTGTAGTCCACACACATCCGCCATTTCCCCCCTTTCTTCCTCGCAAGCACAGGGTTGGCAAGCCATTCGGGATGGAATACCTCTTTGATGAACCCTGCCGCCATTAGCTTGTGGATCTCTTCGCCAATCGCTCTGCGCTTCTCCTCGTCGAATCGGCGCAGAGGCTGCCTGACGGGTCGGGCTCCGGCCCGAATATCCAGCGAGTGCTCGGCGACATCCCTCGGTATGCCGGGCATGTCCGAGGGACTCCACGCAAAGACGTCGGCGTTTGCGCGGAGAAAGTCGACGAGCACTGCTTCCTATTTGGGGTCGAGCCCGGAACCGATCCGGATCTGCTTGGTGGTGTCGCCGCTGGGGTCGAGGGGGACGGCCTTGACCGTCTCCGCTGGCTCGAAGTTGCCGGCATGGCGCTTCACGTCTGGCACCTCCTTGGAGAGCTTCTCCAGGTCGGCGATGAGGGCCTCGGACTCGGCGAGGGCCTCGGCGTACTCCACGCACTCCACGTCGCATTCGAACGCGTGTTTGTACGTGGGGCCGACGGTGATGACCCCGTTGGGGCCCGGCATCTTGAGCTTCAGGTAGGTGTAGTTGGGGATGGCCATGAACTTCGCGTAGCATGGCCTCCCTAGCACGGCGTGGTAGGTTCCTCGGAACCCGACCACCTCGAACGTCAGGGTCTCCCTTCGGAAGTTGGAGGGCGTCCCGAAGCAGACGGGGAGGTCGAGTCGCCCGAGGGGCTGGACGCGCTTCCCAGGGATGATCCCGTGGAAGGGCGCAGCGCCTGCTCGGACGGAGGACAGATCGACGCGCAGGAGCTTGAGGGTCTCGGCGTAGATGATGTTGAGGCAGCTGCCCCCATCCATCAGGACCTTGGTGAGCCTGACATTGCCGACAACGGGGTCGACGACGAGCGGGTATTTCCCTGGGCTCGGCACATGGTCGGGGTGGTCGGCCCGGTCGAAAGTGATGGGCTTGTCGGACCAGTCTAGGTAGACTGGCGCCGCCACCTTCACCGAGCAGACCTCCCGGCGCTCTTGCTTGCGGTGCCGAGCCGAGGTATTCGCCGCATGCCCTCCATAGATCATGAAGCAGTCGCGGATCTCGGGGAACCCCCCTGCTGGGTGTTCTTCGTTCTTGTCGTCGTCGTGGGCCCTGCCACCCTCGGCGGGTGGCCCGGCCCTGTGGAAGTGACGCCGAAGCATAACGCACTCCTCGAGGGTGTGCTTGACGGACCCCTGATGGTAGGGGCACGGCTCCTTGAGCATCTTGTCGAAGAGGTTTGCACCTCCGGGGGGCTTCCGAGGGTTCTTATACTCGGCGGCGGCGACAAGGTCCGCGTCGGTGGCGTCGCGTTTCGATTGCGACTTCTTCTTGCCTTTCTTCTTGGCGCCGCGCGGAGCAGACGCCTCGGGAGATTCTTCCGATGGGCGGCCCTGGGGCTGTTTGTCCTTTCGGAAGATAGCCTCGACCGCCTCCTGGCCGGAGGCGAACTTGGTGGCGATGTCCATCAGCTCGCTCGCCCTGGTGGGGGTTTTGCGACCCAGCTTGCTCACCAGGTCGCGGCAAGTGGTGCCGGCGAGGAACGCGCCGATGACATCCGAGTCGGTGATGTTGGGCAGCTCGGTGCGCTGCTTCGAGAATCGCCGGAGGTAGTCCCGGAGCGACTCCCCCGGCTGTTGCCGGCAGCTTCGAAGGTCCCAGGAATTCCCGGGGCGCACGTATGTGCCCTGGAAATTGCCAGCGAAGGCTTGGACCAAGTCGTCCCAGTTGGAAATCTGCCCCGGAGGCAGGTGCTCCAACCAGGCGCGAGCAGTGTCGGAGAGGAACAGGGGGAGGTTGCGGATGATGAGGTTGTCGTCGTCCGTTCCACCCAGTTGGCAGGCAAGGCGGTAGTCCGCGAGCCACAGTTCCGGTCTCGTTTCCCCCGAGTACTTTGTGATAGTAGTCGGGGGTCGGAACCGGGTCGGGAATGGCGCCCGTCGGATGGCCCGACTGAAGGCCTGCGGACCGGGTGGTTCGGGCGAAGGACTCCGATCCTCCCCGCTGTCGTAGCGCCCCCCACGCCTGGGGTGGTAGCCTCGGTGCACCCTTTCGTCGAGGTGAGCCCGACGGTCGCGTCGATGGTGCTCGTTGCCGAGGTGGCCCGGGGCCGCAGGCGCGGTGTTGCGCGTGCGCCCGGTGTAGACCGAGGCCTCCCGCATGAATCGGGAAGTCGCGGCATGAGGTTCCGAGGGATATCCTTGCCTCCGGGATGCAGTGCTCTCGGCCCGCCGGGCCGCAGCGCCTTCCAGGAGATTCTTGAGTTCTCCCTGGATTCGCCGCCCCTCGGTGGTTGACGGCTCCGGCATCGCGCGGATGAGCATCGCTGCGGTCGCCAGGTTCTGACCGACCCCGCTGGATGCGGGCGGCGGCCTGATCCTGACGTCGTTGGCGACGCGGTGCTAGAGACCTTGGGGCAGATGACGTATTTCTCCGGCCAGGGGTTGGCCCACCCATGCCTGTCCGACGTCCCGACGGATCGGCTCAAGCGCTCCTGTTCCCTCTTTGAGCCTGGCCTGCACCTCGCGGACTTGCTCGAGTTGTGGGTCGTAACCCCCCGCCGGAGCGGGGACCACAGCTAGCTCCCGTGGGATGTCGGCGCGAGGCACCGGCCTAGGGAGATCACCATCCTCCGGCATGCCAAGATGGTTGCCTTCGGCGGGATCCCCTAGCTCGATGTGGAAACATTCGCGGCTTGGGCCGCAGCTCTCGTTGCCAAGGCTGCGGCTTCCATCGGAACAGTCGGATAGACAGTAGTCACATGCGGTCATGAAGTCCCGCACGGCACTGGGGTTGCCAAGTCCGGAGAAATCCCAACCGATGCTGGGATCGTCATCTTCCTCGGACCCAGAGGGCCCGTAGGTCGAGATGTCCGTCAGTCGGTCCCAAGGCGACCGCATACAGAACCTCAGTGGGGTTGCACTCGCCTCAATGAGAGCGCCCGCCAAAACGAGGTCGTTTGGCGGGTTGAGGCCGAGTCGAAATGACGCAAGATGGGAGTTAGTCGTTACCTTTTGGTCGACGAGGAGCGACGTAGTCACATCGGGGACTGGTTGCGCCGTCATCTCTGGTTCGAGGGCGACGTCCTGCAGGCTTTCCGCGAGCGCGCCAGCGTCGTCTTCTTGCTCGGGGTCAGCGTGCCGCGGGGGGACGGCGCTTGCCTCCGTCTCGAACGCGAGGTCGACGTCCGGCGTGCCTTCCGTCGGGGCGTTGGGGGCGTCGATTCGCTCGACGGCCGACAAAGCGCGGCCTCCCGCCTGGCCTTGACGGCTCCGCCTCCTCCTCCGTTGGCGGGGGAGAGAACGGAGCGAGCCCGAATGTTGCTCTTCCACCACGCGGGGAAGATGTCGTCGATTCCGCCGCCGGCGGGTGGGTTGTCGGCCGCCATTGTCGTAGTCGCGTGGCGGTGGAAGAAGTGTCATGTCGTAGCTGCCGTCGAAGGACATGAACTCCAGAGTCCCGAAACGAAGCACCGTCCCGGGCCGGAGAGGTTGCTGGAGACTGCCCATCTGGAGCTTGACGGGGAGCTGTTCGTCAGCACGCAGCAGGCCCCTACCTGGCGCGCCAACTGTCGGCGTTTCGAGACAGGGGGGTCCCTAAGCCGACGAGTGAGTGTGCTGCGTGCCCCAGCCCAGATGGGTCGAGCGCGTGGGCGAGCGCGAAGGGGGGAGAGGCGAGGCGGCCGGAGCCGAGCGTGAGAGAGGTGGAAGTCTCGCGGCCTTCGTGTTCGTCCCGCGCCCAGGTCAGGTGCGCTTGCAGTAGGGGGGTTACAAGCGTCCACGCGGGTGAGGGAAGCGAGCGGCCCCAAGAGAGCGCCTGTCCCGTCCTCGGTCCCGCGCGGCCAACCTTCTCTGAGAAGGCCCTGGTCCTTCCTTTTATAGTCGTAAGGAGAGGATCCAGGTGTACAATGGGGATGTAGCAGAGTGCTACGTGTCTAGCGGAGGGAGAGCTAGCGCCCTAGGTACATGCCAACGTGGCAGCCGGAGAGATCTGGGCACCCTGCTGGCGTGATGTCGTGGCTGTCGGAGGTGCGGCGGAGCCTGATGGAGGGACAGCTGTTGGAGCGGTCGAGTCCCTGCTGACGTTGTCCTGCTTCCGTAAGAGAGCTGGGGGCCGCCGTCGTCATAGAGCTTGTGGAGCGCCATCATTGCCTCTCTGGCGGAGCTGGCCGGATGAGACGTCGGTCTTGTTCTCCGTGACCCGAGTCGATTCGGGGAGGGATGATGATGGCGCCTCCTGTTGACGTGGCGGTCTGTGCCCTAGGCAGGGCGACGTGGGGTTTCCTCCGAAGCCGAGGTTGAGTCTGCCTTCTGTTGCCGTGGCCGAGCCCGAGCCAAGGGGTCGAGCGAGGCGGAAGTCGTTCGGCCGAGGCCAGGGCGGAGTCCGAGCCCTAGGGTCGGGCGAGTCGGAAGTCGTTCGGCCGAGGCCAGGGCGGAGTCCGAGCCCTGGGGTCGGGCGAGGCGGAGTTTCGTCGTCTTCCGGGTCTTAGCCCGAGTCCGAGCCCTGGGGTCGGGCGGAGCGGAGTTCGCCGTCTTCCGGGTCTTAGCCCGAGTCCGAGCCCTGGGGTCGGGCGGAGCGGAGTTCGCCGTCTTCCGGGTCTTAGCCCGAGTCCGAGCCCTGGGGTCGGGCGGAGCGGAGTTCGCCGTCTTCCGGGTCTTAGCCCGAGTCCGAGCCCTGGGGTCGGGCGGAGCGGAGTTCGCCGTCTTCCGGGTCTTAGCCCGAGTCCGAGCCCTGGGGTCGGGCGGAGCGGAGTTCGCCGTCTTCCGGGTCTTAGCCCGAGTCCGAGCCCTGGGGTCGGGCGGAGCGGAGTTCGCCGTCTTCCGGGTCTTAGCCCGAGTCCGAGCCCTGGGGTCGGGCGGAGCGGAGTTCGCTGTGGTGCCTTTGGCAAGACCTGACTGCCTGTCAGACTTACTCTGTCGAGTGGCACTGCAGTCGGAGTGGCGCAGGCGGCGCTGTCCTTCTGTCAGACTGGCCAGTGGAGCGGTGGAGTGACGGCGGTCACCTCGGCTCTGCCGGGGGCGCGTGTCAGGATAGAGGTGTCAGGCCACCTTTGCGTTAAATGCCCCTGCAATTTGGTCAGTCGGTGTGGTGATTTAGTCAAGGTTGCTTCTGAGCGAAGCCAAGGCCTTGGGCGAGCCGGTGATGTGTCCGCCATAAAAAGGGGGCCTCGGGCGAGACGGAAGTCTCTCGAGGTCGGCTGCCTTTGGCCGAGGCTAGGCTCGGGTGAAGCGTGATCGAGTCACTCGTGTGGACTGATCCCTGACTTAATCGCGCCCATCAGGCCTTTGCAGCTTTATGCTGATGGGGGTTACCAGCTGAGAATTAGGCGTCTTGAGGGTACCCCTAATTATGGTCCCCGACAATCACCTACAACAACATGGGTTTGAAAACCCTGAGTACGGAGTGTACTTTCACAAGTTTTACCCGTCAAAGGAAAATACTCTCAAGGATATGCTGGCTTTTGGGAATCAAGGTAAAGCTCAACAAGATTCAAAGACTCTCTTTGTAGAAAAGCTTACTATGAGTGGATCCTTAAAAGTCCATTTTTATTATCAGATTAAGTAATTACCTGCATCAAGATTTCTTTTTAATCTAGATCAAGCACTTGGCCTATACTAGCCGTCTTTTATCAACCCTTTAGTTCACTTGATGCTACGTGTAAGTCAGTGACCAAGTCTTCATGTCCGAGAAGTAACGGCGATCTGAATCGATTAATACCCAGCTCGGGATCTCCAACCACATGACATATGTAGCACTTAACCCTTGCATATGTCAACTCGCACCCGGGTTTCTCAAGACCAGAATGGGTTCACGCCAACCGAGAGCACAAATACACCACTGTCCAGCCTCTTGCCATGGAGGGTACACGCTACTCTCGCCATCTCTCCACTCCCATTGCGTGGTGGCCTTTCTGGTATTTGTCCGACCGAGGCAAAGGTTACCCATGATAAGGCATATGGCCAGTTAAAAGGTCCTCGGTCAGCAGGCCTACATCGGCTTGGTCCTTAAGCGACTCAGACGGAGACAGTACACCGAGACTTCCTTCTCGTGCAAGTCACCTACCCGATCTCGTCTTTATTATTTAAAACCCAAAGTTTGGTACCTGGCAGAGGTACTTCTTTCCAAATGTTGAACCCATCATGGTCGTGATGGATTCACCATCATAATTCTTTTCTTTGTAAAATTCCCATCCAGTATGAAGCATCACCTTTTATTTTAAAACAAAACATTTTGTTTTCTAAAGCAAGGCTAAGCATCAGAAAAATTGTTTGAATAAATCAGGTAACAAGGAATGGTAATCAATTTTCCAAGAAAGGGAATGCATCAATTGTTTAGCACACAACTCCTATCACCTAATGCATCAAACAAGGTGATCAAGTTTTTAAAACAACAAGGAAAGGGATAATGTACCGGGGCTTTCCTTGTGTTGTAGGAGGTTCAGGTTCCACTTCGCAGATGTTGAAGTAAAAGTTGTTCTCCGCTGGAGAATTTTCAGTTTGGGAGACAACTTCTTCTACCACGGTTTCTTCCTCGTGTTCTATACATGACAATACATGTACATGAATGCTTATGCGATGTCATCAATATACAGTTACACAATAAAAACATGCTAGGAGGCTAGTTATTTGGTTTTTTACCAAACAGTGTCCAAATCATTTCAAACTTCACCCAGAGTCTTCAATTATCATAATAAGCCTACCCAAAAAGTTTTACATTTTTTTGGAGTTACTAAATTATTTCTAAAATTCTAAAAGGCTTGGTTTGAGCATCTTTAAAAGCTACATAATTCCAGGTTTGGAATAAAAATTTTGGAACTATTTTTATTAAATACTATGTGATTTTAGGAGTCTAACAAAATTGGTTTCATGATTTTACCAGTTTTCTACTATTTCAACAAATTGTCTAAGTTGACAGTAAAAAGAAAAGGAAAAATGATGAATAGTATTGGGCCAGATCTGGCCCAAGTCAGCCCGCGAACAGAGAAGCACGCCTGCGTCCGTGCCCACATTACGGATTTGCGCCAAGGCCCCTAGGTATTTGAATAACTAGTAAAGAGCCCCGGGTACTATTCACCTATCTCACTGACAGTTGCGCAAAAGCCCCTGGACTTTTGTTTCTTCACGGCTCTAGGTCCTCGACGGTACCGCGTCGAGCAAATGGTCGGAGTTGCGGTTTCTCGGCAACAATGACCCGTACATGAGGCAACAAGCATATAGACATCGTGCACAAGTCTACCCGAGCATATGCCCTCACTCAATTGGACTGGTCCGACCTTAATTGATGCTTGTTCATGGCCATGGCGGCGCTAGGGCTTTGGTGAGTGCGTTCTGAGCAACCAAATGTGGTAGCGTTTAAATTGAATCTAGGGCGAGTTTCACTGATTCACCACATGTCGGATACACGTGTGAATTTGGACAGAATGGGGGTGAGAGAGTGGGTCGACGTGGGTGCGCTCTCGGAGGTGTTCCGCGGCTGCGAGGTGATGTTCTCGATGCCCTATCATGGTAGTGTTCAATCGGTTGAGCCGACGAGCTACGTTAACATTCAAGGATGCTAAAACATGGCACAAAGGGGGATGAACAGACCTAGGAATGGCTGATCACGTAGGATGTCTCACGGCGGCGCGAGTGACCGATTTGGGGAAAAATCTAATTCCACAGGCTACGGTGGAGGGATTGAGGGGAGGAGCAGTGCACTGGGCACATAACAAGAAGGCGGAGCAGGGAGGGCCTTCAATTTATAGTGACTACGCGAGTGCTTCACGAATTTGGGATGAGATGATCTTGCGACCGAAAGGAAGGTGAGTCACCGGAGTGCAACTGTCGCAGCACTCGGTGAGGTAAGGACCCTGGCGGTAAATGTACTGTCCACTGCGACCTATTGCGACGTGGTAATACCCACAAGCATGTGGCATCCTTGTGGCGAGCAGCGGACGCCGACGATGTCATTCCGGCCGATCGTGAAGCAAGTGGGTACGGTGGCCAGCTCACAATCTCATCCGCGATCATGATCTTTTCACTTGTCCGGTAATATCATCGTCGAGTCATGCATGAATCTTCACGACGAGCTTGAATCACCGCGCCTGATCACCAGCGGCGAGGTGCACTGCACCAAGGATCTTCTTTAGTTATTGTACCATGGCGATGCTTATTCAGTGCGCCTGACAGAGCAAATTGAGGAGCATCGTTGTCAAATTTAAATGTGACAACCTGGTTATCTGACTACATCAAATTTGTTGCCCATCATACCAACTTCAACTTTGTTATAGGGTTGTTGATCAAACACTCACTGGATCTTTCAAAATTCGACCCCAAAGTTCATCAGAGTTCACTGACAGTCGAGTATCAGTGCTCGACCCGACTGACAGTCCACTTTCAGGTCCATTTTGCTCCAATTTCTATATAGTTCTAGAGCTCAATCCTTTAATCAACCTTGGACTACTATAGTAGCTCTACAAGATTGTTGCAGTGACCCATGGAAAAATCCTCATATATCAAGAGATACAGGGACCTAAAGTCAGCACAATATCACTATTTTTCAGAGTCAAGCATTTGAGTGCCTTTGGGGCCTTTTTGCAATTTACTCCAATTTGTTCCATAAAACATGGAAATCTCCAAATATAAAAGTTGCCTAGTTTTTGTTACTCTACTACTTTGATATATGCACTTTGGTCCAAAAGTGCATAGAAATTGGAGTCACCTCATAGAGCACTAATTAGGGTTTCTAGGGTCCTTATTAGGGTTTTGAGTGTTCTACGGTTTATGTGCCACTCAAACTCTCTAAATTTAGTCTCTTTTGAACATATCCAATAACCTTTGAGATCATACTCAAATTGTTATCTCACACACCCACATGCTTCTATCCCTTCGATAAGTGCCCTATCCCAGGGTTAAAGATCAAGTCAAGTCATCACATCACAAGCTTGTTTTGAGACTTTAGCCTAGTGGATGCGCTCTAGGTGTAATATATATAATGAAATGCTAATGCATATGATGTCATGTCAGAGTTTTAGTTCTTGTAACACCAGGGGTGTTACACATTAGCTCGACTGAAGGTGCTTTGAGAGTTTCGAAGAACACTTCTGAGGGGAGTTGTCACACCCGGTTTTGGAAGGCAACCAAATGCGAACTATGTACGTGCCAGGATCAGAAACTCACGTACACAGCGATTACATAATTGGACATCATCACAAATTGCTCAAAGTAAATAGAGGAAAGGTACTTTATTACATCAAGATGTCCAAGACATCCACAGAGTCTTTAACATAACATAGTCATTTAATATCATCAAAGTGCGAAATACGAACCGTAGTAGATAAGGCCTTCACAGGCGGCTGGATGGGGGTTTGCCACTAACATAACTAGAACTCGTCGTAATCCTGGAACTCCTGAAAGTCCTCCATGTTGCCTGCATCTCCTCCTGAGCACTGAATATAGTGGGGACAACCTGGGGTGGGGTGGTTTTTAAAGCAAGGGTGAGTACACATCAACGTACTCAGGAAATGTCCTGTTTGGCTAAAGTGGATTAGTTGTATGTGGAGTTAAGGTTAAACAGTTGCTTTTAGTTGGTCAAGTATTTATTACTAATAGTAGAGCCAAATTTTAGTAAAGAACCCAGTTATTACCCTAAAGTACTCCCTCCAAGAGGAAATACCAGAGATTAGAATTATAACCATCATTATTGAACATCATCATAAAAGTATCCAAAGTTCTTCTAATCAAAGAGGATCCCAAGGTTGCTCTTAACCGTGAGCATGACTGATATGTTGGTTTCTAACACTCTGCAGACGTTGCACACTTTACCCACGAGTCGTGATCCCTTTTTGCCTCGGGTCGATCAAACCCTCAAACACTACCAAGGTGAGTCGACAAGGTTTCACTATGTAGCCTTTACAAAGACTCCCCTGGTGCATAGCTGCTCATTAGGTTTCGCTAGTCGTACAAACGCAGTACACCTCCCCAAGGTGGGTGACTAACAAAACCAAATCGAATGAACCTCTGCACCCCCCTTGACAGAGCGAGCACTACGCCCCGACCCCCATTGACGGCCCTTAGGCAAAGCCAACTACACCCCCAAGTTCATCTAATAATTCAGTTAAGGTCGTCCCATTCCACCCTCATGGTTGCGCTGTTATTCCGGGTGGTCACTCAACGAACATGTCCTTACGGGGAGGTACTCAGGAAAATGACCTAAGTCCCCTAAAATATCACAAGGTCATCATTAGGATAACATCACCGTATCATAAATATTCACATCATGTTCGTTGATTAAGTTAAAGCAATAACATAAGCTAACCATGATAACCCAAAAAGGTAAACAAGGATAAGGTAAATACAGACTAGTCAATCCTTAGGTTTCCATAAAGTAATGTGGGACGGTGAATTATAAAGTAAGTAGGACATAATAGGTCAGAGGACACTTGCCTTCACCAGGTTGTTGCTCAGGAAGATCTTCGGCAACACACTCAAGAACCACGGGCTGCTCGTCGTCTAAATAAAGCGATCATGCATTCAATACATTTGGATAATGACAAATAAGCAACACACCAATCATGTACAAACAAGTGAACACATCTCAAAAGAATAGTATGCACTCAAGAGACAGTTTAGGTTATAGGGTGAACTAATCACATTTAGTAGTTGGTTATTCTTTATGTGTTGTCTATTCTCCATGATTATATAATCTAATCCCACTTATTTTAATGAGACATAAAAGTTAAACCAGGGATAAATCCATACATCACATATTATTAATCTCACAATATTAAACATCTATTTACCACTAGGGTTTCCTTTTTATTAAAAATAAATAAATTATTCCATAAACTAACCTATAGTCTAGGCATAAAATTAGAATACATAGACAGTGAATGATCATAATTTATTTGGATAGAGAATAATCATATGAACATTTTGCAATTTGAATCACTAAATTTGGAGTTCATATGCAAAAGATATGAAATAAACAAGTTTTGAAGTTTAAAATACAAAATTAGGCCTAAATCTATGATTAAACAAAAGTCCATGGTTCAATCTGCAAGATTACAGGGGCATGCGCGCGAAAACTAGGGACGGCGGGTTGATTTCAAACAAACCGGGGGTATCTTTAACAAATTTACCACATGAAGGGGTATCGGGCTCTCTCGGTCACGAATCTCAAATCAACGGCCGAGAACAGATCCACGGGCGAGCGCGTGGATGCGGGCGCGCACTGACCAGCGAGCCAGGGCGGTCAGAAATTGAGGGCATGGAAGCGGACTGACTGGTCGGGCCTAATGCCCGGGCCACAGGTGGCCGACAGATGGGTCCAGGCGTTAGGCACGCGTGCGCGAAGCGGTATCCCGAGATCTAGGCCGTGCGATCGGGATCGGACGATGGAGATCAACGTCAGGGGTTTTCTGGCTATGGGTAGCGCCGCTTATGCTCCTCGGCAGTGAAGTCGCCGGAGCAGGGACGGGTGTGGGCTACAGGGTTCTGAGGTCGCCGGGGTTGCCCAGAATCGGCGAGGAGAACCGGACGAACACACTGGTGGGGTTCTGGCCACGAGACCGAGGCCAGAGATGGGAGAATAACGGAGGGAGAGCTCCGAGTGGGTCGGGGGTAACTCCGGTGAGGAATCTTGGCCGCAGGGAGAGGCAATCAAGTGCGATAGGGCTCGGTCTAGCTCCGGGGGGGTAGGGGAGTGCTATGGGCCAACACCAGGGCATGGGACGGGGCTGAGTTGGCCGGACACTACACGGGGCGCGGAGAGCAAGAGCGGTCGAACTTCGGCGAGGCCAAATTGGCTAAGGGCAGGCACAAATAAAGAAAATCGAGCACGAGAACGAGTTTCTCACCTCGGGACGGAGCTCGGGGTGGCTTGACGCGGCTTCCGACGGGCTAGATGGCCGGCACGGCAGGCACGGAACTTCGACGAGGTGAGCGGCGAGAGCAGAGCGCGAGAGAGGGTGAGCTTGCGCGAAATGAGGCAAGGGAGAGAGAGCGGGTGTGGGCGGTGCTCAAAAGGGAGCTGGGGTGCGTGGGCAGGCGACGTGACAGGGGTTCTCGGCGTGTGTGCGCGCTGGTCCATGGCGGTTCACGAGGAAGGCGGAGCTGATAGAGTGGACCGACGGTGTAGAGATAGGGAGCGGGCATGCTGGGGAAACGGCTCATCGCGCTGACGAGACGAGCCCGTGAGGCAGAGACGGAAAGGGGGCGTGCGGGCGAGGGCGACTGGCGCCGACACACTGGCCCCACTTGGCAGAGGGAGGGGAAAGGGAGCGTGTGGGGAAGGAAATCGTTGCTGACAGGTGGAGTCCACCTATAAGGCGGCACGGGCGCGCTCGTGGCCCCGCTGAGCTGGACTCGGCCGGCTTGGGCTGAAATGGTTTTCCCTTTTTCTCCGAATTTCTAATTACTTTACTTTTTTATTTTCTCTAGGGTTTTCAAATCAAATTCAAACCAAGTTTCAAATTCAAACCAAATCAAACATGTGCATCAATTCAAAGAATATTTTAGGCTCATCATGATGCAACAAATCATGACTCACATAAGTTTTGACAAAATAAATAATAAATCCCTCACTTACTTAACCTAACTCTACTCAAAAGGGAGAGAGAGAGACTATAGAGAGAGACAAAGGGTAACACCTGAATTTGGTAGGCATTTTATAGAAGAAATTTTATACCCCCAAATTCAAGGTGTTACAAACCTATCCCCCTTAAAAACAATCTCGCCCTCGAGATTCAGGATTGGCTAGCAAAGAGTTCAGGGTACTTGGCTTTCACATCATCTTCTCTTTCCCAGGTTGTTTACTCCTCTGAGTGATGGCCCCACTTGACTTTGCACATCCTGATAGTGCTTCTTCGAGTGACCTGGTCTGTTGTCTCTAGAATCTGAGTTGGCTTCTTAATATAAGTCAGATCTTCTTGAACCTCAAGATCCTCGGTTGGCAATTTTTCTTCCGGTACTCGCAAGCATTTCTTCAGCTGAGATACATGGAATACGTCATGCACGACTGACAGACTTTCTGGTAAGCTAAGTTGATATGCTACTTCTCCACGTCTTTCTTGGATCTGGTACGGTCCGATGTATCGAGGTGCTAGCTTGCCCTTGACTCCGAACCTTCTGATTCCTCTGATGGGTGACACCTTCTAGTAGACATAATCTCCCACTTCAAAACTCAGTTCTCTTCTTCGGGTGTCAGCATAGCTTCGCTGCCTGGACTGCACTGTCTTCAGGTTCTCTCGAACCATTTTGATGTTCTCTTCGGCTTCAAGCAAAATATCTGGACCAAACACCTGCCTTTCACCGGGTTGGTCCCAATGCAACGGAGTTCTACAGTTCCTCCCATAGAGTGCTTGGAATGGTGACATCTTCAGACTAGCTTGATAGCTGTTGTTGTAGGAGAATTCTGCATATGGTAGCCTTTTGTCCCAACCTAATTTGTCTTGCAATGCATAAGCTCTCAACATATCTTCAAGAATTTGGTTGGTTCTCTCTGTCTGACCATCTGTCTGTCGGTGGTAAGTTGAACTAAACTTTAAATGTGTGCCCAAAGCTTCATGCAACTGCTGCCAAAAGTGAGAAGTGAATTTGGTACCTTTGTCTGATACTATCTTCTTTGGGACACCATGCAAGCATACAATCCGAGACATATATAGTTCTGCCAACACTACACTGTTATAGGTGGTCATAACTGGTATGAAATGGGCCACCTTTGTCAAACGGACCACTATTACCCAGATCGAGTCATAACCAACACGAGTCCGGGGTAGACCAACTATAAAGTCCATCATAATCTCATCCCATTTTGTAATACCCAATTAGTAAGAGACAATGTAAAAGGAAAAAAATTATTTCCTTTATTTATATATATGTGTTATCTCTATTTACCATCACATGTGAACACCTCATTTGAAAACAAATAAATAATAAAGGACATATTACTAAATTATGCATCATGTTGGATATTTTGTTTGCTTGTGCATTTAAATAATAATAACAATAATAGTAGAAATAAAATAATGACTCGAGATGTAGAATTAAACCCTAAATTGAATTAGGGTTTGAAAATAAGAAAAATGAGAGAAGAGTAAGAAAAAGAGAAAGGATATGAAAATATAAATAATATATATATATATTTCTCAAATTGGTACTTTTAATTTCACAATATAATTTGAGGATAATTTGGCACAAGATTTGAATTTAAACTTGAATTTAAAGTGGAATTTGGGAATAAATAATAGAGAAGAGAAAAGAAAAAGAAAAAGAATAAAGAATAAAGAAGAAGAGAGTGCGCCTGGGCCCAAAACCCTTCAGTTTGGCCCATTTATTCTCTAAGCAGTGTGGCCCAAAGGTCAAGCAGGCGCGCCGACCGGTGGGTCCAGATGGCAGTCTCTGGGCGCTGTGGGCACTGGGAGGTGGTCCCCACTCGTCAGTTTCTTTCCCCGAGCTGGCCTTCTACGTGTCAACTGTGTCCCAGCTTTGCGCTCGCGCCTCTGCCCTGTGGACCCAACGGGTCAGGGCCATCTTCCCGAAGGAATCGCGCTCGTGGGAGCCACTGCTTTGTGGGGTCCGCACGTCAGCTGAATCGATTCAACGCAGTCGTTGTCCATGCAAGATGTGGAATTCGTGGGCGCAGCGTGGAACCGAATTTGGCGCCAGTCAACAGCGCGAACCTCTCAACCAAACTCATCGGAACTATATAGCTGGGCGCCAGGGGCTCGACTCCTCCGTTACTTCCTCTTTTCCCTTTGCTGCCATTAATGCCGTGAGAAAGCGAAAGGGGATCTTCGCCGAGATCGTGTGCTGCGCGGAACGAGTTGGTCGGGAGTCTGCACCGAGCTAGTGCGAAACCAACCGCGGTAGTTGTTGACGTGATCGACGACTGGGCGACCCTTATTAGCTCGTCGGAGCCACAAAACCGTCGCGGCTCCGCCTAGCACCGCAGCCAACCTCACCAGAGCGCCAATCCTCGATAAGAAACCCCTACATCAATCCCGGGTCATCTCCACTTCGACTAGGGTTTGTCGCATTAGAGTTTAGGACTCTATTTGGGGTCGGTTGGCGCGCACCAGCAATGGCGCCACCGTATTCCGGCGAGCGCGCCGCTGCTCGGCTGGGATGAGGAGGGATAGCCCTCGGGTCGTTGATCTCTGTAGCAACGACCTGGATTAGGTCATACACGTAACCTTTCGCGTAGGGAAAATATACCGTAGATCTCAGATCCTGCGGCTACAGTTAGATCTGAGTATTTAAAATCTAAGCCGTCGGATCTAGATCCGAGGGACCACGGTGAGTCTCGGTTCGCGTAGTTTATGATTTAATCCAGGCGCTCGGTTTCTAATCGGAAGGCTGATCTTAACCCGTACCCCTTCGGACGTGGCAGTTTTTCTTAAGAGCCCATGAGTTTTACTAGAATCAACCTGCCGTCCCGAGCACTGCTGACTAAGTCTCGAGATTGTTACAAAGTCGCCCCTGCACTTTTCTATAATTGAGGCCCATTCCAGAGACTTAGAAAATCAGAGAAATAAATACAGAAATTGATTTTTAATATATAAATAAGTGTTAGAACTTGTATAAATCATAGAAAATTCATATGAACTCCAAATTGATCCATTCCAATTTCTAAAATTTTGTAATATTAATGTTTATCACTTAGAGCCTCTGTTTTGACATGAAAACAATAGTAAAATTAATTTCTCACTTAATCATATATCAAGCACATTAAACCTTTGGAAATTCATATTTAAAATCCATAACTCCAAACTTAATGATTCGTGTTCCTATGATCTTATTTTAATGTGTAGATTTTTATTATGCATTTTGTTTACATGTTTGGTGTGATGTTAATTTTTGCTATACTATGTATGTTTGAATTGATGCTAGTAGACAAGCAAGCTACTAAGGATCCTGGTGTTCAGCAGATAGAAGTTCCTGAGCAGGAGCTCATTGAAGGCAAGTTGTGCCCTTGATCACTTCCTTTTTACCCAGTCATGTTCTTATTAATCATAATGATCTGCATAGGTTAATTTGATGGGACCCAATAGGTCACCCTAGTCTGTTTATCCTTTTTACCTTGTTTACCCCTGAATCACTTGGGTAGTTTTGCTATTGCTTTTTATGGTTTTGGGTTAATATTTCATTACATCCGTGTTCCAATTATTCTTTTATGTTATTTATGTTTATGATGAGATCATTATGTTAATGGGAACATGGAGAACCACATGGGAAAACGTGCCACCACAAGGGAGGAATGAGATCCCTTGGCTAACTAATTAGGAAAGCTAGTGGAAGACTACCTTACCCGAAAGGGGCAACAGTAGTAGGGGAGTTGCATGCAGGGAGGTTATCGGGTTGATTTTGCTGCGATGGCGGTCAGATGGGGGATTCTTGCAAGTGCTCTTCCCATAAACTGTAGCGGGTTTTCTGAAGCTAGTGGAACTTTGTAAAGGCCTCTTAGTGTTACCCTGCCTCGCCTCCTCGGTAGAGGTGTATGGGATTGGCCGTCTCTTGACAGATGGGTAACATGACTTGTGGGTATAGGGTACAACCTCTGCAGAGTGTAGAACTGGTATACTAGCCGTGCTCACGGTTATGAGCGACTCGGACACTCACATGATTAATTTATGTAACTTAAATTCAATTTGTCATTTGCATTTGCATGGGTTTATTTATTAATTTTTTTCTATTATTTATTATGGTCTGTATTTACTTACACTTAGTAACTGCTAATAAAATTTGACCAACTTATTAAAAGCAATGCTCAACTTTAACCCCGATTGTTGATCAGCCTTACACATCATATGAACTCCCACCTTTAGTGAGTTCATTCCCAATGGTTTCCCCACAACTTGTTGAGCTATGATCATGTGTGAGCTCACCCTTGCTATCTCACGCTCCCCCCCCACAGGAGAAGAATAGGT
Organism: Zea mays; assembly: GCF_902167145.1. Taxonomy (NCBI): domain Eukaryota; kingdom Viridiplantae; phylum Streptophyta; class Magnoliopsida; order Poales; family Poaceae; genus Zea; species Zea mays. The sequence goes on from NC_050098.1 coordinate 60,758,793, forward strand.
GGTTCAAGAGGAGCCACACAACGAGGAGTTTGATCTGATCTAGGTGGCGTCTCCCAGTTGACTTATTGGCACCAAGGATGATCCTTAGTTCGTTTTATATTTATCTTTTATTTATGTAAGACTTCCACTATGTAATAAGTACTCTAATTATATATGTTGTCTTCTTTGGCGCATTTATGAGATGCACCCGACTTTGTCCCTTAAATTCGGGCGTGACAAAAGTGGTATTAGAGGAAATGTTGACTGTAGGACGAAACCTAGATAGAAATGGACAAAACCCTTACCTACTTACCTTACTATGATTCTTTCTATACTTATCTTATCTTGATCTTGTCTCACCTTTTTCTGTCATACTCTAATTACTCTTATCTTTTCCTCTCTAAGACAAGATGGGTTTCACACCTTGGAATCCTACATTTATGACATTCTTAAGAGATAGGGGACCTAAGACGAAATTAAAACTATTTTCTCTATTTAAAAATGTTGGTTGATTATTCTGATGATAAATGTCTGATTTGCTTCTTTGATTGATTGAGATATTATAAATGGACATCTTAGCATGTACCACCATAAGGTAACGAATTAGCTTTGGTAGGTAAAACATTAATCTGCTTAGCTAATAAATCCCCCAAAGTAACATGCCTCATAATTACCTACCTTGTCTACAATCTTTTCTCTCTTACCATATGTTTCTAACTCAGATGGTCAATACCAGGAAGGGTGGTGGAATTGATCTACCTCCCAATCGACACACTCGGAGGATATTTAGACAACCACAACAACAACAACCTGAGATGGATCCTCCATAGCCTCGACCAAATGGAGCTGATCCCACAGTTGTAGCCCAGATGCGGATAATGCAATAGATGGCAGACACCATGGCGGATATGCACGCGCAGATGCGGCAGGAACGCCAGGAGATGCGCCAAGAGCGAGAGGATATACGCTAGGAGATGCGCCAAGAGTGAGAGGAGATACGCCAGGAGAGAAGGGCGCAACAGCAACAACAACAGGCGCCACTGCCTCCACCACCACCACCACTAGTTCCACCCCGGGACAAGCACCGGGAATTTATGAGTCACAAGCCACCGACCTTCGCTAGCTCGCCAGATCCACTAGATGCTAATGATTGGCTGAAGTCAGTCGAGAAGATGCTCAACATCGCCCAATGCTCTGACCGGGAGAAGGTTCTATATGCTTCTGGTCGTTTGACGGGTCCTGTTGCTGACTGGTGGGATTCTTATGTTGCTGTTGACCCTATTACTTGGGCAAAATTCACCACACAATTCAGAAACTACCACATTCCTGCTAGATTTATGAAGATCAAGAAGAAGGAGTTTCTGTCATTGAAGCAAGGCAACATGTTTGTCAGCGAGTATCGTGACAAATTCATCCAGCTGTCAAGATATGCTCCAGATGAGTTGGCAGATGATGAAAGGAAGCAAGAGCACTTCACTGAGGGACTCAATGGGCCACTATAATATGCATTGGTCGCTCATACATTTCCATCATTTCAAAGGCTGCTTGATAAAGTTCTTGCTATTGAAAACAAGCGTGTTCAAATGGGAGATCTGAAGAGGAAGGCGATATCCCAGGGACAGGGAAGCAGCAGTGTTCGTCCTCGCTATGGTTCACCCTAGGGTACACTAGTTCGCACTGAAGGAGGCCAGCGCCCAGCTCAGCACTCACCTCAGGGGACTCCATCGACTCGTCAGGCTACCCCCACTAGCACCCCGACGAAATTTTTCAGGTACTACTTGCTACAAGTGTGGGAAGACTGGACATTATGCAAATGTTTGCCCACAGAGGATTGCTACTACCCCAGTTCAGAACAAGCAGCAGACTCCGAGATCTGGCAAGGGATTCTCTATTGCCAGGGTTAATCAAGTTAGCGCTGATGCTACTCCTGATGGGGATGACATCGCACTTGGTATGTTTTACATTAATGCAATTCCTGCAACAATATTATTTGATTCTGGTGCTACATATTCATTTATGTCTGCTCGATATGCCAACACAAATGAGTTACCACTGAAAATTATGAAAACACCAATGATAGTAATTACACCCAAAGGGCCTATTGAGGCAAATCATATGACACATAAATTGACATTGACAATTATGGGAAGAGAATTCGGGGCTACCGCTATAATATTAGAGGCAAGCAACATAGATCCAATCCTTGGTATGTCATGGTTAAGAAAGGCAAAGGCCATTATACACTATGGTAGGGGTATAGTAGAACTCACCAGCCCTAAAGGAGAAAGATTTGACGTTGAAATTACAGTAACTACCTCTACCAGACATGCGGCATTCTTCATAGATGTGGAGTTTGTTGGAAACAACATCCGTGTGGTTAGGGATTTTCCGGATGTCTTTCCAGAGGAGTTACCAGGGATGCCACCAGATAGGGAAGTTGAGTTTGTCATTGATCTCTTACCTGGGACTGCTCTTATTTCTAAACGGCCATACATGATGTCTGTAGAAGAGTTAAAAGAACTTAAGAAACAGTTAACGGAGTTGCAGGAGGTTGGGTACATTCGTTCGAGTTCCTCACCTTGGGGAGCGCCGGTTCTGTTTGTACAAAAGAAGGATGGATCACAACGAATGTGTGTGGATTATAGATCTCTTAATGATGTTACTATGAAGAACAAGTATTTGTTACCCCGCATTGAGGATTTATTTGATCAGATGAGAGGTGCTAGGGTATTCTCGAAGATTGATCTACGATCGGGTTACCATCAAATGAAGATTAGGCCATCTGATATTCCCAAGACGGCTTTCTCAACCTGATATGGTTTATGTGAATTCACGGTCATATCATTTGGATTAACTAATGCACCTGCCTATTTTATGAATCTGATGAATAAGGTGTTTATGGAGTATCTAGACAGATTCATTGTGGTATTCATCGATGAAATTCTTATTTATTCCAAGAGTGATAGTGATCATGAGTAACATCTGAGATTGGTGCTACAGAAGCTACAAGATAATCAACTCTATGCCAAGTATAGAAAATGCGAGTTCTGGATTGACGAGGTGCCGTTCCTTGGACATATCATTTCCAATGGTGGGATATCAGTGGATCCTGCTAAGGTCAAGGAGATAATGGTGTGGAGCATACCCACTACAGTTACGGAGATTCGGAGTTTCTTGGTACTTGCAAAATATTATCGGAGATTTATTGAAGGATTTTCTAAGATTGCAAAGCATATGACCTCACTTCTAGAGAAGAGAAGAGAGTTTAAGTGGGACGAAAAGTGCCAAGATAGCTTTGGTCAATTAAAGATGAGATTGATGTCACCCCCAGTGTTGGTTATGCCAGATCTATAGAAGGGATTTGACATTTATTGTGATGCATGTGGCCAAGGCTTGGGATGTGTGCTTATGCAAGAAGGACACATGATTGCCTACGTGTCTCGTCAATTGCGAAAACATGAGTTGAACTATCCCACTCATGACTTAGAACTGGCAGTCGTAGTGCATGCGCTTAAGATTTGGAGACATTATATCATGGGAACCAAGTGCCAAGTGTACACGGATCATAAGAGTTTGAAGTATATATTCACTCAGAAGGATCTCAACCTTAGGAAACACCGATGGTTGGAGCTCATAAAGGATTATGATTTGGAGATTCATTATCATCCGGGCAAGGCGAATCTAGTTGCTGATGCCTTGAGTCGAAAGGAGCACGTTCATTCAGCTATTGTGGCCCAGCTACCTAAGGAGATTGTTGAGGATTTCAGGAGACTTAACCTGGGGATAGTTGCTCATACTGAAGGACTCACTATTGATGTGGAATCTACCTTGGAACAAGAAATTCGTAAAGGTCAGGTTGGTGATGCTAAGATACAAGAGATCAAGGATCTTATTACTTAAGGTAGAGGTCCAAAATTCACAGAGGATGAGTAAGGCACAATATGGTTCAGGAACCGGATATGTGTTCCTGATATTGATAGCCTTTGTGAGACTATACTGAAGGAAGCCCATGATTCTGATTACTCTATTCACCCTGGTAGCACTAAGATGTATCAGGATTTGAAGCAAAAATACTGATGGTATGGATTGAAGAGAGATGTGGTTGCACATGTGGCTATGTGCGAGATGTGTCAAAGAGTTAAGGCTGAACACCAGAGGCCAGCTGGACTACTGCATCCACTAAAGATACCCGAGTGGAAATGGGAAGAAGTTGGTATGGATTTCATTGTTGGACTACCCCGCACTCCTGCAGGGTATGACTCTATTTGGGTGATTGTGGACAGACTGACGAAAGTGGCTCACTTCATACCTGTGAGAACTAACTACATGGGAGCCAATATAGCAGAATTGTATATGACTCGAATAGTTTGTCTACATGGGGTGCCTAAGAAGATCGTGTCTGACCGAGGATCACAGTTTACTTCTCGGTTTTGGAAGAAGTTGCATCAGTGCATGGACACACAGTTGAATTTCAGTTCGGCCTACCATCCTCAGTCTGATGGGCAGACCGAGAGGACTAACCAAGTGCTAGAGGATATGTGAAGAGCTTGTACTCTTAAACATGGTGGTAGTTGGAATAAGATCTTACCATATGCGGAGTTCTCTTACAATAATAGCTACCAAGCCAGTCTAAAGATGTAACCATTTGAGGCTTTATATGGCAGAAAGTGTAGGACTCCTCTATATTGGGATCAGACTGGAGAAAGACAGTTCTTTGGGCCTAAACTTATTCAAGAGGCAGAAGAACAAGTCCGTATAATTTGGGAGAATTTGAGGGTAGCTCAAACCAGCAAAAGAGCTACACTGATAATAGAAGAAGACTGCTAGAGTTTAAGGAGGGTGATCACGTGTATCTGAAGGTGTCACCGATCCGAGGTATGAGGAAATTTAAAGTTAAAGGAAAGTTGTCCCCTCGCTTTATTGTACCCTTCTTGATCTTAATTCGAGTGGGAGAAGTTGCATATCAACTAGAACTACCCGATCATCTTGCGAATGTACATGATGTCTTCCATGTATCTCAGCTGAAGAAATGTCTCAGGGTACCTGAAGAGCAGCTACCACTGGAGGATCTTAGTGTTCAAGATGATCTAACTTATACCGAGTATCCTATCAAGATTCTTGACACTTTGACTTGAATTACAAGAAATAAAGTTATAAAGATGTGCAAAGTGCAATGGAGTCACCATGGAGAAGATGAAGCTACATGGGAAAGAGAAGAAGAGCTTTGCATAGATTTTCCCCATCTTTTCCCTAGTCCTTCCTAAATCTCGAGGACGAGATTCTTTTTAAGGGGGGTAGGATTTGTAATACCCAATTTGTAAGAGATAATGTAAAAGGAAAAAATTTATTTCCTTTATTTATATATATGTGTTATCTCTATTTACCATCACATGTGAACACCTCATTTGAAAACAAATAAATAATAAAGGACATATTACTAAATTGTGCATAATGTTAGATATTTTGTTTGCTTGTGCATTCAAATCATAATAACAATAATAGTAGAAATAAAATAATGGCTGGAGATGTAGAATTAAACCCTATATTGAAATTAGGGTTTGAAAATAAGAAAAAGGAGAGAAGAGTAAGAAAAAGAGAAACGATATGAAAATATAAATAATATATATATATAATTATATTTCTAAACTTGGTGCTTTTAATTTCACAATATAATTTTAGGATAATTTGGCACAAGATTTGAATTTAAAGTGGAATTTGGGAATAAAGAATAGAGAATAGAAAAGAAAAGAATAAAGAAGAAGAGAGTGCGTCTGGGCCCAAAACCCTTCAGTTCGGCCCATTTATTCTCTAACCAGCGTGGCCCAAAGGTCAAGCAGGCGCGCCGACCGGTGGGTCCGGATGGCAGTCTCTGGGCGCTGTGGGCACCGGGAGGTGGTCCCCACTCGTCAGTTTATTTCCTCGAGCTGGCCTTCTACGCGTCAACGGTGTCCCCGCTTTGCGCTCGCGCCTCTGCCCTGTGGACCCAGCGAGTCAGGGCCGTCTTCCCGGAGGAATCGCGCGCGTGGGAGCCATTGCTTTATGGGGTCCTCACGTCAGCTGAACCGATTCAACGCAGCCGCCGTCCGCGCGAGATGTGGAATTCGTGGGCGCAGCATGGAACCGAATTTGGCGCCGGTCTCCACGCGAGCAGCGCGGACCTCTCAACCAAACTCATCGGAACTATATAGTTGGGCGCCAGGGGCTCGACTCCTCCGTTACTTCCTATTTTCCCTTTGCCACCATTACAGTCGTGAGAAAGCGAGAGGGGATCTTCGCCGAGATCATGTGCTGCGCGGAATGAGTTGGTCGGAAGTCTGCACCGAGCTAGTGCGAAACCAACCGCAGTAGTTGCTGATGGGATCGACGACTGGGCGACCCTTAATTGCTCGCCGGAGCCACAAAACCGTCGCGGCTCCGACTGGCACCGCAGCCAACCTCACCAGAGCGCCAATCCTCGGTAAGAAACCCCTACATCAATCCCCGGTCATCTCCACTTCGTCTAGGGTTTGTCGCATTAAAGTTTATGACTCTATTTGGGGTCAGTTGGCGCGCACCGGCAATGGCGCCGCCGTATTCCGGCGGGCACGCCGCTACTCGGCTGGGATGAGGAGGGATAGCCTTTGAGCCATTGATCTCCGTAGCGACGGGCTGGATTAGGTCATAAGCAACCTTTCGCGCGTAGGGAAAATAGACCGTAGATCTCAGATCCTGCGGCTACAGTTAGATCTCAGTATTTAAAATCTAAGTCGTCGGATCTAGATCCGAGGGACCACGCTGAGTACCGGTTCGTGTAATTTATGATTTAATCCAAGCGCTTGGTTTCTAATCGGACGGATGATCTTAACCCGTACCCCTTCGGCCGTGGCAGTTTTTCTTAAGAGCCCATGAGTTTTACTGGAATCAACCTACCATCCCGAGCACTGCTGACTGAGTCTCAGGATTGTTACGAAATCACCCCTGCACTTTTCTATAATTGAGGCCCAGTCCAGAGACTTGGAAAATCAGAGAAATAAATACATAAATTGATTTCTAATATATAAATAAGTGCTAGAACTTGTATAAACCATAGAAAATTCATATGAACTCCAAATTGATCCATTCCAATTTCTAAAATTTTGTAATATTAATGTTTATCACTTAGAGTCTCTATTTTGACATGAAAACAGTAGTAAAATTAATTTCTCACTTAATCATATATCAAGCACATTAAACCTTTGGAAATTCATAATTTAAAATCCATAACTTCAAATTTAATGATTCATGTTCCTATGATCTTATTTTAATGTGTAGATTTTTATTATGCATTTTGTTTACATGTTTGGTGTGATGTTAATTTTTGCTATACTATGTATGTTTGAATTGATGCGAGTAGACGAGCAAGCTACTGAGGATCCTAGTGTTCAACAGATAGAAGTTGCTGAGCAGGAGCTCATTGAAGGCAAGTTGTGCCCTTGATCACTTCCTTTTTACCCAGTCATGTTCTTATTAATCATAATGATTTGTATAGGTTAATTTGATGGGACCCAATAGGTCACCCTAGTCTGTTTATCCTTTTTACCTTGTTTACCCCTGAATCACTTGGGTAGTTTTACTATTGCTTTTTATGGTTTTGGGTTAATATTTCATTACATCCATGTTCCAATTATTCTGTTATGTTATTTATGTTCATGATAAGATCATTATGTTAATGGGAACATGGAGAACCACGCGGGAAAACGTGCCACCACAAGGGAGGAATGGGACCCCTTGGCTAACTAATTAGGAAAGCTAGTGGAAGACTACCTTACCCGAAAGGGACAAGGGCAGTAGGGGAGTTGCATGCAGGGAGGTTCTCGGGTTGATTTTGCTGCGATGGCGGTCAAACGGAGGATTCTTGCAAGTGCTCTTCCCATAAACTGTAGCGGGTTTTCTGAAGCTAGTGGAACTTTGTAAAGGCCTCGTAGTGTTACCCTGCCTCACCTCCTCGGTAGAGGTGTATGGGATTGGTCGTCTCTTGGCAGATGGGTAACATGACTTGTGGGTACAGGGTACAACCTCTGCAGAGTGTAGAACTGGTATACTAGCCGTGCTCACGGTCATGAGCGACTCGAACACTCACATGATTAGTTTATGTAACTTAAATTCAATTTGTCATTTGCATTTGCATGGGATTATTTATTAATTTTGTTCTTTTATTTATTATGGTCTGGTATTTACTTACACTTATTAACTGCTAATAAAATTTGACCAACTTATTAAAAGCAATGCTCAACTTTAACCCCTATTTTTTATCAGCCTTACACATCACATGAACTCCCACCTTTGGTGAGTTCATGCCCACTGGTTTCCCCACAACTTGTTGAGCTATGATCATGTGTGAGCTCACCCTTGCTGTCTCACACCCCCCCCATAGGAGAAGAACAGGTGGTTCAAGAGGAGCCACACAACGAGGAGTTTGATCTGATCTAGGTGACGTCTCCTAGCCGACTTATTGGCGCCAAGGATGATCCTTAGTTTGTTTTATATTTATCTTTTATTTATGTAAGACTTACGCTATGTAATAAGTACTCTGATTATACTGTGACATTTATCTCTATACACTCTATTATTATATATGTTGTCTTCTTTGGCGCATGTATGAGATGCACCCGGCTTTGTCCCTTAAATCCGGGTGTGACACATTTCCACTGAGGAATCTACAATGGCTACAACAAACCTACAGGTCTCTAATCCTCTACCTTGATCCTCTAACAACTGTCGCATATAGCCACACACTCGGCTATCTCCCTTTTCATTCCATGCCACCAGAATCTTTTCTTCAGGTCTTGGTACATTTTTTCGCTGCCAAGGTGTATGGAATATGTTGTCTCATGAGCTTCCTTTAGAATCAGTTCCCGGATCGATTTGATGTTGGGAACGCACAGTCTATCCTTGAACCATACCACTCCTTCTGCATCTCCATGGAAGTCTTTGCCTTCTCCATTTATGATCAGCTGTCGAATCTCGTTGATCTTCTCATCGTATTTCTAACCCTTCCTGATATCTTGCTCTAGAGTGGGTTCTAGCTCGATTGTCACTCCTTGAGTGTTGTTTAGAAATCCGAGACTCAGCCTGTCAAATTCCTTAGCTAGCTCATACGACATCGGGTGAGCGACCATCATGTTGACTTGGCTCTTTCTACTCAAAGCATCTGCAACCACATTTGCTTTGCCTGGATGATAATGTATCTCCAACTCATAGTCTTTGATTAGCTCCAGCCATCTTCGCTACCTCATGTTTAGCTTTGACTGGGTGAATATGTAATTGAGACTCTTGTGGTCCATGTAGATATCACACTTCTGCCCATACAAATAGTGCCTCCAGGTCTTCAGTGCATGAACTACTTCTACTAATTCCAGATCATGACTGGGGTAATTCTTCTCATGAATCTTCAGTTGTCGGGACGAGTACGCCACTACTCTCCCTTCCTGTATTAACACGCATCCCAGTCCAGTGTACGAAGCATCACAATACACTGAGAATGGCTTGTGAACATCTGGCATAATCAATACCGGTGTTGTTCTCAACTTCCTCTTTAGTGTCTCAAAGACTCTTGGTACGCTGGGGTCCACTTGAACTCAACCTTCTTCGCTAGCAAGGCTATCATTGGCCTGGCGATCTTGGAGAAACCTTCAATAAAATGCGATAGTAGCTGGCCATTCCAATGAAACTCTTGATTGCTCGGACTTTTTCGGTGCTTTCTAGTCCATAATAGCCGCTACCTTCTTTGGATCCACAACCAATCCATCTCGGTTTATAATATGGCCTAAGAACAGAACTTCACTTATCCAGAACTCGCACTTGCTCAGCTTGGCATACAGCTGACGATCCCGTAGCCTCTGCAATACTTTCCTCAAGTGCTCTTCATGCTCTTGCTCATTCTGGGAATATATGAGGATATCATCAATGAACACCACTATGAATTTGTTGAGATAGTCCATGAGCACACTGTTCATCAGGTACATGAAATAAGCTGGCGCATTAGTCAAACCGAATGACATGATCGTGAACTCATATAGTCCATAATTGGAGATAAATGCGGACTTCATTATGTCTGAAGGCCAAATCCAGAGAAGATGGTAACCTGACCTCTGATCTATCTTTGAGAATACACTGGCTCCTCTCAACTGATCGAACAAATCTTCAATCCTGGGAAGGGGGTACTTGTTCTTGACAGTGACTTCATTCAAAGATCTGTAATCAATGCACATCCACTTTGTACCATATTTCTTCTCCATAAATAACATCGGGGCTGCCTAAGGCAAGGTATTTGGTCCGATGTAGCCTTTCTCTAACAACTCATCAATCTGCTTCTTGAGTTCCACCAATTCTGGTCCGGACACTCGATAGGCTCTCTTGGAAATAGCGGTGGTGCCAGGTATAAGCTCAATGGCAAACTCAACTTTCCTTTCAGGTGGAATGCCTGGTAACTCCTCAAGAAACACATCTGGGAATTCTGATACTACATTGATAGCTTCTGATGGCTCGATTTCCTCAATATGGGTGGTGATCTGATGGCAGCTTCCTTTGCTTGATCCAGACAAGACCGACTCCACTAACACTTCCTCTCCTGATAAGGACACTAACTTCACCGTCCTCTTATCACAACTAAGACTTGCTTGATATTTGGTTAGCCAATTCATCCCTAGGATGACATATATAGTTGCATCTTGGTTAATCATTACTATTAGATCAGCGAGGAACTCTATCCCCCTTATTTGAACTCTTGCACTGGGGCAAAATCTATCTGTTTGGGTCCTCCCACCAATTGAACTAACCCTCATAGGTGCATACATGGGTGCTACTAGTATATTGTGTGATTCTACCTATGATGTAGTCAGAAAAGAATGTGTTTCTCCAATATCAAATAACATATTTGCAGAATAATACTCGACTGAGAACGTACCTAGTGCCACTCCTGGGGTCTCCTGGACTGTGTTGGCCTCCAGGTGGTTCACCTTTCTGTACTGGGCACGAGGCTGCCCACGGTTGTTGCCTCCTTGTTGCGATGCATTCTGTCTGGCAGGGGCATTGGGAGCTGGCTGCTACTAAGATGCTTTCTTTAGAAAATGATTCGCCCAGTGGCCTTGTTCCCCACAGTGGAAACATGTGCGGCCTCCTCCTTGCACTGGAGCTGCTTGGTTGTTCTGGTTGGTTGCTGGGGCAGGAAGGTGAGGTGCCTGGTTGTTCTAGCGCTGGTACGGATTTCCTCCTTGCTAGTTGTTCTGACGGTATTGTTGCTGCTGCTGAGGAAACTGCCTCTAATACTGCTGCTGCTGTTGCTGACGCTTATGCTGGTGCTAGTGACCTTGTTTGAACTGCTGAGGTGGGTTGCCTGAGTAGCGGTGATGGCTGCTACTCCTGGCCTGAGATCCACCAATCTTGCGTTTCCTGTCCTCCATCTCTCGACGCTTCCTTTCAATCGTGATTGCTCTATCGATCAAATGCTGGAAGGTGGCGAAAGTGTGGTTCATCAGCTGATAGTGAAGGGGATCAACCAGACCTCTCAGAAAGTGGTACTACCTCTTAGCATATGTATTGACATCTTCTAGCCCATAACGTGACAACTGCAGAAACTTGTCACTGTACTCACTGACAGACAGTGGACCTTGCTTCAACGCTAGAAATTCCTCCTTCCTTACTATCATCAGTCCTTCAGGCACATGGTAATGACGGAAGTTGTCCTTGAACACCTCCGAGTTGATGGCTTCAGGGTTGGCATGGGTGGCGAGGTAAGACTCCCACCAAGACTGTGCTGCTCCCCTTAGCAGACGGGGACCACATAGAACCTTCTCGCGATCGTTACACCGAGCAGTCTGCAACTCACGCTCCACAGTACACAACCAATCTTTGGCGTCCATGGGATCTGTGGTATGGGCAAAGACAGGGGGATGGCCCCTCATGAACTCCGCTCTCTTGTCTCTAGGCACCTGTGGCATCTGGACTTGCATCTGAGGTTGAGATAGGGGTTGCTGCTGCTGCACCTGCTGCATTCTTCAAAACTCTGACCAAGTGCTTGGACTGCTTGGGTTTGCATCAGGAACATCTGCTCAATGGTCATCGGGGGTGGCGGTGGCAACTACTACTGAGCTGCCTCCTCCTGGGGTGCCTGCTGCTCCTGCTAAGCACACCTTCCACCTCTGCTCCTGTTCTCAGACATCTGTAGAAAGCACACACATATCAGATCTGACTCCACAGTCTTTCAGCATAAGAAAATATATATGGAAATCTTCATAACACTGAACAATTGATCATCTTCACTGACTCTCAACACAACCAACACAGCTTCTCAGATAAAGAGAGAAGTGGAAATGATTGGGTTGCCCAACTAAATAACTGACTTTATTAATAACTACACCAAGTTGCAGGGGATGCCTACACCTTGGTGATAATCATTACAAGTTCATCATGACAAGCATCAAAACACATGATAAGCAAACTAAAACTAATAAGACTGACTAAGACTAAGACACTGAATTAAGCATTTTTACAGACTCCGACTCTGTCTATCCATGGCTCCAAATCTATTTGGGTCCTGCAGTCAGGGGTGCCGTAATCAAAGCGACCACGGGGTGGCGAGCGGTAAGGGTGCTGAATCCTGATAGGAGTGGAGGAACCATCATCCTGATAGTGGCATGCTGCGCGCTCAGCACGCAATTCTGCAACCTTTGCTCGAACCTTGCCCAACTCGTCAATGGCGAGGTCCAGCTCGGTTTTGAGCACGTCGACTAGGGTAACCATGTTGTTCAGCCTAGGATTGCCCTCACAAACGGGTGAGACAATCACACCTCTAGCACTGCCAGTCGAACAACGAGGGTAGTATTTCAGGTCGAGGTCGTCAGCTACCCCGCTGAACAACGAGCAGTACTGCGAAAGTGCACGTCGTGCAGCATCTTGAATGGCTGCCTCGACAGTGTCCCTCTCAATGATAGAATAGTGCTCTGAGAAGGCCTCTGCACCCCGGAGATCATCGTCTGGACAGCGCACCAAGAAAGTAGCCTCCCACTAGTCCGGGTATAACCCACGACGGTACTGGTAGACTACACAATGGTACTCGATAGACCAAGTGTGTCGGTCATAGGCCCGACGCAGCAAGGTGTCGAGAGCGTCGTGGAAGTGACACCTACAAGCGGCATCGCGAGTGATGGGTCTAGCGATCCTTCCCTCCGGCTCCTGCTCCTCTGAGAGCTCCGTGTTGTGGCTCGAACTACCACCAGCGTCGTCGTCGTCTCCGTCAGGGTCTCCTCCAGCAGCCAGGATGCCCTGTGTAACACCCCTGGTGTTACTGCAACTATAACTTGAGCATGGCATCATAAACATTGGCATTGCATATGTTTGACACACCTAGAGTGCATTCACTAGGTAAAAATTTCAAACAAGTTGTATTGTTTTGGTATTTTGCAAATAGAACCCTGGATAGGGAACTTAACCCTAAATAGGGATTAAAGGGGTAAGACCTAACCCAAATTGAGAAAACCTAAAGGCTTTAGGGAAATAGTCATAAAATGTCCCCAAAAATAAAGTTGAATCACATTTATACCCCTGAGATACCAAAAACGCCATTTGAACCCTGGAAAACCCTAAATCCAAACCCTAGGGGCCTATGTGCAAAAACAGTGCATATTTGGACCAAAGTGTAAAAACTACTATGTTTAAATATATAAAGTCACATGGTTCACATTTAGGATGATTTGCAAGCCAAACCCTGAGTTTTGGACTTATTTGCAAAAGAGCCACATTTGAACTCTTTTGACTAAGTCTGAATTTCAGTGTATTGTGCTCATCTTTGTGACCTTGTAACTTCTAAACAAAAGAGATTTTGCCCTAGGTAACCACATCAAAATTATAGCCCAATCATAGGAGAACAACTTTGCTTAAGAGTGTGAGCATAGTTGTTAAGAAAATATTGGAGATAATTAAGCCTAAAGTTTGGCTGTCAGGCTGGTTCCCCTCTGAAATTCAGATGTTCATTGTAACAGAGCCAACTTTGAGTATGAATTCAACCTTGATCTAGTGCTCAAATGAGTTCAAGCCCTATAGTCGAATTATTGCTGGCTTATAGCTCTACAATTTTGCTGCAGAGCTTGGGAGGAGTTGTCATTGGAAATTGAGAGTAAATCCTGCTCCAAGTTGCTCTGTCAGGTTAACTGAAATGGGACGCCATGGTACAGTAAGTGTTAAACTAAAAAAGATCCCATCCCTTGCTCGTCGCCGGTGGCCTGTCGCCATTGATTGCCCCTCGCCGTGATTCACGCCACCGCTGTAGGATTCGCGTCGCCGATGACTCGATAAGGCCGCCAGGTAAAAGCCACCCCCTGGGGATAACTCCGGTGACTCACCGTGGCTGTCCCTTCCGTTTTGCGGCTGAAGCGGATTAGCTCGCCAGTGAGCCACCGCCTCCCGGCCTTGCGCCGCGTGGCTTTGCTTTCCACTGTGTCGCCGTGGCTCCTTACAGCCGTCAAATCATCGCTGGTGAGCTCGCCACGACTGTGGACACGAATCCACTGCGCCACGGTTCTTCCTTATCTCCGACCGCCGCACGTCGCCATTAAAATTCCCGGCCACCGCTCGCTCTCCCTATAAATTGAGCCCTCCACCAGCTCCGCTAAGTCATCCAGCACCCAGCCACCAAGAATCGTCCTCAGTCGATCGCCAGTGAGTCCCAATTTCCAACTTCCCCCAAATCAATTTTCCGCCACCCGAAACCGACCCCAACGCGGCCAGCTCCCTTCCCGGTCAGTCCAACCCTCCCTCTCCCTCGTTTAAGCTTTCTCACATGCCTACGATGCTTGCTGACCCGTCCAATTGGACTAGGGGTCCACTGACCGTCGGGAACGCGTTGTTCTTTGGATCATCCGCGCGGTCACCGTGGCCAGGGATATTAGGGTCGCCATTCATGCAATTGACTTAGGGGAAACGCTGATTGGGGCGTGAATTTGGTTTAGGCCGAAGCAGGGCGCCGGTCTTGGTGCGATTTGGCCAGTGCGCGAGCTCGCCGGAGCTCGGCCGTGCTCACCGTCGTCAAGGACTTGGCGCGGTAAAGGAATAGAACCTCAGGGACTCTTCTGCAAAGTGTCAGTGACTGTGTTAAACAGTGGAAGGACCCATCCCCAGTTAGTGAAAACACTGAGGGCTTTTCCACAAGGCCGCCAGCGCGGGCGCCTTTCCCCTCTGGACTGGGCCGCTGGACTGAAATCAGCCCAGTACTATTCACTAGTTTTTCCTTTTCTTTTCAATCTAGAGCCAAAACAATTATAGAAAATGGTAGAAAAATCCTAAAATTGTGAAACCAATTTTCCTAGACTTCTTATTTTCCCTAGAATTTAATAAAAATAGTTTTATGATTTTTAGAGGAAATAAGGAATTTTAAGGCATTTTAAATAGTTTAAAGTCTTAGTTCTGGATTTTTAGAAAATAGATAATAATCCCAAAATTGCTCAAACTTTTTACATAAGCTCTATACATTATTTAGAAGCCTTGGGTAGAATTTGGGTTGATTTGGACCTTGTTTGATACTTAGAACCTAAACCCCCCTGCCCTTTGAACTCCTTTACTGACTCCGGAAACCCTAAGTTCTCGGAGTTCCGTGAAGGAAAGTTGTATTCAAGACTTAGATAATAAATATTTATTATCTTTGCACTCTCACGAGCATTACATGGCATTCATTCTTATATATATACCTATATGGTTATATTTAGAGAACGAAGAAGAGATTGAAGTGACCGAAGAGAAGACACCACCACCTTCGGATTCTCAGGCCGGGAATTGTTTCTACTTCGATATCTGCGGGACCGAGCCTGACTCACCTACTAACGAAGGCAAGCCCCGGTGCATTTGCTACCTTCCTTGATGTTTTTAAAATCTTTCTCACTTGATTGCTGCATTAGGTGATAGGAGTTGAATGCTTAAACAATTCCTGCATTACCTTCCTTGAACTTGATTACCTTCCTTGAAACCCTGATTTTACAAAAAGGTTTTTCTATGCTTAGTACTGCTTTAGAAAAACAGAAGAATTTGTTTTACAAAAGATGATTGGCAAAGTGGGAGGGTGTTTTCGAAAATAAAACTTGATGGTGAATCCATCACGACCATGATGGATTCGACATCGGAAAAGATGTACCTCTGCCAGGTACCAAGTTTTTGGGTTTAATGATTAAGCTGAGACCGGGCGAGTGACTTGCACGAGAAGAGAGTCTCGGTGTAATGTCTCCGTCTGAGTCGATTAAGGACCGTCTCGATGTAGGCCTGCTGACCGGGGACCCTTTAACTGGTCACATGCCTCATCATGGGTAAGCCTTGCCTCGGGCAGACTAAGGCCAGAATAAGATAACACAAAATGGGTGTGGAGCGGTGGCGAGAGTAGCGTGTACCCTCCGTGGCAAGAGGCTGGACGGTGGTGTATCTGTGCTCTCGATTTGCGTGAACCTGATCTGGTCTTAAGAACCCCGGTGGCGGGTTGACATATGCAAGGGTTAAGTGCTACATATGTCGTGTGATTGGAGATCCTCAGCTGAGTATAATCGATTCGGATCGTCGTACCTTCGCGGTTATGAAGACTTGGTCACTGACTTACACGTAGCAATCCACTAAAGATGATGGGTTTTTGTGAAGAAATTGGCTAGTGCAGGACCAGTGATTGAACTAGGGTAGAAAGAACTCTAGTTACAGGTAATTCTACTTAACTTGCCAAATAAAACTGGATTTTTAAGGATCCACTTTAGTAAGCATTTCTGCAAAACAGAGTCCTTGATTATTGAAAAGCCTTACCTTGACTCCCTTAAGCCAGCATACCCTTGAGAGTTTTTTCTTTAGTCGGGTAAGACTTGCTGAGTAATTCCATACTCAGGGTTTATCCCTCCGTTGTTTTTAGGTGAGGAAGCGACAAATTTTTGTTGCTTTTGCTCCAAGGTGGTTCCCAAGGAAGAAAAACAAGAGTGAAGCCGTGGGAGGACTTGGTCCTCCATATAGAACTTTTATGAAAGAACCTATCGGGAGGAGTTTTTGCCTCCCTTGGTATGGTAATAATATTACTCTACACTCCTAGGATAACTCTGGTCTGTAATAAGTAATTTGATCTTACTTTTTAAATAAATGTAAGTTATGTAATCGCTTCCGCATTTCTTTTTCTCCGATAATCTGTAATGTCTGCAAGACGGGTGAAACGTTCCTGGAAAGGTAAGAAGGCAGATACCGAACTTGTCAAGTGATTTAGGAACATCTACAGGGTGTCTGATGTCTGTTGGACAAGGACAACTGTAGGTGGGCCTAATTACTTGGGAGGTTGCGTCACAGCTGGTATCGGAGCGTAGCCCTTCTTTGCAGATATTATGAGACATCTTCAAAAGGATTTTCTAAAAATCTTACCTAGAAACTCTCTTCCTTTCTTACCTAAGTATTCTGAAGAGTTTATCTTAAAGACCAGATAGGAAGAGTGCAATGTATAGAAGGTTGAATCAACTAAGGTTGATTCTGTAATTACACATGCATCATGCTAAGAATTATACTAATAAAATTTTCCCCCTTAGAAAGATGCCGCCGCGCACAAGGAAAACGACATGCAAGTCAACTGGCCCAATCGGTGTGCCCCGGCATCAACTTGCCCCTCGACATGAGGATAGTAGCAGCGGGAGCAATGATCCAATAGGGGATCTTGAAGCACGAGTAAATCAACTTCAAACGGAATTGCAACGCAGGACCAACATATGGGTTGCGGATGGAGATAGAATAAATGAATTAAAAAGCGACATCCGCCGCCTGCGGGATCAGCTTGCTGATCGGGACTTGGCGCTCGACTGGGCAGTTCAGTCCCGTTTGCTTGCTTGTGCTAAAGAGGCAAGGGCTCAAGCCCGAGTCAAGGAACTTAGCTCAGCTATCGACAACCTGCAGGTCTATTGCAATACTTTACATGAGGAAGTCCATGTACTGTATTCGCAATTACACCCTAGTGCACCTGCGCACCCTGTTGAGTCGGAAGCCGGACCCTCGCATGTTGCGGGACACGCGCTTGGTGGTGAGTTAGACCTTTTTCAGCCCCCTCCTTCCATGAGGCTGGTCGACGAATGGTCTCCCACACCCGACGACGAGGCTGCCAAAAGCAATGGGAAGCAGGACTAGTGGTGTAGTAGAAGTAGAAGTAGAAGTAGTGTATTGTATAATAGGTTGTGCTATTGTATAATAGGTAGTGCTATTGTATAATAGGTAATGTATCCTGTTGTAAGAGTCTGAGTCTGTAACATTACTTTTGGTAATGTAAAACGGATGGCTTTTCTTTGGCATATCATATTGTTTCCAAATGTTGTTGCCACAGATGCCGTCCAGGACTCGAGCACAGGATGCAGCTGGAACTTCCAGTGGGAGGGAGTCTACCCCAAATCCACCTCCTGTTCCTCCCACACTGGCCGAGGCGATTGCCGCCTTAGTGAATGCGACTGCTGATAATACCCGCTTTCTGAGAGAAATGGCGGGCCAACAGCTCCAGCAGCAAGGTGGGCGGGGTTATCAACAGGGCCCCCGCGAAACTTCTTACCTGGACTTCTCAGAGACACGTCCACCCTTGTTTGTTAAAGCTAAAGATCCGTTAGAAGCCGATGAATGGCTTCATGTGATTGAGCAAAAGTTCAGACTGTTGCGATGTTCAGAAACCCAGAAGCCTTTATTCGCAGCCCAGCAACTGCGTGGACCTGCCAGCACTTGGTGGGGTAATTTTGTGGCCGTTCAACCGGCCAATCATCAGATAACTTGGGAAGAATTCAAGGTGGCCTTCCGCGAGCACTATATACCAGAAGGTGTTCTACATATGAAGCAAGAAGAATTCATGAAGCTAAAGCAAGGAGGGGATACTGTTAATCAGTATCTCAATAAGTTCAATCGTCTGTCACAATATGCAATCGATCAAGTGAACACTGATTTGAAAAAGAAGAATTGCTTTATGAGAGGTCTAAATGATCGACTGCAGAGAAAAATGGCAACCTGTATAGATCTTATGTATGGAAGAGCTGTCAGTACAGCCTTGGCTATCGAAGCAAAGTATGCAGGTGTCGGAAAATCTAAGGGATTTGGAGGTGATAGGCCTAGTCATGGCCCGGTAAAGAGGCAACGGTTTATTCTCCGGTCTTCTGACTAGAATCGTTCACGTACACCATCCTTCCCTTTCAAGCAGCCAATAATTATTCGTCCCAATAATGCCCCCACTGTCCCAAGTCAGCCGGGTGCCCCAGGCACTCGATTCCCTGCTTTGCCCAGTTCTTCAACCGGATGTTTCAATTGTGGCAAGTCTGGGCATTTCATCAAAGATTGCCCCTATCCCAAGCAGAATCAGTCAAATAATCAGCAAGGATCGGGGAATTCATCTCAAAGCAAGGGAAATGTTAAGGGCAAAAATATCAAGAAGACGGGACGCGTATACTATACACAAGTGGCCACTACACCGGACGGAGAGCCGGTAATGATGGGTATGTTCCTCGTGGCCAATCATCCTGCAGTCATTCTTTTTGATTCTGGTGCTTCGCATACGTTCATTAGCAAGAAATTTGTGGAGCAACATCACATTTCATGCCATGAATCAAAAGAGGGGTTTAAAATTCACTCACCGGGGGGACAAATCTTTACTAGAGAAGTGGCCTATCAAGTGCCCGTAACCTTGGTCGGACGGGACTTTCCTACTAATATGATCGTTCTGAAAGGCCAAGATATAGATGTCATTTTGGGTATGAATTGGTTAGCCAGACATAAAGCAACTCTCAACACTGATCAGAGAACTATCAGGTTGAGTCATAACCAGGAAGAAATTCTTTTGCCTATCCCCATTCCAACCAAAGCTACTGGCAGAGCTTATGAAGCCATTATACCGGAAATCAAGGATATTACGGTAGTATGTGAGTTTCCCGATGTCTTTCCCGAGGATTTGCCCGGGCTGCCACCTGAACGGGAGGTAGAGTTTGTAATTGAGTTGAAGCCCGGTACGGCTCCAGTATCTAGAAGATCGTACCGAATGCCTCCTAATGAGTTGGCAGAACTGAAGATTCAATTACAAGATCTACTTGAGAAAGGATTTATCTGGTCAAGCTCATCGCCATGGGGTTGTCCAGCCATATTCGTCAAAAAGAAGGATCAAATTTTACGGATGTGTGTGGATTATCGACCCCTGAATGAGGTCACCATCAAAACAAGTACCCTCTTCCAAGGATTGACATTTTATTTGATCAACTGACTGGTGCAAGGGTATTTTCCAAGATTGATCTCAGATCGGGCTATCACCAGATCCATATTCGGCCCAAAGATATCCCAAAGACCGCATTCACTACGTGGTACGGATTATTTGAATATCTGGTAATGTCTTTCGGATTGACAAATGCTCCTGCCCACTTTACGTATTTGATGAACTCGGTATTTATGCCCGAGTTGGACAAGTTTGTGGTAGTCTTCATTGACGATATCTTGATATATTCCAAGAATGAAGAGGAGCACGCCCAACATTTACTGATCGTGTTAACGCGCTTGAGAGAACATCAGTTATATGCCAAGTTCAGCAAATGCGTGTTTTGGCTGGAGGAAATTCAGTTTCTGGGACATGTATTGTCTGCCAGGGGGATTGCGGTAGATCCCAGCAAAGTCAAGGACATTTTGGAGTGGAAACCCCCGACCACTGTTCATCAGGTCCGAAGTTTCCTTGGACTGGCTGGATATTACCGCCGATTCATACCAGATTTTTCTAAGCTTGTGAAGCCAATCACAAGTTTATTGAAGAATGATGTTAAATTCAATTGGTCTTCAAAGTGTGAGAAAGCTTTTGAATAATTGAAGACATTATTAACCACTGCTCCGGTATTGGCTCAACCGGACATTACCAAGCCCTTTGATGTATATTGTGATGCATCAGGCAGTGGACTCGGCTGTGTGCTAATGCAAGAAGGCCGAGTAATTGCATATGCTTCAAGGCAGTTACGCCGACATGAGGAACATTATCCTACTCATGATCTGGAGTTAGCTGCGGTGGTTCATGCCCTAAAAATCTGGCGTCATTATTTGCTGGGTAATGTCTGTCATATTTATACAGACCATAAAAGTTTGAAATACATCTTCACCCAGTCAGAATTGAATATGAGACAGAGGCGATGGCTCGAGCTAATCAAGGATTATGAATTAGAAATTCATTATCACCCAGGAAAAGCAAATGTAGTGGCAGATGCGCTCAGTCGCAAGGTTTCCTGCCATTGTTTAACAGTGAGGACTTCTGACATTACATTATGCCAGGAGATGGAGAAATTAAACCTGGGGATGATTCAGCATGGGACTTCAAATCACTTGAAACTGGAGTCAGTCATCTTACAAAGAATAATTGACGCACAAAAAGATGATGAGGGTATGAAGCACATACGTGAGAAGATAATGGCTGGAACAGCCAAATGTTTCAAAGAAGACGATCAAGGTGTGATATGGTTCAATAACCGCATAGTGGTGCCGAAGAATGAAGAACTCCGCCAGCAAATCTTAGATGAAGCACATCTTAGTCGCTATTCTATTCATCCGGGGAGCACTAAGATATATCATGATCTAAAGCAGCACTACTGGTGGACGAAGATGAAAATTGAAATTGCATGCTATGTGGCTAAGTGTGACACTTGCAGACGTGTCAAGGCCATACACATGAAGACAACTGGTCCATTACAATCTTTGCCGATCCCAACATGGAAATGGGAAGATATTAGTATGGACTTCATTGTGGGATTACCCAGGACTACAAAAGGGTATGATTCTATCTAGGTTATAATTGATCGGCTTACGAAGATTGCTCACTTTCTGCCGGTCAAGACAGATCACCCGGTTACTGTCTATGCCCAATTGTACATTGCTCGTATTCTTAGTCTGCATGGTGTTCCGAAGACCATAGTGTCGGATCGTGGACCTCAATTTGTAGCCAAGTTTTGGGAAGCACTTCACAAATCCTTGGGTACTAAGTTGCTCCACAGTCCGGCCTATCATCCTCAAACCAGTGGACAGACTTAGAGAGTGAACCAAATACTGGAAGATATGCTACGGGCATGTGTTCTAGAATTTCCACAAAAATGGGATGAATGTTTGCCGTTAGCGGAGTTTTCATATAATAATAGCTATCAAGAAAGCATCAAGATGGCACCCTTTGAAGCTTTATATGGACGACGATGTCGTACTCCGCTAAATTGGTCTGAACCTGGTGAAAGGTACTTCTTCAGGCCTGATATGGTGAAAGAGACTGAAGAAAAGGTTCAAAAAATAATTCATAATATGAAGAAAGCCCAAGCTCGTCAGAAGAGTTATGCAGACAAACGGCGAATGCCCTTATATTTCCTTGAGGGAGACTATGTCTACTTAAAGGTTTCACCAATGAAGGGTGTATCGCGTTTCGGGGTTAAGGGAAAACTTGCACCACGATATATTGGTCCTTTTCTTATTCTGGAAAGATATGAGCCAGTGGCATACCGACTCCAGTTACCCGAAACCTTGTCTGCTGTGCATAATGTGTTCCACGTGTCACAATTGAAGAAGTGTCTTCGGGTTCCCGATCGAACCGTTGAAGTGACAGATGTTGTCCTTGAACCGGACTTGACATATTCTGAGCACCCTATTCGAGTCTTGGATCAAAAGGACAGGGTTACCCGAAGAAAAACTCTCAAGTTCTATAAGATACAGTGGAACCAACATTATGAAGAAGAGGCTACATGGGAAACTCAAGACTTTTTAGATAAGAAATTCCCAGGCTTTTTAGCCTCTTGTAAATTGTAAAGCCTGTATAGCTGTTGTAATAAAGGAGTGATTCCCAAACCACCCCTGCCTTGTACCAGAAATTAGGAAATAAAAGTATGTCGCGTTTCCTTTTCCATTACTTACCCTAGGACTTTTAATCTCGGGACGAGATTCTTTTATGGGGGGAAGGATGTAACACCCCTGGTGTTACTGCAACTAAAACTTGAGCATGACATCATAAACATTGGCATTGCATATGTTTGACACACCTAGAGTGCATTCACTAGGTAAAAATTTCAAACAAGTTGTATTGTTTTGGTATTTTGCAAATAGAACCCTGGATAGGGAACTTAACCCTAAATAGGGATTAAAGGGGTAAGACCTAACCCAAATTGAGAAAACCTAAAGGCTTTAGGGAAATAGTCATAAAATGTCCCCAAAAATAAAGTTGAATCACATTTATACCCCTGAGATACCAAAAACCCCATTTGAACCCTGGAAAACCCTAAATCCAAACCCTAGGGGCCTATGTGCAAAAACAGTGCATATTTGGACCAAAGTGTAAAAACTACTATGTTTAAATATATAAAGTCACATGGTTCACATTTAGGATGATTTGCAAGCCAAACCCTGAGTTTTGGACTTATTTGCAAAAGAGCCACATTTGAACTCTTTTGACTAAGTCTGAATTTCAGTGTATTGTGCTCATCTTTGTGACCTTGTAACTTCTAAACAAAAGAGATTTTGCCCTAGGTAACCACATCAAAATTATAGCCCAATCATAGGAGAACAACTTTGCTTAAGAGTGTGAGCATAGTTGTTAAGAAAATATTGGAGATAATTAAGCCTAAAGTTTGGCTGTCAGGCTAGTTCCCCTCTGAAATTCAGATGTTCAGTGTAACAGAGCCAACTTTGAGTATGAATTCAACCTTGATCTAGTGCTCAAATGAGTTCAAGCCCTGTAGTCGAATTATTACTGGTTTATAGCTCTACAATTTTGCTGCAGAGCTTGGGAGGAGTATTGAGAGTAAATCCTGCTCCAAGTTGCTCTGTCAGGTTAACTGAAATGGGACGCCATGGTACAGTAAGTGTTAAACTGAAAAAGATCCCATCCCTTGCTCGTCGCTGGTGGCCTGTCGCCATTGATTGCCCCTCGCCGTGATTCACGCCACCGCTGTAGGATTCGTGTCGCCGATGACCCGATAAGGCTGCCAGGTAAAAGCCACCCCCTGGGGATAACTCCGGTGACTCACCGTGGTTGTCCCTTCCGTTTTGCGGCTGAAGCGGATTAGCTCGCCGGTGAGCCACCGCCTCCCGGCCTTGCGCCACGTGGCTTTGCTTTCCACCGCGTCGCCGTGGCTCCTTACAGCCGTCAAATAATCGCCGGTGAGCTCGCCACGACTGTGGACACGAATCCACTGCGCCACGGTTCTTCCTTATCTCCGACCGCCGCACGTCGCCGTTAAAATTCCCGGCCACCGCTCGCTCTCCCTATAAATTGAGCCCTCCACCAGCTCCGCTAAGTCATCCAGCACCCAGCCACCAAGAATCGTCCTCAGTCGATCGCCAGTGAGTCCCAATTTCCAACTTCCCCCAAATCAATTTTCCGCCACCCGAAACCGACCCCAACGCGGCCAGCTCCCTTCCCGGTCAGTCCAACCCTCCCTCTCCCTCGTTTAAGCTTTCTCACATGCCTACGATGCTTGCTGACCCGTCCAATTGGACTAGGGGTCCACTGACCGTCGGGAATGCGTTGTTCTTTGGATCATCCGCGCGGTCACCGTGGCCAGGGATATTAGGGTCGCCGTTCATGCAATTGACTTAGGGGAAACGCTGATTGGGGCGTGAATTTGGTTTAGGCCGAAGCAGGGCGCCGGTCTTGGTGCGATTTGGCCGGTGCGCGAGCTCGCCGGAGCTCGGCCGTGCTCACCGTCGTCAGGGACTTGGTGCGGTAAAGGAATAGAACCTCAGGGACTCTTCTGCAAAGTGTCAGTGACTGTGTTAAACAGTGGAAGGACCCATCCCCAGTTAGTGTAAACACCGAGGGCTTTTCCGCAAGGCCGCCAGCGCGGGCGCGCGCGGGCGCCTTTCCCCTCTGGACTGGGCCGCTGGGCTGAAATCAGCCCAGTACTATTCACTAGTTTTTCCTTTTCTTTTTATTCCAGAGCCAAAACAATTATAGAAAATGGTAGAAAAATCCTAAAATTGTGAAACCAATTTTCCTAGACTTCTTATTTTCCCTAGAATTTAATAAAAATAGTTTTGTGATTTTTAGAGGAAATAAGGAATTTTAAGGCATTTTAAATAGTTTAAAGTCTTAGTTCTGGATTTTTAGAAAATAGATAATAATCCCAAAATTGCTCAAGCTTTTTACATAAGCTCTATACATTATTTAGAAGCCTTGGGTAGAATTTGGGTTGATTTGGACCTTGTTTGGTACTTAGAACCTAAAACCCCCCTGCCCTTTGAACTCCTTTACTAACTCCGGAAACCCTAAGTTCTCGGAGTTCCGTGAAGGAAAGTTGTATTCAAGACTTAGATAATAAATCTTTATTATCTTCGCACTCTCATGAGCATTACATGGCATTCATTCTTATATATATACCTATATGGTTATATTTAGAGAACGAAGAAGAGATTGAAGTGACCGAAGAGAAGACACCACCACCTTCGGATTCTCAGGCCAGGAATTGTTTCTACTTCGATATATGAGGGACCGAGCCTGACTCACCTACTAACGAAGGCAAGCCCTGGTGCATTTGCCACCTTCCTTGATGTTTTTAAAATCTTTCTCACTTGATTGCTGCATTAGGTGATAGGAGTTGAATGCTTAAACAATTCCTGCATTACCTTCCTTGAACTTGATTACCTTCCTTGAAACCCTGATTTTACAAAAAGGTTTTTCTATGCTTAGTACTGCTTTAGAAAAACAAAAGAATTTTTTTTACAAAAGATGATTGGCAAAGTGGGAGGGTGTTTTCGAAAATAAAACTTGATGGTGAATCCATCACGGCCGTGATTGATTCGACATCGGAAAAGATGTACCTCTGCCAGGTACCAAGTTTTTGGGTTTAATGATTAAGCTGAGACCGGGCGGGTGACTTGCACGAGAAGAGAGTCTCGGTGTAGTGTCTCCGTCTGAGTCGATTAAGGACCGTCTCGATGTAGGCCTGCTGACCGGGGACCCTTTAACTGGTCACATGCCTCGTCATGGGTAAGCCTTGCCTCGGGCAGACTAAGGCCAGAATAAGATAACACAAAATGGGCGTGGAGCGGTGGCGAGAGTAGCGTGTACCCCCCGTGGCAAGAGGCTGGACGGTGGTGTATCTGTGCTCTCGGTTTGCGTGAACCTGATCTGGTCTTAAGAACCCCGGTGGCGGGTGACATATGCAAGGGTTAAGTGCTACATATGTCGTGTGATTGGAGATCCTCAGCTGAGTATAATCGATTCGGATCGGCGTACCTTCGCGGTTATGAAGACTTGGTCACTGACTTACACGTAGCAATCCACTAAAGATGATGGGTTTTTGTGAAGAAATTGGCTAGTGCAGGACCAGTGATTGAACTAGGGTAGAAAGAACTCTAGTTACAGGTAATTCTACTTAACTTGACAAATAAAACTGGATTTTTAAGGATCCACTTTATTAAGCATTTCTGCAAAACAGAGTCCTTGATTATTTAAAAGCCTTACCTTGACTCCCTTAAGCCAGCATACCCTTGAGAGTCTTTTCTTTAGTCCGGTAAGACTTGCTGAGTAATTCCATACTCAGGGTTTATCCCTCCGTTGTTTTTAGGTGAGGAAGCGACAAATTTTTGTTGCTTTTGCTCCAAGGTGGTTCCCAAGGAAGAAAAACAAGAGTGAAGCCGCGGGAGGACTTGGTCCTCCATATAGAACTTTTATGAAAGAACCTATCGGGAGGAGTTTTTGCCTCCCTTGGTATTGTAATAATATTACTCTGCACTCCTAGGATAACTCTGGTCTGTAATAAGTAATTTGATCTTACTTTTTAAATAAATGTAAGTTATGTAATCGCTTCCGCATTTCTTTATCTCCGATAATCTGTAATGTCTGCAAGACGGGTGAAACGTTCCTGAAAGGTAAGAAGGCAGATACCGAACTTGTCAAGTGATTTAGGAACATCTATAGGGTGTCTGATGTCTGTTGCACAAGGACAACTGTAGGTGGGCCTAATTACTTGGGAGGTTCCGTCACACCCTGTAGTGGTGCAGGGGGCATCTCTGGCTGAGGTGCAGGGGGAAGATACTTTATTACATCAAGAGGTCCAAGACATCCACAAAGTCTTTAACATAACATAGTCATTTAATATCATCAAAGTGTGAAATACGAAACATAGTAGATAAGGCCTTCACAGGCAGTTGGCTGGGGGTTTGCCACTAACATAACTAGAACTCCTCGTAATCCTGGAACTCCTCAAAGTCCTGCATGTTGCCTACATCTCCTCCTGAGCACTGAATAAAGTGGGGGCAACCTGGGGTGGGGGTGGTTTTTAAAGCAAGGGTGAGTACACA
Organism: Zea mays; assembly: GCF_902167145.1. Lineage (NCBI taxonomy): Eukaryota > Viridiplantae > Streptophyta > Magnoliopsida > Poales > Poaceae > Zea > Zea mays. The sequence goes on from NC_050098.1 coordinate 60,786,042, forward strand.
TCAACATACTCAGCAAATGTCCCATTTGGCTAACGTGGACTAGTTGTATGTGGAGTTAAGGTTAAACAGTTGCTTTTAGTTGGTCAAGTATTTATTACTAATAGTAGAGCCAAATTTTAGTAATGAACTCAGTTATTACCCAAAAGTACTCCCTCCAAGAGGAAATACCAAAGATTAGAATTATAACCATCATTATTGAACATCATCATAAAAGTATCCAAAGTTCTCCTAATCAAAGAGGATCCCAAGGCTGCTCTTAACCGTGAGCACGGCTGATATACCAGTTTCTAACACTCTGCAGAGGTTGCAAACTTTACCCACGAGTCGTGATCCATTTTTGCCTCGGGTCGATCAAACCCTCAAACACTACCAAGGTGAGTCGGCAAGGTTTCACTACATAGCCTTTACAAAGACTCCCCTGGTGCATAGCTGCTCGTTAGGTTTTGTCAGTCGTACAAATGCAGTACACCTCCCCAAGGTGGGTGACTAACAAAACTAAATCGAATGATCCTCTGCACCCCCCTCTTGGCAGAGCGAGCACTACGCCCCGGCACCCATTGACGGCCCTCAGGCAAAGCCAACTACACCCTAGGTTCATCTAATTATTCAACTAAGGGTGTCTCATTCCACCCTAATGGTTGCACTGTTATCCCGGGTGGTCACTCAACGAACAGGTCCTTACGGAGAGGTACTCAGAAAAATGGCCTAAGTCCCCTAAAATATCACAAGATCATCATCAGTATAACATCATCGTATGATAAATATTCACATCATGTTCGGTGATTAAGTTAAAGCAATAGCATAAGCTAACCATGATAACCCAAAAAGGTAAACAAGGATAAGGTAAATACAAACTAGTCAATCCTTAGGTTTCCATAAAGTAATGCGAGACGGTGAATTATAAAGTAAGTAGGACATAATAGGTTAGAGGACATAATAGGTTAGAGGACACTTGCCTTCACCAGGTTGTTGCTCGGGAAGATCTTCGGCAACACACTCAGGAACCACGGGCTGCTCGTCGTCTAAATAAAGCGATCATGCATTCAATACATTTGGATAATGACAAATAAACAACACACCAATCATGTACAAACAAGTGAACACATCTCAAAAGAATAGTATACACTCAAGAGAGAGTTTAGGTTATAGGGTGAACTAATCACATTTAGTAGTTGGTTATTCTTTAAGTGTTGTCTATTTCCATGATCATATAATCCCACTTATTTTAATGAGACATAAAAGCTAAACCAGGGATAAATCCATACATCACATATTATTAATCTCACAATATTAAACATCTATTTACCACTTGGGTTTCCTTTTTATTAAAAATAAATAAATTATTACATAAATAACCTATAGTCTAGGCATAAAATTAGAATACACAGACAATGAATGATCATAATTTATTTGGACAGAGAATAATCATATGAATATTTTGCAATTTGAATCACTAAATTTGGAGTTCATATGCAAAAGATACAAAATAAATAAGTTTTGAAATTTAAAATACAAATTTAGGCCTAAATCTGTGATTAAACAAAAGTCCAGGGTCCAATCTGCAAGATTACAGGGGCATGCGCGCGAAATCAGGGACGGTGGGTTGATTTCAAACAAATCGGGGGTCTCTTTAACAAATTTACCACGCGAAGGGGTATCGGGCTCTATCGGCCATCGGATCTGAGATCAACGGCCGAGAACAAATCCAGGGCGAGTGCGCGGGCGCGCACTGACCAGCAGGCCAGGGTGGTCAGCGACCGAGGGCGAGGAAGCGGACTGACCGGTCGGGCCCACTGCTAGGGGCACAGGCGGCCGACAGATGGGTCCAGGCGCTGGGCGCGCGTGCGCGAAGCAGTATCCCGAGATCTGTGTCGTGGGATTGGGATCGGACGGTGGAGATCAACGCCGGGGGTTTTGCGGCTGTGGGCGGCGCCGCTTCGGCTCCTCGGCGGTGAAGTCACCGGAGCTAGGGCGAGTGTGAGCTACAGGGGTTCCGAGGTCGTCGGGGTTGGCTAGGATCGGCGAGGAGAACCCGGCGAACACACTGGTGGGGTTCTAGACACGAGATCGGGGCTAGAGATGGGAGAACGATAGAGGGAGAGCTTCGGGCGGGTCGGGGGTAACTCCGGCGAGGAATCTCGGCCGCGGGGAAAGGCAATCGAGTGCGATAGGGCTCGGTCTAGCTCCGGTGTGGGTAGGGGAGTGCTATGGGCCAACACCAGGGCACGGTACGGGGTTGAGTTAGCTGGACACCGCGCGGAGCGCGGCGAGCAAGCGCGGACGAACTCCAGCGAGGCCAAATTGGCTAAGGTCAGGCGCGAATAAAGAAAACCGAGCACAGGAACAGGTTTCTCACCTCGGGACGGAGCTCGGGGTGGCTTGACGCGGCTTCTGACAGGCTGGATGGCCGGCACGGCAGGCGCGGAACTCCGGCGAGAGCGAGCGGTGAGAGAAGAGCGGGAGAGAGGGTTAGCTTGCACGAAATGAGGTAGGGGAGAGAGCGGGTGTGGGCGGTGCTCAAAAGGGAGCTAGGGTGCGTGGGCAGGCGACGTGGCCAGGGTTCTCGGCATGTGTGCGCGCTGGTCCACGGTGGTTCGCAGAGAAGGCGGAGCTGACACAGCGGTCCCACAGTGTAGAGAGAGGGAGCGGCCGTGCGAGGGAATCAGCTCATCGCGCTGACGAGACAGGCCAGCGATGCAGAGACGGAAAGGGGTGTGCGGGCGAGGGCGACTGGCGCCAACACACCGGCCCCACTTGGCAGAGGGAGGGGGAAAGGGAGCGCGTGGGGAAGGAAACCGCTGCTGACACATGGAGCCCACCTGTCAGGCGGCGCGGACGCGTGCGCGCGGCTTCGCTGGGCTGGACTGGACCGGCTTGGGCTGAAATGGTTTTCCCTTTTTCTCCGAATTTCTAATTGCTTTTCTTTTTATTTTCTCTAGGGTTTTCAAATCAAATTCAAACCAAGTTTCAAATTCAAACCAAATCAAACATGTGCATCAATTCAAAGAATATTTTAGGCTCAGCATGATGCAACAAATCATGACTCACATAAGTTTTGACAAAATAAATAATAAATCCCTCACTAACTTATCCTAACTCTACTCAAAAGGAAGAGAGAGAAAGACTATAGAGAGAGACAAAGGGTAACACCTGAATTTGGTAGGCATTTTAGAGAAGAAATATTATACCCCCAAATTCAGGGTGTTACAGGAGTGGGAGCCCTGTGTCGCTGATTTAGCTAGTAAATCTGCGTGCTCATTTTGTCTCCTTGGAATGTTCTTTACTGAGAAACCTTCGAAGGAGGCTTCCATTATTCGGACTGTATCAAGATACTTTTCAAGCTTCAGATCTCTTACTCTGCTGCTTTTATCAACATGCCCTGTAATAACTTGTGAGTCAGGTTTGAAAATTGTCCTTCTTATTTCCATTGCCTTAAGCTTTCGAAGCCCTAAGAAATGAGCTTCGTACTCTACAATGTTATTTGTGCAGTTGAACTCCAATTTGACTCCAATTTGAAATCAGAATAGCAGCTCCACCTGCACCAAAGGTTCCCCATGACCCATCATAGAACTTTGTCCAAGCTTCGGTGTCTGTTATGTTTCCTTCTTCCTGAGCCCCTGGCGTCCAATCAACATTGAAGTCTGCTAACGCTTGGGATTGAATGGAGGATCTATGGACAAAATCAATAGTGAATTCTATCAGTTCTGCAGCCCATTTTCCAACTCTTCCTATAGCTTCTATGTTTCTTATAATGTCCCTTGAGAGGCTGAGATGAAGGTATTATAATGTGATATGACTGGAAATAATGTCGAAGCTTTCTGGAGGCCATCAAAACAACATATAGTACCTTCTCCATCTCTGTGTAATTCCTTTTTGATGGGCTTAATACTTCGGAAATGAAGTATACTGGGACTTGCTTCTTTACTTGATCATCTTGTGTTTCCTGCACCAGCGCTGCACTAACTGCAGCGTGGGAAGCAGCCACATACAGTAGCAACGGGGCTCCTGATGAAGGTGGAGTCAGTGTCGTTAGCTGTTTTAGATATTGCTTCAAATCTTCGAAGGCCTTTTGCTGAACTGGTCCCCATTGGAAGACTTCGACCGATTTTAGCACCTCAAAAAATGGCAAATTCCTTTCTGCTGATCTCGAGATTAATCTGTTCAGAGATGCCAGCCTTCCTGTTAACCTCTGGGCACCTTTTCTTGTCCTTGGTGGCTCCATCCGAAGTATAGTTTCTATTTTGCTTGGGTCTGCTTCAATCCCTTTTGTGGATACTAGGCACCCAATAAATTTTCCCTTCTTCACTCCGAAAACACATTTTTCTGGATTTAGCTTAAGGCCAGCCTTCCTGAAGTTGGCAAATGTTTCTTGCAAGTCGGCAATGTGATTTTCTTGCTACGTGCTTTTTACTATGATATCATCGACATATGTGAGAACATTCCTTCCAATTTTAGATCTGAGGACTTTGGAAGTCATTCTACTAAAGCTTCCTCCAGCATTCTTGAGCCCCTTGGGCATCCAAAGGTAGCAGTAAGTCCCATTAGGGGTTATGAAGCTTGTTTTAGGCTCATCCTCCTCCTTCATCCAGATTTGATGATACCCTGAGTAGCAGTCCAGTAGACTCATGAGCTCTGAAGTAGCTGCTGCATCTAAGAGGGAGTCTATTCTTGGTAAGGAGAACTCATCCTTCGGGCATGCCTTGTTGAGGTCTGTAAAATCAATACACATTCTCCACTTTCCGTTGGCCTTCTTTACCATAACAGTATTGGCTAGCCATTCTGGATATGTTACTTCCCTGATTACTCCAGCACTGAGAAGTCTTTTAACTTCATTTCTTGCCCCTTCAGCTTTATCATCAGACATTTTCCGAAGCTTCTGCTTTCTTGGTCTGATGGCTGGGTCTAAATTGAGTGAATGTTCAATAACATCTATGTTGACACCACAAAGATCATTAGCTGACCAAGTAAAGGCATCCTTGTTGTTGAACAGAAATTTTAGCAGAGTTTTCTTTTGTTCATCAGACAACTAAGATCCAAACAACACCTTTTGCTCAGCTATGTCTTCGCACAAAAGCATAGACTTTGGTTGGTCCGCTAAAGCAGCTTTATCTCTTATATTCTTATGATACTGATGATCTTCGGCTTCATCTATGTTGTGGATGGCCTTTAAATCTGTCCAGCTCCCTTTGGCCCTTCTAGCGGCCTCTTGACTTCCATGCACAGCAATAGGACCTTGGTCAGATGGTATCTTCATGCACAAATATGCTGGATGAAGTACTGCCTCGAAGGCATTCAATGTCTCTCTACTAATTATTGCGTTGTAAGGATAGTCCATGTCGACAATGTCAAATAAAATTTGTTATGTTCTTATGTTGTGAACATAACCAAAGGTAACTGGCATTGTTATCTTCCCAAGTGCCACTATCTGCCTTCCTCCGAAGCCACACAAGGGGTGTGTTGCATCATGTATTTTTTTCATCCTGCTCTTGCATCTGCCTAAAGGCTTTTGCGAAGATGATATCTATTGCACTGCCTGTGTATACAAGGACATTGTGAACCAAAAATCCTTTGATAACACATGATATGACCATTGCGTCATTATGGGGGTAATCCTTGAGGTGAAGGTCTTCCTGAGAGAATGTGATTGGTACATGAGACCATTTGAATTTGATGAAGGGTCCTTGCACTCCAACATGTTGTACCCTTCTCTGTGCTTCTTTCTTTTGCTTCTATTGGCTGGTTCGGAACTTGAGCCACCTGTGATTGGAAGCGCCAGCTTCGTAGCCGAAGGTGTTACAACTTGGTCACCTTGCGAAGCCATTGTCGTGGTCGTGAGTTCACCGGACGTGGGCGCCAATGTTGGTTACTTTTTCTCAAGTGTTGTGAATCAAGAACAAGGCAACACAATTGTTAAAGATTAAGACCTTCTTCCTTAGAGTCATTATCTCCTTTTAGATATAATGATCTTCGGACGAAGGTCATGAAGGACGCACCTTCATCATTCGCAAGAATAATAATTCATAGAAATGATAAGTATTATCCATCCATATATCAATTCATATATTTATTTCGTGATAAACATATGATTATTAATGGGATTTAAATTACATTGACACCTTCAGTTTGTTCGAAGACGTTGACATGAGAGCGATTACAATTTCGCGTGAACAATATGGGGTACTGTTCACCTATTTATAGGCACGAGACGCAGTCCGGGTAAAATTACATTTGTAACCCTAATTTGTACACATAATCATAACATAAACCATCAGGGGTTAACTAGTCTTTTCCTTTTTTGGCACGGCATCACGCTTTGGCCTTCGTTACCACCTTAAGTCGAAGTTATCGTCCTTCAGTGGAACCTTCGGCTATTGTCCTTCATCTCGAGAACCTTCGGTAGGGAGGATCCTAAACATCACTTTGCCAGCTATATCTTTGTCTTGAGGACCTTCGGTGGAGAAGAAGACCCTCAACAAGATGTGGTACAACTTTACCCACAAGTCATGTATCTCATCTAGCCTGGGTTGTACAGACCCATAAACACTGCCAAGGTGAATGGCTAGGGATCCACTATGAGGCTTTCACAAAATACACTTAATACAAAACAACCTGCTAAGGTTTCCAGGTCAGTGTGGAGGCCCTCTATGCGAGGCAGCTTAGCCAAGTCTACATCCCCATGTTAACGTAAGCTACCACTACTGCCGACCCCCCTCTTGCCCATATTTCAGGAAAGGTTGCTAAGTACTAAGCGCATTAAGCTAATTACCAAAGCCAGAGCCATGATAGCACTCGTGGTTGCACTGTTATCCTGGGTGGTCACTCCATGTTCCATTTAATACGAAGTCATATTAATTAACCATCAGGTTAACATCATAATACGAACTTCATTTCTAGAACAATAGTATCAATAAAGAGTGACATCATCATTATCAAGTTGAGCGGTAGCATAAATTGCTAAGCATATTATTTATCCCAGGTAATCAAGGAATAGGGTTGGTATTTCTATGAAATCCTATTTAGGAAAATCCCATCAAATTATGCAAATATTTAAAAAGTAAATATTATTATATGTATTATTTGGGTACAAACAGAAATGCAGAGGGAGAATCCACTTGCCTTGCTTAAAAGTGTCATGCGGATCATCTTCAAACACATTTTAGTCTTCTACCACGAAATCAGCTTCTAATATAAATTGGCATATTGTACATACAAAAGGAAACATTCACCAAATAAATAAACATACACCATTACATGAACAAACATATACCATTACATGTATAGATATATGCCAAATAAATCATACTTATAAAAGTGCCTAGAATAAAACCTAATTCATATTTTATTTACTAATCCACTGTAACTCTATTTTGGATTGTCACTAGTGAAAGTTATATGGACATTCGACTACGAAAGTATTTTACATAATATTGCTTAGACGTAATGATTTAACCAATTCTACAGAAATAAATTAATTATTTCTATTATGAACAATTATCTTCTTTTAGTTTTATCTTCTCTTTCTAAAATAAAATGGCGTTATAATAATCAGAGGTCAAAACATTTTAATAATAAATTAAACCACTGATTAGACTATAATATTTGAATTATTATAACTCTATACCACTTACTACTTCCGTGTTAAGAAAGTTTCTATTATTTATTTAGTGGGTCTAAATGAACCTATGATTATAAATTTCTATATTAATTCTAAAATTCATCATAAACAAAATTAACTACGAAATTACTTATATAGTGTTTTTATTACCAACACGTGGTCTACCAAATTTTGTCATCTTTCAAATCCCAAATTCTAACGTAATCGTAAACCAATATCATGTCTAATAACATTTCACTAATTCATCGCATATATACCCAAAATCAATAGTTCACGTACACATGCATTCCAAATCAAAATATTCCCAAATTACAACAACAATTACAAAATTCATGAAATAATTCAAAATGTGATTTTGAAAATTAATAAAAATCAGGGTTGTCTTCAACCTTGGATGAACGGACGACAGTGAGGTGGGGCGCGACCGGGACGGCAGGGGCTCGGCGCGGGCTCGGACGGTAGGGGCTCGGCGCGGGCGTGAGCATGGGGTGGCGCGGTCCGGTGAGCGAGCGTGTGAGAGAGGTGAGGGAGAGAGTGAGCTCGGCAGGGGAGGGAGAGAGGGGCTCAGCCGGCCTTTTATAGAGGGGAGGAGGGAGGTGAGAGGGCACCACGGAAGAGGAAGAGGTGGTGGCTCCATTGATGGCGGGAGTTTCTCCATTGATGGAGAGGAGTGAATGGGGGAGTGGAAGTGGAGAGAGAGAGGAAGGGATGGCGGCCGTTACGGGTGTAGGTGAGGCGAGGGGCACGACGGGCGGTTCGACCACGCGCCTGGCGTGGCGGCGCGCGCACGCGCGGCGACGCTAGGAAGACGAAGGGGCCGGTTGGCCGCCTAGCTAGGCCGATTTAGCTGGTCCGGCTAGGGTTTTGTTTTTTTTTCTTTTTCTTTTATCCTCATTTCCCATAAATAATATAAATAAATATATTTTAAATATTTCTAAAAAATCATAATAATTATCTAAAAATATTTATAACTAAAATATTTATTTTTGGACCAATGTTCCCACATTAATTAATTGGGTTTTCATGTAAAGGAAATTTTATGAAAACAATCATCAATCAATTATGAGCGAAAAAATCATTCTAAAGATAAATAAGATCATACAGTTGATTTAAAATTTTCTTTACTATACTCTCTACTATAATTTAAATGCATTATTTTTAATTGATGGTTTTGAGGTGTTACACTTATTTATGTCCTACTCATCATGTTCTTGGTTACCTATTTGGGTTGGATTATTTTTGGATTAGCTTTATGCTAGCGCTCTACTCTAATCAATGAACATGATGAGATTATTTATGATAGGATGTTTACTTCTGGATAAGATTATGGCAACGTGATATTAAAGGGGGTTCGAGCTGTTTCTCGAGTACCTCTCCGTAAGGACTTGTTCGTTGGTGACCATCCAAGAAAATCAGCGCAGCCATGAGCGTAGAATGGGACACCCTTAGCTAATTAATTAGAGGAATTGAGGTGTATTTTGCTTCACTGTTGTGCCATCAATGGGGCTCGGTGTACGCTACTCGCTCTGCTGAGGGTGGTTTGCCCCTTGGGGAGGAGTACGGTGCATTTAGTAAACCTAACGGGCGGCTATACCTTTGGGAATCTTTGTAAAGGTTTCGTAGTGAATCCCTAGCCGCTCACCTCGGGAGTGAACAAGGGTCTTGCAAACCCGGGCTAGAGAGGGAATCACGGCTCGTGGGTAAAGTGTGCGACCTCTGCAGAGGGTTAGAAACTGATATATCAGTCGTGCTCATGGTTATGAGCGGCCTTGGGGGCTCCTTTGATTAGAGATATTTTGACTACGGATGGTGACGAGGATGGTGGATTTAATGATGATGACTCTAATTATAAATTCTGATATTTCCTCCATGAGGAGATATCTTTTGGGGATAATAGCTTGGGTCTATATAATAAAATTTGGTTTCTACTAGTAATAAATACCTGACAAACTAAAAAGCGTTCGGCTTGAGCTTAACTCCACATAAAGCTAGTCCACTTCAGCCAAACGGGGCATTTGCTGAGTATGTTGATGTGTACTCATCCTTGCTTTAACATAAAACATCAGGTTGTTCACATTGCAACCCCTGCTCAGGAGAAGACGAAGGCGTAGGAGAAGGTTTCCAGGAGTTTCAGGACTATGATGAGTTCTAGACTTGGATTAGCTGCAAACCCACGGTCAGCTGCCTATGAAGGCTTTATCTTACTACGTTTCATATTCGCACTTTGATTTATGTTTAAGTTAAAATACTATGTGGATTTCTTCGACCTCGTGATGTAATAAGTTAATACCTCTTTACTCTATTATTTGAGCATTGTGTGATGATGTCCAGTTATGTAGTCATTGTGTACGTGAATTTCTGATCCTAGCATATACATTGTTCGTATTCGGTTTGTCTTATACAACCGGTGTGACATGATCCCTGTCAGATTTATGCTTGGTTATTTTCTATTGTTGGATTCAAGCTATTGTCCTAAAATGAGTCTGATTCTAGACTGGATTCTCTATTACATATGCCTAATGATGGAGACACGTGGTCTGTGATGCAAAGTTGGGTTTCTAGAATTTGTTATGTTTTTAAGGTACGGGTTATGTTCTTAGGAAACATACCGACAGTCAGGCGACTGATATTGCTTTTTAGAATGTTTGTTGATGCACTGGATGCACAAATGTATGTCAGCCTCGCTTATCGCCACACCTTTCCTCTTTTTTGTCAGGTAGGGGAATAACTGAATAAAGGGTGTCATACACCGGAAGTCTTGTAGGGGAATATATGTGGCCTTGATCGGTGAAAAGGTCAATGGAACAGATATTGTTGCTCTTGGCCTTGCTGCACGCTATATTCATGAGTGGGGTAAGATTTTTTTTACTAATGTCTCATGTTAAGAAGTTCACATGTGTCTACTGGTACTTTTAATTAGGTTATGAGCATTTTATGCTTGTTTTTAACGGCATCTGGATCTGATCGGTGAACGACTTGCAAAGTTAGTAACTAATGATCCATCAGTTATTGATTCTTCCATTGCACAATATGGAGACATGGTTTATCCGAACAAAAAAATAATTGTCCATAGGTAACCTATTTTACCAAACATTGCTCATCAAACACTTTACCTTTACCATACTGCTTTGTTATCCCAAAATCCTTTTCCACGGTTTTGGATACATAATTATTAATCATGCACCAAGTTCGGCACCTGCATAAGAAGCCACCACCCCACCACCACCACTATAGCGCCATACCTGGATTCATGCTGATGGGCACCTTGGGTCAACTACTTTTTCTTCAACGAAGGTGGAGCATGGATTCATGTTATGGGCACCTTGGCTTGTTTGGTTCGCTAACTAACTTGTCACGCTTTGACTAACTTTTCTATCTAAGGTTAGTTTTTCAATTCGAACGACTAACCTTAGGCAAAGTGTGGCACAGTTAGCCACGAACCAAACAGGCATACTCTTTCTTGCAATGCAGATGATTCTTAGGCTTAGTTTTTTGTGTACTTATGCCACCCGCTGATATTCACTTGCGTGTTTTTTACTGTTGCCTACCTATCTTCTGTGAGCATGTCATTGCTCTGCGTGCATACTGAACCATTGTTCTTTTTATTGAAACATGTCTGCTTACTGATCCCAAAAGAACACTGATAAATGTCACAATCCAAACCATACAACTACTTCAGTTCTTAATCGGCACGATTAACAAATCGGCTTCTTTAAAAAAACCCTACAACTAATTTCTATTGCTAATTTCATCATTCTGCCCAACCCTCCTAGCGAAGCTATAGTATCATGTTTTACTACAATGACTTTTCAATGGCATGGTTGCAATTGCAATGCATTGTTCTGATATACAATACTTGTGTTCGTTCTTCTGAGAAAGGCATGTTCGTTTCTAATCATATATGTTTGCAAATGAATGCTGACACTGTTTTTTTTATTTTGAGAGCAGACCATTGGTTCTCTGTATTTTTGGGCTACCCATTTGGCTGCTCCAGTCTGGGGTCTGTTGACATCTCAGTGCTACGCTTGGATGGAGGCCATCAACCTCATTGATGGGATTGACACATAGGTACTCTCTATTTGTTTATTACTACTAATCTAGCCACATGTTGTAACTAACTGTATATAATAGGCTACAATTAGTGCATTGATATTCTTCCATTCTGAATTCCATATGTTCTTTGCATGGCAAAATGGGAATTGCTAGTTACCCATTTTCCTTAGTCATTGTTCATAGTTGGGTTTACTGCAGCAATCTTCATCTGCTTTCGTGTGCAATTTCCATTTAATCCTTAAGCTGAAACAATGGCAACTGATAACTCTCGATTTCACTACTCATGGATAATAAACCAAAGACGTTGTCCATACAACTCATAGTAATGCGTAATGCACCAAATTAAATGTTCTATTCTACCCTATAATATCCTATTTGATCAGGTTTTTCAAAAATTTCAACTTGATCCAAACAATGGAAACTTACAGTACTCTGGTGAACTTAAACCAATCACATAACTTATCATGCCCAACTCATCTTGCCTGCCTTTGTTGTAATTCCATTGTGATATTCTAGCCCGGGTGTGAAAGGGAAATGTGCCCTTGGGCCATTTCTAAGTATTTTGGTGATTAAGTGCCCAACACAAATGGTTTAAGTGATAAATTGTGCCAAAGACTAAAGAAGTGCAAATCAAGGTGCAAGGTATGTTTCTAGACTTAGTACATTGTTTTGAAGATTAATGTATTGTGTCTAAGTGCTAGAAACAGGAGAAAACAATTTGGAAAAGAGTTGGCTGTGTTTAGCCAAAGACAGCTTCGGTCTGGGTGCACCGGACTGTCCGGTGCGCCAGGACCAGTCTCGGTGAACAGTCCGCTCTCGGGACTCGACGGCGGTGTACGGCTATAAATCACCGGACTGTCCGGTGGTGCACCGGACTGTCCGCTGAGCCAACGGTCGACTGCGCCAACGGTCGGCCACGCAATCCGCGCGTGACGCGTGGCCGAGCCAACGGTCTGATGGGGGCACCGGACTGTCCGGTATGCACCGAACAGTGTCCGGTGCGCCAACAGCTCCAATTCCTCAACGGTCGGCTGCGCCAGAATAGGAAAGCAATCAGCACCGAACAGTGTCCGGTGGTGCACCGGACTATTCGGTGCACCACCCGACAGAAGGCAAGGATAGCCTTCCTGGATTGCTCTCAATGGCTCCTAGCTGCCTTGGGGCTATAAAAGGGACCCCTAGGCGCATGGAGGAGCACACCAAGCATTCTTTGATCATCTCTAAGCACCAAGTCTTCATTCTAGCGCATTTGATTCCTTGTGATAGCAATTTGAGCTCCTCTTGAGTTGAGAACTCCGTGTGTGAACTTAGAGCTCAAGTTGTGACTAGTGTGCGTGTTTGCGCTGTTGCTTTTGAGACTTGTGTGTGTTGCTTTTCCCTCCCTTACATCTGTGCTTCTTTGTGATCATCATTTGTAAGGGCAAGAGGCTCCAAGTTATTGTGGAGATTCCTCGCAAACGGGATATAGTGAAAAGAAAGAAACATTGTGGTATTCAAGTGGATCCTTGGATCACTTGAAAGGGGTTGAGTGCAACCCTCATCCATTGGGATGCCACAACGTGGAGTAGGCAAGTGTTGTACTTGGCCGAACCACGGGATAACTCGCGTGTCTTTTGTGATTGCTTTTTTGTGGTACTTGTGTTCACAAGAGCTCGCTATTTAGCCTACTAACACTTAACCAAGTTTTGTGGCTATAAGTTTCAAGTTTTTACAGGATCACCTATTCACCCCCCCCCCCTCTAGGTGCTCTCAATTGGTATCGGAGCCGTTCTCTTCACAAAAGGGACTAATCGCCCGAAGAGATGGATCCTAAGGGAAAGGGGATGGTGATCAACGACAAGGAGGAGTCCTTCATAAATGAGCCAAAAGACGAAAAGCCCACTGACTCGGGCTCAAGTCAAAAGAAGAAGGATGGAAAGAAGAAGAGGCGCATCAAGAAGATTGTCTACTACGACAGCGACGAAACTTCTCTTCTCAAAAGGACGACGAATACGAGGAGAAAAAGAAAACGGTTAACTCAAACTTTTCTTTCGATTATTCTCGTATTCCGCATAATTCCAATGCTCATTTGCTTTCCATTCCACTTGGTAAACCTCCACACTTCGATGGAGAGGACTACGGATTTTGGAGTCACAAAATGTGTAGCCACTTGTTCTCTCTTCATCCAAGCATATGGGAGATAGTAGAAAATGGAATGCAATTTGATAGTTCGGATAACTCCATGTTTATCAATGAACAAATCCACAAAAATGCACAAGCTACTACTGTTCTTTTAGCATCCTTGTGCAGGGAAGAGTACAATAAGGTGAGCGGCTTGGATAACGCCAAGCAAATCTGGGACACCCTCAAGATCTCGCATGAGGGGAACGACGCCACCATGCTCACCAAGATGGAGTTGGTGGAAGGCGAACTAGGAAGGTTCGTGATGATCAGGGGAGAGGAGCCAACTCAAACGTACAATAGGCTCAAGACCCTGGTCAACAAGGTAAGGAGCTATGGGAGCACGAGATGGCCAGACCACGACGTCGTCCGACTTATGCTAAGGTCCTTCACTATCCTTGATCCTCATCTTGTAAACTCTATTCATGAGAATCCTAGGTACATCAAGATGACGCCCGAGGAAATACTCGGAAAGTTCATAAGCGGGCGAATGATGATCAAGGAGGCAAGATATGTCGATGAGGCGTTGAATGGCCCAATCCACGAGCCTCAAACTGTTGCTCTCAAAGCAACAAGTAGCAGGGAGACGCTACCTAGCAAGGTGGCGCAAGTTGAGGCGGCCGGGCTAAATGAAAATGAAATGGCCCTCATCATCAAGCACTTCAAGACGACGCTCAAAGGTCGCAAGGAGCATCCCAACAAGAGCAAGACGAAGGGAAAGCGCTCCTGCTTCAAGTGTGGTAAGGTTGGTCACTTTATTGCTAACTGTCCCGACAATGATAGTGACCAGGAACAAGGAAAGAGCGGAAAGTGGGAAAAGGAGAAGACCTACAAAAAGGCGAAGGGCGAGGCACACCTTGGAAAGGAGTGGGATTCGGATTGCTCCTCGTCCGACTCCGACAATGAAGGACTCGCCGCCTGAGCCTTCAACAAGTCGGCTCTCTTCCCCAACGAGCATCACACCTTCCTCATGGCAAAGGAGAAGAAAGTAAGTACTCGAAGTACCATTACGTATGCTTCTTCATGTGATGATGAGTCTAGTGATGATGAAGTAGACTACACTAGTTTATTCAAAGGTTTAGATAGAACTAAAATTGATAAGATCAATGAATTAATTGATGCTTTGAATGAGAAGAATAGATTGTTAGAGAAGCAAGAGGATCTTTTATATGAAGAGCATGATAAATTTGTTAGTGCGCAAAATTCTCTTGCTCTAGAAGTTAAAAGAAATGAAATGATTTCATGTGAATTATCTATATGCCATGAATCTATTTCTAGCTTAAAGAGTATTAATGATGACTTGAATGCTAAGTTAGAAGTAGCTAATAAATCTAGCTCATGTATTGATCATGTAGTAATTTGTAATAGGTGTAAGGATTTTAATATTGATGCTTGTAAAGAACACTTAATTTCCATCTCAAAATTAAATGGTGAAGTGGCTAGTCTTAATGCCCAACTTAAGACTAGCAAGAATGATTTTGATAAACTAAAATTTGCAAGGGATGCCTACACCATTGGTAGACACCCCTCAATTAAGGATGGGCTTGGCTTCAAGAGAGAAGCCAAGAACTTAACAAGCCAAAGAGCTCCCATTTTCAACAAGGAAAAGGGGAAGGCTCCTATGGCTAATAGTAGTCAAAAGAATCATGCATTTATTTATGATAGAAAATTTTCTAGAAATGTTCATCATGATAGGAGTTGTAATGCTTATGATTCAAATGCCATGTTTGCTTCAAGTTCTTCCTTTGTGCATGGTAGAGATATGCCTAGGAGAAATGTTGTTCATGTACCTAGGAAAGCAAGTAATGAACCTTCTACAATTTACCATGCTTGCAATGCTTCTTTTACAATTTATAGGAAGAATAAGAAAGTAATTGCTAAAAAGGTAGGGGCCAAATGCAAGGGAGACAAGACTTGCATTTGGGTCCCTAAGGCTATTGTAACTAACCTTGTAGGACCCAAAAAGAGTTGGGTACCTAAAACCCAAGCCTAATTTGCCTTGCAGGTTTATGCATCCGGGGGCTCAAGATGGATTATCGACAGCGGATGCACAAACCACATGACAGGGGAGAAGAAGATGTTCACCTCCTACGTCAAGAACAAAGATTCCCAAGATTCAATCATATTCGGTGACGGGAATCAAGGCAAGGTTAAAGGACTAGGAAAAATAGCTATTTCATCCGAGCATTCCATCTCTAATGTGTTTTTAGTTGAATCGCTCGGGTATAACTTGTTGTCCGTTAGTCAATTATGTAATATGGGTTATAATTGCTTATTTACAAATGTAGATGTGTCTGTCTTTAGAAGGAGTGATGGTTCATTAGCTTTTAAGGGTATACTAGACGGCAAACTCTATTTAGTTGATTTTGCAAAAGAAGAGGCTAGTCTAGATGCATGCTTAATTGCTAAGACTAGCATGGGCTGGCTGTGGCATCGCCGTCTAGCACATGTGGGGATGAAGAACCTTCATAAACTTCTAAAGGGAGAACATGTGTTAGGTCTAACAAATGTGACTTTCGAAAAAGATAGACCTTGTGCAGCTTGTCAAGCAGGTAAACAAGTGGGAAATGCTCATCACAGCAAAAACGTGATGACCACATCAAGACCCCTAGAGCTGCTACATATGGACCTCTTCGGATCCGTCGCCTACCTCAGCATCGGGGGAAGTAAGTATGGTCTTGTTATAGTTGATGATTTTTCCCGCTTCACTTGGGTATTCTTTTTGCAGGATAATTCTGAAACCCAAGGGACCCTCAAGCGCTTCCTAAGGAGAGCTCAAAATGAATTTGAGCTCAAGGTGAAAAAGATAAGGAGCGACAACGGGTCCGAGTTCAAGAACCTTCAAGTGGAGGAGTTCCTTGAGGAGGAAGGAATCAAGCACGAGTTCTCCGCTCCCTACACGCCACAGCAAAACGGTGTGGTAGAGAGGAAGAACAGGACGCTGCTAGACATGGTAAGGACAATGCTTGGTGAATTCAAGACGCCCTAACGGTTTTGGACGGAAGCTGTGAACATGGCTTGCCACGCCATAAACCGGGTCTACCTTCATCGTCTCCTCAAGAAGACGTCGTACGACCTACTAACCGGTAACAAACCCAACGTTTCATATTTTCATGTATTTGGGAGTAAATGCTACATTCTAGTGAAGAAAGGTAGGAATTCTAAATTTGCTCCCAAAGTTGTAGAAGGGTTTATGTTAGGTTATGACTCAAATACAAAGGCGTATAGAGTCTTCAAAAAATCATCGGGTTTGGTTGAAGTCTCTAGCGATGTTGTATTTGATGAGACTAATGGCTCTCCAAGAGAGCAAGTTGATCTTGATGATGTAGATGAAGAAGATGTCCCAAAGGCCGCAATACGCACCATGGCGATTGGAGAATTGCGACCACAGGAATAAAAGGAGCAAGATCAACCTTCTTCCTCAACAATGGTGCATCCCCCAACTCAAACTGATGAACAAGTTCATCAAGAGGCGTGCAATCAAGGGGGAGCACAAGATGATCATGTTATGGAGGAAGAAGCACCTCAAGCCCCTCCAACTCAAGTCCGAGCAACGATTCAAAGGAATCATCCCGTCGACCAGATATGGGTGATATAAGCAAGGGAGTAACTACTCGCTCTAGACTAGTTACTTTTTGTGAGCATTACTCTTTTGTCTCTTCTATTGAGCCTTTCAAGGTAGAAGAGGCCTTGCTAGATTCAGACTGGGTGTTGGCTATGCAGAAAGAGCTTAATAACTTCAAGCGAAATGAAGTTTGGACCCTGGTGCCACGTCCAAAGCAAAATATTGTGGGAACCAAGTGGGTGTTCCGCAACAAACAAGACGAGCACAGAGTGGTGACAAGGAACAAGGCTAGACTTGTGGCAAAAGGTTATGCCCAAGTTGCAGGTTTGGACTTTGAGGAGACTTTTGCTCCTGTGGCTAGGCTAGAGTCCATTCGCATATTGTTAGCCTATGTCGCTCACCATTCTTTCAGGTTGTTCCAAATGGATGTGAAGAGCGCTTTCCTCAACGGGCCAATTAAGGAGGAGGTGTACGTAGAGCAACCCCCTGGCTTTGAGGATGAATGGTACCCCGACCACGTATGTAAGCTCTCTAAGGCGCTCTATGGACTTAAGCAAGCCCCAAGAGCATGGTATGAATGCCTTAGAGACTTTTAATTGCTAATGCTTTCAAGGTTGGGAAAGTCGATCCAACTTTATTTACTAAGACTTTTGATGGTGACTTATTTGTGTGCCAAATTTATGTCGATGACATAATAATTGGTTCTACTAACCAAAAGTCTTGTGAAGACTTTAGCAGGGTGATGACTCAAAAATTTGAGATGTCGATGATGGGCGAGTTGAACTACTTCCTTGGGTTCTAAGTGAAGCAACTCAAGGACGGCACTTTCATCTCCCAAACGAAGTACACGCAAGATTTGATCAAGCAGTTTGGGATGAAGGACGCCAAGCCCGCAAAGACTCCAATGGGAACCGACGGACATGTCGACCTCAACAAAGGAGGTAAGTCCGTTGATCAAAAGGCATACAGGTCTATGATAGGGTCTTTACTTTATTTATGTGCTAGTAGACCAGATATTATGCTAAGTGTATGCATGTGTGCTAGATTTCAATCTGATCCAAGGGAGTGTCACCTTGTAGCCGTTAAGCGAATTCTTAGATATTTAGTTGCTACGCCTTGCTTCGAGATCTGGTATCCAAAGGGGTCAACCTTTGACTTGATTGGATACTCAGACTCCGATTATGCTGGATGCAAGGTTGATAGGAAGAGTACATCAGGGATGTGCCAATTCTTAGGAAGGTCCCTGGTGTCTTGGAGTTCTAAGAAACAAACTTTTGTTGCCCTATCCACCGCTGAGGCCGAGTATGTTGTCGTAGGACAGTGTTGCATGCAACTACTTTGGATGAGGCAAACCCTTCGGGACTTTGGCTACAATCTGAGCAAAGTCCCACTCCTATGTGATAATGAGAGTGCAATCCGCATGGCGGATAATCTTGTTGAACACAGCCGCACTAAGCACATAGACATCTGGCATCACTTTTTGAGAGACCACCAGCAAAAGGGAGATATCGAAGTGTTTTATGTTAGCACCGAGAACCAGCTAGCCGATATCTTTACTAAGCCTCTAGATGAGTCAACCTTTTGCAGGCTGCGTAGTGAGCTAAATGTCTTAGATTCGCGTAACTTGGATTGATCTATAGCATACATGTGTCTTATGCCTTTGATCATGTTCCTTTATGCATTTTGTTGCTTAATTATGGTGATCAAGTTGTACAAAGCAATCCCCGGACCTCAAAAGTCCATGTGTGAGTCATGCACATATTTAGGGGGAGATGTGCTACAACTTGATCCTTTGAGACTAACCATGTGCTTGAGTTTTCTTAAATTAGTCTCAAAGGTGTATTGAAAGGGACAGGTGGACTTGGACCATAAAAGACTTCCACTGCACTCTGATGAGAGAGTAACTAATTCCAAGTTCATCTCCATGCTCTTTTTGCCTTCTTACTCTTAATTGAAGATTTTGGTGAGGCAATGGGGTTAAAGGGCCAAAAATGATCCCGTTTTGGTGCTTGATGCCAAAGGGGGAGAAATTAAGGCTAAAGCAAATGGATCAGCTACCACTTGAGAATTTTGAAAATAGTAGAGTTAGAACTTTTGTTTTGTCAAAATGATCTAAGTGTCTCTTTTTGTCAAAAGTTGGTCTCTTGTGGGGAGAATGTTTGATTATGGGAAAAAGGGGGAGTTTTTGAATCTTTGATCCATTTTTCTTGAATTACCTCTCTTTATGCCTCAACAAGTGTGTTTGACTTAGAGATAGGAAATTGAAGTTGATTTGCAAAAACAAAACCAAGTGGTGGCAAAGCATGATCCAAATATGCCAAATTTGAATCAAAAACATTTTGTGTGCTCATTTGCATTGATGTTGCACTTCTATGTGTTGCTTTTTGTTGTGTTGGCATAAATCACCAAAAATGGGGAGATTGAAAGGGAAATGTGCCCTTGGGCCATTTCTAAGTATTTTGGTGATTAAGTGCCCAACGCAAATGGTTTAAGTGATAAATTGTGCCAAAGACTAAAGAAGTGCAAATCAAGGTGCAAGGTATGTTTCTAGACTTAGTACATTGTTTTGAAGACTAATGTATTGTGTCTAAGTGCTATAAACAGGAGAAAACAATTTGGAAAAGAGTTGGCTGTGTTCAGCCAAAGACAGCTTCGGTCTGGGTGCACCGGACTATCCGGTGGGACCAGTCTCGGTGAACAGTCCTCTCTCGGGACTCGACGGCGGTGTACGGTTATAAATCACCGGACTGTCCGGTGGTGCACCGGACTGTCCGGTGAACCATCCACGGCGAAGTCGTCGCTCTCGGGAAGCGATCAACGGCGTACGACTATAATTCACCGGACTGTCCGGTGGTGCACCGGACTGTCCGGTGAGCCAACGGTCGACTGCGCCAACGGTCGGCCGCGCAATCCGCGCGTGACACGTGGCCGAGCCAACGGTCTGATGGGGGCACCGGACTGTCCGGTGTGCACCGGACAGTGTTCGGTGCGCCAATGGCTCCAATTCCTCAATGGTCGGTTGCGCCAGAATAGGAAAGCAATCAGCACCGGACAGTGTCCGGTGCACCACCCGGCAGAAGGCAAGGATAGCCTTCCTGGATTGCTCTCAACGGCTCCTAGCTGCCTTGGGGCTATAAAAGGGACCCCTAGGCGCATGGAGGAGCACACCAAGCATTCTTTGATCATCTCTAAGCACCAAGTCTTCATTCTAGCGCGTTTGATTCCTTGTGATAGCAATTTGAGCTCCTCTTGAGTTGAGAACTCCGTGTGTGAACTTAGAGCTCAAGTTGTGACTAGTATGCGTGTTTGCGCTGTTGCTTTTGAGACTTGTGTGTGTTGCTTTTCCCTCCCTTACATTCGTGCTTCTTTGTGATCATGATTTGTAAGGGCGAGAGGCTCCAAGTTGTGGAGATTCCTTGCGAATGGGATATAGTGAAAAGAAAGAAACATCGTGGTATTCAAGTGGATCTTTGGATCACTTGAAAGGGGTTGAGTGTAACCCTCGTCCATTGGGACGCCACAACGTGGAGTAGGCAAGTGTTGTACTTGGCCGAACCACGAGATAACTCGTGTGTCTTTTGTGATTGCTTTTTTGTGGTACTTGTGTTCATAAGAGCTCGCTATTTAGCCTACTAACACTTAACCAAGTTTTGTGGCTATAAGTTTCAAGTTTTTACAGGATCACCTATTCACCCCCCCCCCCCTCTAGGTGCTCTCAAGGTGGATTTTTTGATATCCTGGCTCAAGGCTTAATACAAATATAGAATTAATCGAGTACTCATATCAACAAGGTGAATCTTCTTTTTTGAATTCTATTTCGAAAAAAAACATCTAGGTTAAACGTGCTTGGCCTAGAGCAATCATGGGATGGGTGACCGACCAGTAAGTCTTCTCGGGTGTGCATGAGTGAGGACAAAGTGCTCACAAAAGACTCGTGTTGCTCTGTGGGAATGGTCTATGATTCTAGAGGGCTGCCAGGAGTAAGTACCACCGGTTCGGGAGTGGACGAGGTGTTACAAGTGGTATCAGAGGAATGTTGACTGTAGGACATAACCTAGATAGACCTAGTCAAAACCCTTACCTACTTACCTTTACTCTGATTCTTTCTATACTTTTCTTGATCATGTCTCATCTTTTGCTGCTTTACTCTGACTACTCTTATCTTTTCTATTCTAAAATACAAACATGATTTCACACCTTGGAATCCTATATCGATGAATTCCTAAAGAAATAGGAGACCTAGGACAAAGAAAAAAATTATTTTATCGGTATTTAGGCACTTAAAAAAATACTTGTTCTTATGATAACTGTTTAATTTGCTTCTTCAATTGATTGAAACATTTGTGGGGTTATATCCATGATAAAACCTAGTATAGTGGGTACATTTTAGCATGTACCAACATAGAGGTAGTATAGTAATGATAGGTAGGTGGCACTCTAATCTACTAAGTTATTGTGACCCAAAAGATCCTAACCCAAGACTCAAATATTCAGTATTTAATCATTTGTCTTATCTACAAATCTATCTTACCTTATGTATCTAACTTAGATGGTCAATACCAGGACAGAAGGAGGTGTCGATCAACCTGCACGCATCCGCTGAAGAAGGTCGGTAGCTAATCTAGAACCGGAGATGAATTCCCCAAATCCTCCGCCTGCTGGGTCGGAAGCCTTTTTTGTTGCCCAAATCCAGTCGCTGCAACAGATGTCCAACACCATGACCGACATGCAAGCTCGGCTCCACAATAACCAACAACACCCACACCCACCACAACTACATCGCAAGTTCATGAGACACAAGCCACCCATATTTTCCAGCTCCCCAGATCCACTACAGGCTGATGACTTGTTCAAGTCAGTGGAGAAGATACTCAACATTGCCCAATACATTGATAGGGAGAAGGTACTATATGCATCAAATTGCCTCACCAGCCCAGCTGCGGATTGGTGGGATGCTTACTATCCTGCACATGCCGCTGCTGACACCATCACCTGTGCAGAATTCTCAGCCAATTTTAGAAACTATCATATTCCTGCTGGGTTGATGAAGATTAAGGAGTTCCTTTCACTCAGACAGAGAAGCATGTCAGTGAGTGAGTACAGATACAAATTCATCCAGTTATCCAGATATGCTACTGGTGAGGTTGCTGAAGATGAAAAGAAATATGAATTGTTCTTGGAGGGAATAATCGGCCACTCCAATACCAGCTGAGGTCTCACTCATTCACATCTTTTCAGAGACTTGTGGACAAGGTCATAGCTCTTGAACACAAGCATGTTCAGATAGGCGAGGTGAAGGGGAAGGTTATCGCTCAGGGACAGCCACAGGGAAGCAGCAGCAGTCGTCCTTGTTACACTCAGCCTCAGGTTACCCCAGCTCGTTCAGGAGGAGGGCAACAGTCATACCAGTGCCCTGCTCAGCAGTCCTATTGAGCTCAAAATTTGTGGAGACCTTGGAAACATATTTGTCCAGGTGTGTGTATAATTTCATCTCAATCGGAGTTCGTTTGCTTTAGTTTTGCATCCGAGAATAGAATTTCGTGCTACTGAGCGACACCATTTTGGATCGATTCGGACTTTTCGGTGTCCGATTTGCGATCTGTTTGTTTTGTTGGTCACGTGTGGGTATTAGGAACATTTTTGAAAACATAAGATCACTAGTTTGCTGATGTGATTTTGGGTTGAGTGGATACTTCGTACGGATCAAGAGTAGAAAGTGAAAGCATTTGCAATATGGGATCATATAGAAGTCACAGTGCAAGTAGGTTGCACAAGTAGAAGGCCTCCTGGCTTAGAATAAAAAATAAAGATATTCTTAATGCGTATTTATAGTGTATTCACTTTATTGTCTAAATAGATTTGTGGTATCGTGGTAACGTGCACCTTACTAGTTTTTTTTAAAGAAATACTCTCCGCTGCAGAAGCTCTCACGGGCCGTGCGTGCGTGTAAGTGGACAAAATCAACTTTTGGGCGTGCAACAAGAAACAGTCAGAGTGTCAGACGTATGGAAAGACCCCACATGAATATGTGGTGGAGGAGGCGCCGGCGGTAAAGCAACAATCGTCACGTGGTGGCCCGCATCATTGGAAGCCGAAGCTCCTCAGCCTCTCACCGTCTCACGCACAAGCACAAAAGGCCCTCAAGTACCGGAGAGGGAGCGTCTGGTTCGTCGCAGCCCTCAGCCACGGTCACGGGCCGTCTGTGCGTACTGCCAACCTAGCGCAACACGTCGCTCCCTATGTCCCAACCCGTGACCCCCCCGGCCCCCGTAGTCTGTCCCACTCTGCTGCTGCTTCCCGTGATCACGTCCACGTGTCGCTGCGACGACCGATCACTGACCACCGGCCGCCGCAACCTAGTACTACTGGGATGAGAGTGATCGGGGCATCGGGCCGTCGGGGCACGAACAAAAGCAGCGGGAAAGTGACGACGGGCAGGGCGGGAGGAGAAGCTGTGGGTCGATCACTTGGGTCTTGGGTGGCACGCGCTACAAGCTAGGGCTTCTGCTCCGTCCTCCGCGAATCCGCGGCGAGCCTGCTAGCTGCGTGGCTTCCCTCTTCCCGGGAGCGGCGCGGCGGTAGTGCTGGTGCTGCCCGGACCAGACCAGACCCGAAAGCGGAGAGGCCCCCGTGCAACCGGAGCCGTGCGTTGGAGGTGGACAGGTGGTGGCACCTGTGGGCAACGGCCAACGGCACGGCAGGTACACCGTACAGCTCTTGTGTCTTGTTCACTTGGTCCCTAGTCGTTCGTGGTGTAGGATGCCGTCGTCGGCGTGTCGCTGACAATTTAGCGATCAAGATCGATTCGGTATTTGCGTATCTGACGGTTAAAAGGCTAGGCTGGAGCAATGCACGTACGTACGTACTTAGCCTTTGGTTGTTCCATTGCAGTACCATCACTTTGGCTCGTTGTCGTATTCAAAACCAGACTTGAGCTACTTAGCCCCCCAGCGATTCATGTAGAGGCCGGGGGCGAATCCACACTAACAACATACTTCTAGATTCTGGTCGATCGTCGATGAGGCCGGCGCCGGAGACAAGCACGCGGCGGCCGCAGCTGCGTCGCCGTCGTCCAGTGCCATTGGTGACGGTGGCCGTGTCTTTGGCGCTCATCTCGCTGGCGTGCCTTCCTGTCTTCGCGGATGCAAGCAGAGCGCTGCACCGCGACCGGGAGGAGCACCGGAGGCAGCACCACCGCACGGAGGACAAGAAGAGCCGCGTCTCGCTCCCTCCCGACGCTGACGGCGACTCTCCGCCCGAGCCTCCGGACTCCGGCGGCGCGCCGCCGCCTGCCGACGACAGCGACTGCGGCAACGTGTTCGACGTGAGGGCGTTCGGCGCGTCGGGCGACGGCTCGTGCGTCGACGACGACACGGCCGCGTTCCGCGCGGCGTGGAAGGCGGCGTGCTCCTCCGACTCCGCCGCGGCCACGCTGCTGGTGCCGTCGGACGGCGTGTTCACCATCGCATCCACCATCTTCTCCGGGCCGTGCAAGCCCGACCTCACCTTCCAAGTAAGCTAAGCTCGAGCTGTGCGTTTGCATTGCATTGCATTGCATCCTCAAAATCATCGAACCAAGCCAGCAATGCCCCCGGCCAATTTTCACACTGCTGCAGATCGATGGCGTCCTCATGCCGCCGGACGGCCCGGCGAGCTGGCCGGCGACGGACAGCCGGAAACAGTGGATAGTCTTCTACAAGGCCGATCGCTTGACGCTGGCGGGGGAAGGCACCATCGAAGGCAACGGTGAGGAGTGGTGGGATCTGCCGTGCAAGCCTCACAGGGTACTCTTCTCTTCCGCGGTGCATTAGTCACGGAGTTTACCCCGAAGAAACATGCGTGACGTTTGGGTCTGTGTCCGTGCATGTCTAGGGTCCAAACGGATCGACGCTGCGCGGACCATGTGACAGCCCCGCGGTAAAGCTCGCCGGCAAACTTGGATTTCTTTTCTCCCCATCATCATGTTGTGTGTGTTTCTTTTGTCGAAATCCTTGACGGTCTCACTCTGCTCGTGGAATCTGTGTGCTGTCTGCAGCTCATACGATTCTTCTCGAGCAATGACGTGACGGTATGCGGCCTGCGGATCGAGAACAGCCCGCAGTTCCACCTCAGGTTCGACGACTGCGAGCGCGTGCGCGTCGACGGCCTCTTCGTCAGCTCGCCGGCGTCCAGCCCCAACACGGACGGCGTCCACGTCGAGAACACCAAGTCCGTCCAGATCCTCAACTCTAGGATCTACAACGGTGCGCTAAAACATAAAGAATGTATCAGCTCTGTATCAACTTCCCATCAAACTCTGAGCTCTATCTGTCACGCTGCAGGCGACGACTGCGTCTCCATCGGCGCCGGATGCTCCGATGTCCACGTCGAGAACATAACATGCGGCCACGGCCATGGAATTAGGTACCTGTCAGTCTGTCACTCACTCACTCACCAACGTGCTTCCATGGCGCGCGGTACCGTTTGTAGTGAACCTGACGCGGCGAGCTGCTGCTGTCACCCTCGCAGCATCGGCAGCCTGGGTGTCCACAACACCCACGCCTGCGTGTCCAACGTCACGGTCCGGAACGTGCGGATACTCGACTCCGACAACGGCGTCCGGATCAAGACGTGGCAGGGCGGCGCCGGCGCGGTGTCGGCGGTCGAGTTCACCGGCGTGCAGATGCAGAACGTGAAGAACTGCATCGTCATCGACCAGTACTACTGCCTCGGCCACGGGTGCGCCAACCAGACCTCCGCGGTGCGCGTGGCCGGCGTCGCGTACAGGGACATCCACGGCACGTACAACCCGCAGGCCGGCGCGCCCATCCGCCTCGCGTGCAGCGACGCCGTCGCCTGCACGGACATCACCATGTCTGGCGTCGAGCTGCTGCCGGCCGGCGGGGACGACGGAGCACTGCTCGCCGACCCCTACTGCTGGAACGCGTACGGGGTCATGGAGACGCTCACGCTGCCACCGGTGTACTGCTTGCTGGAGGGCAGCCCGGAGTCTCTCCAGGATCCGCTCACCAGTTGCTGAGATGAGATCGTTTTCTTTACTAACAAAGATTTCTCTCCTGAGACAGTCAACGCTAATACACTGGACATTCTACATGTGACAAATTACAAATTACGCAGACAATGTGAATTTCTGAAATGGCATGCTCCCAGCAACTGAAAGTTGAGCCGCAATGTATTCAAGAGAGTGAAATACGCACTCGAGTCCTCAAAAACTGAGGATGGATAGATACTCTTCCTCATCCAAATAAAAATACGCCGGCATAAGGTGTGCACAGTGACGAACAATCTCGGTAGATCCTAAGAAAAATGTAAGCAGGACGGCGACGACGACCGGAGAGCCCTTTAGCACAACAACAAACGAAAAGGATGCAGAGTTCTTTGCCAAAATTTTGTTGGACCACGAATAGTACAGCTACATATAATGTGCCTCATTAGACAGAACAGGCGTCTTGGCCTCCATCTGTTACATCCAAAAGAAGCTGGCTACAAACATCCTGAAAGGAGGGCTCTTTAGCAAAAATATATACATCGCAAGTGTCATACAGAAGCATGTTATCCTATGCAACTAAACCATAATTCTGCATCCCACCCGATCATAATACTCGCCTATACTCTTCGCGAGGCAAACTGACTTGATTGCCTATATCTGTATAGATGATTTTGAACAGTAAATCACCTTAGTTGAGAATCCACCAAAATGTGTCATTCAGACTTCACGGATAGCCTTTCTGCAGGTTCGGAATATGAAAGAAAAAAGTTAGTAGACCTTCCAGACTGAAATATATAGATAATAGATTTACTGAAAAATGACCTACTTATGAGCTCATATGTCACGATCATTGATGTGCCCCAGACAGACATGTTAAGAAACCTCGGTCCAAAACCTCTATAGAATCCCCTCCAGCCATCTTCATCAAGCAGCAGCCTGGTAGTTTTCATGACTGAAGGCCTGCCTTTACCATAGTTGTCCATAACCTGAAATCACATGAAAATAATGAACACCTGATGATGGAATTCTCACAATTACCATGCATGATAATAGTTCCTTCTATGAAGGTAGTTAGCTACTTAGCTGTGCTAACTTTATGTTCGGGTACATATCCTATGTAAGTTGTAACAAAGGTGGTATGTTAAACAGCCAACTCAAAGATAATCTGCATACGTAAGGTATAAGACTGTCTCCAGTAGAGTGTGTAAAATAGGGGACTCGAAACTGTAGATGACACTGTTTACAGAGAGAAGTTTGAAATAAGAGATGAGATAGGGGATTTGCTGGAGATAGCCTAACATGATCATCACATTATTGATCGCCATATTATTGTAGACATCATTCGCAAGCACAGACAATAACTAAAATGTTGCAGTGCCATCCTTGAAATGTCATATTGAAATTGAATAATAGGTGTGGTTGCGAAACTGAGGCACCTGAGACAGAGGAACAATAAGCTTGAGACTAGACCTGTGTCACCCAGGTTAAGTGCTAAAACATGATCTCACAAGCTACCTAGAATAATGGACATATTGTCCTCTCCATCGTATATTGAGGAGCTTCGGGCCCAGTTGAAATCATGTACATATTAAAGCTTCCCATATTTCACAAGGCAGAAAGTATAGCTTAGGCATGTCAACTTCCAAGATTGTCTCCAATAGTGTCCTCTAAAAAGCCAAGAACGTGGAACCATACGGGGTTCCACATTCCGTTGAACATCGTCCCGATCGAAGAACGGGAACCATATGGAACATCGTATGGAACCATGGATGGGACACGATCTTCACTCGAGTAGGATGTCAGATAGATCATCGTCCCACACAGGCAAGGGGTGCATACCTTCGTATACTGGGTTATCGTGGAAGTGGAGCACCGCGAGGATGTCGGAGGACTGGCGGAGCACTGAGACGAAGGGGTCGCTAATCATGTGCTCATATTACATGAAGGACAAATCATTAATTGTGTGCTCACGTTGCTTCCAACCATTTTTTCTATGTAGGAATATCTACTAGTTGGTTGTTTTGGGGACCTCATTCCACATTATCGTTCCAAAATTTTATGGTTCACGTTTCAGTTATCGAATAAACCATACAAGGAGGTATACCCCCTTCGTTCCATGCCTCCAAAAATTAGTGATCCTCGACCCGTGTTCCCGTTCCTCGATCCCTTCGTCCTAGAAACTTGGCTTCTTTACTTTACAATCTCCTCTAAAAGATTTTCTCTTCTATATCTCATTCCTCTCTAGCAGTATCATCTAGATCTCGTCCTCTATACATAAAGACCTATATTAAAGATATATTTTGCTCTAAACTCAAATGTTTTATATGTATCTTAGTTTTGTTTAATCCATTATTTAAAGTATTAAAATGGATAAGGGAGATGAGAGAATATGTATATAGAGGACGGAGGCACGTCCTCTATATTTAGAGAACGCTGCTGGAGGGTATAGGAGAGGAAATTTCACCTATGCATAGGCCTATGATGTCATTGTGTATGGGTGGTGCAAAGGTTTAGGAGTTCTCTCGTCCTGTATGAGGTCTTCTTGTTAATACAATGCCCAGGGCTGTCTTACCTCGCAGGTCGAGTTTTTTTTATAAATAAGATGACAAATGCCACAGAAAACTATGGGTCTGCAAAGATACATAACCACACCAGAAGAACAACTAAACTTACCTGAAGCCGAGTCTTGATGGTATCTACTGGAGTGGTGATAATCGACGAGCAAGCACCAGCAATTGTTCCTGCTGTTGCTTGGACAACAACAAGTTCTGATTGAGATGGTTTTGTTTGTGAGTCATTTCCATAACCCAAACTCCTATTTGAGGAGTGCAAGAATATTAATCAAGCATGGCACTAATATCTTTGTAGACACAATGAACAATAAATGTCAAATAAAAAATACACACACCTCCAAATAGCATGTTGAGCACCACCATATGCACTCCACCAAAGGGCTGAAGCTGGCGACTGAGTCAACATAGTGATACCAAAACCTCGATAAAGCCCCCGGATCCCTTCTGTTCTGACAACCTTATTTATCACATCGAATGGGCCCCTGTATGTTGCCATCCCTGGCAATCCTTGAACCATGAGCCTTTGGCAAATCTGTGAGTTCAGAAATATAGAAGAGCATGTAAATTAGATAACAAAATAAGGATGTCATACAGAAAATGGTTTTAAGCACATTTGTGAAGAACTATAATATTGTGAAATGTAATATAATGGATTTATATGAATAAATTATTCCTTAAATGGTCAGCCCTTGCTCTGTACAGAAAGATAGTCATCTAGGAACTTCATGAAACAGTACAATGATCATGATTTGACAATGTACATAGCTATGCATCATAAAGCGAACATAATGATTAAAATGAACAGTATAATGACTGAGGTTTAGAAATCTAAAGAACCACAAGCAATTGCAACATGATAGCTTCACTATAGGAGTATCACCCAAAAATGAAAATATGTCAAATGATCGTTTCTGTGTTCATTGCTTCATACGTCACATGCATCATATATTCAGATTTATAGCGTCCTCCGTTGGAAACAAATATATTCAACAAACTTGTTCACATGCTGTTGGTGAATTGGCTAATAGTTGCTAAGCACAAAAGTTGGACTTAAGACAATATGGAGCTAGTGTGAAAGAATGCTCACCACATCTAGAGGCACAAAGTATGAGCATGAACAGATACTCGACATTAGACCTGCAATGCCATTTGCTATAGCAATTTGTGACGCCTCTGACAGATCAAAATGTTCACAATACTTAAATGTCATTTCTTTAGAGATCTCCAGTGATGTTAGAGCTAGCACTCGCCCAGGCAGAGCTCCAACAGCAGCGGTGCCAAATCCTCTGAAAATGCCAGGGATGCCATCGCTTCTCAATATCCTCCTAAAAACAGCAAACCCAGACATATGTGCAAGCCCACCTTCAGCAACCTGCATCCTAGTCTTCACAACAGCTGTTGGGTGCAGAGCACCTTGCTGGGCCGTGAACAGGATAGCTCCAATCACATGAAACCTCGTCTTGTCCAACCTTAAGCGTGATACAAAAAGATAGCTACATCAGTTATAGGAACATGAAAAATTGACATTTTCTTTATATATTCGAAGTCCATAATTTATGCAAATTGCCATGTTGCCAGCATGACATTTCCAAAATAGCATGCAACTCTACAGGCCTTTGAGTACAGGTGACATGAAAACCAAAATTACTGTCCACATCATGGATGAAAAAGATGCAGGTAACAGTAACAGTTCGAACATGTGATTTTAAAGGAATTTTATGAACCCTAGAGTGATCTACAACAATCAGGAGTACCTGAACTACTTTCTTCACTTAACATAATTCTCCAAATATTTCTACATGTACAAACGTTGAAGAACTTTTGGCACAAAGAAAGCTCATGAAATCTTGATGGGTGTAGACGTTAGTTCACAAATGAATCTCCCATTCTTTAAAGGCAAAAGTCAGTTCTGTGCATAGCTATTGCCTGTCTAATGGAAATTGCCTTGAGAAATTGAGAACTCATATGCCACAAAGGAGAATATTTACAACATAAGGTCTCAGTACAAATCCCTATAAGCTATGGCTTGAATCAAGGACCCCAGAAGCACAATTAGAATCAGAAACTGCTGGGACGTGTTACATGTGTACTAAAACAATACGTCATATGTAAAAGCTAAGCATTTGGATTTCCTTATTCTTTAAGGACATGCTCATCTCTGTGTCAAATTTCCATACAAAGATGAACAATGGGAAAAAAACATGTCTACTTGTTAACCGCACCAGTTTGAAGCAGATTGAAGTATAGTAACTACCAGCTTGAACATAGCAGCGGCTGCTGGAATTGGGGAATACAATCGATTCCTCTCTAAACACGTCAAGTTTTGCCAATTAAATTTACAGGTTTCCCAGAATACCAAGTTCCGTTCCCCGTCCACATCTGCGGCACTGATCTCGTGGACCTCTGCCGCGGCCCCCGCCCACCAAAAGGTTGGGAAAAGACGCAATGCGCCCGTGAATCACCTTCATGTAACCCACTCTTCCCTGGCTGCCCATTCCTCATCCTCGGCCCGTGCCAAGCACGGGAGCAAGCGGCGGGCTGAGAGTCCAACCAAACTAAAAGCACGCTGGCGATCTGGAGAAGGACCAAAAGATGCCAGGCCGCAAACGTAACCTGACTTCCAGGATGAAAAGGTTCCTCTTTTGGATTCTTATTAACTCTCTATCTATGAAGGGGAACGTGGCGCGTACCTCTCCCAGTTGATATTGGCCTCTGCGAGCGCGATTCCTGCCGCGGACGCCTCCGAGGTATCCGCCGCCGCTGCCATGGATCCGCCACACGCTTACACACGATGCGGCTCCGGGAGAGGAACAAATATAGGAGAAGCGGCGCGGTGTTTGGTGCTGGTCCTCACTTCGTGCGTGTTTCCGGTCCGGACGAAGTGATGTCGGCGCCTCTGCGAGCGACTATGCGCACGGGGAAAAGAAGGCAGCGGCGGAGGCCGGAGGGGAGGAGGAAGGAGGCGGAGCCAGTTTGTTGGGGTGCGCCACCTCGAGACATTAGGGGTTTTGGTTAGAAGTTTCCAGCACGGTCGGGTCGGCGGCGCCCCTCGGACCGCGCTGCCCAACTTGCCATTCGTCCGGCCTCGCCTCACTGACTTGCGGGGCCTGGATTGGGCGAGGGTCGTAGTGAAACCGAGGAGTGGGTCCCGTCAGTGGGGCCGGGTCGGAGATTTTGTGGTGGCTGTTTCTCGCTTTCCTGCTATCGGGGAACGGGGAGTGGAGTCGTGGCGACGGGGGCTAGGAACCGAGGAAAGCTGCACCAGCGAGGCGGAAGGGGGGCACGTGTAATGCGCCTATTGAGCCTTGCTGTCAACCCTGCCACGTGCTCAAAAATGGCAGGTAGGCGGCCTTCTTTTCGTTTCTGTTATTTCCACATCCCCGCATCGCGTGGCGTGCTGAATGAATCGCGCGTGCCTCCGCATGAATGACACCAAATCGCCTGTTCATTTTTTATTTTTTACAGTACATGATAAAATTAAACTGATTGCTATAAAATTTTTGCTTTATTTCTATAAAATATTTGCATTCTGAAAAGATCTTAAGCCCTAGGTGCCCGTGCAATACTACAGAACACAAATTGCGAGCCTCCAATACACTTAGAGCCCTAGCGATGGGCGGCGTGAATATAATGGTGAGTGCCCGTGCGCTGCGACGGGAGTAAAAAAATTTGTATGAAATATATAAACGGAACGAAAAATATCACTATGATATGTAAGTTTTGTGTGGTAAACATTATCTATATCATACAAATTATTTCTAAAGAGTTAATTTAGAACTTTGTAATGACAAACAAATATGTCGACAACCATACACTAATCTAGTCTTTTTCAGCGATATCAATAAGTCGTTGTTGTATATTTACAGGGATGACATATCGACACGAATTGTCCTCATAACTTAACAGATCAATCACAAAGTTCCTTTGAAAAATCTTTGCATCCTACACACAAAGACAACAGAGAACAAAACGTCAAATTTGTATTATGTAACCAGAATGTATGTTTGAACATTAAACGAACGTATTACACTCACCCTAATAAATTTCATTCGTCTGTCATTTCCCCACATGGTCATAACTTGTAGAACGAGGTAGCTGGTATTAAGCCTATAGAACAATCTTTGGCCAACTATGTTATATACAATGATTATCATAGAAAAAAATTAAACTGTTGAGAAGGTGGTACGAAGAAAATACCCTCTTAGGTCAATTGGAACATCAGGCCTAATTGTATGTTCCCACTGTGGGGGACAGATATCCCCCGGGTCCACTAGAAGAGTAAAAGACCTCACGAAAGGCCCAAGGGCCCAATAAATCGTAAGGTCATTCTTTCGTGGCCCTGGGGAGGGACAATCAGCAAAGCAGATCGACATGAGGCCGGATTGGTGCAAGCCCGGACGGCCCACAACGTCGAGCGAGCGACCACAACAGAGATCCGACTTTCCCGCGCTGGAACCCCCATGCAACGGGGCCATGCCAGGATAGGTCGACGGAACTATAGAGAGATAAACTCAAACAGTTCACTATCTTTTAGTTACACATTGTTATCATATCCACGTGTATTGCCCCACGGTCGAGTATATAAGGCCTAGGGGGCACCCCTTCAGAACGATCGACCCTATCACTCAGCCATCCACCTCAACTCTCTGCATTCTCAATTCGGAGAGCTCCCTTGTAATCTCATTCACCAAGCATACTCACCAGGACGTAGGGTGTTACACATCTCTAAGCGGCCTGAACCTGTAAACATTGTCCACTGTCCCTCGTGCATCTGGCACAAACCATTTTGCTACAGTCGGCGACACCGTCCTACTCCTAAAAACACCTTGAGGGGCAACCCCAGGTGTGCGGTTGGACCCAAAACACCGACAGCTGGCGCGCCAGGTAGGGGGTGTGTCGATGATCCAAGCTAGCTCAATGGCCGTCACCTTCCACAGCAAGATCACCCTCCGCCCCGGATCCGTATTCTTCTTCGGAACAATCTCATCCGTAGCAGATGAAGAGGGAACTCTACACCGCATTGCGGATCCGCCGAAAAAGAAGTCTCCTCCAACAAACTCCGAAAATGTCGGAGAAGCGCAACCTCCAGCTCTCCGGAAAAAGATCGTCTCCGGAAAGTCGGGGGCCGAGAGCCCGCTGACCCGGAGAACTCCACTGTCTACTTCCCCGACAAAAGAATGGACACAGATCGCGAGGAAGAAGGAGACCAAGGGGAAGCAAGTTGTTTTTTCCGTTCCTCCGCCCTCAAAGGAGAACGGAAAGAAGGTCGCCACGACAGCAGCACCATTCTATCCCGACGTCCTCTTCATCGGGAGAGCGGAGTCGCCTCCCGTCTCCGACGATGAGCCAACCGCACCCGGAGAAGAACCACCTCAACGAGAATCCCGCGGACGGAGAAACCGGCGCAGGAACGTTCGACGACATCACGCGGCTGGAGAACGAGATCCGGAGCAACCTGTCTCGCGAGACGAGGTCTCGGAGATAGGAGAAACTCCGGAGGAACGCGTCTTCAGAGAACGAAGGAACTCCCGACGACGTGATCGCCGCCGGGTTCAGGAACAAGCCGAGCAAGATGCAAGGCAACGCCGGGAGAATCCATTCTTCGGGCGCAACCTGAATCCCGACTTCGCCCGAGCCATGAACACGCTGAGCGAAGTTGGAGGAGTACTAGCTCGGATAGCTGATGGACTCCCTCGGACTCCCGACGCCGAAGGCTACCGATGACTGTTCACCCAGGCAGCCAACCATCTTCTACCGCTTGCTCACCCGCCAAACGATCTACGACACGCCATCAACAGTCGCCGAGACGCGCGAAGCTCCATCAACGCTTCGCATGAACGACGGCACGAGAACGAGATCCGCCGCCGGGAGGAGTACGACAGGGATCATGGCATCCCAGCTCGGAGCCAGGCCACCAGAACTGAGTCGGCAACGGCCTCAACTGGCGGTACTACCCGGGGACGGTCGAGGAACCACAACAACTACTCCCCTCCCCGGGACAGACATCATCCCCGACAACAGGAGGACACGTGTGGAGTGTCTGCTCTTACTCCACGCCTTAGGGCCATCCAATGGCCTCCTAACTTCAAGGTATCCAATGTCGACAAATATGAACCTAAGCAGGATCCAGGGGGCTGGCTGGCCGTCTACACCACCGCTGCTCGAGCTGCCGGGGCGTCCGAAGACGTGATGACCGCGTACTTACCCATTGTCCTCGGGCAAGATGCGCTGCAATGGCTGCGACATCTACCCCGACACTGCATCGACGACTGGGGCAACTTCAGTCGACGCTTCACCGCCAATTTCCAGTCCATCTCCGACAAACCGGCGCAACAGTGGGACCTCAAATCCATTAAGCGCCGGGGGGATGAAACTCTCCGGTCGTACCTCAAAAGGTTCCAAACCATGAGAAATCGTATCCCCGAGGTCACGGAGGCAGCCGTGATCGAGGACTTCTACAGAGGATCCAATGACTCGACTTTCTTCCGAGCCATATTACAGAAGGCGTCGACTACCTCCGAGGAGCTGTTCCGGGAAGCCGACCTCTACATCACCGCCGACGAGTGGGCCCAGGACCTCATCGGAGGAGCAAAGCCCGCACCGGCGGCACCACGACGCGACGCGAACCAGCAACCCGACAAACGCTGGGAGAAGAGGCCCCGCGAAGAAGTACACGCCGCCGGGCCACCAGCTTCTTGCGCCCGAGGAGGACCTCGCGGAGGTGAGCGCACGCTGGACGACATCCTCGACGCCCAGTGCCCGTACCACAAAGACATGCGCCACACTCTTCGGAACTGTCGGGACTTCAAGCACTCCGTCGGGCACGGCCGACCCTTCCAACCTCTACCTCCTCCTCCGCCGAGGGGAGGACCAGATGAACCACAACAACCCCATTAGCAGGAGGAGGGAGGAGGAGGAGCTTTCCCGCGCGTTGACAGGGAGGTCAACGTCATCTTCGGTGGACACGGGTCGCAGGAGAACAAAAGACAACAAAAGCTCAACGATCGCCAGATACTGGTGGCAACCACCGGCCCTCCCGCTCCGTACCGGTGGTCGGAGCACCCGATCACCTTCACTCGGGAGGATCAATGGCTCAACTTCGACCATCCAGGCAAATACCCGCTCCTCGTCGATCCGGTGATTCGAGAGAGCCGGGTGAAGAAGGTGTTAGTGGACGGGGGGAGCAGCATCAACGTCACCTTCCCCTGGACACTCCAAGGCTTGGGAGTTCACCTCAAAGAGCTCCACGAGTCGGACACTCCCTTCTTCGGCATCGTGCCGACTGAAGGGGAATACCCGCTGGGCCACATCTACATGCCTGTCACCTTCGGAACTCCGGAGAACTACAGAACCGAGTTCCTGAGGTTCGAAGTGGCGAACTTCGACTGCGGGTACAACGCCATCATTGGGAGGCCGGGATTGGCCAAATTCATGGCCATTCCGCATTACACGTACATGATACTGAAGATGCCAGGACCGCAAGGAATCATAACTGTGCGCGCCGACTTACAAGGCGCCGCAGAGTGTTTCCGAGTGGCCATCCAAGCAGCCCTCACCACCAAGCCGTCGACGATTTCTTCAACATAGGCGAACTCTAAGCCTGAGGAGGACCTTGCAGTACCGGCGAACGAAGCTCAGGCCGCGACCTCTATGCGGCTGATCGAAGAAACTAAAAGGATCAACCTGGGGTTCGCTGATGAACGCAAGACTGCCATCATCAGCTCCAGCCTGGACGACAAATAGGAAAGCGCGCTCGTCCAGTTTCTGCAAGATAACCGAGATGTATTCGCATGGCAACCTGCGGATATGCCGGGAGTCCCAAGAGAACTGGCCGAGCACAAACTAAAGGTCTATCCCCAGGCAAGGCCGATTCGGCAAAAACTACGACGTTTCACGCCCGACAAGAGAGAGGCCATTCGCGCCGAGTTAGCTCGTTTGGTCGCGGCTGGATTTATTAGAGAGGTGTTACACCCTGAGTGGTTAGCCAACCCTGTTCTTGTACTCAAAAAGAATAAAGTGGATTGGCGCATGTGCGTCGACTATACTGATCTCAACAAACACTGTCCGAAGGATCCCTTCGGGCTCCCGAGGATAGATCAGGTGGTGGACTCTACCGCTGGATGTTCTGTGTTGTCTTTCCTGGATTGCTATTCCGGATACCATCAGATTAGTTTGACAAAGGAGGACGAGGAAAAAATAGCGTTCATCACTCCGTTTGGTGCTTTCTGTTATACCTCCATGTCGTTCGGCCTCAAAAACGCTGGAGCGACTTATCAGAGAGCCATTCAAACATGCTTAGCCGATCACTGGGGCAAGCGTGTGGTGGCCTACGTAGATGATGTGGTAATCAAAACAGAGAACTCGGAAAACTTCATCGAAGACTTACAGCTGGTTTTCAACAGTCTGAGGCAGTATAGATGGAAGCTTAATCCCGAAAAATGTGTTTTCGGGGTACCAGCAGGAAAGTTACTCGGGTTTATTGTCAGCCACCGGGGAATTGAGGCTAATCCAGATAAGATTGAAGCTATCATGAAGATGGAAGCACCTCGATCACAAAAGAAGGTTCAGCGACTTACTGGATGTATGGCAGCTCTGAGCAGATTTATATCCAGGCTGGGAGAAAGAGGTTTGCCATTTTACAAGCTGCTCAAGAAAGTGGATAAGTTTCAGTGGACTTCAGAGGCACAGGAAGCTCTAGACGCACTGAAGAAGTTCTTGACAACACCACCAGTACTGAAGCCGCCACGACGAGCCACGTCAACTCAACCAGCTGAAGATCTGCTACTGTATA
Organism: Zea mays; assembly: GCF_902167145.1. Classification (NCBI taxonomy): domain Eukaryota; kingdom Viridiplantae; phylum Streptophyta; class Magnoliopsida; order Poales; family Poaceae; genus Zea; species Zea mays. Next base: position 60,823,788 of record NC_050098.1, read on the forward strand.
TCTCTTGCACGACTCACGTGGTAAGCACCGCGTTGGTAGTCGAGCGAGCAGAAGAAGGACATGCCTACCCAGTGCAACATCCTGTTTACTTCATCAGTGAAGTTCTGGGTCCCTCAAAGAAAAAGTATCCTCAAGTTCAGAAGCTATTGTATGCAGTACTTCTAACTGCCCGCAAGCTACGTCACTACTTTGATGACCACAAAGTCATAGTAGTCACTGGCTTTCCGATAGGGGATATTCTTCACAACAAGGAAGCCATCGGCCAAATAGCTAAGTGGGCTTGCGAGCTGGGATCTCATGACATCGAATTTCGACCTCGCACTGCCATCAAAACTCAAGCATTGGTTGATTTCGTATCAGAGTGGACTGAACATCAAGTACCAGATAACCCAGAGACTGCAGAAGTATGGCGAATGTATTTTGATGGCTCGCTGAAGCTGCAGGGAGCAGGAGCAGGAATTCTCTTCACCGCACCTAGAGGCGAGCACCTCAAATATGCCCTCCAGTTGCTGTTTCCGGCCTCCAACAATGCAGCCGAGTATGAAGCTCTGATCCATGGATTGAACATCGCCATATCATTGGGCATCAAGAGATTGATGGTGTACGGAGACTCTCTGGTAGTCATTAGCCAGATAAAAAAAGAGTGGGATTGTTCAAGCGATTCAATGGGAAAGTACTGCACTGCCATCCGAAAGCTGGAAGATAAATTCGAGGGTCTGGAATTTCATCATGTAGAAAGAGATCGGAACACGACAGCCGATGTGTTGTCCAAGCTAGGATCCAGTCGAACTTAGGTCCCACCTGGAGTCTTTGTGCAAGAAATACTACATCCGAGCATCTCAATGGATCAAGCAGAAGAGTGTAATATTATAGATCAACCCGAGTCAGACTCTGATGACTGGAGAAGGCCAATCATCAGGTATATAAAGAATGAAGAGGAACCAGATGACAAAAATGCAGCCGAGCGCATTGCCAGACAGTCGGCTCACTACACACTCATTGGGGAGACATTATATAGAAGGGGTGCATCAGGCGTCCTCATGAAGTGCATTCTCTCATCTATTGGGAAGCGACTTCTGGAGGAGGTCCATGCTGGGCAATGTGGAATACATGCAGCGTCCAGGACCCTAGTCGGGAAGGTCTTTAGGTCAGGATTCTATTGGCCAACAGCAAAGAGTGATGCAGCCGAGTTAGTTCAGAGGTGCGAAGCTTGCCAATACTTGTCAAAACAACAACATCTACCAGCACAGCAACTGCAGACCATACTAGTGACTTGGCCCTTCGCATGCTGGGGACTGGATATGATTGGACCTTTCAAGAAGGCTTAAGGAGGATACACTCATGTACTAGTAGCAATCGACAAATTCACTAAATGGATAGAGTTCAAACCCATTGCTTCTTTAACCTCAGCTAAGGCCGTGGAATTCATACAAGACATAATATTCAGATTCGGGATACCAAACAGCATCATAACTGACCTAGGATCCAACTTCACAAGTTCAGAGTTCTTCGACTTCTGCGAGCAAAAAAGCATTCAGATCAAGTATGCTTCTGTAGCACATCCAAGAGCCAACGGGCAGGTTGAGCGAGCCAACGGGATGATACTGGAGGCACTCAAGAAAAAGGTCTTCGATAAGAATGAAAAATTCGCAAGAAAGTGGATAAGGGAATTGTCCTATGTCGTTTGGAGCCTAAGAACCCAACCTAGCCGAGATCTGCATGGAAACACTCCTTTCTTCATGGTCTATGGGTCGGAGGCAGTGTTACCCGCCGATCTCAAGTTCGGGGCGCCAAGGTTGATCTTCGAAAGCATAGCAGAAGCCGAAGCTACTAGGATGGAGGACATCGATATACTCGAGGAAGAACGGCTAAATGCAGTAATCCGATCAGCACGATACCAGCAGACTCTAAGGCGCTATCACGACAAGGCCGTGCGACAGCGTTCCTTCTCAGTAGGAGACCTCGTCCTCCGCCGAATTCTAACGGGGGAGGGACGGCACAAGTTATCACCCTTATGGGAAGGACCCTTCGTAGTAGCAGAAGTCACTCGGCCAGGATCATATCATCTCACTCAGATGGACGGCACAGAAGTCGGGAACTCCTGGAATATAGAACACCTGAGGAAATTTTATCCCTAGCTGTATTTCAAAAGCTATCGGGACGACGATGTACTCTGTAATGGAAATATGTCATCAATAAAAAAGGGCTTCAAAGATACTTAGTTTGTTCATGATTGACTTGCATTCTTACTTAACTCGGGGTGACCACTATGCCATGCTAACGGAGCAATCGGCTTAAGTCGGCAACGACTTAAGGCGGTGCAACATGCTCGCGCTTACTTAACTTGGGGTGACCACTATGCCCTGCTAACGGAGCAATCGGCTTAAGTCGGCAACGACTTAAGGCGGTGCAACATGCTCGCGCTTACTTAACTCGGGGTGACCACTATGCCCTGCTAACGGAGCAATCGGCTTAAGTCGGCAACGACTTAAGGCGGTGCAACATGCTCGCGCTTACTTAACTTGGGGTGACCACTATGCCCTGCTAACGGAGCAATCGGCTTAAGTCGACAACGACTTAAGGGGTGCAACATGCTCGCGCTTACTTAACTCAGGGTGACCACTATGCCCTGCTAACGGAGCAATCGACTTAAGTCGGCAACGACTTAAGGCGGTGCAACATGCTCGCGCTTACTTAACTCGGGGTGACCACTATGCCCTGCTAACGGAGCAATCGACTTAAGTCGGAAACGACTTAAGGCGGTGCAACATGCTCGCGCTTACTTAACTCGGGGTGACCACTATACCCCGCTAACAGGGCAATCGGCTAAAGTCAGCAGCGACTTAAGCCGGTGCAACATGCTCGCGCCTACGCAATTCAGGGTGACCACTGCGCCCTATTAACAGAAGCAATCGACTTAAGTCAGCAGCGACTTAAGGCGATCTGACGTGCTTACAATTACTCATATAAGGATGACTTTTATATCCCGCAAACAAATTTCAAAACCATCGCACATCATTTTACTACTGCAAATTTACGAACTGATGAATTCTGAAACAATATGAGAATGACAATGTCGTTCAAGTACTGAAATGATGTCCTCTAACAAATGTCTGACCATGCTAACCGCACGCTCAAAGCACGCAAAATGTTTCTCTATTTTGTGATATTTTTCTCAGGAGCAATCGATGTGGAAGGGCGATTCGAGGAATCAGGGGCAGCATTCACGTCAGCCCTTATATCTTCGGGGACAACCATGCCGGGCCTCCTCATCAAGATTTGCCCCGCCCGAATGGCCTTATCCATGGCTCTGTCGCGCTGGGCTCTGAGAGTAACGGAAGTTTCTTCAGCAACCTTGGCAGCCAGCCGAGCAGTTTCTAACTCCTGGGCGATGGATTTCTTGGAAGCTCGGAGTTCTTTAATAGTAGCGTCCTTCGCTGATATCAACTACTTGAGCCTGGTCACCTCATCCGTAGATTCCTGCAGCTTACAGCGTTGTTTGTCTAACTCTTCCATGGTGAAGCGATGACTCCTCTCCAGGATGGTCAGCGAGTTGCTAGAATCGCGATACAATCTGTCGAGACTGTCACGAGAAGCAGCAAGGATACGTTTTCTTCCTGCAAACAAAAGTCAACTTCCTCAAACATCAAACAAGCAATAGGAGCACAACAAGGCAAGGCACAGTTTCATAAGTCACCTTTTCAGAGTTAAGCTGAGCGTGAAGGGAAGAGCTCAGTGCATTGGCGTCATCTAAGGCAGCAGAGACCTGAGCTAGTTCGGTCTGACTTTGAGAATACTTTTCTTCAAAGTCAGAGCACCGCTGGACCAATTCAGCCTGATCTCGAGAATGTTTTTCTTCAAGAGTGGAAATCTGCCGAGTCATACCTAGCAGGAGACAATCAAACAAAAGGGGTTAGAATGTAAAGCAGTTTAATAGTGAAGACAAAGAGAAGCAAAAAAGCACTAACCAGCATTGGTCGCCTCCAAGTCAGAGACACGATGTTGAAGTAACACTGGATTCCAACGTGCAAGAGACGAAGCTACTTCTGGAACACTGTAACCTCAGCTGGCTAGCCATCCCGTCCACCAAAGCCTGATAAGGAGAGCAGATGAGTGTAACGATAGCAGTTCATGCGGTGTAAAAATCAAGCTAAAGTATACCACAGTACCTGGAGGTTGGAAAAGAATGAAGGGACCCCCAAATCATGAGAGATTAACTGATGATCGGGCGTAAGGCCGCTACCCGAAGCAGCTTGCAATGAACCAGCCGGAACCAACTCAGTGCCATCAACAGAGCCCACAACTTGGTCAGCGGGGACGCTGCCCTCTAAGGCAACCCCCTGGTCCAAAGCTTGGGCTACCACCATGCAGCCAGAGTGCGGAGGCGATCCCGCATGAACGTCCATGGAAGTACAGGAGGGAGACCCCGCTCGGACACCCTCGGGGGCTGGGTCATAGTTTGCACTGCCCACTTGAGCCGGATCATCCCCGGCAGCACCCTCAGGGGCTGGGCAGTGGCTTACACTTCCCACCCGAACCAAGTTATCCCCGGTGACATCCTCGGGGGCTGGGCATGTGTCAACACCATCCTTGGGGTCCAAGTTCTCTGTGGTAGCCACTTCTAAGGCTGATGGACCCTCAGTTACTTCCATGGGACCAGGACGATCTAAGTCAGTCTCCTGACCCTCGAGATCGCGATCTAAGGTCGACGAGGCATGGGATGACCTCAACCCAGCATCAAGCACATCAGCACAAACCTCCATCACACCATCATCTGCTGGCTCCGATAACAAATCCTCTGGAACCATATCCTCAAGAGTCTGATCAAAATTCGCGAGGGACAATTCTTGCAGACCAATGAGAGCAGACAAAGCAGGAGAAGGAACTCCACTACTTTCACCACTAACGATGAACTGCCGACTGTTTTTCTGAGTCAAAGGAACTTCATCCTCTTCCTCCCCGTCGTCTTCATTAGCAACACAGGCAGCACCCCCATTGGGATCAGCAAAAGATGGAGCACCCACATTGGGATCAGCACAGATTGGGCACACCCATTGGGGTCAGTGTCAATAAATTCAGTCACAGGCGTTTCTTCAGTAGCAGGAACCGAAGTACCAATGTCCCGATCCAAACTGGATACTCGCCGGAGGCGTCTCTTTTTCCTTTTCTGCTCATCAGCAGAAGGATCAGGCTGATTGGCTCGGCAAGGGCGCCTCGGGCGAGTACTGGCAGGTTTCTGAATGTCCAAGGCCGTATCAACCTCTGGGAGGGGAGCCACCACCGATGTCCCAGCAGGAGCAGCATCAGAAGAGTCCTCAGCCAGCAAATCAAGCATAGCACTTATCTCTGCATCACTAGGATTCAGGGGCACCTCGAAATGGACCTGCCGTTCATCATCAGGAATCTCCCCGAGCGAGGCAACCAAGGCGCTAACTTCTTCAGCAGAGGGTCGTACTCTAAGGCCCAAACTGCCATCAGTGACACGAGGATTCGACACAAAAAGAGTGAAGGCTTTGGGAGGAGGCAAGTTCTAGGCTGAGTATGCCACTGGGGCACCAACATTTGACACCTTGCCTCTAAGGATCATCTCAAGTCGGTTCACCAAGTCTACAGAGGGAATTCTTCTGTTGGTGACCCGAGTTGAGTCGGCTAGGCCTCGATACAGATAAGCCGGGTATGCCCTGTCTTTCAACGGCTGAATATTCTTGAAGACAAAATCAGCAACCACAGCCTCAGCAGTCAGACCCCTCTCCTTCAGCAACCCAACTTCAGCTAGCAAAGCACCTGCCTCAGCTACCTCTTGATCCGTGGGGGACTCGGTCCAACTCGGGGTGCGAACGTCCGGCTGTCTTCCCGACCGAGGGGGAGAGAGTTTCCATGATTCTCAACAATGAACCACTCCAAGCGCCATCCCTTGACGCTGTCTTTGAGAGGGATCTCAAGATACTCAGTCTTCCTCCCACGGCGCATCTCCAAGCTAGCACCCCAACCAACTGATGTTGTCCTCCGGCCATTCCAGGGCGACAGTGATACAAGTACTTCCACAACCCAAAATGTGGCAGCACGCCAAGAAAAGCTTCGCACAAATGAATGAAAATGGAAATTTGCAGGATAGAATTGGGATTCAGATGGGTCAAGTTAAGATGGTAGAAATCAAGGAGGCCGCGGAAAAAGGGAGAAATGGGAAGACCGAGGCCGCGGAGAAGGAAAGGAGCGTAAATCACGGACTCATGGGTATCCTCAGTCGGGACAGTAACCCCATGGCAAATCCGCCAAGAACAGAGCTCCCTCGGGGGAAGGACCCCGATGGACACAAGGTGGAGAAGTTCAGGCTCGGAGATGACAGACATGTGGTTACCTGCAAAAGGCAACTGGCTGTTGGGGTCGATTGGAGGAATCACCGCGGCAGACGAACTCGAGGCCTTCCTCTTGGGCGCCATCTCGATTCTATCGGCGAGCAGAGTGGGAGGCGAATTGCAGAGAGGATTTGGAAGCGAGAAAGCAAGAACTAGGGCACGGAAAGCAGAGGCGGCTAAAAGCGCAGCACTTATGGGATATTCCCGAGCCAGATACCGTTTCAAAAAGCGCCCAGTCAGCACCCGACGGTTATTTCCAAAACACCGGCGTGCCACGTCATCACCCGGCAGTTATTTCCAAAACACCGGTGCGCCACATCATCACTCGGCTATTATCCTCAAAATGGCCCACGCAGCCTGCTATCACTCGGCGTCACCCCTAAAACGCTGACGTCGTCTTCAAGTCGCTCGGCGTTACCTCTAAAACGCTGACGTCGTCTTCAGTCGCTCGGCGTTACCTCTAAAACGCTGACATTGCCCTCAAGTCACTCAGCGTTACCTCTAAAACGCTGACGTCGTCTTCAAGTCGCTCGGCGTTACCTCTAAAACGCTGACGTTGTCTTCAAGTCACTCGGTGTTACCTCAAAAACTCCGACATCATGTTCAGTAGCTCGGCAGTTAACTCTAAAACTCCGACATCGTGTTCAGTCGCTCGGTAGTTACCACTAACACGCCGACGACGTCTTCAAGTCACTCGGCGTTACCTCAAAAACCCCGACATCATCTACAAGTCACTCAGCAGCTACCTCTAAAAGCATCGATATGATGCCCGAGTTATTCACTTACTATTCCAAGGGAATCAACTTCACGAAAAAGGCGGGAAGAGTAATGATTCAAGAACTTTGAGTTATGAATATCAACGAGCAATCATCACAGAGAAGCCAACATCATTTCTTCATTAAAGGGAAGATATCATACTTACAAATCAACTCATTATGAGTTGATACTTCCCTATTACTACTACTACATTACATTATACTACTACTACTACTACACTACACTATACTACTCTACACTACTAAATACTACTACATTATTCTAACTATACTATACTAACATCTAAGGACCAGTGGCATCTAGCCACTGGCCCTGTTGCTGCCGCCGCCGTTGCCGCCCCTGTTGCTGCCCCTGCTGCTGCCGCCGCCACCGCTGCCGTCCCTGCTGCTGCCGCCGTCGCCATCCTTGCTGCCGCTGCTGCCGCCCCTGCCGCTGCCGTCACCGTCACCGCCGCCACCGCCTTCGTCGTTGTCGTCGTCGTCGTCGTCCTCGCCGTCGCCGCCACCGTCCTCCTCGGACGAGTCCTCCTCATCCAAGGAGTACTCCGACTCATCCGAGCCCTCGAGCCCGGAGCGCTCGACGGCCCGGATGTACGTCCAGACCTCCGCCGCAAGCCCCTGGGAGTCGTCTGAGTCATCAGACGACTCACGCAGGGGGATGGGAGTCGGAGACCCCTCAGACTCAGAGGAGAACTCCTCCTCTGAGTATTCCGAGTCACCAAAATCCTCCGATGGAGGAGTTGGCTCACGCTTGCGCTTGTTGTTCTTGCCCATGGTGGAAGCGAAAGGGAGAGAAGAAAAGCAAGCAACAGAGAACAACAAGAGATGTGAAAAAGCCTGAGAGACAACGACATTATTTATAGAAGGAGAAGGCAACCGCTCACCTCCAACCACGGTCACTGAACAATCACAAAGCATTCAATAAGCACTTCAACCCGTCTGAAGACACGTCAGGCGACTGACGCCGTTTCACGCAGCACAACACCCATTGGGACTCCAGTCAACAGCGCGGATGATATGATTACACCCGCCGTCACATCACATTACTACTCAGAAGCAGCCGGCTAAAACACTCAGCGTACCAAGCCATCCCTTGCCCACACCCATTGGGGGGGGACGCCCAGGAATTATCAGTATATTTTTCAAAACTGTCACATCCGTGCAGGGCATGCAATGAATACCTCAAGACAAAAATGAGATATCAGTAAGGATCAGAGGAAAGCCAAATATAGCCGGTGAAGTACAAAATATTGTAACACCCCAGGTGTTACCTTGGCTAGAGCCACTTTGGCACTAGAAGCTGTGTTCACAAGGGTAAAGACTTAGGGCACCACATAAGAACTTTGGAGATCATGTGCTAATCAAGTTGCCAATGACAAATGAAGCATTACTCTAATCCTTGCACACTTACTACCTTGGATAATAGGGGAGAAGAACCCTAGACCTCTCCTAAATCCTATCTTCCAAAACCCTAAGTAAGGGGGGGAAAGAGAGTGAACAAGGGTGCAAAGTGTGTGTAACTTTTGCCCAAACCCTAAGCAACATTATAACCATCAATTAAGGGAGGGAAATATTGCAAAAAGACCCCTGGAGAAACCCCATTTCAAATCTCCAAGTGGAGAGAGAGCTAGAGCTCTCTATTTCCCTCTAAGTCACATTTTAGCCCTAATCCAAAGACCAGCCGTGTTCACTTTGAAGATGGCGCCAAAACCACTTGGGTTCTATACCAAAAATGTGGTATACCACTTAAGGCACCCCCTGGAAAAATTTGAGACCGAGACTCAGACGTTTGACAGCACTTGACATCAGTTTTGTCGCTGAGTGGGCAGTGAGACAAGCCAGATTTGGCGCCCGTCTATCTCCCGATCTAGGGCGTATCATCCCTTGGAACTCACACATGTGAGATAGCCCTAGGTGCCAGGAGGAGGTCTGCGCCGGATTCATGGCGAGATTCGCACGTTTGTGATCTCTGGAGACGTTTGAACACTGGAAGAAACTCACCTCCACGTGTTCGACGCTGTCGGTGTTTTGGGTCCGACCGCACACCCGGGGTTGCCCCTCGAGGTGCTTTTAGGAGTAGGACGGTGTCGACGACTGTAGCAAAATGGTTCGTGCTGATCGCACGAGGGACAATGGACAAGGTTTGCAGGTTCGGGCCGCTTAGAAGTGCGTAACACCCTACGTCCTGGTGAGTATATGAGCGTGGTTACAAGAGGATTCTCTGGATAGAAGGCACAGAGAATGTTTGTGGGTGGCTAAGTAGAATCGGGTCGATCTGAAGGGGTGCCCCCTAGGCCTTATATACTCGGCCGTGGAGCATTACATGTGATATGATAACAACAAGTAGCTGAAAGATAGTAAACCTCTTGAGTTTATCCTTACGTAACCTCCGCCGACTTATCCTCGCATGGCTCCGTTGCATGGGGGCTTCAGCGCGGGAAAGTCGGGTCTCTGTTTGTGATTCATTCGTTTGACGTTGTGGGCCGCCTGTGTTTGCACTAATCAGTCCCACGTCTTCTTTATTGGTTGTCTTTCCCTAGGCCCACGAAAGAATGACCTTACGAATTATTTGGGCCCTTGGGCTTTTCGTGAGGCCTTTTACTTCTTTAGTGGACCCAGGGGATATCTATCCCCCACAAGCCCCCGATCTTTGAGTTAATTTAGAGGTAATCAACTCAAAGATCCAAGGTCCGGAAAATGACTTCCTGCTGTCTTCTCTGGCTCTGATCACTCGTTCGACCAAAGTTTGGTTTTGTGCTTGTGCCTTAGAGGTCGGCATTTTGGATTGTAAGACTCTAGACTTCATTGGGTGCACCGGAGGTGCACCCAAAGGGTGTAGCCCCCGACCTTTGAGTAGATTTTACAAGATAATCTACTCAAAGGTCTTCTCCAAAGATTATCTCCATTCGCGTTCCTGTATCTCAGTTGAGGATTGACCTTTCCAATCTTGTTCTACGCCTTAGAGGTCGGCACTATATTGATTTAGAATGATAATCCATGGGGTGCACCGGAGGTGCACCCAATGGGTGTAGCCCCCGACCTTCAAGTGGATTTTTGAGGATAATCCACTCGAAGGTCTTCCTTCTGTGTCCTTTTGCTGAGAATTATCCTTTCTGCTTGTAAAAAATTGGCATGATGTCATCCGCGCTATGTCATCAGTTTTTATGCTTCAGAGGTCAGCATGTTTTTTGTCTTTTGCAGCCGAGTTCGCAATCCATCCATATCTCGCTAGGTAGTGTAATTTATTTGCTCTGTGACTGATTGGACATTTGATGGACGTTCTCTGTCTAGTCTTCAAGTCATTTCTGTCGACCATATTTTGCACTCCACTGGCTATATTTGGCTTCCCTCTAACTCTTGTTGATATCTCATTTTTGTCTTGAGGTATTCACTGCACACCCTGCACGGATGTGACCGTTTGAAAAATATACTGATAATTCCTGGGCGTCCCCCCCCCCCAATGGGTGTGGGCAAGAGATGGCTTGGTACGCTGAGTGTTTTAGCCTGGTTGCCTCTGAGTAGTAATGCGATGGGACGGCTAGTGTAATCATATCCTTTGCGCTGTTGACTGGAGTCCCAATGGGTGTAGTGTTGCATGAAACGGCGTCCGCCGCCTGACGTGTCTTCGGGTGGGTGGAAGTGCTTATTGAATGCCTTGCGACTGTTCAGTGACCGTGGTTAGAAGTGAGCGGTTGCCTTTCCCTTCTATAAATAACCCTTTTGCTTCTCTGGTTTCTTCGCATCTCTTCGTTGCTTCTTACTGCCTCTTCTCCTTCTTCTCTCCCAAAGCTCTCAACCATGGGCAAGAACAACAAACGTAAGCGTGAGCCGACTCCTCCATCAGAGGAGTTTGGCGACTCGGAGTACTCGGAGGAGGAGTTCTCCTCCGAGCCCGAGGGGTCTCCGGCTCCCGTCTCTCCCCCGGCGTCGTCCGATGACTCGGACGACTCCCAGGGGATAGCCGCGGAGGTCTGGACATATATCCGGGCCGTCGAGCGCGCCGGGCTCGAAGGCTCGGATGAGTCGGAGTACTCCTCGGATGAGGAGGACTCGGACGGCGGCGAGGAGGGTGAAGACGACGACGACGACGATGACAACGACGGCGGCAGCAGTGGCGGGGGCGACGGCGACGGCAGAGGCGGCACCAAGGGCGGCAGCGGCGGCAGCGGAGACAGCACCAGGGGCAGCAGCAGGGGCAGCACCCGGGGCGGCGGCGGCGGCAGGGGCAGGGCCAGTGGCTAGGTGCCACTGGTCTTTTTAGATTTTAGTATAGTTTAGTATATAATGTAGTAGTAATTAGTGTAATTTAGTAGTAGTAGTAGTATAATGTAGTTTAGTAGTAGTAGTAGTGTAGAGTAGAATTAGGGAAGTATCAACTCATAAAGAGTTGGTTTGTAACTTGTTAACTTCCCTTCAATGAAAGTTGTCGTTTATTTCCTCTTTTTGATGACTCTTCACTGGTTTTGCTAAATGTTGAATCGATTCTTTTGATGTAGTAGAAATAACGCCGAGCCGTTGTGAAGATTGACATCAGCGTTTTAGAAGTAACACTGAGCAATCGAACACAAGACCAGCATTTTAGAAATAACGCCGAGTGATAGAATACCGGCATCAGCGTTTTAGAAGTAATGCTGGGCGTGTGAACACGTGGTCGGCGTTTTAGAGGCAGCGCCGAGTGATTGAAGGTCGGCGTCGGCATTTTAGAAGCAATGCCGAGCGATTGAACACATGGTCGGCGTTTTAGAGACAGCGCCGAGTGGTTGAAAGTCGGCGTCGGCATTTTAGAAGTAATGCCGAGCGATTGAACACGTGGTCGGCGTTTTAGAGGCAGCGCCGAGTGATAGCAAGTCGGCGTCGGCATTTTAGAAGTAATGCCGAGCGATTGAACCCATGGTCGGCGTTTTAGAGGCAACGCCGAGTGATAGCCAGCTTCTTCAAGTTTCTTTGAGGAAAATGGCCGAGTGATGAGGTGGCACATCGGCTTTCTTGGAAATAACTGTTAGATATCCACGTGGCGTGCTGAGATTTCGGAGATGACCGCTGGGTGATGACCGGGCACTTTTTCAAAAGGTATCCGGCTCAAGAATATCCCTTAAGTGTCGCGCTTTCAGCCGCCTTTGCTTTCCGTGCCCTAGTTCTTGCATTTCCGCATCTGAATCTTCTCTGCCACTCGCCTCCCACTCTGTTTCGCTAGCGAGAAGCAAGAATGGCGCCCAAGAGGAAAACCGCGAACTCGTCTGCTGCAGTGATCCCCGCCATCGATCCCAACAGTCAGTTACCCTTCGCAGGTAACCATATGTCTGTGATTTCTGAAGTTGAGCTTCTCCGCCTTGTTTCCGTCGGGGTTCTCCCTCCACGGGAACTCTGTTCTTGGCGTTCTTGCCATGGGACTACTGTCCCAACCGAAGATACCCACGAATCAGTGGTCTATACCCCTTTCCTTCTTCGCGGCCTCGGCCTTCCCATATCTCCTTTTTTCCGTGGCATCCTTGATTTTTATCATATCAACCTGACTCACCTGAACCCTAACTCCATTCTCCAAATCTCTATTTTCGTTCACCTTTGCGAAGCTTTTCTTGGCGTGCTGCCGCATTTTGGCTTATGGAAATATTTGTATCACTGCCGTCCTGGGATGGCCGGGGGGCAACATCAATTGGTCGGAGGTGCCAGTTTAGAGATGCGCCGGGGGCGGAAGACCGAGTATCTCGAGATACCCCTCAAGGATAGCATTAAAGGCTGGCGTCTGGAGTGGTTTATAGTGGACAATTATGGAAACTCTCTTCCTCCTCGTTCAGGGAGACAGGCAGACGTTCGCACTCCGAGTTGGACTGAATCTCCCACGGACCAAGAAGTAGCCGAGGCGAGCGTGTTGCTTGCTGAGGTTGGATTACTGAAAGAGAGAGGTCTGACTGCCGAAGCTGTGGTCACGGATTTTGTTTTCAAAAACATTCAGCCGCTGAAAGACAGGGCCTATCCAGCATATCTTTACCGAGGGCTGGCCGACCCAACTCGAGTTACTAATAGGAGAATTCCTTCTGTTGATTTGGTGAGCCGACTCGAGATGATCCTCAGGGGTAAGGTTTCAAACGTTGGAGCTCCAGTGGCATACTCGGCTTGGAATCTGCCTTCTCCCAAAGATTTCACTCTTTTTGTGTCCAATCCGCCCGTGACAGATAGCAATTTGGGTCTTAGAGTTCGACCTTCTGCTGAAGATGTCCGTTCCTTAGTTGCTTCGCTCGGGGAGATACCTGATGATGAACGACAGATTTATTTTGAAGTGCCCCTGAACCCTAGTGACGCAGACATAAATGACATGCTCGATCTGCTAGCTGAGGATTCGTCTGATACTGTTCCTGATGGTACACTGGCAGTGGTGCCGCCTCCAGAGGTTGTTGCGACCTTGGATGTCTCGAAACCTGCCAATGTTCGCCCGAGGCGTCCTAGCCGAACCAGTCAGCCCGAGCCTTCTGCTGATGATCAGAAAAGGAAAAGAAGACGCCTCCGGCGAGTGTCTAGCTTTGATGAGGACGCCAGCACCTTAGCTCCTACTGCTGAAGAAATGACTGCAACTGGTCTAGCTGACGTTGATCCCAATGGGTGTGCTCCGCCTGTTGCTGACCCTAATGAGGATGCTGTCTGCGCTGCTGCTGTGGAAGATGAGGAGGAAGAAAATGAAACTCCATTAACTCGGAAGAACAGTCGGCAGCTCGTCGCTAGCGGTGGTAGTAGTGGGGTTCCTTCTCCTGCCTTGTCTGCTCTTATTGGTCTGCAAGAACTGTCCATGACCAATTTTGATCAAGCTCTAGAGGATATGGTCCCTGAGAACTTGCTGTTGGAACCTGCAGACGTTGATGCAACAGAAATTTGCGCAGCCGTGCCAGATGCAGGGTTGAGGTCGTCCCGTGCCTCGTCGACCTTAGAGCACGATCTTGAGGGCCGGGATAATGACTTGGATCGTCCTGATCCTGTGGAAACAGCTGAAGGCCCGTCGACCTTAGAGGTGGTCACGGCGGAGAGCTTGGATCCTTTGAACAGTGCTGACATGTGCCCAGCCCCCGAGGGTGTCGCCGGGGAGGACTCAACTCAGGTGAGGAGTGTAGGCCACTACCCAGCCCCCGAGGGTGTTGCCGGGGGTGACCCGGCTCAAGTGGGTAGTGCCAACCTTGACCCAGCCCCCGAGGGTGTCCGAGTGGGGTCTCCCTCCTGCACTTCTATGGATGTTCATGTGGGTTCACCTCCACATTCTGGCGGCATGACGGTGGCTCGGACTTCGGATCAGGGGGTCGCTTTGGAGGGCAGCATCCCCACTGGTCTGAAGTTGAACTCTGCTGAATGTACTGAGCTTGTTCCTGCTGGCCTACTACGAGCTGCTTCGGGTGGTGGTCTGATACCTGATTACCAGCTGATTTCTCCTGACCTGGGGATCTCTTCGTTCTTTTCCAACCTCCAGGTGCGGTGCCGTGCTTTAATTTGATCTCTATGTTGCATGAATTGCTGTCATTATACTCATCTGTTCTTCTCGTCAGGCTTTGGTGAATGGATTGGTCAGTCAACTGAAATCACAGGGTGCTTCTACCCCAGAAGTGGCATCATCTCTCGAGTGTTGGAATCCAGTGTTGCTTCGCCGTCGTGTGTCTGAGTTGGAGGCCATCAATGCTGGTCAGTGTCCTTTCTTCTTCTTCTTTGCTCTTGTCCGTAGGTTGTTTTACCTTCTGATCTCGTTTTGTTTGAATACTTCTTGATAGGGATGACTCGGCAGATCATAGTTCTTGAAGAAAAACATTCTCAAGATCAAGCCGAGATGACTCAACGATGTGCTGACTTCGAGGAGAAGTATTCTCAAAGTCAGATCGAGTTGAGTCAGGTCTCTGCGGCTTTGGATGACGCTAACGCTCTGAGCTCTTCTCTTCATGTTCAGCTTAACTCTGAGAAGGTAGCTTACGAACCTGTGCTTCGCCTTATCACGATCTTGGATTCTGAATGAGCTTGATTTTTGCTTGTAGGAAGAGAAACGTAGCCTTGCTGCTTCTCGCGACAACTTGGACAGACTGTACCGGGATTCCAGTAATTCGCTGACCATCTTGGAGAGGAGCCACCGTTTTACGATGGAGGAACTTGACAATCAGCGCCGTCAACTGCAAGAATCTTCGGACGAAGTGGCCCGCCTTACACAGTTGCTATCAGCAAAGGATGCCTCCATCAAGGAACTCCGAGCTTCCAAGAAAACCATTGCCCGGGAGTTGGAAACTGCTCAGCAGGCTGTTAAAGTTGCTGAAGAGGCTGCTGTCACTTTCAAAACTCAGCGCGATAAGGCCCTGGACAAGGCCATTCGGGCGGGACGAATTTTGATGAGAAGACCTGGCGTGGTTGTCCCCGAGGATATAAGAGCCGATGTGGTTGCTGCCCCTGATTCCTCGAATCGCCCTTCTTCGTCAGTCGTTCCTGAAAGAGACATTGGAAGATAAAGAAACAGTTCGCGTGCTCTGAGCGCGCAGTTAGCATGAGCGAGTATTTATTTAGAGGACATCAGCTTATCACTCGAATGTTATGATTTCTTTCTTATCGTATCAGAATTAGTTTGCAAATTTGTGGTATGCTACATGATAATTATGAAGTCTGTTTGTGGGATATGGAGATCATCCCTTGAACTGCATAAGCGTGAGTATGCTATACTGGTTTAAACCATCAATTACTTTTAGCCGGTAACTTCCGTTAGTAGGGCATAGTGGTCACCCCGAGTTAAGTAAGCGTGAGCATGTTGCACCGCCTTAAGTCGTTGCCGACTTAAGCCGATTGCTCCGTTTGTAGGGCATAGTGGTCACCCCGAGTTAAGTAAGCGTGAGCATGTTGCACCGCCTTAAGTCGTTGCCGACTTAAGCCGATTGCTCCGTTTGTAGGGCATAGTGGTCACCCCGAGTTAAGTAAGCGTGAGCATGTTGCACCGCCTTAAATCGTTGCCGACTTAAGCCGATTGCTCCGTTTGTAGGGCATAGTGGTCACCCCGAGTTAAGTAAGCGTGAGCATGTTGCACCGCCTTAAGTCGTTGCCGACTTAAGCCGATTGCTCCGTTTGTAGGGCATAGTGGTCACCCCGAGTTAAGTAAGCGTGAGCATGCTGCACCGCCTTAAGTCGTTGCCGATTTAAGCCGATTGCTCCGTTTGTAGGGTATAGTGGCCACCCCGAGTTAAGTAAGAATGCAAGTCAATCATAAATGAATCAAGTATCTTTGAAATTTCTCTTTATTGATGACATATTTCCACTTTACAGAGTTCGTGACCGCCCCGGCTGTTTTGAAGTACAGCTAGGGGTAAAACTTTCTGAGGTGTTCTATGTTCCAAGAGTTCCCGACTTCTGTACCATCCATCTGGGTGAGGCGATACGATCCGGGTCGAGTGACCTCTGCCACTATGAAGGGTCCTTCCCATAAGGGTGATAGCTTGTGTCGTCCCTCCCCCGTTAGAATTCGGCGGAGGACGAGGTCCCCTACTGATAAGAACCTTTGCCGCACAGCCTTATCGTGATAGCGCCTTAGAGTCTGCTGGTATCGCGCTGACTGTATTACTGCATTCAGTCGTTCTTCCTCAAGTATATCAATATCTTCCAGCCTGGTGGCCTCAGCTTCCGCTATGCTTTCGAAAATCAATCTTGGCGCCCCAAACTTGAGATCAGCGGGTAGCACTGCTTCTGATCCATAGACCATGAAAAAAGGAGTGTTTCCATGCAGGGCCCGGCTAGGTTGAGTTCTCAAGCTCCAAACAACATAAGGCAATTCTCTTATCCATTTTCCTGCGAATTTTTCATTTTTATCAAAGACCCTCTTTCTGAGTGCCTCCAATATCATTCCGTTGGCTCGCTCAACCTGCCCATTGGCTCTCGGATGGGCTACAGATGCATACTTGATCTGAATGCTTTTCTGCTCGCAGAAGTCAAAGAATTCTGAGCTGGTAAAGTTGGATCCCAAGTCAGTGATGATACTGTTTGGTATCCCAAATCTGAATATTATGCTTTGTATGAATTCCACGGCTTTAGCAGAGGTTAAAGAGGCAATGGGCTGGAACTCTATCCATTTAGTGAACTTGTCAATTGCCACCAATACATGGGTGTATCCTCCTTGAGCTTTCTTGAAAGGTCCAATCATATCCAATCCCCAGCATGCAAAAGGCCAAGTTACTGGTATGGTTTGTAGTTGCTGTGCTGGCAGGTGCTGTTGTTTTGACAGGTACTGGCAAGCTTCGCATCTCTGAACTAGCTCGGCTGCATCATTCTTTGCTGTCGGCCAATAGAATCCCGACCTGAAAACCTTCCCAACTAATGTTCTGGATGCTGCATGTATTCCGCACTGCCCTGCATGGACTTCCTCCAGAAGTTGCTTCCCGGTGGACGGGAGAACGCACTTCATGAGGACGCCTGACGCGCCCCTCCGATATAATACCTCCCCAATGAGTGTGTAGTGAGCTGATTGTCTGGCAATGCGCTCTGCTGAGTTCTTGTCATCTGGCTCTTCTTCATTCTTTATATACTTAATAATCGGTTGCCTCCAGTCATCAGAGTCTGGCTCGGGTTGGTCTATGATGTTGCACTCTTCCCTTTGATCCGTCGAGATGCTCGGCTGAAGGATTTCTTGCACGAAGACCCCGGGCGGGACTTGAGTTCGACCAGATCCGAGCTTTGACAGTATATCAGCCGCCGTGTTCCGATCTCTTTCTATATGATGAAACTCCAGACCTTCGAATTTATCTTCTAGCTTTCGGACGGCGGCGCAGTATCTCCCCATTGAATCATTTGAACAATCCCATTCCTTGTTTATCTGACTGACGACTACCAGAGAATCCCCATATACCATCAGTCTCTTGACACCCAGTGATATGGCGATGTTTAATCCGTGTATCAAAGCTTCATACTCGGCTGCGTTGTTAGAGGCCGGGAATAGCAATTGGAGAGCGTACTTGAGGTGTTCGCCTCCCGGTGCAGTGAAGAGAATTCCTGCTCCTGCTCCCTGCAGCTTCAGCGAGCCATCAAAATACATTCGCCATACTTCTGCGGTTTCTGGATTATCCGGCACTTGCTGTTCTGTCCATTCTGATACGAAGTCGACCAGTGCTTGAGTTTTGATGGCAGTGCGAGGTCGGAACTCGATATCGTGGGACCCCAACTCGCAAGCCCACTTGGCTATTCGGCCAATGGCTTCCTTGTTGTGAAGAATGTCCCCTATTGGAAAACCAGTAACTACTATGACTTTGTGGTCGTCAAAGTAGTGACGCAACTTGCGGGCAGTTAGAAGTACTGCATATAATAGCTTCTGAACTTGAGGATACTTTTTCTTCGATGGGCCTAGAACCTCACTGATGAAATAGACGGGGTGTTGAACCGGGTAGGCATGCCTTTCTTCCACTCGCTCGACTACCAACGCAGTGCTTACCACGTGAGTCGTGCAAGAGATATATAACAGCAGATCTTCAGCCGGCTGAGTCGGCATAGCTCGCCGGGGCGGTTTCAATACTGGCGGTGTTGTCAGGAATTTCTTCAGTGCGTCTAGAGCTTCTTGTGCCTCTGAAGTCCATTGAAACTTATCCACCTTTTTCAGCAGTTTATAAAATGGCAGACCTTTTTCTCCCAGTCTGGATATGAATCTGCTCAGGGCTGCCATACATCCGGTGAGTCGCTGAACCTTCTTCTGTGACCGAGGAGCTTCCATCTTCATGATAGCTTCGATCTTATCTGGATTAGCTTCAATTCCCCGGTGGCTGACAATAAATCCGAGTAACTTCCCTGCTGGTACCCCGAAGACACATTTTTCAGGATTGAGCTTCCATCTATATCTTCTCAAACTGTTGAAAACCAGCTGTAAGTCTTCGATGAAGTTTTCTGGATTCTCCGTTTTGATCACCACATCGTCCACGTAAGCTTCCACACGCTTGCCCCAGTGATCGGCTAAGCATGTTTGAATAGCTCTCTGATAAGTCGCTCCAGCGTTTTTGAGGCCAAACGGCATGGAGGTATAACAGAAAGCACCGAATGGGGTGATAAATGCCGTTTTTTCCTCGTCTTCTTTTGCCAAACTAATCTGATGATACCCGGAATAGCAATCTAAGAAAGACAGCATCGAACATCCAGCGGTGGAATCCACCACTTGATCTATCCTTGGGAGCCCGAAGGGATCCTTCGGACAGTGTTTGTTGAGATCGGTATAGTCGACGCACATGCGCCAATCCACTTTATTCTTTTTGAGTACAAGAACAGGGTTGGCTAACCACTCGGGGTGTAATACTTCTCTAATAAATCCGGCCGTGACCAAGCGAGCTAACTCGGCACGAATGGCCTCTCTCTTGTCGGGCGTGAAACGACGCAGCTTTTGCCGGATTGGCCTCGCCTGGGGATAGACCTTCAATTTGTGCTCGGCCAGTTCTCTTGGGACTCCCGGCATATCCGCAGGTTGCCATGCGAATACGTCTCGGTTATCTTGCAGGAACTGGACGAGCGCGCTTTCCTATTTGTCACTCAAACTGGAGCTGATGATGGCCGTCTTGCGCTCATCAGCGAAACCCAGGTTGATCCGCTTGGTGTCTTCAGTCGGCCGCATAGAGGTCGCGGCCTGAGCTTCGTTTGCCGGCACGGCGAGGTCTTCGTCAGGCTTAGAGTTCGCCGGTGTAGAAGAAATCGCTGATGGCTTGGTGGTGAGGGCTGCCTGGATGGCCACTCGGAAACACTCTGCGGCGCCTTGGAAGTCGGCGCGTACAGTTATGATTCCTCGTGGTCCTGGCATCTTCAGTATCATGTACGTGTAGTGTGGAATGGCCATGAACTTGGCCAGCCCTGGCCTCCCGACGATGGCGTTGTACCCGCAGTCGAAGTTCGCCACCTCGAACCTCAGGAACTCGGTTCTGTAATTATCCGGAGTCCCGAAGGTGACCGGCATGTAGATGTGGCCCAGCGGATACTCCCCTTCCGTCGGCACGATGCCGAAGAAAGGAGTGTCTGACTCGTGGAGCTCTTTGAGGTGAACCCCCAAGCCTTGAAGTGTGCGGGGGAAGGTGATGTTGATGCTGCTCCCCCCGTCCACTAGCACTTTCTTCACCCGGCTCTCTCGGATCACCGGATCGACGAGGAGCGGGTATTTGCCTGGGTGGTCGAAGTTGAGCCATTGATCCTCCCGAGTGAACGTGATTGGGTGCTCCGACCACCGGTACGGGGCGGGAGGGCCGGTGGTCGCTACCAGTATCTGGCGGTCGTTGAGCTTTTGTTGTCTCTTGCTCTCCTGCGACCCATGCCCGCCGAAGATGACGTTGACCTCCCTGTCAACGCGCGGGAAAGCTCCGCCTCCCCCTTCCTCCGGCTGATGGGGTTGTCGTGGTTCGTCTGGTCCTCCCCTCGGAGGAGGAGGTGGTAGAGGTTGGAAGGGTCGGCCGTGCCCGACGGAGTGCTTGAAGTCCCGGCAGTTGCGGAGAGTGTGGCGCATATCCTTGTGGTACGGGCACTGGGCGTCGAGGATGTCGTCCAGCGTGCGTTCGCCTCCACGAGGTCCTCCTCGGGCGCGAGAGGCGGGTGGTCCGGCGGCGTGTACCTCTTCGCGAGGCCTCTTCTCCCAGCGCTTGTCGGACGGCTGGTTCGCGTCGCGTCGTGGTGCCGCTGGTACGGGTTTTGTTCCTCCGATGAGGTCCTGGGCCCGCTCGTCAGCGGTGATGTAGAGGTCGGCTTCCCGGAACAGCTCCTCGGAGGTGGTTGGCGCCTTTTGTAGTATGGTTCGGACGAAAGCCGAGTCATTAGATCCTCTGTAGAAGTCCTCGATCACGGCCGCCTCCGTGACCTCGGGGATGCGGTTTCTCATGGTCTGGAACCTTTTAAGGTATGACCGGAGAGTCTCATCTCCCCGGCGCTTGATGGATTTGAGGTCCCATGGTTGCGCCGGCTTGTCGGAGAGAGACTGGAAGTTGGCGGTGAAACGTCGGCTGAAGTCTCCCCAGTCGTCGATGCAGTGTCGGGGTAGATGCCGTAGCCACTGCAGTGCGTCTTGCCCGAGGACGATGGGCAGATACGCAGTCATGACGTCCTCAGATGCCCCGGCAGCCCGAGCGGCGGTGGTGTAGACGGCTAACCAGCCCCCTAGGTCCTGCTTAGGTTCATATTTGTCGACGTTGGATACCTTGAAGTTTGGAGGCCATTGGATGGCCCTAAGGCGCGGAGTAAGAGCAGATACTCCGCACGTGTCCTCCTGTCGTCGAGGATGGCGCCTGTCCCGGGGAGGGGAGTGGCGGTGGTGGTTCCTCGGCCGTTCCCGGGAGGTTCCACCGGTTGAAACCGTTGCTGACTCAGTTCGGGTGGCCTGGCTTTGAGTCGGGAAGCCATGATCTCGGTCATACTCCTCCCGACGGCGAATTTCGTTCTCGTGCCGCCGTTCGCGCGAAGCATTGATAGAGCTTCGCGTGTCTCGGCGACTGTTGATGGCGTGTCGCAGATCGTTCGGCGG
The DNA here is from genome assembly GCF_902167145.1 of Zea mays. Lineage (NCBI taxonomy): Eukaryota > Viridiplantae > Streptophyta > Magnoliopsida > Poales > Poaceae > Zea > Zea mays. The sequence continues at coordinate 60,845,384 of NC_050098.1, forward strand.
ATGGGCGAGCGGTAGAAGATGATTGGCTGCCTGAGTGAACAGGCGCCGGTATCCCTCGGCGTCGGGGGTCCGAGGAAGTCCGTCGGCTATCCGGGCCAGAACGCCTCCGACTTCGCTCGGCGTATTCATAGCTCGGGCGAAGTCGGGGTTCAGGTTGCGTCCGAAGAGCGGATTCTCGCGTCGTTGCCTTGCATCTTGCTCGGCTTGCTCCTGAGTCCGACGGCGATCTCGTCGTCGGGAGTTCCTTCGTTCCCTGAAGACGCGTTCTTCCGGAGTTTCTCCCATCTCTGAGACCTCGTCTCGCGAGACAGGCTGCTCCGGATCCCGTTCTCCAGCTGCGTGATGTCGTCGGATGTTCCTGCGTCGGTTCCTTCGTCGGCGGGACTCTCGCTGAGGCGGTTCTTCTCCGGGTGCAGTCGGTTCATCGTCGGAGACGGCGAGCGATTCTGCCCTCCCAATGAAGAGGATGTCGGGGTAGAACGGCATTGTTGCCGCGGCGGATTTCTTTCCGTTCTCCTTTGAGGTCGGAGGAACGGGAAGAATGATTGGCCTCCCTCTGATCTCCTTCTTCCTTATGACTTGTGTCCATTCTTTCGTTGGGGAAGTAGACAGCGGAGTCTTCCGGGTCAGCGAGCTTCTAGCTCCAGCCTCCCCGGAGGCGATCTGGTTCCGAAGAGCCGGAGGTAGTGCTTTTCCAGCATCCTCGGAGTTTGTTGGAGGAGACTTCTGTTCCGGTAGATCCGCGAGGCGGTGTAGAATTCCTTCTTCGTCCGCCACGGATGAGATTGTTCCGAAGCAGAATGTGGACCCGGGGCGCATGGTAATCTTGCTATGGAAGGTGACGGCCATTGAGCTAGCTTGGATCGTCGACACACCCCCTACCTGGCGCGCCAGCTGTCGGTGTTTTGGGTCCGACCGCACACCCGGGGTTGCCCCTCGAGGTGCTTTTAGGAGTAGGACGGTGTCGACGACTGTAGCAAAATGGTTCGTGCCGATCGCACGAGGGACAATGGACAAGGTTTGCAGGTTCGGGCCGCTTAGAAGTGCGTAACACCCTACGTCCTGGTGAGTATATGAGCGTGGTTACAAGAGGATTCTCTGGATAGAAGGCACAGAGAATGTTTGTGGGTGGCTAAGTAGAATCGGGTCGATCTGAAGGGGTGCCCCCTAGGCCTTATATACTCGGCCGTGGAGCATTACATGTGATATGATAACAACAAGTAGCTGAAAGATAGTAAACCTCTTGAGTTTATCCTTACGTAACCTCCGCCGACTTATCCTCGCATGGCTCCGTTGCATGGGGGCTTCAGCGCGGGAAAGTCGGGTCTCTGTTTGTGATTCATTCGTTTGACGTTGTGGGCCGCCTGTGTTTGCACTAATCAGTCCCACGTCTTCTTTATTGGTTGTCTTTCCCTAGGCCCACGAAAGAATGACCTTACGAATTATTTGGGCCCTTGAGCTTTTCGTGAGGCCTTTTACTTCTTTAGTGGACCCAGGGGATATCTATCCCCCACAGACGCCTTCTGCCGCGCCAGAGCACGCTCGCGCGCGCCCCCGCATGCCCAGCGCCGCGCTCGAGCCAAACCAGCGCCGTGGCCCGCGCCCGAGCATATAAAGCCCTCCCAGGCTTCGACTACACCCTTCCGCGCACCCTCCACACCTCACCGGAGTTAGCTCATCGCCGTTTGCCCGTGCGCAGCGAGTCCGCGGCCGCCCAACCCCTCTGCCACCATAGACCGGCCAATAGAGCCATCCCCAACCCCGTCCAGCCCTCGGAGAAGCCTGTGCACACCTTCGTGAGGCTCCCCGAGCAAGGAATCGGAGTTTACTTCGCCGGAGAAGCCAGTCCACGCTCGCCGGAGCTCTCGCCCCCGCCGGAGTACGTGGACCGGGTAAACCACTCCACCATCCTTCGATTCCTTGTGCACACAGTCGCTGCGTGACCCCGTGAAGCTCACCGTGCCCTCGGATTGAACCAGTTCGCCGTGGTTTGGCCGGTATACTCGCCGCCGACGAGGACACCCGCCTGCACGCGTGGACCGGGCGATTCCGGCCATCTCCGACGTCGAGCCGTACCTCGACGTGACCGCCAGAGTCTCCTCGAGCCAACCCCACCCTTCGCCGGACCTCCCTCGCCGCCGGTAAGCCGCGCCGCCCTTTTCTTTCCCGCGGTTACTGTTTGCATAAGGGGAAGGACTGCGGGTGAGGGGGAGAGAAGGTCAGGGGGTTTTGTGAAATGTCAGAGACACAGGGGAATAGTGGCGTGGGGGTAGATTTGCGAAGGTGGATTTAGTTTAAACCCAGGGACCTCGGTGTAAACTGTTTTTCCAGGAAACTCTTTTTAAATTCTATTTTAAATTGAACAGAGGCTTTAAAAATTCATAACTTATGATTAGTTCATCCAAATTTGGTCAAACAAATTTTGTTAGACTCCAATTAATGTAACCTATTTAAGAAAAATATAAAACCCCTTGGTGCTGTGGAAAACTTAAAAGTTCTGATTTAATGTTAGTTTTGGCCAAAAGCTAAGTAATAGTAAGAAAAATAGTTAGGCTAACTGACTAGGGTTAGGAAAAATTGGGGAAGTTTATAATTACCTACTAACCTGTTTAAAAATGTTGAACCTCTCTGTCCACTCCATTTAAGTTAGTTTTACCCCTTATTCTATAATATGCTTAAGGATAGGGAAAATAAAAAATGTAATTTAATTAATGAACCAGAGAGTACCTCTATTTTTGTTAGGTTATTTATTCAATATAGTTCACTGGAAAAATATATCATACCCTGTTTAAGTGTAAAATAAGTAAGATCTCTTTTGTTTTAATAAAACAAGTGCAACTTAGAAAAACTCTACAAAAATAACCCCAAGGTAAAAACACCCCCACCCTTGGGATAACTATTGTTTTATTAGAGAGAACTTAGGAAAAATATGAAATCTGCTGTTTGACATTTTTCAAATAAAAATGTAGTAGAAAGAGCCTTTTTGACCTTAAACTTAAGAAAATCATAACTAAATAACCACCCCTTAGTTTTCTGTGGTTTTTAGCACAGAGACCTATTATTACTATGGGTTGCCAGCAAAAATAACCTTTAGGACAGAACCTACCCCCAACTAAGAGGTGTAGTGTAAAGTGGCCCATTTTGCCTAACTTTTGTTATTTTTGTTTAAAGCCTAGCCTTGGTACTTAAAGCCTCAACTTCTTAAAACAAGTTAGAATAGCAAAGGGCAACCCACTGTATTTTTTACAGAATTTTTGGAAATTATTAAAACCCTGTTGTAGTTCAAACCTACCCTAGAAACCCTAAATGGGAATTAATGAAAGGAAAAAGAATAATGTGAATTAAGGTTATCCTAAACCCTTTGTAATCTGTCCACTAAAATGTATCAAGGCAATACCAAACCACTATGTTATCCTAAAAGAAAACCTAAGCTTAAGGAGTCATAAGTCTATGTATCTATATATATACCACTAGAAGCCCCGCATGACTAAGAAAACCCTAAGTTACTTCTTAACTTAGTTTCTTTAGCTTAATGTTCTTAAATCTTGCATAATCATGACATACATGTTCATTGCATTTCGATAGACTGTAATCTTGCTGACGGAGAGTACATCCTCGTGCCGGAGCAAGGAGCTGCTCAGGAGGTAGCCCCAGATCCAGCACCCGAGCCTGCACCAGAGGACCTGCCTGCCACTGCTTTGGAAGGCAAGCCCCGGTTTTATGCATAACCTGTTATCTATGCTATTTTACTTCACTTAATGATTGTAGGATTGATTGTGCACTTAGGTGTAGGAATTGTTTGAAACCCTAGTTGCATGATCTCAGGAATCCTTTTGAGATGAATACTAGTAAGACAGGTCGAGTAGTTGCTTTACTTAATTAGGATCTCGGTAGAAGACGAGTGATTTTTCTAGCACTCGCGCGAGATCAGGAAATTGATTGTACCCACTTTTACACTCTCAGGATACTAGTTGGTGGACAACAATCCATGGGGATTGGTTGTTTACGAGATGGGAAAATGGAATAAGGATTAACGTGCGGATACCTGTGTCAAGCGTTTGAACGTACTAAGCACATGCCGAGAAATATGGTAAATCGGTAAGACTAGTACCTGATTGAACCTGGCAGCAGATTGCCCTCCTCACGCGACCTGAGACGAGGTCTCCCATTCCGGTTATGGTGGGTACAAGTGCGGTCACTGCACGACGGCCAGTCGGGGTCAGTGAGGCATTGTACGCCAAGGCGGTGAGCCCCTCTCTGCTGACGGGGAATCGATGGGGACGGTTGATGTGTGTGGGGACGGAGTGCCCCTGCATGTCGTGTGTTTAGGTTTACCTTGCAAGGATAAAAACTCGATTCGAATCGTCTGCTTCTCGCAACTAATGAGACTGCTTGATCCATTGTACTGCATTGAGTAATAAGTGGAAGTCTGATGAGTTGAGATAAGATGTTGATTGCTAATAATGCCTGCTACCATGTATGAGTAGATAGTCCACTTTTAGCCTTAAGAGAGTCACACTTAACTTTGACTAAGTTAAAATCTTGATTTAGAAACTCAGCTAGTGCTTTTGGCAACCAAACCCCACAGCCAAACAGCTGCATGTCTAGAGGTAGAGGAGTAGACTCCTCACACCGGGTAAGTCTAGCTGAGTATTAGTATACTCAGCCTTGCTTGTGGCATAATTTTTTACAGGTTCTCTGGAGGAGATGGTTGCTGGGATAACTTGGTCGTCCACCTTGCCACCGGGTTGGACTGTTGAGTGGGACCCTGCCTCGGCTGAGGAGGAGCATGAGGAGTGATGGGACAGGCTTCCCCATCTCTCTGTTTAATTACCGTTAGTTTTATTCCGCTGCACTTCGAACAATGATGGTTACTTTTGCAAAAACTCCGATGATGATGATGGTGATGTAATAATTTAATATTCTGACATGTATGGTTTTATGCTTTATTGTATTTGCTCTGTGACTCACCTTCGAGTGAGATTGTGGTACTTGATCCTGTCAGTGGCCGTGTCGGACTAGATCCGAGGGATTGACGGGTTATTTCCATTTAAGTGTGGTCTAGCCTCTAAGGCGGGGCTTAGGCACTTAAGTTGGAATAATTCGGGCAGTTCCGCCACAGCTGGTATCGGAGCTTGTACCACCACAGAGGAATCAATAAAATGTAAATACCATCAATTTTCTAAATAAAACTTGATAGAAACAAGGTTGGATAGATAGTAGGACGAGCAGGATAGACCTAGGACGTGAAGCCTTAGGTTAATAGAAGGGTAGCTAGGTGGCTAAGTAACTAGGCCCTACAGGCCACTTTTACGGGATGGGAGTTCCTCCCTACTTCTTTTATCTTATTGTGAGGTCGTTCAGGACGAGCATGCATGCATTCATGATTAAGCAAATGGATAACTGAGTAAGGACTTAAAAACAAGATAACAACCCAGTGCCTTTTCATTTAACTAGATAAAGGCTGAGTTTTATTTTCCTTGTTCTTTTTATAATTCTTTTTCTTTTACTTACGCTTAACCGTACACAGATGACTTCCCACGGATCCTCCGATGACGGAAATGCACTGACCCACACTGACGGACTTGCACGAGAGGGCTTTCCCCGCATTTTGTGGGAAGTACTTCAGGGGGCCGGATACACGACACCCCCTCAGTACGCGGTACAGCAGTTCGAGAAGCACCGAGTGCCTCGCTGTCGGGTGAGGATGACCTTGGAGCCTCATCCCCTGCATCCAGGATGGCGCTCCTTGGACTTAGAGTATTTCGGGTACCGGGCAGAGGACACGATCGAGGCGATCGCTCTACATGGATTGACTACCTTCTGCGGATTCCATCCCTTGGAGCTGGCTACCCACCCCATTGGCTTGTTCCCCGCTGAAAAGGAGGACGACCCAATGTGGAAGGATCGGGTGGAGCATGCCAAGGATATCTGGGCCATCTACCCAGGACAGACTGCGCACTTGACCGTACGGTGCATGAATGCGCTGTACCGTCTGCAGGTGATGCGCGGTGAGGCAATGTCCCATCTGATGGCACTGCTGGAGGCAACAAAGATCATGTTGGATAACAGAGAGGAGCTCGTGGTTGACTTGTCTCAAGAAATGGTGGAGAAGGACCTGCAGGTGGAGCAGCTATCCACTGATATTCAGGAGTTGGAGGAGCTGGTGGGCACCAGGGAGAACACCATCGAGGTCCTAGAGGATCAGCTCATTAACACTCAGCAGCAGCTTGCTGAGGCTAACGAGCACCTGGACATGCACCATCAGGAGATCCAGGACCAGGAGGCCAACGAGGACGTCGACATTGAGGGAGGAGATGAGCCTGCCTCCAGTGTGGACACTGCTGGCTCGGGAAGACCACCTTCCCCCGAGTCGAGTGTTGCTTCGTTCGCTCACTAGGTGTCCAGGGTAGGCTTAGAAGTTGGATAGTCGGACTCCTCGCAGCTAGCTTAGCTTTTGCACCCTTGGGGTACTAGGCTAGATAGAGTTGAGTCATTTTGGAACAATTTGATGTAATCGTGCTAAACTCTCTGGGGAGCTTGTTTGATGGATGCTATTATCAGTTTAAATTGGAAGGAGGAATTTATGCCTCTTAAAATTCCTTTTGTTGAAGTCGGAGTCTATCATGCTGTTTTAACTTTTTCCCCGTGATAAAATCTTGAAATTTGGAACTGTGGTGTTAAGTAAGTATGTGGTTTTTCAGATGGCCGGGAGGCAGCGTCGTGGCCAGAACGAGCACGTTCCTCCACCGCCGCCACCACCTCCCACTCTGCAGGAGCTCATGGCTCAGCAGAATGAGATCCTGAGGCAGCTGGCTCAACGTCAGCCACCACTCCAGCATTATGGTGGTGGAGACCACCAGCGTCACCCCGCGACGGCCACCTATCAGGAATTCCTCAGCACCCAGCCTCCATTGTTCACAAGGGCGGAGGACCCACTTGACGCAGATGTATGGCTGCGAGTGGTGGAATCCAAATTCCCACTACTCCATGGGGCTTGCTCAGAGGTCACCAAAGTCAGGTTCGCCACCCAGCAGCTTCGCGGACCCGCAAGGACTTGGTGGGATCATTTTCTTGCTATGCAGCCAGAGGACCGAGAGGTGGAGTGGAGGGAGTTCAAGGCAGCTTTTAGAGGACACCATATACCCGCCGGGATCATGGACAGGAAGCTCAATGAGTTCTTGGCACTCACTCAGGGCAACAGGACAGTGTTGCAGTATGCCCAGGCCTTTAATGACTTGTGCCAGTACGCGGGATATCATGCAGATACAGATGAGAAGAAGAGGGACAGATTCAGAAGGGGGCTCAGCACTAAGCTCCGGGATCGTCTCAACACCGTCAGGGCCAACAGCTACAATGAGTTGGTCAACATGGCTATCTCCCAAGAGGACTGCATTACAGCTAGGCAGGCAGAGAAGAAGAGGAAGACCCCTGTGGCAGGACCCTCAGCTCAGCCACAGCGCTTCAGGATTGTGTCCGACACCCAGGGCAGGGGCCCCAGCAGCAGCAAGGGCGATGGGTAATCCGACCTCAGCAGCAGCAGCAGCAGGCACCCAACCGCAACCAGTTTCCAGCTCAGAGGAATAACCAGCAGCAGCAGTACCGCCAGGCAAATGACAACAGATGCTTCACTTGTGGCAACACTGGGCATTATGCCAAGAATTGCCCCAGGAACCAGCAGAGGCAGGGGCAGAATGCTAATCAGAACCAAGGCAAGAGGCAGAAGGTGCAAGTGAGGCAAGGCAGGCTGAACTTCACCACCATGGCTGACATTCCTGAGGGAGCACCCGTCATGACTGGTATCTTTACAGTTTTGAATTATCCTACGATTATTTTATTTGACTCGGGTGCATCGCATAGTTTTATCAGTGCTAAGTTTAGCGCCAAATGCCAGTTGCCCTTTCACCATACCGATGGGGGCATTACAATTTCAATGCCAGGAGGCAGAGTTGCCACTTATCAAATCAACAGGCAAGTGCCTATAAAATTTGGTAGTCTGGTGATTAGAACCACCCTTCTCATCTTAGGATTGGATAGCGTGGATATTATTTTGGGAGCTGACTGGTTGACCAGGCATCAGGCAGTATTGGACATTGCAGCCAGAGCCATTGAAATTCATTCCCCTGCTTATGGCGAGACTGTTTTATATTTACCCGACCAGGGTTGTACCCCATCTTGTGCCTTTGTTATGATAGAATCCCCGGTGGAAAAGATCCCAGTGGTCTGTGACTACCCAGATGTTTTCCCAGACGAATTGCCAGGGATGCCACCTGACCGAGATATTGAGTTCGCCATTGAATTGCAACCCGGGACTGCTCCTATCTCCAAGAGACCCTATAGGATGCCTCCCGCGGAATTGGCGGAATTGAAGAAACAATTGCAAGAATTGTTGGACAAGGGGTTTATTCGTCCAAGCACTTCACCATGGGGATGTCCAGCTTTATTTGTGAAGAAAAAGGATGAGAGTTTGAGGATGTGTGTTGACTACCGCCCTCTCAATGCGGTAACTATTAAGAACAAATACCCACTGCCCCGCATTGATGTTCTGTTTGATCAGTTGGTAGGAGCCAAGGTATTCTCCAAGATAGACCTTCGCTCAGGATACCATCAGATCAAGATCCGTGCTAGCGATATTCCCAAGACGGCTTTCTCTATCAGATATGGACTGTATGAGTTTCTGGTGATGTCTTTTGGGCTGACCAATGCCCCGGCTTATTTCATGTACCTGATGAACTCAGTGTTTATGCCAGAATTGGACAAGTTCGTGGTCGTTTTCATTGATGATATTCTGGTCTATTCCAAGAATGAGGACGAACATACTGAGCACCTGCACATTGTGCTTCAGCGACTGCGCGATCATCATCTTTATGCTAAGTTGTCTAAATGTGAGTTCTGGCTGAAGGAGATTAAATTCCTGGGTCACACGATTTCTCAGGATGGGATATCAGTTGATCCTGAGAAGGTACAAGAGGTAATGGATTGGAAACCCCGACTACAGTGAGGCAGATTCGGAGTTTTCTGGGATTGGCAGGGTATTATCGACGATTTATTCCGGATTTCTCCAGAATTGCCAAGCCAATGACTGAACTGTTGAAGAAGGGAGTCAAATTTGAGTGGGGCCAAAAGTGTGAAGATGCCTTTCATACCTTGAGGCAGCATTTGACAACAGCCCCAGTGCTAGCCCAACCCGACAATACCAAGCCATTTGAAGTTTATTGTGATGCTTTAGGTACCGGATTGGGATGTGTCTTGATGCAAGAGAACAGAGTGATTGCTTATGCTTCCCGGGCACTCAGGCCCCATGAGCAGAACTACCCTACACATGATCTAGAACTGGCAGCGGTAGTCCATGCTCTAAAGATATGGAGACACTACTTGATGGGAGCTCACTGTAACATCTACACTGATCACAAGAGTCTCAAATACATCTTCACTCAGGCAGATCTGAACATGAGGCAAAGGAGATGGTTGGAGTTAATCAAGGACTATGATTTGGAGGTGCATTACCACCCTGGTAAGGCCAATGTTGTGGCAGATGCCTTGAGCAGAAAGGCCCAGTGTAATTGTATGAGCATGGATGTGGGAGTGACCACCCTGTGTGATGAGTTGTGCAAGCTGAACCTGGAAGTTGTTTCTTCGGGTAACCTAAGCTATATCTCGGTGGAACCCACGTTGCAAGAGCAGATCATCAGGGCACAGGTTGAGGATAAGGGTGTTCAGGTTATCAAGGATATGATCAAGCAAAAGGCAGAAAAATACAAGTGTTTCCGACAGGACAGCAAGGGAATTATATGGTTTGGAGATCGATTGGTTGTTCCCAAGGACCCTGAGCTCAGAAAGCAAATACTGGATGAAGCTCACCTTTCAAAATTCTCCATGCACCCTGGTAGCAACAAGATGTATCATGATCTCAGATCTCTATATTGGTGGACTAGAATGAAAAGGGAAATTGCCAAGTACATATCCGAATGTGACACATGCCAGAGAATTAAAGCCAGTCACTTGAAGACAGCAGGCCCTTTGCAACCCCTTCCCATACCATCTTGGAAGTGGGAGGACATTTGCATGGACTTCATAGTGGGATTACCCAATACCTCCAGGCACCATGATTCTATTTGGGTTATCGTGGACAGATTGACCAAGACTGCTCATTTCTTGCCAGTACACACCACCCACAAGACAGAGAAGTACACTGAAATTTATGTTGATCAGATAGTAAGATTGCATGGTATTCCGAAGACCATCATATCTGACAGAGGAGCACTATTTGTGGCACGTTTTTGGGAGAAACTGCAAGAATCACTTGGGACCCAAGTAATCCGAAGCTCAGCATATCACCCTCAAACGGATGGCCAGACAGAAAGGGTGAATCAGATTTTGGAAGACATGTTGCGAGCATGTGCACTACATTATGGAAAGGATTGGGACAAGTGTCTGTCCTTGGCAGAGTTTTCTTACAATAACAACTATCAGTCCAGTTTGAAGATGGCACCTTTTGAGGCATTATATGGGAGAAGGTGTAGGACCCCACTTAATTGGTCTCAAGCAGGAGAAAGGGAAATTTTTGGGCCAGACTTGGTACTCGAGGCAGAGGCAAAGGTCAGGGTTATTACCAAGAACTTAGAAGCTGCTCAGGCTAGGCAAAGGAGCTATCATGATAAGAGGCGGAAGCCTCTACAGTTTGAGGTGGGAGATCATGTCTATCTTAAGGTATCACCCACCAAGGGTGTCCAGAGATTCGGGATCAAGGGCAAGTTAGCTCCTCGCTACGTTGGACCCTATAAGATCAAGGCAAGCTGTGGACCCGTAGCCTACCAATTGGAATTACCACCTCACATGTCAGCAGTTCATAATGTGTTCCATGTATCTCAGCTGCGGAAATGCATTCGTCTACCCACTGAAGTGCTACCGGAACCAGACGTTGAGATAGAACCAGACTTGTCCTACCAAGAGTACCCCATCAAGGTATTAGATCAAAAGGAGAGATCAACTCGGGCAAGGTCGGTCAGAATGTACAAGGTTCAGTGGAGTCACCATTCAGCAGAAGAAGCTACATGGGAGACTGAGGATTTTCTGCGCTCTCGCTTCCCCGACTTTTTGCCCAAAGGAGTCGGTATGTAACCCCAAAACCCCACCCCCACCTGCCCTTTGAATCCAATTATAAGAAAAACTTAGATAACAAGGATAGTCTAAGTTGTGGATTTAATTTAAGAAGGGCTTCCTTCTGAAGTTGCAAAGAGGATGACATTCGAAGAGCAGTTAATAAGAGAAACTTAAGTGTGAAGGAAAAACAACACCAGCACACCTTCAAGCACCCTCCAAGGGACTCTACCTAAATCTCGGGACGAGATTCCTTTAAGGGGGGAGGGCTGTAACACCCCAGGTGTTACCTTGGCTAGAGCCACTTTGGCACTAGAAGCTGTGTTCACAAGGGTAAAGACTTAGGGCACCACATAAGAACTTTGGAGATCATGTGCTAATCAAGTTGCCAATGACAAATGAAGCATTACTCTAATCCTTGCACACTTACTACCTTGGATAATAGGGGAGAAGAACCCTAGACCTCTCCTAAACCCTATCTTCCAAAACCCTAAGTAAGGGGGGGAAAGAGAGTGAACAAGGGTGCAAAGTGTGTGTAACTTTTGCCCAAACCCTAAGCAACATTATAACCATCAATTAAGGGAGGGAAATATTGCAAAAAGACCCCTGGAGAAACCCCATTTCAAATCTCCAAGTGGAGAGAGAGCTAGAGCTCTCTATTTCCCTCTAAGTCACATTTTAGCCCTAATCCAAAGACCAGCCGTGTTCACTTTGAAGATGGCGCCAAAACCACTTGGGTTCTATACCAAAAATGTGGTATACCACTTAAGGCACCCCCTGGAAAAATTTGAGACCGAGACTCAGACGTTTGACAACACTTGACATCAGTTTTGTCGCTGAGTGGGCAGTGAGACAAGCCAGATTTGGCGCCCGTCTATCTCCCGATCTAGGGCGTATCATCCCTTGGAACTCACACATGTGAGATAGCCCTAGGTGCCAGGAGGAGGTCTGCGCCGGATTCATGGCGAGATTCGCACGTTTGCGATCTCTGGAGACGTTTGAACACTGGAAGAAACTCACCTCCACGTGTTCGACGCCTTCTGCCGCGCCAGAGCACGCTCGCGCGCGCCCCCGCATGCCCAGCGCCGCGCTCGAGCCAAACCAGCGCCGTGGCCCGCGCCCGAGCATATAAAGCCCTCCCAGGCTTCGACTACACCCTTCCGCGCACCCTCCACACCTCACCGGAGTTAGCTCGTTGCCGTTTGCCCGTGCGCAGCGAGTCCGCGGCCGCCCAACCCCTCTGCCACCATAGACCGACCAATAGAGCCATCCCCAACCCCGTCCAGCCCTCGGAGAAGCCTGTGCACACCTCCGTGAGGCTCCCCGAGCAAGGAATCGGAGTTTACTTCGCCGGAGAAGCCAGTCCACGCTCGCCGGAGCTCTCGCCCCCGCCGGAGTACGTGGACCGGGTAAACCACTCCACCATCCTTCGATTCCTTGTGCACACAGTCGCTGCGTGACCCCGTGAAGCTCACCGTGCCCTCGGATTGAACCAGTTCGCCGTGGTTTGGCCGGTATACTCGCCGCCGACGAGGACACCCGCCTGCACGCGTGGACCGGGCGATTCCGGCCATCTCCGACGTCGAGCCGTACCTCGACGTGACCGCCAGAGTCTCCCCGAGCCAACCCCACCCTTCGCCGGACCTCCCTCGCCACCGGTAAGCCGCGCCGCCCTTTTCTTTCCCGCGGTTACTGTTTGCATAAGGGGAAGGACTGCGGGTGAGGGGGAGAGAAGGTCAGGGGGTTTTGTGAAATGTCAGAGACATAGGGGAATAGTGGCGTGGGGGTAGATTTGCGAAGGTGGATTTAGTTTAAACCCAGGGACCTCGGTGTAAACTGTTTTTCCAGGAAACTCTTTTTAAATTCTATTTTAAATTGAACAGAGGCTTTAAAAATTCATAACTTATGATTAGTTCATCCAAATTTGGTCAAACAAATTTTGTCAGACTCCAATTAATGTAACCTATTTAAGAAAAATATAAAACCCCTTGGTGTTGTGGAAAACTTAAAAGTTCTGATTTAATGTTAGTTTTGACCAAAAGCTAAGTAATAGTAAGAAAAATAGTTAGGCTAACTGACTAGGGTTAGGAAAAATTGGGGAAGTTTATAGTTACCTACTAACCTGTTTAAAAATGTTGAACCTCTCTGTCCACTCCATTTAAGTTAGTTTTACCCCTTATTCTATAATATGCTTAAGGATAGGGAAAATAAAAAATGTAATTTAATTAATGAACCAGAGAGTACCTCTATTTTTGTTAGGTTATTTATTCAATATAGTTCACTGGAAAAATATATCATACCCTGTTTAAGTGTAAAATAAGTAAGATCTCTTTTGTTTTAATAAAACAAGTGCAACTTAGAAAAACTCTACAAAAATAACCCCAAGGTAAAAACACCCCCACTCTTGGGATAACTATTGTTTTATTAGAGAGAACTTAGGAAAAATATGAAATCTGCTGTTTGACATTTTTCAAATAAAAATGTAGTAGAAAGAGCCTTTTTGACCTTAAACTTAAGAAAATCATAACTAAATAACCACCCCTTAGTTTTCTGTGGTTTTTAGCACAGAGACCTATTATTACTATGGGTTGCCAGCAAAAATAACCTTTAGGACAGAACCTACCCCCAACTAAGAGGTGTAATGTAAAGTGGCCCATTTTGCCTAACTTTTGTTATTTTTGTTTAAAGCCTAGCCTTGGTACTTAAAGCCTCAACTTCTTAAAACAAGTTAGAATAGCAAAGGGCAACCCACTGTATTTTTTTACAGAATTTTTGGAAATTATTAAAACCCTGTTGTAGTTCAAACCTACCCTAGAAACCCTAAATGGGAATTAATGAAAGGAAAAAGAATAATGTGAATTAAGGTTATCCTAAACCCTTTGTAATCTGTCCACTAAAATGTATCAAGGCAATACCAAACCACTATGTTATCCTAAAAGAAAACCTAAGCTTAAGGAGTCATAAGTCTATGTATCTATATATATACCACTAGAAGCCCCGCATGACTAAGAAAACCCTAAGTTACTTCTTAACTTAGTTTCTTTAGCTTAATGTTCTTAAATCTTGCATAATCATGACATACATGTTCATTGCATTTCGATAGACTGTAATCTTGCTGACGGAGAGTACATCCTCGTGCCGGAGCAAGGAGCTGCTCAGGAGGTAGCCCCAGATCCAGCACCCGAGCCTGCACCAGAGGACCTGCCTGCCACTTCTTTGGAAGGCAAGCCCCGGTTTTATGCATAACCTGTTATCTATGCTATTTTACTTCACTTAATGATTGTAGGATTGATTGTGCACTTAGGTGTAGGAATTGTTTGAAACCCTAGTTGCATGATCTCAGGAATCCTTTTGAGATGAATACTAGTAAGACAGGTCGAGTAGTTGCTTTACTTAGTTAGGATCTCGGTAGAAGACGAGTGATTTTTCTAGCACTCGCGTGAGATCAGGAAATTGATTGTACCCACTTTTACACTCTCAGGATACTAGTTGGTGGACAACAATCCATGGGGATTGGTTGTTTACGAGATGGGAAAATGGAATAAGGATTAACGTGCGGATACCTGTGTCAAGCGTTTGAACGTACTAAGCACATGCCGAGAAATATGGTAAATCGGTAAGACTAGTACCTGATTGAACCTGGCAGCAGATTGCCCTCCTCACGCGACCTGAGACGAGGTCTCCCATTCCGGTTATGGTGGGTACAAGTGCGGTCACTGCACGACGGCCAGTCGGGGTCAGTGAGGCATTGTACGCCAAGGCGGTGAGCCCCTCTCTGCTGACGGGGAATCGATGGGGACGGTTGATGTGTGTGGGGACGGAGTGCCCCTGCATGTCGTGTGTTTAGGTTTACCTTGCAAGGATAAAAACTCGATTCGAATCGTCTGCTTCTCGCAACTAATGAGACTGCTTGATCCATTGTACTGCATTGAGTAATAAGTGGAAGTCTGATGAGTTGAGATAAGATGTTGATTGCTAATAATGCCTGCTACCATGTATGAGTAGATAGTCCACTTTTAGCCTTAAGAGAGTCACACTTAACTTTGACTAAGTTAAAATCTTGATTTAGAAACTCAGCTAGTGCTTTTGGCAACCAAACCCCACAGCCAAACAGCTGCATGTCTAGAGGTAGAGGAGTAGACTCCTCACACCGGGTAAGTCTAGCTGAGTATTAGTATACTCAGCCTTGCTTGTGGCATAATTTTTTACAGGTTCTCTGGAGGAGATGGTTGCTGGGATAACTTGGCCGTCCACCTTGCCACCGGGTTGGACTGTTGAGTGGGACCCTGCCTCGGCTGAGGAGGAGCATGAGGAGTGATGGGACAGGCTTCCCCATCTCTCTGTTTAATTACCGTTAGTTTTATTCCGCTGCACTTCGAACAATGATGGTTACTTTTGCAAAAACTCCGATGATGATGATGGTGATGTAATAATTTAATATTCTGACATGTATGGTTTTATGCTTTATTGTATTTGCTCTGTGACTCACCTTCGAGTGAGATTGTGGTACTTGATCCTGTCAGTGGCCGTGTCGGACTAGATCCGAGGGATTGACGGGTTATTTCCATTTAAGTGTGGTCTAGCCTCTAAGGCGGGGCTTAGGCACTTAAGTTGGAATAATTCGGGCAGTTCCGCCACAAATATGGCCAACAGAAGCGACGTGAAGACTAGACAGAGAGCGTCCATCAAATGTCCAATCAGTCACAGAGCAAATAAATTACACCACCCAGCAAGATATGGATGGATTGTGAACTCGGCTGCAAAAGACAAAATACATGCTGACCTCTGAAGCATAATATTGATGACATAATGCTGACCTCCAAAGTATAATGCGGATGGCATCATGCCGATTTTCACAGGCAGAAAGGATAATCATCAACAAAAAGACACGAAAGGAAGACCTTCGAATGGATTATCCTCAAAAATCCACTTGAAGGTCGGGGGCTACACCCATTGGGTGCACCTTCGGTGCACCCCATGGATCACTATTTCAGGCCAAGATAGTGCCGACTTCTAAGGCATGGGACAAGATTAAAGACAAGGCTGACCCTCAACCAAAGCACAAGAGTAAGATGAAAGTAATTTCTAATGAAGACCTTCGAGTAGATTATTTTCCAAAATCTACTCGAAGCTCGGGGGCTACACCCATTGGGTGCACCTCCGGTGCACCCAATGAAGTTCCGGGTACTACAAGATGAAATGCCGACCTCTAAGGCACAAGCACGAAACAAAGCTTCAGTTTACGAGTGATCAAAGCAGGAGGAGACAGTAAGAAATCGTTTTTCCCAAATTACCTGCAAACTGGACCTGGGATCTTTGGGCTGATTACCTCAAAATCAACCCAAAGATCGGGGGCTTGTGGGGGACAGATATCCCTCGGGTCCACTAGAAGAGTAAAAGACCTCACGAAAGGCCCAAGGGCCCAATAAATCGTAAGGTCATTCTTCCGTGGGCCTGGGGAGGGACAATCAGCAAAGTAGATCGACATGAGGCCGGATTGGTGCAAGCCCGGATGGCCCACAACGTCGAGCGAGCGACCACAACAGAGATCCGACTTTCTCGCGCTAGAACCCCCATGCAATGGGGCCATGCGAGGATAGGTCGGCGGAACTATAGAGAGATAAACTCAAACAGTTCACTATCTTTTAGTTACACATTGTTATCATATCCACGTGTATTGCCCCACGGTCGAGTATATAAGGCCTAGGGGGCACCCCTTCAGAACGATCGACCCTATCACTCAGCCATCCACCTCAACTCTCTGCATTCTCAATTCGGAGAGCTCCCTTGTAATCTCATTCACCAAGCATACTCACCAGGACGTAGGGTGTTACGCATCTCTAAGCGGCCCGAACCTGTAAACATTGTCCACTGTCCCTCGTGCATCTGGCACGAACCATTTTGCTACAGTCGGCGACACCATCCTACTCCTAAAAACACCTTGAGGGGCAACCCCAGGTGTGCGGTCGGACCCAAAACACTGACACCCGCTTAAAAATATCCTCTGCCCATCTAGAACATTTCTTGCTGTAGACAATCTTATATTTCTTTGAGGCCATGATAATCACTTCCGCGAACCTCTTATATGTCATGTGCTTATACCAATCTTCAGTCGGTGTAAAGTCGATAAAAGTCATGTGCTTTTTAACATGATCTATTACAAAAAGGGTGTAACAGCCGTTGAATTTACATGGCATAAGAACCTGCAAAATATCAATCATTAGGAATGCAAAGAAGTGCCCTTTATAAATACATTCGAAATAAACACATACTTACATATCTACATCCCGTGATATAATAATTCATTAATGGCCAACAATCGAGTGTTTTGGTTAACTCTTCTGGTGTAGGGTCCTGATGGTATTTTGGAAGTTTACCAAAACCAACCATTCTCTAGATAAGTATATATACATTTTCACATGAGGATTAGATGTAGACACTATATACTAATACATTATTGATTGGAAACAAACTTACCCAGAAACGCATGTCCATATAATGTTTTATATTCTTTATGATTTCTCCTTTTGGCCTACGTGACTCTTTATTGACAAGCGGCCGAACGGCCATGTCAAAACATCTTAGAGTCATATCTTGATTTATCATTAATATGTTTTGCAGGTCTTTGACAGATATTTCTATCTTAAAAGGGTTGAAACTTCACACCCATGTCATCCTGTAATGTAGCATGAGAAAAGTCTTTATCAATAATCTAAGTAGTTGGTATACATAAAATAGATAAATCAATGAGCACTTACTCTAGTGCCATATCGTCTTGGATTGCCATGATATAATCACATAGAACATCTATTAGATCGGCTTTGGTCACTGGCATGTCCTTTGTGGAAAGACCAGCCATTAAAAAGTCATTGGTGCACCCATCGGTCGAGACTTTGACAGGAGTTCTTTTATCCCAATCATCAACAAACCACCTTTGTAAGTCTGTTTGCGTAATAGGGCCTTCCTCATCTTCAAACACTACTTCGTTGTCATCAAGCACGTGGAGTAGTTTTCTCTTCTTAGGATTTGTTGGGATGTCTAATATCTCAACATCATAGGGGTTTCCAGTGTTAACTTCTTTTTCATAATTGTATAACGGACACCCCCTTCTCTTGTTCAGGTCTAAAGATAGTAATATAGCAGCCATTTTTTCCTAAAGTGTGACATGTCATCCTACAAATAATAAGAAACAATTAATTTAACATTATATATGTAACACTAACTGTAGATGTGCATATATGACATACAAGGGAAGGAGATCGTAAAAGGGGAAACAAACCCGGCGGAGGGATTCCGTGTTCCCTCCTCTTCCCCTGGATACACGAGCTTGTGCATCATAAAAGGGGAAACTGATATTTAAATAATCACATTTTTGCTTGTGGAACCGTTTCCGTGTTCGCAATGCATGGGCCCATGGTGTCAAATAATCACATTTTTGCAATGCACAGGCCCATGAAGATTTCTGGTTAACTTGTGGAACCGAACTTCATTTGAGATAGAACAACAATACCAGTGTTGGGTTTGCCACTTGGCCATGATACACACGAGAACACGGGATGATCAAGTAAGAACTGGACAGAATGCACTAATACAAAAGGCTCACTTGCGTTCGCTTCCCTGCTCCACAGGAAGCATAACTGATATACAAATCGAGAAGTTTTACATATAGACTTATTGCTGCTAATAACCAGTGATATAAGTCAATGCAAGATTTTACAAGCAATTTCCTCTCACTGACTGTAAGATTATTGTATACATGACTAGAGATATTTAGTCTTCAAACTATCCAGAACAACCGCCTGGTGATTCCATGTCCCTGAACCAGCACACTTCACAGACTGTGGAATCATGACCCCCTCTTTTTCTGGTGCTACTAAGTCGTTATTTGTCAAACTGAAGACTGAATTCCAATGATACCTGCAAATTGTTCATAGCCAGATGTATTTGTAAGTGTCATTGATCATACGACTTAGTAAAACAATTAAATATTTTGATAGATCACTGGGTCTTTTGCTAGTTGAATGTTGCCACTTGAATCTATTTGTAGTATTTGATTACTATGTGAGGAACTACATGGTTACAACATGCACTTAATGAAGGAGAAGCATAACACAGTCACAAATTGTAATACTATTGACTTCCCTTTAGAAATTCAGCCCAAGATTGCAATACCCTGGTTTTTTCAACATTTTGTGAAGGTGTTATTTACTCTTACTTGACAACAGCATTCATTATGCTCTATCAGGAATTAAACTTTTGTAGCCAAGGTATGTTATCCAGCAGTATCAAACAATCTAATGTATTTTGTATTTGAGCACATACAACTTCCACATTTAGATAAAATAATTCCGGCTCAAGTGGCATCAAGTTAGTAGCAGGAAACATCATACTTCTTTATTAGAATAGTAATTACAACTATCTTAGAACAAGTATTGAAGCAGTACTCCATAGATGACAATACATTTATTAATTGGAAAGCATAAGTTTATAGTATAATTATTTGCCAGCTATAATGCATCCGCAATCAAGATGAGGTAAGGGTACAAACCTTCTTGAAAGGGATGGGCATCCATCCTCAAAGACCTCCTCCAAATCTGGCTCAGGATAATTATCCTCATCAGGGAGAGTCAACGAGTCAGATGTTGTTTTCCTTAAAAAGAAATTTTTTAGAAGCACAAGGCCTTTTCCTGGCGTTCTTTGAGATTGTATAGTGCGTTTTGGTTTGTATGGTGATATTATGTCAATAACAATGCAAGTTGTATCATCTCTCAATCCTTTTGCTTCAACTGCTTCCTGCAAACAATACACCAGTTAGGAACAGTACATGTACAACTGAGGATTTGACACCTTATGTTAGGATGGGTGGGAAGGGTATTAGTATTGTACTTTAACAATTTGCTCAGCTGCGGCCTCAGGAGGAAGCCCTCGTGCACATTTAAAAGTCATTTCTGCAATCAAAGCATCCCAGACACCGTCGCTTGAAATAATAAGACGACCTCCAGCATTAGACAACTACAAGCATTGCAATACAACATTATTTTCAAAATTTGATCAGATTTAAATGAACAAAGAATCACTCCAGAGAAAATCACAGGATAATCCTCTCAGAAAAGAAAACATAACTATAGTTGCGTATAACAATGAACAAACTTTGCAAACAAAAGAAATAAGAACAAAAATCTGGCAGTCAATTTATAAATACTGGAAAATATGTGTTGATAAAGTAATGTATGTCTGAATAGTCAGGTAATGGGTACAATATAGAATACAGTTTGACCTCAAAGATTAGAGCTACTTTACAAGGACAGGCTCTTATAACGATAGAAAATTAAGATGATAATGAGAAAAATCCAAACATCACAACTTATGGTACTTAAATGTGATATCACTACAGTGAGATTTTACAATTCAGTTTTGTCCGAAAATGGTGTTAAACGACTTCCCAACATCGTACCTTAATTTGCTTCACATAAGGATCCGGAATAATAAATTCACCTACATCCTGATCACCAATCGATCTTGAGAGGCATAAACCACCTGACCAACATCTAAGGGGACCAATCTAGATGGATAAAAAACAGGAACTAAGGATCAAAAGATGGCATGGATGGATAAAAGCTGTCTTGGGAGTCTTTTCTTGGGAACTGTGATGTTGAGAAGTGGATTTCTTCGAGCGATTAACAGTATCTCTATTTGTACATAAGCAACTCTTTTGTTCACGGATACAATCTCTCCAATTACAAAAAGATCACAAGAACAAAACGCCTTTTGCTACATCATCTAAGAGCTATTGTCAAAAGTGTTGGTAGAAGGAAAAAAGGACCTAATCCTTTGGCCCATCAAGAACATATAAGACAACCCAGAGCAAGCATAGTACTCTAGTAGATTATGAAAATTTTACTACTACTATTATTTTATCATCAAGGCTGCTTTAGCAGCACAACGCTAGGACAAGTACAAAGAAATGAAACATGAAATAAAGTAGAAAATAAGCCAAACGTGATGGTGAGAGCAGATGATCCTCCAGCCGAACACAAACTAGATCAAAATTTTCAAGAGGATTGCAGCACCCTAAGGCGCCATGAGCCCTTGAATCGTGTATTGAAGAGACTTCACCCACTATTCCTTAAAAAGTAAAGTTTGTAGAGTCTTCACAACATTATAATTTGGATCCAACTTATGTTGCCAGCCCTATAATAAAAATGAAAAGAAATGAAGAATCACAAATGGAAAAAGGAATGCCTGCAAAACGTATTCTTGGAATTAAAGAGACAACTACATAAAGCAGTTTATATAGCCACAGTGGAATCCCAACTGTTTACAAATGGACACATCATCTTTAGCTAGAAATTAGACATACAAAAGAACTATATGAGGAGCAACATGTAAAAGCAAGCCTAATTTTGATATACGCACATACAGAGACATACATATACATATACATATAAGGATCATAAATGGTACAAGGATATTGGAAATAGTAGGGCCATGTCTCAATTGACATCCGTGAAGCTTCATGATGCCCTTTTGACAAGTTCTTAAATAGAAGTTTAGCTTGTTGCTTGTAGAAATCAGTATCCTTCTGATCTTGCCCATCATCCAACCCTTCTGCTAGTGGACGTCCATCAATGACACAAGTTATCATTGTTAGCTTTACCACGGTGTCACGAAGGCTAGAACCACTAAAAAGTACTCCCTTCGTCCCAAATTAAAATTCGTTTTACCTTTTTAGTAGATTCATACAATAATTAATGTATGTGTCCTATATATGTGTCAAGATTCGTTATCATACATATGAATATAAACATAAAAATCTAGAGCTAAAACGACTGATGTTTTGAAATGGAGGGAGTATTGTACAAAAACCTACAGAGCTGCAATGAAAAACATAAAATGGGTGTTCAAAAAGTAAAAAACAATCCACTTCAATCGTACAACCATCAGCCTATCACAATATAAACCAAGACATCGAATTAGGAACAGAGTATCATATAAACCCACCTTTAACTTCATTCGAAGGGAATGCATTGGATGGCTAGTGTTGTCCAGTGTTCTCGCATTGCATCTTTTCATTGATTTCTCTTTATCAAGACGAATGCAACAACTGCTCCAACAACAAGAAAAGAGCTTGATACAAGAGGGTGCATGGTGATGGGTTGATAAAAAATATTATTGGTACATTCACAAGCTTTTGCAACGCACCAATTTGGCACAGTAAAAATGTTCACATGAAACAGTAACACACAAAAGCACTCAAAAAATCATGACTAAATCTGAATAGTAAACTGCTTTATGTACACACCTTAATATTCTTGAACACCCTTTTATTCTCTGGATCAATTATTATATTTAATACTATCTCTGGTGGTAATCTGACCTTAAATCTCAAATTGAGGTTGCAAAAGGAACCTTCTGGTTTAGTCAGCTATAAACATTTGATCATGTAAGAATAAGTTCCTACATTGTATGAACATTCTTGAAGTAAACACAAAATCACCAATATGAATGAGAACCTCCAGAAGAAAGGACCAAGATACCGAGTCAAAGGCTTTCGATATGTCCAGTTTGAGGAGGATGTGAGGCGTCTTGCTACTGTTCAACTTTTTAGCCATTTGTTGCACAAGCATAAAGTTGTCTTGTATGTTTCTCTTCTTCACGAAAGCTGATTGGTTTGTAGAGACCAATTTGGGGAGGAGAGGGGCCAAACGATTAGCCATCACCTTGGTCACATGTTTGGCAAAACTATGGACGAGGCTAATTGGTCTGAAATCATTTAGATGTTGAAGCAACATCTCTAGCTAGATCCTATTCTAGAAAAAGAAAATCAAGTCATGTCCATATATGAAGTGCCAAACTTATACTAAAATGCAGTCTACATTAACCTTTCTTGTAAAAGTATAATATCACTCTCATATTTAGACAAGCTCCATCTTGTATCTATGTAACCATCTCAGCAATAGAAGTTATTCTAGCTTGACAGCTCATGTAGGACTCCAAGGCAAAAATCCTTATATACATCAAAGAAATAAATCAGGTGGGAATTAACCCGCCTGTTGGAAGCGTAAAAAAAAGAGAAAGTATACCAAGTCAACAAGAATTTATTTTCGTTGTCACCAACTTGGTAAAAGCATGTAAAATGGAGGTGCTTAGCTAAAACCTTTCTTTAGTATATCATTACACTTGATGCCTAGAAGGTTGATACGATGCTTAAGTTAGCACCAGTGCTTAATGCTATAACAAGGTTGTTGAGCCTATCTAAGCATGTTTGCATTGTAGGAACTATCTTCTATACCAATGCTTAGTGATATGACAAGATTCTCTCTCACTAACCACTTGTGTCTAAGAATCTTGTCTTGTACTTGTACATAACAATATGATGTTTTTTGGAAATAGAAAAAGGAAAAAGGAAAGACTCATAATTTTTTTGTAAAAGTACTCTTTGACTGCTCAAATGTAGATGGACAAATCAAAGCAAAAAATAAAAAATAAGCAAATTTTGCATCACAAACATAAGAGAAGTATTTCTCTAGTTAAAATATAACTACAACTGATGGGTAGTGGTAAAAATAAAAAGATATTGCGAACTGCCAAGTTCGTACCAATATTTCTGGCAGTTGTTTTCTTAACAAAGACTTCTCTAGTAAGTGCTATAGTACATGGAAACTTTGCAATCTGACACTGAGTTTTGGCCATGACATCCCCATCAGTATGTATGACCTGAGGCTTTCATACCACTTGATAGGAACGGGGGTGCCCGATCTTTCGTCAGGTGAAGGTAACTATCGATTTGATGGAGATGTCACACTGACGATCCGGCTTCCAATCAACACGACTAGAACCCCGCAATCGTAGCACCACTTCTCCTCTGGTTATCAACCGTGCACTGCACGATTTACCTCGCCACGAGGGCTAATTCCTGCCTGAGAATCGAAGACACAAGCAAGAACAAGAAAGAACACAATCTAGAATATTGCGGATGAATGATTAAGCTCACAAGTTGGGGTCTCACAAACTGATCTACGATGACTGTTCTTGATAGATCTAACTTAAGCAAAACCTGAGCCCTAATGTGGTGGCAGCTACTGATTATATAAGGGTTAGGAGCGTGACTCCCTCCCTGGACGCACCCTAATGGACCCAACAAAGATACACGACCCAAAGGCCAATTACGGTGTCGCAGCACCGAGACAGATTACAGACGTCGGTTTGGTCCTCCACCTTGATCCGAACGTCCTTGCTAGCCTTCCATGCCTCCAAGTCCTTCACCATGTCCTTGCTGGTCCTTTCCTTCATTCCTAAGTACAATTAATTCATTAGGTAGCACACTATTCTCAAATGCACAAGAATAAATACATAGGAACGAGCTCACCTGCAAATTCAATTGTCTTGCGCGTGCGCGAGTAATCGGACCTTGAACATCAACTAGGGGAGTGTTGTTTTTATCCATGGTAGTGATGTCCTCATCACGGCTGCTGTGGAGACATCGAGCATGGAGGTGCACAACACCCACAAGAACGTCACCATGGTGTTTGTCGCCGCCGCGCGACCCGTCGCTCCCATCGCCATCCGCGTCTGCGCTGGCGTCGGCCTTCTACCTGCCTCGTTTGCGGCTCGATCAGAAATAGAAGGCTGGATTAGGGGTTTTGACAACGACAATTTGATATTTCGATCGATTGATCGCACACCCTAGTTGACGAAGAGGGGTGCCCACGAGCACGCGCTCGCCGTGATTCTCCTGGCGTTGAGCGGAGGCTGTGGTACAGATCATAGTCCTCTGAACTTATACATGTAGATCTAGGGGCTCAGACCCATACCTGGATGTATCATTTGATTCACACGGAGAGAACTTGGCGGCTAGATCTTTGCCTTCTCTGACGATTCAAACATACTTGAGGAAGGAGAAGAGGAATCAACCACCGGCGAGCCAGAAGGGTGGCGTCGAGGACACCTACGGCGGCCTAGATAGAGGGCGAGGCTAGCGTGGTGTTGGGTGCGGGTGGGGAGCATTGTGTCCAGTCATCCCCCACTACGTGAGGACGGCGACATGTTAGTTGACGGGCCTGCGCCAAGTCTCTGGCGATGGGTTAGAGCTTTTGGGTGATAGAGGGTGAGAGGGAGACGCAGGGAGGAAGGGGGACACAGACGATGGATCGACATGGGCATCGTGAGCCATGGTGAGGACGTCGAGGCGGCTATCATGGCGGGGGAGGCGGTCGGGGGTGTCACGAGATTGGGGGCATGGTGCGGGCAAAATTTCCGGGGGGGCAAGCGGGCAGCGGGGCTTGCGCGACGTCCGGGCGGGGGCGTGGTGAAGGTGTGGACGCCCTCCCTAGCTCCTTATAGAGTAGTAAAGATTTGATTTCTTGAATTCTCTTGAGTTAGGAACAAAGGTTTGGCTTCGTTTAGCTTCTCCGGGGAACATATTTAAATTTACATTTGTTCAATAAAAAATAGGAATCAAAGTGATCCTTTAAAACACATCCGGCATCTATGAAAGAATCCTTTCAAACACACTTTTTGTAACACCCCAGTGTTACTTAGGGTTTTCCTAGTGCCCCAACTTGTGACCATTATCACATGTGATTTTAATTAAGCAAGAGACACCAAACTTAAGGAACTAAAACCTAAGTTAACTCTCTTTCATCTCAAAAGCCACACTCTAAACACACCATGCTGGTTGGGAGAATTACTGCTCAGTGCATGAGCACACTGTACTGCCTACAGGCCCTATAGAGCGACGCTATGGCACACCTTGCTAACCTCGCTCAGACCACCAAGCTCACCCTCGACAGCCGAGAGGACTTCATGGTCGACTTGTCCTCAGAGTTGGTGGAAAAGGACCTACAAGTGGAACGGTTGAGCCAGCGCATCACCACCCTGGAGCAGCAGGTGGAGATCCGGGACAACACCATTGATGTCCTAGAAAAGGACCTACGGTGTGCAGCAGGAGCTTGCGGAAGCTAACGATCACCTGGACATGCACCACCTGGAGATGGAGGCCAATGAGACCGGAAGCGAGGGAGAGGAGGCTCCTGAGGAGTTAGGACCAGCCCCTGGTACCAATGCGACTGCCTCTGAGATGCCCCCTTCGCCCGTATCCAGTGTTGCTTCCGCTACTTAGGGTTGATGGGTCATTTTGACGCGTTAGGAGGATAGAAACCCACACGAGCTTAGTGGACGTCAGGTTTTGGACTAGGCTTACGAGTACTTTCCCTTAATTGATGTAACCCTTGAGGACTGTTGCGAACAATGAAATGATTGTAACCATGTTATCCTCGTTCAAATTGATGTTATGTTATGACATTTTCCTTCTGTATGATATAAAGCATATTGTTCGGAGTTATGAATTTGGATAACAATGGCGGAAATCTCTGTTTCAGATGGCAGCTAGGCAGCGTCGCGTGTAGAACGAGCAAGTTCCCCCGCCACCTCCTCCAACTCCCACGGTGCAGGAGCTGATGGCTCAGCAGAACGAAATTCTGCGACAACTCTTGCAGCGCCAGCCCCACCCTCAGCAATATGGTGGAGGCCAGCCGCAGCGACCTCCGGCCGCGGCGACCTACGGCCGCGGCGACCTACCAGGAGTTTCTGAGCACGCAGCCGCCCTTGTTCACCAAGGCAGAGGATCCGTTGGACGCCGACGTGTGGCTACGCGTTGTGGAGTCCAAGTTTCCCCTCCTCACGGGAGACTGCCCTGATGACACCAAGGCTCGCTTCGCCGCACAGTAGCTTCGCGGACCTGCTCGGACATGGTGGGACCATTTTCGCGCCATGCTACCTACTGATCATGATGTTTTTTGGGAGGAATTCAAGACTGCCTTCAGAGGACACCACATTCCAGCTGGGATTCTTGACCGCAAGTTGAATGAGTTCCTGGCACTCACTCAAGGTACTCGTACTGTGTTGCAGTAGGCCCAGGCCTTCAACGACATGTGCCAGTACGCAGGATATCATGCTGACTCTGATGAAAAGAAGAGAGACCGCTTCCGCAGGGGTCTCAACACCAAGTTTCGTGAGCGTCTCAACACTGTCCGAGCTGATAGCTTTAATGAGTTGGTCAACTTGTCCATCTGACAGGAGGACTGTATTGTAGGTCACCAGGCAGAGAAGAAGAGGAAGGCACCAATGTCAGGACCCTTAGCTCCACCCCAGAGGTTCAGGATTGTTTCCAACAATCAGAGCAGAGGATTTCAGCAGCAGGCAGGCAGATGGGTGATCAGGCCACCTCAGCAGGAGCCAACACCCAACCGCTTTCTAGCTCCTGCTCCAAGGAACAATCAACCTTAGCAGCAGTAGCAGTTCCGGCAGGGAAATGGGAACAAGTGCTTCACTTGTAGCAATGTGGGCCATTATGCCAAGAATTGCCCAAGGAATCAACAGAGGTAGATGCCAGCACCAAATCAAGACAGAGGGAGGAAGCAGAAGGTGCAAGTCAGGCAAGGGAAGCTCAACTTCACTACTCTGGAGGAGTTACCTTAAGGAGCCCCCATCATGACTGGTATCTTTTTAGTTTTTAATCAACCTGCATTAATTTTGTTTGATTCTGGTGCATCTCATGGCTTCATTAGCCAGAAGTTCAGTGCTAAATGTCAACAGCCTTTCTATCATACAAAAGAGTCTTTCATGATAGCAACACCTGGGGGTAAAATTGCAACCAACCAATTAAATCAAAGTGTGCCTATCTCACTGGGAAGTAAGATCTTCAAAACCACACTCCTGATTTTGGGATTGGAGGGTATGGACATCATTCTTGGAGCTGACTGGATGACTCAACACCGAGTGGTGTTGGATGTAGCTGCCAGAGCTCTGGAAATCCGTTCTCCTACCTTTGGAGACCTTGCATTGTATCTACCTAGCCAAGATTCTAGTCGATCATGTGCTTTTGCTATGATAGAGTTGCCCTTGAAGAAGATTCCAATGGTCTATGAGTATGCAATTGTTTTTCCTGATGAATTGATAGGAATGCCACCAGACCGGGATATTGAATTCGCCATCAAGTTGCAACCGGGAATGACACCTATTTCCAAGAGGCCTTACCGGATGCCACCCGCAGAATTGGCAGAATTGAAGAAACAATTGCAAGAATTGTTGGACAAGGGTTTCATCTGCCCAAGTACTTCGCCTTGGGGATGTCCAGCCTTGTTTGTGAAGAAGGATGAAAGCTTGAGGCTATGTATAGATTATCGCATACTTAATGCGGTGACTATCAAGAACAAGTATCCTTTGCCTCGTATTGATGTTCTTTTCAATCAATTGGTCGGAGCTAAAGTGTTTTCCAAGATAGACCTTCGCTCCGGCTATCATCAAATCAAGATACAAGCAAGTGATATTCCGAAGACTGCCTTCTTAACCAGATATGGGATGTACGAGTATTTGGTGATGTCGTTTGGGCTGACTAATGCGCCAGCATACTTCATGTATCTGATGAATTCTGTCTTCATGCCTGAACTAGACAAGTTCGTGGTGGTTTTCATCGATGATATCTTGGTGTACTCAAAGAACGAAGAAGAGCATGTCGGTCATTTGGATGTAGTGCTTCAACGTCTGCGAGAGCACCGTCTTTATGCCAAATTGTCAAAATGTGATTTTTGGCTAAAGGAAATCAAATTCTTGGGTCACACTATCTCTCAAGTAGGCATAGCTGTTGATCCGGATAAGGTGCAAGAGGTGATGAACTGGAAGCCGCCAACAACTATCCGTCAGGTTCGAAGTTTTCTGGGATTGGCCGGTTATTATCGAAGATTCATTCCGGATTTCTCTTGAATTGCGAAGCCCATGACTGAATTGTTGAAGAAAGGAGCCAAGTTTGTTTGAGGTTAGAAGTGCGAAGATGCTTTCCACACCTTGAGGCAACATCTGACCACAGCACCAGTGTTAGCGCAACCCGACAACAAGCCATTTGATGTGTACTGTGATGCCTCTGGCACTGGACTAGGTTGTGTTTTGATGCAAGACAACTGGGTCATTGCCTACGCATCCAGGGCACTCAGGCCTCACGAGCAAAATTATCTCACTCATGACTTGGAGTTAGCAGCCGTGGTTCATGCATTGAAGATGTGGAGACACTATTTGATAGGAACCCACTCCAACATCTTCACGGATCATAAGAGCCTCAAGTATATCTTTACTCGGGCTGATCTTAACATGAGGCAGAGAAGATGGCTAGAGCTGATCAAGGACTACGACTTGGAGGTACACTACCACCTGGGGAAAGCCAATGTAGTAGCTGATGCCTTGAGTCGGAAATCGCAATACAACTGTGTTATGATGGATTCTCGAATCAACACCCTATGTGATGAGTTGAGCAAAATGAAGATTGAAGTGATTCCTTCAGGTGCTTTGTCTCACATTTCCGTTGAGCCAACTTTGCAAGACCAGATAATCATGGCCCAACTCAGTGATAAGGGAGTGCGAATTATTAAGGAGAACCTCCATCAGAATACAGAGAAGTATAAGTGCTTCCGCCAAGATGGGAAGGGTATATTGTGGTTTGGAAGCAGATTGGTGGTTCCTAAAAATAAGGATGTCAAGAAGAAAATCTTGGATGAGGCTCATCTCTCCAAATTCTCCATGCATCTAGGAGGCACCAAAATGTACCATGATCTAAAGCCCTCGTATTGGTGGACCCGAATGAAGAGGGAAATAGCCCGATATGTATCAGAATGTGACACATGTCAGAGGATAAAAGCAAGCCACTTGAAATCAGCTGGTGCCTTGCAACCCCTATCAATACCTTCATGGAAATGGGATGACATCAGCATGGATTTTATTGTGGGTCTGTCCAATACCCCTCGGCATCATGATTCAATTTGGGTCATTGTGGACCCATTGACAAAAGTGGCACATTTTCTTCCAGTGCACACCACCGATAAAGCTCAGAAGTATGCAGAGCTGTACATTGACTGAATCGTGTGTTTGCACGGATTACCCCGGACCATTGTCTCTGACCGAGGAGCCCAATTCATTACCAGATTTTGGGAGCAATTGCAAGAGTCTTTGGGAACCAAGCTGATAAGAAGTTCAGCTTACCACCCACAGACTGATGGTCAGACCGAAAGGGTAAATCAAATTCTTGAAGATATGCTAAGGGCTTGTGCGATCGATTGCGACAAGAACTGGGATAAGTACCTTTATTTGGCAAAGTTTGCTTATAACAACAGTTATCAATCTAGCCTAAAGATGGCACCTTTCGAAGCCCTATATGGAAGAAGGTGTCGAACACCCCTCAATTGGTCTCAGCCTGGAGAAAGAGAAATTTTTGGACCTGACTTAGTGACTGAAGCCGAAAGGAAAGTCAAGCTAATCAGGAAGAATCTAGAAGCTGCTCAGGCCAGGCAAAAGAGTTACCATGATAAGAGAAGAAAACCTCTCCAGTTCGAAATGGGAGATTTTGTATATCTGAAAGTATCACCCACCAAAGGAGTGCAAAGGTTTGGGATCAAAGGCAAGGTAGCCCCTCGCTACATTGGACCTTATGAGATCGTAGAAGCATGTGGACCCGTGGCATACAAATTGAAGTTACCTCCAAAAATGTCTGTCGTCCATAATGTATTCCATGTATCCCAACTGAAGAAATGTGTTCGATTGCCGATCGAGATCATAGCAGAACCAGAAGTGGAGATAGAGCCAGATCTATCATACCAAGAGTACCCATCCAAGGTTCTGGATTGCAAAGAAAGATCGACTCGGGCTAAATCTATAAAATGTATAAGATCCAATGGAGTAATCACTCAGAGGAAGAGGCTACTTGGGAGACTGAGGAATTTCTACGTTCAAACTTCCCCGATTGTCTACCTAAGGAAATTGGTACGTAACCATGCCCAACCCCTCCCCCTGCCCTTTGAATCTGAATATAAGAAAAATGATCTTAACATAAAAGGAGTTAATTAAAGGACTAAAACTAAGAGGACTTCCTTCTGAAATTGCAAAGAAGATGACATTCGAAGAGCAGCTTATTAAGAAGAACCTTAATGAACAAACCACCAAATTCAAGCAAGCCTTAACCTTCACTTCACCCCTGGAGGACTCTGACCCGAATCTCGGGATGAGATTCCTTTAAGGGGAAGGCTGTAACACCCCAGTGTTACTTAGGGTTTTCCCTAGTGCCCCAACTTGTGACCATTATCACATGTGATTTTAATTAAGCAAGAGACACCAAACTTAAGGAACTAAAACCTAAGTTAAGTCTCTTTCATCTCAAAAGCCACACTCTAAACACACCATACACCTCGAGAGAGAAAAACATCTAAAACTCTAACACCTTTCAAATGGGCCATTTAAGCACATAAAGGGAAATGGAGAAAAGACTTGGGAAAAATACAAAATTTTGATATGAACCAATTAAAAAAGTTTTAGTCCACTAAATAACCTACAAAATGTAGTAAGGAAGATTGGTCATTTGAATTTTCCAAAATCCCGAAAACAGCCCATGAAGTAATGCCCTATGGAAAAATTCAGAAATTCAGAAATCTGAATTTCAGCCCCCTTTCAAAGATCAACTGTGTTCTCTGTTTTTCAAAAATTGAATCAAATAAGTCCAAATATAAAGATGGAGCCAAACTACCTTGAACATACCCTGGAAAAATTTGGGAGCAAGACTCGGCCGTTTGACATGATCTTGGCAGGGATTTACCTCAGAACTCGGCCTTGTGACACTGGCACATTGACGAGGCGACAACTCTTTGCCCTTGACCCGAAACCGCTCGGCTCCACGCACAAACGACAGAGCTCAGTCGGGGAAAAAATCTTACACGGCGATCTTGCCCAAATTTGCGAAGATCTGCGCCCTATCGGCATTAGAACACGGGCAGAAGCAATGGAGCCACGTGTTCGACCGCGACTGACATGCCCGGTGCACGACAGCCCGCGCACCCGTGCCAAGTCGTGCGCACCCGCACTGGTCCACGCCCGCCCGTGCACTGCGCCTGCGTCTATAAAGAGCAGGGAAGCCTCAACCGTACTCCCTCCGCGCCTCACCTGACTGCCCAGACCCAGCACTTAGCTCCGACGAGCAGCCCGAGCACTCGGCCACCGTGGCCAGACCACTCTCGTCCATCTCCACTCAATCTCGTGCCTCGGCTAGCTCCCCCAGAGCCCCGTAGAGCTCCCCGAAGCAAGAAACCAGACACTACTTCACTGAAGAAGCCGTTCCACCCTCGTCGGAGTTGTTCTCCCCGCCGACGCGCGTGGCCACGACTAGCCGGTAAGCCGTAGTCCAATTCATCGCGCCTACGCCTTCCCTAGCACGTAGTGAAGCTCACAGACCAGTTTAATTGAACTCTACCGCCCTGGAGAGGCCGGAGCCCTCGCCGCCGACGAGCTCCCCCGCCTGCGCACGTGGACCGGCCTACTCCGACCATCCACGGTGATGATCCGCACCTCGGCGTGACCGTCACGACCTCCCCTACACCCTCGGCCACCTCACCAGAGCAATCTTGCCACCGGTAAGCCCCTCTGCCCTTTCCTCCGCCACGGGAACTGTTTAATTGGAAGAATGACCTCGGGTTAGTTTTAGCAAAACCCTAGGGTGGTTTCTGAATTGTCAGTGGCTCATGTAAATAGTAACCCAAGGACTAGTCTGTAAGGAAACTTAGAAACTTTCGCTAGGAACCCCAATGGAAGTTAGTTTCCATTTAACCATTTCTGAATAATCTTTTTTAATAAACAGAATACTTAGGAATTTCATAACTTGAGAAATATTTAACCAAATCTAGTAAAACCAATTTTTCTGGATTTCAAATAATATGAACTATTGCACAAAAATACTGAACCCTATGGTTTTTGTATTGATTTTTAGAGTTTGGAATTAAATAGGGAAACTGCCCAAACCTTATAAAAATAAGGAAAAATAGTTATGCTTCTGTGCTAGGCTTAAGAAAATTTATAGAAGTACATACCCAATTTAGACACTGTTTAAAAATACTGAGCACCCCAGTATGCAAAATTAACTCAAGATTTCCTATTAAAAACTACATCTGTCCAAGACTTAGAAAATTAATAAAGGTAGTGGAAAATAGTAAATAGAGAAGGAGCATATTTTTCCTGGTATACTTAGGTGATGAGGAACTTAGAAAAAATGCAGAGAACCCTAGTCCAAGACTAATACAGGGTTAAATAATTTATTAGGCAATAAGGAACCAAGGAAAACCATGATTAAAAATATAAGAACCATTCCAAAATGGTAAAAAAAATTCAGTAGACTCCTAATTACTAGGACACCACTACAAAAATAATAAACACCCCAACCCCTCACAATAAGTGAGCTAAACAATTTAAATATGGTTTTGGCCCATGTTCTAATTAAATCATAAGAAATTCTAAAATTGTGCAACATTAGGCAAATAAAATTTTACCCAACTGTTGATGAAGAAGACCACTAGAGGAAAATGTGAAACCTAGTTAAAAATGTAAGATAACACCTAATACCCCCCTAACCCATGGAAAAGACCATATAATCCAAAAATTTCTACCCCCTCTTCCCTTAAGCAAAAAGTTGCGAAATTCTAGAATGATTTCTCTTGCACAAAGAAGGAGATAGGAAAAATTAGAAATCTGTTGTTTGATATTTTTCAAGTATAGTGGTAGTAGAAAGAACCCCATTGGCCAAAAACTTTAGAAAATCACAGTAAAATGCCCGATAAGTATTAGTGGCTAAAATTTGGTACAAAGTCATGTTAATACACCTAAATGCCAGCAAAAATAAGCCTTAGGGAATAATTCACTGTTAGAGGAGAGTTGTAGTTCAAAGCACCCCCTCTGCCCTAAGATTTGATAATTTTGTACAGAGAGAACCCTTAACTTTTTAAGCCCCGATTTTTGAGACACAGAGTTATACACCAGTGAGAAGCTACTGTAATTTTTACAGAATATTTGAAAATTTATAAAACTAGCTTGTAGTTCAAACCCACCCTAAAGGCATAAAAGAAAAGGAAAAGAAGAGATAAATTAGAAGGAATAATGTCACCCCAATGAATTCAGCTAGGAATCTTATTAAAATTTCACTAAAACAGAAAAAGGAAAAATCAATGAAACACTAAAATAATCTGGTCATTCGACCTAACCAAACTTGACCCTAAATGGCTAAGTGTACAACCAAAATTTCCAGTAGTAAGATTAAGCCTTACCTTATTACTTTTATCATTCACCATCAAATTTTAAATTGCTAAATTGCATATCATGCCATGCATGTATCTTACTCATTCCATTCTTTAGATTGCAACCTCGCTGACGGAGAGTACGTGCTCATTCCCGAGCAAGGAGCTGTCCACGAGGAAGACCCGGAGCCAGCTTCCGAACCTGCCACAGAAGATCTCCCCGTAGCCCCAGCAATTGAAGGCAAGCCCGGATTTTATGCATAACTTGTTTATATATATGCTATTTTACTACACTTAATGTTTGTAGACTTGTATGTGCACTTAAGTGTAGGAGTTGCTTGAAACCCTTAGTTGCATTAACTCAGGATTCCTTTTTGAGATGGATACTAGTATGCTAGGTCAAGTAGCTGCTTTGCTAATTAGGATCTCGGTAGAAGTCGAGTGAATTTTCTAGCACTCGCGCGAGGTCAGGAATTGATTGTATTTATCTTGATAACGGGATCTATGATGGTCTATGGACTTGGATCCAGGGTGGATGCCTTGTCCATGAGACGGGAAAAAGGAACTAAGGATTAATGTGTGGATACCTGAGTCAAGTGTTTGAACGTACTAAACACATGTCGGGAAATATGGTAACCGGTAAACCTAGTACCTGAGTGAAGCCAGGCGCGGACTTTCCCCCTCACTTGTCCTGAGACTGGGTCTCCCATGCTAGCTATGCTGGGTACAAGTGCGGTCACTGCACAGCGGCAGCCGAGGTCAGTGGAGCATTGTATGCCAAGGTGGTGAGCCCTGGCCGCGAACGGGGAATCGATGGGGACGGTTGATATGTGTGGGGATGGAGTGCCCCTATATGTCGTGTGTTTAGGTTTACCTTGCAAGGTTTAAAACTCGATTCGAATCGTCTGCTTCTCGTAGCTAATGAGACTGCTTGACCCCTTGTACTACATCGAGTAAGAAGCGAAATGAGGATTTACTTGAGATAATATGTTGATTGTACTAAATGGTTGCTACCACGTATGCTTAGAAGGCACAAACTTAGCTAAAAGTAATGATACTAGAATTGGAAAAGCTAAAATTGGTCTTAGACTCAGCTAGTGCTTTGGTAAACCAAACCCCTTAGCCAAACAACTGCATGGTCTAGAGGTAGAGGAGTAGATTCCTCGCACCGGGTAAGTCTAGCTGAGTATTAGTATACTCAGCCTTGTTTGTGGCATAATTTTTGCAGGTATGCTTCAGGATATGAGTTGATGGTGTGACTTGTCCTACCACCCTACCACCGGGTTGGACAGTCGAGTGGGATGCTGCTCCAGCAGGAGAGGAGCAGGAGGAGTAGTGGGCTAGGCCTTGCCCTATTCCTCATCTTTCGATGATATCGACTATCCGCTGCAATTTAAACTATGAACTTATTTCAGTTTACTTGAAAAACTCCGATTCATGTAATAACTCCGGTACTTTAATTTGAGGTTTCCTGTTTTATTGTATTCCTCTGTGACTCACCATCGAGTGGGTTAGTGGTATTTGATCCTGGATGAGTGGCTTTATCAGACTAGATATGAGGGACTGACGGGTTATTCCGATTTAAGTGTGTTGCGTCCTCTAAGGCGTGACTTGGGCATTTAAGCTAGAATAATTCGGGCGCTTCCACCACAATTTTATTATTGTTGAACACCAAAAGTGGTCTCATCTCACGATCAGATTGATACAGTCAATTATCCTTATCTCGTGCGTGATTATCCATCTAATCATATGAAATTTGTTAGCTATCGTCTAAAAATGGGTACAGACCTCCCCTATATATATGAAGAGTATGACCGATTGAGAAAGGAAGAAGGCAATCCAAGGGACAAGAGCGCAAATGAACACAAAAACTCTCTCTCTCAAGTCACTAAGTGGTTGAGATGAATTTGGAACTTGGAGAGGATTTGATCTTTGGAATTGTGTCTTGGAGTGAATGCTAGAGCTCTTGTATTGAATGTGAACTTCTAAAAACTTGGATGCCAATGAATGAGGTGGTTGGGGGGAATTTATATCCCCCAACCACTTCCTAGCCATTGGCAAAGGCTACTGGCGATGGGTGCACTGGACAGTCTGGTGCGCCACCGGACAGTCACTGTTCACTGTCCGGTGTGCACCACGTCAGCGCATCCGTTAGGGTTCAGAGCAGTTGACCGTTGGAGGCGTTTGTCTTTTGGTGCACCAGACAGTCCGGTGCCACACCGGACAATCCGGTGACCTCTGACTTCTGCGTTCTGACTTCTGTCGCGGCACTGTTCCGCACTGTAGCGTTTTGCAGTCGACCGTTGGCGTGCATGGAGCCGTTGCTCCGTTGGCTCACCGGACAGTCTGGTGAATTATAGCGGAGCGCGCCTCCGAATTCCCGAGAGTGGCTTGTTCGAAGGGCGCCTGGCCTGGTGCACCGAACACTGTCCGGTGTGCCAAAAATCAGCACACTCTTATGTCTTGCTCCAATTTTTGATTGAGTCCCTAACTGAATTTTTTTCTTGGTTTGTGTTGAACCTTATGCACCTGAGATAAATCACATCTAGCCAAACTAGTTAGTCCATATGGTTTGTGTTGGTTGTCAACCACCAAAATCTATTTATAGGAAATGGTTAACCCTATTTCCCTTTCAATCTCCCCCTTTTTGGTGATTGATGCCAACACTAACCAAAGCAAATATGAAGTGTAGAAATGTAACTAGTTTGCAATTGAGATAGATGTGCATAGGTTAATTAGAATTAAACCAATTGAAAGACTTTAAACATATGACTAAGAATGAATGGATTGCTTTTCTTTTATTTAACATTTTGGACCACATTTGCACCACTTGTTTATTTTTGCAATTCCTTTTGGAGAAATTGT
Source organism: Zea mays (assembly GCF_902167145.1). Taxonomy (NCBI): domain Eukaryota; kingdom Viridiplantae; phylum Streptophyta; class Magnoliopsida; order Poales; family Poaceae; genus Zea; species Zea mays. The sequence goes on from NC_050098.1 coordinate 60,882,442, forward strand.
TTCAAAATATTTTGCAAATAGTCAAAGGTATAAGAATACATTTGCAAGAAGCATTTTAAGATTTGAAATTCCTCCCCCTATTTCAAATGCTTTTCCTTTGACTAAATAAAAGGTCCCCCTGAATGAATTCTCCCCTTAGCTTTCAAGAGGGTTTTGAAATAGATACCAATTTGAAATTTCACTTTCACATACCAATTGAAATAAACATTTGTGAAATTTTTTGAAATGGTGGTGCGGTCTTTTTGCTTTGGGCTTAATCCTTTCTGTCCCTTTGGCATTAAGCGCCAAAAATGGAGAACTTGAGAGCCCTTTGCCATTTTCTCCTAAATGGTAAAATAAATATGAATGAAGGGTCATACTAATGAGAGTGACATGAGTAACGACAAAGGATAAATGATACCGTCAGAGTTGGAGTGGAAGCCTTGTCTTTGTTGAATACTCCATTTCCCTTTCAATCTAAGACTAATTATAGAAATATACTTGAAAGCACATTAGTCTTAGCCTTGGCACAAGAATAAGAAATATGCATTTGTGCCAAATCAAAGAGACTTGATCAAAGGTATATACATGAGCTATGTGTGCAATGTTTCAATCAAAGTTCCGAGAATCAAGTATATTTAGCTCATTCCTAAGTTTGCTAAAGGTTTTCTCATCTAGTGGCTTGGTAAAGATATCAATTAATTGGTTGTGGGTGCTCACATAAGCAATTTCTATATCCCCTTTTGTTGGTGATCTCTCAGAAAGTGATACCGGATGTCTATGTGTTTAGTGCGGCTGTGTTCAACGGGATTATCCGCCATGCGGATTGCACTCTTATTATCACATAGGAGAGGGACAGTATGCACCGAACATTGTCCGGTGCACCAGGCCAGGCGCCCTTCGAACAAGCCACTCTCAAGAATTCGGAGGCGCGCTCCGCTATAATTCACCAAACTGTCCGGTGTGCCATCGGGTTGTCTGGTGAGTCAGCGGAGCAACGGCTCTGTGTGCGCCAACGGTCGACTGCAAAACGCTATAGTGCGGAACAGTGCCGCGACAGAAGTCAGAACACAGAAGTCAGAGGTCACTCGATTGTCCGGTGTGGCACCAGACTGCCTGGTGCAGCAAAAAGACAAATGCCTCCAACGGTCAACTGCTCCGAACCCTAACAGACGCGCTGACGCAGCGCGCACCGGACAGTGAGCAGTGACTGTCCGGTGGCGCACCAGACTGTCCGGTGCACCCATCGCCACCAGCCTTTGCCAATGGCTAGGAAGTGGTTGGGGGCTATAAATTCCCCCCAACCACCTCATTCATTGGCATCCAAGTTTTCAAAAGTTCACATTCAATACAAGAGCTCTAGCATTCAATCCAAGACACAATTCCAAAGATTGAATCCTCTCCAAGTTCCAAATTCATCTCAACTACTTAGTGACTTGAGAGAGAGAGTTTTTGTGTTCATTTGCGCTCTTGTCGCCTGGATTGCCTTCTTCATTTGCGTGCACCAGACTAGGTTCTTTGGAACCGAACCTCGGTAAAACAAATCACCGTGTCTACTCTCTTTGATTCTCGCTGGTTTTGTTTGCCCTCTTTCCTCTCTCTAACGTTTCCTTGCTAGTATTAATTCGAGTTTGCTCCCATACGTCATCTGCATCCTTTGAGCAACTCTTAGCAAGAAAAACAATCTTTCATACTTGAATTTAATTCCAACGTAATCCTAGCCCTAGCGTGTGTTTAAGTTTATAAATTTCAGGTTTTGCCTATTCACCCCCTCTAGGCGACTTTCAGTTGGTATCAGAGCCAGTGCTTCATTAAGAGTCTAACCAACTCAAAGTGATGTCCGGAGATCACGCCAAGAGGGAGATCGTGATCGTCGACAAGCCCGCGGGGAAGACTCTATCAAGGGAGTCCGATAATAAGTACAAGGAGGAATCCTCTTCCTCCATCAAGTCACATCGGAGGGGTGACAAGAAGAAGAAAATGAAGAAGGTGGTCTACTACGAGACATAATCTTCATCACCCTCCACGTACGGCACCGAGTCGTCCACTACTTCTAAGCGCCATGAGCGCAAGAAGTATAGTAAGATGCCCCTACGCTATCCCCGTATTTCAAAGCGCACTCCATTACTTTCCATACCCCTAGGCAAACCACCATATTTTGATGTTGAAGATTATTGCATGTGGGGTGATAAAATGAGGCACCATCTAACCTCACTCCACGAAAGTATCTAGGATATTGTTGATTTTGGAGCGCAGGCACCTCAAGTGGGGGACGAGGACTACGACTCGGACGAGGCCGCTCAAATTAGGCACTTCAACTCCCAAGCAACTTCTATACTCCTCGCCTCCTTGTGTCGAGAGGAGTATAATAAGGTGCAAGGGTTGAAGAACGCCAAAGAAATTTGGGATGTCCTCAAAACCGCACATGAAGGGGACGAGGTGACCAAGATCACCAAGCGTGAAACGATCGAGGGAGAGCTCGGTTGATTCGTCCTCAACAAAGCGGAAGAACCGCAAGCCATGTACAAACCAGCTCAAGACGATGGTCAATCAAGTGCGCAACCTCGAGAGCTCAAAATGGGATGACCATGAAATGGTCAAGGTTATTCTTAGATCCCCCGTATTTTGTAATCCTACTCAAGTTCAATTAATTCATGGGGATCCTAGATATAAGCAGATGTCTCCCGAGGAGGTGATTGACAAGTTTGTGAGCTTTGAACTTATGATTAAATGCTCCAAACACATTGTCAACTTGGAGCAAGGCGTCACCTCTACACCCAAGGTGCAACCCTTTGCATTTAAGGCAACGGAAGAAAAGGAGGAGTCTACACCAAGTAGGCTTCCAATCGACGCCTCCAAGCTCGATAATGAGGAAATGGCACTCATCATCAAGAGTTTCCGCCAAATTCTCAAGCAAAGGAGGGGAAGGACTACAAGCCCCTCTCCAAAAGGGTGTGCTACCGGTGTGGTAAGTCCGGTCACTTTATTGCTAAGTGTCCATATTCTAGTGAAAGTGACAGGGACGAAGACAAAAAGGGAAGAAGGAGAAAAAGGGATACTACAAGAAGAAGGGCGGCGAGGCGCATATGGGGCGCGAATGGGACTCCGATGAGAGCTCCACCGACTCCTCCTTCGACAAGGATGCCGCCAACATCACCATCAACAAGAGCCTCCTCTTCCCCAACGTCGGCCACAAGTGTCTCATGGCAAAGGACGACAAAAGGAAGAAGGTACACTCTATAGCCACACCCAAATATACCACATCTAGTGATGAGGGTAGCTCTAGTGAAAATGAAGATGATTTAGTTTCTCTCTTTGCCAACCTCACCATGGACAAAAAGAAAAAAATAAATGAATTAATTGAAACCATTAACGAGAAGGATGATCTCTTGGAATGCCAAGAGGACTTGCTCGTTAAGGAAAATAAAAAATTTGTTAAATTGAAGAATGTGTATGCTCTAGAAGTAGAAAAGTGTGAAAACTTAACTAGAGAGCTTAGCATGTGCAATGATTCAATTTCTAGTCTTAGAATTGAGAATGATAATTTAAAAGCTAAGATTGAGGAATTGAGTATTTGCAAAGCATCTACATCTACTGTTGAAAATGTTGCTATTTGTACTAGATGTAGAGATGTTAATGTAGAAGCTATTGATGATCACCTTGCCATGATTAAATAACAAAATGATCACATAGCCACATTAAATGCCAAAATTGTCGAGCATGAACTTGAAAATGAAAAGTTTAAATTTGCTAGAAGCATGCTCTATAATGGGAGACACCCTGGCATTAAGGACGACATTGGCTTCCAACAAGGGAGCCAAAGCAATGTCAAGCTTAATGCCCCTAAGAAATTGTCTAACTTTGTATAGGGCAAGGCTCCCATGGTTCAGGATAGTGAGGGCTAGATTTTATATCCTGCAAACTATCCTGAGCATAAGATTAGGAAAATTCATGCTAGAAAACCCCATACTGTTTGTCACCATGCTTTTATGTATAAAAATGAGGCTTCTAGTTTTAGGCATTCCACTCATCAAAATGCCTAAGAATAAAATTCCTAATGCATCAAATGAGCATAACATTTCATTTAAGACTTTTGATGCTTCCTATGTTCTAACTAACAAATCAGACAAAGTAGTTGCCAAATATGTTGGGGGCAAACACAAGAGTCCAAAAACTTGTGTTTGGGTACACAAGGTGCTTGTTATTAATGTAAAAGGACCCAGGACCGTTTGGGAACCTAAGAACAAGGCCTAAAATTGTTTTGTAGGTTCTACGAGGAGAAGGACTTTGCTCAACTTATGCATCAAATGACCGGAGTAGATGTAACATAATTTTAGTTGTAACTTTCCGCATATCCACCTCCACCCCTATTCGACTTTACGTCATCTAAATCCATCCAGGGATGGCCTATCGACCCTAAGACGATACTAGGATCTTTCCCTCATGAGGGGCAAGATCTACTTCGTCTACTTTACTCAAGATGTCTTCCTCGACTTGATCTCTTAATTCCTAGGCGACTCTATGTCGTCTGGTGACGCATGCCAAGTGACCTGCTGATCCGGAGCACCCTAATAAGGTCTCTCTCCTAGTGGCGAGATCTAGATCCTAGGAGGAGAAGAAGACAACCCTGTGCCATCGTAGACTGTTCGACCCAAAGCGCGGACCGTCTAGACATCGCACAAAGAAGACTTGCTCCTGTAGCAGGGTCGTGGGTCGTCCAGCCCAGAGACGCGGTCAGTCCACACCGCCGCAGCGAGCACCGCCAGGCGACCCGTCGCAGACTGCCATGTCGTCCATCTCGTAGAGCCAAACCCAAGGTATTGCTCATCACAAGAAGGTCCTAGGGTTCGTTGTTGTTTGATCCTAAATAGGTGGTGTCCATAATAGAGGTGGTGTCCCACCTTCAGGATAACCATCTTAGGTACATCAAGTAATCATCCCCTTGGTTCTAAGGTTTCCTTTCAAGACCACATTCAAGATAGTATTATTTGTCTTACATCTTATTTAATATCTCACTCCCCAAGGTCTCGACCCTCCGTGGGCGAAACCTATGGATCATCCCCAAGGTTCGAACTAACTACAAGGGCGACTTAGGGTTCATTAGTGTTTGGTTTAAAAAGGTGCCAACACACTTTTTAGTGACTCTGTTGGACATTAGGCGTAAAGAACTATCAGCTTGGCCGCGATGGCCGATTCAAAGGATAGTTTCGACGTCTCTCCCAGCAACATTATTGAGCTGACTATGGAGACTCTATCGGCTGAGGATCAGCAAGAGTTTGGAGAGCACAAGGAGCAACTGATCAAGGAGGCCCAAGTGAAGTTTATAGCCAACTTCAAGGTAGACTGAAATAAAAAATCCGTCCTGCAGCGGGCGACTGATCTGGCTTCGCTCCGACCTACTACAACTAACCCCAAAGTAAGTGAAAAAAACGCTTAGATCTTATGTAGATGAGAAATGAGAACAAATGCAACGAATACTAGGGGGTATGCAAGAGGATTATAAGAGGCTAGCACGTGCATTTGATAAATCCGATGTTGCTAATATTCCATCGCATGAGGATAAGACTAGGGAAAATACACGCGATCCATCGGCTGCAAATTGGCATGACCAATTCCAACCACTTTATGGGATGCCGATGGACACATATCTTGGATAACCACAACCTCCTACGTAAATCGGGGGTAAATCCACCGACATGCGCACGGCCAGACCGTCCGCACTTGAGTGCGAACCGTTCGAACCAGTGGCGGCTGGCCCCGTTTTCTGTACCGAGTTACCAAAATCTGCCAGGGCCACTGCATTTTGCGCAAATCCTAATACACTCTTTCAGACCATCCACGCAAATGGTCGGACAATCCGAATACATCACCAGACGATCCGGCTATACGGCCGGACAGTCTACACACAGAGTCGTCGGGCGATCCGCGTTTCAGATCAGATAGTCCGACGCAGAGTATACAAAACGTAATATTAATTATCATTCCTCATCTTTACATCCATCCCAGCCAAACCTCCCACTACACCCCACGACACCCTAGTACCATAATACGATGGCCCAGACACGTGGGGCGAGTACTTTTCATCCCCCTAGAAGGCCAAAAAGAGATGATCAGCCATATGAGCCATCAGAGGCAAGCATTAATGCTCCATAGAACCCAAACTCGTGGGCGATGACATAATACTCAAACACCCACACTATGCTGAACCAAAGGGTCTGTGGACTACCACCGACCGCTATTGACATAATAAGGGAAGAGATAGCTGGGGCATTCCAAGATAAACTCGGAGTTAGCATGATCCCCTAAGGCAGTCATATCAGAAACCCTATGACATCCGATTTGATTACGACCCGCACCCTAGGGAACAATGATACACAAATTTGCAAAAAATTTGGGTGATCAAGGTAAAAGCACGCACGAGCACATAGGCCAGTTCCTAGCACAGTTAGAAGAATGGCTGATACAGAGGCGTTCCACATCCGTTTATTTTTATTGTCTCTAACTGGGATTGCATTCGCCTAGTATGCACGCTGCCTCCTAACTCGTTTTATTCATGAGGGGATTTAGAACAAAAATTCCATGATCACTTTTTCTCTAGCAATTATGAATTAGACTGGTAGATCTAGTAGCTCTACGACAAGGGAGGGATGAATTGGTTAATGACTACATCCAGAGATTCTAGGACACAAGGAACCGATGTTTCCAAATTCACCTTAAAGAAAAACAGCTAGCTGGATTAGCATTTGATGGAATGTCTTATTACTTAAGAGAGATTAGAAGGTATACAATTTTTTATGCTAGCTCAGTTACACCAGAGAGCTTTGGCTTGCGAAAGCCGATGCAAAGACACAGCTAAAGCAGTTCGTCATAGCATCCATATAGTAGATTGTAACCAGTGTAGCTCGGATGACGAACCACAAGCGGTGTACACCGATGAGTTGGTTTGGCCGAAACATGCTAAAATATTCATTTTGTCCTCTTTGCTGACGATTCAAAAGAAATAGAAAGAAGAGGATAAATTTTCATTTAGTGTTGGAAAGTGTGACAAATTATTCGATGAATTACTCAAAAACGCTAACATTAAAATAAATCATATTATTCCATCTCTCGACGAACTTAAACATCGTTCTTATTGTAAGTGCCATAATTCTTTCTATCATGCCGTCAATGATTGTAATGTCTTCCATTGACAAATACAATCGACTGTAAATGAAGGTCGATTGAGATTTCAAGAAATGAAGATTGACAGGCAATCTGTCCCTATTGAAACATTAGGATGGTAGAAAAGAAAGTCTTGCTTCGACCATGTTCAGCTGATAAAGGCAAAGGAAAAATATTATCATTGGTGACCCTCGCGCATCAAATCTTTCATGTGGAGTCGTTGTTAGAAATATGCCCTAGAGATAATCATAGAGATGGGCATATTTCTTTGTATCCATGATATATATATATATATTGCTTAATTGAATATCCATGAAAGGCACCTTGTATTGATTAGCAATTATGTGAATTGTTTGTGAGATTCTTTGTATGGTTATGCTAAATGATGTCCCTAGTCAGAGTCGATGACTAGCACATGTATTAGTTGATGACTATATGGAGATGTTAAACTAAAAATGTGGGCCCATGTATGACACGAGGCTGGACCGACCCAACGTGAGATATTATAATATAGTTCTCTTTTTGCAACATGTATATTGTATCCTTAGACCTGAGATTGTCGCATATTCTCAACATATGAATTGACTTACTTAGGGACTATCAAACGCTACTCCGTAACTGGGTAGTTATAAAGATAGTTATGGGTTTGTTAGGAAGCATGCTGTGAGGCATGGTCAGTCAATATGGTATTTGTCCCTCTCTTCTTGAGAGAGATATCTCTAGGTCCCTCGAGTGTTTGGATCAAGAAATGCATGGTCGTGCTAGGGTTAAGTGTTAACCAATAAAAGGATTCCAATTCACAATATCGAGAAAGAGAGGTCAGCTTAGAGCCAGACCAAATATTGTGAGACAAAGGGAACAACATGTACGTAATGTTGCAATGGTTCATCTGATATGATCTTTAGGTGCGCATAGGAGTTAACATGTCTTTGTAGAGGCCATTGTCAATTATTGGGCCAATAAGAGTACTTAGGCCATGTCTATATGTACGTGAACCTATAGGGTCACACACTTAAGGAGAAGAAAGCCTAACTCAGATTAGATCCGAAATTAGACAGGGCTTTAGGGTTACTGATGGGCCTCGGAGTTAGAAGCCCACTAGAACGCCTGTATAATGAGGGGCAGGGGCACAGTTAACAGAACCCAAATTCGCCACCAGTTAAGAGAACCCTCGCCCTCGCCTAGTCGCCATCGTGAACCTAGCAGTTCGGAACGTGATGCTTCCTCCCTGTACGTGTGGATATTTCGAAGGTGCTGCATTTGGAGCACTAGGACGAACTGCGCGAGGACATGAAGGTCGTCGGCGACTGTACAACACTACTCGACACGTTCGTATACATTGAGACGTCTTCTGCTGCCCTGCGCGTCTAGTGGTACTTCCATGGTCTATAACCGTAGTAGTTTCTGGTTTATGGGGTCAAAAATTTTTGTTTTGCGCTAGTGTAGCCTCCACATAATCATTCAGTCGTTACTCGGAAGACTCCATACGGAAGAAAGGCTAATAAGATCGGAGGCACCAGGGGACATGGTTGTCACACCCTGTTTTAGAAGGCAAACCGAATGCGAACCATGTACGTGCTAGGATCAGCGATTCACGTACGCAGCAGTTACATAACTGGACATCATCACATAGTGCTCAAATAATAATATAGAAGAAGGTATAATAGTCGATTACATCATGATGTCCGAGACATCCACATAGTCTTTAACAATTATCAAAGTGCGGAAAAGAAACGTAGATAAACACGGCCTTCACAGGCAGTCGACTGGGGGTTTGCCGCTAACCCACGCCTAGAACTCATCATACTCTTGGAACTCCTGGAAGTCCTCCTCCATGACTTCATCTTCTCCTGAGCAGTGGTTGCAACGCGGACAACCTGGGGAGGGGGGGTTGGTGTGTACAGCAAGGGTGAGTACACATCAACATACTCAACAATATGTCCCGTTTGACTGTAGTGGACTAGTTTTATGTGGAGTTTAGTCAAACAATTGTTTTTAGTTGGTCAGGTTATTATTACTAGTAGAAAGCCAGGTTTTAGCATTAACCCAAGTTATTAACCCAATGTACCCTTTCCAAACGGATAGAATACCACTTACCATTACCATAGTCATAACCAAAACCATCATCCTCGTCACCACCTATAAACCAAACATCTCTGATCAAGTATCTCTAATCAATGGAGCTCCCTTGGCCGCTCATAACCGCGAGCACGACTGATATATCAGTTTCATCACACTCTATAGAGGTTGCACACTTTACCCACAAGTCGTGATTCCCTCATGCCTCGAGCCAATCAAACCCTTAAACACTACCAAGGTGAACAGGCAGGGTTTCACTATGTAGCCTTTACAAAGATTCCCTGAGGCTGTAGCCACCCGTTAGGTTTCCTAAATGCACCGCACTCCTCCTTAAGGGGCGAACCAACCTTGGCAGAGCAAGCCGCATACATCGAGCCCCATTAACGGCACGACGTCGAAGCGAACTACACCCTAGTTCCTCTAATTATTTAGCTAAGGGTGTCCCATTCCACCCTCATGGTTGCACTATTTTCCCGGGCGGTCATCCAACGAACCAGTCCTTACGGAGAGGCACTCGAGAAACAGCTCGAGTCCCCTTAAGGGCCACAAGTATATCATCATAATCAAAAGGGAAAACAGCGTATCATAGATAATCTCATCATGTTCATTGATAAATGTGAAGCACTAGCATATGGCTAAACCAAAATAACCCAACCCATATAGGTAAGCAAGGACAAGGTAAACAAAAGCTAGTCAATCCTTAGGTATAAACTGTGTAAATGCGGAAAGTGAATTATAGAATGCATAGGACAAAGATAGGTCAAGGGACACTTGCCTTCACCAACCGGCTGCTGCTCAGGGTCTTCACCTGCAATTCCTTCGGACTCCACCAACTGACCATTATCTATACGGGTTCAAACATACATTCCACACATTTAATAAAAAAGAACAGTACACCATACCATAGAATGTTAGAAATAAACAGACACTCGGCGCAGGGCTCACACCTACGACTAAGCGAGAAAGAGAGAGTGACGGTTGAGGCTACGGTCGAAGAGCGATCACGTCACACGATTATAAATCAAAATACTCGTCTAAACAAAATAGTATTAATTTAGCCATCGCGTTAAGCATAGGGTAAAGTCGTGTTCCATGTTTAATCATTACGAACAGATCAAAGTAAATTTAAAAGGATTGTCGCGTGGCAAATCACGCGACACACCACTTAGACTGAATTAAGAACAAAACGTTTCGTCACGCGACGGGGCGCGCCACGAGACTCCTGAACTAATTATGAAAATAACGTCAAACATCACGCGACGAAGCGCACGACGACTTACGTCATCCAAACTGAATTTAAAGCGAAGCGTAGCGCGACGCCACACATTAATTAATCTGAAATTAAACTAATTCGTCGCGCGTCGAAGCGCGCGACGCAATACATCGAGTAAACCAAATTTAAAATTGAATAAACCAAAAGCTAAACATCACGCAACCACAATCACGCGCGTGGGGACGCGTAGCCGCGCCGGGGAAAGGGCACGACCGCTAGGGCGCGAGGCACGGGCCGCGGGGCGCAAGGCTGTCGGGCGAGCGGGGTCGCACGACGAGGCCACAGGGCGGCGCGCGACGGGGTGCAGGGGCACGCGATGGGGCTACAGGGGGTGCGCAGGGAAGAAGAAAGGGGAGGGGGAAGGGAGAGAGAGGGAGAGGGAGGGAGAGGGGAGGGGAACTCACCTCAAGGTCCAAATCTGACGATCACCGTCTCCAAAACCTAGGGCACAACAGGGAAGAGAGAGACGAGAGAGAGAGAGAGGGAGTTGTGAGCGGGACAATTGAATGAGGGAAAGAGAGGCAAGGGGAGGGGTTGCGCGCATAGGGCAGGACAGGGGCGCCAGGGCAAGGGCCGGGCCGAGCTGCGCCAGGCCGGGCCGGGTCGCGTCGCGTCGCGGGTCAAAATCCCACGACACGCACAACCACAGATCGGAAACCGATCGCGAAACGAAATTCGAAACGAGACTAGACAAACACGCGATTAAACACGACATCGGACAAAAAAATATGCCTCAGCATGATGCAACACTCATGTCAACTTAGGTTTTTGTTCACATGCAATACGGACACCAGTCGCTATACTGCTTTGAAATTGGGAAGAAGGAGCGAAACGGGAAGAGAAAAGAGAGTAACGCCTGAATTTGGTGAGTAAAAAGGAAGAAAAAATTCTACCCCCAATTTCAGGGCGTTACAAACCTACCCCCCTTAAAAGAATCTCGCCCTCGAGATTCAAGGTTGGCTAGCAAAGAGTTCGGGATATTTCGCCATCAGATCATCCTCACGCTCCCAGGTTGCTTCTTCCTCAGAGTGGTGACCCCATCTGACTTTGCACATTCTGATAGTTTTCCTCCGGGTGACTCTGTCTACAGTATCAAGAATCAGCATTGGCTTCTCTATGTAGGTCAAGTCTTCTTGGACTTCCAGACCTTCCACTGGAAACTGCTCTTCTGGCACACGCAGACACTTCTTCAACTGAGGCACATGAAAGACATCGTGCATCGCTGACAAACCTTCTGGCAGACTGAGCTGATAGGCCACTTCTCCACGCTTTGCGAGAATCTGATACGAACCAACATAGCAGGGCACTAGCTTGCCTTTGACTCCAAATCTTCTGACTCCTCTGATGGGCGATATTTTCAGGTAGACAAAATCTCTGACCTCGAAACTCAGCTCTATTCTTCTGGTGTCTGCGTAACTTTGATGCCTTGATTGCGCTATCTTTAGGTTCTCCCGAACCATCTTGATGCTCTCTCAGCTTCGAGCAAAATATCTGGCCCAAACACTTGCTTTTCTCCAGGCTGATTCCATTGCAACAGAGTTCTACAACTCATTCCATAAAGCGCCTGAAATGGTGACATCTTCAAGCGGGCCTAGTAACTGTTGTTATAGGAGAACTCTGCATAAGGTAACCTCTTGTCCCATCCAGACTGATCTTGCAATGTACAAGCTCTCAACATGTCTTCGAGCATTTGATTAGTTCTTTCGGTCTGACCGTCTGTCTGCGGATGATATGCTGAACTAAAATTCAGATGTGTACCCAAGGCTTCATGCAACTGCTGCCAGAAATGAGAGGTGAACTACATTCCTCTGTCTGACACTATCTTCTTTGGTACACCATGAAGACAAACGATCCGAGACATGTACAACTCCACCAATACTGCACTACTGTAAATGGTCTTGACAGGTATGAAGTGGGCTGACTTAGTTAAGCGGTCCACCACTACCCAAATGGAATCATAGACGGCTCGAGTGCGAGGCAATCCGACTATGAAGTCCATCCCGATTTCATCCCATTTCCACTGAGGAATTCGCAACGGTTGCAACAATTTAGCTGGCCTCTGATGCTCTGCCTTGATCCTTTGACAACTGTCATATATTGCCACATGCTCTGTGATCTCCCTTTTCATTCCATACCACCAGAATTTCTTCTTCAGATCCTGATACATCTTCTCACTTATAGGGTGTATAGAATAAGCTGACTCATGAGCTTCCTTGAGGATCAACTCCCACTATACCACAACCCAAATTTAGCAACTCCTTTAGAGTCGTTAAAAGTGGCTATAGCAACCGAGGATTAGTCGGTATAGACTTATGCCGACTGCAAGTATAGGTTGGTGATACTGGCGTCGACAAAAGTTTTTGCCGACCGACGGATCTATGCCGACGGATAGTCGGACACCATAATGAGTAATACCGACCGACCTGGTTGTGCCGACACGCAGTTTGTGACTAGTTGTACCGACTGATAGTGAAACGGTATATGCATTTTTAGCGACCCACAGTTTGACGCGAACTTTTCAGACATAAAATATGTACAATATATTTCTAATTATTATAATACCCCCAAATTATCAATACAATTCACCATTTGCACACAATTATTGGCACAATCATTCATTGATTCAACATCAGCATAGAAACATTTTGATTTCTCAGGACACACAAGAAATTGTTCAACAATCTTTGAAACAAAGGTACCAAGCACAAGCAGCAAAAGTGCATTGTCGCTTCCAAACAGCACACAGTCAGTACTATTACAGTTGTCAACACAACAACCCAAAAGCTATAACCATTCTCCATTACACCATATGCTTGCAACCCAAAAGCTACAACTACAGTCTTAATGTAAGAAACCCAAAAGCTGCAAACTAAGAAGACAACCCTTCTCCATTACACCATATGCTTGCTGTTTGAACAAGTTGCTGTCAGCTGGTCCATCAAATGTGCTACCTAGCATATCCCAGAATTACCTAAAATGCAATGAGTAGCTATATGAACATAAGGCACCACAGCTCAACATTGAGTATGCAGGAAACTGCAGAAATAATATGGAGATCATTCCCTCTCATAGCCCAGGAAGTGCCCATCAGGACATACAACAAATAATTATTTATACAAAGAGAAAGGGGGCTGCCACACCCAGCATAAACAACTAATCTTTCCCCAGCCTAACAAGGTCCCTCATTTCCCCAACCTCTATTTCCTCACTGCATATGCACAACATCTCAATTGATGGTGCTATGAACTCTGAACCAACCAAAACACAAATGTGAAATAGCAGCAATCTAGTGTTCTAATTGATGGCGCTCACTGCATAAGTAGATAATGGAGTCCAGGGTTCTAATTCAGCAATCTATTAAATGTGAAACATAAACTAAGTCACATAGATAACAAAAAATGAAATAGCATTTTAGAGTGCACCATACATGATACATGATAAGAAATTTAGAATAATAGGTTCTGCAAAACAAACACGAAACAACTAACACTAATCAAGATTGCAGTATTTATAGATGGATGTTTCCTTTTGCTACTAGTGGAAAGGAAGAGCTATGTGGTCCTATGCATGTGAATAAGAAAAAACAAAATACCATACCAGTAGCAACATGGGATGATTTGGAAGCCTTGCTGACCTTCATCTATCAAACATAACAACAATTAGAAACTTTGTTTACACTAAGACATGAAAAATAGAAGCAAAGGCAAGTGCAGTTATTACTCTCTTGTATGGCCATGCAACAGGCATCATATAAGCATCACCCATGGTCTCCATATGGTCATAAGGGCGAGGTAGATCTGCGTCCCTTTTTAGCACAACATTCACAACTACTTCACAAAATTGTGTTCCAAGATTTTCACCTCCTAGCACAGTGTTTGGATTAGTTGAAGTAATTGTTCCCTTTGCCACAGGATCAGATCTCAACATTGCATAGAGTATCACATCTTCCCCAACCTGAAGCAGATAACATATTTGTGAGAACATAGTCAATGGATAGAACTGCTATTAAATCAGAAGCACAAACTTGTAGAATAGATGAGAATGTTACTAGTGCATCATGTGAAAAGTGAGTGGCAGTATCATTTCTTAGCTGAACATCATGTGAAAAGCGAGTGGCAGCATCATTTCTTGGTCGAACATCATGTGAAAAGCGAGTGGCAGCATCATTTCTAGGCCAGACTGATGTGGTTGCTCTTTTAGGTTGAATCGGGTTGCATTCATTGGGTGGTACAGATGTTTGTGCACCATCTTCCCCAACCTGAAATACATAACATATTTGTGAGAACTGCATTAAGTCAATGAATAAAACTGAACTATTTTTAAGTGACAGGTACAAACTTGTAGAATAGTTGAGAATATTACAAGTGCATCATGTGAAAAGCGAGTCGCAGAAACAATTCTTGGCCTAGTTGTGGTCACGCTTGTAGGGCGAATATTACCACCCCTGGGGAGAAACACGTACTCATCCTCTTCACAATGGTTATCTAGAGAAGCATCATCTTCTTGGAACTGAGCATCATGCGCCTGGTGAATATGCTCCTCTCTTGGGCTCTACATGAAAGATTAAAATATATACCATAATTATATATCTACATGCCTAATGAAACACATGCCTAAGGTTCTAAGTAGCTTTTCCTGTACTATAGAAAAAGACCATAAAATAAATAAACATTTATAGAAAGCACACCTGCGAATGGAGTCTTGAATTTGAATCATTGTGTGATCCCATTTCAACATTTTGCTTTTCTCGTTCCATCATTTCCTCTTGCATATCCGCTATACGTTTTTCTAAGGCTGCTTTCTCACTTTCAAGCTTTTTGCGAGCAAAAACTTCCATTTGAAGTCTTGTTGGTGTGTAGCACTTCAACCCAGGGGTACCAACTTCTTGAGGAGTTGGACCTAGACCCAAAACACGAACCCGTCCTCTTGGTTCCTTTTCTCCACAAACGGCAGCAAAGGCATCACCTTGTTGAATTGATCTTTCCTTCAACTCTGGACGTGCTTCAACTATTGCTTTAAGTTTGTTCTACAAAAAAGAATGTGGATGTTTATAGACCAAAAGTAGTGTTAATATTGAAGTTTTTTGAGGGACACACTTACAATTATTGGTTCTGCTGGACCCAAGGGAACTCCATTTTTTCTTGTATGTGTTTTGATATAAAGTTCATCTCTTCGAGGAGGACGCCCTAGTTTCTTTTCCTAAAGTGTTTTAATTTAGCTGTGAAAATACAAAACAAAAGTGTAGTAAAGTACAACAGAATAGATAATTCTTCATACCATTTCATGACCAGAACAAGCAAAGCTTTTACTGCCAGATGTATGATGTTGCTCCAACTTTGAGCGATTGACCTTGGCAATTTCCGTGCGAGCCTATGTTAGAAATAAATAAATTCAGCACACTTTTTCACTATATAATGCAGTTTAATATATTAATTTTTCCTTACATCAAAGTTAGGAGACATCCAATATTCTGTGAGAAAATTCCAAGCATCATCATCAACTCTGTCACCAACTTTTGTCTTCAGCTCCTCATTTGTTAGTTTCTCATTAAAGTATTGCTCCTTTAGGGTTGCCTTGAATTCCTTCCATTTTCTCCCGGCACTAGCAAGGAACCAATTGAAGGCAGCATCATCGATGTCATAGATTTCCTAATGTACCATGGAAGAGCTGAACAGTCATTTACCACATAGGAATATAATGTTCTCTAGTACACAAGTCATAGTGCACAACAAAACCAGTAGCAAGGAAACAGGGGAATACTACTCCAACAGTGAGTATATAATTCTAGAACATATGTCTGAAATGAATTCTATACAGCAGACATCAGATGAAGTATCCAGCCTGCAGTTTGGACAAAATGTCGATTCTAGTGTTGATGAAGTGGTTTCAGTCGGGCTATTTTTCATTTATATAAAGCTTGAGAATAAACAGGACCTTGGCATAAAAAAAGCACACCAGCTATGAGGTCCCTTGGCATAAAAAAAGCTTGAGAATAAACAGGCTCTGTGAACACCAGCTATGCATTCCCATGGTTTACCTGATGACTTGATGACTTACTTAAGAAAACTAAAGAAAAGCTGACAACACAAACAATACAAGCAATGATAGATATAATACCTTAATGCTTGTCCAAACTTCATACTTCTTTTCAGCAGGAACCAGCCTCCAATCAGCACATGCAACTGATAGTTTCTTCCTCACTAGACACCCAATGGCACTAGAAAACTTCCTACAATCTTTTCCAACAGGCTGACCATGTTCATTTAGTGTTATTTTTATTTTAGGCATGTCAGATTTCCTTGCGAATATGTCATCTAGCCTAGTAATACCCCTTCCTTTCCCTGCTCGTTTTTTTGGAATGTCTTCAAAATCTGCTGCAAGTAATTTAAAACATAAGAAATCTGAAATAGGTCAACATATATTTATTTATGATACAAGAGAATATGCATACTACAACCTTCATTATCACATAGAAAGTCTCCATCTGATTGATTTATCACAAGATCTTCATCGATCTGTATATTTTCATTCCCATTATAGTTTCTTTGTGGCCTTGCACGTAAATTATGACCTTCAGTTGCTACAACACTTGTGTCATGAGTCCTCTACAAAAAAGCCCCATGATGTTGTAAATATTACCATGAAAAATGTGCAATGGACCTGTAGTTTAGAGAAAACCTTTGTTCTTTTCTCGGATGGACCCGCGGTCTTCAAAGTAGGGATATTAAGAGATGCTAGCTTCCTTTTGTTTTCTGCAATGATTGCTATTCGTTGCTGCTCGTACGCATTTACAGGGGCATCATTAATGTTTCTTCTTGCATTTCTCATATTTTCTCCTGAAAAGAAGGACACCAAATTAGCGATCTTTGCAAGGTAGTAAAAATTTCCAGCATGTACCATTTTTTACATTACTTACTTCGTAGAGCTTTTTTTTAGATTTTTTTGGACCAACAATTATACCATCTATATCTGCTCTAACAGAAGGGACAACACCTCTTACAATATCCACTGTCACATTGCCATTGAGAACGGGAAAAAGCATAGCTTGTCCACTACAATTATCTGTGTGCTCGTTCTCCAAATCATCCACATCATACAAGTCCCTAGGTTTTGACTGAACAACAGCAGCCCACTCAGTATCAATCGGATCAGGAACATAGAATACTTGAAGTGCCTGTGATGCTAGAATGAATGGTTCATCTGATATTTTTTCACCGGTATTGAACAGATGCTTGAAATTGACATTTGTGATCCCAAATTGATCAGTTTTTACCCATTTGTGCTCCACACGATTGTCAACCCAATCGCACTTGAACAACACTACATTTCCGTTGTGGTGATAGTTTAGTTCAAGAATTTCCTTTATAATACCATAATAGGCCTTGTTTCCAATAATAATGTCATCATTTCTGCCCCCTTCAAAGCATGTTGACTCTGCAACTACAACAACCCCACTATTTTGAATAGACCTACCCTCATCATAGGACTTTGTGTGGAAATTGAACCCATTAATGGTATAACTACTATATTGCCGTGCAACCATCATTGGTGCCTTAGCTAAAATTTTTATCTCATGTGGTGCTTCTTCACCAATTTCTTCCACCTGTGATATTGAAATACTAGTGTCAAAGTTAAAGGTAATTTCATATCAAATAGTATATGCTTAGTTTTATTCTTACTTACATGCAACCTAAACCACTCATGAAAGGATTCATGCTGCATGCGGTTGACCGCTCGTTTATTTCGAACCCCAATTGAGGAGAGATAGTGAGCATGCTTGCTGTAAAATTCAATTTATCACTTCTAATGCAACAGGAAAGGGATCATCTAATGACAAGAATAAAGAAAACTTACTCCAAGTAAGGACCTATATTGTCGTAGTTGAACAAGACGTATCTATGGGCTTGTAGCCATGTTTTGTGGTCTAAATTCACTGTGCACTTCCCAGCTAATCCTCGACCAATGCAATGGAAGAAAGGAGTTGTACTATATTGTTCATCATCTCTAAGTTGATGGTTCAAATGAGTCTCACCATGTAAATACCGAGCACAAAATGTAAGGCACTCAGTAAACAAAGACCACTCCATAATTGATCCCTCACAATGGCTTTTTGTATGAACAGAACCCTTCAATCTCATCAAATACCTATGCACATAATTAGCAAATTGTTAATGTTATAATGTTTGTGTGTGTAATATTTTTCACTGTGGTAGAATATGTCTACGAAAATTACCTCTCTACTGGCCACATGCTACGGAAATGGACTGGACCAGCTATCCTTGCTTGGGTAGGAAGGTGTACCATCAAGTGTACCATAATATCAAAAAAAGAAGGTGGGAATACAATCTCAAGAAAGCTCAATGTTTCAGCTATATCAGCCTCAAGACTTTCCATATCGCTGATTCGAATGACAGGTGATGCAAGTTTCTTGAAAAAATTACTTATACGAATCACTCCAGCGCTGACCACCTCAGGCAATATTTTTCTCACAGCAAGCGGCAGCAGGTGTTGTAGAATTATGTGGCTCTCATGACTCTTAAGGCCAAATACCTTTTTCTCTTTAACATGTACATTATGCCGTATATCAGATGCATAACCCTCAGGAAACTTCACCCCTTTTAGTACTTGACAGAATAGCTTTCTCTCATTAGAACTCATTGAGTAAGGTGCAGGTGGTAAATAATATTGGTCTTCAACTTCAATGGGGTGAAGATCACCTCTAATGCCTAGAGCTTGAAGGTCCAACCGAGAATTCAAGTTATCCTTCGATTTTCCATCTGTGCCCAAAAATGTATTAATTAAGCTTTCACTCACATTCTTCCCTATGTGCATGAAGTCAAAATTATGTCGCAACATTAAATCTTTCCAATATGGGAGTTTAAACCAAATAGATCTCTTTTTAAAAATGACTAATGGTTCCCCTTCCTTGCGTCTCTTGCGCTTTGCTTGTTTTTTCCGGATGGATCCTTGCCAAAAATTGGATTAAGATCTTTAGTGCACTCTAAAATTTGTTCTCCGGAAAGCGGAGTAGGTGCTGGCCTAAACTCAGTTTTGCCACCAAATTTATCAGCATCAAACCTAAATGGGTGGTTTTCATGCAAGAATATACGATGATCCATAAAGCAAGTCTTGCTGCCATTACTAAGTCTAAGTGAACAAGTATGGTAGTGACAATCAGGACATGCTGCTTCACCAGAGGTGACAGATCCGGACGTGTACCCTAGACCTGGGAAATCAGTAATAGTCCACAATACTGCTGCTCGCAAATTGAAGAACTCACCCTTTGAAGCATCATAAGTTCTAACTCCATTGACAAACATATCTAGCAGATCATCAACAAGGGGTTGAAAATAGACATCCATCGCACTACCAGGTCCATTTCGACCAGGAATCAGCAAAGAAAGGATAAAATTTGATTGCTTCATGCACATTGAAGGTGGAAAGTTGTAGGGAATACAAATACCAGGCCATACACTATAGCTAACATTCTTGCTCCTAAATGGATTAAAGCCATCAGTTGCAAATGCTAGGCGGATATTACGGCTATCTGCAGCAAAGTTAGGATGTTTTTGGTCAAAGTTCTGCCATAAAGGTGAATCTGCAGGATGCCTTAGCAAACCATCTTTTTTCCGGTCCTCATCATGCCATCTAGTTAGACTTGCCATTTTAGAGGTCAAAAATAACCTTTGGAGTCTTTTCTTGATTGGGAAATAATGGAGAACCTTTTTAGGGACTTTGTAGATATGTTTCCCATCTAGACTCTTTCGTATTGATTTCCACCGTGAAACCTTACATTTTGGGCATGAATCCAAATTTTCATTGTCCTTCCAATAGAGAATGCAATCATTTTGACATGAATGAATACTGTTGTACCCAATTCCTATAGATTTCACCAATTTCTTAGCTTCATAAAAGCTTTTAGGGAGTGTTGAACCCTCAGGAAGGGCATCATTAAGTAGATCTAGTAGCAGGTTCATAGATCTATCGGTCCATCCTCCAAGGAGTTTGATGTGGAGTAATCTAATTAGGAAACGCAATTGTGTATATTTCTGGCAACTGGGATATAACTCTTTGCTATTTTCTGCGACCAATTTTTGGATGGAAACTAGCTCTTCACAAGGCTCAATAACAGAACTATTGTCCTCAAAATCACCTCTATCATCTAAACCGGCAACTAAATCTCTAAGCAAATCTGATATGTCATCATCTTCGTTAGACTCCTCCGTAGCCTCAATCCCTTGATTAACAGAAGAGGAGCTAGCTTCTCCATGTAAGTTCCATATTTTGTACCCTTTTATAAACCCATCACATATCAAGTGTTCACGTACTTCACTTGCCTCTCTCCAAAATGAGTTAAAACACCTTTTACAAGGGCATAATATTTTGTTGCCTATAGCTGAATTCCTAAATGCAAAAGCTAAGAAACCATTCACTCCTTGTTGATATACCTTGGTGTGCCTACATGCAAATTTATGTTAAATTCTATGTTACTTGACAATTAACAGCACATTCAATGTTTGTGAAGTAATTAATTTGTACCTAGCCTCGGCATCGATCCAGGTTTTATCCATGCTCCTCTGTGTAGGACATCAGCAAACTTTTGAAATTAGCTCCTCTGTGTATCCATGCTTATCTATATTAGTTTTTAATTAAGACCTATATTTGTCTATATTATTTGTAAAATTGCATGTGCTTCCTATAAAAATCGAAACCGGATTCACCTCATGTAAAAAGGGGGGTTTCTTTTTACCTATAGCAGAGTGACCTAATTAACTTCTCTGCCTCAAAAATGAGCTTGTCACATTACAGTAAAATGAATCGATAGAAATATATTAATTCGATAGAAAATTTTGGGGGAAATTGAGATCGTCATCTTCTCACACACAGGCTTGTGCTCACAAGGCTGACCTCAATGAATCGATGTAAAATACTCAATTCTTAGCCATTCACCTTAATCCCCAATTTCTCACCTCAATCTCTCGGTCCTCATTGTAGCACTGCAGCAACAGCACCTAATAATGGGTAGCAGAGTAGTAGTGGTTTGGTTTTTGATCAAACAACAAGTGATTCTTAGCCGCACTTGAGTCGTAGCACCAGTAAAGAACACTTATAAAAGGATGGCCTGAAATCCCAGTCCCCAACCGTCCGCACCAATGGCTAGCACACAGCACTTCGAGTCTGTAGCAGCTCTGCTGCATGCCGAGGCACAGAGCGACCGCGTCCATAGTAGACAACGACACCGTCCAGCTCGCATGCTGCCCTTACTCCTGGTGGCTGGCATCGCTCGCCCCTGCCACCACCTCCGCACCCCAGTCCCAAAGCTGTGGCGCTCGCAAGTCGCACCTCCACTGCTACAAAAACGCCTAAGCAAAGCAACAGTGCTTCTCACCTGGAACTTGTGCACTGCTATAGCAATGGCAGAGCAGAATCTTCGGCCCGACGACGGTGGCGCACTCCTCGACAACGGCGAGCTCCACGGCCCGACGACGGTGGCGCGCTCCTCGACGACGGCGAAGTCCACGGCCCGACGACGGTGACGCGCTCCCCGGCCGACGCGCGACGGTGGCCGTGGATCCCTGGTTGCAGCGTACGACGGCGTCGATTGGAAAGCAACGAGTGGCGGCTGAGATAGTTGTGAAAAGAAAAGTGCTAGGGTTTAATTAGGCAGGCTTTTCAGTGCGGGATGGCCCAATCTATATGCTGACACATGGGCTGTTGTGACATATATCTTAGCCGACGGATACTTCGACACTAATATACCGACTAATGATTTGTCGGAAAATCTAATTATACCGACCCATGATCTGTGGACTATTTTTACCGACTGACCATGTGTCCACAATTATTGATTTATACCGACTGATGTCCGACGCTATTCTAGTGTTGTGGTATAGTGTCCCGAATGGATTGGACATTGGGAACACACAAACAGTCCTTGAACCATACCACACCTTCTGCATCTTCCCGAAAGTCTTTGCCTCTTCCTTCTAGAATTAGTTACCAGATTTCACTGATCTTCTCATCATTCTTCTGTGCTTCTTTGATTTCCCGCTCTAAAGTGGGCTCTAACTCAATTGTTACTCCTCACATGTTGTTCAGAAATCCGAGGCTCAACTTGTCAAACTCTTTGGCCAACTCATAAGGCATCAGATGAGCGACCATTATATTGACTTGACTTTTCCTGCTCAAAGCATCTGCCACTATGTTCGCTTTGCCTGGATGGCAATGAATCTCCAATTCATAGTCTTTGATCAGCTCTAACCATCTTTGTTGCCTCATATTCAGCTTCGACTGAGTGAATATGTACTTCAGACTCTTGTGGTCTGTGTAGACACCACACTTCTGTCCGTACAGATAGTGCCTCCATGTCTTTAGTGCATGAACCATTGCTGCCAACTCTAGGTCATGGATCAGATAATTCTTCTCATGAACCTTCAGCTGTCGGGATGAGTAAGCTACAACTCTCCCCTCTTGCATCAACACGCATCCTAAGCCAGTGTAACAAGCGTCGCAATACACTGAGAAGGGCTTGTGCACATCAGGCAAGACTAAGACAGGCGCTGTGGTCAACTTCTCTTTCAGCGCTTCAAAGGCTTCTTGGCATTTCTGAGTCCACTTGAACTCAACTTTGTTGCCTAGCAAAGCTGTCATCGGTTTCGCAATCTTCAAGAACCCTTCAATGAATCGCCGACAATATCCGGCCATTCCAATGAAGCTTTTTATTCCTCGGGCATCTGTTGGCGCTTTCCAGTTCAGAATGTCTGCCACTTTCTTTGTATCCACAGCTAATCCATCTTTGTTTATTATGTGACCCAAGAACAAGACTTCATTGATCCAGAGCTCGCACTTACTCAACTTTGCATACAGCTGGTGCTCTCGCAATCTCTGTAATACCATCTTCAAATGATCCACATGTTCTTCCTCACTTTGAGAATATATAAGAATGTCATCAATAAATACCACCACAAACTTGTCGAGATAATCCATGAATACACTGTTCATCAGATTCATGAAGAAGGCTGGTGCATTTGTTAGACCAAAGGACATAACAGTGAACTCATACAACCCATACTTGGTAATAAATGTTGTCTTAGGAATGTCTGAAGGTCGAATCCTGAGCTGATGATAACCTGACCTCAGATCTATCTTTGAAAACACGCTGGCTCCTCTCAACTGATCGAACAGATCTTCTATTCAGGGCAAGGGGTACTTGTTCTGATCGTGACCTCATTCAGAGCTCGATAGTCGATGCACATCCTCCTAGTGCCATCTTTCGTCTCCACGAATAGGACAGGGGCGGCCCAAGGTGAGGTGCTTGGCCTTATATAACCTTTCTCTGATAGCTCATCGATCTGCTTCTT
This sequence comes from Zea mays, assembly GCF_902167145.1. Lineage (NCBI taxonomy): Eukaryota > Viridiplantae > Streptophyta > Magnoliopsida > Poales > Poaceae > Zea > Zea mays. Next base: position 60,906,295 of record NC_050098.1, read on the forward strand.
GAGTTCAACCAACTCTGGTCCAGACACTCTGTAGGCTCTTTTAGAAATAGGGGCAGTGCCAGGAAGAAGCTCTATGGCAAACTCAACTTTCCGCTCAGGTGGCATACCTGGTAAGTCTTCCGGGAACACATCTGGGAATTCGGACACAACCTTGATAATCTCGAGTGAATTTGGCTCCTTGCTATCAATAGCCATCTGATGACAACCTCCTTTCCTTGGCTCAGGTGAGATTAACTCGGATACCACTTCTTCTCCTAGTGGGGACACTAACTTAATTATCCTCTTATCACAACTGATAATTGCTTGGTACTTATCTAGCCAATTCATCCCTAGGATGACATCTATTCCCTGAGTACCCATTACTATGAGATTAGCGGGAAACGCTATCCCCCTTATTTCCACACTTACATTCAAGCAAATGCTATCGGCTCGGATTCTACCACCAGCTGAGTCAATTTGGATGGGGGTTGACATGGTAGTTATTGGAAGATTATGTGCTTCTACCCATGATGCAGTAGTAAATGAATGTGTTGCTCCAGTATCAAATAACACTTCTGCAATATGGAGTCGACTGGAAACATACCTACTATCATGCCGGGTGTTTCCTGAACTGCTTCAGCTTCCAAATGGTTCAGTCTCCCATGGTTGTAGTGCGGCTGGAAGCGGTTGCCTGCTCCAGGCTGGGGCACATTCTGCTTTGCTGGGGCATTAGAGCCTGACTGCTGCTGGGCTGCCTTCTTCGGACATTGCATCACCCAATGGCCTTGCTCTCCACAATGGATACATGCTCTGCTTCCGCCTTGAACTGGGGCTGCTTGACTGCTCTGGTTGGTTGCTGGGGCGGGGAGGCGAGGTGCCTGCTGATTCTGCCTCTGGAACTGACCTCCTCCTGATTGATTGTTCTAGCGATTCAGCTGCTGGTGCTGAGGGTACTGCCTCTGAAACTGCTGTTGCTGGGGCGGGCGCTGGTTCTATCTGAACTATTGAGGCGGATTGCCTGAGAAACGAGGGCGATTGCTGCTCCCAGGCTGAGGCCCACTGGTCTTGTGCTTGTGATCCTCCATCTCTTTGCACTTCCTCTCCGTCATGATCACTCTGTCGATTAGGTGCTGAAATGTGGGGAAGGTGTGGTTCATCAGCTGATACTGCAGAGGGTCAACTAAGCCTCTCAGGAAATGGTACTGCCTCTTGACGTCTGTGTTGACATCTTCAGGAGCATAGCGGGTCAGCTGCAGAAACTTGTCTCGGTACTCACTGATAGACATAGGCCCTTGCTTGAGCGCCAGAAACTCCTCCTTCTTCACTGTAATCAGACCTGCGGGAACATGGTACTGACGGAAATTGTCTCTGAATTCCTCCCAGGTGATAGTGTTAGGGTTGGCATGGGTGGCGAGGTAGGACTCCCACCAAGACTAAGCTGCTCCTCTCAACAAACGGGGACCATACAGAACTTTCTCCTTGTCGTTGCACTGAGCGGTGTGCAACTCCCGCTCCACGGTACGCAACCAATCTTCAGCATCCATGGGGTCAGAAGAGTGAGCGAACACTGGGGGATGACCTCTCATGAATTCAGCACGCTTGTCTTTGGGCATCTGAGGCATCTGAGGCTGAGGTGGGGGCTGATGCTGCGGCTGCTGAATGGCGGCCAGAGTCTGACCAATGGCTTGAACTGCCTGAGTCTGCATTAGGAACATCTGCTCAATGGTCATCGGGGGCGGTGGTGGCAGCTGCTGCTGGGGTGCCTCATCCCGCGGTGCTGCCTGCTCCTGCTGAGCACGCCTTCCTCCTCTATGCCTGTTGTCTGACATCTGCAGAATGCAATCACATATCAGAACTGATCTTGCAACTTGCAGCATAAGAAAAGAGTATAGAATCCTTCCACAATTCTGAACAGATGAACATCTTCACTGACTCCCAACCCAGGCAAACATAGCTTCTCAGATAAAGAGGAAAGTAGAATAAAAGGGCTTCCCAACTAGATAACTAATTTTATTAGCATTTAACAGGTAAACCAAAGTGCAGGGGGATACCCACACTCTGGCGACAGTCATTACAAAGATCCAAATCCATCATTGTTCATCATGACAAACATAAAAACACAGGATAAGCAAACTACCCTGTCTAACTAAGACTAACCAAGAGTAAGACTAAGACTAAGTCTATAACTTCTATTTTTAAGCATTAATTACAAGATCCGACGCTGACGATCTATGGTTCTAAATTTATCTTGGTCCTGCAGTCAGGGTTACCATAAGCATGGTGTCCACATCGAGGTGAGCGGTACGGGTGCAGAGTCCCGACGGGGGCGGGAGAACCATCCTCTAGGTGATGATGCTCCGCGCGCTCAACCCGCAACTGAGCGATCTCAGCACGAGCCCTACTCAGCTCATCTCAAGCATGGTCCAGCTCTGTGTTTAGCACGACGGCTAGGTTGACTGTGCTGCTCAACCTAGGATTGTCCTCACCGACAGGTGAGACAACCATGCCTCATGTGCTGCCCGATGGACGACAGGGGTAATACTTCAGGTTAAGACCATCGGCTACCCCACCGAACACTGAGTAGTAGTGCGAAAGCGCACACCGTGCGACATCTTGCATGGCCGCCTCGTCCGAGTCCCGCACAGAGATAGAGTAATGCTCTGAGCAGACCACCGCACCCCAGAGACTGTTCTCCGGACGGCGCACCAAACAAGTCACCTCCCAGTGGTCAGGGTAAATTCTGCGACTATGCTGGAAGACAACACAGCGATACTCGATAGACTAGGTACGTCGATCAAGTGCCTCGCGTAGCAAGGTGTCGAGCGCATCGTGAAAGTGACACCCACGAGCGGCGTCACGAGTGGTGGGTCGAGCAACCCATCCCTCCGGCTCCTGCTCCTCTAAAAGATCGGTGTTGTGGCTCGAGCTGCTATCATCGCCTCCATCGTCGGGGTCTTCTCCGATAGCTACTCCAGTGGCCGGGACACCCAGTGGTGGTGTAGGGGGCGCCTGTAGCGGGGCACAGGGGAGCAGCTCCTTACAGACTCTATCTCCTACTGAAGCGAGAAAGAAGAGCCCTACTGCTCTACATCCTGTCGCCGACGCTCCTGTTCCTCGTGCAGGCGATGGTGCAGCCTCTCCAAATGGCTAGACTTCCGTGTAGTGTGTCTAAGACGAGCCATCTACAAAAGACACTGTAAGCATAAAAGTGAGAACAGAGCTAATATGACCAGCAAGTAAACCATAAAAAAATTAGGAATTAGAATAAAACAATTTTTTTAGCAAGGTGTAATATATATAGTAGAACATAGATTTGGTCGATATGACCAACTTCTGAAGGGATACCAAAGTCAAGGTGATAATAGGGGTCTATAATCCTTAGAGCGACCATTCTACTCTAGGTTAGCGGTCCTACAGTCAGCACGGCTTTGATACCACCTATGTCACACCCGGTTTTAGAAGGCAAACCGAATGCGAACCATGTACGTGCCAGGATCAGCAATTCACGTACACAATAGTTACATAACTAGACATCATCACACAGTGCTCAAATAATAATATAGAAGAAGGTATAATAGTCGATTACATCATGATGTCCGAGACATCCACATAGTCTTTAACAATTATCAAAGTGCGGAAAAGAAACGTAGATAAACACGGCCTTCACAGGCAGCCGACTAGGGGTTTGCCGCTAACCCACGCCTAGAACTCATCGTACTCTTGAAACTCCTGGAAGTCCTCCTCCACGACTTCATCTTCACCTGAGCAGTGGTTGCAACGCGGACAACCTGGGGGGGGTTGGTGTGTACAACAAGGGTGAGTACACATCAACATACTCAGCATTATGTCCCGTTTGGCTGTAGTGGACTAGCTTTATGTGGAGTTTAGTCAAGCAGTTCCTTTTAGTTGGTCAGGTTATTATTAGTAATAGAAAGCCAAGTTTTAGCAATAACCCAAGTTATTAACCCAATGTACCCTTTCCAAACAGAAAGAATACCACTTACCATTACCATAGTCATAACCAAAACCATCATCCTCATCACCACTTATAAACCAAACATCTCTGATAAAGTATCTCTAATGAAAGGAGCTCCCTTGGCCGCTCATAACCGCGAGCACGGCTGATATATCAGTTTCATAACACTCTGCAGAGGTTGCGCACTTTACCCACAAGTCGGGATTCCCTCTTGCCTCGGGCCGATCAAACCCTTAAACACTACCAAGGTGAACAGGCAGGGTTTCACTATGTAGCCTTTACTAAGATTCCCCTGAGGCTGTAGCCGCCCGTTAGGTTTCCTAAATGCACCGCACTCCTCCCCAAGGGGCGAACCAACCTTGGCAGAGCGAGCCGCATACACCGAGCCCCATTAACGGCACGACGGCGAAGCGAACTACACCCCAGTTCCTCTAACTATTCAGCTAAGGGCGTCCCATTCCACCCTCATGGTTGCACTGTTTTCCCGGGCGGTCATCCAACGAACCAATCCTTACGGAGAGGCACTCGACAAACAGCTCGAGTCCCCTTAAGGGCCACAAGTATATCATCATAATCAAAAGGGAAAACAGCGTATCATAGATAATCTCATCATGTTCATTGATAAATGTGAAGCACTAGCATGTGGCTAAACCAAAATAACTGTGATGAAACCTCTCAAGTTATTAGGCCCACCTACAGTTGTCCTTGTCCAATGGACCTCGGACAACCCTGTAGATGCACATAATCACTCGACAAGTTTGGTATCTGTACCTTTTACCTTTCCCAAGAGTGTTTCACCCATCACGCAGATATTACAACACATCGGAGGAACGAATAAGCGGAAGCGGATGACAATAACTTAATTTACATTCATTAAAATACAGAAAGAGTATTAGAGTTATTACAACCTAGGGTATAAGAGTGCATAAGTGTTATTATAACAAACTTGGGAGGCAAAAACCCCTCCCACATAAAAGTATATTGTTTTTCAAAAGGATGGAGCACGTCCTTCCGCAACCACGTTACTGTTGAGGTTCGTCCTTGGGCACCACATCCTTGGGCACCACCTTAGTGCAAAAACAACAGAAGTCTGATGTTTCATCACCTACAACAACATGGGTTCAAAAACCGTGAGTACGAAGTGTACTTTCGCAAGTCTTACCCGTCAAAATAAAAGACTCTCAAGGATATGCTGGCTTAAGGGAGTCAAGGTAAGGCTTAATCAAGAATCAAGACTCTGTTTTGCAAAAATGCTTATTAATAGTGGATCCTTAAAAATCTAGTTTTATTAGCAAGTTAAGTCATTACCTCTCAGTAGAGTTCTTTCTACCCTAGTTCAAGCACTTGGCCTATACTAGCCATCCTTTTATCAACCCTTCTTGTTTGCTAGAATGCTACGTGTAGGGCAGTGACCAAGTCTTCATGTCCGAGAAGTAATGGTGATCTGAATCGATTAATACCCAGCTGGGGATCTCCAATCACACGACATATGTAGCACTTAACCCTTGCATATGTCAACTCGCCACTGGGGTTCTTAAGACCAGACCGGGTTCACGCCAACCGAGAGCACAGATACACCACCGTCCAGCCTCTTGCCACAGAGGGTACACGCTACTCTCGCCATCTCTCCCCTCCCATTGCGTGTTGGCCTTTCAGGTATTAGTCTGCCCGAGGCAAAGCTTACCCACGATGAGGCATGTGACCAATTAAAAGGTGCTCAATCATCAAGCCTACATCGAGACGTTCCTTAATCGACTCAGACGGAGACACTACACCGAGACTCTCTTCTCGTGCAAGTCACCCGCCCAGTCTCAGCTTTATTATTTAAAACCCCAAAGTTTAGTACCTAGCAAAGGTACATCTTTTCCAATGTTGAACCCATCACGGCCATGATGGATCCATCATCAAGTTTTATTTTCGAAAACATCCCATCCACTGTGAAGCATCATCTTTTGTTAAAACAAAACATTTGTTTTTCTAAAGAAGGACTAAGCATCAGAAAAAACCTTTTAAGAAAACAGGTAATCAAGGAATGGTAAACCGATCCAAGGAAGGAAATGCATCAACTGGTTTAACACACAATTCCTACCACCTAATGCATCATTCAAGTGATAAAGAGTTTAAAACATCAAGGAGGTGGCAAATGCATCGGGGCTTGCCTTGTGTTGTAGGAGAGTCGGGCTCTGTTCCACAAATATTAAAATAGAAACAGTTCCCGGCAGGTGGATTTTCTGTCGATGGAGTAGTCTCTTCATCTTCAACAGTCACTTCTTCCTCGTTCTCTATATATAACCATATATAACCATGAATGCTTATGTAATGCTTATGAAAATGCAATAATAGAAAAGATGTATCAAGTGGTATCTTGAATACAACTTTCCTTCACGGTGCACTTGGGTAACTAGGGTTTTTTAGGTCAGTACCTTAGTAGGGTTAGACAATTTTACCCTATGAAACTAGGGTTTTGGGTTTAGGAATCAAACAATGTACGAAGCATATCAAACTTTGCCCAAGGGTTCTAAGTACCAAAATAATTTCACCTAAAAAGTTTTATGATTTTTGGGGCTATTAAATAATTCCTAAAATTCCAGAGGTATAGGTTTAAGCTCTTTTAAATACTAATTAATTCCTTGTTTGGACTAAAAATCCTAGAACCATTTTTATTAAATACTGGAGAAATCTAGGAATCCAACAAAATTAGTTTCATATTTTTATCATTTTTCTATAATTTTCCATGGAATTTCCTAAGTGTGGTAGAAAAAGAAAAAAGAAAAGCATCAATAGTGATGGGCTCAATCTAGCCCGAGTCAGCCCAATACAGGTTGAACGCGCCCGCGCGCACGCCCGCGGTGTCTATTTTGCGCATGGGTCCCTGGTTGTTTGAAAAACCCATAAAGACTCCTCTCTACTGTTTCTCTGTCTCACTAACATCTCCACTAAGGCCCCTCCCCTTTCTATTTCTTCGCAAGGTGAGGTCCCCGACCATGGATGGTGGAGCAGTGGCTCCAGCGAGCCTGTATCGGCCAAGATACGCAATGACCGGTGCTCTTGAGCAGTTGACACCTAATTCGACCCCTAATACCCATTTCCCCTCCATCAATTGCGTTAATCCAGGTCAGAATCTCTCTGTCCACGATAACGGCGGAAACCGAGAACAATTTGATGTGTTCTTGGCGATCCAAGGCAGTCGAGTTCAATTAAACAGGTCTACGAGTAGCAGGGGACTTAATGGAGGCTAGAACATCAAGAAAGGATGCTTGAACTAACCTGTAGGCGTCTGGCCACGACGAGGTGTTCACGGGTGCGGAAAACTGATTTGGGGAAAGAAAGAAATTGGAGCTCTCTGGTGGCTAATCGGAGGCAGTAGTGGATGCTTTGGCTTCGTGATGACTTAATGGAGCTAGGGATGTGCTCAATTTATAGTATCCCAGAGCGGTGGCTCCCAATTTGGTCAAGGCATGCTGGCGGCCGGAGAGAGGGAAGAGCACTAGCGCAATCGCTGCGTGTCTTTCACCGTGGCAGGCTTACTGTCGACGATCCAGCAATATAGAACGACTTACTGCGACGTGGTGAAGCTTCAAGGCACATGGCACCCGGTCTGCAGGCGGCCAACTCTGGTGAGCTTATCTGAGCCGGCCGTAAAGCAAGGGGGTACGGAGGCCAGCCCCTGGCGTTATCGGCGGTGAAGATCTTTTTACCCTAAAGCGTTATCCGGGCACCAGTGAGCACGAATCACCTCGCCGGTGCGAATCCAGGCGCGGGGGTCGTCGGCGGCAAGGTGCACTGCACCAGGGATCTTCTTCAGTTTACTGTACTATCAGAACACCATTCAGATCATCTAACAGAGAGGTTTGCAGCGCCCAGATCTCCAACTTTTATGTGAGAACTTGCTAATCCACCTGTAACAAATTGCTAGCCCTATAATCCAGCTACAATCTTGCTATAGTAACCATACTCGAATACTTACTGGATTATCTTCAAAAGAGCTCCCAAAGTTCATCCCAAGTCACTGTCAGTAAAAGTTCATACTCTGAGCTGACTGACAGCCCAACTTTGAGTCCATTTAACTCCAATTTTTGTACAACACTTATGCCTGATGTCTTAAACAAAGTTATACTCCTTTAATAGCTCTACAAATTTGGTGTATTGACCCTAGGCAAATTCCTTATGGATTAAGAGATACAAGGCTCCAAATATGCCTTAAACTCACTGAATTTCAGACTTAGGCTTATATGGCTTAAGTGGTGCTTTTTGCAAATAAGCCCAAATCCCACATTTTGACTTGCAAATCCTTAAATGGGAGAAACACATGATTTGTGGTGTTATAATAATTTGGTATTTGCACTTTGGTCCAAAACTGCACCAATTTTACACTTAGCTCCCTAAGGTTCTAGTTTAGGGTTTTTCAGGGGTCTTTTCAGGGTTTTTAGCACTTTAGGATTTTGGTGTCACTAAAGTCCTTCCAAGATGATATATTAGGATCATGTCTCATGTCTTTTGATGTTTTCATATATTTGGGCTTCATTTTCACTCATAAGCCCCATTTAGGGTTAAATACTCTACCCTAGGGTTAATCACACCTCAAGTCACATCAGTACAACTTGTTTGAATTCTTACCTAGTGAATGCACTCTAGTTGCAACAAACACATGATATGCCCATGCACATGATGTTATGCTCAAGTTTTAGTGACAGTAACACCAAGGGTGTTATATCCTTTCCCCCATAAAAGAATCTCGTCCCGAGATTTAAAGTCCTAAGGCAAGTAATGGAAAAGGAAACATGTCATATTTTTATTTCCTTATTTCTTGTACAAGGCAGGGGGTGGTATGGGTCTATTCCATTCTTACAAACAATTGTACATATCTCACAAATTACATGAAGCTAAAAAGTCAGGGAAATTCTTTTCTAAGAAGTCTTGGGTTTCCCATGTAGCTTCATCTTCCGTATGTTGGTTCCATTGTATCTTATAAAATTTCAGAACTCTTATTAGGGTAACCCTGTCCTTTTGATCCAAGACTCGAATAGGATGTTCTGAATATGTCAAGTCTGGTTCCAAGGTAACATCCATCACATCAATAGTTCGATCTGGAACCCGAAGACATTTCTTCAATTGGGATACATGGAACACATTGTGCACCGCAGACAATGTTTCGGGTAGTTGGAGTCGGTACGCCACTGGTCCACATCTTTCAAGAATAGGAAACAGACCAATGTACTGGGGTGCAAGCTTTCCTTTACACCGAAACGAGATACACCCTTCATTGGTGATACTTTTAGGTAAACATAATCTTCAACTTGAAAGTACAAGGGTTGTCGTCGTTTGTCTGCATAACTCTATTGTCAAGTTTGTGCTTCTTTCAAATTATGTATAATTCGTTGAACTTTTTCTTCCATTTCTTTAACCATATCAGGCCTAAAAACCACCTTTGCCCTGGTTCAGACCAATTCAATGGAGTACGACACCGTCGCCCATACAAAGCTTCAAAGGGTGCCATTTTAATACTTTCTTGATAACTATTGTTATACAAAAATTCTGCCAGTGGTAAACAGTCATCCCATTTCTACGTAAATTCTAGAACACATGCCCGTAACATGTCTTCGAATATTTGATTCACTCTCTCAGTCTGCCCACTTGTTTGGGGATGATAGGCCGAACTGTGGAGCAACTTAGTACCTAGAGCTTTGTGTAGTTCTTCCCAGAATTTGGATACAAATTGTGGTCCGCGATCCGACACAATTGCTTTTGGGACCCCGTGCAGACTGAGAATACGAGCAATGTAAAGTTCCGCATATGTGATCACTGGATACTTTACCTTTACTGGAAGAAAGTGGGCAATCTTCATAAGTCGATCAATTATAACCCAGATAGAATCAAATCCTCTTGCTGTCCTGGGTAATCCTACAATGAAGTCCATGCTAATGTCCTTCCATTTCCAAGTCGGAATAGGTAAAGATTGCAGTGGACCAGTAGTCTTCATATGTATGGCTTTGACACGTCTACATGTGTCACATCTCGCCACATAGCGTGCAATTTCGATCTTCATCTTCGTCCACCAATAATGTTGTTTTAAATCTTGATACATCTTAGTGCTCCTAGGGTGAATGGAATATCTACTAAGATGAGCTTCATCCAAGATTTGCTGGCGGACTTCATCATTTTTAGGCACAACTATGCGATTACTAAACTATACTATGCCTTGATCATCCTTTCTGAAACAATTTGCTTTGCCGACTTTTATTTTCTCATGAATATGTTTCATACCCTTATCACTTCTTTGTGCATCAATAGTTCTTTGCAGAAGAATCGACTCAAGCTTCAATTGGTTCAAGGCTCCATGTTGAATCATTCCCAGGTTTAATTTCTCCATTTCTTGACACAATGTGGTGTCAGAGGTCTTTACTGTAAGACAATTGCAGGAAGCCTTGCGACTTAGTGCATCTGCCACTACGTTGGCCTTACCTGGGTGATAATGAATTTCTAATTCATAATCCTTAATCAGCTCAAGCCATCTCCTCTGCCTCATGTTTAATTCTGACTGGGTAAAAATATACTTCAAACTTTTATGATTTATATATATATGGCAGATATTCCCCAGCAGATAATGACGTCATATTTTAAGGGATGAACCACAACAGCTAATTCTAAGTCATGAGTTGGATAATGTTCCTCATGCCGGCGCAACTATCTTGAAGCATATGTTATAACTCGGCCCTCCTGCATTAAGACACATCCGAGGCCACTGCCCGATGCGTCACAGTACACATCAAAAGGCTTTTCAATGTCTGGTTGAGCCAATACCGGAGTAGTGGTCAATAATACCTTCAGCTGCTCGCGATTGGTTTCACAATCTTGGAGAAGTCCGGGATAAATCTACGGTAATAGCCAGCCAGTCCAAGGAAACTTCGAACTTGATGTATAGTGGTTGGCGGTTTCCACTCAAGAATATCCTTGACCTTGCTGGGATCAACCGCAATCCCATTTGGAGACAATACATGTCCCAAAAATTGGATTTCCTCCAGCCAAAACGCGCATTTGCTGAATTTAGCATATAATTGATGTTTCCTTAAGCGCGTTAATACGATCCGTAAATGTTTAGCATGCTCCACTTCAGTCTTGGAATAGATCAAGATATCATCAATGAAGACCACCACAAATTTATCCAGGTCGGGCATAAACACTGAGTTCATTAGATATGTGAAGTGGGCAGGAGCATTTATCAATCCGAAGGACATAACCAGATATTCGAATAATCCATACCGCGTAGTAAATGTGGTCTTGGGTATATCCTCGAGTCGAATACGGATCTAATGGTAGCCCGACCTGAGGTCAACCTTGGAAAATACCCGAGCTCCGGTAAGTTGATCGAATAGAATATCAATCCAGGGAAGAGGGTACTTATTTTTGATAGTGACCTCATTAAGGGGTCTGTAGTCCACGCACATTCAAAGTGTTTGATCCTTCTTCTTGACAAAAATCGTGGGACATCCCCAAGGTGATGAACTGGGTCGAATGAAACCCTTTTCAAGGAAGTCTTGTAATTGTGTCTTGAGTTCCGCCAATTCATTTGGTGGCATCTGGTACAATCTTCTAAAAATAGGGGTTATACCTGGCTTCAACTCAATCACAAACTCTATATTCCTTTCTGGAGGTAATCCAGGCAAATCTTCAGGAAATACATCCGGAAATTCACATACTACCGGAATATCCTGGATTTCTAGAATGATAGCTTCATAGACCCATCCAAATGGTTTAGCTGGAATAGTACAAGGATGGACACGAGAACCTCTTCATGGCCTTGACTCAACTTGATAGTCCTTAAGTTAGTGTTAAGGATAGCTTTATGCTGGGCCAACCAATTCATGCCTAGTATCACGTCTATATCTTGGCCTTTTAAAACAATCATGTTGGTGGGAAATCCCGTTCAGCCAATGTTACTGGCACATGGAAGACTACTTCCTTAGTAAATATTTGTCCCCCGGGCGAATGAATGATAAACCCTTCCCTTGATTCAGTGCACCGAATGCAATATTTTTCCACGATTTTCTTGCTTATGAATGTATGCGAAGCACCAAAATTAAAGAGAATGACTGCTGGGTGATTGGCCACGAGGAACATACCCATCATTACCGGCTCTCCTTCCGGTGTAGTGGCCACTTGCATGTAATAAATTTGCCCAGTCTTCTTCACATTTTTGCCCGCTGAATTAATTGCCACGTTCCCTTTGCCTTGATTTGAGCTCCCCGAGTTCTGCTGATTGTTGGACTTATTCTGCCTTAGATATGGGTAGTCTTTGATGAAATGACCAGACTTCCCATAGTTGAAGCAACCAGTTGAGGAACTAGGGAGGGCGGGGAAACGAGCACCAGGGGCACTCGACTAATTTGTAGAAGTGGGGGCAGTGGTAGGACGAATGAAAACAGGCTGTTTAAATGGATAGGAGGGTGGACGAGATGAAGAACAATTCTGATTGAAAGGCCGGATTACCAACCTTGTTCGCTTCTCAGGTCCCTGATTGGACCTGTCACCTCCAAATCCCTCGGATTTTCCTTGGCCTGTATTCTTGGCTTCTACTGCCAGCGCCGTGCTGACAGCCCTGCTATATGTAAGATCTAGGCAGGTGGCCATTTTCCTTTGGAGTCGGTCGTTGAGTCCTCTCATGAAGCAATTCTTATTTTTTAGGTCAGTGTTTACTTGATCAATCACATATTGGGATAAATGATTAAACTTGTTGAGATACTGCATCACAGTATCCCCTCCTTGTTTTTGTCGAATAAATTCCTCTTGTTTCATGTGAAGCACTCCTTCTGGAATATAGTGCTCACGGAATGCCAATATAAACTCATCCCAAGTGACCTGATGTCCGACTTGTTGAATTGCCACAAAATTTCCCCACCAGATACTGGAAGGACCTCTTAGTTGTTGGGCGGCGAATAACGACTTCTGTGTTTTGGTGCAGCGGATTAATCCGAATTTCTGCTCCATTACCCTGATCCACTCATCAGCTTCAAGAGGATCTTCAACTTTAATAAAGAGTGGGGGAAGCGCTTCAGAGAAGTCTAGGTATGATGTTTCACGCGGTCCCTGGGAGGAGTCCTTCCGCCTTGCTGCTGGAATTGATTACTCGCCATCTCACGTAAAAAGCGGGTATTATCTGCAGTCGCGTTGACCAAGGCAGCGATAGCCTCGGCCAGCGTTGGTGGTACAGGTGGTGGATTAGGAGTATCTTCCCGACCACGGGAAGTACCCGCACCATCCTGCGCATGAGTCCTTGATGGCACCTGAGGCAAAGAAACATTTGGGAAAAATATAACATGCCGTTACACACCATCATTTTACATTACCAAGATGTAATGATACAGACTCAAGTGTACAACATGACTTCATTACTTATTTTACATAGGTATAGTTCCTACACTACACTAGTCTAGTCTTCGTCGTCCTTGGTTTCTTCATTTCCTGCCATGGGAGATCGATCATCAGCCAGGTTCATCGAAGGAGGAGGCCTAAAAAGGTCTAGCTCCTCATCAGTTCCTTCACCTACTGTCCTTGATGGACCGACTCCCATTGCAATAGGGTCGGCAGACACGTCTGGGTACAGCCGCGAATACAGTACATGCACTTCCTCATGTAGAGTATTGCAGTATACCTACAAGTTGTCAAGGGCCGCACTAAGCTCGGTCACATGAGCACGAGATTTGGCTTCCCGGTCCCAAGCAACCGAACGTGAGTTGACGGCCCAATCGACCGCTAAATCCCGTTCAGCAAGCTCGTCTTGCAGGCGTCTGATGTCAGCTGCCAACTCATTGATACGCTGACCATCTTCTGCCCACACCCTGTTTCGGTGATGTAATTCCGTCCGAAACTATTCCACTTGGGCTTCTAAGTCTTCGATTGGATCGTTGCTGCCGCTGCTGCTCCCTTCATGTCTTGGAGCCAACTGATGACGAGGCACGCCAATGGGTCCAGTGGACTTACGCACGGTTTTCCTCGTACGCGGCATATCTCCATAAGGGGGAAAAATTATTAGTATAATTTTTAGACATGATGCATGCATAATCCAATGATTACAAAATCAATCTTCATTGATCCCACTTTCTATAGCTTGCACTCTATTACCTGGTCTTACAAGATGAGAATCTTCAGAAAGTGGCTAGATAAGAGTGAAAGAAATTTTCTTGAATGTGTATTTGAAAATTCTTTTTGAAATGCTTTATAATATCTGAAGAGATGGGCTTCGCTCCGATCCCAGCTGTGACGGAACCTCTCAAGTTATTAGGCCCACCTACAATTTTCCTTGTCCAACGGACCTCGGACAACCCTGTAGATGCACATAATCACTCGACAAGTTCGGTATCTGTATCTTTTACCTTTCCCAAGAGCGTTTCACCCGTCACACAGATATTACAACACATCAGAGGAACGAATAAGCGGAAGCGGATTACAATAACTTAATTTACATTCATTAAAATACAGAAAGAGTATTTGTAACGCCCCGAATTTTGCAGTTGAATTTTTTCTTTTCTTTACTCGCCAAAATTCGGGCGTTACCTTTCCCTTTTCTTTTTCCCCTCGCTAAACCTTGACCTTTTCCAAAGTTCTAAGCGGGATTCGGTTTGGAATTCCCGTGTAAGGAAAAACCCTAAATACTTTATGTTGTTTGATGCACCATGCCGAACCTTGCATTTCTTTTGATTGCTTTGAAAGTGCAATTGCATTCATGTAGAAAGATCGGATTTCGAAAATGTGGAGAAGATCTTTTCTTTCTTTTTTTCTCCCTCTCTTTTTCCCTCCTCTTTTTCTCTCTCTCCCGCGCCGTGGGCCGACCCCGGCCGGCCCAGGCCCCTGCGCGCCCCCCCTCTTGGGCCTGGAAGGCCCAGCCGCCCCCCCCTCTTTCCCTTATTCCCTAACCCTCTCCCTCTCCCCCCTCATTTTCTCCCTCCCCACCTAAGCCGCCGCCCCTACCCCCTACCCGCCCCCTGCCCTAGGTCGCCGCGCCGCCCCCTGCCGCCGGCCGCCCCTCGCCGTCGATCCCCGACACCGGTGAGCCCCCCCCTCCTCTCTCTCTCCCTCCTCCCTCTCTCCCCTCTCCTCCCTCCCCTTCCCCTCGCCGCTCGGCCCCATGGCCGGTTCGGCCGCCCGCCCCACCCCGCCGGCTCGGCCGCTCGGCCGCCCCGCGCCCTGCCCCGCGCCCTGCCCCGCGCCCCTGCGCGCCCTGCGGCTCGGCCGCCCCGCCCCCTGCTCGGCCGGCTCGGCCGCCCCCTGCGCCGCCCGCCCTCCCCAGCCCGACCCCCCCCCCGCGCGCCCGCCTGGCCGCCGGTTCAACCGGCCGGCTCAGCGGCTCAGCCGCCCGGCCAGCCCCGCCCGCGCCCGCGCCCCGCCTAGGGCCGGTTCAACCGCCCCCCCCCCTTCTGTTTTTTTATTTTTTTTATTTTATTTTATTTACTTTCTGTGATCATAATTACTGTATTTTAAGTAGGCTAATCACTGTTCATGCTATAGGAAAATAGGAAGTTTAATTTAAAATTTCGTTATGTTATTGATTCACGTAGTTAATTGTTTACCCTGTGCAATGTTGATCAACTAAAAGTGATTAGGTTTCCATCAGTATATATAAATATATATAACAGAATTATTTTGTTAAAAACCAATTGTGTCATTAGTGCATAAGATTTAACCCCCTGCGAGACCTTTCCCCGTTTCTTTCTAACCATAACAAATGCGTTATCGAATGTCATACTTGATGCATATTCGCTTTATTTGTTATCTTGTATGGTGTACTGTTCTTTTGTATTAAATATGTGGATGTATGTATGTACGTTTGCGCTCGCATAGAGAACGATCCGGTCGAAGAGCCCGAGGAATTCGCAGGAGAAGCCCCTGAGCAGCAGTCGTTTGGTGGAGGCAAGTGTCCTTTGACCTATCTATGTCCTATTCATTCTTTAATTCACCTCCCGCATTACACGTTTATACCTAAGGATTGACTAGCTTTTGTTATCCATGTCCTTGTTTACCTATTTGGGTTGGATTATTACTACTTAGTCTGATGCTATTGCTCAACTCTAATCAATGAACATGATGTGATTATCTATGATACGCTGTTTTCCCGTTCTTCTTTATGATTATACTTGTGGTATTCAAGGGGACTCGAGCGGTTTCTCGAGTGCCTCTCCGTAAGGACCTGTTCTATGGATGACCGCCCGGGAAAACAGTGCAACCATGAGGGTGGAATGGGGTGCCCTTAGCTGAATAATTAGAGGATCCGGGATGTAGTTCACTTAGCCGTCGTGCCGTCAATGGGGCTCGGTGTATGCGGCTCGCTCTGCCAAGTTTGGGTTCGCCCCTTGGGGAGGAGTGCGGTGCATTTAGGAAACCTAACGGGTGGCTACAGCCCCGGGGAATCTTTGTAAAGGCTACGTAGTGAAACCCTGCCTATTCACCTTGGTAGTGTTTAAGGGTTTGATCGGCCCGAGGCAAGAGGGAATCACGGCTTGTGGGTAAAGTGCACAACCTCTGCAGAGTGTTATGAAACTGATATATCAGCCGTGCTCGCGGTTATGAGCGGCCAAGGGAGCTCCAGTGATTAGTGATACTTGATCAGAGACATTGTGGTACAGGTGGCAATGAGATTGATGGTTCTGGTTATGATTATGGTGCTGGTAAGTGGTATTCTTTCCGTTTGGAAAGGGTACATCGGGTTAATAACTTGGGTTAATGCTAAAACTTGGCTTTCTACTAGTAAATAATAATCTGACCAACTAAAAGCAACTGCTTGACTTATCCCCACATAAAGCTAGTCCACTACAGCCAAACAGGATACTTGCTGAGTATGTTGATGTGTACTCACCCTTGCTCTACACACCAAACCCCCCCCCAGGTTGTCAGCATTGCAACCACTGCTCAGGAGAAGATGAAGCTGTGGAAGGAGACTTCCAGGAGTTCCAAGATTACGACGAGTTCTAGGTGTGGGTTAGCGGCAACCCCCAGTCGGCTGCCTGTGAAGGCCGTGTTATCTACGTTTCTTTTCCGCACTTTGATTTATTGTAAGAACTATATGGACGTCTCAGACGTATGATGTAATCGACTATTTCCCTTATTAATACTATTTTGAGCACTGTGTGATGATGTCCATATTATGTAACTGCTGTGTACGTGAATAACTGATCCTGGCACGTACATGGTTCGCATTCGGTTTGCCTTCTAAAAACCGGGTGTGACATAAGTGGTATCAAAGCCGTGCTGACTGTAGGACCGCTAACCTAGAGTAGAATGGTCGTTCTAAGGATTATAGACCTCTGTCCCTGCCTTGACTTTGATATCCCTTCAAAAGTTGGTCCTACTGACCAAACCTATGTTCTACTACATATTATACCTTGCTGAAAATTATGTTTTATTCTGATCCTTCATTTATTTATGATTCATTACTTGCTGGTCATATTAATTCTATTCTTACCCTTTTGCTTGCGATGTCTTTTGTAGATGGCTCGACTTAGACACACTGCACGAAAGTCAGTCATCCCCTTCTTACCCTCCCGCCTTGCTGAGCGTCCGCTTCGCCGTCCTGTGGCCGGACAGTCCAGCCACTTGGAGAGACTACACCACCGCCTGCGTGAGGAGCAGGAACGTCGACGACAGGAGCAGCAGAGCTCTTCCCTCTCGCTCCACCAGGAGATAGAGTCTGTGAGGAGCTGCTCCCCTGTGCTTCCTCTGGAGCCGCCCCCTGCACCACCACTGGGCGCCCCAGCCTCTGGAGTAGCTGCTGGAGGAGACCCAGACGACGGAGGAGGCGACGACAGCTCGAGCCACGACACCGACTTCTCTGCTAACCCTGAGCCGGAAGGATGGGTTGCTCGACCCATCACTCGCGACGCTGCTCGCGGGTGTCACTTCCATGATGCGCTCGACACCCTGCTACGTCGGGCATTTGACCGGCATACTTGGTCCGTCGAGTATCGCTGTGTGGTCTACCAGCATAGTCGCGGGGTCTACCCGGACCGCTGGGAGGCGACTTGCTTGGTGCGCTGCCCGGAGGACAGTCTCCAGGGTGCAGAGGCCTGTTCAGAGCACTATTCTATCTCTGAGCGGGACTCAGCTGAGGCAGCCATGCAAGATGCTGCACGGCGTGCGCTTTCGCACTACTGCTCGGTTTTCGGTGGGGCAGCTGACGGTCTTGACCTGAAGTATTACCCCCGCCGTTCATCCGGCAGCACAGGAGGCGTGATTGTCTCACCTGTCGGTGAGGGCAATCCTAGGTTGAGCAGCACAGTCAACCTAGCCGCCGTGCTAAACACGGAGCTGGACCATGCATTAGACGAGCTGAGTAGGGCTCGTGCTGAGATCGCCCTGCTGCGGGCTGAGCGCGCGGAACGTCGTTATCTGGACGGTGGTTCCCCCGCTCCCGTTGGGACTCAGCACCCGTACCGCTCACCTCAGCGTGGACACCAGTCTTATGGCAATCCCGCCTGCAAGACCAAGATAACTCTAGAACCATAGATCGTTAGAGTTGGATCTTGTAATTAATACGAAATAAATATATACATGGAAGCTTCAGTCTTAGCGTTAGTCTCGGTCTTAGTTAGTTTTAGTTAGACAGGGTAGTTTGCTATATCCTGTGCATTTATGTTTGTCATGATGAACTATGTTTGATTTGGATCTTTGTAATGATTGTCACCAGAGTGTGGGTATCCCCTGCATTTTGGTTTACATACTATGTCAATAAAGTTAGTTATATAGTTGGGAAACCCATTATTCTCCTTTCCTCTTTATCTGAGAAGCTGTGTGGTCTGTGTTGGAGATCAGTGAAGATGCTCATCTGTTCAGTGCTGTTGGAGAATTCTATACTCTTTTCTTATGCTGCAAGCTTTGCCAGATCAGTTCTGATGTGTGGTTGCGTTCTGCAGATGTCAGAGAACAGGCGTAGAGGAGGAAGGCGTGCTCAGCAGGAGCGAGCCGCTCCGCAGGATGAGGTGCCCCAGCAGCAGCACCTGCCGCCCCCGCCCCCGATGTCGATTGAGCAGATGTTTCTGATGCAGACTCAGGCAGTTCAAGCCATCGGTCAGACTCTGGCCGCCATTCAGCAGCAGCAGCAGCAACAACAGCAGCAAGCACCACCCCAGCCTCAGATGCCTCAGATGCCTAGAGACAAGCGTGCTGAATTCATGAGAGGTCATCCACCAACGTTCGCTCACTCTTCTGACCCCATGGATGCTGAAGATTGGCTGCGCACTGTGGAGCGGGAGTTGCATACCGCTCAGTGCGATGACCGGGAGAAAGTCTTGTATGGTCCCCGTCTGTTGAGAGGAGCAGCCCAGTCATGGTGGGAGTCTTACCTCGCCACCCATGCCAACCCCGACACCATCACCTGGGAAGAATTCAGAGGTAGCTTTCGTCAGTACCATGTGCCTGCAGGTCTGATGACAGTGAAGAAGGAGGAGTTCCTGGCCCTTAAGCAAGGGTCATCGTCTGTCAGTGAGTATCGAGACAGGTTTCTGCAATTGTCTCGCTATGCACCTGAAGATGTCAACACCGACGCCAAGCGACAGTACCGTTTCCTGAGAGGATTGGTTGACCCTCTGCAGTATCAGCTGATGAACCACACCTTCCCGACATTCCAGCACCTGATTGACAGAGCAATCATGACAGAAAGGAAGCGCAAGGAGATGGAAGATCGTAAGCGCAAGATCAGTGGACCCCAGCCTGGAAGCAGCAGCCGTCCCCGTTTCTCAGGCAATCAACCTCAGCAGTTCAGGCAGAACCAGCGTCCATCTCAGCAGCATCAGCAGCGTCAGCAGTATCAGCAGTTCCAAAGGCAGTATCCTCAGCATCAGTACCAGAACCGTCAGAGCAATCAGTCAGGAGGTCAGTTTCAAAAGCAGAATCAGCAAGCACCTCGTCTTCCTGCCCCAGCAAATCAGCAGAACAGTCAGGCAGCACCAGCTCAGGTTGGAAACAGGGCATGTTTCCACTGTGGAGAGCAAGGCCACTGGGTGATGCAATGTCCGAAGAAGGCAGCCCAGCAGCAGTTAGGCCCCAATGCCCCAGCAAAGCAGAATGTGCCTCAGCCTGGAGCAGGCAATCGCCCTCAACAGCGCTATAATCATGGAAGATTGAATCACTTGGAGGCTGAAGCAGTTCAGGAGACCCCCGGCATGATAGTAGGTATGTTCCCAGTCGACTCCCATATTGCAGAAGTGTTATTTGATACTGGAGCAACACATTCTTTCATTACTGCATCATGGGTAGAAGCACATAATCTTCCAACTACTACCATGTTAACCCCCATTCAAATTGACTCAGCCGGTGGTAGAATTCGAGCTGATAGCATTTGTTTAAATGTAAGTGTGGAAATAAGGGGGATAGCGTTTCCCGCCAACCTTATAGTAATGGGTACTCAGGGAATAGATGTCATCCTAGGGATGAATTGGTTAGATAAGTATCAGGCAGTTATCAGTTGTGATAAAAGGACAATCAAGTTGGTGTCCCCACTAGGAGAGGAAGTGGTGACCGGGTTAGTCCCGCCTGAGCCAAAGAAAGGAAGTTGTTATCAGATGGCTGTCGATAGCAGTGAAGCAGACCCAATTGAGAGTATCAAGGTTGTGTCTGAATTCCCAGATGTGTTTCCAAAGGATTTACCGGGTATGCCACCAGAGCGGAAAGTTGAATTTGCTATAGAGCTTCTTCCTGGAACCGCCCCCATCTCTAAGAGAGCTTACAGAATATCTGGACCAGAGTTGGTTGAGCTTAAGAAGCAGATTGATGAGCTGTCAGAGAAAGGTTACATCCGGCCAAGCACCTCGCCTTGGGCCGCCCCTGTCCTGTTTGTGGAGAAGAAAGATGGCACCAAGAGGATGTGTATCGATTATCGAGCTTTGAATGAAGTCACGATCAAGACCAAGTATCCTTTGCCCAGAATAGAAGATCTGTTCGACCAGTTGAGAGGAGCCAGTGTGTTCTCCAAGATCGATCTGAGGTCAGGTTATCATCAGCTCAGGATCCGACCTTCGGACATTCCGAAGACGGCATTCATTACCAAGTATGGTTTATATGAGTTCACAGTGATGTCTTTTGGTTTGACCAATGCACCAGCGTTCTTTATGAACTTGATGAACAATGTATTCATGGATTATCTTGATAAGTTCGTGGTGGTATTCATTGATGACATTCTGGTTTATTCTCAAAGTGAAGAAGAGCATGCAGATCATTTGAGGCTGGTATTGCAGAGATTGCGAGAGCACCAGTTGTATGCAAAGTTGAGCAAGTGTGAGTTCTGGATCAGTGAAGTCCTGTTCTTGGGTCACATAATCAACAAAGAAGGATTGGCTGTGGATCCGAAGAAAGTGGCAGACATTCTAAACTGGAAAGCGCCAACGGATGCTCGAGGAATCAAGAGCTTCATTGGAATGGCCGGATATTATCGGCGATTCATTGAAGGGTTTTCGAAGATTGCGAAGCCAATGACAGCGTTGCTAGGCAACAAGGTTGAGTTCAAGTGGACCCAGAAATGCCAAGAGGCCTTTGAAGCGCTGAAAGAGAAGTTGACTACAGCGCCCGTCCTAGTCTTGCCTGATGTGCACAAGCCCTTCTCGGTGTATTGCGATGCTTGTTACACAGGTTTGGGATGTGTGTTGATGCAAGAGGGAAGAGTTGTGGCTTACTCGTCCCGACAGCTGAAGGTTCATGAGAAGAACTACCCAATCCATGATCTAGAGTTGGCAGCAGTGGTTCACGCACTGAAGACATGGAGGCACTATCTGTATGGACAGAAATGCGATGTTTACACAGACCATAAGAGTCTGAAGTACATATTCACTCAGTCAGAGTTGAACATGAGGCAACGAAGATGGTTAGAGTTGATCAAAGACTATGAGTTGGAGATTCATTACCATCCAGGCAAAGCAAACGTAGTGGCAGATGCTCTGAGCAGAAAGAGTCAAGTCAATCTGATGGTCGCTCGTCCGATGCCTTATGAGTTGGCCAAAGAGTTTGACAGGTTGAGTCTCGGATTTCTGAACAATTCGCGAGGAGTCACAGTTGAGTTGGAACCTACCTTGGAGCGCGAAATCAAAGAAGCGCAGAAAAATGATGAGAAGATCAGTGAGATTCGGCGATTGATTCTAGATGGCAGAGGCAAAGACTTTCGAGAAGATGCAGAAGGTGTGGTATGGTTCAAAGACCGCTTATGTGTTCCCAATGTCCAGTCTATTCGGGAGTTGATTCTTAAGGAAGCTCATGAGACAGCTTATTCGATTCACCCTGGCAGTGAGAAGATGTATCAGGATCTGAAGAAGAAATTCTGGTGGTACGGAATGAAAAGAGAAATCGCAGAGCATGTGGCTATGTGCGATAGTTGTCGAAGAGTTAAGGCAGAACACCAGAGACCAGCTGGATTGTTGCAACCGTTGCAGATCCCTCAGTGGAAATGGGATGAAATTGGTATGGATTTCATAGTCGGATTGCCTCGCACTCGAGCCGGCTACGATTCCATTTGGGTAGTAGTGGACCGCTTGACCAAGTCAGCCCACTTCATACCTGTCAAGACCAACTACAACAGTGCAGTATTGGCAGAATTGTATATGTCTCGGATCGTTTGTCTTCATGGTGTGCCAAAGAAGATAGTGTCAGACAGAGGAACGCAGTTCACCTCTCATTTCTGGCAGCAGTTGCATGAAGCCTTGGGCACGCATCTGAATTTCAGTTCAGCTTATCACCCGCAGACAGATGGTCAGACTGAAAGAACCAATCAAATTCTTGAAGATATGTTGAGAGCCTGTGCGTTGCAAGATCAGTCCGGATGGGACAAGCGATTGCCTTATGCAGAGTTTTCCTATAACAACAGTTATCAGGCCAGTTTGAAGATGTCACCGTTTCAAGCGCTGTATGGAAGGAGTTGCAGAACTCCGTTGCAATGGGATCAGCCTGGAGAGAAGCAGGTGTTTGGGCCAGATATTTTGCTTGAAGCCGAAGAGAACATCAAGATGGTCCGAGAGAATCTGAAGATAGCGCAATCAAGGCAGCGAAGCTATGCAGACACAAGAAGAAGAGAGCTGAGTTTCGAAGTCGGAGACTTTGTTTATTTGAAAGTGTCACCGATCAGAGGAGTCAGAAGATTCGGAGTCAAAGGCAAGCTGGCACCCCGCTACATTGGTCCGTATCAAATTCTCTCAAAGCGTGGAGAAGTGGCTTATCAGCTCAGTTTGCCAGAGAATTTGTCTGCTGTGCATAATGTCTTTCATGTGTCTCAGTTGAAGAAGTGCTTGCGTGTGCCGGAAGAGCAGTTGCCAGTGGAAGGTCTTGAAGTCCAGGAGGACTTGACCTATATTGAGAAGCCAGCTCAGATCCTTGAGGTTGCAGATAGAGTCACCCGAAGGAAGACCATCAGAATGTGCAAAGTCAGATGGAGTCACCACTCTGAGGAAGAAGCAACCTGGGAGCGTGAAGATGATCTGATGGCCAAGTACCCGGAGCTCTTTGCTAGCCAGCCCTGAATCTCGAGGGCGAGATTCTTTTAAGGGGGATAGGTTTGTAACGCCCCGAATTTTGCAGTTGAATTTTTTCTTTTCTTTACTCGCCAAAATTCGGGCGTTACCTTTCCCTTTTCTTTTTCCCCTCGCTAAACCTTGACCTTTTCCAAAGTTCTAAGCGGGATTCGGTTTGGAATTCCCGTGTAAGGAAAAACCCTAAATACTTTATGTTGTTTGATGCACCATGCCGAACCTTGCATTTCTTTTGATTGCTTTGAAAGTGCAATTGCATTCATGTAGAAAGATCGGATTTCGAAAATGTGGAGAAGATCTTTTCTTTCTTTTTTTCTCCCTCTCTTTTTCCCTCCTCTTTTTCTCTCTCTCCCGCGCCGTGGGCCGACCCCGGCCGGCCCAGGCCCCTGCGCGCCCCCCCTCTTGGGCCTGGAAGGCCCAGCCGCCCCCCCCCTCTTTCCCTTATTCCCTAACCCTCTCCCTCTCCCCCCTCATTTTCTCCCTCCCCACCTAAGCCGCCGCCCCTACCCCCTACCCGCCCCCTGCCCTAGGTCGCCGCGCCGCCCCCTGCCGCCGGCCGCCCCTCGCCGTCGATCCCCGACACCGGTGAGCCCCCCCCCTCCTCTCTCTCTCCCTCCTCCCTCTCTCCCCTCTCCTCCCTCGCCTTCCCCTCGCCGCTCGGCCCCATGGCCGGTTCGGCCGCCCGCCCCACCCCGCCGGCTCGGCCGCTCGGCCGCCCCGCGCCCTGCCCCGCGCCCTGCCCCGCGCCCCTGCGCGCCCTGCGGCTCGGCCGCCCCGCCCCCTGCTCGGCCGGCTCGGCCGCCCCCTGCGCCGCCCGCCCTCCCCAGCCCGACCCCCCCCCCCCCCCCCCCGCGCGCCCGCCTGGCCGCCGGTTCAACCGGCCGGCTCAGCGGCTCAGCCGCCCGGCCAGCCCCGCCCGCGCCCGCGCCCCGCCTAGGGCCGGTTCAACCGCCCTAGGGCCGGTTCAACCGCCCCCCCCTTCTGTTTTTTTATTTTTTTTATTTTATTTTATTTACTTTCTGTGATCATAATTACTGTATTTTAAGTAGGCTAATCACTGTTCATGCTATAGGAAAATAGGAAGTTTAATTTAAAATTTCGTTATGTTATTGATTCACGTAGTTAATTGTTTACCCTGTGCAATGTTGATCAACTAAAAGTGATTAGGTTTCCATCAGTATATATAAATATATATAACAGAATTATTTTGTTAAAAACCAATTGTGTCATTAGTGCATAAGATTTAACCCCCTGCGAGACCTTTCCCCGTTTCTTTCTAACCATAACAAATGCGTTATCGAATGTCATACTTGATGCATATTCGCTTTATTTGTTATCTTGTATGGTGTACTGTTCTTTTGTATTAAATATGTGGATGTATGTATGTACGTTTGCGCTCGCATAGAGAACGATCCGGTCGAAGAGCCCGAGGAATTCGCAGGAGAAGCCCCTGAGCAGCAGTCGTTTGGTGGAGGCAAGTGTCCTTTGACCTATCTATGTCCTATTCATTCTTTAATTCACCTCCCGCATTACACGTTTATACCTAAGGATTGACTAGCTTTTGTTATCCATGTCCTTGTTTACCTATTTGGGTTGGATTATTACTACTTAGTCTGATGCTATTGCTCAACTCTAATCAATGAACATGATGTGATTATCTATGATACGCTGTTTTCCCGTTCTTCTTTATGATTATACTTGTGGTATTCAAGGGGACTCGAGCGGTTTCTCGAGTGCCTCTCCGTAAGGACCTGTTCTATGGATGACCGCCCGGGAAAACAGTGCAACCATGAGGGTGGAATGGGGTGCCCTTAGCTGAATAATTAGAGGATCCGGGATGTAGTTCACTTAGCCGTCGTGCCGTCAATGGGGCTCGGTGTATGCGGCTCGCTCTGCCAAGTTTGGGTTCGCCCCTTGGGGAGGAGTGCGGTGCATTTAGGAAACCTAACGGGTGGCTACAGCCCCGGGGAATCTTTGTAAAGGCTACGTAGTGAAACCCTGCCTATTCACCTTGGTAGTGTTTAAGGGTTTGATCGGCCCGAGGCAAGAGGGAATCACGGCTTGTGGGTAAAGTGCACAACCTCTGCAGAGTGTTATGAAACTGATATATCAGCCGTGCTCGCGGTTATGAGCGGCCAAGGGAGCTCCAGTGATTAGTGATACTTGATCAGAGACATTGTGGTACAGGTGGCAATGAGATTGATGGTTCTGGTTATGATTATGGTGCTGGTAAGTGGTATTCTTTCCGTTTGGAAAGGGTACATCGGGTTAATAACTTGGGTTAATGCTAAAACTTGGCTTTCTACTAGTAAATAATAATCTGACCAACTAAAAGCAACTGCTTGACTTATCCCCACATAAAGCTAGTCCACTACAGCCAAACAGGATACTTGCTGAGTATGTTGATGTGTACTCACCCTTGCTCTACACACCAAACCCCCCCCCCCAGGTTGTCAGCATTGCAACCACTGCTCAGGAGAAGATGAAGCTGTGGAAGGAGACTTCCAGGAGTTCCAAGATTACGACGAGTTCTAGGTGTGGGTTAGCGGCAACCCCCAGTCGGCTGCCTGTGAAGGCCGTGTTATCTACGTTTCTTTTCCGCACTTTGATTTATTGTAAGAACTATATGGACGTCTCAGACGTATGATGTAATCGACTATTTCCCTTATTAATACTATTTTGAGCACTGTGTGATGATGTCCATATTATGTAACTGCTGTGTACGTGAATAACTGATCCTGGCACGTACATGGTTCGCATTCGGTTTGCCTTCTAAAAACCGGGTGTGACAGTATTATTGTTATTACAACCCAGGGTATAAGAGTGCATAAGTATTATTGTTACAAACTTGGGAGGCAAAAACCCCTCCCACATAGAAGTATATTGTTTTTCAAAAGGAAGGACCACGTTCTTCCGCAACCACGTTACTGTTGAGGTTCGTCCTTGGGCACCACATCCTTGGGCACCACCTTAGTGCAAAAACAGCAGAAGTCTGTTGTTTCATCACCTACAACAACATGGGTTCGAAAACCCTAAGTACGAAGCGTACTTTTGCAAGTCTTACCCGTCAAAATAAAAGACTCTCAAGGATATGCTGGCTTAAGGGAGTCAAGGTAAGGCTTAATCAAGAATCAAGACTATGTTCAAGCACTTGGCCTATACTATCCATCCTAGAGTTCTTTCTACCCTTAAAAATCCACAAGAATCAAGGCTTAATCAACCTGGGTTCTGCAAAAATGCTTACTAATAGTGGATCCTTAAAAATCCAGTTTTATTAGCAAGTTAAGTCATTACCTGTCACTAGAGTTCTTTCTACCCTAGTTCAAGCACTTGGCGTATACTATCCATCCTTTTATCAACCCTTCTTGTTTGCTGGAATGCTACGTGTAGGACAGTGACCAAATCTTCATGTCCGAGAAGTAACGGCGATCCGAATCGATTAATACCCAGCTGGGGATCTCCAATCATACGACATATGTAGCACTTAACCCTTGCATATGTCAACTCACCACTGGGGTTCTTAAGACCAGACCGGGTTCACGCCAACCGAGAGCATAGATACACCACCGTCTAGCCTCTTGCCACGGAGGGTACACACTACTCTCGCCATATCTCCACTCCCATTGCGTGTTGGCCTTTCTAGTATTAGTCTGCCCGAGGCAAAGCTTACCCATGATGAGGCATGTGACCAGTTAAAAGGTCCTCAATCATCAAGCCTACATCGAGACGGTCCTTCTCGTGCAAGTCACCCGCCCGGTCTCAGCTTTATTATTTAAAACCCCAAAGTTTGGTACCTAGGAGAGGTACATCTTTTCCAATGTTAAACCCATCACGGCCATGATGGATCCATCATCAAGTTTTATTTTTGAAAACATCCCATCCACTTTGAAGCATCATTTTTTGTTAAAACAAAACATTTGTTTTTCTAAAGCAGGACTAAGCATCAGAAAAACCTTTTAAGAAAACAGGTAATCAAGGAATGGTAAACAGATCCAAGGAAGGAAATGCATCAACTGGTTTAACACACAATTCCTACCACCTAATGCATCATTCAAGTGATAAAGAGTTTAAAACAGCAAGGAGGTGGCAAATGCACCGGGGCTAGCATTGGGTTGTAGGAGATTCGGGCTCTGTTCCACAAATATCAAAACAGAAACAGTTCCCGGCAGGTGGATTTTCGGTCGATGGAGTAGTCTCTTCCTCATCCACAGTCACTTCTTCCTCGTTCTCTATATATAACCATATATAACCATTAATGCTTAAGTAATGCTTATGAAAATGCAATAATAGAAAAGATGTATCAAGTGGTATCTTGAATACAACTTTCCTTTACGGTGCACTAGGGTAACTAGGGTTTTTCTAGGTCAGTACCTTAGTAGGGTTAGACAATTTTACCCTAAGGAACTAGGGTTTTGCGTTTAGGAATCAAACAATGTCCAAAGCATATCAAACTTTGCCCATGGGTTCTAAGTACCAAAATAAGTTCACCTAAAAAGTTTTATGATTTTTGGGGCTATTAAATAATTCATAAAATTCTAGAGGTATAGGTTTAAGCTCTTTTAAATACTAATTAATTCCTTGTTTGGACTAAAAATCCTAGAACCATTTTTATTAAATACTAGAGAAATCTAGGAATCCAATAAAATTAGTTTCATATTTTTATCATTTTTCTATAATTTTATATGGATTTCCTAATCTGGCAGAAAAAGAAATAAAGAAAAGCATCAATAGTGATGGGCTCAATCTAGCCCGAGTCAGCCCAATACAGGCTGAACGCGCCCGCGCGCACGCCCGCGGTGTCTACTTTGCACACGGGTCCCTGGTTGTTTGAAAACCCGTAAAGATTCCTCTATACTGTTTCTCTGTCTCACTGACATCTCCACTAAGGCCCCTCCCCTTTCTATTTCTTCGCAAGGTGAGGTCCCCGACCATGGACGACGGAGCAGTGGCTCTGGCGAGCCTGTACCGGCCAAGATACGCAATGTCCGTTGCTCTTGAGCAGTTGACACCTAATTCGACCCCTAATACCCATTTCCCCTCCATCAATTGCGCTAATCTGGGTCGGAATCTCTCTGTCCACGATGACGGCGGAAACCGAGAACAATTCGACGTGTTCTTGGCGACCCAAGGCAGTCTAGTTCAATTAAATAGGTCTACGAGTAGCAGGGGACTTAATAGAGGCTAGAACATCAAGCAAGGATGCGGAAAACTGTAGGCGTCTGGCCACGATGAGGTGTTCATAGGTGCGGAAAACTGATTTGGGGAAAGAAAGAAATTGGAGCTCTCTGGTGGCTCATCTGAGGCAGTAGTGGATGCTTTGGCTTCGTGATGACTTAACAGAGCTAGGGATGTGCTCAATTTATACTATCCCAGAGCGGTGGCTCCCAATTTGGTCATGGCGTGCTGGCGGCCGGAGAGAGGGAAGAGCACTGGCACAATCGCTGCGTGTCTTTCACCGTGGCATGCTTACCGGCGACGAGCCAGCAATATAGAGCGGCTTACTGCGGCATGGTGAAGCTTCAAGGCACGTCACATCCGATCGGCAGGCGGCCAACTCCAGTGAGCTTATCTGAGCTAGCCGTAAAGCAAGGGGGGTACGACGGCCAGCCCCTGGCGTCATCCGCGGCGAAGATCTTTTTACCCTGAAGCGTTATCCGGGCACCCGTGAGCACGAATCACCTCGCCAGTGCGAATCCAGGCGCGAGGGTCGCCGGCGGCAAGGTGCACTGCACCAGGGATCTGTACTATCAGAACACCATTCAGATCATCTGATAGAGAGGTTTGCAACGCCAAGATCTCCAGCTTTATGTGAGAACATGCTAATCCACCTGTAACAAATTTCTAGCCCTATAATCCAGCTACAATCTTGTTATAGTAACCATACTCGAATACTTACTGGATTATCTTCAAAAGAGCTCCCAAAGTTCATCCCATGTCACTGCCAGTAAAAGTTCATACTCTGAGCTGACTGACAGCCCAACTTTGAGTCCATTTAACTCCAATTTTTGTACAACACTTATGCCTGATGTCTTAAACAAAGTTATACTCCTTTAGTAGCTCTACAAATTTGATGTATTGACCCTAGGCAAATTCCTTATGGATTAAGAGATACAAGGCTCCAAATATGCCTCAAACTCACTGAATTTCAGACTTAGGCTTATATGGCTTAAGTGGTGCTTTTTGTAAATAAGCCCAAATCCCACATTTTGACTTGCAAATCCTTAAATGGGAGAAACACATGATTTGTGGTGTTATAATACTTTGGTATTTGCACTTTGGTCCAAAAGTGCACCAATTTTACACTTAGCCCCCTAAGGTTCTAGTTTAGGGGTTTTTAGGGGTCTTTTCAGGGTTTTTAGCACTTTAGAGTTTTGGTCTCACTAAAATCCTTCCAAGATGATATCTTAGGATCATGTCTCATGTATTTTGAGGTTTTCATATATTTGGGCTCCATTTTCACTCATAAGCCCCATTTAGGGTTAAATACTCTACCCTAGGGTTAACACACCTCAAGTCACATCAGTACAACTTGTTTGAATTCTTACCTAGTGAATGCACTCTAGTTGCAACAAACACATTATATGCCCATGCACATGATGTTATGCTCAAGTTTTAGTGACAGTAACACCAGGGGTGTTACAATTACCCAACCCATATTGGTAAGCAAGGACAAGGTAAACAAAAGCTAGTCAATCCTTAGGTATAAACTGTGTAAATGCGGAAAGTGAATTATAGAATGCATAGGACAAAGATAGGTCAAGGGACACTTGCCTTCACCAACCGGCTGTTGCTCAGGGTCTTCACCTGCAATTCTTTCGGACTCCACCAACTGACCGTTATCTATACGAGTTCAAACATACATTCGACACATTTAATACAAAAGAACAGTACACCATACAATAGAATGTTATAAATAAACAGACACTCGGCGCATGGCTCACACCTATGACTAAGCGAGAAAGAGAGACTGACGGTCGAGGCTACGGTCGAAGAGCGATCACGTCACATGTATATAAATCAAAATACTCATCTAAACAGAATAGTATTAATTTAGCCATCGCGTTAAGCATAGGGTAAAGTCATATTCCATGTTTAATCATTACGAATAGATCAAAGTAAATTTAAAAGGATTGTCGCGTGGCGAAGCGCATGACACAACACTTAGACTGAATTAAGAACAAAACGATTCGTCACGCCACGGGGTGTGCCACGAGACTCCTGAACTAATTATGAAAATTATGTCAAACGTCGCGCGACGAAGCGCACGACGGCTTACGTCATCCAAACTGAATTTAAAGCAATGTGTGGCGCGATTGGACGCGCGACGCCACACATTAATTAATCTGAAATTAAACTAATTCGTCGCACGACACAGCACGTGAATAAAGGTGAATTTCAAATGGATCGTCGCGCGGCGACGCGCGTGACGCAATACATCGACTAAACCAAATTTAAAATTGAATAAACCAAAAGCTAAACATCGTGCAACCACAGTCACACGCGCGGGAACGCGTGAGGCCGCGCGGGGACGTGCAACCGCGCCGAGGAAAGGGCACGGCCGCCAGGGCGTGAGGCATGGGCCGCGGGGGGCACGGGGCCACCAGGCGCGAGGCCGCTGGGCGCGGGCGCGCCGCCGGGGAGCGAACGAGCCGCCGGGCGCAGGGCCGGGTGAGCGGGGCCGCAGGTAGGGTGGATATCGAGCCAGCTCGGCTCGTTATGGCTCGGCTCGTTATAGCTCGTTATTGTAACGAGCCAGCTCGGCTCGGCTCGTTATACTAACGAGCTAAACAGCTGGCTCGGCTCGGCTCGTTAGGAAGCTCGAGCCAGCTCGTTAGGCTCGCGAGCCACACAACTAAATATAAAGATCTATGTACATAAATATATGTATAACCGAAAAATCATATTTTAAATGTTTAA
Source organism: Zea mays (assembly GCF_902167145.1). Lineage (NCBI taxonomy): Eukaryota > Viridiplantae > Streptophyta > Magnoliopsida > Poales > Poaceae > Zea > Zea mays. The sequence continues at coordinate 60,937,660 of NC_050098.1, forward strand.
CACTACAAACATGTAGCCATGCAATAATACAAATATTTAAGCACATGGCACATCCACACATGTCCATATCACAGATCATAACAACGAGAAAACAAGACTACAAGAGATGAGATGACACCAAGGACTAGACAAACTTGTGTTGTGGCTTAGCTCGTTTGGCTCGCGAGCTAGCTCACGAGCTAACCCGAGCTGGCTCATTAGAGAACCGAGCTAGAATGCTAGCTTGGCTCGCTACAAAATTAAAACGAGTCCAGTCGAGCCGAGCTACTAACGAGCCGAGTCGAACGAGTTATCGAGTCACGAGTATTTCGTCCAGCCCTAGCCGTAGGGGCGCGGGCGCGCCGCCGTTGGAGCGGACGCGGGGCCGTGCAACGAGGCCGCAGGGGGGCGCGCGACGGGGCTGCAGGGGGCGCTCAAGGAAGAAGAAAGGGGAGGGGAAGGCAGAGAGAGAGAGAGGAAGAGGGAGGGAGAGGGGAACTCACCTCGGGTCTAAATCTGGCGATCACCGACTCCAAAACCTAGGGCACAACAGGGAAGAGAGAGACGAGAGAGAAAGAGAGGGAGTTGTGCGCGGGAAAATTGAATGAGGGAAAGAAAGGCAAGGGGAGGGGGCGAGCATTGGGAGGGGAAGGGGCGCCAGGGGCGCGTGGGCCAGGGCCAGGCCGGGCTGGGCCAGGTTGGGTCGCGGATCAAAATCCCACGACACGCTCAACCACAGATCGGAAACCGATCGCGAAACGAAATCTGAAACGAGACTAGACAAACACACGATTAAACACGACATCAGACAAAGAAATATGCCTCGGCATGAAGCAACACTCATGTCAACTGAGGTTTTTGTTCACATGCAATACGGACACCTGTCGCTATACTGCTTTGAAATTGGGAAGAAGGAGCGAAATGGGAAGAGAAAAGAGAGTAACGCCTGAATTTGGTGAGTAAAAAGGAAGAAAAATTCTACCCCCAAATTCAGGGCATTACAATGGTAAACTAGGTGTCACACCCAGGTTTGAAGGTAAACCGAATGTGAACCATGTACGGGCCAAGATCAGAAATTCATGTACACAACGATTACATAAATGACTCATCATAGCATAATGCTTTGAATTACAATAAAGAGTAATTAATAATATTAAAGACTAGAGTCATTTACATAATATGAATCAAAGTGCACATAATAGAAACATAGCCAACGTAAATTAACCCACCACGAGTAGCTGACTGGGGGAGGTCGCTAGCCTAATCCTCGAACTCATAGATGTTCTAGAACTCCTGGTGATCCACCTCGATGCCTTCTTCTTCTTCTTTACCTGAGTATAGGCTACTGAAAGTCGCCTAGAGGGGGGGGTGAATAGGCGAAACCTAAAATTTATAAACTTAAACACACAATAGGGCTGGGATTAGCGTTAGAATTAAATTCAAGTCCGAAAGATTGTTTTTCTTGTAAGAGTTGCTCAAAGGATGAAGATGACGTATGGGAGCAAACTCGAATTAATACTAGCAAGGAAACATTAGAGAGAGGAAAGAGGGCAAACAAATCCAGCGAGAATCAAAGAGAGTAGACACGAAGATTTGTTTTACCGAGGTTCGGTTCCAAAGAACCTAGTCCCCGTTGAGGAGGCCACAAAGGGCATGTCTATTTCAACCCTTTCCCTCTATCTCAAACGGTCACTTAGACCGAGTGAGCCTTCCCTTAATCACACAGGTCATTAAGACCCCGCAAAGACCACCACACACTTGGTGTCTCTTGCTAAGCTTTACAAAGCACTTGAGAAATGGAATGAGAAAGGAAGAAGGCAATCCAAGCGACAAGAGCGCAAATGAACACAAAAACTCTCTCTCAAGTCACTAAGTGGTTGAGATGAATTTGGAACTTCGAGAGGATTTGATCTTTGAAATTGTTTCTTGGAGTCAATGCTAGAGCTCTTGTATTGAATGTGAACTTCTGAAAACTTGGATGAGGTGGTTGGGGGTTATTTATAGCCCCCAACCACTTCCTAGCCGTTGGCAAAGGCTACTGGCGATGGGCGCACCGGATAGTCACTGTTCACTGTCCACTGTGCGCCACGTCAGTGCGTCCGTTAGGGTTCGGAGCAGTTGACCGTTGGAGGTGTTTGCCTTTTTGCTGCACCAGACAGTCCGGTGCCACACCGGACAGTCCGGTGACCTCTAACTTCTGCATTCTGACTTCTGTCGCGGTACTATTCCGCACTGTAGCGTTTTGCAGTCGACCGTTGGCGCGCAGAGAGCCGTTGCTCCGCTGGCAGTCTGGTGAATTATAGCGAAGCGCGCCTCCGAATTCCCGAGAGTGGCTTGTTCGAAGGGCGCCTGGCCTAGTGCACCGAACACTGTCTGGTGCGCCAAAAATCAGCACACTCTTATGTCTTGCTCCAATTTTTGATTGAGTCCCTAACTAAATTTTTTTCTTGGTTTGTGTTGAACCTTATGCACCTGAGATAAATCACATCTAACCAAACTAGTTAGGTCATATGGTTTGTGTTGGTCGTCAACCACACAAATCTATTGATAGGAAATTGTTAACCCTATTTCCCTTTCAGCTACACCAAAGGCAACCTGGTGTTTTGTGAAAGCAAGGGTGAGTACACATCAACGTACTCAGCAAATGTCCCGTTTGGCTAAGGTGGATTAGCTTTATGTGGAGTTAGGCTGAAAGCAGTCTCTTTTAGTTCGTCAGGTATTTATTATTAGTAGAAAGCAAGTTTAAGCAATAACCAACCTGTGAACCATTTCCTCTTTGAGGAACATCATCATCCTCGAAGCCAAAACCATCAATAGAACCATTGTATCTCATATCATATGTATCTCTAATCAAAGGAGCTCCCAAGACCGCTCATAACCGTGAGCACGACTGATATATCAGTTTCTAATCCTCTACAGAGTTTGTGCACTTTACCCACGAGGCGTAATTCCCTCTCTAGCCCGGGCTTGCAAGACCCTTTTTCACTCCCAAGGTGAATGGCCAGGGATTCACTACGAAGACTTTACAAAGATTTTCTGAAGTTGTAGCCGCCCGTTAGGTTTCCTAAATGTACCACACTCTTCCCCTAGGGGCAAACCAAACTCGGCAGAGCGAGCCGCATACACCGAGCCCCATTGACGGCACGACGGCGAAGCAAACTACACCTCAGTTCCTCTAATGAATTAGCTAAGGGCGTACCATACCACTCTCATGGCTGCACTGTTTTCCTAGGTGGTCATCCAATGAATAGGTCCTTACGGAGAGGCACTCAAGAAACCGCCCGAGCCCCCTAAAGTATCACCAGTCCAACATCATAATCAAGATATCATCAATGTATCAAAAATGTTCTCATCATGTTCACTGATTAAAGTAAAGCAGTAGCATAATACTAATCGTAGTAACCAATTCCCAAAGGGTAAACAAGGACAGAAAAACAGAATACTAGTCAATCCTTAGGTTGTTTATAGTATGTGGGACAATGAATTATAAATAATTAGGACATAATGGGTCAGATGACACTTGCCTTCACCAAACATATGCTCAAGATCTTTAGCCTCGTAGAACTCGAAGAGTTTGATCTCTTGGTCGCCAAAGCTTGACCGTCGATTCCTCGAAGCTCGAAAATGGATCGCAGTCTATTCGCGACGCGCAACGAATACAAACAGGCACAAGCAAACATATACTTGCATAAGAACATTACATCATCCAAGATAAAATATTATAAAAACGAGCAATATAAAATAGAGAGCGCTTCTACAGTTACGCGAGGTAAAGAACCGCGATAGTCGAAGCTACGGTCGAGGGGTTAGCGTGTTTACACTAAGAAAGTATTAATTAAAATATTTAATTCGACGTAATTATATTAATTAACATTTATGAAATATAAATTAAAACTACTTGGTTTTGAGTAACTTACTGTTTAAATTGTGGATGATTCAATAAATAACTAATTAACTGATATGAGTGATTATAAATGAACGATTTAATACCGTACGCGAACAACACGCCATACGCGCGCGAATGGCGGACAGCAAGGCGCGCAACACACGCGAATGGCGCGTGGCAACACGTGTAAACAACACGCACGACACTCGCGAACAACAAGCGACGACGCGCGCGAAATAGCACCGTGGCACACGCACTACACGCGGGCCGACACGATATACGAAACTAATAAATAAATAATATAATTAAACTAACTAATTATTTAATATGATAGTTTAGTTAACATTGGCTGAGCTGATGTTGATTTATAAAAGTGCAGTTCGAAATTATAAACTAGATTTAAATAAAATGTCGTTCTATTAACCTCCGGTCAAACAAATGTTTAAATAAATTAAACAAAATATGCAACAGTGGGGAAAAATACTTCTAACATGTAGATAACTTTAATATGAATCTAATGCAACTTGAACGGATTGAATCAGATTTAAAACGCAAAAGTTATCACTGTTTTAAACTAGAATATAATTCACGCACACTAAATTACGAAATTGACATCTTATTCCTCACGTTCTTCTTTCTCACATCTCTCTCCCTTCTCTCACGATCCGTCATGGGCAGGGGCCGGCCAAGCAAGGGGCTTGCTGGCCACCACCGCCAGGGGACTGACTGTGCACGCCGCTCCGCACCTGGGGCGCTGCTCGGCCAGCCAGAGCTCGGCCACCGTGGCCGGCCAACCGTCCTTGCGTGCTGCTGCGCACCGGCGCAAGAGCCGCGCCCGCAGGGGTTGCGCGCACACGGGTCGGGGGCAGGGGGCCGCGTCGCCGGGGCAGAGGGAGGTGCTACACCCCAAACCCTTGAAATGAAAGAAAACGAAGAAGAATGGAGGAGCTCACTAGGGAAGAAGACCCTCGCTGGAGCCGAGGAGAAATCTTTGATTGACAGAGATTCGAAGGTCCGATCAACGAACAGGACACGCCCCGACCAAGCCCTCGACGAGACGAAAGCAGCGATACCCTCGGATTCCGCAGACGATGCACAGATTGGGAGTAATTGCTCGCCGGAGTTGTCGTCGGAGTTGGAACCACTCCGAACTTCAGCGAGCAATTCCAGGAGCTAGAGATTAAATTTTGGGAAACCGTTTCGTGCTCTGGAACAGGCTCGACGAGGAGAAGTCGGGCATGTATATATATCTAGGGTTCGGATGAGATATAAAATCGATTCAAATTCGGATTTTACCATTTTTAAAATTCGGAAAACCCTTGAAATCCATATTTTGTGCTCAAAATATTATAGATGCTTCCAAAAATTCCAGCAAAAATTCCTATAAATATTTTGGCACCTAATGAACTCAAAAACATAATTGGAGTTTCTAAAAACATTTTAAGTCCCTCAAATAAATAGATTTTGGTTTCTAGAAAATAGAAAAATATTCTGAAAAATATGAAAATCTACCAAGAGCTTATATAGGATATACTAACATGTTTCAAACACCATTCTCAAATCGAGATGGGAAAGATGATAATTCAAAAGGTAGGTATAAGGTAAGCATCATGGAAAGATCTAGTGATTACAAAGGTATAGGAGGTAACATGCAAAAGCACACCAAAAGATCGAGTTAAGACAAGACTTGCAACGCGACAGAGGAATAGGGAACGAACAAGAGCAGGGAGGGGTAAGACAACACTCTTGAACTTAAATGGGAGAGGAAGCTTTAAAATATGGGTACATGATAAGCATCAAGATAAAGATCGAGGGATGACAAGGGTTAAGGTGATAACGGACAAACACACAACAAAGGATGTATTTTAGACAAAATTTGCATGGTGTCAAAGAAGGGGAAGCAATTAATGGTGAAGTAGGTGAGGCATTATCCTCGAACAGGGTTGAAAAAGAGAAGGCTTTGAAGGGTAGGTTCAAAGTAAGCGTGAAGATAAGGGTGTAGATATTACAAGGGTTAAAGGTGATAACAGACAAGGATGTAGGAGAGTAGGTAAATGGGCATAAGAACAAAGGACATAAGTACCATCAAGGATGGAGTTAAGACTAGACCTGCAAATGGAAAAGGAGAGGGTACGTCCAAGGGCCAGATTGGTAAACTGTCGTTCTCAAATTGAGGTGGAAAAGAGGGAATTTTTAAAGAGTAGGAATAAAGATGAGTATCAAGGCAAGATTAATGGACGACAAGGTGAGGGTGATAGCAAATAAAAAATACAACAAGGGATGGAATTAACACAAAACTTGTAAGGCGACAAGAAGTGAAAAGAAATCAAGGAAGAGATAGGTAACTCGCAACTCTCAAACTGGGTGGAAAGAAAGGGGAGACATTTAAAGGATAAGTTTAAGGTGAGAATTTAGGTAGAAGACATAAATATTGCAAGGGTCAGAGGCGATAACAGACAAGGGTATGAGAGAAAAGATGAAGGCGTTGAAGAGCTAGTGGTATGAGTACAACAAATCATGGAGTCACGTCCAATCTTACACGCGGTAAGAAGAGGATGTTGTCAAGGGTGAGATAAGTAAAACACCGCTCCTGAACTAGGATGGAAAGGAGAAGGCTCCAAAGGCTAGGTTCAAAGTAAGCGTCATGGTAAAAATATAGGTATTACAAGGGTTGAAGGCGATAATAGAAAAGGGTTTAAGAGAAGAGGTAAAGGTATAGAAGAACGAAGGGTATGAGTACAACAAAGAATGGCAGTAAGGCAAGATTTGCGCGTGGCAGAGATGAGGTTATGACCAAGCATAGGGTAAGTAAAACAACACCCTCGAATTGAGAGGGGAGAAGGGAGGTTTTAAGTGGCACACATACGACAACATCAAGGTAGGATCACAAGCGTAAAGGAGATAGCAAACAAAACACATTAAATGATGGGGTTGAAAGTTCAAGCGGCAGAGAATAGGATACATCCAAGGGAAAATGGGTAAAATATAACTCTCAATTTGAGGTGGAAAAAGGAAGATTTTATTGGGCAGGTATACAATAGGCAACAAGGTGATATGTAGAGATGACAAAGGTAAATATGATATCAATAAAAAGCATGACATGGGATAGAATTAAGGTAAGACTCGCGAAATGACAAGGTGGAGAAAACAATCAAGGGTAAGATAGGTAGGGTTCCAATAGAAGAGTTGAAGTAAAAATTCATAACCGAAGGAAGTTACAAGGAAACAATGAGGTTACCACGGATGTGCAAAAATAAAATGACTGCTCATGGATCATTAAGAAACAAGGGTGGACAAGGACATATTAACTGAAATGTCTTGAACAGTCATTGGGGTATGCAATATTTCAAGGATACAGGCAGGGAAGGCAATTTTACCAGCGGGTTCGGGTATCCACGGATATCCGACCCGTCAGATTCGGGTTCAGGTATGAAATTTAACCCGCGGGTCTCATCCATACCCGACCCGTGATAAAATTGGGTCGGGTACGGGTTTTTATCTTTCACCCGCGGGTCCTGGCGGATATCCGAAATTAAAAGTACTTGTATTTTCAGCCGACCAGAAATCAGCCTAATGGTCCATCTTTATTCACCCAGGAACCCTAGTCTCTCACGCTCACGGAGTCAAGGTCTCACCGTCTCTCTCAGCCTCTCAATCGGCCACCACCAGCCGCCAGTAGCAATAGCAAATTAGCAACCCCCCGAGCTCCACCAGCCAGCCGCCAGGAGCTGGCCGTACTCCACGGCGGGGAGCTGGGTCTTCACCTCGCCAGGCTGCTGGTGCTGGTGGCCGGCGTCCGCGCCATCGGGCGGGAAGCGGCATAGCCCCACGACGGCCAACATCAGCAGGGCGGCATCCCTGACGGTGCTGAGCAGCATGCAAAAGGCGATGACCGGCTTGGGCACGGCGAGGCAGTAGCACACCAACGGGATCCCCATCATTAGTGGATTGAGCGAGCGAGCGAGATGGACGTACCAGGTTCATGTCCAAGATTGATCATTGTTGTTTTTGTTCTTTGCTGCCCAACAGTTCAAGTTCATGTCCAAGACTCTAAGAGACCTTTGCTGTTTTGTTGAATTGAATACTTTGAAGTTTGGTTCAAGTGTAAACGCTATGTACTCATATATTGCTTGCTTCTTTAGATTTATTATGTCTTGTTTTTTGTTCTACCTTGTCATTTGTCAACCATGTGTTTTATTTGTGTGGAGTGTAATTATACCTGCGGGTATCTGATACCCGCCCGATACCCGATGAGTATGGGCACGGGTACAAAATCCTACTCGCGGGTATAGTCACGGGCGGGTATGAGTAATACCCGTGGGTATTGTCACGGGCGGATATTTACCATACCCGATCCAAACCCGACCCATTGCCATCCCTAGATACGGGCATACCAAGACAAGGGAATAGAAAAAGGCGAAGGATGATGACTTAACAGTGGAATAGGAAGGGATCCCAGAAGACAAGAAGGTCATGGACATATAAACTGGAGTGTTTAAGTAGGTGGGAGAAATTCATATGTAAGTATTTGAAACAAGAGTATTGAAGAATCTAGGAGTACGAGCATGTCAATACCAAGGGAATAGAGATGGTCAAATGGTAGCAATTTAATGATGAAAGAGAAAAGAATCCCAAAAGACAAGAAGGTTGTGGTTAGGGGGCATCTACAAAGATGTCACAAGCACAAGAGTGAGATAAGATCTAATAGATTGAGAGAAGTATAGACCATACTCGAATAAAATACTTTTGGCAAGAGGGCATATAGGAGCACAACATAGAATTAGTCGAGGTGACTAATATTTTGAAGCAGAATCAAGGATGAGGTGAAGTAATAAACAATAAGTCCTTAAAATGACCACTGCTACTCTAGGATAGCGGTCCTACAGTCAGCAAGGCTTTGATACCACTTATGTCACACCCGGTTTTGAAGGTAAACCGAATGCGAACCATGTACGTGCCAGGATCAGAAATTCACGTACACGACGATTACTTAAATGACTCATCATAGCACAATGCTTTGAATTACAATAAAGAGTAATTAATAATATTAAAGACTAGAGTCATTTACATAATATGAATCAAAGTGCACATAATATAAACATAGCCAACGTAAATTAACCCACCACGAGCAGCTGACTAGGGGAGGTCGCTAGCCTAATCCTCGAACTCATCGACGTTCTAGAACTCCTGGAGATCCGCCTCAACGCCTTCTTCTTCTTATTTACCTGAGCATAGGCTATACCAAAGGCAACCTGGTGTTTTGTGAAAGCAAGGGTTAGTACACATCAACGTACTCAGCAAATGTCCCGTTTGGCTGAGGTGGACTAGCTTTATGTGGAGTTAGGCTGAAAGAAGTTGCTTTTAGTTCGTGAGGTATTTATTATTAGTAGAAAGCAAGTTTTAGCAATAACCAACCTGCGAACCATTTCCTCTTTGAGGAACATCATCATCATCCTCGAAGGCAAAACCATCAATAGAACCATTGTATTACATATGATATGTATCTCTAATCAAAGGAGCTCCCAAGGCCACTCATAACCGTGAGCATGGCTGATATTTAAGTTTCTAATCCTCTGCAGAGGTTGCACACTTTACCCACGAGCCATGATTCCCTCTCTAGCCCGGGCTTGCAATACCCTTGTTCATTCCCTAGGTGAATGGCCAGGGATTCACTACAAAGCCTTTACAAAGATTCTCTGAGGCTGTAGCCGCCCGTTAGGTTTCCTAAATGTACCGCACTTCTCCCCAAGGGGCAAACCACCTTCGACAGAGCGAGTTGCATATATCGAGCCCCATTGACGACATGACGACAAAGCAAACTACACCTCAGTTCCTCTAATTAATTAGCTAAGGACGTCCCATACCACCCTCATGGTTGCACGGTTTTCCCGGGTGGTCATCCAACGAACAGGTCCTTACGAAGAGGCACTCGAAAAACCGCCCGAGCCCCCTAAAGTATCACCAGTCCAACATCATAATCAAGATATCGTCAATGTATCATAAATGTTCTCATCATGTCCACTGATTAAAGTAAAGCAGTAGCATAATATTAATCATAGTAACCAATTCCCAAAGGGTAAACAAGGACATGAAAACAAAATAATAGTGAATCCATATGTTGTTCATAGTATGCAGAACAATGAATTATAAAAGTAAATGGGACATAATGGGTTAGAGGACTCTTGCCTTCACCAAACATATGCTTAGGATCTTTAGCCTCGTAGAACTCCAAGAGTTTGATCTCTTGGTCGTCGAAACTTGACTGTCGATTTCTCGAAGCTCGGAAATGGATCATAGTCTATTCGCGACTTGCAACGAATACAAACAGGCACAATCAAACATATACTTGCATAAAAACATTACACCAATAAGATAAAATATTATAAAAGCGAGCAATATAAAATAGAGAACGCTTCTACGGTTACGCGAGGAAAAGAACCGCGATAGTCGAAGCTACGGTCGAGGGGTTAGCGTGTTTACACTAAGCAAGTATTAATTAGAATATTTAATTCGACGTAATTATCTTAATTGACATTTATGAAATATAAATTAAAACTACTTAGTTTTGACTAACTTACTGTTCTAATTGTGGATGATTAAATAAAAACTTATTAACTGACATGACTGATTATAAGTGAACGGTTTAATATCCTACGCAAACAACGTGCGATAATCGCGAACGGCGCACGGCAAGGCGCGCAAGACACGCAAATGGCACGAGACAACGCGTGCGAACAACACGCGCGTGAAACAGCACCGCGGCACGCGCACGACACGCAGGCCAACACGATACGCGAAACTAATAAATGAATAACATCATTAAACTAACCAATTATTTAATAGAATAGTTCAGTTAACATTGACTGAGCTGATGTTGATTTATAAATGTGCAATTCGAAATTATAAACTAAATTTAAATAAAACGCAAAAGTTATCACTGTTTTAAACTAGACTGTAATTCACGTGCACTAAATTATGAATCTGCCATCTTCTTCCTCACGTTCTTCTTCCTCACATCTCTCTCCCTTCTCTCACGAACCGTCATGGGCAGGGGCCGGCTAGGAGAGGGGCTGGCTGGCCACCGCCGCTAGGGGGCCGACCGCGTTGCGCCGGGGTGCACGCGCCCGCGGGCGGGAGTACCACACCAGCGGGGTAGCTCGGCCAACTGGAGCTCGGTCGCCGTGGCTGGCCAACTAGTCATGCGTGCGGCTACGCACCGGCGCCGGAACTACGTCTGCATGGCCCGCGCGCACACGAGCCGGGGGCAGGGTGTCGTGCCGCCGAGGCAGGGGGATGAGGTGCTACACCCTAAACCCTAGAAATTGAAGAAAACAAAGAAGAATGGAGGAGGTCACTGGGAAGAAGACCCTCGCCGGAGCCGAGGAGAAATCCTTCGATTGACGGAGATTCGGAGGTCCGATTGACGAACCGAACACGTCCAGACGAAGCCCTCGATGAGACGAACATAGTGGTACCCTTGGATTCCACAAACGATGCACAGATTGTGAGTAATTGCTTGCTGGAGTTGTTGTTGGAGTTGGAACCGCTCCGAACTTTGGCGAGCAATTCTGAGAGCTAGGGATTGAATTTGGAGAAACCATTTCGTGCTCTGGAACGGGCTCCACAAGGAGAAGTCAAACATATATATATCTAGGGTTCGGACGAGATGGAAATTCGGCTCAAATTCGGATCTTACCATTTTTAAAACTCGGAAAAGCCTAGAAATCCATATTTTGTGCTCAAAATATTATAGATGCTTCCAAAAATTCTAGAAAATTTTCTATAAATGTTTTGGCACCTAATGAACTCAAAAACATAATTAGAGTTTCTAAAACATTTTTAAGTCCCTCAAATAAATAGATTTTGGTTTCTGAAAATTAGAAAAATATTCCGAAAATATGAAGATCTACCGAGACCTTCTATAGGATATACTAACATGTTTCAAACACATTTTGCACTTAGAAACTCCGTGCAACGGCATGAATGCAACAACCAAAGTGCCTCTAAGGCTTATTCCACTATGCTTACGCTAATATAAAACAAAATAATTCTCCATTTTTAGGAAAAAGAGAATGAAAGCAGAGAAATGAGAGAGTAACATCTGAATTTGGTGGATATTAGGAAAGAAATTTTATACCCCCAAATTCAGGGTGTTACACCAGGTATGCCCAAATTTAAAAATTTTGGAGGTGAAGGTCGTGATAAACAAAATGATAAAAGGCCGAAGGTTACTTTTGAGTAACTTCTGGCTAAATATCACAAGCAAATCAAGGCAAAGGATGTTGATCAAACTAGCAATGCTAAGTCATCTAAAGCGCCTTCGAAGTCAACAAGATCACCTCCGAAGGGCAAATCTAGAAATCAAGATTGGCGAGGAGAAGTTTTCATGCATCAGCAACATGTCCTCCTTTTGGGCCGCCAATGCCAATGCAATACAGTTCAGCTCATTCATTTGGACATAATCTATCTGTTTGGGTCCTCCCACCAACTAAACTAACCCTCATTGCCGGGAACATTGGTGTTACTAGTATGTTGTGTGTTTCTACCCATGATGCAGTCTGAAAAGAATGTGTGGCTCCAGTATCAAACAACACATTTGCAGGATGAGATTCGATACGGAACATACCTATTGCCACTCCTGGGGTCTCCTAAACTGTATCAGGCTCCTGGTGGTTCACCTTTCCATACTAGGTACGTGGCTGGCCACGGTTGCCTGCTCCTTGTTGTGGTGCATTTTGTCTTGCTGTGGCATTAGGAGCCGACTGCTGTTGAGCCATCCTCTTTGGGTACTGCATCGCCTAGTGGCCCTGTTCTCCATAGTTGAAGCATCCTCTGCCTTTCTGAAAGGGAAATGGCCTCAATCATTTCCTATAATCGATTTTGGTGTTTGACACCCATCACAAATCTTATGGACTAACTAGTTTGCCTAGTTGATCATTTCTCAGGTACATAAAGTTCATATACATCAATTTTAAGTCGAATGACTGGAATACCGTAGATTATTCCAGACAGGAGAAGCTTTTCGGAAAATCACCTGTGCGCGGACCGTCCGAGTCCTTGCGGCGGACCGTCCGCGACACCAGGGACAACCTCGGACCGGAACACTGCAAAAACCTTCGTCTACACTGTGGACTATCCGAAGGAGAAGCGAGCACCGTTCGTGTCACACTTGGTTTTGGAAGGCAAATCGAATGCGAACCATGTACGTGCCAGGATCAGAACTCACGTACACAGCGATTACATAATTGGACATCATCACACAATGCTCAAAGTAAATAGCGAAAAGGTACTTTAATTACATCAAGAAGTCCAAGACATCCACAGAGTCTAATACATAACCATAGTCTTCAACATTAATATCAAAGTGCGAAGAAACCAAACGTAGAAGATAAGCCTACACAGGCAGCTGACTGGGGGTTTGCCACTAAGATAAACTAGAACTCATCGTAGTCCTGAAACTCCTCAAAGTCCTCCATGTTGCCAGCATCTCCTCCTGAGCACTGAGTACAGTGGGGACAACCTGGGTGGGGTGGTTTGTAAAGCAAGGGTGAGTACACATCAACATACTAAGCAAATATCATGTTTGACTAAAGTGGACTAGCTGTATGTGGAGTTAAGGTTAAGCTATTGCTTTTAGCTGGTCAAGTTTTATTACTATACATATATCCAAATTTTAGTAATAAAACTAGTTATTACCCAGAAGCACTCCCTCCAAGAGGAAATACCAGAGATCAAAATTATAACCATCATTGCTAACCATCATCATAAAAGTAACCAAAGTTCTTCTAATCAAAGAGGATCTAAAGGCCGCTCTTAACCATGACCACGACTGATATACTAGTTTCTAACAATCTGCAGAGGTCACACACTTTACCCACAAGTCGTGATTCCCTTTCTACCCGGGGTTCTAGCCTCCCCATTGATCACTACCAAGGTGACCTAGCAGGGTCTCACTACGTAGCCTTTAAGAAGATTTCCCAGAGGTCATAGTCGCCCGTTAGGTTTCTCTAGTTTGATAAACACAGTACATCTCCCCAAAAGGAAGGGTGACTAACAAAACCAAATCGAGAACCTCTGCAACCAGCCTCGGCAGAGCAAGTATTGTGCCTGGACCCCATTGATGGCCCTACGGCGAAGCCGACTACTCCTCTGGTTCCTCTAATTAATCAGCTAAGGGTGTCCCATTCCACCCTCTAATTACTCTTTAAGTGTTGTCCATGATTACATAATCTAATACCATTCATTTTATTGAGACCTAAAAGTTAAAACAAAAATTAATTCTTATATTACACATTATTAAACTCACAAGATTAAACATCCATTTACCCCTAGGGTTTTCCTTTTTATTTATTTTATTAAGGGAATAAATCAACATATACACTAACTTATAGTCTAGGTATAAAATTAAAGTGTGCAGACTATAGATGAACATAATTTATTTGGACAGAGAATATTCTTATGAACATTTTGCAATTTGAACCACTAAATTTGGAGTTCATATGAAAAAAGATATGAAATAAACAAGTTTTGAAGTTTAAAATATGAAATTAGGTCTAATTCTGTAATTATTTAAAAGCACAGGGGACTGTTTAAAAGAACATAGGGGTCTGCATGCTCAAACTCAGGACGGCGGGTTAATTCTCTAATACCCGAGGGTCTCTTTAGCTAAAGTTACACGCGAAGGGGTACGGGGTGATCTTGGCCATCGGATCAGCGAGCAACGCCCAGATCAGATCCGCGGACGCACGCGCGGGCGCGACTGACAGGCGGGGACGGTTGTCTGCGACCAGATGGAAAGGCGGGCTAACTAGTCGGGCCCAGCGCCAGGGGGCACAGGCACTGACTGGCGAGCCCGGGGACAGGGCGCGCAGGTGCGAACTGGTACCCGGTGATTTGGACCGCGCGATCAGGATCGGACGGTGGAGATCAACGCCGGGAAGGTTTTACGGATGAGGGCAGCGTCACTCGACTCCTCAGCGAGGTCTCGCCGGAGATGAGGGGGATGGCCACAGTGGGGCTCTAGGGGTTTGGGGAATAGCTCAAGTGCACTCAGGGCAATCTGGCGAACCCATCCATGGACGCAAAACCGGCATGGGGGCAGTAGAGGGCGCAGAACACGGCGAGGCGGCCTACGTCGGCGCGGATCAACTCCGGCGAAGAATTTCATGGGCCCTGGGGCGGTACTTGGCGCAATAAAGGTATGGGTAGGTTGCTCACCTCGAGTGCGAGCACCAGAGCGCTTGGGGAACGGGGATGCGGTGGAGCCTCAGGTCGACGGCGGCCGACTCCGACTGCACGGGGAAGATTCCGGTGAACGCGGACCGGACAAACCAGAGGGGTTAGGGGCGAACCGAGGGGTGTCCCGTGCTACTGGCGGTGCGGTAGAGCTTACCGAGGAAACGAGTGCGATAAGGGCTCAACGCTGGTCGTGGAACAGGTGGTGAACTTCGGTGAGTGGAGGTGGACGGCCTAGTTGCGTGCGCAGGGCAAGAGAGGGGCGAGAGAGCTCGGCTGGAGGCACAAATGAACGGAGGAAAGAGGGCGAGCAGTGTGCGGGCTTCTAAAGGGGCACAGGTGTGAGAACGTGGCCGGAGAACGCGCGGTCGTGGGATCGTCCACGGCGGGGGGGCATGGGTGAGAGGTTAGGGACGGCTGAGGGGCCTGACAGGTGGGATCCACGGGGCAGCGAGAGGAAATTCGTGAATGGTCGGTCAACACTAACGGAAAGGGCCCACCACGTAGTGGGAGAGAAGGGGCGCGAGTGCAAGAGAATCGGCGCCGACAGGACTGGCCCACCGGGCAGCGGGAGGGAGAGAGGGGAGAGAGCGTGCGGGCGAAACAGGCTGACAGGCGGGGACCGCTGTCAGCGCGGGCAGGCGCTCGGGCGCGCGAGTGGGGTTTGGGCCGGCCTGGGCTAGCTGGGACGAATTGAGTTTTTCTTTTTTTAGGGAATTTCTAATGCCTTTTCTATTTATTTTCTCTATGGTTTTCAATTCAAATTCAAACTAAGTTTCAAATTCGAACTAAATCAAACATGTGCAATAATTCAAAGAATATTTGAGGCTCAACATGATGCAACACTTCATGACTCATATGGTTTTTGAAAAAATAAAATAAATAATCCTCCACTAATTAAGCTAAGTCTAACAAAAGAAAAGGAGAGAGAGAAACTAGAGAGAGAGAGAGAAGAGTAACACCTGAATTTGGTTGATAATTAGAAAGAAATTTTTATACCCCCAAATTCAGGGTGTTACAGACCCATCCCCCTTAAAAGAATCTCGCCCTCGAGATTCAGGGCTGGCTAGCAAAGAGTTCAGGGTACTTGGCTCTCAGATCATCTTCTCTTTCCCAGGTTGCTTCTTCTTCTGAGTGATGGCCCCACTTGACTTTTGCACATCCGGATAGTGCTCCTCCGAGTGACCCGATCTGCTGTCTCTAGAATTTGAGTTGGCTTCTCAATATACGTCAGATCTTCTTGAACTTCAAGGTCTTCCGTTGGCAACTGCTCTTCTGGTACTCGCAAGCATTTCTTTAACTGAGACACGTGAAACACATCGTGCACGACGGACAGATTCTCTGGTAAGCTGAGTTGATATGTCACTTCTCCACGTCTTGCTTGAATCTGGTACGGCCCGATGTATCGAGGTGCTAGTTTGCCTTTGACTCCAAACCTTTTGGTTCCTCTGATGGGTGACACCTTCAAGTAGACGTAGTCTCCCACTTCAAAACATAGTTCTCTTCTTCAGGTGTCAGCATAGCTTCGCTGTCTGGACTGTGCTGCCTTCAGATTCTCCCGGACCATTCTGATATCCTCTTCAACTTCAAGCAAAATCTCTTGACCGAACAACTGCCTTTCGCCGGGTTGGTCCCAATGCAATGGAGTTCTGCAATTCCTCCCATAAAGCGCTTCGAATGGTGACATCTTCAGACTGGCCTGATAGCTGTTGTTGTAGGAGAATTCTGCATACGGTAGCCTCTTGTCCCAACCAAACTTATCTTGCAAAGCATAAGCTCTCAACATGTCTTAAAGAATCTGGTTGGTTCTCTCAGTCTGACCATCTGTCGGGTGATAAGCTGAACTGAACTTCAAGTGTGTGCCTAGAGCTTCATGCAACTGCTGACAAAAATGAGAAGTAAACTCGGTGCCTCTATCCGATACTATCTTCTTTGGAATAACATGTGAAAGTCTCCTAGAGGGGGGTGAATAGGCGTAATCTAAAATTTATAACTTAAAACACAAACTACAAGTCGGGGTTAGCGTTATAACTTAAATCAAGTCCGGGAGAGAGGGGGGAAACAAATCAAGAGCGAATCAGGCGGATGAACACGGTGATTTGTTTTACCGAGGTTCGGTTCTAGAGAACCTAGTCCCCGTTGAGGTGGTCACAAATACTGGGTCTCTTTCAACCCTTTCCCTCTCTCAAACGATCACTTAGACTGAGTGAGTCTTCTTCCTTAATCTCACGGGTCACTTAGACCCCGCAAGGACCACCACACAATTGGTGTCTCTTGCCTTGCTTACAAAGCACTTGAGAGTAAGAATTGAAAAGAAAAAGAAGGCCAAGCCAAGGAAACAAGAGCAACAAAGGAACACAAGAGATCCTCTCACAAGTCCTAATGCACTAGAGTTGATTTGGGGGCTTTGAGTGGATCGATCGCTTTGATTGTGTCTTGGAGTGGAGTCTTTTGCTCTTGTATTGAATGCAATGTTTGGAATGCTTGGATGCTTGGTGTGGTGGTGGTTGAGGGGTATTTATAGCCCTCAACCACCAAGTGGCCGTTGGGGAAGGCTGATGTCAATGGGCGCACCGGACAGTCCGGTGCGCCACCGGACAGGCATTGTAGGCTGCCCGGTGCGCCGCCACATCACCCAACCGTTAGGGTTCGGGAGCAGTCGACCGTTGGAGCCGTTGTCTTCTTGTGGCACCGGACAGTCCGGTGCTACACCGGACACTGTCCGGTGCGCCTCTGACTTCTGCTCTGACTTCTGGCGCATACTGTTCGCGCTCTGTTCACGTGTCAGAGTCGACCGTTGCGCGAGTTAGTCGTAGCTCCGCTTGGGCACCAGACAGTCCGATGGCACACCAGACAGTCCGGTGAATTATAGCGGAGTGCGTCTGCCAAAACCCAAGAGTGGCTGGTTCAGCCTGTACGGACCTGGTGCACCGGACACTGTCCGGTGCGCCAAACCACAGCACACTTGGTTTCTTTGCTCCTTTGAATTTGGATCCCTAACTTGAATATTTATTGGTTTGTGTTAAACATTTATGCACCTGTAGAACATGTATTCTAGAGCAAACTAGTTCGTCCATTTGTTTATGTTCGACATTCAACCACCAAAATTAATTGTGGAAAAAGGTTAATCCTATTTCCCTTTCAATCTCCCCCTTTTTGGTGATTGATGCCAACATAAACCAAAGCAAATATATAAAGCGCAGAAATGAACTAGTTTGCATAAGGTAAGTGCATAGGTTACTTAGAAATAAACCAATTGATAATCTCACTAGATTTGAATGGATTGCTTTCTTTTATTTAACATTTTGGACCACATTTGCACCACTTGTTTGTTTTTGCAAATTCTTTTGGAAAATCTTTTCAAAACCCTTTTTGCAAGTAGTCAAAGGTATATGAATAAGATTGCAAGAAGCATTTTCGAGATTTGAAATTTCTCCCCCTGTTTCAAATGCTTTTCCTTTGACTAAACAAAACTCCCCCTGAATGAAATTCTCCTCTTAGTTTTCAAGAGGGTTTTAACAGATACCAATTTTTGAAAATCTACCTTTGAAAATACCAATTAGATATCAATTTGAATATATATACTAATTGAAAACTTCATTTCAAAAATTTTAAAATTAGGTGGTGGTGCGGTCCTTTTGCTTTGGGCTTAATACTTTCTCCCCCTTTGGCATTAATCGCCAAAAACGGAGACTTTGAGAGCCTTATTATTACTTTTCCCCCATTGGTACAAGTAAATAAGAGTGAAGGATTATACCAATTTGGAGTGAGCAGAGTAGCGACGAAGGGTAAACGATACCGTTAGAGTGGAGTGGAAGCCTTGTGTTCGTCACATACTCCATTTCCCTTTCAATCTACGACTTAGTATAAAAATATACATGAAAACACATTAGTCGTAGCCTTGGTACATAAGTAATAAGAAATATGCATTTGTACCAAGTGAAAGAGGCATGATCAAAGGTATATAAATGAGCTATGTGTGCAATGTTTCATTCAAAATTTCGAGAATCAAGAATATTTAGCTCATTCCTAAGTTTGCTAAAGGTTTTCTCATCTAATGGCTTGGTAAAGATATCGGCTAATTGATTCTTGGTGTTTACATAAGCTATTTCGATATCCCCCCTTTGTTGGTGATCCCTCAAAAAGTGATATTGAATGTCTATGTGCTTAGTGCGGCTGTGTTCAACAGGATTATCTGCCATGTGGATGGCACTCTCATTGTCTCTAAGGGTTTGCCTCATCCAAAGTAATTGCGCACGGCAATGGCCTGCGACAATGTACTCGGCTTCGGTGATGGAAAGAGCTATTGAGTTTTGTTTCTTTGAAGACCAAGACACCAGGGATCTCCCCAGAAACTAACAAGTCTTTGATGTGTTCTTCCTATCAATTTTACACCCTGCCCAATCGGCATCGGAATATCCTATTAAATCAAAAGTGGATCCCTTGGGGTACCAAAGTCCAAACTTAGTAGTGTAGACTAAGTATCTCATGATTCTCTTCATGGCCCTAAGGTGAACTTCCTTAGGATCGGCCTGGAACCTTGCACACATGCATACGGAAAGCATAATATTCGGTCGAGATGCACATAAATAGAGTAAAGATCCTATCATCGACCGGTATACCTTTTGATCTATGCATTTACCTCCCGTGTCGAGGTCGAGATGCCCATTGGTTCCCATGGGTGTTTTGATGGGTTTGCCATCCTTCATTCCAAACTTCTTAAGTATGTCTTGATTGTACTTTGTTTGGCTGATGAAGGTGTCCTCTTAGAGTTGCTTGATGTTGGGGACTTGTTCTCAAGTGCTATGAGTTAAGAACAAGGCAACACAGAGAATGTTAAACAATAAAATCCTTCGTCCTTTGAAACATTATTTCCCTTAGGAAATAACGATCTTCGGACGAAGGTCATGAAAGACGAACCTTCATCGTCACAATATACATTAATGAAAGACGAAGCATATGAAACATAAAAGATAGCATGAATAATCATATAATATCATCCATTTAACTTTATTATATCATCATGGAAAAATAGAGACAATATCGAATTATAAATGTACCTTCGGCTTGGAAGGAGATGAAAATACAAGTGTGACGTAAAAGCAAATGCCAAGTCAGCCTGAACAGTACGGGGGTACTGTTCATCTATTTATAGACGTGGGACGCAGCCCATGTAAAATTACATTCATGTCCACTACATTTGCTAATGACTTATGAGGATCTGTCAAAGCCTAAGTAGTCTTTTCATCTTTAAGTCGGTTCCCCTTTCTGCCATTATGCCGAAGCTCCCCTGCGCATAGCTTCGGCTATGCACCATCCCTCGTACGGCTTGGTGATCAGCCCGTCCTTCATCTCAATCCTCCTTCGTCTAGCTTAAGCTTCGTCCTGATCGTACTTCATGTTCATAGTCTGGGTCCGAAGATATCTGTTCATGCATTTCACTTGGAAGATATTGTCAAATCATGTTTTTGAGGACCTTCGGAGGACGAAGGCCCCCAACAGTAGCCCCTCGCAATATTAATTTATTAATAATAAATTTAGATTGCGATATGGACGAAGGCCTTAAGCCGAAGGTCCGAAAAAACACCTTCCCTTTGCTAGAATAGCAACATTCACTGACAAGTGGGTCTTTCAACTTCCAACGCACTGGGCATATAAATAAGATCATACCACAATCTCATTTTGGTACGCACACTTGCCATCTGCCCCTGCTTACTCAATTTTATCTCTTGCGCGCAAAAATTTACTGAGCTTTTAGTTTTGAAGCTTCGGCATTGAAAACAATTTTTAGCATTTCCGAAGATGTCTGAAGACAAAAAGGCCGGTCCCGAGATGAAGCTGTCTCTCTCTGAAGAGAAGAACCTGGGGTTCCTTATAGCGATGGCGGAGACCAATACGGAAAAAATTACCAAGGAGATACTGGAAGGCTTGTCTGAAGATACTGGTGACAGCGACAGTTACGATGTGGAAAGTGGTGGGGAAGAGTCCGAAGATCGGCCATGGCGGCCAAGTCACGCGGTTTTCGGGAAAACCACCATTAAGCAGAGTCATATTGATAATATGAGGGGCCGATATTTTCAAGATATATCTATTGTGAGAGCTGATGCTGGAGAAAAAACTTCTCCCACCCCCGAAGAAGATGAAGTCGTAATCTTCCGAAGCTTTCTCAAGGCTGGGCTTCGATTCCCCCTGAGCAACTTTGTTGTTGAAGTTCTGAAAACATTTCAAATCTACCTTCATCAAATTACTCCCGAAGCTATCATAAGAATGGGGATGTTTGTCTGGGCTGCGAGAAGCCAAGGTTTAGAACCAAATGCCAAAAGCTTTTGCAACATTCATGAGTTGTTATATGAGACGAAGCCCTGGGGGAAAGAACAATATCACAACAACTTTGGGTGTTACAGCTTCGTTGCCCGCTCCGGGTCAAGCTGCCCTGTGCCGACCTTTCGGAAGAGATGGCCCGGAGCCTGGATGACTGAATGGTTTTATGTAAAGAATGACCTAACAACGCAAGAAGATGTCAAGAGTATCATTATGCGCCCCATCTGGCAACGTTTCGGACTTCGAAGGCCGAAGGTTAAAATGGATGAAGCAGCCGAGGAATGCCAAAGAGCCTTCGGCGTAGTCTGCTCTTTTATTGGGACAAGGGACTTGATTCAAGAACATATTGCCTTCAGGGTGTGGCCACTTGCAGGAAAGTGGGAAATGCCGAAGGAGACCATCAAAGAGTCCGACGAAGGCGGACTGGTCAGACTAAAATACACATTCAAATACGGGGATAAATTTGTTGAACTTGATGACGACTGGTTGAAAAGCATTGAAACATTAAGTGACGAACTGCTTGGGGCATATTCGAAGGCCGAGAACACTGCATTATCAGCAGCCTTCGGAGGCCGAAAGAAGAAAAGACTCAACCGGGTCTTTGACGCAGTCGGGTTTGTCTACCCTGACTATCACTATCCGGTGTTGGGTCGCAAAAGAAAGAATACTTCTTCTGCAACAGAAACTACCACAAGTGCCACTAATGAGCCAGCGCCGCAAAGGAAAAAGATGAAGGTGCTCACCCACCGAGCGCGCTTTATTGAGCCGGCCACAGTGCCAGAATTCATTGGTGAAGTTTCCTTGGCCTCTAAAGCTACAGAACCAGCTCCAGTGCCGAAGATAGAAGAGAAATCTGAAGCGCCTTTAGCAGAGAAGGCGGAAAAATCGAGAATTGAAGGACAAAAAATATTGGAAACCTTAAGTCCTTCAGCGAATGCTGAAACAAGAAAAATCCAAAAGGGCCCATTGGTGACCCCAAAAAGAAAAAGAATGGTGAACGTACTAGATGTCTTGGAGACGATTATGTCTTCAAGTACAACTCCAAAGAAGACTGTTGAACTTGCTGAAGCGTCTACTGAAACTTCGAAGCAACAAGCTGAAGCTGAAGCTAAAGCTGGGCCTTCAGAGCCCATCAAGGAACAATCTTTGGAAACCGAAAAAACATCAGAACCAGTTTTAGTTGAGAAGATTGACACTGCCGACTCCGAAGCTCCTGCCAGCACATGCGATTATATCATACGACATGCTTCGGGGAAAAAATTATCTGAAGAAGAGACTTATGAAGCCAATCACTATGCCAGAGAGTTAAAATATCCAAAGGGAGCAGTGGTGTTCAATGGGACAAATGAGGATGACTTCCTATACTGCCTCCCTGATAACAAAGAATTATCTGTCTGCCGAGAGATGGCTAGAAGTATGGGGTTCCCGAAGCTCGAAGCTGGATTATGTGCTATGACGAAGGAGGATCTCACGGACAGTCTTGCGTATAACAGCCTAAAGGTATGGGAATTAGATGTTTTGAAAAAATTTTACAATACGTAATTCATTCTTTTATTCTTATACCAATTCTTTACATATAGGGCTTAATCCTAAGCAACACATTAAGAGCACAAAAGAGTGCCGAAGATGAGAGCTATGAAATTGCGTTCAACAACCTTCGGTCAGAAGTTATTAAACTGAGAAACGAAGCTCTGGAAAAGGATAAAATTTTGCTTACATTGGTAGACAAGGTAAAAAAGGACGAAGCTGCGTCAAAGATCCAGGCCGAAGCCCAAAAACGTGAGATTAAAGATCTTCAGAAACAGCTAGCTAGAGCTAAAGAGGAACGTGTGCTTGAAGAAACAAAACGAGAGCTTAGTGATCAGTTGGTTAATCATTTAGAGTTAAGTGCTCAGGAGCTTCGTGCATCCCAGAGGAAATGCTATGTTAAATCTATAGAATGCGTCAAAAAGATAAAATCCAGCTTCGCCAGTGTCGGCGCATTTTCTAGTGAAGAAAATTTCTCCAAAGGCAATCCCGAAGGTCCATTGGAATGGATTAGTCATGAAGCAGAAGCTTTCGAGGAAATCCTGAGCAGCCGCGGTGATATCTGCGCATTTTCGGGCGCCAGAGGAGTTGCTACTGTTCTAGAGAAGAAAGGTTGTGATCATATTAAGCTGCTTGCGCAATCCGAAGCCGCTTTATCCGCTGAAGATATTAAAGACCCCTCGACCGAAGCTAGCCAAGTTGGTGGAAAATTTTTCACCGACGTCTGGGATAATGGTGGCCGAGAAATGGCAGGAGAAATTATTCAAAGAAGTGAAAAGGGCATTCACGATGCTAAAGAAGTGGCTAAGGCTGCTGAAAAGAGCGCAGAGCCCGAAGGTCAATTAGGTATTAATCAATAATTTGTATCGTGTTGTAATTTTTATTTCAAACTTTGTTCGCGGTTTGTAATAGTAATGCAAAAATATTCTCTTCCCTCAGAACCTGCTGGATCGTTTATTGACCCTCACACAAAAGGGGATGACGAAATTAAACAAATGGCCGAAACTATCGTGGATAAAGTTGTTGAACAGCTTCTAAATGAGGCTGCCGAAGTAGTATTAAGAGAAGACTAGGTGTTATTAGAAAAAACAGTTGAAGTGTGATTTATGTAATATTTGGTACATTTGAATGTAATATACAAGTCTCTTTTCATTATTCAATTCTTTACGATGCATGAAACTTTACATACGTACCGCTTTTGAGCCTTCGGCGAAAAAACACCTTCCCTTCTTTTCATGCTTCGTGAAGAAAAAAAAAAATTTTATGTATCACAACAATGTCCATAGTGCTCAGATGAAGAATACCCAAGCTTCGTGAAAACATTCTCCGAAGCTATACTCCGAAGATGAAGATTGTGTTTCCTTGTGATTTAACACGATTTTCACTCTTTCAAAGCATACTTCCGAAGATCAATATTGTGTCCCCTTCTTGTGCTATATGCAACATGATGTATGATGCTTATGCTATGCAAAATGATGTGATGATGTTATGTTACGTAGATGACATTTGTTTCGAAAGATACACACATATCCCCACACAATATTTTTGTACCAGCGCTGATTTTTCGCTGTAAGCTCTGCATTCCCTTAGGAACGTCTTTGGAGCTTCTTCGCCTTTTACTTAGGCGGTATAAGCTCTGCATTCCCTTAGGAACGTCTTTGGAGCTTCTTCGCCTTTTACTTAGGCGGTATCAGCGTTGACTTTTCGCTGTATGCTCTGCATTCCCTTAGGAACGTCTTTGGAGCAAAAAACTTACACTGCGCTCCCTTTGGAACGGCTTTTTGTAACTTCAACAACTTACTCTGCGTTCCTTAGAACGACTTTTTGTTACTTCGAAGGATTTTTAATAATTCGAAGGTCCTCCGCAAACTTTCAAGCTTCAGCAACTTAAGCCTTCGGAGAAAATAAATTTCCCTTATGATCAACCACAAAACCATTGCATGAAAATCGAAATGTTCTTTATTATACAGAAAATAGAACTAAATGGAAAAGACTGCTATCAAAGTAGGATACTTGTCAATAAATGTGCTTTGACTCCGGCACGGTGCTGTTGACTGTACGAGCTTCGGACTGCTCTCTGAAGTCCCTTTGGTGTGGAGCATATTGGCTCCCTTCTGGCTGTTGGCCTTGTTGCAGCGGTGGTGGAGGTGGAGGTTGTTGCCAGGAAGCTTGAGGTTGACTTGCCGAAGCAACAGAAACTGCAGGGTGGTTACCTACGTATTCTGGGATGTAAGGCACATGGTACGAAGCAGTATGCATGACCTGCTTCGGCTGAGCTTGTTGTGCTGCAGCTTCGGCTATCTCCTTTTGCTTTTGGATGGTAACATGGCACATCCTGGTGGTATGGCCCTTGTTTTCACCGCAAAACAAGCAAAATATTCTCCTTGGTTGATCTCCAAACCTTCCGCCAAAGCCCCTGGCGCCTCTTCCTCTTGGAGCTGGTGGCCGGAAGAAGCTTTGTTGTTGCCCCGAAGCCTGTGAGGAGGGCTGCGGCCTGTGCTGCTGACTCCCCTTATCATCACTTTGAGTAGAGTTATGGATGGACCTGACATGCCTCGGATAGAATCTTCCTCCGAAGCCCCTGGTCATCTCAGAAAATCTGAAAGCCTCCTCCCTTCTTTGGCGAAAATCATTGTCGGCACGAATGTACTCGTCCATCTTTTGGAGCAGCTTCTCCAGAGTCTGAGGGGGCTTCCTAGCAAAATATTGAGCTGCAGGTCCAGGACGAAGCCCCTTGATCATGGCCTCGATGACAATTTCATTGGGCACCGTTGGTGCCTGCGCCCTCAAACGCAAGAACCTTCTGACATACGCCTGAAGGTATTCTTCATGATCCTGAGTGCACTGGAACAAGGCTTGAGCAGTGACCGGCTTCGTCTGAAACCCTTGAAAGCTGGTTAACAACATATCCTTCAGCTTCTGCCATGAAGTGATTGTTCCTGGTCGAAGGGAGGAATACCAGGTCTGAGCAACACTCCTGAGAGCCATAACAAAAGATTTTGCCATGACTGCAGCATTGCCACCATACGAAGACACTGTTGCTTCGTAGCTCATCAAGAACTGCTTCGGGTCTGAATGGCCGTCGAAGATGGGAAGTTGGGGTGGCTTATAGGACGGGGGCCAAGGTGTAGCCTGCAGTTCAGTGGACAGAGGAGAAGCATCATCGAAAACAAAATTTCCCTAATGGAAATTGTCATACCAGTCATCTTCGTTGACGAAGCCCTCCTGATGAAGGTCTTTCTGCTGAGGCCTTCGGGTCTGCTCATCGTGAGAAAGATGGCGAACTTCCTCAGAGGCTTCGTCTATCTGCCTTTGCAACTCAGCTAGTCGGGCCATCTTCTCCTTCTTCCTTTGCACCTGTTGATGTAGCATCTCCATATCCCTGATTTCTTGGTCTAGCTCATCCTCCTGAAGCGTCGGGCTGACGGCCTTCCTCTTCTGGCTTCGGGCCTCCCGAAGAGAGACAGTTTCCTGGTTAGGGTCCAGCGGTTGCAGAGCTGCAGCCCCAGTCGCTGAAGCTTTCTTCGGTGCCATAGCGAGAGTCTATGGCTTCCGAGGGTGTTCAAAAAACTCGAAGTGGAAGTGAGTTCACTGGAGGTGGGCGCCAATGTTGGGGACTTGTTCTCAAGTGCTATGAGTTAAGAACAAGGCAACACAGAGAATGTTAAACAATAAAATCCTTCGTCCTTTGAAACATTATTTCCCTTAGGAAATAACGATCTTCGGACGAAGGTCATGAAAGACGAACCTTCATCGTCACAATATACATTAATGAAAGACGAAGCATATGAAACATAAAAGATAGCATGAATAATCATATAATATCATCCATTTAACTTTATTATATCATCATGGAAAAATAGAGACAATATCGAATTATAAATGTACCTTCGGCTTGGAAGGAGATGAAAATACAAGTGTGACGTAAAAGCAAATGCCAAGTCAGCCTGAACAGTACGGGGGTACTGTTCATCTATTTATAGACGTGGGACGCAGCCCATGTAAAATTACATTCATGTCCACTACATTTGCTAATGACTTATGAGGATCTGTCAAAGCCTAAGTAGTCTTTTCATCTTTAAGTCGGTTCCCCTTTCTGCCATTATGCCGAAGCTCCCCTGCGCATAGCTTCGGCTATGCACCATCCCTCGTACGGCTTGGTGATCAGCCCGTCCTTCATCTCAATCCTCCTTCGTCTAGCTTAAGCTTCGTCCTGATCGTACTTCATGTTCATAGTCTGGGTCCGAAGATATCTGTTCATGCATTTCACTTGGAAGATATTGTCAAATCATGTTTTTGAGGACCTTCGGAGGACGAAGGCCCCCAACACTTGATTTGAAATCCTAGGAAATACTTCAACTCCCCCATCATAGACATCTCGAATTTTTGAATCATGATCCTACTAAATTCTTCACAAGTTGATTTGTTAGTAGACCCAAATATAATATCATCAACATAAATTTGGCATACAACCAAATCTTTTGCAACAGTTTTAGTGAAGAGAGTAGGATCGGCTTTGCCGACTTTGAAGCCATTAGTGATAAGAAAATCTCTTAGGCATTCATACCATGCTCTTGGGGCTTGCTTGAGCGCATAGAGCGCCTTTGAGAGTTTATACACATGGTTAGGGTACTCACTATCTTCAAAGCCAGGAGGTTGCTCAACATAGACCTCTTCCTTGATTGGTCCACTGAGGAAGGCACTTTTCGCATCCATTTGATAAAGCTTAAAGCCATGGTAAGTAGCATAGGCAAGTAATATACGAATTGACTCAAGCCTAGCTATGGGTGCATAAGTTTCATCAAAGTCCAAACCTTCGACTTGTGAATAACCTTTGGCCACAAGTCGGGCTTTGTTCCTTGTCACCAAACCATGCTCATCTTGCTTGTTGCGGAATACCCATTTGGTACCTACAACATTTTGATTAGGACATGGAACTAAATGCCATACCTCATTCCTCGTGAAGTTGTTGAGTTCCTCTTGCATTGCCAGCACCCAATTCGGATCTCTTAATGCATCCTCAATCCTGTATGGCTCAATAGAGGACACAAAAAGAGTAACGTTCACAAAAATGTGCAACTCGAGATCTAGTGGTTACCCCCTTATGAATATCACCAAGGATGGAGTTGACAGGGTGATCTCGTTGAATTGCTTGGTGGAGTCTTGGGTGTGGCGGTCTTTGACCCTGAATTTCTTGATCATCTTCCTTGTCTTTATCAATATCGTCTCCCCCTTGATGATTGTCCTCTTCTTGAGGTGGCTCATCTTCTTGATCTTCATTTTCCTCATCTTGAGCATGATCCTCATCTTGAGTTGGTGGAGATGCTTGGTTGGAAGATGACAGTTGATCTTGTGCTTGTGGAGGCTCTTTGGATTCCTTAGGACACACATCCCCAATGGACATGTTCCTTAGCGCGACGCATGGAGCCTCTTCATCATATAGCTCATCAAGATCAACTTGCTCCACTTGGGAGCCATTAGTCTCATCAAACACAATGTCACAAGAAACCTCAACTAATCCAGTGGATTTGTTAAAGACTCTATATGCCCTTTTGTTTGAGTCATAACCAAGTAAAAAGCCTTCTACAACCTTAGGAGCAAATTTAGATTTTCTACCTCTTTTAATAAGAATAAAACATTTACTCCCAAAGATTCTAAAATATGAAACATTGAGCTTTTTACTAGTAAGGAGTTCGTATGATGTCTTCTTGAGGATTCAGTGAAGATATAACCGGTTGATGGAGTAGCAGGCAGTGTTAATCGCCTCAGCCCAAAAACCGGTCTGGTGTCTTGTACTCATCAAGCATGGTCCTTGCCATATCCAATAGAGTTTGATTCTTCCTCTCCACTACACCATTTTGTTGAGGTGTGTAGGGAGAAGAGAACTCATGTTTGATGCCCTCGTCCTCAAGAAAACCTTCAGTTTGAGAATTCTTGAACTCCGTCCCATTATCGCTTCTTATCTTTTTGATCCTTAATCCGAACTCATTTTGAGCCCGTCTCAAGAATCCTTTTAAGGTCTCTTGGGTCTGTGATTTTTCCTGCAAAAAGAACACCCAAGTGAAGCGAGAATAGTCATCCACAATAACAAGACTGTACTTACTCCCGCCGATGCTTACGTAAGCTATTGGGCCGAATAAATCCATGTGGAGTAGTTCGAGCGGCCTTTCAGTCGTCATGATGTTCTTGAGTGGATGGTGGGCGCCAACTTGCTTTCCTGCTTGATATGCACTACAAATCCTGTCTTTCTCAAAATGAACATTTGTTAGTCCCAAAATGTGTTCTCCCTTTAGAAGCTTGTGAATATTCTTCATTCCAACATGGGCTAGTCGGCGATGCCAGAGCCAACCCATATTAGTCTTAGCAATTAAACAAGTGTTGAGTTCAGCTGTGTTCTCATTAAAGTCCTCTAAATATAGCTGACCCTCTAACATTCCCTTAAATGATATTGAATCATCACTTCTTCTAAAGACAGTAGCACCTATATCTGTAAAAAGAAGTTGTAGCCCATTTTACCTAATTGAGAAACATAAAGCAAATTATAATCTAAAGAATCTACAAGAAAACATTGTAAAAAGAATGGTCAGGTGATATAGCAATTTTACCAAGTCCTTTGACCAAACCTTGATTTCCATCCCCGAATGTGATAGCTCGTTGGGGATCTTCGTTTTTCTCATAGGAGGAGAACATTCTCTTCTCCCGTGTCATGTGGTTTGTGCACCCGCTATCGATTATCCAACTTGAACCCCCGGATGCATATACCTGCAAAACAATTTTAGGCCTTGTTCTTAGGTACCCAAACAGTCTTGGGTCCTTTTATGTTAGAAACAAGCACCTTGGGTACCCAAACACAAGTCTTTGAACCCTTGTGTTTGCCCCCAACATATTTGGCAACTATTTTGCCATATTTGTTAGTTAAAACATATGATGAATCAAAAGTCTTAAATGAAATGTTATGATCATTTGATGCAGCAGGAGTTTTCTTTATAGGTATTTAACATGGGTAGAATTCCTAGAGCTAGAAGCCTAATTTTTATACATAAAAGCATGGTGAGAAACATTATGAGGTTTCCTAGCATGAATTCTCCTAATCTTGTGCTCAGGATAATTAGCAGGATATAAAATGTAACCCTCATTATCCTGAACCATGGGAGCTTTGCCCTTAACAAAGTTAGACAATCTTTTGGGGGCATTAAGCTTGACATTGCTTCCCTGTTGGAAACCAATGCCATCCTTAATACCAGGACGTCTCCCATTATAGAGCATGCTTCTAGCAAATTTAAAATTTTCATTTTCAATTTCATGCTCATTGATTTTAGCAGTTAATTGAGCTATATGATCATTTTGTTGTTTAATTAGAGCAAGGTGATCATTTATAGCATCAACATTAACATCTCTACATCTAGTACAATTAGAAACATGCTCGACAGTAGATGTAGAGGGTTTGCAAATATTTAATTCATCTATCTTAGATTTTAACATGGCATTTTCATCTCTAAGACATGAAATAGAGTCATTGCAAACATTCAATTCTTTAATCTTAGAAACCAAACTAGCATTCTCAGTTCTAAGGTTTGAAATTGAGTCATGACAAATGCTAAGCTACTTAGTTAAGTTTTCACATTTTTCTACTTCATGAGCATAAGCATTTTTCAATTTAACATGTTTTTTGTTTTCTTTAATAAGGAATTCCTCTTGGCAATCCAAAAGTTCATCCTTCTCATGAATGGATCCTATTAATTCATTTAACTTTTCCTTTTGTTCCATGCTAAGGTTGGCAAAAAGAGTGAGCAAATCATCTTCATCTTCACTAGAGGTTACCCTCATCACTAGATGTTGTATATTTGGGGGTGGCTCTAGATTGTACCTTCTTTTCTTTCCATCCTTCTCCATGAAACACGTGTGGCCGATGTTGGGAAAGAGGAGGCCCTTATTGGCGGCGATGTTGGCGGCGTTCTCGTCGGAGGAGGAGTCGGTGGAGCTCTCTTCGGAGTCCCATTCCCGGCTCACGTGGGCATCGCCACCCTTCTTCTTGTAGTACCTCTTCTTCTCCTTCTTCTTCCCCTTCTTGTCTTCACCCCTGTCACTATCACTAGACATTGGGCATTTAGCGATAAAATGACCGGGCTTACCACATTTGTAGCACACCCTTTTGGAGTGGGGTTTGTAGTCCTTCCCCCTCCTTTGCTTGAGGATTTGGCGAAAGTTCCTGATGATGAGCGCCATCTCCTTTTTGTCAAGCTTGGAGGCGTCAATTGGAAGCCTACTTGATGTAGGCTCCCTCTTCTCTTCTTCCGTCGCCTTGAATGCGACGGGTTGCACCTCGGGTGTGGAGGTGGCACCTTGCTCGAAGTTGACAATATGTTTGGAGTCTTTGATCATAAGTCCAAAGCTCACAAACTTGCCAATAACATCCTCGAGAGACATCTGTTTATATCTAGGGTCTCCACGGATTAGTTGCACTTCAGTAGGATTACGAAAAACAAGTGATCTAAGAATAACCTTGACCATTTCATGGTCATCCCACTTAGTGCTCCCAAGGTCGCGTACTTGGTCCACCAAGGTCTTGAGCCGGTTGTACATTGCTTGTGGCTCGTCTCCCTTGTTGAGGACGAATCGACCGAGTTCTCCCTTGATCGTTTCGCGCTTGGTGATCTTGGTCACCTCATCCCCTTCGTGCGCCGTTTTGAGGACGTCCCAAATTTCTTTGGCACTCTTTAACCCTCGCACCTTATTATACTCCTCTTGACACAAGGAGGCGAGGAGTATAGTTGTGGCTTGG
Organism: Zea mays; assembly: GCF_902167145.1. Classification (NCBI taxonomy): domain Eukaryota; kingdom Viridiplantae; phylum Streptophyta; class Magnoliopsida; order Poales; family Poaceae; genus Zea; species Zea mays. The sequence continues at coordinate 60,969,390 of NC_050098.1, forward strand.
GAGTTAAAGTGCCTAATTTGGGCGACCTTGTCCGAGTCGTAGCCTTCGTCCCCCACCTTAGGTACATGCGCTCCAAACTCAACAATGTCCCAAATGCTTGCGTGGAGTGAGGTTAGGTGATGCCTCATTTTATCATTCCACATACAATAATCCTCACCATCAAAATATGGTGGTTTGCCTAAGGGAATGGAAAGTAAAGGAGTGCGCTTTGAAATACAGGGATAGCGAAGGGACATCTTACTATACTTCTTGCGCTCAAGGTGCTTAGAAGTGACGGATGCCTCGAAGCTTGATGTGGAGGGCGACGATGAGTCGGTATCGTAGTAGACCACCTTCTTCATCTTCTTTTTCTTGTCGTCACTCCGAAGCGACTTGATGGAGGGAGGGGATCCCTCCTTGGCTTTGTTGCCGGACTCCCTCGATGGAGCCTTCCCAAGGCTTGCGGGCTTGTCGCCGGTTTCGATCTCCCTCTTGGCGTGATCTCCCTATATCACTTCGAGTTGTTAGACTCTAATGAAGCACCGGGCTTTGATACCAATTGAAAGTCACCTAGAGGGGGGTGAATAGGCATAATTTGAAATTTATGACATAAAAACACAATATACAAGCCAGGGTTAGCGTTAGAACTTAAATCAAGTCCGGGAGAGAGGGGGAAAACAAATCAAGAGCGAATCAGGCGGATGAACACAATGATTTGTTTTACCGAGGTTCGGTTCTAGAGAACCTAGTCCCCGTTGAGGTGGTCACAAAGACCGGGTCTCTTTCAACCCTTTTCCTCTCTCAAACGGTCACTTAGACCGAGTGAGCCTTCTTCCTTAATCTCATGGGTCACTTAGACCCCGCAAGAACCACCACACAATTGGTGTCTCTTGCCTTGCTTACAAAGCACTTGAGAGTAAGAATTGAAAAGAAAAAGAAGGCCAAGCCAAGCAAACAAGAGCAACGAAGGAACACAAGAGATCCTCTCACAAGTCCTAATGCACTAGAGTTGATTTGGAGACTTTGAGTGGATCGATCGCTTTGATTGTGTCTTGGAGTGGAGTCTTTTGCCCTTGTATTGAATGCAATGTTTGGAATGCTTGGATGCTTGGTGTGGTGGTGGTTGAGGGGTATTTATAGCCCTCAAACACGAAGTGGCCGTTGGGGAAGGCTGCTATCGATGGGCGCACTGGACGGTCCGGTGCGCCACCGGATAGGCACTGTAGGCTGTCCGGTGCGCCGCCACGTCACCCAACCGTTAGGGTTCGGGAGCAGTCGACCGTTGGAGCCGTTGTCTTCTTGTGGCACTGGACAGTCCGGTGCTACACCGGACACTATCCGGTATGCCTCTGACTTCTGCTCTGACTTCTGGCGCGTACTGTTCGCGCACTGTTCACACGTCAGAGTCGACCGTTGCGTGAGTTAAGCGTTGCTTCGCTGGTGCACCGGACAGTCCAGTGGCACACCGGACAGTCCAGTGAATTATAGAGGAGTGCGCCTGCCGAAACCCGAGAGTGGCTGGTTCAACCCTGTACAGACCTGGTGCACCGGACACTGTCTGGTGGCACACCGGACAGTCCAATGCGCCAAACCACAGCACACTTGGTTTCTTTGCTCCTTTGAATTTGGTTCCCTAACTTGAATATTTATTGGTTTGTGTTGAACCTTTATGCACCTGTAGAACATGTATTCTAGAGCAAACTAGTTAGTCCATTTGTTTGTGTTGGACATTCAACCACCAAAATTAATTGTGGAAAAAAGGTTAACCCTATTCCCTTTCACCATGCAAGCACACAATCCAAGACATGTATAATTCTGCCAACACTGCACTGTTATGGGTGGTCTTGACTGGTATGAAATGGGTCGCCTTTGTTAAATGGTCCACTAATACCCAGATGGATTCGTAACAAGCTCGAGTGCGGTGTAGGCCGACTATAAAGTCCATCCCAATATCATCCCATTTCCACTAGGCAATCTGCAACGACTACAACAAACCTGCGGGCCTCTGATGTTCTGCCTTGATCCTGTGACAACTGTCACATCTGGCCACATACTTTGCTATCTCTCTTTTCATACTGTACCACTATAATCTCTTTTTAGGTCTTGGTACATTTTCTTGCTACCAGGGTGTATAGAATATGCTGTCTTATGAGCTTCCTTGAGAATCAGTTCCTGGATCGATTTGATGTCGGGAACGCACAACCTATCCTTGAACCATATCACTCCTTCTGCATCTTCACGGAAATCTGGACCTTTCCCATCTATGATCAGTTGCTGGATCTCGTTGATCTTCTCGTCGTCTTTCTGACCCTTCCGGATATCTTATTCTAAGGTGGGTTCTAGCTCGACTGTCACTCCTTGAGTGTTGTTCAGAAATCCAAGATTCAGCCTGTCAAAATCCTTTGCTAGCTTGAACGACATTGGGTGAGCGGCCAATATATTGACTTGACTCTTTCTGCTCAGAGCATCTGCAACCACATTTGCTTTGCCTGGGTGATAATGAATCTCCAGCTCATAGTCTTTGATCAATTCTAGCCATCTTCGTTGCCTCATGTTTAACTCTAAATTAGTGAATATGTACTTGAGGCTCTTGTGATCTGTGTAGATATCACACTTCTGCCCATAAAGATAGTGTCTCAAGGTCTTCAGTGCATGAACCACTGCTGCTAGCTCCAAATCATGAGTGGGGTAATTCTTCTCGTGAACTTTCAACTGGCGGGACGAGTACGCCACTACTTTCCCTTCCTGCATTAACACACATCCTAGTCCGGTGTACGAAGCACCACAATATACTGAGAATGGCTTGTAAACATCTGGCAGAACCAATACCGGTGTTGTTGTCAACTTCTGCTTCAACATCTCAAATGATTCTTGGCACGCTGGGGTCCATTTGAACTCAACCTTCTTTGCTAGCAAGGCTGTCATTGGCCTGGCAATCTTGGAGAAATCTTCAATGAAACGCCGATAGTAACCGACCATTCTAATGAAAATCTTGATTCCTCGGACATCTTTTGGTGCTTTCCAGTCCAGAATCGATGCTACCTTCTTCGGATCTACAACCAATCCCTCTTGGTTTATAATGTGACCCAAGAACAGGACTTCGCTGATCCAGAACTCACACTTGCTAAGCTTGGCGTACAACTGGCAATCTCGTAGCCTCTGAAGTACTTTCCTCAAATGTTCCTCATGCTCTTGTTCATTCTGGGAATATACAAGAATATCATCAATGAACACCACTACGAACTTGTTGAGGTAGTCTATGAACACAATATTCATCAGATACATGAAGTAAGATGGCGCATTCGTCAAGCCGAATGACATAACCATGAACTCATATAGTTCATACTTGGTGATGAATGCTATCTTCGGTATATCTGAAGGTCGGATTCTGAGCTGATGGTAACATGACCTTAGATCTATCTTTGAGAACACACTGGCTCCTCTCAACTGATCAAATAGGTCCTCGATTCGAGGCAGGGGGTACTTGTTCTTGACAGTGACTTCATTCAAAGCTCTGTAATCAATGCACATCCTCTTCGTACCATCCTTCTTCTCCACAAATAGCACTAGGGCTGCCCAAGGTGAGGTACTTGGTCTGATGTAGCCTTTCTCTAATAACTCATCAATTTGCTTCTTAAGTTCCCCCAACTCTGGTCCAGACACTCGATAGGCTCTCTTGGAAATAGGGGCGGTGCCTGGGATAAGTTCTATGGCAAATTCAACTTTCCTTTCAGGTGGCATACCTGGTAACTCTTCAGGAAACACGACGGGGACTTCCGACACAATTCTAATGCCTCAATCGGATTGGACTCTTTGTAATCTACTAATAAATGGTGACAGGCTCCTTCTAGTTCACGCAAGTAGAGCTTAGTTACTACTTCCTTTCCAGATGGGGACACCAACTTAACTGTTATATTGTCACAACTAACAGTGGCTTGATTTCTGTGTAGCCAATTCATCCCTAGGATGACATCTAACCCTTGAGTTCCCATTACTACTAGGCTAGCGGGGAAGTCTACCCCCCTTATTTCAATCCTTAGATTCGAACAAATCCTATCGGACTGAACTTTCCCCCCAGCTGAATTAACTCTTAAAGGTGGGATCATTGGTATTTGACTGGAAACATACCTACTGCCACGTCCTGAGCATCCTGGATTGCCTCGGCCTCCAGGTGATTCACCTTTCCACGGTTGTAGGCCTGACCACGCCCTCCTGGTGCTTGCTGTGGTGCTCCTTGTCTCGCTAGGGTATTGACTACTGGCGACTGTTGAGCTGCTTTCTTTGGACAGTTCTTCGCCCAGTGGTTTTGTTCTCCACAAAAGAAGCATGCACGACCTCCTACTTGCGCTGGAATTGCTTGGGTATTCTGGTTGGTTGTTGGAGCAGGAAGACGAGCAGCCTGGTTATTCTGACGCTGGTACTGATTTCCTCCCTGATGGGTGTTCTGACAGTACTGCTGTTGGTGCTGAGGAAACTGCCTCTAGTACTAGTGCTGATGTTGACGCTGATGCTGGTGCTGGTGACCTTGCTTGAATTGCTGAGGTGGGTTGCCTGAGTAGCGGGGACGACTGCTATTCCTGGCCTGAGATCCACCAATCTTGCACTTCTTGTCCTCCATCTCCCGACACTTCCTTTCAGTCATGATTGCTCTACCGATCAAGTGCTGGAAGGCGGGGAAAGTGTGGTTCATCAGTTGGTAGTGAAGGGGGCAACCAATCCTCTCAGAAAACGTTACTGCCTCTTAGCATCCGTGTTGACATCTTCTGGGGCATAGCGTGACAGCTGCAGAAATTTATCCCTATACTCACTGACAAACTGGGGACCTTGCTTCAACGCCAGAAACTCCTCCTTCCTTACTATCATCAGTCCTTCTGGCGCATGGAAGCGACGAAAGTTATCCGTGAACTCCTTCTAGGTGATGGCTTCAAGGTTGGCATGGGTGGCGAGGTAAGACTCCCACCAAGACTGTGCTGCTCCCCTTAGCTGTCGGGGACCATACAACACCTTCTCGCGATCGTTACACTGAGCAGTGTGCAACTCACGTTCCACGGTACGCAGCCAATCTTCGGCGTCCATGGGATCAGCAGAATGGGCAAAGACAGGGGATGGCCCCTCATGAATTCTGCTCGCTTGTCTCTGGGCACCTGTGGCATCTAAACTTGCACTTGATGCTGAGGTGGGGGTGGCTGCTGCTGCACCTGTTGCATTGCTGCTAGGGTCTGATCAATTGCTTGGACTGCTGAGTTTGCATCATGAACATCTGTTCAACTGTCATTGGGGGTGGCGGTGGCACCTGCTGCTGCTGAGCTGCCTCCTCCTGGGGTGCCTATTGTTTGGGCTGAGCACGTATTGCACCTCTACGCCTGTTCTCAGACATCTATATAAAGCACACACACATCAGATCTGACTCTGCAGTCTTTCAGCACAAGAAAAGATATACGGAAATCTTTATAGCACTGAACAATTGATCATCTTCACTGATAGACTCTCAGATAAAGAGGAAAGTGGAAATAAAGGGATTGCCCAACTAAATAACTGACTTTATTAATAACTACACCAATTTGCAGGGGATACCCACACCTTGATGACAATCATTACAAAGATCCAACTTCATTACATGTTCATCACGACAAGCATCCAACTTATGATAAGCAAACTAACTCTAACTAAGACTGACTAGACTAAGACACTGAATTAAGCAATATTACAGACTCAGACTCTTTCGATCTACGGATCCAAATCTATCTGGGGCCTGCAGTCTGGGGTACCATAGTCAAAGCGACCATGGGGCGGTGAGCGGTAAGGGTGCTGAATCCCGACAGGGGCGGGAGAACCACCATCCAGATAGTGGCGTGCTGCGCACTCAGCACACAATTCCGCAACCTCTGCCCGAACCTTGCCCAACTCGTCAAGGGCGTGGTCCTGCTCAGTGTTGAGCACGGCGGCTAGGTTGACCATGCTATTCAGCTAGAGATTGCCTTCACCAACTGTCGAGACAATCACACCTCTAGTACTGTCGGTCGAACGGCGAGGGTAGTACTTCAGGTCAAGGCCATCAGCTACCCCGCTGAACAACAAGCAATACTGAGAAAGTGCACGTCGTGTTGCATCTTGCATGGCTGTCTCGGCAATATCCCTCTCAGTGATAGAATAGTGCTCTGAGAAGGCATCTGCACCCTGGAGATCATCGTCCGGACGACGCACCAAGCAAGTAGCCTCCCACTGGTCCGGGTATAACCCACGACGGTGCTGGTAGACTACACAACGGTACTCGATGGACCAAGTGTGTCGGTCGAAGGCCCGACGCAGCAAGGTGTCGTGAGCGTCGTGGAAGTGACACCCGCGAGCGGCGTCGCGAGTGATGGGTCTAGCGATCCATCCCTCCGACTCCGACTCCTCCGAGAGCTCCATGCCATGGCTCGAACTGCCACTGGCGTCGTCTCCGTCTCCGTCAGGGTCTCCTCCAGCAGCCTGGATGACCTGTGGTGGTGCAGGGGGCATCTCTGGCTGAGGTGCAGGGGAAGGCGGCCTCCCAGACTCCACCTCCTGCTGAAGCAAGGGGGAAGAGTCATGCTGCTCCTGCTCCTGCTCCTGGCGTCGGCGCTCCAGCTCCTCGTGCAGGCGACGATGCAGTCTCTCCAAGTGACTGGACTGATCTCGCACCGTGCGACGCAGTGGACGCTCTGCCAGGAAGTTCGTCATCTTGTTCAAGATGATCAGAGCCAAAGGCCTCCACGCAGAGAGCTCCATCAGGAAGGCTTCCACAATGAGGACGACTGGTATGAAGATTTCCATCATGGAAACTTTGCTTTTGATGATGCTTCTCCTCTCTCAACAGAATTGCAGGCTACACCATGGCCCCAGTCTTACAAGCCACCCCAGCTCCCCATGTATGACGGTCATACAGACCCGAAGCAATTCCTGATGAGCTATGAAGCAACCATATCTTCGTATGGTGGCAATACGGCAGTCATGGCAAAATCTTTTGTCATGGCCGTCAAGAGCGTTGCTCAGACCTGGTACTCTTCTCTTCGGCCAGGGACAATCACTTCTTGGCAGAAGTTGAAGGATATGCTGATAACTAGCTTCCAAGGGTTTCAGACGAAGCCAGTCACTGCTCAAGCTTTATTTCAGTGTACCCAGGACCACGAAGAATACCTCCAGGCATACGTCCGAAGGTTTCTACGTCTGAGGGCACAAGCGCCAACAGTGCCCAATGAAATTGTCATTGAGGCCATGATTAAGGGGCTTCGGCCGGGACCTTCAGCGCAGTACTTTACTAGGAAACCACCACAAACGTTGGAGAAGCTGCTCCAAAAGATGGACGAATACATTCGAGCTGACAATGACTTCCGCCAAAGAAGGGAGGAAGCATTCAGGTTCTCTGAAATGACCAGGGGCTTCGGAGGAAGATTTCACCCGAGGCACGTTAGATCAATTCATAACTCTACTCAAACTGATGATCGAGGGAGTCAGCAGCAAAGGCCACAATACTCTTCACAAGCTTCGGGCCAGCAGCAAAGCTCTTTTCGGCTGCCAGTGCCAAGAGGCAGAGGCGCCAGGGGCTTCGGGGGAAGGTTTGGAGATCAGCCAAGAAAAATTTATTGCCTATTCTGTGGTGAAGATAAGGGCCATACCACCAGGATGTGTCACGTTACCATCCAGAAGCAGAAGGAGATAGCAGAAGCAGCTGCGCAACAAAGTCAGCCGAAGCAGGTCATGCATACTGCTTCGTATCATTCGCCTTATATTCCAGAATATGTAGGCAATCACCCCGCAGCTTCTGTCGCTTCGGCAAGCCAACCCCAAGCATCTTGGCAGCATCCTCCACCACCGCCGCCGACGCAGTGAGGACAGCAGCCAGAAGGGAGTCAGCACAATCACCTTCAGAGGGATTTCAGAGAGGAGTCCGAAGCTCACACAGTCAATAGCACTGTGCCAGAGTCGAAGCACATTTATTGATGAATATCCTACCTCAACAGCAGTTCTTTCGCATTCTTACATTCAGTATTACCTTTTTGTTAGTAAGGAACAATTATGAGGAGTTTAAGTGTCTTTTATCGTTTTTCGATTTCTTGTAACACTTTCGTCTATTACCATAATAAAAATATGTCTTTTCCATAGGCTTGATTGGCCGAAGCATACAAATTTATGGTGGCATGAAGGACCTTTGTATTATCAAACATTTGTCCTAACGGACATAGTACAAATTCCTCGAAACAGTAAAAAGTCGCTCCTAAGGGAACGCAGTGTAAGTTTTTTGAAACTGCAGCGAAAAATAAGCGTTGATTCCGCCGAAAGTAAAAGGCGAAGAAGCTCCTAAGGGAGGCTTACAGCAAAAAATAAACGCTGATTCCGCTGAAAGTAAAAGGCGAAGAAGCTCCTAAGGGAGGCTTACAGCGAAAAGTCAGCGCTGAGATAAAAAGTGTGTCTGCTCTATTACAGGGATATGTATCTGCGGCACAAATATCATTTTGCATAACATAACATCATCACATCATTCTACATAACATAAGCATCATACAGCATATTGCATGTGGAACAAGAAGGGGATACAGTGTTGGTCTTCGGAGAATATTTTGGAAAAGAGAAAATCGTGCTAAGGCACAAGACAAGTCGAGATGAAGTGTACCCTCATCGGAGATGCAACACAAAACTTTTTTATAGCTTCGGAGAATATTTCACGAAGCTTGGATATTCTTCATCAGATAAGTATGAAAAGATTTTCTTCACGAAGCATGAAAAGAAGGGAAGGTGTTTTTTTTCGCCGAAGGCTCAAAAAATGGTATGTATACAAAATTTCATGCATCGTAAAGAATTAAACTATAAATAAATTATATATTACATTCAAATTTACAATGTATTACACATGTTATGTTCCAAATGTTTCTACAATAGCGTTTAGTCCTCCTTAAAAACTATTTCTGCAGCTTCGTTCAGTAGCTGGTCGACAACCTTGTCCATAATGGCTTCGGCCATTTTTCTAATTTCATCGTCCCCCTTCGGGTGGGGGCCTGGAGATGCCTCAGCAGGTTCTGAGGGAAGAGAAGATACGGCTATATTACTATTACAAACCGCGAACAGAGTCTGGAATTAAAAATTACAGCATGATAAAAACCACTAATTAATACCTATTTGCCCTTCGGGCTCTGTACTTTTCTCGGCAGCTTCCGCTACTTTTCTAGCATCGTGGATGCCTTTTTCACTCTTTTGAATAATTTCTTGCGCCAATTCTCGGCCGCCGTTATCCCAGATATCGGTGAAGAATTTCCCGCCGACCATGCTTGCTTCGGGTGAGGGGTCTTTAATGTCTTCAGAGGACAAGGTAGCTTCGGACTGCGCTAAGGATTTTACATGCTCGCCGCCTTTCCTCTCCAAAACAGCAGCAATCCCTCTAGCACCCGAAAAAGCGTAGATGTCACCGCGGCTATTCAGGATTTCCTCGAAGGCCTCTGCTTCGTGACTGATCCATTTCATTGGACCTTCAGGATTGCCTCTTGAGAAATTCTCTTCCCTAGAGAATGCGCCAACGCTGGCGAAGCTGGATTTTATCTTCTTGACGCACTCTATGGATTTAACATAGCATTTTCTCTAGGATGCACGAAGCTCCTTAACACTTATCTCTAAATGATTGGCCAATTGATCACTAAGCTCTCGTTTTGTTTCTTCAAGTATACGTTCTTCTTTAGCTCTAGCTAGCTGTTTCTGAAGATCTTTAATTTCACGTTTTTGGGCTTCGGCCTGCGCCTTTGAGGCAGCTTCGTCCTTTTTACCTTGTCTATCAATGTAAATAGAATTTTATCCTTTTCCAGAGCTTCATTTCTCAGTTTAATAACTTCTGATCGTAGGTTGTTGAACGCAATTTCATAGCTCTCGTCTTCGGCATTCTTTTGTGCTCTCAATGCGTTGCTTAGAATTAAACCCTATATGTAAAAGAGTTGGTATAAGAATAAAAGAATGAGTTACGAATTATAAAATTTCCAAACGCCCAATTCCCATACCTTCAGGCTATTGTACGCAAGACTATCCGCGAGATCCTCCTTCGTCATAGCACATAATCCAGCTTCGAGCTTCGGAAACCCCATACTGCTAGCCATCTCCCGACAGATGGATAATTCTTTTTTGTCTGGGAGGCAGTATAGGAAATCTTCCTCGTTCGTCCCATTGAACACTAGTGCCCCCTTCGGATATTTCAATTCTTTGGCATAGTGATTAGCTTCAAAAACTTCTTCTTCCGATAACTTTTTCCCCGAAGCATGTCGCACAATATAATCGTATATTTTGGAAGATGCTTCGGGGGCAGCGGTATCAATTTCTTCGACCAAAGTTGGCTCTGACATTTTCATTTCTTCGGTTGCCTTTGCAATTTTTGCTTCTTCTGCTTCCAAAGGTATTACCTTGGTTGGTTCTGAAGCCCGGTTTCAACTCCAGTCTGTTGCTTCAGAGCTTTAGCAACGGATACTTCAGCAAGCGCCTCAGAAGTTTCAGCAGTCTTCTTTGGGGTTGTGCTTGGAAGTTTAATTGTTTCCAAAACATCTAACACATTAACCATTCTTTTTCTTTTTGGGGTCACTGTTGGCCCCTTTTAAATTTTTGCTGCTTCAATTTCTTCTGAAGGACTTAAAATTTCTGATATTTTCACTCCCTTAGTTGATGCTTTCGCTTCTTCCATCTTTGGTTCTTCCATCTTTTCTGTCGCTGGCACTTCGGCCATTTCTGTGACTTCTGGCAGCAGGGTTGGCTCTTTAGCCTCAGTGGCCGAAGAGGTCTCACCGGTGAACTCAGGCACCGTGGCTGGTTCAATATAGCGTGGCCGGTGTGTGAGAACTTTTATCCTTTTTCTCTTCGGCGCTGGCTCGCTAGGAACAGCTGTAGCTGCTTCTTTTGCAGAAGTTGTGCCTTTTCTTTTTTGCCCCCGTATTGGATAGCGATAGTCGGGGTAGACAAACCCGACTGCATCAAACACTCGGTTGAGTCTTTTCTTTTTTCGGCCTCCGAAGGCCGCTGACAATGCAGTGTCTTCGGCCTTCGAATATACCCCAAGCAATTCATCACTTACAGTCTCAATGCTCTTTAACCAATCATCATCTGGTTCAACGAACTTGTCTCCGTACTTGAATGTATACTTCAGCCTGACTAGCCCACCTTCGTCAGTTTCTTTAACAGTTTCTTTCGGCATTTCCCAATTATCTGCAAGAGGCCACACTCTGAAGGCAATGTGTTCTTGTGTTAAATCCCTTGTCCCAATAAAAGAGCAACAACTCCGAAGGCTCTCTGGCATTCTTCGGCTGCTTCATTCATTTCCACCTTCGGCCTTCGCAAGCCGAAGCATTGCCAGATGGGATGCATAATGATCTTCTTTATATCTTCTCGAGATTTCAAGTCATTTTTCACGTAAAACCATTCCGTCATCCAGTCGCCAGGCCATCTCTTTCGAAAGGTCGGCACTGGGCAGCTTGACCCAGACCGAGAGCCGAAGTTGTAGCAGCCAAAGTTGTTGTGATATTGTTCCTTACCCCAGGGCTTTGTCTCGTATAACAGTTCGTGTATGTTGCAGCAGCTTTTTGCATCAGGTTCCAAGCCTTGGCTCCTCACGGCCCACACGAAGATATTCATCCTTATGATTGCTTCGGGGGTAAGTTGGTGAAGGTGGATTTCAAATATCTTCAGCACCTCCACAACAAAACTGCTCAGGGGAAATCGTAGTCCAGCTTTCAAGAAGCTTTGAAATACTACGACTTCATTTTCCTCAGGAGTTGGGCAAGTCTTCTCTCCTTCGTCGGCCCTTACAACAAACAAATCCCGGAAATATCTTCCCCTCATGTTGACAAGATGATTTTCTTTAATACTTGATTTGCCGAAAACCGCATGGCTTGGTCGCCAAGGTCGATCTTCGGAGTCTTCACCACCACTATCCGCATCATAGCTGTCGCTGTCACCAGTATCTTCAGATAAACCTTCCAAAATTTCTTTAGTGATCTTCTCTGTATTAGTCTTTGACATAGATCGAAGAAAACCCAGATGCATCTCTTCAGAAAGACTCAGCTTCATTTCGGCAGCAACCTTCTTCTCCTCAGACATCCCTTCGGAATTCTTGCCTCTCGTTTCCGAAGCTTAAAACTAGGGAGGCAACCAAATATTTGTGAGCAGAAAACTATTTGAGCAGGCAAAACAGATGGCAAGAGAGCGTGCCAAATAAATTGTGGCGAGCCCCTACTTATACACCCATTATGTCGAAAACTGGAGGGTCCCGCTTGTCAAAGACTGTTGCTATTCTAGCAAAGGGAAGGTGTTTTTTCGGACCTTCGGATCAAAGCCTTCGTCCATGTCGCAATATAAATTTATCATTCCAGCAAATTAATATTGCGAGGGGCTACTGTTGGGGGCCTTCGGCTTCCGAAGGTCCTCAAAAACGTGATTTGACAATGTTTTCTAAGTATGCGAGCAGGTATCTTTGGAATCAGGAATCAGGTTGCGGGTATACAGAAGCATGGTCAAGACGAAGCTTGACTGGGACGGCGATCATGACGAAGGATAAGATGATCACGAAGCTATATGCAGAAGAGCTTCGGCATCACGGCGGGAAGGGGAAACTGACTTAAAGATGAAAAGCCAAACTAGACCTCGAAGAATTACTATAGGGTTATTGATAAATGTAAAAGGCATTATTGTAATTTTGCATGGGTTGCGACCCGTGCCTATAAATAGGTGAACAGTATCCCTGTACTGTTCACGCTGACTTGGCATTCATTTTTACGCCACGCCTATATTTTCTTTCCTTCAAGCCGAAGGTACATTTGTAATTTATCTTTGCATACAAAAGTAATACAAATAGAAATATATTAATAATAATGATGTTTACAGAAATTATGTTACTTTCTGTTCTTTGTTTGAATGTTTTTCATCTTTTATCATGATCATGAAGGTACGTCCTTCATGACCTTCATCCTAAATTCGTTATATCCGAAGGGAAATAATGATTTGAAGGACGAAGGGCTTTTGATATTTAACATTTTATGTTGCCTTGTTCTTGATTCATAGCACTTGAGAACAAGTCCCCAACAATTAGGCTAATTGTATTTCATGTGTATAGTTTGTTGTTCGTGATGTTTGCGTTAGGTTTGAGAAGCATAATTATTGTGTGTAGTCGTATATTAATAACTAGTGACTCCGTACAAAATTGTACAACGCCTCGTCGCTAGATGTTTAAATTCGCCATCGCGTAGCACTATTTAGGGTTTTTGATATTCCTGTCTATATGCATTCATATGCATAATGCATTTCATTCAGGTGCGATAATTAATCACGTGATGCGGAAGATGACTCAAGTCGACCCCAAGCGCGGGCTAATCCGCAGGATGAAGCTGATGGACCAACCTGAAGATGGTTAAATCAAGCAAGTGCTCGATCGAGGGATACTCGTCAAGTGGTCGTCGCCTAACAACACTAACCTAGTGTTACCCAGGCAAGCCCCGGTGCATGCAACCCCTTCCTTGTGTTTTTAAATAATTTTTGCACACTTTAAGTCTAGTGAAATGTGCATTAGGTTTATAGGAGTTGCTTGGAACCCTTTGATGCATTGCCTTCCTTGAAATCCATACCTTTATAGATACTTCTGGTGAAGTATCAAAATATGATTTACAAAAATGCTTAGCCCTGCTCAGATCTTGTGGATAGAGGTTGTCTTTTGCGTTAAGGCCTTGCTCAGGGGTTATCCTGAGGAAAGATGGCTTCTACCTGCAGGAATATTTTCATTGAGAGCGTGGTGGGATCTTACTGCAAAGTTCCCCGTGATGCTCTTTTCATCCTAAGGAACACAAACAATCCTAAGGGTGGAAATACTTAAATCGGGACTTGGGCTAGGAACAGGTGATGTTCTACCCAGGTTGATTAAGGATTGGATGCGTATGTAGGCTTGATGATCGAGGACCCTTTAACTGGTCACATGCCTCGTCATGGGTAAGCCTTGCCTCGGGCAGACTAAGGCCAGAATAAGATAACACGGAATGGGCGTGGAGCGGTGGCGAGAGTAGCGTGTACCCTCCGTGGCAAGAGGCTGGACGGTGGTGTATCTGTGCTCTCGGTTGGCGTGAACCTGATCTGGTCTTAAGAACCCCGGTGGCGGGTTGACATATGCAAGGGTTAAGTGCTACATATGTCGTGTGATTGGAGATCCTCAGCTGAGTATAATCGATTCGGATCGTCGTACCTTCGCGGTTATGAAGACTTGGTCACTGACCTACAACCTAAGTCAGGATGTGAACATTATGAATAAAAATGATGTTGAATTGATGAGATGGTGAAATTAGACCAGATGCAAACAGAGTCTATTAATACTTAATTTGGCATTACAATATTGAAAGTAAGGACTCACTTTAGTAAGCTAAATCTGCAAAAGTATCTAAGTTGATTCTTGCTAAAGCCTCTCCTTGATTCCCAAATCCAGCATATCCTTGAGAGTCTTTTCTTTAGTCGGGTAAGTCTTGCTGAGTAATTCCATACTCAGGGTTTTATTCCCTGTTGTTTTTCAGGTTTTAACTTTGTGTTGCAGTTGATGGTGTTAAGTGCCGGTGGGCTCGACCTTCTTATAAGTCTAAGTAACCCTTCTATACTTCTTAATGAGGATGGTCCCTTGAGCTAGCATATATTTCAAACTTATACTTTTGCAATCACTCCGATAAAATAATGTAAAATTTTTGTAACTTGTAAAATTTGGTAACAAGATTTCCGCTGCAAAAATATTGGTGTGTGTGATTTGTGTTACTTAATCCCGCGGTTCTGGTTGTAAGTGGTTTATCCGGTGTCCTTGGGGCCATCGGACGGATCCTGTTAAGTTATCTGGTGCACATGCATGGCCGTCTGAGGTCTTTGAGACAAGGACAGGTGCATGTGGGCCCGATATCTTGGGAGGTTCTTCCACAGCTGGTATCGGAGCAGGATTAAGTTTATACAGTCACATACATATTTTCAAAACAAAAGTTTTGGTTTCGAAAAACCTATTTCCAACTAAACACATTGTTTGGCTTTGAAAAATAGTTTTTAAAAAAAACTATAATGCTAGCGACATCCTCTGTTAAGCCCTAAATTAAGGACTATTAGGTGGCTTAGTTGAAAACCATAACCGGGTGGGTATTGCATACATGTGTATTGTTATTTTGAGGCCATTCAATTTTGAATGGATCGACGATCAGGTAAGGTGAGATGTGAGAGCATGACCGAACAACCGTCGGTCTAGGGAAGTGTTTAATTGTTGCGCTTGATTATATACATGTTCCACATATGTATATATGAAGGCTGCGATGTGGAGTATTTACTTTTCTGGGAATTCAGTACCCCATGGATGTGTTTGGGTATACAGACATGGGAATACTGAGAAGTGTAATGTACTTGTAACGACGCACCTACGCTCAGGTAAGAAGGTGAGTTACCATAATGAGTTGCCCTATGGTTAAAGTGTGGCAACGGCGCCTATGCGTGGCTCGGTGCTTAATGATGAGCTAGCCTCCATATAGCAATATATGGAGTATAAACTGTGATAAACTATCATGTGTGACTGCATCATTGGGAAAATGGGTTGTGATGAAAATTTTCTGCAGGTACACTAACCTCGAAAACGTATGTGTAGCTGACGACTAGCAAAATACCGTGAGAGTCGTAAGTATGCCACCGAGATAGAACGCTACTGCCACATTAGATTGGCACAAATTCGTGAGGACGAATAGGACGAGCATGCATCCTGATTGTTGCATCTTGTTTGTCACCTATACACCCAAAATGCTTCTCTCATCTTTATTCTAATAGCCAGTGATTGTAGATAATGTGGTGTAATGTTGTATTATGAACCCCAATGAAATAGTTGTCCTCCGTTTCTTAGGTAATATGTTTAGGTGTTAGATGTGTTTACTCTTGTACTTGATGTGCTGATAGAAGGTTGGTGACTTGTTTGCATAAACCCAAAACTAGGCCATGTTCTTATTTAGGTAACCATGACCCAAATTTGAATTTTTCGTTATCCCCCCCATGACCAGACTCATGCAAATGAATGCTTAGATAACTTCTTTGTTGGACCTAAAGTGTACCCGGACTTGAAACAAGAATCTCGAGTCACGTCTCCATCCTAAACCATATCCTTATTCAGTTGGTGCAAGCTGATGTACCTTGTCCAGTTCGCCTGTTCTTAAGGATCGCCATGTTGCTTTATCAACCTAACCCAGAAAAGTCCTGTCCAAGTATTTTCTTGAATTTCATGCCTTTGGTTTCCCCATATCTATCGAAGGCATATCAACTTAATCCTTGGCCTTGTAATCTCTGCGATGGGCATAGAAATATGCTTGGGGCTGAATTAATAGTCTCCCATAGTTCTCCTTTCATCAAGTTTATGTTATGGCCATGTCTTGCTCATTTCCTTGGGCCATAATCTATTTGGCTCTCTACTTGTAACCATTCTTACAGGTGGAGTATCTCTTGTATATTGTCACCCTTGCTCAATCCATTTGTGTGGCGCGAGATTTCTTATTGGTTACGTCTGGTAATGGTGTTGTGACTAAAACCGATGGTGCCGCGACGAAACCGAGGGCCTCCTGTGGACGATCGACACATGGATGCGCTACTTGGCACGCGCTGGTATCACAGTTAGTAGTCATAATCCATTATGAGACTATATCAATATGTTATCTTAGCACAATCTGTTTTTGCTACGTGAGATTCATTATTGGTGCCAGTTCGGTGATGGTGTCATGATTAAGGACTTATGGTGCCGCAGCGAAACTGAGAGCCCCTTGTGAATGTACACGCAAGGTTATGCTGCTTGGCGCATGCTAGTATCGATGTCTCTAGTCATGATCCATTGTGGAACTACACTGATATGTGATCTTCCGTGGACTTCTCCCTTGGAACAATTTTTATGTTGTTTGTCAAGTGATCAAGCAACATCTATCATCTCTGTTAGATCAAAAAGGCATACCCCTTACTTGTGTGGTCTCTTTCCCCTTGACCTTGATAGTTGTCGGTGTTTCGACCCTGAGAGGTCCCTGGACCGACGAGTAAATTGTCACTGCGTGCCCCAGCCCAGATGGGTCGGCGCGAGACGGAGCGTGAAGGGGGGAAGAAGCCGGAGGGAGACAGGCATAAAAGGGGAAACCCACGGCCTTCGTGTTTGTCCCACGCCCAGGTCGGGTGCTCTTGCAGTAGGGGGTTACAAGCGTCCACGCGGGAGGGAGCGAGAGGCTTACGCGAGCGCCGTCCCGTCCTTCCCCGCGCGGCCAACCCCCACGTAGGAGAGCCCTGGACCTTCCTTTTATAGGCGTAAGGAGAGGATCCAGGTGTACAATGGGAGGTGTAGTTGTGTGCTAACATGTATAGCAGAGAAGAGCTAGTGCCCTAAGTACATGCCGTCATGGCAGCCGGAGAGGTTTTGGCACCCAGTTCGTGTGGTGTCGTGGCTGTCGGAGGAGCGCTGGAGCCTGGCGGAAGGACAACTGTCGGGGCTGTCGAGTCCTTGCTGACGTCTCCTTGCTTCCGTAAGGGGGCTGAGAGTCGCCGTCGTCATGGAGCATGTGGGACGCCATCATTACTTTTTTATCGGGGCGAGCCAGATGGGACGCCGGTCTTGTTCCCCGTAGCCTGAGTTAGCTTGGGGTAGGGTAATGATGGAGCCTCCTGTGACGTGGTCGGTCCGAGCCTTGGGTCGGGCGAGGTGGAGACTCCTCCGAGGTTGAGGTCGAGTCTGTTTTCCGAGGCCGAGGTCGAGTCCAAGCCCCTGGGTCGGGCGAGGCGGAGACCGTCGGCTGAGGCCAGGGCTGAGTCCGAGCCCTGGGGTCGGGCGAGGCAGAGTTCGTCGTCTTCCGGGGCCAAGCCCGAGTCCGAGCCCTGGGGTCGGGCGAGGCGGAGTTCGTCGTCTTCCGAGGCTGAGCCCGAGTCCGAGCCCTGGGGTCGGGCGATGCGGAGTTCGTCGTCTTCCGGGGCTGAGCCCGAGTCCGAGCCCTGGGGTCGGGCGAAGCGGAGTTCGTCGTCTTCTGGGGCTGAGCCCAAGTCCGAGCCCTGGGGTCAGGCGAAGCGGAGTTCGTCGTCTTCCGGGGCTGAGCCCGAGTCCGAGCCCTGGGGTCGAGCGATGCGGAGTTCGTCGTCTTCCGGGGCTGAGCCCGAGTCCGAGCCCTGGGGTCGGGCGGTGCGGAGTTTCCTATGGCGCCTGAGGCCGGACTTGGCTGCTGTCAGGCTCACTCTGTCGAGTGGCACAGCAGTCGGAGCGGTGCAGGCGGTGCTGTCCTCTTGTCAGGCCGGTCAGTGGAGCGGCGAAGTGACTGCGGTCACTTCGGCTCTGTCGACTGAAGGGCGCGCGTCAGGATAAGGTGTCAGGCCACCTTTGCATTAAATGCTCCTGCGATACGGTCGGTCGGCGTGGCGACTTGGCCAAAGTTGCTTCTTGGCGAAGACTGGGCCTCGGGCGAACCGAAGGTGTGTCCGTTGCAGGAGGGGGTCCTTGGGCGAGACGTAAATCCTCCGGGGTCGGTTGCCCTTGCCCGAGGCTGGGCTCGGGCGAGGCGAGATCGTGTCCCTTGAGTGGACCGAGTCTTGACTTAATTATACCCATCAGGCCTTTGCAGCTTTGTGCTGATGGGGGTTACCAGCTGAGATTAGGAGTCTTGAGGGTACCCCTAATTATGGTCCCCGACAGTAGCCCCCGAGCCTCGAAGGGAGTGTTAATACTCGCTTGGAGGCTTTTGTTGCACTTTTTTGCAAGGGGACCGGCCTTTATCGGTTGCGTTTTGTTCCGATGGGTGCGCGCGAGCGCACCCGCCGGGTGTAGCCCCCGAGGCCTCGGAGGAGTGGTTTGACTCCTTCGAGGTCTTAATGTGTTTCGCGATGCTTCGGCCGGTCTGGTTGTTCCCTCATGCGAGCTGGCCGTAGCCCGGGTGCACGGTTGGGTCCCAAGTTCTTGGGCTGGTATGTTGACGCTGTCAACGGTTTGGCTAGAGCCGGGTTTGCTAGAGCAGCCCCCGAGCCTCCGCACAGAGCGAGAGGACGGTCAAGGACAGACTCAACTTTTTTACATACGCCCCCGCGTCGCCTTTCCGCAAGGAGGAGGGGGGAAAAGCGCCATGTTGCCCTTGGAGGGCGCCGAACATGGTGTCTCCAGTGAGCTGCTAACGGGTAATCCGAGTGGACGCCCGTGCCCCATTTGTTAGGGGTCGGCTAGAGGCCCGGAGGCACGCTCCAAAAGTACATGCGGGTGATTTGCCGGACCCGGTCCCCTTTTGACGGGGTCCGAGGGCTCGATGCCTCCCTCTGATGGGATTCCGTTACAAGATCGTTCCCGCTGGTCTCGGAAATGTCCTAGGGTACCTCAGGAGCGTAGCCCGAGCCTTAGTTATGTATCGATCGTACCCAGGTCATCCCTCGCTCTGCGTCTGAGGCGACTGTGAACCCTTCGAGGGCCAGCCTACGAACCCCTGATCAGTAGTGGGCGCGAAGCCCGAGTGGCCTGAGGCGGCCGTTGAACCCTTCCGGGGGGCGGCCTTCGAACCTCTGAACAGTAGTGGGCGTGGAGCCCGAGCGCTCTGAGGCGGCTGTTGAACCCCTCCGAGGGGCCAGCCTTCGAACCTCTGATCAGTAGGGGGGCTCGGGGCCCGTTTCCTTCGCGGAGAAGGATGCCTTTCGGGGTATCCCCCTTTCCCAGTCCCTGTTGTAAGAGAGAGAAAGAGGAAAAGGAAAAGGATACGAAATCGAATGACATGGCGCACCTTTTTTGACGCGGTCATTATGGCGAAGGCGAAGCGTCGCCCGCTTCTCCTGCCAAAGGTGCCGCATGTCCCGCCGCAGGGTTAATGCGACGGGACGAGTGGTTCGCGGGGCAGCCGTTGCGCGTGCGCGAGCCGTTCGAGGAACGGGCGTTTCGCTTTGAGTTTTGAATCCCGCGGTGGGTTCGGGCGACGTGTTGAACGGGTCTCGCCTGGGTCTTTATATATTCGGGAGAGGGACCGGTGACGGTTCTTTGCTCTGCTACTTGCCTCCTTCTTTGGTTTTCACAACCCGAGGGAATAGCCAGAGAAAAGGAAACCGCCCACCCAGTCCTTTCCGCCGCCACCTCCTCTGCTTGGTGATGACCGACCGGGTGACCATTGTTCCGCCGCGCGACCCGTGGCCTTTCTCCACCGTCACGGCGGATGACCTGGAGGCCATCGTCGCTGAGGGTTTACTTCACCCTCTCTCCGATGAGAGGCAACCGGAGTGGATGCCCCCCCCCGAGCGGAGCCGCCCCGTCCCCGCCGCCGAGGTATGTCGTGAGCTTCGTCTCCTTTCACGAGCGGGGGTTCGGAGTGCCGGCAAGCCGTTTTATGCGGGCGATTCTGCATGTCTACGGGGTGGAGCTGCACAACCTCAGCCCCAACTCCATCTCGCAAGCCGCCATCTTCGCAGCGGTTTGCGAAGGATACTTGGGGATTGACCCTCACTGGGACCTGTGGACTCATTTCTTCTCCGCGGAGCTTTTTGCTTCGCCGACGGGGGAGAGAAGGGTCCACGCGGCAGTGCGGGCCGGTGGCTGCATCCTCCAGCTAAGGCAGGCGCGGGCGCCATAGGATATTCCCGCCATCCTTACGTCCTCGAACAAAGGGTGGCAGCGCGGGTGCCGGTGGTTCTATCTCCGAAATGACGACGGGAGGCTCCCGTCGTTTTCTCAGCGAGTGGTGACCGTCGCCGCTGATGCCTGGCGCTACGGGACCCCGCACGACAGACAGAAGAATCTCTAGCCCCTTCTGAAGGCCCTGGAGGTGTTGCGGAAAGGAGGGCTCACCGCTGCGGGAGTGGTTGCCGCCATTCATCACCGGAGGGTGCTTCCTTTGACGGAGCGGCGGTTGCCGCTTTGGGAGATGACGCTGGAGGCCGACTTGGAGGGTTTGCGGATGTCCTCGGATCCCCTTCCCATCGACGACCTCCACAGGCGGGTAGCCGTTACGTTGGGGAAACCGGACGTCGGCGCCCTTTCCCAGCCCTTGATGCGTCCCGACCGCGGGTGTGTGTCCCTGGTGAGTGTCCGCTCCTTCTTTCTCCTTGGTTCTCACAGCCGAGACTTTTCGTCTGTCTCTAGGAGGTAGGGTGGCACAAGCCTTCCCGGCCACCGGTCCCGGAGGACGAGGTGGACAGAGCTACACGGAGGGTTGCCGCGGAGAAGAGGAAGGAGAAAAAGGACGCGAAGAAGGCTTGGGCCCGCGAGCGGATGCGGGCTCGAGACGCCTTGGAAAGGCTCCATCGTCGGCAGGAGAGGGATGGGCTCCCGACGGAGCCATCGTCGGAAACGCCTGACGACGATGAAGACGATGACGAAGACGACGAGATGGCTGCTCGCCTTGGCCTCAGCCCGGATCTGAGGCTGGGCCAGGAGTCGTCAAGCCAGCCCCCGAGCGGGCTGGCGCCGTCGGTTTCTGGGGCCGGGACGTCGGGGTCCCAGTCCGAAGTGCGGGGGCAGACCGAGGGGGTACTTGACCCCTCGGCTGGGGAAGTTGAGGTGCCCCGGGGGAGTCAGGCCGAGCTGCCTGTTCCCCGAGAACCGTCGCCCATGCCGGCTGCACAGGAGGGCGATCCTCAGGTCGTCGTGCCTGCGCCTGGGCAGTCCGTCTCTCGGGCGTCTAGGGCGCCCAAGGCGAGGATGGTACCGAAGCTGGCAGCAAGGCAGACCTCGGCGGTACCTTCGGGGGTCGAGGTTCGAGAGACCTCCCCACAGGCACGGTTGATCATGGCCCGGAGTGGGTAAGTACCTTAGGATGTCTTCGTCCTGGCTCCTCCTTTGTATGTCCCGACCCTGACTTTCCTTTTCTCCTTAGCAAGCGGAGTCACGGTCCGACCGATCTGGCTCCCCGGAAGGACCTCAAGATGGCGTCGGCTTCCGCAGCTGATGCCACGCCGGGCCTCGCTGGCCAGCTGACCTCCTTGCAAGACGCCCCACAGCGGGGGGCTCAGACGTCACCAGTTGCTGTGGAGCGAGCTCCTGAGGCTGGCTCTTCTGTCGAGGTGGCTGTCGCGTTGGGGGAGGCTGCTGGAGCGGCCGTGGCCTCGGGCCCACCAGACATGCTGCCGGCGCTGGTGCTGATCGCTGCCGAGGCCGTTGCCGTCCTGGCCGTGGAGCGACCCGTCGCCGCCGACGCTGAGATGGCCGAGGCGTCGCTACTTGGCGCCTTAGAGGAGGGGGCGCGGGACCGCGACCCGTCCCGTCGAGCGGCAGCCTTGTCCCCGCGCGGCGCAGCTTCGAGGGGCGGCACCAGTTGCTTCGGTTCCGGACCCATGAGGCCTCGGATCCCTTCTTCGTTCTTGACGATGAGCGGGAGGAGCAGTCTTGGGACGAGCTCTGTGAGTGTGCCGAGGCAACGGTGGGGTCGCTCCGGTCATCCTTGGAGGTCTTTTGCAGGGACGTTCCCAAGATCCTCTAGGTAATGATTTCAGGCATACCTTTCTCGTGATCAAGGCGTTCTTTGTGACGCCTCGCTTCTTTTCCTCAGGATCTGACGGATCTGAGCGCCGCCAAGTCGTCGTTCATCCGCCGCGAGGTCGATGTCTGGGCTTCGCTGCGATCCCTGAGGACCACGCTTGCCAGGGCTACCGCGCGCCTCTCCCAGCAGAGCGCCGAGGTGGCGGACCTTCGGTCGCTCTGTGCCGATCTGGGAGCAGAGGCAGCAGCGGCACACGCAGAGGTGGAGCGGCGGCAGTTGGAGCTTGACCAGGTCACCGGCGAGCGGGACCAATCTCGGGGCCGGGCCGCCGAGGCTGAAAGCCGGGCCGAAGCCCTTGCAGCAGACCTAGTCGTGGCCCAAGCCGCATCCTCGGAGCAGCGTGCCCGAGCCGGAGGTATGTCTTGGCTGTTTTAAGTTTTTGTTTCAGCTCGATTCCTCAACTTGCGTTTGTGGTCTTGCGCTTTGGCTGTTCGCAGAGCTCGAGTCTGCCCTTGATAAGTCCACCAAGGCGCTTGCTCAGGCGGCCGAGCAGAGGGAGGCCGACCATGCGGCAATGTCTGATGCCATCTCGGCTTTCTGTCAGGTCTTTGGCTTCGACGACGTCCCCTCGGGAAGCTCCCCTCAAAGTCACCTGCAGGCCTTGGGTGACCATGCGCGTCGCAGACTCCGCGAGGCGCTACATCACGGTGTCAAGCGGGCCTTCGTCGTGCTTGCTTCCCACTATGTCGTGGATCTGGAGCGGGTCAGCGAGGGGTATTGCCTCCCCGACGAAGATGAAGCCGCCCTGGCCGAAGTCCAGAGGCTCGACGCGGCCGCCGCGGGCCCAAGCGCGGTGCTGGCAACCACCTTCGAGGCAGAGATCCTCCCGCTTGCGCCGTCGTCCGAGGCCGGGGCGGACCTTGCCGAGGGTGGGAACGAAGCCGAGGGCGCGGCTCCTTCTCCGGGTGACACCTGACTCTGCCGGAGTAGTTTTCTTTGAATGCACATGTGTCTTTTGCGGCCACTGAGGCCCGAACACTTTATTATCGTAGTATAAGGTTGTGCTCCTTTTCCTTCCGTTTTGCGTATCTGGCCTCGTTCGTCAGTAGCAGGGTGGCTTGCCCAAGTAAGAGTCATTTTTCGTGGTAGGTGACGAGTGAGGTATCCGTATCCTAGAGGCGTAGGAGTCCCTCGGCTCGGTCGGCCTTGCCACTTACATGCGCCCTCATTCGCTTCTTGGGGTCCTGCTACTGATATAGTTGGGGAATGCAGAAGACTTTTTGATGGAAGACTTTTTTCGAGGAAAATTTTGACGCAGAGGGGGTTCCCCCCTTCTAGCCCCCGAGGGAGGGTCGGGCTTTGCCGAGGCAAGGCTGGCCCTTCCTTGATGACTAGACTTTGTGTGTGAACGAGGTGTACGAACAACTTGAAAACATCTTAAGGGTAGAAGCGACGTAGTTGTCGGATGTTCCAAGCGTTGTTGTAGACCTCGCCTTGACTGTTGGCCAGCTTGTACGTTCCGGGCTTCAGAACCTTGGCGATGACGAGCGGCCCTTCCCAGGGAGGCGTGAGCTTGTGCCGCCCTCGGGCGTCTTATCGCAGCCGAAGCACCAAGTCGCCCACCTGGAGGTCTCGGGACCGAACCCCTCGGACGTGGTAGCGTCGCAGGGACTGCTGATACCGCGTCGAGTGCAGTAAGGCCATGTCCCAAGCCTCTTCTAGCTGGTCCAGTGAGTCTTCTCGGTTAGCTCGATTGCTTTGGTCGTCGTAAGCCCTCGTTCTCGGGGAACCGTATTCTTAGTCTGTGGGCAAGATGGCCTCGGCCCCATAGACTAGAAAGAACGGTGTGAAGCCCGTGGCTCGGCTCGGCGTTGTCCTCAGACTCCAGACCACCGAGGGGAGCTCCTTCATCCATCGCTTGCCGAACTTGTTGAGGTCGTTGTAGATCCACGGCTTGAGTCCTTGCAGGATCATGCTGTTGGCACGCTCTACTTGCCCATTCGTCATGGGGTGAGCCACGGCGGCCCAGTCCACCCGGATGTGGTGATCCTCGCAGAAGTCCAGGAACTTTCTGTCGGTGAACTGGGTGCCATTGTCGGTGATGATGGAGTTCGGGACCCCAAAGCGATGGATGATGTTGGTGAAGAACGCCACCGCCTGTTCGGACCTGATGCTGTTTAGAGGTCGGACCTCGATCCACTTGGAGAATTTGTCGATGGCGACCAGCAGGTGCGTGTAGCCCCCG
Source organism: Zea mays (assembly GCF_902167145.1). Classification (NCBI taxonomy): domain Eukaryota; kingdom Viridiplantae; phylum Streptophyta; class Magnoliopsida; order Poales; family Poaceae; genus Zea; species Zea mays. Next base: position 60,994,035 of record NC_050098.1, read on the forward strand.
GATGCCTTCTGCAAGGGGCCGACGAGGTCCAGCCCCCACACAGCAAACGGCCAGGTGATGGGTATCGTCTGTAGGGCCTGAGCGGGCAGGTGGGTCTGCCTTGCGTAGAATTGACACACTTGGCAGGTGTGGACAATTCTAGTGGCGTCGGCCACCACGGTCGGCTAGTAGAAACCTTGTCGGAAGGCGTTTCCAACAAGGGCTCGAGGCGCCGCGTGATGACCGCAAGCCCCCGAGTGTATCTCTTGTAAGAGCTCCTGGCCTTCGGCGATGGATATGCATCGCTGGAGGATGCCCGAGGGGCTGTGGTGGTAGAGCTCCTTCCCGTCTCCCAGCAAGACGAACGACTTGGTGCGCCGCGCCAACCGCCGAGCTTCGGCTCGGTCGAGGGGTAGCTCTCCTCGGTGGAGATATTGCAGGTACGGGGTCTGCCAGTTTCGATTAGGCGTGACCTCGCTCCGCTCCTCCTCGACGCGCAGTGCCTCACCTACGGGGGCCGAGGGTGCCTCGGGCTGAGCCGAGGGTGCCTCGGACTGGGCCGAGGGTGCCTCGGACTGGGCCGAGGGTGCCTCGGGCTGGGCCGAGGCCTTCTCGGGCTCGGGCGTGTCGTCGGTCTTGACGGAGGGTTGATGCAGGTCTCGGGAGAAGACGTCCGGGGGAACCGTTGTTCACCCCGAAGCTATCTTAGCCAGCTCGTCCGCAGTCTCGTTGTAGCGTCGGGCTATGTGGTTGAGCTCGAGCCCGTAGAACTTGTCCTCCAGGCGCCGAACCTCATCGCAGTAGGCTTCCATCTTTGGGTTGCGGCAGTGGGAGTTCTTCATGACTTGGTCGATGAAGAGCTGCGAGTCACCGCGAGCGTCGAGGCGTCGGATCCCTAGCTCGATGGCGATGCGCAACCCATTGACCAGAGCCTCGTACTCGGCCACATTGTTGGACGCCGGGAAGTGGAGGCATAGCACGTAGCGTAGGTGCTTCCCGAGGGGTGAGATGAAGAGCAGGCCCGCGCCTGCCCCTGTCTTCATCAGCGACCCGTCGAAAAACATGGTCTAGAGTTCTGGTTGGATCAGAGCTGTTGGTAGCTGGGTGTCGACCCATTCAGCCACAAAGTCCGCCAAGACCTGGGACTTGATGGCCTTCCGACGGGCGAACGAGATCGTCTCGCCCATGATTTCCACCGCCCACTTTGCAATTCTACTCGAGGCCTCTCGGCACTGGATGATCTCCCCCAGGGGGAAGGATGACACCACAGTTACCGGATGAGACTCGAAGTAGTGTCGCAACTTCCGTCGCGTCAGGATCACCGCGTACAACAACTTCTGAATTTGTGGGTAGCGGATCTTGGTCTCGGACAGTACCTCACTGATGAAGTAGACTGGCCTCTGGACGGGCAATGCATGCCCCTCTTCTCGTCTCTCAACCATGATCGCGGCGCTAACCACCTAAGTGGTAGCGACGACGTAGATCAAGAGGGCTTCTCCGGCAGCGGGAGGCACCAAGATGGGCACGTTCGTGAGGAGCGCCTTCAGGTTCCCGAGGGCTTCCTCGGCCTCAGGGGTCCAAGTGAAGCACTCGGCCTTCCTCAAGAGGCGGTACAGAGGCAGGCCTCTTTCGTCGAGGCGCGAGATGAAACGGCTCAGAGCCGCAAGGCATCCCGTGACCCTCTGTACGCCTTTCAAGTCCTTGATGGGCCCCATGTTGGTGATGGCCGCGATTTTCTCCGAGTTGGCCTCGATGCCCCGCTCGGAGACGATGAACCCCAAGAGCATGCCTCGGGGGACCCCGAAGACACACTTCTTAGGATTGAGTTTTACGCCTTTCGCCTTGAGACATCGGAATGTCATTTCAAGGTCGGAAAGGAGGTCGGAGGCTTTCTTCGTCTTGACTACGATGTCATCGACGTAGGCCTCGACCGTTCGACTAATGTGTTCACCGAACACGTGGTTCATGCACCTTTGGTATGTCGCACCCGCATTCCTCAAACCAAACGGCATGGTAACATAGCAGTACATGCCGAAAGGTGTGATGAAAGAAGTCGCGAGCTGGTCGGACTCTTTCATCCTGATTTGGTGATACCCTGAGTAGGCATTGAGGAAAGACAGGGTTTCACACCCAGCAGTCGAATCCACGATTTGATCGATGCGAGGCAGAGGGTAGGGAACTTTTGTACATGCTTTGTTTGGACCAGTGTAGTCTACACACATCCGCCATTTCCCTCCTTTCTTTCTCACAAGCACAGGGTTGGCAAGCCATTCGGGATGGAATACCTCTTTGATGAACCCCGCCGCCATTAGCTTGTGGATCTCCTCGCCTATGGCTCTACGCTTTTCCTCGTCGAATCGGTGCAGAGGCTGCTTCACGGGTCGGGCTCCAGCTCGGATATCCAGCGAGTGCTCGGCGACATCCCTCGATATGCCAGGCATGTCCGAGGGACTCCACGCAAAAACGTCGGCGTTTGCACGGAGAAAGTCGACGAGCACTGCTTCCTATTTGGGGTCGAGCTCGGAGCCGATCCGGATCTGCTTGGAGGCGTCGTTGCTGGGGTCGAGAGGGACGGACTTAACCGTCTCCGCTCGCTCAAAGTTGCCGGCGTGGCGCTTCACGTCTGGCGCCTCCTTAGAGAGGCTCTCCAGGTCGGTGATGAGGGCCTCGGATTTGGCGAGGGCCTCGGCGTACTCCACGCACTCCACGTCGCATTCGTACGCGTGTTGCTACGTGGGGCCGACGATGATGACCCCGTTGGGGCCCGGCATCTTGAGCTTGAGGTAGGTGTAGTTGGGGACGGCCATGAACTTGGCGTAGCATGGCCTCCCCAGCACTACGTGGTAGGTTCCTCGAAACCCGACCACCTCAAACGTGAGGGTCTCCCTTCAGAAGTTGGAGGGTGTCCCAAAGCAGACGGGTAGATCGAGTTGTCCGAAGGGCTGGACGCATTTCCCGGGGATGATCCCATGAAAAGGCGCAGTGCCTGCCCGGACCGAGGACAGATCGATCCACAGGAGCCCGAGGGTCTCGGCGTAGATGATGTTGAGGCTGCTGCCTCCGTCCATGAGGACCTTGGTGAGCCTGATGTTGCCGATGACGGGGTCGACAACGAGCGGGTATTTCCCCGGACTCGGCACGCGTTCGGGATGGTCGCCCTGGTCGAAGGTGATGGGCTTGTCGGACCAGTCTAGGTAGACTGGCGCCGCCACCTTTACCGAGCAGACCTCCCGACGCTCTTGCTTGCGGTGCCGAGCCGAGGCGTTCGCCACTTGCCCACCGTAGATCATGAAGCAGTCGTGGACCTCGGGGAACTCTCCTGCCTTGTGATCCTCCTTCTTATCGTCGTCGCGGGCCCTGCCACCTTCCGCAGGTGGCCCGGCCTTGTGAAAGTGGCGCCGAAGCATGGCGCACTCCTCAAGGGTGTGCTTGACGGGCCCCTAATGATAGGGGCACGGCTCCTTGAGCATCTTGTCGAAGAGATTGGCGCCTCCGGGAGGTTTCCGAGGGTTCTTGTACTCGGCGGCGGTGACAAGGTCCGCGTCGGCGGCGTCGTGTTTCGCTTGCGACTTCTTCTTGCCCTTCTTCTTGGTGTTGCGCTAAGTTGACGCCTCGGGGACATCTTCTGGTGGGCGGCCCTGGGGCTGCTTGTCCTTCCGGAAGATGGCCTCAACCGCCTCCTGACCAGAGGCGAACTTGGTGGCGATGTCCATCAGCTCGCTCGCCCTGGTGGGGGTCTTGCGACCCAGCTTGCTCACCAGGTCGCGGCAGGTGGTGCCGGCGAGGAACGCGCCGATGACATCCGAGTCGGTGACGTTGGGCAGCTCGGTGCGCTGCTTCGAGAATCGCCAGATGTAGTCCCGGAGAGACTCCCCCGGCTGCTGGCAGCAGCTTCGGAGATCCCAGGAGTTCCCAGGGCGCACGTACGTGCCCTGGAAGTTGCCGGCGAAGGCTTGGACCAGGTCGTCCCAGTTGGAGATCTGCCCCGGAGGTAGGTGCTCCAGCCAGGCTCGAGCGGTGTCGGAGTGGAACAGGGGAGGTTGCGGATGATGAGATTGTCATCGTCCGTTCCACCCAGGTGGTAGGCCAGCCGATAGTCCGCGAGCCACAGTTCCGGCCTCGTCTCCCCCGAGTACTTTGTGATAGTAGTCGGGGTTCGGAACCGGGTCGGGAACGGCGCCCGTCGTATGGCTCAGTTGAAAGCCTGCGGACCGGGTGGTTCGGGCGAGGGACTCCGATCCTTCCCGCTGTCGTAGCGCCCCCCACGCCTGGGGTGGTAGCCTCGGCGCACCTTCTCGTCGAGGTGGGCTCGACGGTTGCGGTGATGGTGCTCGTTGCCGAGGCGACCCGGGGCCGCAGGCGTAGTTTTGCGCGTGCGCCCGGTGTGGACCGAGGCTTCCAGCATGAATCGGGAAGTCGCGGCGCGATGTTCCGAGGGGTACCCCTGCCTTTGGGAGGCAGAGCTTTCGACCCGACGGACCGCGGCATCCTCCAGGAGATTCTTGAGCTCTCCCTGGATACACCACCCCTCAGTGGTAGATGGCTCCGGCATCGCGCAGAGAAGTATTGCCGCTGCAGCCAGGTTCTGGCCGACCCCACTAGAGGCCGGTGGTGGCCTTGCCCTGGCATCGTCGGCGATGCGGTGCTGGGTGCCCTGGGGTAGATGACGTGCTTCTCCGGCCGGAGGTTGGCCTGCCCATTCCTGCCCGATGTCCCGGCGGAACGGCTCAAGTGTTCCTACTCCCTCGTCGAGCCTGGCCTGCATCTCGCGGATTTGCTCGAGCTGTGGGTCATGACCCCCCGTCGGGATGGGGACCACAGCTAGCTCCCGAAGGATGTCAACGCGAGGCGCAGGCCTAGGGGGATCACCGTTTTCCGGTATACCAAGATGGTTGCCTTCGTCGGGATCCCCTAGATCGACGTGGAAACATTCACGACTTGGGCCGCAGTCCTCGTCGCCGAGGCTGCGGCTACCGTCGGAACAGTCAGAAAGGCAGTAGTCGCATGCGGTCATGAAGTCCTGCATGGCACTGGGGTTACCAAGTCCGGAGAAATCCTAACAAAAGTCGGGCTCGTCATCTTCCTCGGAACCTGAGGGCCCGTAGTTCGAACGGCCGTCAGCCGGTCCCAGGGTGACCGCATACGATACCCCAGAGGGTTTGGACTCGCCTCTATGAGAGCGTCCACCGAAGCGAAGTCGCTTGGTGGGTTGAGGCTGAATCCAAAAGGCACGAGATGGGAGTCGGTCGGTACCTCTTGGTCGACGGGCGGTGACGAAGTCGCGTCAGGGGCAGACTGCACCGTCGTCTCAGGTACGAGGGTGACGCCCAGCAAGTCCCTTGCGAGCATGCTGGTGTCGTTCGTTTGCTTGGAGTTGGCGTGTTGCGGGGAAACGGCGCTCGTCTTCGTCTCAGACGCGAGGTCGATGCCCGGCGTGTCCCCCGTTGGGGCGCCAGCGCCGTCGACTCGCTCGACAGCCGACGAGGTGCCGCCTCCTGCTTGGCCTTGGTTGCCCCGCCTCCTCCTCCACCGGTGGGGGAGGCGACGGGACAAACCCGAAAGTCGTTCTTCCGCCACGTGGGGAAGACGTCGTCGATTCCGCCGCCGGCGGGCGGGTTGTCGACCGCCATTGTCGCTGTCGCGCGGCGGGGGAAGGAGTATCATGTCATAGCTGCCGTCGAGGGACATGAACTCAAGACTCCCGAAACGGAGCACCGTCCCGGGCTGGAAAGGTTGCTGGAGACTACCCATCTGGAGCTTGACGGGAAGCTGTTCGTCAACACGCAGCAGGCCCCTACCTAGTGCGCCAACTGTCGGCGTTTCGACCCCGGGGGGTCCCTGGACCGACGAGTAAATTGTCGCCGCGTGCCCCAGCCCAGATGGGTCGGCGCGAGACGGAGCGCGAAGGGGGGAAGAAGCCGGAGGGAGACAGGCGTAAAAGGGGAAACCCGCGGCCTTCGTGTTTGTCCCGCGCCCAGGTCGGGTGCGCTTGCAGTAGGGGGTTACAAGCGTCCACGCGGGAGGGAGCGAGAGGCTTACGCGAGCGCCGTCCCGTCCTTCCCCGCGCGGCCAACCCCCCCATAGGAGAGCCCTGGACCTTCCTTTTATAGGCGTAAGGAGAGGATCCAGGTGTACAATGGGAGGTGTAGCAGTGTGCTAACGTGTCTAGCAGAGAAGAGATAGTGCCCTAAGTACATGCCGTCGTGGCAGCCGGAGAGGTTTTGGCACCCAGTTCGTGTGGTGTTGTGGCTGTCGGAGGAGCGCTGGAGCCTGGCGGAAGGACAGCTGTCGGGGCTGTCGAGTCCTTGCTGACGTCTCCTTGCTTCCGTAAGGGGGCTGAGAGCCGCCGTCGTCATGGAGCATGTGGGACGCCATCATTACTTGTTTATCGGGGTGAGCCAGATGGGACACCGGTCTTGTTCCCCGTAGCCTGAGTTAGCTTGGGGTAGGGTAATGATGGCGCCTCCTGTGACGTGGTCGGTCCGAGCCTTGGGTCGAGCGAGGTGGAGGCTCCTCTGAGGTCGAGGTCGAGTCTGTCTTCCGAGGCCGAGGTCGAGTCCGAGCCCCTGGGTCGGGCGAGGCGGAGACCGTCGGCTGAGGCCAGGGCTGAGTCCGAGCCCTAGGGTCGGGCGAGGCGGAGTTCGTTGTCTTCCGGGGCCAAGCCCGAGTCCGAGCCCTGGGGTCGGGCGAGGCGGAGTTCGTCGTCTTCCGGGGCTGAGCCCGAGTCCGAGCCCTGGGGTCGGGCGATGCGGAGTTCGTCGTCTTCCGGGGCTGAGCCCGAGTCCGAGCCCTGGGGTCGGGCGAAGCGGAGCTCGTTGTCTTCCGGGGCTGAGCCCGAGTCTGATCCCTGGGGTCGGGCAAAGCGGAGTTCGTCGTCTTCCGGGGCTGAGCCCGAGTCCGAGCCCTGGGGTCGGGCGATGTGGAGTTCGTCGTCTTCTGGGGCTGAGCCCGAGTCCGAGCCCTGGGGTCGGGCGGTGCGAAGTTTCCTATGGCGCCTGAGGCCGGACTTGGCTGCTGTCAGCCTCACTCTGTCGAGTGGCACAACAATCGAAGCAGTGCAGGCGGCGTTGTCCTCTTGTCAGGCCGGTCATTGGAGCGGCGAAGTGACTGCGGTCACTTCGGCTCTGTCGACTGAAGGGCACGCGTTAGGATAAGGTGTCAGGCCACCTTTGCATTAAATGGTCCTGCGATACGATCGGTCGGCGTGGCGACTTGGCCAAAGTTGCTTCTTGGCGAAGACTGGGCCTCGGGCGAACCGAAGGTGTGTCCGTTGCTGGAGGGGGTCCTTGGGCGAGACATAAATCCTCCGAGGTCGGCTGCCCTTGCCCGAGGCTGGGCTCGGGCGAGGCGAGATCGTGTCCCTTGAGTGGACCGAGCCTTGACTTAATTGTACCCATCAGGCCTTTGCAGCTTTGTGTTGATGGGGGTTACCAGCTGAGATTAGGAGTCTTGAGGGTACCCCTAATTATGGTCCCCGACAATAGTGACTGCACGCATAGAAGTTTCCTTTACATCCTTTGTGTAAAGGTGAAACCTTGGAGCTTTTTAGTGTCGAGAGGCACCTGATTAGCTCTCAAAATGGAGATTGACTTTCCCCTGTTGCTGAAATGCAGGAGTTTGTTCATTTTCTCTCCTATTTAATTCATGTATTCCTAGACCAAGTCGGTTCATCTCGTATAGAAGAAACGGATGAACGACCAGACCAAATGGATTTCTACCTAAATGCATAATCTCTTATTAGCAAAGGTGAACTCTCGACCATTGGATTGCCAATGGGTAACAAGACCAAAATTTCCTAGTGCCAAAAGTAGTTCAACAAGTTGGTTTTACTAACTTGTAACTGCATTGTAAACAAAGGTTGAGTTTAGAGATCGTTTTATCAAGTTGTCTAAACTCACTTTGGTTCAGCCCATCCTGAGAAAGTACTTACAAAAATCAAGTTAAAATCGATTGATAACCACCTAGTTATCGCTCTAGTCATGCCTCGATCGCCTCGCGTGTGCTTTTCCCAGCATGTGCGATCATGTCGAGCCGTCACTAGTGCTGGATAAACTGGATTGGTTGCGAAGTCAATATCAACGGATCTCTTCGTTGATATTTTCCATGTCTTTATCATTTTTCTTGAACTTGGATTCTCTGGCTAACACGAGTTAACTGTGATATTGTTCGACATTCACACCCATCTCGTGTGTTGTAAATTTACCGTGACCACTTGTTGGTAAACCTCCTTTTTGTGTGTTTTACCCAAGAGGTTGCATCTGATTCTATTTGCGTAAAGCCGCATATTTGCCGCTCGCCCAACAGACTTAGATAGTATAGTGCCATCAGAAAAAGCAAACTGCACACATGGAACCTTCTGTGTTCCTCTGGCAGACAGCGTCTTTATTGATGGACATTTCTAAATTAGCCTAAGGCGATACATGATATGTCCACTAAAGAAACCCCATCCTGAGGCACTCGCCTTCGCTCCGGACTGTCTTATGATTATCGTTGATATGGACATGGGTTACATGCTTCTCTACTCTTGAAAGTCTTTCGCTCAGAATCTCGAGACGAGATTCTTTTAAGGGGGCAGGGCTGTAACACTCCAGGTGTTTAAATTCCGCTCGACAAAGAGTACGGATTTAAACACGTGATATCAGTGAATAAGACAGACACTAAGGTCTAATTATCTTCTCCTAGCGCAATTTTAATATCGTATTTGATCGGCTGTCGCGCGTGCGACGTCGTTTTTATTTCTATCTGTTCGGGCTCGTCCTAAATTTTCGTGATGTTCGGAACATCGTGGTTCCGAAAATCGGTGCGTCCAGTGATTATTTAAAACTCATCGCTCGTGCGAATACGAATTCGGAAGCCTGACCCACTCGGATGATTGTATTCCGAACAAATTAATTTGAACTCGACGATTAAAATGTTCGAGACGAAATAATCTGTATCGTGCGTCGTCCGAGTGAAATCGTGCGCGCGAATAAGATTCAATTTATCCGTCCGCATGCTGTTTTGATGACGAAATCGCGTATACATTAGCGGCTTTGGTTTCGGCTAATTTCGGTCGAATCACGCAGAGCAAAATTAACAAAACCGAAATATGTTTAATTCGGTCCGTTTCTTTTTGCCTTGATTTAAAAAGGTGAATTAACGGTACGCATGCATCCGACTCCCGAGTATTCGTCAAATCAAAATCGTGTCACAATTACTGTTTACATCGTAAACATTGCTAAATATCGGGATCCAAAATATCTTCGATTTCTGTAAAAAAAAAAGAGAGAAATAAAAAAAGGAAATATCCCTTCATCTCAATCTCCAGTCGTCTCCTTCCTATCCCCATCCCGCCGTTCTCCGCTGCCGTCTCTTCATATCTGCAGCTGGAATTCTTACCATTGTTATCCTCTCAGTTCTTCTTCTCCCTTATCTCTCCCGGTCGGCCAGGCGCTTGTGGATTTTTCTCGCTGCCCAGCTTGCTCCAGCTTGGTGCCAAGCCGCCGGAAAAATCCTGCCGCCCAGCCGCCGTTCGGTGGTATTTATGCCCCTGCCAGTCGCGTTCTTCGTTGTCCCCATGCCGTGATTCCACCGTGGGGCTGCTCCAGCCGAGCACCCTCTATTCTCAGCTCGTCTGCTCATCTCTCTCCTCTGCCGCGCCGGTCCAGCAAGCTCAAGCCATGTCGCGCCCAATCCATGGCGTCCAGTTTTCTCCTAAGCGTCGGCTCCCTGCTCAGCTCGTCTGAGCGTGCGCGCCACCTGCTCCTCTCAGCCTCGGGTTCGGCTCTGTTTCTTGTCGTGCCCAAGGTTCTGTCCATGGCTGCTGCGCGCAGCCGTGATTCTCCCTGGAGCTCGGCCGCGACCTCGCCGTCGTTCGGCAGCTCCAGCGCCTCTGTTCCTCTCTATGCGCCTATGCCGAGCTCGGTTCCTGGCACGGTCCTGCTCGGTTCTTCTTGTGCCGCGCCCCCGGCTCCTCTGTTGGTCGCGCGGCCGTTTCCTGTTCCCTGCGCGACTGCCGCTACTCCCTGACTTGCCGCGGTGCCCGTCGTCCTGTGCGCGCTCTGTTTCCTCGCGCGGCTTTGTGCTCGCCTGGCCGCGCCCTGCTTCCATGACCGCCGTCGAAGCTTCCCTGCTGCGCCGTCGAGCCTTTGCTAGCCATGGCCGCTGTAACTCAGCTCGGCCGACCGCGCTGCTCCCTGCGTGCCCAGCCTCAAGTTCCTGTGCGCGCGCTCCACTGTTCCCTGGGCGAGTTCCTCGCTGCCACGGTTGTCCGGTGTTTGGCCCGCGCCGATTCACGTTTGCTGGTATCGCCATCGTCATGTTATCGCTGGTGATAGCCTCGCGTGCCCCATGTTGTCGCGTCCCTATTTCAGTTTGCCATGCCGCACCGTCATTGCTTGGTCGTCGTTCGTGCATCCCCAAGAAAACCCAAGAATCGGGTGAAGACGAAGTTAGCAGCGCGATTTTCCCCAAGCGCTCAACCATTTGACTAGATCGAAAAATCGCTACCGATCTCGCGGATTCGTGTCAGCTGTTGAAACGGTAAGCTGATGAATTATTTAGAATAATTCGATCATTGAATAAATTAATGTGCTAGTGTGATGCTCATTAGGTGCTCGATAAATTGCGTGAGTCACGAAACTCTCGTCGACTTCACAGTTCTTGCTATTATTGAGCCAGGTTCAGTTATAGCGAGTTATTTCGCTATCCCGGTCAATTAGTTGAATTAGTGTACCGAGTAGAATTTTAGTAGGCATGTGTGCTGATGAAATATTTTAGTCACTTATAAAGATGTAGTATAATTTATAAGGCAAGGGATTAGTTCAGAATTTAATTAATTAACTGATAAGTTATAATTAGGCTAATTGTATTCCATGTGTATAGTTTGTTGTTCGTGATGTTTGCGCTAGGTTCGAGAAGCGTAATTATTGCGTACAAAATTGTACAACGCCTCGTCACTAGATGTTTAAATTCACCATCGCGTAGCACTATCTAGGGTTTTTGATATTCCTGTCTATATGCATTCATATGCATAATGCATTTCATTCAGGTGCGATAATTAATCACGTGATGCGGAAGATGACTCAAGTCAACCCCAAGCGCGGGCTAATCCGCAGGATGAAGCTGATGGACCAACCTGAAGATGGTTAAATCAAGCAAGTGCTCGATCGAGGGATACTCGTCAAGTGGTCGTCGCCTAACAACACTAACCTAGTGTTACCCAGGCAAGCCCCGGTGCATGCAACCCCTTTCTTGTGTTTTTAAATAATTTTTGCACACTTTAAGTCTAGTGAAATGTGCATTAGGTTTATAAGAGTTGCTTGGAACCCTTTGATGCATTGCCTTCCTTGAAATCCATACCTTTATAGATACTTCTGGTGAAGTATCAAAATATGATTTACAAAAATGCTTAGCCCTGCTCAGATCTTGTGGATAGAGGTTGTCTTTTGTGTTAAGGCCTTGCTCAGGGGTTATCCTGAGGAAAGATGGCTTCTACCTGCAGGAATATTTTCATTGAGAGCGTGGTGGGATCTTAGTGCAAAGTTCCCTGTGATGCTCTTTTCGTCCTAAGGAACACAAACAATCCTAAGGGTGGAAATACTTAAATCGGGACTTGGGCTAGGAACAGGTGATGTTCTACCCAGGTTGATTAAGGATTGGATGCGTATGTAGGCTTGATGATCGAGGACCCTTTAACTGGTCACATGCCTCGTCATGGGTAAGATAACACGGAATGGGCGTGGAGCGGTGGCGAGAGTAGCGTGTACCCTCCGTGGCAAGAGGCTGGACGGTGGTGTATCTGTGCTCTCGGTTGGCGTGAACCTGATCTGGTCTTAAGAACCCCGGTGGCGGGTTGACATATGCAAGGGTTAAGTGCTACATATGTCGTGTGATTGGAGATCCTCAGCTGAGTATAATCGATTTGGATCGCCGTACCTTCGCGGTTATGAAGACTTGGTCACTGACCTACAACCTAAGTCAGGATGTGAACATTATGAATAAAAATGATGTTGAATTGATGAGATGGTGAAATTAGACCAGATGCAAACAGAGTCTATTAATACTTAATTTGGCGTTAAAATATTGAAAGTAAGGACTCACTTTAGTAAGCTAAATCTGCAAAAGTATCTAAGTTGATTCTTGCTAAAGCCTCTCCTTGATTCTCAAATCCAGCATATCCTTGAGAGTCTTTTCTTTAGTCGGGTAAGTCTTGCTGAGTAATTCCATACTCAGGGTTTTATTCCCTGTTGTTTTTCAGGTTTTAACTTTGTGTTGCAGTTGATGGTGTTAAGTGCCGGTGGGCTCGGCCTTCTTATAAGTCTAAGTAACCCTTCTATACTTCTTAATGAGGATGGTCCCTTGAGCTAGCATATATTTCAAACTTATACTTTTGCAATCACTCTGATAAAATAATGTAAAATTTTTGTAACTTGTAAAATTTGGTAACAAGATTTCCACTGCAAAAATATTGGTGTGTGTGATTTGTGTTACTTAATCCCGCGGTTCTGGTTGTAAGTGGTTTATCCGGTGTCCTTGGGGCAATCGGACGGATCCTGTTAAGTTATCTGGTGCACATGCATGGCCGTCTGAGGTCTTTGAGACAAGGACAGGTGCACGTGGGCCCGATATCTTGGGAGGTTCTGCCACAGCGGGGAAGGCAATCGCTGGTGCGCCTCATCCTGTGGGGCATGCTGCTTCTGCTGAGCATGCCTCCCTCCTTGATGCCTATTGCCAGACATCTGTGGAATGTATTCACACGTCAGAATTGATCTTGCAATATTTCAGCATAAGAAAAGGCACACAGAGTTCTTCATAACATTGAATGAACAAACATCTTCACTGATTCTCAACATAGCCAAACACAACTTCTTAGATAAAAATGAAAGTAGAAGTAAAAGATTTTTCAACTAAATAACTAACTTTATTAACGTTACTAGATAAACCAAACTGCAGGGGAAACCCACATTTTAGAGACAGTCATTACAAAGATCCAAATCCAGTGTAGGTTCACCATGACAAGCATAACATAGCATAGGATAAGCAAACTATCCTGACTAACTAAGACTGAGACACTTTACTTAAGCATTTATTACAAAATCTGACGCTAATGATCTAAGTAACCAAATCTATCTTGGTCCTACAATCGAGGTGCCATAAGCATGGTGTCCACATGGCGGCGAGCGGTACGGGTGCTGAGTCCCAGCGAGGGCGGGAGAACCATCCTTATGGTGACGATGCTCCACGTGATTAGCACACAGCTCTGCAATCTCAGCACGAGCCCTACTCAACTCGTCAAGAGCGTGGTCTAGATCAGTGTTGAGCACATCAACTAGGTTGACTATGCTGCTCAACCTTTGATTGCCTTCACCAATAGGTGAGACAATCACACTCCCCGCACTGCTGGTCGAACGACGAGGGTAATATCTGAGCTTAAGACCATCAGCCACCCCACCAAACGAAAATCAATACTACGAAAGCACACGCCGTGCATCGTCCTACATGGCCGCTGTCACGGAACCTCCCAAGGTATTAGCCCCACCTACAGATGTCCTTGTCCTAAGGACCTCGGACAACCCTGTGGGTGCGCATAATCACTCGACAAGTTCGGTCATCTGTATCATCATCATATCGCCCAAGAGCGCTTCACGCATCACGCAGACATTACACACATAATCGGAGTAAAGAATAAGCAGAAGCATATTACAATAACTTAATTTACATTCATAAAATATAGAGAGAGTATTTATTACAATACCGGGTGCTTGAGTGCATAACTTATTATTACATAAGAGGGAGGCAAAACGTCCCCCACACAAAAGATTAGTGTTTTTAAACTGGGAGGTGACACACCCTCCCCAAACAAGTTTACTGATTTTCCTGCTGCTTTGGCACCACCTTCGAGCAGAAACAACAAAACTCGGTTGTTTCATCACCTACAACAACATGGGTTCGAAAACCCTGAGTACGGAGTGTACTTTCGCAAGTCTTACCCGACAAAGGAAAAAGACTTCTCAAGGATATGCTGGCTTGTGGGATTCAAGGTAAAGCTGATCAAGAATCAAAGACTTTGTTTGCAGAAATGCTTACTAACAGTGGATCCATAAAAATCCAGTTTTAATATCATGTTAAGTCATTACCTGTATCTAGAGTTCTTTCTATCCTAGTTCAGGCACTTAGCCTATACTAGCCATCTTTTATCACCCCCTGAGTTTACTGATTGCTACGTGTAAGTCAGTGACCAAGTCTTCATGTTCGAGAAGTAACGGTGATCCGAATCGATTAATACCCAGCTAGGGATCTCCAACCACACGACATATGTAGCACTTAACCCTTGCATATGTCAACTCGCCACAGGGTTTCTCAAGACTAGAACGGGTTCACGCCAACCTAGAGCACAGATACACCACCCTCCAGCCTCTTGCCACGGAGGGTACACGCTACTCTCGCCATCTCTCCACTCCCATTGCGTGGTGGCCTTTCTAGTATTGGTCCGACCGAGGCAAAGTTTACCCATGACGAATCATGTGGCCAATTAAAGGGTCCTCGGTCAGCAGGCCCACAACGACAAGGTCCTTAAGCGACTCAAACGGAGACAATACACTGAGACTCTTCACGTGCAAGTCACTCGTCTGGTCTCGTCTTTATCATTTACAACCCAAAGTTTGGTACCTGACAGAGGTACATCTTTTCCGATGTTGAACCCATCATGGCCATGATGGATTTACCATCAAGTCTTTTCTTTGAAAACTTCCCATCCCATATGAAGCATCATCTTTGTTTAAAACAAAACATTTTGTTTTCTAAGGAAAGACTAAGCATCAGAAAACTTTTAAGTAAAACAGGTATCAAGGAATTGTAAACAGTTCCAAGGAAGGAAATGCAGCAATTGTTTAGCACTCAACTCTTATCACCTAATGCATCATCTCAAGTGATAAAGAGTTTAAAACAACAAGGAAAGGGGTAAATGCACCGGGGCTTGCCTTGTGTTGCAGGAGGCTCAGGGTCTGTCCCACAGACGTCAAAATAGAAGTTGTTCTCGACAGGTGGAATTTCAGCTTGCGGGGCAACTTCTTCTTCGTTTTCTATACATAAAAATACATATACATGAATGCTTATGTGATGCTATGAATATGCAGTTATAATAGAAACACACTAAATTGTATCTTGAATAAAACCTTCCTTCACGGTACCCACGATTCACTAGAGTTTCCTAGGTTAGTACTCTATTAGGGTTAGGCAATTAAACCCTAGGAAGCTAGTGTATTGGGTTTGGAATCAAACAATGTCCAAAGCATGCCAAACTTTACCTAAGGGCTTTAATCATCAAACTAAGCTTACCCAAAAAGTTTTATTATTTTTGGAGCTACCAAATTAATTCTAAAATTCTAAAAGACTAGGTTTAGGCATCTTTAAATGTCAAATAAATCCAGATTTGGACTAAAAATCTTGGAACTGTTTTTATTAAATACTAGATGAAATTAGGAGTCTAGCAAAATTAGTCCTATAATTTTGCCATTTTTCTAGAATTTCCTACAATTTCCTAAGCCTGGTAGAAAAAGAAAAAGGAAAAGAATGAATAGTATTGGGCTCAATCTAGCCCGATCCGGCCCATGACCAGGCAAAACGCGCCTGCGTGCGCATCAGCGTTGGTAATCTTGCGCAGAGACCCTCGGTGATTTGAATAACCGGTAAAGAACCCTTGGCACTATTCCTTTGTCTCACTGACGTTTGCACTTAGACCCCTAAGTTTCTATTTCTTCACTAAATAAGTCCCTGGCGACGGCGCGCTCACCCGTCGGCCATCTCCTTGCTGGAACCGGCCATGAACGGAGATGATTGAGTAAACCAAGCGCCAGACTAGCATCCCCGATCCCAAGCGACCCTAGTCCATCCCTTAATTGAGCTAGTCCGACCCGGAGTTCTTCTGTCCACGACGACGAGACCCGACGGTGAACCGAGGTGTTCCTGATGACTAGGCGCGGTAGCGTTCAAATTCTAAGTATGGGGAGCACCACTATACCCTAAGGAAGCTAGAACAGACGGTAATTGGGTTGGAACTACCTCAGGAGACGCTGGCCACGGAAGTGCTCTCCTCGACGACGATGGCGAACGAATTGGGGGAAAAACCAAATTCAGATGCTATGGTGGCTAATCGGAGGCGAGAGTGGGTGCTCTAGGTTCGTGATAAGCTAACGGAGCAAGCCGGGGCATCAATTTATAGTGATTAACAGCGGTGGCTCCAAATTTTGGGAAGAAAGCTGGCGGCCTAAGCAAGGTGAGTCACCGGAGTGCAGCTACTGTGGCGCTCAACGGGGTAAAGACCCTGGCAGTAAACGGGTTGTCCACTGCGACGTCTTGCAACATGGTAACAAGTGTAAGCACGTGGCACGACTACGAAGGGCGACGAACTCCGACGAGGACACATTGGTCAATCGCACGACAAGTGGCATGGTGAATAGTCCGGTGATAAGGCTCCAACTCTTCCCTGCGTTGAGATCTTTCACCGCCAGCCATTATCCGCACACCAAAGCGCATGAATCGCGACGACTGGCGTAAATCGCGGCGTAAGTTCATCGGCGGTGAGATACACTGAATCTGAAGATCTTTTCGCTACTGTACCATCGGGATCTTCTTCAGTCATTCTAACAGAGCATCTTCAGTGGTGTTTTTCTTCGATTTCTATGTGATAAGCTACCGACCAGATTACAGCAAAGTTATTAACATATATCCCAGCTCTAATTCGACCATAGGAACCTTGGTCATTTGTTCACTCGATCAAGCTCAAATCGGTCCAAAGTTCATCAAGTTTCAGTCTTCAGTGGTGACTGACAGTCCAACTTCATGTCCATTTGTCTCCAATTTTTGTACAGCACCAATGCTTAGTCACTTAATCAAACTTGCTCCCCTAACATAGCTCTATAAGTTTGATGTATTGACCTAGGGAAAAACCTTTATGGGTTAAGAAATACAAGGCCCCAAACTTGGCCTAATTACATTGATTTTTCAGAGTTAACCACATGGGTGCTCTTGGGGCTTTTTGCAATTAAGTCCAAATTGTTCCACATTACTTGAAAATCTTCCAATGTAACTTAGTTTTTGATATTCTACCACTTGGCTATATACACTTTGGTTCAAAGTTGTATAGAAATTAAAATTACCATAGGGCATAAATTAGGGTTTCCAAGGTTCTCTTTAGGGTTTTGAGTACTCTAGGGTTTGTGTGCCACTCAAATTCATTAAACTTAATCCCTTGTGAACATTTCCAATAGCTTTTGAGGTAAAACTCAATTTGGTCTCACATTTACCCATATGTCCTAATCCCATGGTTAAGTACCCTATTCTAGGGTTAAGAACACTTCAAATCACCACATCACAACTTGTTTTGAAGTTTTAGCCTAGTGAATGCATTCTAGGTGTAACAAACATAACGACATGTCAATGCATGTGATGCCATGCTCAAATTTTAGTTCTGGTAACACCAGGGATGTTATCTCCTTCCCCCCATAAAAGAATCTCGTCCCGAGATTTAAGGCCCTCGGGTAAGTAATGGAAAAGGAAACACATCACAACTTTATTTCCTTATTTATCTTACAGAGCAGGGGGTAGTATGGGGCTTGTTCCAACTTTACAATAAGGTATACAAATCTTACAGGATACATGAAGCTTAAAACCTAGGAAAATGTTTCTCTAAGAAATCTTGAGTTTCCCAGGTAGCTTCGTCTTCAGTGTGTTGGTTCCATTGTACTCATAGAACTTGTGAGTTCTTTTCCGAGTGATTCTATCCTTTTGATCCAGAACTCAAATGGGATGTTCCAAATAAGTCAAGTCTGGTTCCAAAGTAACATCCACCACATCTATGGTTCGATCAGGAATCCGAAGGCATTTCTTTAATTGGGATACATGGAACACATTATGCATCGCACATAATGATTCAGGTAGTTGAAGTATGTACGCCACAGGTCTGCATTGTTCAAGAATGGGAAATGGGCCAATATATCGGAGTGCCAACTTTCCTTTTACCCCAAACTGGTTAACACCCTTTATCGGTGATACTTTCAGGTATACATAATCCTTGGCTTGAAAGACCAAAGGTCAGCGTCGTCTATCCGCATAGTTTTTCTGTCGAGCTTGAGCTTCTTTCAAGTTGTGTCTTATCTGTTGAACTTTTTCCTCCGTTTCTTTAACCATGTAAGGCCTAAAACCACCGTTCTCCCGGTTCAGACCAATTTAAGGGTGTTCGACATCGTCGTCCGTACAGTGCTTCAAACGGTGCCATCTTAATACTTTCTTGATAGCTATTATTATAAGAAAATTCTGCCAATGGCAGACAAACATCCCATTTTTGTGGAAATTCTAGGACAAATGCTAGTAACATATCTTCAAGTATCTGATTTACCCTCTCAGTTAGCCCATTGTCTGAGGATGATAAGCCAAACTATGGAGTAATTTAGTACCCAAGGATTTGTACATCTCACTCCAAAACTTGGATACACATTGCGGTCCTCGATCCGACACTGTCGTCTTTGGAACTCCATGCAAACTAAGAATACGAGCAATGTATAACTAAGCATAGACAGCAACTGGGTGATCTGTTTTAACAGGAAGAAAATGTGCTATCTTTGTGAGTCGGTCAATTATGACCCAGATAGAGTCAAATCCTTTAGCTGTCCTGGGTAATCCCACAATGAAATCCATACTAATATCTTCCCATTTCTAGGTTGGGATGAGCAAAGATTGTAATGGCCCAGCAACCTTCATATGTATTGCTTTGACCCGTCTGCAAGTATCACACATTGCCACATAGCGTGCGATTTCAATCTTCATTTTAGTCCACCTATAATGTTGTTTTAAGTCTTGATACATCTTAGTGCTTCCAGGATGAATGGAATATCGACTAAGATGAGCTTCGTCCAGGATTTGTTGGCGGACCTCAGCATCTTTTGGCACTACTATGCGATCCTTAAACCATATTACCCCTTTATTATCTTTCCTAAAACAATTTGCCTTGCCAGCCTCCATTTTCTCATGAATATACTTCATACCCTTATCTGTTCTTTGAACATCAATAATTCTTTGCAGAAGAACTAACTCAAGCTTCAAATTCGTTAAAGTCTCTTGTTGCACTATCCCGAGATTCAACTTCTCCATTTCTTGACATAAAGTGGTGTCAGGAGTTCTTATTGTAAGACAATGACAAGAAGCCTTACGACTTAAAGCATCTGCCACCACATTAGCTTTTCCTGAGTGATAATGAATTTCCAAGTCATAATCTTTGATTAGCTCAAGCCACCTTCTTTGTCTCATGTTTAGCTCTGAGTGGGTAAAGATATACTTCAATCTTTTGTGATCCGTGTACAAATGACATATATTTCCCAGCAGATAATGACGCCAAATCTTAAGGGCATGAACCACTGTAGCTAGTTCCAGATCATGAGTTGAATAATTTTCTTCATGCCAACGCAGCTGCCTTGAAGCATAGGCTATCACTCGTCCTACTTTCATCAAGACACACCCAAGTCCACTGCCTGATGCGTCACAATACACATCAAAAGGCTTTTCAATATCCGGTTGAGCCAAAACCGGTGCAGTGGTCAACAACACTTTCAGCTGCTCGAAGGCTTCATTGCATTTTGAGGACCAATCAAACTTTGTATCATTCTTCAATAACCCAGTAATGGGTTTAACAATCTTGGAGAAATTTGGAATAAATCTGCGGTAGTAACCAGCCAATTCAAGGAAACTCCGAACTTGATGCACTGTAGTAGGTGAGTTCCACTCCAGAATATCCTTGACTTTGTTGGGATCAACCACAATCCCTTTTGCAGACAACACATGTCCAAGAAATTGGATTTCCTCCAACCAAAATGCGCATTTGCTGAATTTGGCATACATTTGATGTTCCCTTAAGCGCGTTAACACGATCCGCAGGTGTTTTGCATGTTCCTCATTCTTAGAATAGATCAAAATATTGTCAATGAAGACCTCAACAAACTTGTCTAACTCGAGCATGAATACCAAATTCATCAAGTAGGTGAAGTGGGCTAGAGCATTTGTTAGTCCAAAAGACATGACCAGTATTCAAATAACCCATACTGAGTAGTGAATGCAGTCTTGGGTATATCCTCGGGTCGAATAGGGATATGATGGTAGCCCGATCTGAGATCAATCTTGGAGAATACTCGGGCTCCAGTAAGCTGATCGAATAAAGTATCGATCCGAGGAAGAGGATACTTGTTCTTGATGGAAACCTCATTGAGGGGTCTATAGTCCACGCACATTCGAAGTGTCTGATCCTTCTTCTTGACGAAAATCACTGGACATCCCCACGGTGATGAACTTGGTCTAATGAACCCTTTCTCCAACAAGTCTTGTAGTTGAGTCTTGAGTTCTACCAGTTTGTTAGGTGGCATACGGTACGACCTTCTAGAAATAGGAGCCATATCGGGCTTCAATTCAATCACAAATTCCACATCCCTTTCTGGAGGCAACCCAAGAAAATCTTCGGGAAATACATCCGGGAATTCACATACCACCGGAATATCCTGGATTTCTTGCACTATGGCCTCAAAAACTTGCCCAGATGTTTTGACTGGGACAACTACAGGGATGGACAATTGGATTTCTTCATGACCATAACTCAATTTAATGGTCCTTAGATCCATATTGATGATGGCCTTATGCTGGGCTAACCAGTTCATGCCTAGAAATACATCTATATCTTGTCCCTTTATAACAATCATGTTTGTAGGGAACTCATGTCCGGCCAATGTTACTCGTATGTGGAAGGCTACTTCCTTAGTAAATATTCGGCCCCCAGGCGAGTGAACAATAAATCCCTCCCTTGATTCAGTGCAATGTATGCAATGTTTCTCCACAAAAGTCTTGCTTATGAAGGTATGTGATGCACCAGAATCAAAAAGGATAGCTGTTGGGTGGTTGGCAACGAGGAACGTACCCATCATCACCGGTTCGCCTTCCGGTGTAGTCGCCACCTGGGTATAATAGACTCGCCGAGTTTTCTTCAGATTTCTGCCCACTGGAGGGTTGGCCGTGTTTCCCTTTCCTTGATTTGTGTTCCCAGAAGTCTGTGGAAAGTTGGATTTGTTCTGCTTCGGGTAGGGGCAGTCCTTGATGAAATGTCCGGACTTGCCACAATTGAAGAAGCCACTCAAGGAACTGGGAAAGGCAGGGAAACGAGCACCAGGGGCACTCGACTGATTGGTCTGGGCGGGGGCAGGAGTGGGACGAATGAACACGAGTTGTCTGAAGGGATATGTGGGCAGACGAGGAGAAGAACGGTTTGAATTGAAAGGTCGGATTACCAACCTTGTCCTCTTTTCAGGTCCCTGAGTTGATCTTTCACCTGCATATCCTTTTGACTTTCCTTGTCCCGCATTTTTGGCTTCAACTGACAGTGTTGTGCTGACAACCCTACTATATGTGAGGTCCAGACACGTGGCCATCTTGCGCTGGAGTCTGTCATTTAGTCCCCTCATGAAGCAATTCTTCTTTTTCAAGTCTATGTCCACTTGATCAATGACGTATTGGGAGAGATGATTAAATTTGTTGAGATACTGCATCACAGAATCTCCCCCTTGCTTCAGACGTATAAATTCTTCCAGCTTCATCTGTAGTACTCCTTCCAGAACATAATGTTCCCTAAATGCCAGTTTGAACTCTTCCCATGTGACCTGGTGTCCCACAGGTTGAATGGCGGAAAAGTATGCCCATCAGGTGCTGGCAGGGCCTCGCAATTGTTGGGCGGCAAATAGGGGCTTTTGTATCTCGGTGCATCGAATTAGCCCGAACTTTTGTTCCATCACCCGCACCCATTCATCAGCTTCCAGGGGTTCCTCCGCCTTGACAAAGAGCGGTGGATGGGTTTCGGAGAACTCTAGATAGGTGGTGTCTCGTGGTCCTTGAGGGGGACCTCTTCCTCCATGCTATTGAAATTGATTTCCCGCCATTTCGCGCAAAAAGTGCGTGATGTAGGCGGTAGCGTTGACCAAGGCAGCGATAGCCTCGGCCAGGGTAGGAAGTACAGGTGGCGGATTGGGAGTGTCCTCCCCGCCGCGGAATGTACCCACCCCATCTTGAGCACGAGTCCGGGATGGCATCTGAGGCAAAAGAAACCTTTGGAAATATAACATGCCAAACATACATCGTATTCATTACATTGCTGAACTGTAATAATTATACATACTCCATTATACAACTCGACTTCCTTACTTATTTTACATAAGTACATTACTTAAACTATACTATTCTAATTTTCTTCATCCTTAGCTACTCCACTGCCTGCTTCAGGAGACCGTTCATCTGCAAGATTTATGGAAGGAGGGGCCCCAAAAAGGACCAGCTCCCCATAAGGTCCTCCATTTGCTGTCCTAGATGGTCTAGCTCCCATTACTGCAACTTCTGGTGGCACGTTCGGGTGCAGCTGATCATAAAATACGTGCACCTTTTCATGCAAGGTGTTGCAGTACGATTGCAGGTTTTCTAGGGATGCGCTAAGTTCTGCTACTCGAGCTAGAGCTTTGGCTTCGCAATCCCAAGCGAAAGAGCGCGAGTTTACGACCCAGTCAATGGTCATATCGCGTTCCGAAATTTCATGCTACAGGCGAGTAACTTCTGCTGATAGTTCAGCAATGCGACAGCTATCGCGCGCACGCTCCCTGCATCCGTGGCGCAGTTCAGACCTAAGTCGCTCCACTCTGGCCTCCAAATCCCTTATAGGGTCATTGCTTCCACTTCTACTTCCTTCATGCCTAGAGGCCAGCTGGTGTCGAGGCACACCATGAGGTCCAATTGATTTGCGATGGGTAGCTTAGTGCGCGCCATATCTCCATAAGAGGGGAAGATTTATTAGTATAGTTTAAACATGATGCATGCATAACCTAATAATTATGGGATCAACTTTTCATTGATCCCCTATTTTCTACACATACCTTTATTTAGCACTCTATTACCCGACTTTAAAAGATAAGTTACTATCAGAAAGTGGTAATATAAGAATGAAAGAATATTTTAAGGTAAGTATTTAAAAATTCTTTTGAAGTACTACGTAATGTCCGAAGAGACGGGCTTCGCTCCGATACCAGCTATCATGGAACCTCCCAAGGTATTAGGCCCACCTACAGATGTCCTTGTCTTAAGGACCTCGGACAACCCTGTGGGTGCGCATAATCACTCGACAAGTTCGGTCATCTGTATCATGATCATATCACCCAAGAGCGCTTCACCCATCACGCAGACATTACACACATAATTGGAGTAAAGAATAAGCTGAAGCGGATTACAATAACTTAATATACATTCATAAAATATAGAGAGAGTATTTATTACAATACCGGGTGCTTGAGTGCATAACTTATTATTACATAATAGGGAGGCAAAACGTCCTCCCGCACAAAAGCTCAGTGTTTTTAAACTGGGAGGCGACACACCCTCCCCAAACAAGTTTACTGATTTTCCTCCTGCTTTGGCACCACCTTCGAGCAGAAATAGCAAAACTCGGTTGTTTCATCACCTACAACAACATGGGTTCGAAAACCATGAGTACAGAGTGTACTTTCGCAAGTCTTACTCGACAAAGGAAAAAGACTTCTCAAGGATATGGTGGCTTGTGGGATTCAAGGTAAAGCTGATCAAGAATCAAAGACTCTGTTTGCAGAAATGCTTACTAACAGTGGATCCTTAAAATCCAGTAGTATTATCATGTTAAGTCATTACCTGTATCTAGAGTTCTTTCTATCCTAGTTCAGGCACTTAGCCTATACTACCCATCTTTTATCACCCCTTAGTTCACTGGATTGCTACATGTAAGTCAGTGACCATGTCTTCATGTCCGAGAAGTAACGGCGATCCGAATAGATTAATACCCAGCTCGGGATCTCCAACCACACGACATATGTAGCACTTAACCCTTGCATATGTCAACTCGATACCGGGTTTCTCAAGACTAGAACGGGTTCACGCCAATCGAAAGCACAGATACACCACCGTCCAGCCTCTTGCCACGGAGGGTACACGCTACTCTCGTCATCTCTCCACTCCCATTGTGTGGTGGCCTTTCTGGTATTAGTCCTACCGAGGCAAAGCTTACCCATGACGAGGCATGTGGCTAGTTAAAGGGTCCTCGGTCAGTAGGCCCACATTGACACGGTCCTTAAGCGGCTCAGACAGAGACACTACACCGACTCTCTTCTCATGCAAGTCACCCGTCCGGTCTCGTCTTTATCATTTACAACGCAAAGTTTGGTACCTGACAGAGGTACATCTTTTCCGATGTTGAACCCATCATGGCCATGATGGATTCACCATCAAGTCTTTTCTTTGAAAACTTCCCATCCCATATGAAGCATCATCTTAGTTTAACACAAAACATTTTGTTTTCTAGGTCAAGACTAAGCATTAGAAAACTTTTAAGTAAAACAAGTATCAAGGAATGGTAAACAGTTCCAAGGAAGGAAATGCAGCAATTGTTTAGCACTCAACACCTATCACCTAATGCATCATCTCAAGTGATAAAGAGTTTAAAACAACAAGGAAAGGGGTAAATGCACCGAGGCTTGCCTTGTTTTGCAGGAGGCTCAAGGTCTGTCCCACAGATGTCAAAATAGAAGTTGTTCTCGACAGGTGGAATTTCAACTTGCGGGGCAACTTCTTCTTCGTTTTCTATACATAACAATGCATATATATGAATGCTTATGTGAAGCTATGAATATGCAGTTATAATAGAAACACACTAAGTTGTATCTTGAATACAACCTTCCTTCACGGTACCCACTAGTCACTAGAGTTTCCTTGGTTAGTACTCTATTAGGGTTAGGCAATTAAACCCTAGGAAGCTAGTGTATTGAGTTTGGGATCAAACAATGTCCAAAGCATGTCAAACTTTACCTAAGGGCTTTATTCATCAAACTAAGCTTACCCAGAAAGTTTTATTATTATTGGAGCTCCAAATTAATTCTAAAATTCTAAAAGGCTAGGTTTAGGCATCTTTAAATGTCAAATAAATCCAGGTTTGGACTAAAAATCTTGGAACTATTTTTATTAAATACTAGGTGAATTTAGGAGTCTAGCAAAATTAGTCCTATAATTTTGCCATTTTTCTAGAATTTCCTACAATTTCCTAAGCCTCGTAGAAAAAGAAAAAGGAAAAGAATGAATAGTATTGGGCTCAATCTAGCCCGATTCGGCCCACGACCAGGCAAAACGCGCCCCCGCGCGCCCGCGTTGGTAATCTTGCGCAGAGACCCTCAGTGATTTGAATAACCGGTAAAGAACCCCTGGCACTATTCCTTTGTCTCACTAACGTTTGCACTTAGACCCCTAAGTTTCTATTTCTTCACTGAATAAGTCCCTGGCGATGGCGCGCTCACCCGCCAGCCATCTCCTTGCTGGAACCGGCCATGAATGGCGACGACTGACTAAACCAAGCGCTGGACTAGCATCCCCGATCCCAGGCGACCCTAGTCCAACCCTTAATTGAGCTAGTCCGACCCGGAGTTCATCTATCCACGACGACGGCGAGACCCGAGGGTGAACTGTGACGGAACCTCCCAAGTCATTAGGCCCACCTACAGTTGTCCTTGTCCAACGGACCTCAGACAACCCTGTAGGTGCCCCTGAATCACTTGACAAGTTCGGTATCTAATTTTCTTACCTTCCCAAGAGCGTTTTACCCGTCTTGCAGACATTACAAATCATCGGAGATATAGAAAAGCGGAAGCATTTATAATAACTTATCTTTATTTAAAACAAAAGAGTGAGTTTTAAGATTTACAGACCAGAATATAATATACGAGTGCAGAGTATTATTATTACAAACCATGGGAGGCAAAAATCCCTCCCAATGAGTTTTAAAGTTCTATGGAGGATCCATTCCTCGCGCAGCTTTACTCCTGGTTTTCTTCTTTTGATACCACCATAGAACAGAAGCAACAAAAGTTGGTTGCTTCCTCACCTAAAAACAACGGGGAATAAAACCCTCAGTATGCAATTACTCAGCAAGTCTTACCCGACTAAAGAAAAGACTCTCAAGGGTATGCTGGATTTGGGAATCAAGGAGAGGCTTTAGCAAAAATCAACTTAGATACTTATGCAGAAATAGCTTACTAAAGTGAGTCCTTACTTTCAATATATTAACGCCAGATTAAATATTAATAGACTCTGTTTGCATATGGTCTACTTTCACCATCTCATCAATACAACATCATTTTTATTCATGAGGTTCACATCCTGACTTAGGTTGCAGGCCAGTGATCAAGTCTCCAATCTCCAGGGATATAACGGCGATCCGAATTGATTTACTCAGTTGAGGATCTCTAACCACACGACATATGTAGCACTTAACCCTTGCATATGTCAACTCACCACCGGGGTTCTTAAGACCAGATCAGGTTCACGCCAACCGAGAGCACATATACACCACCGTCCAGCCTCTTGCCACGAAGGGTACACGCTACTCTCGCTATCTCTCCACACCCATTGTGTGTTATCTTATTCTGATATTAGTTTGCCCGAGGCAAAGCTTACCCTGTCCCATTTCCAGGGCATGTGGCCAGTTAAGATAGTCCTTGATCTAGCAGGCCTACATACGCATCCAATCCTTAATTGACCCAGGCGGAGCATCACCTGTTCCTAGCCCAAGTCGTGAGTTAAATACTTCCATCCTTAGGATTTTTCTATGTTCCTTAGGATGAAGAGAGCATTATAGGGAGCTTTGTAGTAAGATCCCAGCATGCTTCAGATGAAAATATTCTTGCAGGTAGAAGCCATCCTTTCTCGAGCTAGGCTAAGGACAACCTCTATCCACAAGATCTAAGCAGGGCTAAGCATTTTTGTAAATCATGTTTTGATACTTCAACAGAAGTATCCTATAAAGGTGTGGATATCAAGGAAGGCAATGCATCAAAAAGGTTCCAAGCAACTCCTATAAACCTAATGCGCATTTCACTAGACTTAAAGTGTGCAGAAATTATTTAAAAACACAAGGAAGGGGTTGCATGCACTGGGGCTTGCCTTGGTTTACAGGTGAATTAGGCTCAGATCCGCAGATGTCAAAGTAAAAACAATTTCCTGCCTGATGTTCCGCAGGTGGTGGTGGCGAAGTCTTCTCTTCTTCTACTTCAACTTCTTCCTCGTTATCTAAATATAACCATATATATATATATAAGAATGAATGCTCATGAAATGCTTATGAGTGTGCAATTATAGTAAATGTTTATTTCTAAAGTCTTGAATACAACTTTCCTTCACGGTTTTCTGGGAAACTAGGGTTTCCGGAGTCAGTAAAGGAATTCAAAAGGCATGGGGTAGGATTTTGGGTTCTAAGCATCAAACAAGGTTCAAATCAAACCAAATTCTACCCAAGGCTTCTAAATAATGTTTAGAGTTCAAATAAAAAGTTTGGGCATTTTTGGAATTATTATCTATTTTCTAAAAATCCAGAACCAAGGTTTTAAGCTATTTTAAATGATCCAAAATTCCACATTTGATCTTAAAATCATAAAACTATTTTTATTAAATACTATGGAAAATTAGGAATCTAAGAAAATTGGTTTGACATTTTTAGGATTTTTCTACAATTTCTTACAGATTTCCAAAGCTTGCTAGAAAAAGAAAAATAATGAATAGTCCCGAGCCGAAACCAGCCAGAGCCGGCCCAGCTAGGGCAGAAACGCGCCCATGCGCGCGCCCGTGCTGGCAGACTTGCACAGAGGCCCCCGCTGTTTTGAATAACCTGAAGCGGGTCACAGTACTATTCCACGGAGTCACTGACGCTTTTCAAATAAACCCCCGAACTTCTAACTCTTCTCACTTTGAAGCCCTCAACGGTACACAGCGCAAAGAACCGAGCTCCGGCGAGCTAACTGGCCGGAGGGAGCCAAGACCGGTGCCCCCAAGCGACTAACCCCGAATTGAATCCCTCCCAAGCTTTTCCCCCAATATAATTTCAAGAATGGCGATCTAATTTGTCCTGGCCACGGTAACCGTGGATGTCACGAACAGACGATCATGTCCAATTGAGTTGGTTTGTGAGTGTCCAGGGCATGCATGGGTACTGAGACAAGAACATAAATGGAAAGATCAAACCTGGATTAAGCAGACCGCGGCGAGGTTGCTTTTATGGTGGCGAAAAACCGAATTGGGGGAAACGAGAAATTTGCGAGCTCTAAGGGATGATTCGAGGTGCGAGTTGCTTCACTGGTTGCGTAATTACCTAACGGAGCGAACGGTGGCGGCAATTTATAGCCTCTAATGGCTGTGGCGTCCAATTTCACCAGGGTGTGCTGGCGGCCGGAGAAGAGAAAAGGTACTGGCACAACGAATTCATGACCTACGCCGTGGCAGTCACTCCGGCGATCAACGGGGAGCGAGAGCAGGTCACGGCGATGCAGTGGAAGTGCCTGGACATGCGGCGCAAGGCCGGAAGGCGGCGGTCACCGGCGAGCTCAACCGATTCCACCGTGGTGAGTGCGGTACGATGGCCGGAATAGTTTACTGGCCGGAGTTATCCACGGCGATGATATTTGTGTGACCCTGAGCGCTATCCGATCAACCTGAGCACGAATCGAAACGGCGGCGGCACGAATCGAGGCGGAGAGATCGTCGGCGGTGAGAAACTGAGCTGGCGGTCTAATCCACTTCAGATATTGTACCATGGCCATTCCATTCAGTGCACCTGACAGTCAAAGTTTAGGGCCAAATTTCTCTCAATTTCATATGGTACCAAGCCCAAACACCTATAGCAAAGTTGTTCCTCTACAATGGCTCTATAACTTTGCTATATTGACTCGGGACAAATTCTTTGAAGTTCTTGATCTGCAGAGCTCCCAAGATGACTCAGTACCACTGTTAGTCTGAATTTCAGACATCAAACAGCCTGACAGCCCGACTTTGTGTTTGATTATCTCCAATTTTTGGGTAACAACCTGTCGGGGACCATAATTAGGGGTACCCTCAAGACGCCTAATTCTCAGCTGGTAACCCCCATCAGCATAAAGCTGCAAAGGCCTGATGGGTACGATTAAGTCAGGGATCAGTCCACACGAGTGACTCGATCACGCTTCACCAGAGCCTAGCCTCGGCCAAGGGCAGCCGACCTCGAGAGACTTCCGTCTCGCCCGAGGCCCCCCTTTTACGGCGGACACATCACCGGCTCGCCCGAGGCCTTGGCTTCGCTCAGAAGCAACCCTGACTAAATCGCCACACCGACTGACCAAGTTGCAGGAGCATTTAACGCAAAGGTGGCCTGACACCTTTATCCTGACACGCGCCCCCCGGCAGAGCCGAAGTGACCGCCGTCACTCCACCGCTCCACTGACCAGTCTGACAGAAGGACAGCGCCGCCTGCGCCACTCCGACTGCGGTGCCACTCGACAGAGTGAGTCTGACAGGCAGTCAGGCCTTGCCAAAGGCGCCACGGCGAACTCCGCTCCGCCCGACCCCAGGGCTCGGACTCGGGCTAAGACCCGGAAGACGGCGAACTCCGCTCCGCCCGACCCCAGGGCTCGGACTCGGGCTAAGACCCGGAAGACGGCGAACTCCGCTCCGCCCGACCCCAGGGCTCGGACTCGGGCTAAGACCCGGAAGACGGCGAACTCCGCTCCGCCCGACCCCAGGGCTCGGACTCGGGCTAAAGACACGGAAGACGGCGAACTCCGCTCCGCCCGACCCCAGGGCTCGGACTCGGGCTAAGACCCGGAAGACGACGAAACTCCGCCTCGCCCGACCCCAGGGCTCGGACTCCGCCCTGGCCTCGGCCGAACGACCTCCGCCTCGCCCGACACAATGGCTCGGACTCGGCCTCGGCAACAGAAGACAGACTCAACCTCGGCTTTGGAGGAGCCCCCACGTCACCCTGCCTAGGGCACAGACCCGCCACGTCAATAGGGAGCGCCATCATCATCCTACCCCGAATCGACTCGGGTCACAGAGAACAAGACCGGCGTCCCATCCGGCCAGCTCCGCCGGATGGGCAATGATGGTGCTCCACAAGCTCTGTGACGACGGCGGCCCCCAGCTCTCTTACGGAAGCAGGGCGACGTCAGCAAGGACTCGACCGCTCTAACAGCTGTCCCTCCGCCAGGCTCCGTCGCACCTCCGACAGCCACGACATCACGCCAGCAAGGTGCCAAGACCTCTCCGGCTGCCACATTGGCATGTACCTAGGGCGCTAGCTCTCTCTCCGCTAGACACGTAGCACTCTGCTACACCCCCCATTGTACACCTGGATCCTCTCCTTACGACTATAAAAGGGAGGACCAGGGCCTTCTTAGAGAAGGTTGGCCGCGCGGGACCGAGGACGGGACAGGCGCTCTCTTGGGGCCGCTCGCTTCCCTCACCCGCGTGGACGCTTGTAACCCCCCTACTGCAAGCGCACCCGACCTGGGCGCGGGACGAACACGAAGGCCACGGGACTTCCACCTCTCTCACGCTCGGCTCCGGCCACCTCGCCTCTCCCCCCTTCGCGCTCGCCCACGCGCTCGACCCATCTGGGCTGGGGCACGCAGCACACTCACTCGTCGGCTTAGGGACCCCCCTGTCTCGAAACGCCGACAGTTGGCGTGCCAGGTAGGGGCCTGCTGCGTGCTGACGAACAGCTCCCCGTCAAGCTCCAGATGGGCAGTCTCCAGCAACCTCTCCGGCCCGGGACGGTGCTTCGTTTCGGGACTCTTGAGTTCATGTCCTTCGATGGCAGCTACGACATGATACTTCTTCCACCGCCGCGCGACAACGACAATGGCGGCCGACAACCCGCCCGCCGGCGGCGGAATCGACGACATCTTCCCCGCGTGGTGGAAGAGCAACATTCGAGCTCGCTCCGTTCTCTCCCCCGCCAACGGAGGAGGAGGCGGGGCCATCAAGGCCAAGCGGGAGGCCGCGCTTCATTGGCCGTCGATCGAATCGACGCCCCCGACGCCCCGACGGAAGGCACGCCGGACGTCGACCTCGCGTTCAAGACGAAGGCAAGCGTCGTCCCCCCGCGACACGCTGACCCCGAGCAAGAAGACGACGCCGGCGCGCTCGCGGAAAGCCTGCAGGACGTCGCCCTCGTACCTGAGATGACGGTGCAACCAGTCCCCGATGTGACTACGTCGCTCCTCGTCGACCAAAAGGTACCGACTAACTCCCATCTTACGTCATTTCGACTCGGCCTCAACCCGCCAAACGACCTCGCTTTGGTGGGCGCTCTCATTGAGGCGAGTGCAACCCCACTGGGGTTTCGTATGCGGTCGCCTTGGGACCGGCTGACGGACGTCTCGACCTACGGGCCCTCTGGGTCGGAGGAAGATGACGATCCCAGCGTCTGTTGGGATTTCTCCGGACTTGGCAACCCCAGTGCCATGCGGGACTTCATGACCGCATGTGACTACTGCCTATCCGACTGTTCCGACGGAAGCCGCAGCCTTGGCGACGAGAGCTGCGGCCCAAGCCGCGAATGTTTCCACATCGAGCTAGGGGATCCCTCCAAAGGCAACCATCTCGGCATGCCGGAGGACGGTGATCTTCCTAGGCCGGTGCCTCGCGCCGACATCCCACGGGAGCTAGCTGTGGTCCCCGCTCCGGCGGGGGGTTACGACCCACAACTCGAGCAAGTCCGCGAGGCGCAGGCCGGGCTCAACGAGGGAACAGGAGCGCTTGAGCCGATCCGTCGGGACGTCGGGCAGGTATGGGTGGGCCAACCCCTGCCCGGAGAAATGCGTCACCTGCCCCAAGGTCTCCAGCACCGCGTCGCCAACGATGTCAGGGTCAGGCCGCCGCCCGCATCCAGCGGGGTTGGTCAGAACCTGGCAGCCGCAGCGATGCTCCTCTGCGCGATGCCGGAGCCATCAACCACCGAGGGTCGGCGAATCCAGGGAGAGCTCAAGAATCTCCTGGAAGGCGCTGCGGCCCGACGGGCCGAGAGCACTGCCTCCCGAAGGCAAGGATATCCCTCGGAACCTCATGCCGCGGCTTCCCGATTCATGCGGGAAGCCTCGGTCTACACCGGGCGCACGCGCAACACCGCGCCTGCGGCCCCGGGCCACCTCGGCAACGAGCACCATCGACGCGACCGTCGGGCCCACCTCGACGAAAGGGTGCGCCGAGGCTACCACCCCAGGCGTGGGGGGCGCTACGACAGCAGGGAGGATCGGAGTCCCTCGCCCGAACCACCCGGTCCGCAGGCCTTCAGTCGGGCCATCCGACGGGCGCCATTCCCGACCCGGTTCCGACCCCCGACTACTATCACGAAGTACTCGGGGGAAACGAGACCGGAACTGTGGCTCGCGGACTACCGCCTCGCCTGCCAACTGGGTGGGACGGACGACGACAACCTCATCATCCGTAACCTCCCCCTGTTCCTCTCCGACACTGCTCGCGCCTGGTTGGAGCACCTGCCTCCGGGGCAGATCTCCAACTGGGACGACTTGGTCCAAGCCTTCGCTGGCAATTTCCAGGGCACATATGTGCGCCCCGGGAATTCCTGGGACCTTCGAAGCTGCCGGCAACAGCCGGGGGAGTCGCTCCGGGACTACATCCGGCGATTCTCGAAGCAGCGCACCGAGCTGCCCAACATCACCGACTCGGATGTCATCGGCGCGTTCCTCGCCGGCACCACTTGCCGCGACCTGGTGAGCAAGCTGGGTCGCAAGACCCCCACCAGGGCGAGCGAGCTGATGGACATCGCCACCAAGTTCGCCTCTGGCCAGGAGGCGGTCGAGGCTATCTTCCGAAAGGACAAGCAGCCCCAGGGCCGCCCATCGGAAGAGGCTCCCGAGGCGTCTGCTCCGCGCGGCGCCAAGAAGAAAGGCAAGAAGAAGTCGCAATCAAAACGCGACGCCGCTGACGCGGACCTTGTCGCCGTCGCCGAGCACAAGAACCCTCGGAAGCCCCCCGGAGGTGCAAACCTCTTCGACAAGATGCTCAAGGAGCCATGCCCCTACCATCAGGGGCCCGTCAAGCACACCCTCGAGGAGTGCGTTATGCTTCGGCGTCACTTCCACAGGGCCGGGCCACCCGCCGAGGGTGGCAGGGCCCGCGACGACGACGAGAACGAAGATCACCAAGCAGGAGAGTTCCCCGAGGTCCGCGACTGCTTCATGATCTATGGAGGGCATGCGGCGAACGCCTCGGCTCGGCATCGCAAGCAAGAGCGCCGGGAGGTCTGCTCGGTGAAGGTGGCGGCGCCAGTCTACCTAGACTGGTCCGACAAGCCCATCACCTTCGACCAGGTCGACCACCCCGACCATGTGCCGAGCCCGGGGAAATACCCGCTCGTCGTCGACCCCGTTGTCGGCAATGTCAGGCTCACCAAGGTCCTGATGGATGGGGGCAGCTGCCTCAACATCATCTACGCCGAGACCCTCAAGCTCCTGCGCGTCGATCAGTCCTCCGTCCGAGCAGGCGCTGCGCCCTTCCACGGGATCATCCCTGGGAAGCGCGTCCAGCCCCTCGGGCGACTCGACCTCCCCGTCTGCTTCGGGACGCCCTCCAACTTCCGAAGGGAGACCCTGACGTTCGAGGTGGTCGGGTTCCGAGGAACCTACCACGCCGTGCTAGGGAGGCCATGCTACGCGAAGTTCATGGCCGTCCCCAACTACACCTACCTGAAGCTCAAGATGCCGGGCCCCAACGGGGTCATCACCGTCGGCCCCACGTACAAACACGCGTTCGAATGCGACGTGGAGTGCGTGGAGTACGCCGAGGCCCTCGCCGAGTCCGAGGCCCTCATCGCCGACCTGGAGAACCTCTCCAAGGAGGTGCCAGACGTGAAGCGCCATGCCGGCAACTTCGAGCCAGCAGAGACGGTTAAGGTCGTCCCTCTTGACCCCAGTGGCGACACCACCAAGCAGATCCGGATCGGTTCCGGGCTCGACCCCAAATAGGAAGCAGTGCTCGTCGACTTTCTCCGCGCAAACGCCGACGTCTTTGCGTGGAGTCCCTCGGACATGCCCGGCATACCGAGGGATGTCGCCGAGCACTCGCTGGATATTCGGGTCGGAGCCCGACCCGTCAGGCAGTCTCTGCGCAGATTCGACGAGGAGAAGCGCAGAGTGATTGGCGAAGAGATCCACAAGCTAATGGCAGCAGGGTTCATCAAAGAGGTATTCCATCCCGAATGGCTTGCCAACCCTGTGCTTGTGAGGAAGAAAGGGGGGAAATGGCGGATGTGTGTAGACTACACTGGTCTCAACAAAGCATGTCCGAAGGTTCCCTACCCTCTACCTCGCATCGATCAAATCGTGGATTCCACCGCTGGGTGCGAAACCCTGTCCTTCCTCGATGCCTACTCAGGGTATCACCAGATCCGGATGAAAGAGTCCGACCAGCTCGCGACTTCTTTCATCACGCCGTTCGGCATGTACTGCTATGTCACCATGCCGTTCGGTTTGAGGAATGCGGGCGCGACGTACCAGCGGTGCATGAACCATGTGTTCGGCGAACACATCGGTCGCACAGTCGAGGCCTACGTCGATGACATCGTAGTCAAGACAAGGA
Source organism: Zea mays (assembly GCF_902167145.1). NCBI lineage: Eukaryota > Viridiplantae > Streptophyta > Magnoliopsida > Poales > Poaceae > Zea > Zea mays. Next base: position 61,028,484 of record NC_050098.1, read on the forward strand.
AGGCTTCCGACCTCCTCTCCGACCTTGAAGTGACATTCCGATGTCTCAAGGCGAAAGGAGTCAGGCTCAATCCTGAGAAGTGTGTCTTCGGGGTGCCCCGAGGCATGCTCCTAGGGTTCATCGTCTCCGAGCGAGGCATTGAAGCCAACCCGGAGAAGATCGCGGCCATCACCAGCATGGGACCCATCAAGGACTTAAAAGGTGTACAGAGGGTCATGGGATGCCTCGCGGCCCTGAGCCGCTTCATCTCACGCCTCGGCGAAAGAGGTCTGCCTCTGTACTGCCTCTTAAGGAAGGCCGAGTGTTTCGCTTGGACCCCTGAGGCCGAGGAAGCCCTCGGGAACCTGAAGGTGCTCCTTACAAAGGCGCCTGTCTTGGTGCCCCCGGCGGATGGAGAAGCCCTCTTGGTCTACGTCGCCGCGACCACTCAGGTGGTTAGCGCCGCGATTGTGGTCGAGAGGCAAGAAGAAGGGCATGCATTGCCCGTTCAGAGGCCGGTCTACTTCGTCAGCGAAGTACTGTCCGAGACCAAGATCCGCTACCCACAAGTTCAAAAGCTGCTGTATGCTGTGATCCTGACAAGGCGGAAGCTGCGACACTACTTCGAGTCTCATCCGGTAACTGTGGTGTCATCCTTCCCCCTGGGGGAGGTCATCCAGTGCCGAGAGGCCTCGGGCAGGATCGCAAAGTGGGCGGTGGAAATCATGGGCGAAACGATCTCGTTCGCCCCTCGGAAGGCCATCAAGTCCCAGGTGTTGGCGGACTTCGTGGCTGAATGGGTTGACACCCAGTTGCCGACGGCTCCGATCCAACCGGAGCTCTGGACCATGTTTTTCGACGGGTCGCTGATGAAGACAGGAGCCGGCGCGGGCCTGCTCTTCATCTCGCCCCTCGGAAAGCACTTGCGCTACGTGCTGCGCCTCCATTTCCCGGCGTCCAACAATATGGCCGAGTACGAAGCTCTGGTCAACGGGTTGCGGATTGCCATCGAGCTAGGGGTCAGACGCCTCGACGCCCGCGGTGATTCGCAGCTCGTCATCGACCAAGTCATGAAGAACTCCCACTGCCGCGACCCGAAGATGGAGGCCTACTGCGACGAGGTTCGGCGCCTGGAAGACAAGTTCTTCGGGCTCGAGCTCAACCACATCGCTCGGCGCTACAACGAAACCGCAGACGAGCTGGCTAAAATAGCCTCGGGGCGAACGACGGTCCCCCCGGACGTCTTCTCCCGGGATCTGCATCAACCCTCTGTCAAGATCGACGACGCGCCCGAGCCCGAGGTACCCTCGGCTCAGCCCGAGACACCGTCGGCACAGCCAGAGGTACCCTCGGCCCCCGAGGGCGAGGCACTGGACGTCGAGGAAGAGCAGAGCGGGGCCACGCCAGATCGAGATTGGCAGGCCCCGTACCTGCAATATCTCCGTCGAGGAGAGCTACCCCCCGACCAAGTCGAGGCTCGGCGGGTAGCGCGACGCGCCAAGTCTTTCGTCCTGCTGGGCGATGAAGAGGAGCTCTACCATCGCAGCCCCTCGGGCATCCTCCAGCGATGCATCTCCATCACCGAAGGTCGGGAACTGCTGCAAGAAATACACTCGGGGGCTTGCGGCCACCACGCAGTGCCCCGAGCCCTTGTCGGGAATGCTTTCCGGCAAGGCTTCTACTGGCCAACGGCGGTGGATGACGCCACTAGAATTGTCCGCACCTGCGAAGGGTGCCAATTCTATGCGAAGCAAACCCACCTGCCCGCTCAGGCTCTGTAGACAATACCCATCACCTGGCCCTTCGCTGTATGGGGTCTGGACCTCGTCGGTCCCTTGCAGAAGGCGCCCGGGGGCTACACGCACCTGCTGGTCGCCATCGACAAATTCTCCAAGTGGATCGAGGTCCGACCTCTGAACAGCATCAGGTCCGAGCAGGCGGTGGCGTTCTTCACCAACATCATCCATCGCTTCGGGGTCCCGAACTCCATCATCACCGACAACGGCACCCAGTTCACCGGCAAAAAATTCTTGGATTTTTGCGAGGATCACCATATCCGGGTGGACTGGGCCGCCGTGGCTCATCCCATGTCGAATGGGCAAGTAGAGCGTGCCAACGGCATGATTCTACAAGGGCTCAAGCCTCGGATCTACAACGACCTCAAAAAGTTCGGCAAGCGGTGGATGAAGGAACTCCCCTCGGTGGTCTGGAGCCTAAGGACGACGCCGAGTCGTGCCACGGGTTTCACGCCGTTTTTCCTGGTCTACGGGGCTGAAGCTATCTTGCCCACTGACCTGGAATACGGCTCCCCGAGGACGAGGGCCTACACCGATCAAAGCAACCAAGCTAGCCGAGAAGAATCGCTGGACCAGCTGGAGGAGGCTCGGGACAGGGCCTTACTACACTCGGCACGGTACCAGCAGTCCCGGAGACGCTACCACGACCGAGGGGTCCGGTCCCGAGACCTCCAGGTGGGCGATCTGGTGCTTCGGCTGCGGCAAGACGCCCGAGGGAGGCACAAGCTCACGCCCCCCTGGGAAGGGCCATTCGTCATCGCCAAAGTTCTGAAGCCCGGAACATACAAGCTGGCCAACAATCAAGGCGAGATCTACGGCAACGCTTGGAACATCAAACAGCTACGTCGCTTCTACCCTTAAGATGTTTCCAAGTTGTTCATATACCTCGCACCTACGCAAAGTTTAGTCGTCAAGGAAGGGTCGGCCTAGCCTCGGCAAAGCCCGACCCTCCCTCGGGGGCTAAAAGGGGGGAGACCCCCTCTGCGTCGAATTTTTCCTCGAAAAAGGATCTCTTTTTAGCAGGATTACTTTCGTGCTTCTTGACTACTTCGGAAAGCGGATCCTGGAAACGACGGAGTACACGTAAGCAGCCAAGGCTGACCGAGCCGAGGGACTCCTACGCCTCCGGGATACGGATACCTCACTCATCACCTTCTGCGATAAGTAACTCGCGCTCGGATAAAGCGACTCCGTGGACCGAACAAGTCTTCACGTTCGGAAGCTCTCCTGCCGAAGCAGTCCTTCAAGCTTTCTCGACTAAGTCGGGGACAGGGCCTCATGGACAGGTGAAAGTACGCGTAAGCGGCAAGGCCGACCGAGCCGAGGGATTCCCACGCCTCTGGGATACGGATACCTCACTCGTCCCTTCCGCGAGAAGCAACTCTCGCTCACACAAACATCCCTGTTACCGACAGAGTCCAGATGCTCGAAACAAGAGGAAAAAAGACGCAGCTTCGCAAGCACGGCGAGGGTGTGTTTTTCTGGCCTCGACGGCCGCAGAAGGCACACGCTACAAGACGATCTGATCCTGTAGGCTCGGATCTTCACGCTGAAGGGAGCCATAGCACCCTCGGCATCGACGACGTCTTCAGCAAAGTCCGACCCAGCCTCGGACGGCGACGCGGTCCAGGAATCCCTCTGGGAATCCGGCCCGAGCAGGCGGCTCGGCCGGTTACCCTTGGGGCCTCGGCCAACCGGCTTCCAAGGGCGCCAGCCCGACCCGAGGCCTCGGCTGATCGACTTTGGCGTCGGCTCCGCTGACGGACAACACGGCTAGGCTCCGGCCAACCAGGTTCCCATTCTCGAGCCAACTCCGCCTCTGTTCATACTGATATCGCTACCCCTGGCCTCGGCTCATCGAAGGGCGGCCGAGGGGTCTCTTTAACTAAGCTAGAGGAGCCCCAGACAACAAGGCCGATCGGGCCGAGGGATTCCTACGCCTCCGGGATACGGATACCTCACTCGTCACCTTGACACGGGGCGACTCATGCTCGGTAAAGCGGTTCAGATAATCAACAGACGAGACTTAGTGCTCGAAGATGAGGAAAAAACACGGCTCCGTGCCGAAATTGCATACATGTTCAGGCCCCGACAGCAACAATGAACAAACACACCGGCATTCGAGGTGCCATCACAAACGGAACTCCGATTCCGTCCCCGAGGGTACGAGCGACCTCGGGCCTGCGGGGTGACGAACGCCGGGAGGCTCGCCAGCGACCTCTGCAGCGGCAGCCATGGCCCCAGGTGAACGCGGCCACCGGAAGGCTCTTGTTCGCGGTCCCGCTCAAGGGATGCGAACAAGCCATCAAAGCCAAAGAGCGGGCCGCTCCCAAGCGCTCTGGTAGATCCTCGCTGTCGTCCTCGCCTCGAATGCGAGGGGGAAGACGGAATGTTGCATCCTAGCTAGACAGCAACAGTTCGCCTTCCCCGGCATGACTGGAGGACGACTCCGTCGTAGCGTGGGAGGACGATTGCCACCACCAGAAGCTGGAAGAGGAGGTGGTTCGCCGACCCGCACACAAGGTAGAGCCTCGGCTCGCCTCGACCCCCGCCCCAGCAAGGATGACGAACACACCCGATGCTGAGGGCGGGATCACAGCCTGGTTTGCCTCTCCCCATCCAGGAGCTGGAGGTCACCGTCTTGGGTGGCCACCGGCGGAAGGGAGCAACCAGGCTGCCTAATGAAAATCCTTGAAGCCGAACGATGGCTGAAAGGTACCAACTCCCATGGAGTTGCGTTCCTCCAATGAGGAGGCGGAAAGGCGGCGGATACCCCCCATCCGGGGGCTTGGAAGATGGAAAGACACAACGCATAAGGGAGGAAGAAGACATGGTTGCCTTCTGAAAGGAGTCTCCCTCCTTTTAAAGGCAACTCTCCCTATGTGCGCCCCCAGACGCCACGGGCTGAGTCTTCTCCAATACGCTCCAAGGCCCTCCCCTGCGACTCGGGGGCTGGGTCCCGCATGTCATGTAAACCAGCTCAGGGCAGAAGAAGCCAAACCGTCGCGCGTGGTGCGCACGACCGTCCAGCGGTTACAAGCGACCCCCCACTTTTGCCCAGACCAACGGGCGGAAGGGGCGGGCAGCCATGCAGGCGGCATGCAACCGCGCCAGGTGGACGCGCTTCTCCGACTTCTGACACGCCAGCTTGGAAGACCAGGCCCACGCGTCAAGCAACTGGCGCGCCAGTTGCTGCATGCAAGCAACCGCGCCACCACTTGCACCACCGTCGCGCCTCTTCGGTTGCGGAGCCCATGCCGCGACTCGAGGCGACCCAGCAGCGCCAACCTGGCGCGTGGGTCAAAGCGACCGAAAGTGGGCCGGCAGTAATGGCGGTGGCAGGCGGGCGGGCGCAGCAGTCACGTCGTCAGCCAGGCTCACGTCTCCTCCTGGGACAGCAAGAGAGCCTCCTCCCACGGCGTGAAGACGGTGCACCCGTGACCCATTCCTCGAACGGATCGCGCACGCGCAACGGCCGCCCCGCCAACCACTCGCCCCGTCGCATTAACTCCACGGCGGGACAGGCGGCGCCTCTGACGGGAGGAGCGCGCGACGCTTCACCTTCGCCGTAATAACCGCGTCAGAAAAGGTACGCCACGTCGTTCGATTTCGTATCCTTTTCCTTTTTCCTCTTTCTCTATCTCTTGCAACAGGGACCGGGAAAGGGGGATACCCCGAAAAGGATCCTTCTCCGCGAAGGAACCGGGCTCCGAGCTCCCCCTACTGATCAGGGGTTCGAAGACTGGCCCTCCGAAGGGTTCAACAGTCGCCTCAGATCGCGTGGGCCCGACACCCACTACTGGTCAGGGGTTCGAAGGCCAGCCCCCCGAAGGGTTCCATGGCCGCCTCAGGCTACTCGGGCTCCGCGCCCATTACTGATCAGGGGTTCGAAGGCTGGCCCCCGAAGGGTTCACAGTCGCCTCAGACACCGAGCGAGGGATGACCAGGGGTACGTTCGATACATAACCGAGGCTCGGGCTGCGCTCCCGAGGTACCCTAGGACATTTCCGAGACCAGCGGGAACGATCTTGTAACGGAATCCCATCGGAGGGAGGCATCGAGCCCTCGGACCCCGTCGCCAGGGGACCGGGTCCGGCAAATCACCCGCAGGTACTTTTGGGCGTGCCTCTGGGCCCCTAGCCGACCCCCAACGAACGGGGCACGGACGTCCACTCGGATTACCCGCTTGCAGCTCACCGGAGACACCATGTTCGGTGCCCATCGAGGGTAACATGGCGCACTCCCCCCCTCCTCCTTGCGGAAAGGCGACGTAGGGGCGTATGTAAAAAGTCGAGTCTGTCCCTGATCGTCCTCTCGCCCTGTGCAGAGGCTCGGGGGCTGCTCTCGCAAAAACCGGCTCCGGCCAAACCGTTGACAGCGTCAACATACCAGCCCGAGAGCTTGGGCCCCGACCGTGCACCCGGGCTACGGCCAGTTCGCATGAGGGAACGACCAGACCAGCCGAAGCATTACGCGAGGTATTAAGACCTCGAAGGAGTGTAACCACTCCTCCGAGGCCTCGGGGGCTACACCCGGCGCGCGCGCAAAATGCAACCGAGAAAGGCTGGTCCCCTTGCAAAAAAGTGCGACGAAAGCCTCCAAGCGAGTGCTAACACTCCCTTCGAGGCTCGGGGGCTACTGTCAGGGACCATAATTAGGGGTACCCTCAAGACGCCTAATTCTCAGCTGGTAACCCCCATCAGCATAAAGCTGCAAAGGCCTGATGGGTACGATTAAGTCAGGGATCAGTCCACACGAGTGACTCGATCACGCTTCACCCGAGCCTAGCCTCGGCCAAGGGCAGCCGACCTCGAGAGACTTCCGTCTCGCCCGAGGCCCCCCTTTTACGGCGGACACATCACCGGCTCGCCCGAGGCCTTGGCTTCGCTCAGAAGCAACCCTGACTAAATCGCCACACCGACTGACCAAGTTGCAGGAGCATTTAACGCAAAGGTGGCCTGACACCTTTATCCTGACACGCCCCCCCCCTGGCAGAGCCGAAGTGACCGCCGTCACTCCACCGCTCCACTGACCAGTCTGACAGAAGGACAGCGCCGCCTGCGCCACTCCGACTGCGGTGCCACTCGACAGAGTGAGTCTGACAGACAGTCAGGCCTTGCCAAAGGTGCCACGGCGAACTCCGCTCCGCCCGACCCCAGGGCTCGGACTCGGGCTAAGACCCGGAAGACGGCGAACTCCGCTCCGCCCGACCCCAGGGCTCGGACTCGGGCTAAGACCCGGAAGACGGCGAACTCCACTCCGCCCGACCCCAGGGCTCGGACTCGGGCTAAGACCCAGAAGACGGCGAACTCCGCTCCGCCCGACCCCAGGGCTCGGACTCGGGCTAAAGACCCGGAAGACGGCGAACTCCGCTCCGCCCGACCCCAGGGCTCGGACTCGGGCTAAGACCCGGAAGACGACGAAACTCCGCCTCGCCCGACCCCAGGGCTCGGACTCCGCCCTGGCCCCGGCCGAACGACCTCCGCCTCGCCCGACCCAATGGCTCGGACTCGGCCTCGGCAACAGAAGACAGACTCAACCTCGGCTTCGGAGGAGCCCCCACGTCACCCTGCCTAGGGCACAGCTGTTAGAGCGGTCGAGTCCTTGCTGACGTCGCCCTGCTTCCGTACACGCTCGGCTCCGGCCACCTCGCCTCTCCCCCCTTCGCGCTCGCCCACGCGCTCGACCCATCTGGGCTGGGGCACGCAGCACACTCACTCGTCGGCTTAGGGACCCCCCTGTCTCGAAACGCCGACACAACCAAAGAGGATGTCTGCATCAAAGTTGTTCTCCTACAATAGGCCTACAAAATTGATGTGGTGACCTAGGGCAAAATCCTCCTTGTTTGAAAGTTACAAGGTCACATAGATGAGCTCAAAACACTGAATTTCAGACATTTTATGACTATTTCACTTAAGTTACAAGGTTACAAGGTAACATTTTATGACTATTTCACTTAAGCTTTAGGGTTTTCTCTATTTAGATTTTGTTTTACCCTTCTGAACCCTATTTAGGGTTAAGTACCCTACTCTAGGGTTTTATTTGCAAAATATCATCTAAATACAACTTGTTTGAAATTTTTGCCTAGTGAATACACTCTAGGTGTGTCAAACATATGAAATGCCAATACTTATGATGTTATGCTTAAGTTTCAGTAACAGTAACACCAGGGGTGTTACATCCTTCCCCCTTAAAAGAATCTCGTCCCGAGATTAAAAGTCCTAGGGTAGGTAATGGAAAAGGAAACACGTCATACTTTTATTTCCTTATTTCTGGTACAAAGCAGGGTGGTTTGGGGATTTACTCCTTTATTACAGCAACTATACACACTTTACAAATTACATGAAGCTAAAAAGCCTGGGAAATTCTTGTCTAAAAAGTCTTGAGTTTCCCATGTAGCCTCATCTTCGGAATGTTGGTTCCACTGTATCTTATAAAACTTGAGAGTTTTCCTTCGGGTACTCCTGTCCTTTTGATCCAAGACTCGAATAGGGTGCTCTGAATATGTCAAGTCTGGCTCTAGGACAACATCTGTTACTTCAATGGTTCGGTCTGGAATCCGAAGACACTTCTTCAACTGAGACACATGAAACACATTATGTACAGCAGACAAGGTTTCGGGTAGTTGAAGTTGGTATGCCACTGGTCCACATTGTTCAAGTATAGGGAATGGACCTGTTGGGGGCCTTTGGCTTCCGAAGGTCCTCAAAAACATGATTTAACAATGTTTCTGGAGTATAATACATGAACAGGTATCTTCGGACTCGGTTCAGAACCATAGTGTGAAGAAGCACAAAGAACACGAAGGTTGGCGCGGAGCCGAAGCTGTGCGCAGGAGAGCTTCGGCACAACAGAGGAAAAGGAAACCGACTTAAAAAGGAAAAGGCTATTCAGACCTCGATGGGTTACTATAGAGTCATTAGCAAATGTAAAGGGCATGGGTGTAATTTTACATGGGCTGCGTCCCGTGCCTATAAATAGATGAACAGTGCTCCTGTACTGTTCACGCTGACTTGGCATTTGCTTTTGCGTCACGCTTGTACTCTTACCTTCTTTCAAGCCGAAGGTACATTTGTAATGTGATATCATTTCTATTTTTCTATAATAATAAAATAGAAATGAGTTAATAATAATAATGATACATAATTGTTTATGTTGTCCCTTATACTTCGTATGATTCTTTCTTCATTATTATATGTTGTGCTGATGAAGGTATGTCCTTCATAACCTTCGTCATTCAAAAGTCATTTTATCCCAAGGGAAATAATGCTTCGAAGGACGAAGGAATTTAACGTTTAACATTCTCTGTGTTGCCTTGTTCTTAACTCATAGCATTTGATAACAAGTCCCCAACATTGGTGCCCACCTTCGGTGAACTCTTTTCGACCACCTTCGGCAAGCATTGACCTTCGTCATGCCACCGAAGAAAGCTTCAGTGACAGGGGTTGCCGCTCTACGGCCGCTGGACCCGAACCAGGAGACCCTTTCTCTTCGAGAGGCCCGAAGCCAGAAGAGGAAGGCCAGTAGTCCAACACCCCAGGAGGATGAGTTGGACCAAGAAATCAGGAACATGGAGATGCTTCATCAACAAGTACAAAGGAAGAAGGAGAAGATGGCTCGACTAGCCCATCTTCAGAGGCAGATTGACGAAGCTACTGAAGAAGTACACCATCTCGCTCAAGATAAGCAAGAGCGAAGGCCCCAACATAGGGAGCTTCACCAAGAAGGCTTCTTCAATGAGGATGAATGGTATGAGGATTTCCATCATGGAAATTTTGCTTTTGATGATGCTTCTCCTTTGTCAGTAGAACTGCAGGCTACACCTTGGCCCACATCTTACAAGCCACCCCAGCTCCCCATGTATGACGGGCACTCAGATCCGAAGCAGTTTCTGATGAGCTACGAAGCAACCATATCTTCATATGGAGGCAATACCGTAGTCATGGAGAAATCTTTCGTCATGGCAGTCAAGAATGTTGTGCAAACCTGGTACTCCTCTCTTCGGCCAGGCACAATCACATCATGGCAGAAGCTGAAGGACATGTTGATTACCAGTTTCCAAGGGTTTCAGACGAAGCCAGTTACCGCTCAAGCTTTGTTCCAGTGCACGCAAGATCACAAAGAATACCTCCAGGCGTATGTCCGAAGGTTCTTGCGTCTGAGGGCACAAGCGCCAACGGTGCCCAATGAAATTGTCATTGAGGCCATGATCAAGGGACTTCGGCCAGGACCTACGGCCCAATATTTCGCCAGGAAACCCCCTCAGACCCTGGAGAAATTGCTTCAAAAGATGGATGAATACATCCATGCTGATAATGACTTTCGTCAAAGAAGGGAGGAAGCCTACAGGTTCTCTGAGATGACCAGGGGCTTCGGAGGGAGAATCCACCAAAGGCACATCAGATCAATCCCCTCCTCCCAGAATGACGACAGACGAAGTCAGCAACAGAGGCCACAATATTCCTCGCAAGCTTCAGGGCAGCAACAAAGCTATCTTCGGCCGCCAGCTCCAAGGGGCAGAGGTGCCAGGGGCTTCGGAGGAAGGTTTGGGGATCAGCCCAGGAAAATTTATTGCTTATTCTGTGGTGAGGACAAAGGCCATACTACAAGGATGTGCCATGTCACCATTCAGAAACAGAACAAAATAGCAGAAGCTACAGCCCAACAAAACCAGCCGAAGCAGGTCATGCATACTGCTTTGTATCACTCACCCTACATACCAGAGTATGTGGGTAACCACCCTGCAGCTTTTGTTGCTTCGGCTAGCCAGCCACAGGCATCTTGGCAACAGCCTCCACCTCCACCACCACTACAACTTGCATATTCCCGAGGCCAGCAGCCAGAAGGGAGCCAGCATACGCATCAGCAGCAAGACTTCAGGGAGGAGTCCGAAGCTCGCACAGTCAACAGTATTGTTCCAGAATTGAAGCATATCTACTAAGAGATATCCTACCCCTGAAACAGTCTTTATATTCGTTATCATTTTCTTTTTCAATAAGGAACAATCATTGAGAGCCTAGTTCTTTGTTGTTTTCAATTTCCTGTAATAGCTTCGTCCTTGCCGTAGTGAAATATATATATTCTTCACAGATTCATGGAGTCCAAAAAGTCACCGAAGCACAAAAGAGTCATTTTTAAGTCACAAGTATCTCCGAAGCTACAAAAAATTGCTGAAGTCGTTCTACGGAACGCAGCGTAAGTTTGCTGAAGCTACAAAAAGTCGTTCTTAAGGGAGCGCAATGTAAGTTTTCTGCTCAAAAGTCGTTCCAAAGGGAATGCAGAGCCAAATACCGCCGAAATATAAGGCGAAGAAGCTCCTAAGGGAGGCTTACAGCGAAAAGTCAACGCTGATACCGCCGAAATAGAAGGCGAAGAAGCTCCTAAGGGAGGCTTACAGTGAAAAGTCAACGCTGATACTGCCGAAATAGAAGGCGAAGAAGCTCCTAAGGGAGGCTTACAGCGAAAAGTCAATGCTGATATCGCCGAAATAGAAGGCGAAGAAGCTCCTTATGGAGGCTTACAGCGAAAAGTCAGCGCTGATACACCGAAAAATAAGCGGTGAAGCCGAAAAATAAACGGCAAAAAGATTCAACTATGGGGATGTGTGTATATCTTCGGCGCAAATATCATTTCGCATAGCATAACATCATCACATCATTTCGCATAACATAACATCATACATCATATCGCATCAATGGCACAAGAAAGGGACATAATATTGATCTTCGAAGAATGCTTCGAAAAAGTGAAATTGTGCTAAGGCACAAAATAAGTTTTGAAGAGATACGGTTTTATCAGCTCTCAAGTGAAGGAAAAAGTGTATTGTTGACGAAGCATCGGTGCTATGGCGACGTTTGGAGCATTTTTATAAAGTACTCTGATATCAAGGAAGAAAGTTTATCACTGATGAAGCATTAATGTTTCTGCGACGATTGGAGGATTTCTTACGAAGCATAAAAACTCTTCTTTATGAAACATGAAAAAAGGGAAGGTGTTTTTTCCCCGAAGGCTCAAAAACGGTATGTACAATAGAAATTTCATGCATCGCAAAGAAATAGATTACAAAGTCATTTACACATTACATTAAGAATTCATGAGTACCAAATATTACAAGCGTAGTCCAGCAAATGTTACATTAATATTCTGGCAATATTTTTACAATATCTATTCTTCTTCTCTCAAAACTTTGTCTGTAGCTTCGGTTAGTAGTTGAGTAACAACTTCATCCATAATGGTTTCAGCCATGCTAATAATCTCTGATGATTCTTTTGCCTCTGCTTCGGCCAGTGGCTCGAAGGGTTCCGGTGGAGGAGATAATTCGGCTGTGTAGAAAGCATAAATAAGTTCGAAGTTACAAAAATAAAAAATAAAGTTAAAAGCTATTAAGCAATACCTATCCGCCTTTCGAGTTTCGCAGCTTTTTCAGCTGCCTTCGTTGCTTCCCTAGCGTCGTGAGTGTCTTTTTCGCTTTTCTTTATTATTTCATGAGCTGTTCCTCGGCCGCCATTTTCCCATATGTCAGTAAAGAATTTTCCACCAACTAAGCTTGCTTCGGCCGAGGGATCCTTCATGTCATCAATAGAGAAAGCAGCTTCAGTTTGGGCCAGAATTTTCACATGTTCGCACCCCGCTTTCTCCAAAATAGTTGTGACTCCTCTTGCCTCAGAAAAGGCACAGACGTCCCCGCGACCATTCAAAATCTCCTCAAAGGTGTCAGCCTCGCCGCTGATCCATTCAATTGGACCTTCGGGATCGCCCAGTACGAAGTTGTCTTCACTCGAATATGCGCCAATATTGGTGAAGCTAGTTTTTATCTTTTTTACACATGCTACAGATTTTTCATAGCATCTTTCTTTTGAAGAACGAAGCTCTACAACTGTTTTTTCCCAGTAATTTCTCCAGTAGTTACTGGCGTCTCGGTCAGCTTCAGCAATAGCACATTTGAATTTTGTTTCAGCCAACTGTTTCCGAAGATCTTCAATTTCACATTTCTGAGCTTCAGCTTGGGTTTTGAAAGTAGCTTCGTCTTCTTTTATTTTGTTCACCAAGGAATTTAGGATTTTATCTTTTTCAAGACCTTCGTTCCTTAGTTCAATTACTTGGGAATGAAGGTTGTTCAGAGCTATAGTACATCCTTCGTCTTCGGCATTTTTCTGAGCCCTGAGGGCATTGCTAAGAATCAGGCCCTGCAAAAAGAAGTGTGGTATTAAGTATAAACAAATAAAACAAATTTTTGTTTTAAAATACAAAAAAATCATTCTCATACCTTTAAACTATTATATGCTAAGTTGTCCGCCAGTTCATCTTTCGATAACACTGAAAGCCCATCTTCTAGTGTCGGGAATCCGAAGCTTTTGCCCATCTCCCAGCAGACAGAAATCTCCTTGCTGTCTCGGAGACAATACAAGAAATCTTCTTCTCTGCTGCCGTTGAATATCAATGCCCCTTTTGGATATTTAAATTTCTGGGTGTAATATTGAGCTTCTCGCTTTTCTTCTTCAGATAACCTTTTTCCCGAAGCATGTCGTACAATATAATCAGATACTTCGGAAGATGCTTCGGGAGTTGAAGTGACAGTTATTTCAGGCAGAATTTGTTTTGCAGCTTCTTTTTCCGTTTCTTTTTCTCCGGTTTCCAAGGATTTCTCCTTGGCAGGCTTTGAAGGCCCAGCTTCAGTCCTGGTCTGGCTCTTTGCAGCTTCGGCTTTAGTTAGTTTTGTCTCAGCCTGCGTTTTTGAAGCTTCGGCAGTTTTCCCTGAAGTAGAGCTTGAACTCTTTATCGTCTCCAGTACATCTAGTACATTGACCATCCTTTTCCTCTTCGGGGTCGCTATAAGATCTTTTTGTGCCTTCGGCACTGTCACTTCTGCCGAAGGGCTCAGAACTTCTGATATTTTTGTTTCTTCGATTCTAGGTTCTTTAATTTTGTTAATCTTCGGCATTGTAGCTGGTTCTTCAATCTTTTGCGTGGGGGTAGGTTCGTCGGCTTTAGTAGCTGAAGATTTTTCACCGCTGAATTCAGGCACTGCGGCCGGTTCAATGTATCTCGGCCGGTGAGTAAGAACCTTCACCTTTTTCCTCTTTGGCGCGGGTTTGCTTGGAGCAGCTGAAGCATCATCCTTCCCGGAAGTTGCACTTTTTCTTTTCAGCCCCCGTGACGGGTAGCGGTAGTCAGGGTACATGAACCCAATAGCATCAAAAACTCTATTTAGCCTTTTCTTCTTCCGGCTTCCAAAGGCCGCAGATAACGCATTATCTTCCGCTTTGGAGTACGGCCCAAGCAGTTCATCACTTGTAGCTTCGATGCACTTCAGCCAGTCATCGTCTGGTTCGATAAATTGGTCTCCAAACCTGAAGGTATATTTCAGTCGAACCAAACCACCTTCATTGGGATTGCTGATGGTTTCTTTTGGCATCTCCCAGTTGACTACCAATGGCCATATCCTAAAGGCCACGTGCTCTTGGACTAAGTCCCTTGTCCCGATGAAAGAACAAACTATGCCAAAGGCCCTTCGGCATTCTTCAGCTGCTTCATCAATCTCTACCTTCGGTTTCTGAAGGCCAAAGCGGGACCAGATGGGGCGCATTATGACCTCTTTAATATCTTCCCTCGCCTTTAAATCATTTTTCACATAGAACCATTCCTTCATCCAGTCTCTAGGCCACCTCTTCCGAAAGGTTGGCACTAGGCAGCTTGAGCCTGAACGAGCGACAAAGCTATAGCAGCCAAAATTGTTGTGATATTGCTCCTTACCCCAGGGCTTCGTCTCATATAAAAGTTCATGCATACTGCAGAAACCTTTTGCACTTGGTTCCAAACCTTGACTCCTCACAGCCCATACGAAAATTCCCATTCTTATGATGGCTTCGGGAGTAATCTGGTGAAGAAAAATCTGGTATATCTTTAAAACTTCAACCACAAAACTGCTTAGGGGGAACCGAAGCCCAGCCTTGAAGAAGCTTCGGTAAATTACGACTTCATTTTCTTCAGGAGCAGGAGCAGTCCTGTCTCCGTTGCTAGCTCTCACGATGGATATGTCTCGAAAATACCTTCCTCTCATGTTATCAAGATGACTTTGCCTGATAGTCGATTTTCCGAAGACTGTGTGACTTGGTCGCCACGGCCGATCTTCGTAGTCTTCGCCCCCACTTTCCGCATCATAACTATCGCTGTCATCAGTATCTTCAGATTACCCTTCTAGAATTTCTTTTGTAATCTTTTCTGTGTTGGTCTTTGCAATTGACTCGATGAATTCAGCGGTTTTTCCTTAAGAAGCTTCTCATCCTCGCTTAGCTTCGTTTCAGCAACAGCTTTCTTATCTTGAGACATTTTCTCTTTGGAAATGGTGAAAAAGCGCTCTTAACGCCGAAGCTTAGAAAATCTAAAAAACCAAGCAAGCGTTGGTAGGCAAGAGCTAAAAATTGAGCAAGCAGAGCAGATGGCAAAAAGCGTGCCAAGTGAGCTCGTGGTGTGCTCTTATTTATACGCCTAGTGCGTTGCAAGTTGGAGGGCCCTGCTTGTCATTAACTGTTGCTATTCTAGCAAAGGGAAGGTGTTTTTTCGGACCTTCGGCCTAGGGCCTTCATCCATATCGCAATCTGAATTTATTATTCTAACAAATTAATATTGCGAGGGGCTACTGTCGGGGGCCTTCGGCTTCCGAAGGTCCTCAAAAACATGATTTAACAATGTTTCTAGAGTATAATACATGAACAGGTGTCTTCGGACTCGGTTCAGAACCATAGTATGAAGAAGCACAAAGAACACGAAGGTTGGCGCAGAGCCGAAGCTGTGCGCAGGAGAGCTTCGGCACAACAGCGGAAAAGGAAACCGACTTAAAAAGGAAAAGGCTATTCAGACCTCGATGGGTTACTATAGAGTCATTAGCAAATGTAAAGGGCATGGGTGTAATTTTACATGGGCTGCGTCCCGTGCCTATAAATAGATGAACAGTGCTCCCGTAGTGTTCACGCTGACTTGGCATTTGCTTTTGCGTCACGCTTGTACTCTTACCTTCTTTCAAGCCGAAGGTACATTTGTAATGTGATATCATTTCTATTTTTCTATAATAATAAAATAGAAATGAGTTAATAATAATAATAATGATACATAATTGTTTATGTTGTCTCTTATACTTCGTATGATTCTTTCTTCGTTATTATATGTTGTGCTGATGAAGGTATGTCCTTCATAACCTTCGTCGTTCGAAAGTCATTTTATCCCAAGGGAAATAATGCTTCGAAGGATGAAGGACTTTAACGTTTAACATTCTTTGTGTTGCCTTGTTCACTCATAGCATTTGAGAACAAGTCCCCAACAGGACCAATGTACCGGGGTGCAAGCTTCCCTTTAACCCCGAAACGTGTTACTCCCTTCATTGGTGAAACTTTCAGGTAGACATAATCTCCAACCAGAAAGTGTAAGGGCATCCGTCATTTGTCAGCGTAACTTTTTTGACGAGCTTGAGCTTTCTTCAAATTACAAATTATTCGCTGAACTTTTTCTTCGGTTTCCTTTACCATATCTGGCCTGAAGAAACTTCTTTCCCCTGGTTCAGACCAATTTAACGGAGTACGACATCGTCGTCCATATAAAGCTTCGAAGGGTGCCATCTTAATGCTTTCTTGATAGCTATTATTATATGAGAACTCCGCTAACCGTAAACATTCATCCCATTTTTGTGGAAATTCCAGAACACATGCCCGCAGCATATCCTCAAGTATTTGATTGACCCTCTCAGTCTGCCCACTTGTTTGAGGATGGTAGGCCGAACTGTGGAGCAATTTGGTACCCAGGGATTTATGAAGTTCTTCCCAGAATTTGGATACGAATTGAGGTCCACGATCCGACACTATAGTCTTCGGAATACCGTGCAAACTGAGAATACGAGCAATGTACAATTGGGCATAAACAGCAACTGGGTAAACTGTCTTGACTGGCAGAAAATGAGCAATTTTTGTAAGCCGATCAACAATAACCCAGATAGAATCATACCCCTTCACGGTTCTGGGCAATCCCACAATAAAGTCCATACTAATATCTTCCCATTTCCATGTTGGTATTGGTAAAGATTGTAATGGACCAGCAACTTTTAGGTGTATGGCCTTGACACGTTTACAAGTGTCACATCTAGCCACATAGCGTGCGATTTCAACCTTCATCTTTGTCCACCAATAATGCTGTTTTAGATCAGGGTACATCTTAGTGCTCCCGGGATGAATAGAATAGCGACTAAAATGTGCTTCGTCCAGAATTTGCTGGCGGACCTCTTCATTTTTAGGCACCACAATGCGGTTGTTGAACCATACGACACCTTGACTATCTCTTCGGAAGTAGTTGGCTTTTCCAACTTCTATCTTCTCATGAATGTGCTTTATTCCCTCATCATTCTTTTGGGCATCAATTATCCTTTGTAAAAGGACTGACTCAAGCTGTAGTTGATTTAAGGTTCCTTGTTGGATCATTCCTAGATTCAACTTCTCCATCTCCTGGCATAATGTAACGTCAGAAATCTTTATTGTCTTACAATGGCAGCAAGCCTTGCGACTGAGTGCATCTGCCACTACATTAGCTTTGCCCGGGTGATAATGGATCTCTAATTCATAATCCTTGATTAGCTTGAGCCATCTCCTTTGTCTCATATTGAGCTCTGACTAGGTAAAGATATATTTCAAACTATTGTGGTCTGTATAAATATGATAGACATTCCCCAGCAGATAATGACGCCAAATCTTTAGAGCATGAACCACTGCAGCTAACTCCAGGTCATGAGTTGGGTAATGTTCCTCATGCCGGCGTAACTGCCTTGAAGCGTAAGCTATTACTCGGCCTTCTTGCATTAATACACAGCCGAGACCACTGTCTGATGCGTCACAATACACATCAAAAGGCTTTTCAATATCTGGTTGAGCCAATACGGGAGCAGTGGTTAATAATACCTTCAATTGTTCAAAAGCTTCATTACATTTTGAAGACCAATTGAATTTAGTATCATTTTTCAATAAACTCGTGATTGGTTTCACAAGCTTAGAAAAATCTGGTATGAATAGGCGGTAATAGCCAGCTAGTCCAAGGAAACTTCGGACTTGATGTACCGTGGTTGGGGGTTTCCACTCCAAAATATCCTTGACTTTGCTGGGATCCACCGCAATCCCCTTGGCAGATAATACATGTCCCAGAAATTGAATTTCTTCCAGCCAGAATGCGCACTTACTGAACTTGGCATATAATTGGTGTTCCCTTAAGCGCGTTAACACGATCCGTAAGTGTTGAGCATGCTCCTCTTCATTCTTGGAATATATTAAGATATCATCTATGAAGACCACCACAAACTTGTCCAACTCGGGCATGAATACCGAGTTCATCAGATATGTGAATTGGGCCGGAGCATTTGTCAGTCCGAAAGACATAACCAGATACTCAAATAACCCGTACCGCGTAGTGAATGCGGTCTTTGGTATATCCTCGGGCCGAATACGGATCTGATGATAGCCCGACCTGAGATCAATTTTGGAGAATACCCTCGCCCCGGTCAGTTGATCAAATAAAATGTCAATCCGTGGAAGAGGGTACTTATTCTTGATAGTGACCTCATTGAGGGGTCGATAATCCACGCACATCTGTAATGTTTGATCCTTCTTCTTGACGAAGATGGCTGGACAACCCCATGGTGATGAGCTTGGCCGGATGAATCCTTTCTCTACTCCTGCTTCCCGTTGCTCCTGGTAACCTCGCTGTCGGGCGTAGGAGACCACTCATCGACCAACTTCATAGAGGGAGGGGGCCTGAAAAGGTCCAGTTCGCCACCAAAAGCTTCTCCCGCTACATGAGAAAGTTTGGCTTCTGTCCCGACAGGATCCGCAGGTACATTGGGGTGCAATTGTGAATACAGTACATGAACTTCTTCATGTAGAGTATTGCAATAAGCCTGCAGGTTATCAATAGCTGAGCTAAGCTCTTCTACTCGGGCTCGAGCTTTTGCCTCCTTAGCCCAGGCAAGCGAACGAGAGTGAACCGCCCAGTCGAGCGCTAAATCTCGATCCGCGAGCTGATCTTGTAGGCGGCGGATGTCGCTTCTCAATTCATTGATTCTGTCACCATCCACGACCCATATGTCAGTCCTGCGTCAGAGTTCTGTTTGAAGCTGATTAACTTGCGCTTCAAGATCCCCGATCGGATCATTACTCCCACTACTGCTATCCTCGTGTCTTGGGGCAAGTTGATGACGTGGCACACCAATTGGGCCAATATGCTTGCGCGCAGTTTTCCTCGTGCGCGACGACATTTTTCTAAGGGGGAAAATTTTATTAGCATAGTTCTTAGCATGATGCATGTGTAATTACAGAATCAACCTTAGTTGATTCACACCTTCTATATGTTGCACTCTTACTATCTGGTCTTTAAGATAAACTCTTCATAAATACTTAGGTAAGAAGGGAAAAGATTTTCTAGATAAGTCTTTAGAAACTTTTTTTGAAGATGCCTCATAATATCTACAGAGAAGGGCTTCGCTCCGATACCAGCTGTGATGGAACCTCCCAAGTCATTAGGCCCACCTACAGTTGTCCTTGTCCAACGGACCTCAGACAACCTTGTAGGTGCCCCTGAATCACTTGACAAGTTCGGTATCTGCTTTTCTTACCTTCCCAAGAGTGTTTTACCCGTCTTGTAGACATTAAAAATCATCGGAGATACGGAAAAGCGGAAGCATTTATAATAACTTATCTTTATTTAAAACATAAGAGTGAGTTTTAAGATTTACAGACCAGAATATAATATACGAGTGCAGAGTATTATTATTACAAACCATGGGAGGCAAAAATCCCTCCCGATAAGTTTTAAACAAAAGTTCTATGCAGGATCCATTCCTCGCGCAGCTTTACTCCTGGTTTTCTTCTTTTGATACCACCTTAGAACAGAAGCAACAAAAGTTGGTTGCTTCCTCACCTAAAAACAACGGGGAATAAAACCCTGAGTATGGAATTACTCAGCAAGTCTTACCCGACTAAAGAAAAGACTCTCAAGGGTATGCTGGATTTGGGAATCAAGGAGAGGCTTTAGCAAAAATCAACTTCGATACTTTTTGCAGAAATAGCTTACTAAAGTGAGTCCTTACTTTCAATATTTTAACGCTAGATTAAATATTAATAGACTATGTTTGCATATGGTCTACTTTCACCATCTCATCAATACAACATCATTTTTATTCATGAGGTTCACATCCTGACTTAGGTTGCAGGTAAGTGATCAAGTCTCCACTCTCCGGGGATATAACAGCGATCTGAATCGATTTACTCAGCTGAGGATCTCTAACCACACAACATATGTAGCACTTAACCCTTGCATATGTCAACTCACCACCGGGGTTCTTAAGACCAGATCAGGTTCACGCCAACCGAGAGCACAGATACACCACCGTCCAGCCTCTTGCCACGGAGGGTACACGCTACTCTCGCCATCTCTCCACGCCCATTGCGTATTATCTTATTCTGGTATTAGTCTGCCCGAGGCAAAGCTTACCCTGTCCCATTTCCATGGCATGTGGCCAGTTAAGATAGTCCTTGATCTAGCAGGCCTACATACGCATCCAATCCTTAATTGACCCGGGCGGAGCATCAACTGTTCCTAGCCCAAGTCGCGAGTTAAATACTTCCATCCTTAGGATTGTTCTGTGTTCCTTAGGATGAAGAGAGCATTATAGGGAGCTTTGCAGTAAGATCCCAGCATGCTTCAGATGAAAATATTCTTGCAGGTAGAAGCCATCCTTTCTCGAGCTAGGCTAAGGACAACCTCTATCCACAAGATCTAAGCAGGGCTAAGCATTTTATTAAATCATGTTTTGATACTTCAACAGAAGTATCCTATAAAGGTGTGGATATCAAGGAAGGCAATGCATCAAAAAGGTTCCAAGCAACTCCTATAAACCTAATGCACATTTCACTAGACTTAAAGTGTGCAGAAATTATTTAAAACACAAGGAAGGGGTTGCATGCACCGGGGCTTGCCTTGGTTTACAGGTGAATCAGGCTCGAATCCGTAGAAGTCAAAGTAAAAACAACTTCCTGCCTGATGTTCCGCAGGTGGTGGTGGCGAAGTCTTCTCTTCTTCTACTTCAACTTCTTCCTCATTATCTAAATATAACCGTATATATATATAAGAATGAATGCTCATGAAATGCTTATGAGTGTGCAAATATAGTAAAGGTTTATTTCTAAAGTCTTGAATACAACTTTCCTTCATGGTTTTCCGGGAAACTAGGGTTTCCGAAGTCAGTAAAGGAATTCAAAGGGCAGAGGGTAGGGTTTTGGGTTCTAAGCATCAAACAAGGTTCAAATCAAACCAAATTCTACCCAAGGCTTCTAAATAATGTTTAGAGTTTAAATAAAAAGTTTGGGCATTTTTGGAATTATTATCTATTTTCTAAAAATCTAGAACCAAGGTTTTAAGCTATTTTAAATGATCCAAAATTCCCCATTTGATCTAAAAATCATAAAACTATTTTTATTAAATACTATGGAAAATTAGGAATCTAAGAAAATTGGTTTGACATTTTTAGGATTTTTCTACAATTTCTTACAGATTTTCAAAGCTTGCTAGAAAAAGAAAAATAAAAATAATGAATAGTCCCGGGCCGAAACCAGCCCGAGCCGGCCCAACTAGGGCAGAAACGCGCCCGCGCGCGCGCCCGCGCTGGCAGACTTGCACAGAGGCCCCCGCTGTTTTGAATAACCTGAAGCGGGTCACAGTACTATTCCACGGAGTCACTGACGCTTTTCAAATAAACCCCTGAACTTCTAACTCTTCTCACTTTGAAGCCCTCGACTGTACACCGCGCAAAGAACCGAGCTCCGGCAAGCTAACTGGTCGGAGGGAGCCAAGACCGGTGCCCCCAAGCGACTGACCCAGAATTGAATCCCTCCCAAGCTTTTCCCCAAATATAATTTCAAGAATGGCGATCTAATTTGTCCTGGCCAAGGTAACCGTGGATGTCACGAACAGACGATCATGTTCCCGATGATCAGTAGGCTTCTAGTCCAATTGAGTGGGTTGGTGAGTGTCCAGGGCATGCATGGGTACTGAGACAAGAACATAAATGGCAAGATCGAACCTGGATTAAGCAAACCGCGGCGAGGTTGCTTTTATGGTGGCGGAAAACTGAATTGGGGGAAACAAGAAATTTGCGAGCTCTAAGGGATGATTCGAGGTGCGAGTTGCTTCACTGGTTGCGTAATTACCTAACGGAGCGAACGGTGGCGGCAATTTATAGCCTCTAACGGCGGTGGCGTCCAATTTCACCAGGGTGTGCTGGCGACCGGAGAAGAGAAAAGGTATTGGCGCAATGAATTCGTGTCCTACGTCGTGGCAGTCACTCCGGCGATCAACGAGGAGCGAGAGCAGGTCACGGCGATGCAGTGGACTGCCTGGACACGCGGCGCAAGGCCGGAAGGTGGCGGTCACCGGCGAGGTCATCCAATTCCACCGTGGTGAGTGCGGTACGATGGCCGGAACAGTTTACTGGCTGGAGTTATCCACGGCGATGATATTTGTGTGACCCTGAGCGCTATCAAATCAACCCGAGCACGAATCGAAACGGCGGCGGCACGAATCGCGGCGGAGGGATCGTCGTTTGCGAGAAACTGAGCTGGCGGTCTAATCCACTTTAGATACTGTACCATGGCCATTCCATTCAGTGCACCTGACAGTCAAAGTTTAGGGCCAAATTTCTCTCAATTTCATATGGTCCCAAGCCCAAACACCTATAGCAAAGTTGTTTCTCAATAATGGCTCTATAACTTTGCTATATTGACTCGGGACAAATTCTTTGAAGTTCTTGATCTACAGAGCTCCCAAGATGACTCAGTACCACTGTTAGTCTGAATTTCAGACATCAAACAGCCTGACAGCCCGACTTTGTGTTTGATTATCTCCAATTTTTGTGTAACAACCAAAGAGGATGTCTGCATCAAAGTTGTTCTCCTACAATAGGCCTACAAAATTGATGTGGTGACCTAGGGCAAAATCCTCCTTGTTTGAAAGTTACAAGGTCACAAAGATGAGCTCAAAACACTGAATTTCAGACTTAGCTTTAGAACTCAAATAGGGTCCTTTTGCAAAGAGGTCCAAAATTCAGGGTTTAGCTTGCAAATCTTCATGATTGTGAACCATATGACTTAAGATGCTTTAACTTCATAGGTTTTGCACTTTAATCCAAAAGTGCACCAATTTTGCACTTAGCCCCCTAGGGTTTTGGTTTAGGGTTTTCCAGGGTCCTGTTTAGGGTTTTTGGTATTTCATGGGTGTGAATGTAATTTAGGTCCATTCTTAGTAACATTTTATGACTATTTCACTTAAGCTTTAGGGTTTTCTCTATTTGGATTTTGTTTTACCCTTCTGAACCCATTTAGGGTTAAGTACCCTACTCTGGGGTTTTATTTGCAAAATATCATCTCAATACAACTTGTTTGAAATTTTTGCCTAGTGAATGCAATCTAGGTGTGTCAAACATATGAAATGCCAATGCTTATGATGTTATGCTCAAGTTTTAGTAACAGTAACACCAGGGGTGTTACAATTAACCAAGGTGTTCCCGACGACTAGGCGTGGTAGCGTTCAAATTCTAAGTATGGGGAGCACCACTATACCCTAAGGAAGCTAGAACAGATGGTAATTGGGTCGGAACTACCTCAGGCGACGCTGGCCACGGAAGAGCTCTCCTCGGCGATGATGGCGACCGAATTGGGGGAAAACCAAATTCAGGCGCTATGGTGGCTAATCAGAGGCGAGAGTGAGTGCTCTAGGTTCGTGATAAGCTAACGGAGCAGGCCGGGGCATCAATTTATAGTGATTAACAGTTGTGGCTCTGAATTTGGGGAAGAAAGCTGGCAGCCGGAGCAAGGTGAGTCACCGGAGTGCAGCTACCGTGGCGCTCAACGGGGTAAAGACCCTCGCGGTAAACAGGCTGTCCACTGCGACGTGTTGCGACATGATAACAAGTGTAAGCACGTGGCACGACTACAAAGGGCGGCGATCTCCGGCGAGGACACCTCGGTCGATCGCACGGCAAGTAGCACGGTGAATAATCCGGTGATAAGGCTCCAACTCTTCCCAACGTTGAGATCTTTTACCGCTAGTTGTTATCCACACACCAGAGCGCACGAATCGTGACGACCGGCGTAAATCATGGTGTAAGTTCGCCGACGACGAGATACACTGAATCTGAAGATCTTTTTGCTATTGTACCATCGGGAACTTCTTCAGTCGTTCTGACAAAGCATCTTCAGGGGTGTTTTTCTTCGATTTCTATGTGATAAGCTATCGACCGGATTACAGCAAAGTTATTAACCTATATCCCAGCTCCAATTCGACCATAGGAATCTTGGTCATTTGCTCACTCGATCAAGCTCAAATCGGCTCCAAAGTTCATCAGGGTTCACTGTCAGCCAAGTTTCAATCTTCAGTAGTGACTGACAGTCCAACATCATGTCCAGTTTTCTCCAATTTTTGTGCAGCACCAATGCTTAGTCACTTAATTAAACTTGTTCCCCTAACATAGCTATGTATTGACCTAGGGCAAAACCATTATGGGTTAAGAAATACAAGGCCCCAAACTTGGCCTAATTACACTAATTTTTCAGAGTTAACCACATGAGTGCTCTTGGGGCTTTTTGCAATTAAGTCCAAATTGATCCACATTACTTGAAAATCTTCCAATGTAAAAGTTACTTAGTTTTTGATATTCTACCACTTGGCTATATACACTTTGGTCCAAAGTTGTATAGAAATTAAAATTACCATATAGGGCATAAATTAGGGTTTCCAAGGTTCTCTTTAGGGTTTTGAGTACTCTAGGGTTTGTGTGCCACTCAAATTCATCAAACTTAATCCCTTGTGAACATTTCCAATAGCTTTTGAGGTAAAACTCAATTTGGTCTCACATTTACCATATGTCCTAATCCCATGGTTAAGTACCCTATTCTAGGGTTAAGAACACTTCAAATCACCACATCACAACTTGTTTTGAAGTTTTAGCCTAGTGAATCATTCTAGGTGTAACAAACATAATGACATTTCAATGCATATGATGCCATGCTCAAATTTTAGTTCTAGTAACACCAGGGGTGTTACAGCCGCCTCAGAAGTGTCCCTCTTAGAGATAGCATAGTGCTCTGTGCAGGCCTCTACACCTTGGAGATCGTCCTCTGGATGGCGCACCAGAGAGGTAGCCTCCCAACGGTCATGGTACTTCATGCGACTATGCTAATAGACTACACCACGATACTTGATCGACTAGGTGGGCTGGTCTGAAGCCCGGCGCAACAGGGTGTCGAGCGCGTCATGAAAGTGACAACCGAGTGTGGCGTCATGGGTGATGAGTCGGGTGACCCATCCTTCCGACTCCTGCTCCTCAAAAAGCTCGGTACTATGGTCTGAGCTGCCACCGTCGTCGTCACCGTCGGGATCTCCTCCAGCAACTCCTCCAGGAACCGGGATGCTCTGTGGTGGTGCAGGGGGTGCCTCCAGCTAGGGCATAGGAGAGGGCGCCTCACAGACTCCACCTCCTACTAAGGCGGGGAGGAAGAGTCTTGTTGCTCCCTCTCCTGACGTAGGCGGTGGTGCAGCCTCTCCAGCTGACTCGACTGACTAGTCACTGTGCGGCGAAGCGAACAATCCGCAAGGCCTAGGAAGAGAATCACTTTGTAACCTCGTCATCTACGTGTTAGTAACATTATTTCATCGTGATGCATGTATTAATTAATTAATTGATTATTTATTCATCCGACGGTTATTAAAGTAGCAATCTGCTTAAACTAATTTATAGTTTTATTTACGCTTTATAAGTACCTAGTAATATTATTATGCATACTCGAATGTGTATCTATTTAGTATTTCTCGCCCATCACGCGTGTTGTTCCGCTTGTAGTGGCGTGCTGATTTGCACGTCGTTCGCTCCGGTCGCTCGTGTTGTCTCGTGCGTTGTTTCGAGTGTTGTTCGCGCGCTAAGTCGCATGTGTCCGCGTGTTTCGCGCCTTCTTCTTGCACGTCGCGCACTTTGCCGTGCGTCGTTAATTTACCTCGCTTATAATCACTCATATTAATTAAATTACTTGATTAATCGTCAACTATTAAAATAGTAAGTCACTCAAAACTAAGTAGTAGTATTAATTTACATTTGATAAAGGTCAATTAATATAATTATGTTGAATTAAATATTCTAATTAATACTTGTTTAGTGTAAACGCAATAACTTCTCGATCGTAGCTTCGACTATCTCGTTTTTTTCCTCGTGTGACCGTAGAAGCAATCTCTATTTTTATATTGCATGTTTTTATAATGTTTTCCTTTTGTATGGTGTAATGTTCTTATGTATGTATATATGTTTGTTTACTTGAGCCTGTTCATATTCGCTGCGCGTCGCGAATAGAACGCGATCTGTTTCCGAGCTTCGGTGAACCGACGATCAAGCTTTAGGGACCAAGTGATCAAGCTCCTCAAGATCTATAAGGTTGAAGATCCTGAGCATCTAGTTGGTGAAGGCAAGTGTCCTCTGACCTACTTATGTCCTAATCACATGATAATTCATTTCCCCGCATTATATAATTAAAACCTAAGAATTGACTAGTTTTCTATTTACCTTGCCCTTGATTAACTTTTGGGTTATTATGGTTAGCTTTATGCTAGTGCTCTACTTTAATCAATGAACATGATGAGATACAATTATGATACAATGATCTTATTCTTGATATGTTAATGGATTTGTGACATTAAAGGGGGCTCGTGCTATTTTCCGAGTACATCTTCGTAAGGACCTGTTCGTTGGATGACCACCTGGGAAAACAGTACAACCATGAGGGTGGAATGGGATGCTCTTGTGGGTGTAGTTTGCTTCGTCGTTGTGTTGTTAATGGGGGCTGGGGCATAGTGCTTGCTCTCCTAAGGGTGGGTGCCGAGGTTCAGTAGATTTAGTTTTGTTAGTCACCCACCTTAGGGAGGAGTACTATGTTTGTACGCCTGCCGAAACCTAATGGGCGGCTACACACCAGGAGAATCTTTGTAAAGGCTACATAGTGAAACCTTGTCGACACACCTTGGAAGTGTTTGAGGGTTTAATCGACCCGAGGCAAAAAGAGAATCACAACTCATGGGTAAAGTGTGCGACCTCTGCTGAGGATTAGAAACCGATATATCAGCCATGCTCATGGTTAAGAGCAGCCTTGGAAGCTCCTTTGATTAGAGATATAGATGATCTAAGATACTATGTTTCTATTTATGGATTTGGTTACGATGATAATAATTACGTTCCTCGACGAGGAAATGATTCATGGGTTGGTTATTGCTAAAACTTGGCTTCTACTAATAATAAATATCTGACAAACTAAAGCAACTGCTTTGAGCCTAACCCCACATAAAGCTAGTCCACCTCAGCCAAACGGGAGTGCGGAAGATAGTTCTTCTTGCTATGAGTTGCTCAATCAATGCGGATAACTTTGGGAGCTAACTCAAAGGGTTGTGAGCAAGAGAGCTTTTAGAGAGAGGGGAGAGGAAGAACCAAATCATAGAGTAAAGATCAACACAAATGAACAGTACGATTTGTTTTCCAAGGTTCAGTTCCAATGAACCTACTCCCCGTTGAGGAGGCCATGAAGGCCAGGTCTTTTTCAACCCTTTCCCTCTCTCTATCGGTCACCTAGATCGGTTGAATGCTTCTTCTTAATCTCAAAGGTCACAAAGACACCGCAAGGATCACCACGCACTTAGGTGTCTCTTGCTAGCTTTACAAATCACTTAGAGAGTTTAGAAGCAGATGAAGAAAGCACAACCAAGCAACAAGAGCAACAAATGAAACACAAATCTCACTTTCTCAAGTCACTTATCACTATTGATCAATTGTCTTAATTGTGGGACTT
This sequence comes from Zea mays, assembly GCF_902167145.1. NCBI lineage: Eukaryota > Viridiplantae > Streptophyta > Magnoliopsida > Poales > Poaceae > Zea > Zea mays. Next base: position 61,056,163 of record NC_050098.1, read on the forward strand.
GGAGAGGATTGGAAGCTTTGAATGTGTCTTTGGAATGAATTCTTTACTCTTGTATTGAGTGTGGAGAGTGGAAAGCTTGGATGCATTGAATGGTGGTGGTTGGGGGTATTTATAGCCCTAACCACAATTCTAGCTGTTGGCTGTAGCTTTATGTCGATGGGCGCACCGGACAGTCCAGTGTGCACCGGACACAACACTGTTCATTGTCCGGTGTCTGCCACGTGAGTCGCCCGTTAGAATCGACCGTTGGATTTACATGTCCAGATGGCGCATCGGACAGTCCGGTGGCACACCGGATAGTCCGATGCGACTTGATCGTCATTGACTGTTTCTGACTTCTAACATTTCTAACCAGTAGCAGTCGACCATTGGCGAAGATGACCGTTGGCTGTGGGCTCACCGGATAGTCTGGTGCACACCGGACGGTCCGGTGAATTTTAGCCGCGAAGCGCTGAGTTTTCCTGAGAGCAGCTTGTTCGTCGGGCGCACCAGCCTGGGCATCGGACACTGTCCGGTGCACCGCAGGCTGGTGCAAGTCTGATTCACTCCATATTTATAGGATTGTCCAAGAATCCTTTTTCCTTATAGATGTACATGAACTTTACGCACCTGAGAAAAAGACCATCTAGGCAAACTAGTTAGTCCATAAGTTTTGTGATGGTCGTCAAACACCAAAATCGATTATAGGAGATGGTTGATACCATTTTCCTGTCAATCTCCCCTTTTTTGGTGATTGATGCCAACACAAAACAAAGCAAATACAGAGTATAGAAATGTAGCTAGTTTGCAATTTGACAGATGTGCATAAGTTACTTTGAAATGAAAGCAGTTCTAAGTATATATGACTGTTTTGATATATTTAACAATTTGGACCACATTTGCACCACTTAGCTTGTTTTTGAAAATCTTTTGGAAAAGTCTTTTCAAATTCTTTTCCAATTAGCCAATGGTATAAGAATATGATTTCTAAAGCATTTTCAAGTTTTGAAAGATTCTCCCCCTTTTTCAAATGCTTTTCCTTTGGCTAAATAAAAGCTCCCTCTAAAAAAGTTCTCCCCTTAGCTGTCAAGAGGGTTTTTGCAAATGCATTTTTTGTTAAAAAAAGTTTTTAGAAAACAAGGTGGTGGTGTGGTCCTTTTGCTTTGGCCTATTAATTTCTCCCCCTTTGGCATTAATTGCCAAAAATAGAGAAACCAAGAGGTCTTTAACAAGAAAGATATGAAAGTAAATACAAGAGTAGGACAAAAGATACTGACGAATATGGAGCGTAAGCTTTGCCTTTGCCTACAACTTCATTTCCCTTTCAATTCAAGACTAAGTATAGAAATATTCTTGGAGGTACATTAGTCTTAGCTTTGGCACAAGAAGAATAAGAAATATGCATTTGTACCAAATGAAAGAGATATGACATGATCAAAGGTATAAGAGTGAGCAATGTGTGCAAGATTTCAATCAAAGCTCCGAGAATCTAAGACATTTAGCTCATTCCTAAGCTTGCTAAAAGTCTTCTCATTTAGAGGCTTGGTGAAGATATCGGCTAACTGGTTGTGGGTGCTAACATAAGCAATTTCGATATCTCCCTTTTGTTGGTGATCTCTCAAAAAGTCATACCAGATGTTTATGTGCTTTGTGCGGCTGTGTTCAACCGGATTATCCGCCATGCAGATTGCACTCTCATTGTCACATAGGAGTGAGACTTTGCTTAACTTGTAGCCATAGTCCCTAAGGGTTTGCCGCATCCATAGTAATTGTGCACAACAATGTCTTGCAGCAATATACTCGGCTTCGACGATAGATAGAGCTACTGAATTTTGTTTCTTTGAAGCCCAAGACACCAAGGATCTTCCCAGAAACTGACAAGTCCCTGATGTACTCTTTCTATCAATCTTACATCCGGCATAATCAGCATCAGAATACCCGATTAGATCAAAAGTAGATCCCTTGGGGTACCATATCCCAAACTTAGAAGTGTAAAATAAATATCTCATGATTCTTTTCACAGCCCTTAGGTGGATTTCCTTAGGGTTGGCCTAGAACCTTGCACACATGCATACTGAAAGCATAATATCTGGTCGTGAAGCATATAAATAGAGTAGAGATCATATCATCGACCGGTATACCTTTTGATCTATAGATTTACCTCCTGTGTCGAGGTCGAGATGCCCATTTTTTCCCATGGGAGTCTTGATGGGTTTGGCATTCTTCATTCCAAACTTCTTGAGAATATCTTGAATATACTTTGTTTGGCAAATGAAGGTGCCTTCTTGGAGTTGCTTGATTTGAAATCCAAGGAAATACTTCAACTCCCCCATCATGAACATCTCAAATTTTTGTATCATAATTCTACTAAACTCTTCACAAGATGATTTGTTAGTAGACCCAAAGATAATATCATCAACATAAATTTAGCATATAAACAAGTCTTTGTCAATTGTTTTAGTGAAGAGAGTAGGGTCGGCTTTTCCGACTTTAAAACCATTAGTGAGAAGAAAGTCTTTTAGGCATTCATACCATGCTCTTGAGGCTTGTTTGAGCCCATAAAGCGCCTTTGAGAGCTTATAAACATGTGAAGGATACTCACTACCTTCAAAACCGGGAGGTTGCTCAACATACACCTCTTCCTTGATTGGACCGTTGAGGAAGGCACTTTTCACGTCCATTTGATATAACTTAAAGCCATGGTAAGTAGCATAGGCAAGTAATATTCGAATTGACTCAAGCCTAGCTACGGGTGCATAGGTTTTGTCACACCCGGTTTTAGAAGGCAACCGAATGCGAACCATGTACGTGCCAGGATCAGTTATTCACGTACACAGCAGTTACATAACATGGACATCATCACACGGTGCTCAAAATAGTATTAAAAGGGAAATAGTCGATTACATCATACGTCTGAGACGTCCATATAGTCCTTACAATAAATCAAAGTGCGGAAAAGAAACGTAGATAACTGCGGCCTTCACAGGCAGTCGACTGGGGGTTGCCGCTAACCCACACCTAGAACTCGTCGTAGTCTTGGAACTCCTGGAAGTCTCCTTCCACAGCTTCATCTTCGCCTGAGCAGTGGTTGCAATGCTGACAACCTGGGGATGGGGGGGTTTGGTGTGTAGAGCAAGGGTGAGTACACATCAACATACTCAGCAAGTATCCTGTTTGGCTGTAGTGGACTAGCTTTATGTGGGGATAAGTCAAGAAGTTGCTTTTAGTTGGTCAGTTTATTACTTACTAGTAGAAAGCCAAGTTTTAGCATTAACCCAAGTTATTAATCCCATGTACCCTTTCCAAACGGAAAGAATACCACTTACCAGCACCATAGTCATAACCAAAACCATCAATCTCATAACCACCTGTACCAAAGTATCTCTGATCAAGTACCACTAATCACTGGAGCTCCCTTGGCCACTCATAACCGCGAGCACGGCTGATATATCAGTTTTCAAACACTCTGCAGAGGTTGTGCACTTTACCCACAAGTCGTGATTCCCATTCTGCCCGGAGATCATGACTCTCCATTGATCACTACCAAGGTGACCCAGCAGGGCATCACTACGTAGCCTTTACAAAGATTCCCCGGGGCTGTAGCCACCCGTTAGGTTTCCTAAATGCACCGCACTCCTCCCCAAGGGGCGAACCCAAACTTGGCAGAGCGAGCCGCATACACCGAGCCCCATTGACGGCACGACGGCTAAGTGAACTACACCCCGGGTCCTCTAATTATTCAGCTAAGGGCATCCCATTCCACCCTCATGGTTGCACTGTTTTCCCGGGCGGTCATCCATAGAACAGGTCCTTACGGAGAGGCACTCGAGAAACCGCTCGAGCCCCCTTGATGACCACAAGTACCACATCATAATAAGAGAAGGGAAAACATTGTATCATAGATAATCTCATCATGTTCATTGATTAGAGTTTGAGCAATAGCATAAAGCTAAACAATAATAATCCAACCCGAATAGGTAAACAAGGACATGGATAACCAAAGCTAGTCAATCCTTAGGCATAAATATGTAAAGCGGGAGGTGAATTAAATAATGAATAGGACAGAGATAGGTCAAGGGACACTTGCCTCCACCAACCGACTGCTGCTCAGGGGCTTCTCCTGCGAGTTCCTCGGGCTCTTCGACCGGATCGTTCTCTATGCGATTGCAAGCATACATACATACATCCATTCAAATTGGGAAGCAAACAGTACATCATACAAGGGAACAAATAAAGTGGATATGCATCAAGTAGGACATTCGATATCGCATTCACTATGGTTAGAAAGAAACGGGAAAAGGTCTCGCGGGGGGGGGGGGGGGGGGTTAAAGCTTATGCACTAATAATTAGTTACATTTGGTTCTAACAAAAGAATTTAGTTATATGCACTAATGGAAACCTAGTCATTTTTAGTTGATCAACATTGGACTGGATAAACAATTAATTATATGAATTAACTAGTGTAACGGAATTCTAAATTAAGTTTCCTATTTCAATAACATGAACAATGATTAACCTGCCTAAAATAAAATAAATAACAGTAATGAAAGAAAATAAAATAAAATAAAATAAATAAAAAAGGGGGCGGTTGAACCGGCCAGGGGGCGGTTGAACCGGCCTGGGGCAGGGGCGGGGGCGGCCGAGCCGGCGGCGCGCAGGGGCGGCTGGGCAGGGGCGGCCGAGCCGGCCATGGGGCGGGGCAGGGCGCGCAGGGGCGGCCGAACCGGCCAGGGGCGCGGGGCGGCTAGGCGGGGGCGGCGACGGCCGAGCCGGCCAGGGGGCGGGCGAGCTGGGCGGCGGGCGGCCGGACCGGGGCGCAGGGGCGGCCGAGCGGCGGGGCCGAGCCGGGTAGGAGGAAGGGGAGGGGAGATGGGAGAGGGAGGAGAGGGGGAGGGGGACCTCACCGGGGTAGGGGACGGGCGGCCGAACCGGCGACGAGCAGGGGCGGCGGCTAGGGCAGGGGGCGGATGGGGTGGGGAAGAGAGAGAATGAGAGGGAGGGAGAGGGATTGGGGGAATTTGGGGGGAAAGGGAGGGGGCGGCTGGGCCAATGGGCCCAAAGGGGGCGCGCGGGGGGCGGCTGGGCCGGCCAGGGGCGGCCCACGGCGCGGGAGAGAGAAAGAAAAAGAAAAAGAAAGAAAAGGTTTTTCTCCTTTTCGAAATCCGATCTTTCTAGATGAATGCACTCACATCTCTAAGCAATCAAAGAATGCATAGTTCGGCATGGTGCATCAAACAACATAAAGTGATTTAGGGTTTTTCTTGCACGGGAAATTCCAAGCCAAACCCCGCTATAACTTTGGAAAAGATCAAGGTTTAGCGAGGGAACGAGAAAAGAAAAGGGTAACGCCTGAATTTGGTGAGAGAAAAGAAGAAAAAAATCTACCCCCAAATTCAGGGCGTTACAAACCTATCCCCCTTAAAAGAATCTCGCCCTCGAGATTCAGGTTTGGCTAGCAAAGAGCTTAGGGTATTTAGCCATCAGATCATCTTCGCGCTCCCAGGTCGCTTCTTCCTCAGAGTGATGATTCCATCTAACTTTGCACATTCTGATGGTCTTCCTTCGGGTGACTCTGTCTGCAACCTCAAGGATCTGCACTGGCTTCTCAACGTAGGTCAAGTCCTCCTGGACTTCAAGACCTTCCACTAGCAACTGCTCTTCTGGCACACGCAAGCACTTCTTCAACAGAGACACATGAAAGACATCATGCACAGCAGACAAATTCTCTGGCAGACTGAGCTGATAGGCCACTTCTCCACGTCTTGCAAGAATCTGATACGGACCAATGTAGCGGGGTGCTAGCTTGCCTTTCATTCCGAATCTTCTGACTCCTCTGATCGGTGACACTTTCAGATAGACAAAGTCTCCGACTTCGAAACTCAGCTCTCTTCTTCTTGTGTCTGCATAGCTTCGCTGTCTTGATTGCGCTATCTTCAGATTCTCTCGGACCATCTTGATGTTCTCTTCGGCTTCAAGCAAAATGTCTGGCCCAAACACTTGCTTTTCTCCAGGCTGATCCCATTGCAACGGAGTTCTACAACTCCTTCCATAAAGCGCCTGAAATGGTGACATCTTCAAACTGGCCTGGTAACTGTTGTTATAGGAAAACTCTACATAAGGCAATCTCTTATCCCATCTGGACTGATCTTGCAACGCACAGGCTCTCAACATGTCTTCAAGAATTTGGTTGGTCCTTTCGGTCTGGCCATCTGTCTGCGGATGATAAGCTGAACTGAAATTCAGATGCGTGCCCAAGGCTTCATGCAACTGCCGCCAGAAATGAGAGGTGAACTGCGTTCCTCTATCTGACACTATCTTCTTTGGCACACCATGAAGACAAACGATCCAAGACATATACAATTCTGCCAATACTGCACTGCTGTAGTTGGTCTTGACAGGTATGAAGTGGGCTGACTTGGTCAAGCGATCCACTACTACCCAGATGGAATCGTAGCCGGCTCGAGTGCGAGGCAATCCGACTATGAAATCCATACCAATTTCATCCCATTTCCACTGAGGGATCTGCAACGGTTGCAACAATCCAGCAGGTCTCTGGTGTTCTGCCTTAATTCTTCGGCAACTATCGCACATAGCCACATGCTCTGCGATTTCCCTTTTCATTCCGTACCACCAAAATTTCTTCTTCAGATCCTGATACATCTTCTCACTGCCAGGGTGAATCGAATAGGCTGTCTCATGAGCTTCCTTGAGAATCAACTCTCGAATGGACTGGACATTGGGAACACACAAGCGGTCTTTGAACCATACTACGCCTTCTGCATCTTCTCGAAAATCTTTGCCTCTGCCATCTAGAATCAGTCGCCGGATCTCACTGATCTTCTCATCATTCTTCTGCGCTTCTTTGATTTCGCGCTCCAAGGTAGGTTCCAACTCGATTGTGACTCCTCGCGAATTGTTCAGAAATCCGAGACTCAACCTGTCAAACTCCTTGGCCAACTCATAAGGCATCGGACGAGCAACCATCAGATTGACTTGACTTTTTCTGCTCAAAGCATCTGCCACTACGTTTGCTTTGCCTGGATGGTAATGAATCTCCAACTCATAATCTTTGATCAACTCTAACCATCTTCGTTGCCTCATGTTCAACTCTGACTGAGTGAATATGTACTTCAGACTCTTGTGATCTGTGTAAACATCGCATTTCTGTCCATACAAATAGTGCCTCCATGTCTTCAGTGCGTGAACCACTGCTGCCAATTCTAGATCATGGATTGGGTAATTCTTCTCATGAACCTTCAGCTGTCGGGACGAGTAGGCCACAACTCTTCCCTCTTGCATCAACACACATCCCAAACCTGTGTAACAAGCATCGCAATACACCGAGAAGGGCTTGTGCACATCAGGCAAGACTAGGACAGGCGCTGTAGTCAACTTCTCTTTCAGCGCTTCAAAGGCCTCTTGACATTTCTGGGTCCACTTGAACTCAACTTTGTTGCCTAGCAACGCTGTCATTGGTTTTGCAATCTTTGAAAACCCTTCAATGAATCGCCGATAATATCCGGCCATTCCAATGAAGCTCTTGATTCCTCGAGCATCTGTTGGCGCTTTCCAGTTCAAAATGTCTGCCACTTTCTTCGGATCTACAGCCAATCCTTCTTTGTTGATTATGTGACCCAAGAACAGGACTTCATTGATCCAAAATTCACATTTGCTCAACTTTGCATACAACTGGTGCTCTCGCAATCTCTGCAATACCATCCTCAAATGATCTGCATGCTCCTCTTCACTTTGAGAATAAATCAGAATGTCATCAATGAATACCACCACAAACTTATCAAGATAATCCATGAACACACTATTCATCAAGTTCATGAAGAACGCTGGCGCATTGGTCAAACCAAAAGACATCACTGTGAACTCATACAACCCATACTTGGTAATGAATGTCGTCTTCGGAATGTCCGAAGGTCGGATCCTGAGCTGATGATAACCTGACCTTAGATCAATCTTGGAGAACACACTGGCTCCTCTCAACTGGTCGAACAGATCTTCAATTCTGGGCAAGGGATACTTGTTCTTGATCGTGACCTCATTCAAAGCTCGATAATCGATACACATCCTCGTAGTGCCATCTTTCTTCTCCACAAATAGGACAGGGGCGGCCCAAGGCGAGGTGCTTGGCCGAATGTAACCTTTCTCTGACAGCTCATCAATCTGTTTCTTAAGCTCAACCAACTCTGGTCCAGATATTCTGTAAGCTCTCTTAGAGATAGGGGCGGTTCCAGGAAGAAGCTCTATGGCAAACTCAACTTTCCGCTCTGGTGGCATACCCGGTAAGTCCTTTGGAAACACATCCGGGAACTCGGATACAACCTTGATACTCTCAATTGGGTCTGCTTCACTGCTATCGACAGCTAGCTGATAACAACTTCCTTTCTTTGGCTCAGGCGGGACTAACCCGGTCACCACTTCTTCTCCTAGTGGGGACACCAACTTGATGGTCCTTTTATCACAACTGATAACTGCCTGATACTTATCTAGCCAATTCATCCCTAGGATGACATCTATTCCCTGAGTACCCATTACTATAAGGTTGGCGGGAAACGCTATCCTCCTTATTTCCACACTTATATTCAAACAAATGCTATCGGCTCGAATTCTACCACCGGCTAAGTCAATTTGAATGGGGGTTGACATGGTAGTAATTGGAAGATTATGTGCTTCTACCCATGATGCAGTAATGAAAGAATGCGTTGCTCCAGTATCCAATAACACTTCTGCAATATGTGAGTCGACTGGGAACATACCTACTATCATGCCGGGGGTCTCCTGCACTGCTTCAGCCTCCAAGTGGTTCAGCCTTCCATGATTATAGCGCGGCTGAGAGCGGTTGCCTGCTCCAGGCTGAGGCACATTCTGCTTTGCGGGGGCATTGGGGCCTGACTGCTGCTGGGCTGCCTTCTTCGGACATTGCATCACCCAGTGGCCTTGCTCTCCACAGTGGAAATGTAACGCCCCGAATTTTGCAGTTGAATTTTTTCTTTTCTTTACTTGCCAAAATTCGGGCGTTACCTTTTCCTTTTCTTTTTCCCCTCGCTAAACCTTGACCTTTTCCAAAGTTCTAGCGGGATCCGGTTTGGAATTCCCGTACGTATAAAAACCCTAAATGCTTTATGTTGCTTGATGCACCATGCCGAACCTTGCATTTCTTTTGATTGCTTTGAAAGCGCAATTGCATTCATGTAGAAAGATCGGATTTCGAAAATGTGGAGAAGATCTTTTCTTTCTTCTTTTTTTTTCTCCCTCTCTCTTTTTCTCTCCTCTTTTTCTCTCTCTCCCGCGCCGTGGGCCGACCCCGGCCGGCCCAAGCCCCTGCGCCCCCCCTCTTGGGCCCAAAGCAGGCCCAGCCGCCCCCACCCCCCCCCCTCTTTTTCCCCAAATCCCCTCTCCCTCTCCCTCATTCTCTCCCTCTCTCCCTCCCCACCCAAGCCGCCGCCCCCACCCACCCCCCTGCCCTAGCCGCCGCCGCTGCCCCGACCCCGGCTGCGCGCCCTCGCCGTCGGCCACCCCCCTCGCCGGTGAGCCCCCTCCCCTCCCCCTTCTCCCTCCTCTCTCCTTCCCCCTCCCCTCCTTCTCCCCTTGGCCGCTGGCCCTTGGCCGCGCCGCCCGGCCGCCCGGCCGCCCCCAGCCCCGCCCGCTCGGCCCCCTGGCCGCGTCCGCCGCCCGCTCGGCCCCCTGGCCGCGCCCGCCGCCCGCTCGGCCCCCTGGCCGCGTCCGCCGCCCGCTCGGCCCCCTGGCCGCGCCCGCCGCCCGCCCTGGCCCCTGGTCGCGCCCCCCCCCCCTGTCCCGGGCCGGTTCAGCCGGCCTCGGCCCCGGCTCAGCCGCCCCCGGCCCCAGCTCGGCCGCCCCCCGCGCTCGGCCGCCCCAGCTCGGCCGCCTGCCCCCGGGCCGGTTCAACCGCCCTAGGGCCGGTTCAACCGCCCCCCCCCCCCTTCTGTTTTTTATTTTTTTTATTTTATTTTATTTACTTTCTGTGATTATAATTACTGTATTTTAAGTAGGCTAATCACTGTTCATGCTATGGGAAAATAGGAAGTTTAATTTAAAATTCCGTTATGTTATTGATGCACGTAGTTAATTGTTTACCCTGTGCAATGTTGATCAACTAAAAGTGATTAGGTTTCCATCAGTATATATAAATTTATATAACAGAATTATTTTGTTAAAAACCAATTGTGTCATTAGTGCATAAGATTTAACCCCCTGCGAGACCTTTCCCGTTTCTTTCTAACCGTAACAAATGCGTTATCGAATGTCATACTTGATGCATATTCGCTTTATTTGTTATCTTGTATGGTGTACTGTTCTTTTGTATTAAATATGTGGATGTATGTATGTATGTTTGCGCTCGCATAGAGAACGATCCGGTCGAAGAGCCCGAGGAATTCGCAGGAGAAGCCCCTGAGCAGCAGTCGGTTGGTGGAGGCAAGTGTCCTTTGACCTATCTCTGTCCTATTCATTCTTTAATTCACCTCCCGCATTACACATTTAAACCTAAGGATTGACTAGCTTTTGTTATCCATGTCCTTGTTTACCTATTTGGGTCGGATTATTACTACTTAGTCTGATGCTATTGCTCAACTCTAATCAATGAACATGATGTGATTATCTATGATACGCTGTTTTCCCGTTCTTCTTTATGATTATACTTGTGGTTTTCAAGGGGACTCGAGCGGTTTCTCGAGTGCCTCTCCGTAAGGACCTGTTCTATGGATGACCGCCCAGGAAAACAGTGCAACCATGAGGGTGGAATGGGGTGCCCTTAGCTGAATAATTAGAGGATCCGGGGTGTAGTTCACTTAGCCGTCGTGCCGTCAATGGGGCTCGGTGTATGCGGCTCGCTCTGCCAAGTTTGGGTTCGCCCCTTGGGGAGGAGTGCGGTGCATTTAGGAAACCTAACGGGTGGCTACAGCCCCGGGGAATCTTTGTAAAGGCTTCGTAGTGAATCCCTGGCCATTCACCTCGGGAGTGAATAAGGGTCTTGCAAGCCCGGGCTAGAGAGGGAATCACGGCTTGTGGGTAAAGTGCACAACCTCTGCAGAGTGTTATGAAACTGATATATCAGCCGTGCTCGCGGTTATGAGCGGCCAAGGGAGCTCCAGTGATTAGTGGTACTTGATCAGAGACATTGTGGTACAGGTGGTTATGAGATTGATGGTTTTGGTTATGATTATGGTGCTGGTAAGTGGTATTCTTTCCGTTTGGAAAGGGTACATCGGGTTAATAACTTGGGTTAATGTTAAAACCTGGCTTTCTACTAGTAAATAATAATCTGACCAACTAAAAGCAACTGCTTGACTTATCCCCACATAAAGCTAGTCCACTACAGCCAAACAGGATACTTGCTGAGTATGTTGATGTGTACTCACCCTTGCTCTACACACCAAACCCCCCCCCCAGGTTGTCAGCATTGCAACCACTGCTCAGGCGAAGATGAAGCTGTGGAAGGAGACTTCCAGGAGTTCCAAGATTACGACGAGTTCTAGGTGTGGGTTAGCGGCAACCCCCAGTCGGCTGCCTGTGAAGGCCGCGTTATCTACGTTTCTTTTCCGCACTTTGATTTATTGTAAGAACTATATGGACGTCTCAGACGTATGATGTAATCGACTATTTCCCTTATTAATACTATTTTGAGCACTGTGTGATGATGTCCATATTATGTAACTGCTGTGTACGTGAATAACTGATCCTGGCGCGTACATGGTTCGCATTCGGTTTGCCTTCTAAAACCGGGTGTGACATAAGTGGTATCAAAGCCGTGCTGACTGTAGGACCGCTAACCTAGAGTAGAATGGTCGTTCTAAGGATTATAGACCTCTGTCCCTGCCTTGACTTTGGTACCCCTTCAAAAGTTGGTCCTACTGACCAAACCTATGTTCTACTATATATTATACCTTGCTGAAAATTATGTTCTACTCCAATCCTTCATCTATTTATGATTCATTACTTGCTGGTCATATTAATTCTGTTCTCACCCTTTTGCTTGCGATGTCTTTTGTAGATGGCTCGACTTAGACACACTGCACGAAAGTCAGTCATCCCCTTCTTACCTTCCCGCCTTGCTGAGCGTCCGCTTCGCCGTCCCGTGGCCGGACAGTCCAGCCACTTGGAGAGACTACACCACCGCCTGCGTGAGGAGCAGGAGCGTCGACGACAGGAGCAGCGGAGCTCTTCCCTCTCGCTCCACCAGGAGATAGAGTCTGTGAGGAGCTGCTCCCCTGTGCTTCCTCTGGAGCCGCCCCCTGCACCACCACTGGGCGTCCCAGCCTCTGGAGTAGCTGCTGGAGGAGACCCAGACGACGGAGATGGCGACGACAGCTCGAGCCACGACACCGACTTCTCTGCTAACCCTGAGCCGGAAGGATGGGTTGCTCGACCCATCACTCGCGACGCTGCTCGCGGGTGTCACTTCCACGATGCGCTCGACACCCTGCTACGTCGGGCATTTGACCGGCATACTTGGTCCGTCGAGTATCGCTGTGTGGTCTACCAGCATAGTCGCGGGGTCTACCCGGACCGCTGGGAGGCGACTTGCTTGGTGCGCTGCCCGGAGGACAGTCTCCAGGGTGCAGAGGCCTGTTCAGAGCACTATTCTATCTCTGAGCGGGACTCAGCTGAGGCAGCCATGCAAGATGCTGCACGGCGTGCGCTTTCGCACTACTGCTCGGTTTTCGGTGGGGCAGCTGACGGTCTTGACCTGAAGTATTACCCCCGCCGTTCATCTGGCAGCACAGGAGGCGTGATTGTCTCACCTGTCGGTGAGGGCAATCCTAGGTTGAGCAGCACAGTCAACCTAGCCGCCGTGCTAAACACGGAGCTGGACCATGCATTAGACGAGCTGAGTAGGGCTCGTGCTGAGATCGCCCTGCTGCGGGCTGAGCGCGCGGAGCGCCGTTATCTGGACGGTGGTTCCCCCGCTCCCGTTGGGACTCAGCACCCGTACCGCTCACCTCAGCGTGGACACCAGTCTTATGGCAATCCCGCCTGCAAGACCAAGATAAACCTAGAACCATAGATCGTTAGAGTTGGATCTTGTAATTAATACGAAATAAATATATACATAGAAGCTTCAGTCTTAGCGTTAGTCTCGGTCTTAGTTAGTTTTAGTTAGACAGGGTAGTTTGCTATATCCTGTGCATTTATGTTTGTCATGATGAACTATGTTTGGTTTGGATCTTTGTAATGATTGTCACCAGAGTGTGGGTATCCCCTGCATTTTGGTTTACATACTATGTCAATAAAGTTAGTTATATAGTTGGGAAACCCATTATTCTCCTTTCCTCTTTATCTGAGAAGCTGTGTGGTCTGTGTTGGAGATCAGTGAAGATGCTCATCTGTTCAGTGCTGTTGGAGAATTCTATACTCTTTTCTTATGCTGCAAGCTTTGCCAGATCAGTTCTGATGTGTGGTTGCGTTCTGCAGATGTCAGAGAACAGGCGTAGAGGAGGAAGGCGTGCTCAGCAGGAGCGAGCCGCTCCGCAGGATGAGGTGCCCCAGCAGCAGCACCTGCCGCCCCCGCCCCCGATGTCCATTGAGCAGATGTTTCTGATGCAGACTCAGGCAGTTCAAGCCATCGGTCAGACTCTGGCCGCCATTCAGCAGCAGCAGCAGCAGCAGCAGCAAGCACCACCCCAGCCTCAGATGCCTTAGATGCCTAGAGATAAGCGTGCTGAATTCATGAGAGGTCATCCACCGACGTTCGCTCACTCTTCTGACCCCATGGATGCTGAAGATTGGCTGCGCACTGTGGAGCGGGAGTTGCACACCGCTCAGTGCGATGACCGGGAGAAAGTTCTGTATGGTCCCCGTCTGTTGAGAGGAGCAGCCCAGTCATGGTGGGAGTCTTACCTCGCCACCCATGCCAACCCCGACACCATCACCTGGGAAGAATTCAGAGGTAGCTTTCGTCAGTACCATGTTCCTGCAGGTCTGATGACAGTGAAGAAGGAGGAGTTCCTGGCCCTTAAGCAAGGGTCATCGTCTGTCAGTGAGTATCGGGACAGGTTTCTGCAATTGTCTCGCTATGCTCCTGAAGATGTCAACACCGACGCCAAGCGACAGTACCGTTTTCTGAGAGGCTTGGTTGACCCTCTGCAGTATCAGCTGATGAACCACACCTTCCCGACATTCCAGCACCTGATTGACAGAGCAATCATGACAGAAAGGAAGCGTAAGGAGATGGAAGATCGTAAGCGCAAGATCAGTGGACCCCAGCCTGGAAGCAGCAGCCGTCCCCGTTTCTCAGGCAATCAACCTCAGCAGTTCAGGCAGAACCAGCGTCCACCTCAGCAGCATCAGCAGCGTCAGCAGTATCAGCAGTTCCAAAGGCAGTATCCTCAGCATCAGTACCAGAACCGTCAGAGCAATCAGTCAGGAGGTCAGTTTCAGAAGCAGAATCAGCAAGCACCTCGTCTTCCTGCCCCAGCAAATCAGCAGAACAGTCAGGCAGCACCAGCTCAAGTTGGAAACAGGGCATGTTTCCACTGTGGAGAGCAAGGCCATTGGGTGATGCAATGTCCGAAGAAGGCAGCCCAGCAGCAGTCAGGCCCCAATGCCCCAGCGAAGCAGAATGTGCCTCAGCCTGGAGCAGGCAATCGCTCTCAGCAGCGCTATAATCATGGAAGGCTGAACCATTTGGAAGCTGAAGCAGTTCAGGAGACCCCCGACATGACAGTAGGTATGTTCCCAGTCGATTCCCATATTGCAGAAGTGTTATTTGATACTGGAGCAACGCATTCTTTCATTACTGCATCATGGGTAGAAGCACATAATCTTCCAACTACTACCATGTCAACCCCCATTCAAATTGACTCAGCCGGTGGTAGAATTCGAGCTGATAGCATTTGTTTAAATGTAAGTGTGGAAATAAGGGGGATAGCGTTTCCCGCCAACCTTATAGTAATGGGTACTCAGGGAATAGATGTCATCCTAGGGATGAATTGGTTAGATAAGTATCAGGCAGTTATCAGTTGTGATAAAAGGACAATCAAGTTGGTGTCCCCACTAGGAGAGGAAGTGGTGACCGAGTTAGTCCCGCCTGAGCCAAAGAAAGGAAGTTGTTATCAGATGGCTGTCGATAGCAGTGAAGCAGATCCAATTGAGAGTATCAAGGTTGTGTCTGAATTCCCAGATGTGTTTCCAAAGGATTTACCGGGTATGCCACCAGAGCGGAAAGTTGAATTTGCTATAGAGCTTCTTCCTGGAACCGCCCCTATCTTTAAGAGAGCTTACAGAATATCTGGACCAGAATTGGATGAACTTAAGAAGCAAATTGATGAGCTGTCAGAGAAAGGTTACATCCGGCCAAGCACCTCGCCTTGGGCCGCCCCTGTCTTGTTTGTGGAGAAGAAAGATGGCACCAAGAGGATGTGTATTGATTATCGAGCTTTGAATGAAGTCACGATCAAGAACAAGTATCCTTTGCCCAGAATAGAAGATCTGTTCGACCAGTTGAGAGGAGCCAGTGTGTTCTCCAAGATCGATCTAAGGTCAGGTTATCATCAGCTCAGGATCCGACCTTCGGACATTCCGAAGACGGCATTCATTACCAAGTATGGTTTATATGAGTTCACAGTGATGTCTTTTGGTTTGACCAATGCGCCAGCATTCTTCATGAACTTGATGAACAGTGTATTCATGGATTACCTTGATAAGTTTGTGGTGGTATTCATTGATGATATTCTGGTTTATTCTCAAAGCGAAGAAGAGCATGCAGATCATTTGAGGATGGTATTGCAGAGATTGCGAGAGCACCAGTTGTATGCAAAGTTGAGCAAGTGTGAGTTCTGGATCAGTGAAGTCCTGTTCTTGGGTCACATAATCAACAAAGAAGGATTGGCTGTGGATCCGAAGAAAGTGGCAGACATTTTGAACTGGAAAGCGCCAACGGATGCTAGAGGAATCAAGAGCTTCATTGGAATGGCCGGATATTATCGGCGATTCATTGAAGGGTTTTCGAAGATTGCGAAACCAATGACAGCGTTGCTAGGCAACAAAGTTGAGTTCAAGTGGACCCAGAAATGTCAAGAGGCCTTTGAAGCGCTGAAAGAGAAGTTGACAACAGCGCCTGTCCTAGTCTTGCCTGATGTGCACAAGCCCTTCTCGGTGTATTGCGATGCTTGTTACACAGGTTTGGGATGTGTGTTGATGCAAGAGGGAAGAGTTGTGGCTTACTCGTCCCGACAGTTGAAGGTTCATGAGAAGAACTACCCAATCCATGATCTAGAGTTGGCAGCAGTGGTTCACGCACTGAAGACATGGAGGCACTATCTGTATGGACAGAAATGCGATGTTTACACAGACCACAAGAGTCTGAAGTACATATTCACTCAGTCAGAGTTGAATATGAGGCAACGAAGATGGTTAGAATTGATCAAAGACTATGAGTTGGAGATTCATTACCATCCCGGCAAAGCAAACGTAGTGGCAGATGCTTTGAGCAGAAAGAGTCAAGTCAATCTGATGGTCGCTCGCCCGATGCCTTATGAGTTGGCCAAAGAGTTTGACAGGTTGAGCCTCGGATTTCTGAACAATTCGCGAGGAGTCACAGTTGAATTGGAACCTACCTTGGAGCGCGAAATCAAAGAAGCGCAGAAAAATGATGAGAAGATCAGTGAGATTCGGCGATTGATTCTAGATGGCAGAGGCAAAGATTTTCGAGAAGATGCAGAAGGTGTGGTATGGTTCAAAGACCGCTTGTGTGTTCCCAATGTCCAGTCTATTCGGGAGTTGATTCTTAAGGAAGCTCATGAGACAGCTTATTCGATTCACCCTGGCAGTGAGAAGATGTATCAGGATCTGAAGAAGAAATTCTGGTGGTACGGAATGAAAAGAGAAATCGCAGAGCATGTGGCTATGTGCGATAGTTGTCGAAGAATTAAGGCAGAACACCAGAGACCTGCTGGATTGTTGCAACCGTTGCAGATCCCTCAGTGGAAATGGGATGAAATTGGTATGGATTTCATAGTCGGATTGCCTCGCACTCGAGCCGGCTACGATTCCATCTGGGTAGTAGTGGACCGTTTGACCAAGTCAGCCCACTTCATACCTGTCAAGACCAATTACAACAGTGCAGTATTGGCAGAATTGTATATGTCTCGGATCGTTTGTCTTCATGGTGTGCCAAAGAAGATAGTGTCAGACAGAGGAACGCAGTTCACCTCTCATTTCTGGCAGCAGTTGCATGAAGCCTTGGGCACGCATCTGAATTTCAGTTTAGCTTATCATCCGCAGACAGATGGTCAGACTGAAAGAACCAATCAAATTCTTGAAGATATGTTGAGAGCCTGTGCGTTGCAAGATCAGTCCGGATGGGACAAGCGATTGCCTTATGCGGAGTTTTCCTATAACAACAGTTATCAGGCCAGTTTGAAGATGTCACCGTTTCAAGCGCTGTATGGAAGGAGTTGCAGAACTCCGTTGCAATGGGATCAGCCTGGAGAAAAGCAAGTGTTTGGGCCAGACATTTTGCTTGAAGCCGAAGAGAACATCAAGATGGTTCGAGAGAATCTGAAGATAGCGCAATCAAGGCAGCGAAGCTATGCAGACACAAGAAGAAGAGAGCTGAGTTTCGAAGTCGGAGACTTTGTCTATCTGAAAGTGTCACCGATCAGAGGAGTCAGAAGATTCGGAGTCAAAGGCAAGCTGGCACCCCGCTACATTGGTCCGTATCAGATTCTTGCAAGACGTGGAGAAGTGGCCTATCAGCTCAGTTTGCCAGAGAATTTGTCTGCTGTGCATAATGTCTTTCATGTGTCTCAGTTAAAGAAGTGCTTGCGTGTGCCAGAAGAGCAGTTGCCAGTGGAAGGTCTTGAGGTCCAGGAGGACTTGACCTACGTTGAGAAGCCAGCTCAGATCCTTGAGGTTGCAGATAGAGTCACCCGAAGGAAGACCGTCAGAATGTGCAAAGTCAGATGGAGTCACCACTCTGAGGAAGAAGCAACCTGGGAGCGTGAAGATGATCTGATGGCCAAGTACCCGGAGCTCTTTGCTAGCCAGCCCTGAATCTCGAGGGCGAGATTCTTTTAAGGGGGATAGGTTTGTAACGCCCCGAATTTTGCAGTTGAATTTTTTCTTTTCTTTACTTGCCAAAATTCGGGCGTTACCTTTTCCTTTTCTTTTTCCCCTCGCTAAACCTTGACCTTTTCCAAAGTTCTAGCGGGATCCGGTTTGGAATTCCCGTACGTATAAAAACCCTAAATGCTTTATGTTGCTTGATGCACCATGCCGAACCTTGCATTTCTTTTGATTGCTTTGAAAGCGCAATTGCATTCATGTAGAAAGATCGGATTTCGAAAATGTGGAGAAGATCTTTTCTTTCTTCTTTTTTTTTCTCCCTCTCTCTTTTTCTCTCCTCTTTTTCTCTCTCTCCCGCGCCGTGGGCCGACCCCGGCCGGCCCAAGCCCCTGCGCCCCCCCTCTTGGGCCCAAAGCAGGCCCAGCCGCCCCCACCCCCCCTCTTTTTCCCCAAATCCCCTCTCCCTCTCCCTCATTCTCTCCCTCTCTCCCTCCCCACCCAAGCCGCCGCCCCCACCCACCCCCCTGCCCTAGCCGCCGCCGCTGCCCCGACCCCGGCTGCGCGCCCTCGCCGTCGGCCACCCCCCTCGCCGGTGAGCCCCCTCCCCTCCCCCTTCTCCCTCCTCTCTCCTTCCCCCTCCCCTCCTTCTCCCCTTGGCCGCTGGCCCTTGGCCGCGCCGCCCGGCCGCCCGGCCGCCCCCAGCCCCGCCCGCTCGGCCCCCTGGCCGCGTCCGCCGCCCGCTCGGCCCCCTGGCCGCGCCCGCCGCCCGCTCGGCCCCCTGGCCGCGTCCGCCGCCCGCTCGGCCCCCTGGCCGCGCCCGCCGCCCGCCCTGGCCCCTGGTCGCGCCCCCCCCTGTCCCGGGCCGGTTCAGCCGGCCTCGGCCCCGGCTCAGCCGCCCCCGGCCCCAGCTCGGCCGCCCCCCGCGCTCGGCCGCCCCAGCTCGGCCGCCTGCCCCCGGGCCGGTTCAACCGCCCTAGGGCCGGTTCAACCGCCCCCCCCCCCCTTCTGTTTTTTATTTTTTTATTTTATTTTATTTACTTTCTGTGATTATAATTACTGTATTTTAAGTAGGCTAATCACTGTTCATGCTATGGGAAAATAGGAAGTTTAATTTAAAATTCCGTTATGTTATTGATGCACGTAGTTAATTGTTTACCCTGTGCAATGTTGATCAACTAAAAGTGATTAGGTTTCCATCAGTATATATAAATTTATATAACAGAATTATTTTGTTAAAAACCAATTGTGTCATTAGTGCATAAGATTTAACCCCCTGCGAGACCTTTCCCGTTTCTTTCTAACCGTAACAAATGCGTTATCGAATGTCATACTTGATGCATATTCGCTTTATTTGTTATCTTGTATGGTGTACTGTTCTTTTGTATTAAATATGTGGATGTATGTATGTATGTTTGCGCTCGCATAGAGAACGATCCGGTCGAAGAGCCCGAGGAATTCGCAGGAGAAGCCCCTGAGCAGCAGTCGGTTGGTGGAGGCAAGTGTCCTTTGACCTATCTCTGTCCTATTCATTCTTTAATTCACCTCCCGCATTACACATTTAAACCTAAGGATTGACTAGCTTTTGTTATCCATGTCCTTGTTTACCTATTTGGGTCGGATTATTACTACTTAGTCTGATGCTATTGCTCAACTCTAATCAATGAACATGATGTGATTATCTATGATACGCTGTTTTCCCGTTCTTCTTTATGATTATACTTGTGGTTTTCAAGGGGACTCGAGCGGTTTCTCGAGTGCCTCTCCGTAAGGACCTGTTCTATGGATGACCGCCCGGGAAAACAGTGCAACCATGAGGGTGGAATGGGGTGCCCTTAGCTGAATAATTAGAGGATCCGGGGTGTAGTTCACTTAGCCGTCGTGCCGTCAATGGGGCTCGGTGTATGCGGCTCGCTCTGCCAAGTTTGGGTTCGCCCCTTGGGGAGGAGTGCGGTGCATTTAGGAAACCTAACGGGTGGCTACAGCCCCGGGGAATCTTTGTAAAGGCTTCGTAGTGAATCCCTGGCCATTCACCTCGGGAGTGAATAAGGGTCTTGCAAGCCCGGGCTAGAGAGGGAATCACGGCTTGTGGGTAAAGTGCACAACCTCTGCAGAGTGTTATGAAACTGATATATCAGCCGTGCTCGCGGTTATGAGCGGCCAAGGGAGCTCCAGTGATTAGTGGTACTTGATCAGAGACATTGTGGTACAGGTGGTTATGAGATTGATGGTTTTGGTTATGATTATGGTGCTGGTAAGTGGTATTCTTTCCGTTTGGAAAGGGTACATCGGGTTAATAACTTGGGTTAATGTTAAAACCTGGCTTTCTACTAGTAAATAATAATCTGACCAACTAAAAGCAACTGCTTGACTTATCCCCACATAAAGCTAGTCCACTACAGCCAAACAGGATACTTGCTGAGTATGTTGATGTGTACTCACCCTTGCTCTACACACCAAACCCCCCCCCAGGTTGTCAGCATTGCAACCACTGCTCAGGCGAAGATGAAGCTGTGGAAGGAGACTTCCAGGAGTTCCAAGATTACGACGAGTTCTAGGTGTGGGTTAGCGGCAACCCCCAGTCGGCTGCCTGTGAAGGCCGCGTTATCTACGTTTCTTTTCCGCACTTTGATTTATTGTAAGAACTATATGGACGTCTCAGACGTATGATGTAATCGACTATTTCCCTTATTAATACTATTTTGAGCACTGTGTGATGATGTCCATATTATGTAACTGCTGTGTACGTGAATAACTGATCCTGGCGCGTACATGGTTCGCATTCGGTTTGCCTTCTAAAACCGGGTGTGACAGGAAACATGCCCTGTTTCCAACCTGAGCTGGTGCTGCCTGATTGTTCTGCTGGTTTGCTGGGGCAGGAAGACAAGGTGCCTGTTGATTCTGCCTTTGAAACTGACCTCCTGACTGATTGCTCTGACGGTTCTGGTACTGGTGCTGAGGATACTGCCTTTGGAACTGCTGATGCTGCTGAGGTGGACGTTGGTTCTGCCTGAACTGCTGAGGTTGATTGCCTGAGAAACGAGGACGATTGCTGCTTCCAGGCTGGGGTCCACTGATCTTGCGCTTACGATCCTCCATCTCCTTACGCTTCCTCTCTGTCATGATTGCTCTGTCAATCAGGTGCTGGAATGTCGGGAAGGTGTGATTCATCAGCTGATACTGAAGAGGGTCAACCAAGCCTCTCAGGAAACGGTACTGTCGCTTGGCGTCGGTGTTGACATCTTCAGGAGCATAGCGAGACAGCTGCAAAAATCTGTCCCGGTATTCACTGACAGACGATGGCCCTTGCTTGAGGGCCAGGAACTCCTCCTTCTTCACAGTCATCAGACCTGCGGGAACATGGTACTGACGAAAGCTACCTCTGAACTCTTCCCAGGTGATGGCGTCAGGGTGGGCATGGGTGGCGAGGTAAGACTCCCACCATGACTGGGCTGCTCCTCTCAACAGACGGGGACCATACAGGACTTTCTCCCTATCATCACACTGAGCGGTGTGCAACTCCCGCTCCACAGTGCGCAGCCAGTCTTCAGCATCCATGGGGTCAGAAGAGTGAGCGAACGTTGGTGGATGACCTCTCATGAATTCAGCACACTTGTCTCTGGGCATCTGAGGCATCTGAGGCTGAGGTGGTGCCTGCTGCTGCTGAATGGCGGCCAAAGTCTGACCGATGGCTTGAACTGCCTGAGTCTGCATCAGAAACATCTGCTCGATGGACATCGGGGGCGGGGGCGGCAGGTGCTGCTGCTGGGGCACCTCTTCCTGTTGAGCGGCTCGCTCCTGCTGAGCACGCCTTCCTCCTCTGCGCCTGTTCTCTGACATCTGCAGAATGCAACCACACATCAGAACTGATCTGGCAAATCTTGCAGCATAAGAAAAGAGTATAGAATTCTTCAACAGCGCTGAACAGATGAGCATCTTCACTGATCTCCAACACAGACCACACAGCTTCTCAGATAAAGAGGAAAGTGGAATAAAAGGTTTCCCAACTATATAACTAACTCCATTAACATAATATGTAAACCAAAATGCAGGGGATACCCACACTCTGGTGACAGTCATTACAAAGATCCAAACCAAACATAGTTCATCAGGACAAACATAGATGCACAGGATATAGCAAACTACCCTGTCTAACTAAGACTAACTAAAGCGAGACTAACGCTAAGACTGTAGCTTCTACGTATATATTTCGTATTAGTTACAAGATCCAACTCTAACGAGCTATGGTTCTAGAGTTATCTTGGTCCTGCAGTCGGGATTGCCATAAGACTGGTGTCCACGCCGAGGTGAGCGGTACGGGTGCTGAGTCCCGACGGGAGCGGGGGAACCACCATCCAAGTGACGACGTTCCGCGCGCTCAGCCCGCAGCAGGGCGATCTCAGCACGAGCCCTACTCAGCTCGTCTAATGCATGGTCCAGCTCCGTGTTTAGCACGGCGGCTAGGTTGACTGTGCTGCTCAACCTAGGATTGCCCTCACCGACAGGTGAGACAATCACGCCTCCTGTGCTGCCAGATGGACGGCGGGGGTAATACTTCAGGTCAAGACCGTCAGCTGCCCCACCGAAAACCGAGCAGTAGTGCGAAAGCGCACGCCGTGCAGCATCTTGCATGGCTGCCTCAGCTGAGTCCCGCTCAGAGATAGAATAGTGCTCTGAGCAGGCCTCCGCACCCTGGAGACTGTTCTCCGGGCAGCGCACCAAGCAGGTTGCCTCCCAGCGGTCCGGGTAGACCCCGCGACTGTGCTGGTAGACCACACAGCGATACTCGACGGACCAAGTATGCCGGTTAAACGCCCGACGTAGCAGGGTGTCGAGCGCATCGTGGAAGTGACACCCGCGAGCAGCGTCGCGAGTGATGGGTCGAGCAACCCATCCTTCCGGCTCATGGTTAGCAGAGAAGTCGATGTCGTGGCTCGAGCTGTCGTCGCCACCTCCGTCGTCTGGGTCTCCTCCAGCAGCTACTCCAGAAGCTGGGGCGCCCAGTGGTGGTGCAGGGGGCGCCTCCAGAGGAAGCACAGGGGAGCAGCTCCTCACAGACTCTATCTCCTGGTGGAGCGAGAAGGAAGAGCCCTGCTGCTCCTGTCGTCGACGCTCCTGCTCCTCACGCAGGCGGTGGTGCAGTCTCTCCAAGTGGCTGGACTGTCCGGCCACGGGACGGCGAAGCGGACGCTCAGCAAGGCGGGAGGGTAAGAAGGGGATGACTGACTTTCGTGCAGTGTGTCTAAGTCGAGCCATCTACAAAAGACATCGCAAGCAAAAGGGTGAGAACAGAATTAATATGACCAGCAAGTAATGAATCATAAGTAAATGAAGGATTAGAATAAAACACAATTTTCAGCAAGGTATATTATATAGTAGAACATAGGTTTGGTCGGTATGACCAACTTTTGAAGGGATATCAAAGTCAAGGCAGGGACAGAGGTCTATAGTCCTTAGAACGACCATTCTATTCTAGGTTAGCGGTCCTACAGTCAGCACGGCTTTGATACCACTTATGTCACACCCGGTTTTAGAAGGCAAACCGAATGCGAACCATGTACGTGCCAGGATCAGTTATTCACGTACACAGCAGTTACATAACATGGACATCATCACACGGTGCTCAAAATAGTATTAAAAGGGAAATAGTCGATTACATCATACGTCTGAGACGTCCATATAGTCCTTACAATAAATCAAAGTGCGGAAAAGAAACGTAGATAACTGCGGCCTTCACAGGCAGCCGACTGGGGGTTGCCGCTAACCCACACCTAGAACTCGTCGTAGTCTTGGAACTCCTGGAAGTCTCCTTCCACAGCTTCATCTTCGCCTGAGCAGTGGTTGCAATGCTGACAACCTGGGGATGGGGGGGTTTGGTGTGTAGAGCAAGGGTGAGTACACATCAACATACTCAGCAAGTATCCTGTTTGGCTGTAGTGGACTAGCTTTATGTGGGGATAAGTCAAGCAGTTGCTTTTAGTTGGTCAGTTTATTACTTACTAGTAGAAAGCCAAGTTTTAGCATTAACCCAAGTTATTAATCCCATGTACCCTTTCCAAACGGAAAGAATACCACTTACCAGCACCATAGTCATAACCAAAACCATCGATCTCATAACCACCTGTACCAAAGTATCTCTGATCAAGTACCACTAATCACTGGAGCTCCCTTGGCCGCTCATAACCGCGAGCACGGCTGATATATCAGTTTTCAAACACTCTGCAGAGGTTGTACACTTTACCCACAAGCCGTGATTCCCATTCTGCCCGGAGATCATGACTCTCCATTGATCACTACCAAGGTGACCCAGCAGGGCATCACTACGTAGCCTTTACAAAGATTCCCCGGGGCTGTAGCCACCCGTTAGGTTTCCTAAATGCACCGCACTCCTCCCCAAGGGGCGAACCCAAACTTGGCAGAGCGAGCCGCATACACCGAGCCCCATTGACGGCACGATGGCTAAGTGAACTACACCCCGGGTCCTCTAATTATTCAGCTAAGGGCATCCCATTCCACCCTCATGGTTGCACTGTTTTCCCGGGCGGTCATCCATAGAACAGGTCCTTACGGAGAGGCACTCGAGAAACCGCTCGAGCCCCCTTGATGACCACAAGTACCACATCATAATAAGAGAAGGGAAAACAGCGTATCATAGATAATCTCATCATGTTCATTGATTAGAGTTTGAGCAATAGCATAAAGCTAAACAATAATAATCCAACCCGAATAGGTAAACAAGGACATGGATAACCAAAGCTAGTCAATCCTTAGGCATAAATATGTAAAGCGGGAGGTGAATTAAATAATGAATAGGACAGAGATAGGTCAAGGGACACTTGCCTCCACCAACCGACTGCTGCTCAGGGGCTTCTCCTGCGAGTTCCTCGGGCTCTTCGACCGGATCGTTCTCTATGCGATTGCAAGCATACATACATACATCCATTCAAATTGGGAAGCAAACAGTACATCATACAAGGGAACAAATAAAGTGGATATGCATCAAGTAGGACATTCGATATCGCATTCACTATGGTTAGAAAGAAACGGGAAAAGGTCTCGCGGGGGGGGGGGGGGGGGTTAAAGCTTATGCACTAATAATTAGTTACATTTGGTTCTAACAAAAGAATTTAGTTATATGCACTAATGGAAACCTAGTCATTTTTAGTTGATCAACATTGGACTGGATAAACAATTAATTATATGAATTAACTAGTGTAACGGAATTCTAAATTAAGTTTCCTATTTCAATAACATGAACAATGATTAACCTGCCTAAAATAAAATAAATAACAGTAATGAAAGAAAATAAAATAAAATAAAATAAATAAAAAGGGGGGCGGTTGAACCAGCCAGGGGGCGGTTGAACCGGCCTGGGGCAAGGGCGGGGGCGGCCGAGCCGGCGGCGCGCAGGGGCGGCTGGGCAGGGGCGGCCGAGCCGGCCATGGGGCGGGGCAGGGCGCGCAGGGGCGGCCGAACCGGCCAGGGGCATGGGGCGGCTAGGCGGGGGCGGCGGCGGCCGAGCCGGCCAGGGGGCGGCCGAGCTGGGCGGCGGGCGGCCGGACCGGGGCGCAGGGGCGGCCGAGCGGCGGGGCCGAGCCGGGTAGGGGGAAGGGGAGGGGAGATGGGAGAGGGAGGAGAGGGGGAGGGGGACCTCACCGGGGTAGGGGACGGGCGGCCGAACCGGCGA
This sequence comes from Zea mays, assembly GCF_902167145.1. NCBI lineage: Eukaryota > Viridiplantae > Streptophyta > Magnoliopsida > Poales > Poaceae > Zea > Zea mays. Next base: position 61,081,862 of record NC_050098.1, read on the forward strand.
CGAGCAGGGGCGGCGGCTAGGGCAGGGGGCGGCGGCTGGGGTGGGGAAGAGAGAGAATGAGAGGGAGGGAGAGGGATTGGGGGAATTTGGGGGGAAAGGGAGGGGGCGGCTGGGCTAATGGGCCCAAAGGGGGCGCGCGGGGGGCGGCTGGGCCAGCCAGGGGCGGCCCACGGCGCGGGAGAGAGAAAGAAGGGGAGAGAGAGAAAGAAAAAGAAAAAGAAAGAAAAGGTTTTTCTCCTTTTCGAAATCCGATCTTTCTAGATGAATGCACTCACATCTCTAAGCAATCAAAGAATGCATAGTTCGGCATGGTGCATCAAACAACATAAAGTGATTTATGGTTTTTCTTGCACGGGAAATTCCAAGCCAAACCTCGCTATAACTTTGGAAAAGATCAAGGTTTAGCGAGGGAACGAGAAAAGAAAAGGGTAATGCCTGAATTTGGTGAGAGAAAAGAAGAAAAAAATCTACCCCCAAATTCAGGGCGTTACAGGTTTCATCAAAATGCAAACCTTCGACTTGTGAATATCCTTTTGCAACAAGTCGAGCTTTGTTCCTAGTCATCACTCCATGCTCATCTTGTTTGTTGCGGAATACCCACTTGGTACCTACAACATTTTGGTTAGGACGTGGAACTAAATGCCATACCTCATTCCTCGTGAAGTTGTTGAGTTCCTCTTGCATTGCCACCACCTAGTTTGGATCTCTTAGTGCATCCTCTATCCTGTATGGCCCAATAGAAGACACAAAAGAGTAATGTTCACAAAAATGAGCAACTCGAGATCGAGTAGTTACCCCCTTTTGAATGTCACCAAGTATGGAGTTGACGGGGTGATCTCTTTTAATTGATTGGTGGACTCTTGGGTGCAGTGGTCTTTGATCTTGAATCTCTTGTTCATCTTCCTTTTGTTGATCAACTTCATCTCCCTCATGATCAATGTCTTCCTCTTGAGGTGGCTCATTGTCTTGATCTTGATCCTCTTCTTCTTGAGCCAGTTCCTCATCTTGAGTTGTTGGAGATGCTTGTATGGAAGATGATGGTTGATCTTATGCTTGTGGAGGCTCTTCGGGTTCTTGTGGACACGCATCTCCAATGGACATGTTCCTTAGCGCGATGCATGGAGCCTCTTCATCATCTAATTCATCAAGATCAACTTGCTCTACTTGACAACCATTAGTCTCATCAAACACAATGTCACAAGAAACTTCAACTAATCCAATGGATTTGTTGAAGACTCTACATGCCCTTGTGTTTGAGTCATAATCAAGTAAAAAGCCTTCTGCTTTAGGAGCAAATTTTGAATTTCTACCTCTTTTAATAAGAATAAAGCACTTGCTCCCAAAAACTCTAAAGTAAGAAACATTGGGCTTTTCACCAGTGAGGAGTTCATATGATGTTTTCTTGAGGATTCGGTGAAGGTAGAGTCGGTTGATGGAGTAGCAAGCGGTGTTAATCGCCTCCGCCCAAAACCGATTTGATGTCATGTATTCATCAAGCATGGTCCTTGCCATATCTAAAAGAGTTCTATTCTTTCTCTCTACAACACTGTTTTGTTGAGGTGTGTAGAGAGAAGAGAACTAATGCTTGATGCCCTCCTCCTCAAGAAATCCTTCATTTTGAGAGTTCTTGAACTCTGTTCCATTGTCGCTTCTAATCTTCTTGATTCTTCACCATCAAAGTATGGTCGTTTTCCTAAGGGAACAGAATGTAAAGGAACACGTTTGGAAATGCGATGATAGTGAAGAGGGATCTTACTATACTTCTTACGCTCTTGGTGCTTCGAAGATGTTAACTCGACGCCAGAGGTTGAGGACGAGTAAGAATCGGTCTCGCAGTAGACCACCTTCTTTATCTTCTTTTCCTCTTGTTTCCCTTCTTATATGACTTGATGGAGCCGGTGGATTCATCTTTTTCTTCCTTGTGTTTGTGGTCAGCCTCCTTTGACGGAGTATTTTCTTCATTCTTCTTTCTCAAAGACCTGGGCTTTTCCCCGGTGATCATCAACTCCCTTTTGGCGTGTTCTCCCGACATCACTTCGAGTTGTTATACTCTAATGAAGTACCGAGCTCTGATATCAATTGAAAATCGCCTAGAGGGGGTGAATAGGCAAAACCTGTAAATTATAAACTTTGAATACGAAGTTCACCTAGGTTAGGATTAGAAACAAATAATAATGAATACGGAGTGCGGAAGATAGTTCTTCTTGCTATGAGTTGCTTAATCAATGTGGATAACTTTGGGAGCTAACTCAAAGGGTTGTGAGCAAGAGAGCTTTTAGAGAGAGGGGAGAGGAAGAACCAAATCGTAGAGTAAAGATCAACACAAATGAACACGACGATTTGTTTCCCGAGGTTTGGTTCCAATGAACCTACTCCCCGTTGAGGAGTCTACGAAGGCCAGGTCTTTTTCAACCCTTTTCGATGCGACCTAATCGTCACTGACTGTTTCTGACTTCTAACGTTTCTGACCCGTGGCAGTCGACCATTGGCGAAGATGACCGTTGACCGTGGGCTCACCGAACAGTCCGGTGCACACCGGACAGTCCGATGAATTTTATCCACGGAGGGCTAAGTTTTCTCGAGAGCAGCCTATTCGTCGGATGCGCCAGCCTAGGCACCGGACACTGTCCGATGCACCACAGGCTGGTGCAAGTCTGATTCACTCCATATTTATAGAATTGGCCAAGGGTCCTTTTTCCTTATAGATGTACATGAACTTTATGCACTTGAGAAAAGATCAAGTAGGCAAATTAGGTAGTCCATAAGTTTTGTGATGGTCGTCAAACACCAAAATCGATTATAGGAGATGGTTGATGCTATTTCCCTTTCAGTACTCACCCTTGCTTTCACAAAACACCAGGTTGCCTTTGGTGTAATCTATGCTCGGGTAAATAAGAAGAAGGTGTCGAGGCGGATCTCTAGGAGTTCCAGAACTTCAACAAGTTTGAGGATTAGGCTAGCGACCTCCCCTAGTCAGCTGCCTGTGGTGGGTTTTTTTACGTTGGCTACGTTTCTACTTTGTGCACTTTGATTTTTACAATGTAAATGGCTCTAGTCTGTAATATTATTACTTACTCTTTATTATTATTCGAAGCATTGTGCTATGATGAGTCATTTATGTAATCGTTGTGTATGTGAGTTCTAATCATGGTATGTACATGGTTCGCTTTCGGTTTGCCTTCCAAAACCGGGTGTGACACTGTATCCTTTGCCTTGCCCTTATTCTTTTGAGATTTACCCTTCTTAAAGTTAGGTTTGTTTTGAACCGCCATCATATAGTCGCTGCTGCCATCGCTTTTCTTTATGTCACTCTCTTCTGTTTTCAGCATGCCACATAGTTCATTGAGGCCCTTCTCTGCCCCATGCATATGGTAGTTAGTATTTGTAACACCTCAAATATCGGTTTTGGGATTTAATAGAATTCTCCAAAGGTTTTGAAGTAAGATATATTTTATTCTCTTACCCTTGAAATTACTCTTCCTAAAAATAAGGAAAAGATAAACATGGAATCTTGAATTAAACTACACATTTAAAAAGAAGTATTATCTTGCAATAAATAAGGGCACTATTAATTTGATAAACTATAGGCTTGAATTTTGACCATGAAATATAAATTTGAAACTTTGAAAAAAGAACAAAAAAAGAGAAGTTTCAAACTTGGTCAATAATTATTTTTATGTGCATGCAAGTACACATATTCAAATCAATAGAACAATAAAATAATTAATAAAATAATACTTTGCATACATACTGGATTTTTTCTTGTGCGTTTAAATATATTTGAAGTTTGTGAAATTGAATTTGAATCTAATTTAAAATAGGAAAAGAACTTCAAAATAGAAAAGGTGTAATTATAAAAGAAAAAGGAAAATGACCGGTCTGGGCCGAAACAGCCTTCTCGGCCCACCATTCCATCTCTCCCCGCTCAGCCCAATTCCCACAAACCGCGCTGGGTCACTGCCTTTCGGGACCCACTCACCAGACAAACAGTCGGCCGCGCGCGCTCCCACCTCACGGTCACTGCCAAGCGGGTCCACTCGTCAACCTTACTGCCAACCGCACTCACGCGCCCTTGGTCATTGATGTCGCGGGCCCCACACACCAGCCGCAGCTCTGCGCGCTACCATCGGCCAGTCGCTGGCTCGTGGGCCCATGTCATTAGGTATCATCTCCCACCTGGAGTCTGAGATGAAACGAACGCCACAACCCGCACGTCGCGTCCAGAGCCATTTGCGACGAACTCGCAACCGACCTTCTCGGCTCGAGATCAGACTCCCCCCCCCACCTTGGAGCATATAAGCTTATCCCTGTTACCCCCTATGCCATCTTGTGACCGTCGCAGGGACTACCACGGTGATAGTCGAAACCATCAGGGAAGCAAATGACCGTCGTCGTCAATCTGTGCTAGCAACGCCATTCGGGGTTAATGCTGGGGTCGCGGGGCATGGCCGGTGCTCAACGGATCTCCCCTAGGGGTCTGTGCGCGCGGTAGAGGGCAGAATCACGCTAGATTGCTCGCTGGACCTCAAGCAACATCGTGGTGCCACGCACGTCATGGACCACTCTCTGGTCGCCATCCCTGCTTACGGTAAGTCCCTAGTCAACTTTGCCAGGTCCGCGGGATTTTGTAGCACTATTTGGTTTGGGGTTCGGTCAGCCGGACATGGATCTCGCCGGGCTCCTCCACCGTGGGGGAGGCTTGGTGGCGTAGCCAGGTTTGGCCGGTGGCTGGAGGAAGAAGATGGTCCTCGGACCGTGGATCTGTGAATAGACGACCGCGATTAGATCCTTCACATACCTCTTTGCGCTTTAAATCGTGACCACCGATCTGGAAATCAAGGGCTCCGGTTGTATAATGGTGTGGGTCGCTGCGGTCCGTTGATCATCGATCGGGTGGCTATCACTAGATACCGTTTCAGGTGAGGTTCGATCTAATATGGGCCTCTGACCTAGGATCGGACGGCTAACAATAAAAGGTACCCCTTCGCTAGGTTCTTTTACATAAAAAACCTTGGAAAACCTAGAAACTAACCAGCCGTCCTCCTCAAGCCGAAAGTAATTGCAACTAAGTCCTGGAATTTACGAATTAAACCCCAAGCTCTTTGGAATTTATCTTTGCAGTCCATAGGTTAAATAAAATGAGTGGAATTAATAAAGAAAAGGATTTTTAGTATAAAAATAATCCAGAAACTTGTTTAATTCATTTTAACTTCTTTTTGATCCATTCCAGTTGCATTAATCTTATAATAATATTGTTTATCATCTAGTAACTTTGTATTACCATGAAACCTATGAGTAAAATCTTGTACCTCCTTTGCTTTATAGTAGACACTTAAACCTTCGGAAAATCATAACTTTATTACAGTACCTCCGAATTTAGTGGTTCTTGAACCTACGATCTAGTTGCAATGCGTAGAACAACATCATGCAATTTGTTCTTATGTTTAGTGTGATATTAATTTTGCCAATACCATGTTTGTTTGTATTGCTACGAGTAGCAGCGAGGTTACGAGTCACTTGAAGACCAAGTTGGTACCTGGGAATCTCGAGTCTAAGCCAAGTTGTGCCCTTGATCACTTTTCTTCACCCAATAATGTTCTTGTTAATCACTGTGACATGATCAGGTTAATTTGATGGGACCTAATAGGCTTCCCTAGCATTGTTTATCCCACACCTTGCAAACAAAAGAACTATTGGGTAGTTTTGCTATTGCTCTACCTAGGTTTGGGCAAGTAATGTTATATTATGTTCATGTTCCAATTCTGTTGTTGTTGATTATTGTTCATGATAAGATCATTATGTTAATTGGGACATGGAGAACCACCCGGGAAAACAGTGCTACCACAAGGGTGGTATGGGACACCCTTGGCTGACTAATTAGGAAAGCTAGTTGAGAACTACCTTACCCAAAAGGCCAAGGGTGGTAGAGGAGCTGTGTATAGGGAGGTTCTCGGGTCGATCATGCTGTGATGTCTTTTCGGACGATGGATTCCTATACTGCCCTTCTCAGAAATCGTAGCGGGTTTTTTTTCTGAAGCTAGTGGAACTTTGTAAAGGCCTCGTAGTGGATCCCTAGCCATTCACCTTGGAAGTGTCTAAGCGCCTTGCAAACCCTGGCTAGACGAGATACACGACTTGTGCGTAAAGATGTGCAACCTCTACAGAGTGTAAAACTGGTATATCAGTCGTGCTCACGGTCATGAGCGGCTCGGACACTCACATGATTAATTTATAGAATTAAACTTAATTTGTCATTTGCATTGCATTGCATTATGGGTGTTGTTATTAATTTTGATCTCTTATTTAATTGGGTTGGTATCTACTTATACTTAGTAACTGCTAATAAAATTTTTTGACCAACTTTAAAAGCAATGCTCAGTTTTAACCATCTTCTTTGGTAAGCCATACATTTCACATGAGCTCCTACCTTTGGTGAGTTCATGCACATTATTTCCCACGACTTGTTGAGCGATGAACGTATGTGAGCTCACCCTTGTTGTACTCACATCCCCCCCAGGTCAGGAGCAGGTACCACAAGATGATACGCGTGAATGATGCCGTGATGAGTTCTTGAGTGGTCTAGGCCATCGTCTCCCAGTCAACTATAATTGCTGGATCATTGTCTTCATATGATGTAACTATTTAACTATTTTGTATAGAACTCTGTTATATATAAATGATGTGACATTCATTTCTGTACCATGAGTCATCATATGTGTGAGACTTGATCCTAACACACTTGGTGAAGTTCGCGCCCGGGTTTGGTCGTGCCTCTAAAACCCGGGTGTGACAGTAATGAAGTTTCTATAGTTGGGCAGAAGAGATGCCAAAATGAAGTCAGTGGCCAACCCTTGCCCTACTGGGTAGCCTAGCTTCTCCAACCTCTTACTGTAACCAATCATTTTGATTACATGTGGCCCAACTGATGCACCTTCTGCTAGCTTGCATTCAAGAAAGGCCTTGTACACATTGAACCTTTCAGTCCTAGCCTGAGTCTGGAACATATCCTTGAGCGCCACGATCATATTGTGCGCCTCATGGTTTATCTCAAACTGTACCTGCAGCTCAGGCTCCATGTAAGCGAACATAAGGCAACTCACTTCAAGATTCACATCCATTGCTTTCTTGTAAGCGGTTTTAGCTGCAGCAGTTGCATCTTCACCAGGATCCTCTAGCGGTGGGGTATCTAGAACGTCTTCCTTTTTTCAGCCTTGAGAACAATTCTCAGGTTGCGGGTCCAATCCGTATAGTTTGTTCCATTTAACTTATCCTTTTCAAGAATTGATCGCAAAGTAAATGTTGGTGTGCTAGGTGCCATTTATCTACAACAAAATAATGCAAAATACTAAGACAAAAATATCCATGATATAGTAAATCATATTAAACATTTAATACAATCTACTCCCACTAAAATAAATATCCCTTGATTGATACTTAGTGATTCAGAACCCACAACTAACAAGTCTACTAGTGAGCTTTAGCATCACCGCTAGAAGACAAGATACGGGGGTGAATATAGATTTATGGGGATAAGGATGGGTCCAAACTCGGTGGAGAATTCCCCAGCAACACCTTTATATAAACCTTAGAGCACTATGCTGATGGTAGTTTCTTTTGAATAAGAAAAGGAGACAATATGAAAGGTATTAAGGTGTGCTGTTTTCGTCGCATCGAGAAAAGAAAAGAAAAGAAGGGATTTGGGCGGTCCTGGTTGGTTCTTTACGGCGTAGCCCGGGAAATCAGGTGGGCGATTTCTTCATATACATAATTTGTACTGTGTGATCTCATAGAGTGGCGGGGGTTTTGTTTTTGTTGGCAACAATAATTGAAAGTCCGATGTGACTCGGCAACACTGTCAAGTTAGACGGGACGACTCGAGCGCGGACTGATTGGTGGAATCGAGTAGTGTATGGTTGGGTTGCGATGGGCGAAGAAGGGGCCGGGGGGTCCGTTCAAGGACGACGCTGATCTTTCCCGATTTCGGACACGTCCAAAAGGACCCTCTCCCTGCACAGAGCACAACACATGGGCAGGCGCTGTTGGGCCGCCTCACCTCGAGCGACGTCGACGTACCTTCTTGCTGCGGTTGGGACCTACCTAGCTTCTCTCCCGAGTCCGGACGGTTGAAACCCTCGCAAGCTGTCTGCCCATCACCGTCGGCCGGCTACTTTACCAGCTCTCCCGAGACCCCGCCGGTGCCGGTGGAAAAACAAAAAAACTGCTAGCTCGGTCGCATCTAGCTTGGTACGTTGATTGCAAAGTGACATCGCAACCGCCGTGCCGCTCGCTCTGTCTTGGTGGGGCCCCCCGAGCGTACGTCACGCTTGCACTTGGCATCTCGCGCGCGCTCTGGCCGAAGCAGTCGCCATGACGGACAAGGAATGCGTTTCCGTGCGTCCAAGGAGGCCACGACAGATCGATAAAAAACCTTCCTGCTGGTTCCAGTTCCAGCCAGCGTCGTGTCGTGTGGTGCCACCGGGCGTAAACCTAAACCGTAGGGCTCACTCTTGTCTTGTGTATAAATATAAAGTCGCTCTCGAGCACGACGAATGCGCGTCATGCGGTGCCACAGGACGCGCGCAGCCCGCTCTCCTCCGTCTGCGCGCGCACGAGCGGAGCGGCCACTGTCGTGCTCGCGATGGCGTTGTTGCTTGCTGCTCCCGCCACAGGACGGGACGGCGGTGCCCACTATAGCTTATAGCTATATACGCGGGAGCTTCCGATCTGTACTCCTACATAAGCACAGTCGACAGGTCGATCGGTATCCGCGGTCCTGCGCCATTAACAAGTCACACGGGGCCGGACGGGTGGTGGGCGCGCCCCGGCACCTACCTGATGATGTCGTCCCGTCCCTCCCCTCCCGCGCCGCCGTCGGTCCCCGAGGCAGCAAGCGAAGCCGATCAGATGCGCCGTCGCCGTTCCGCCCTCGCGCGCGCGCGTCGCGCATCCAGCCTTTATTACTCCAAATGCTTGGAGTATATCGCAAAAACCATCATCAACAGACCCCGCCACCCCACCAACCGCCCTTGACTCCAAGCATGGCGCCATAGATGCCAGCGGAGGGTCCTGATCGATTCATAAACACGCGCGTTAATGCATCGCCTTTCTCCGCGCGCTTGGCCTTTTCCTTTTCCTTTTCTTTTCTCCCCACCACCATTGTTGTATTGTATCGCTCCGTCGGTTCGTCGTCGTGCGACGTCTCGTCATCTCCCGACAACGAGGAGATGCTATGCTGCTACTACTACGGTACTACCTACTGTGGGAAAAAAGGCTGAGGCCACACCTCAACCTCTCAACCTCAACTGCTGCATGCCGCCTATACATACTACGCACGCAGTCGCGCCCGGCCCTGCACTGCACTGCACGGGCGCGGCGGGAGATCGAGAGGAGACTTTGCTCGCTTTTGGTGGGCATCCGCGCGGAGCGTGACCACAGACGGTGTAGAGACTAGATAGATCGGAAGGGGATCTAGGCATAGAGAGCGAGGAGGATGACCGGCGTTGTTGCAGGCGCCGGAGGGGGCAACAAGGCGGCGGGCGCCACGCTGCGGCTGCACCACTACCTTGTGATGGCCGGGGTGGCGGCGGCGTTCGTCCTCGCCTGCCTCCGGTACGCGCCGGACCCCGCGGGGTACGGCTTCCTGGCCGTGGCGCCGCGGCCGGTGGAGGCCGATGCTGGTGCCCGGCGGGACACCACTCCTCCACCGCGCCCGTCGTCGTCGTCGTCGTCGGTGGTCATCTTCAACTTCGGTGACTCCAACTCCGACACGGGCGGCATGGCGGCGGTCAACGGGATGAACATTAACCTGCCCGAGGGACGCACCTTCTTCCGCCGCCCCACCGGAAGGCTCTCCGATGGCCGCCTCGTCATCGACTTCATCTGTGAGTAGCTAGTTCTCACTTCGTTCCTTCCACGATCGTCGCGAGCTCAAACTGGTACGACATAGACGTGCTTTCCCCACGCCACGCTTGGAATTCAACTTCAAGCAAGCGCAGTAAAATCCTTCACTTTTTTTTTGCCTCCTCCATTTTCTTTTTTTGTAAACTCTCCATCAGATCCTACATAGACTGAGTACTGAAACACACCACCAATGAACGGTTTGGATTTCTCTCTAAACTCTAAACGAGAGGTTTAGATGCATAGTTTAAAATTAGCTCTAAACTTTACCTCGCCTTCTATTATTACACTAGAGCTTTATTAGAGATTAAAAATAAACTAAATATTCTAATAAAATAATTAAGGCTCTAAAGTTCAGTGTGGAGAACCAAACAGACCTTCAACTGTCGGATCAAGTAGACCGCTAGGTACGTCCAGCACTCCAGCTTGTTTGTGCGCAGAAAAGAAATATATAATGGTGACTGTTATCTTCTAAATAAAAGGCTAAAAAGAAACAAATGGGCTTTTTCGCGATGCAAGTGGAGGAAAGATGATGAAATTAAAGGACGTTGACGTAGCATGCATCGGCCATAGTGGGATTTGAAAAAAAGAGGTTTATGTCGGCCCGAAGGTACATGTGCGTACTCCGTCCGTCGCTATTTAAGTGTGGCCCGTGACAATCATGCCAATTATTTTTTTTCGCCTCGACTCCGACTAGATTTATAGAAAAATATTTACGACAATTTATATCTCCGAATAAACGTATTATTAAAGACAACAAACTATCTAATTAAGGGTAGTGATTATGTACTGGTACTCAATGATTATATACTATAAATATGAATATTTTAGAATCAAGGCCCTGTTTCAATCTAACTGGATAAATTTTAGTTAGCTTAATGCTAAACTTTAACCATATAAATTGAAATGCTAAAGTTTAGTTCCTTGGTGTGTTTGGACTACTCTAATAAAGTTTAGCATATTGGAATAAAAAGACACATATGCTCCTAATACGGAGAGAGAGGAAATGAGGTTAGAGGGCATGGGTGGAAAATGGGGTTCCCTGTCCCACATTTAGCTACTTTTAGCACCCCTTGAGCAGCTTATGAGATAATATGTGCTAAATTTTATCACACCATTATTAGTTCTCCTGTTTAGATCACTAAATGGCTAAAAGTAGTTAAAAAAAGCTGCTAAAGTTTATCTAGTGGGATTGAAACTGGAACTAAGTGCGATTGATTTGTCGGGAAGAACCATAGGTAAAAAAAAGAAAAAGAGTGAGTACATCTCTGCACAACATAGGTAAAAAAAAAGATCATTAGTTCTTCACCTTTTCTTTTTCAAGAGGAAATTTTTACCATGCTACAGTTTGTTGGACAGATCTATAATTGGGTTTTGGCATGCAGGTGAGAGCCTGCACACGCCTTTCCTGAGCCCATACCTCAAGGCGCTGGGCGCGGATTTCAGCAACGGCGTGAACTTCGCCATCGGCGGCTCGACGGCGACGCCGGGGGGCTCTCCATTCTCGCTGGACGTGCAGCTCCATCAGTGGCTCTACTTCAGGGCCAGGTCCATGGAGATGATCAACCTAGGTCTGTCAAGTCAACTGTGGAGTAGCTTAGCTTTTGTTAAGTAGTAGTAAATTTGGTGTGAGACCTGTTAAATTAATTATCGATGTGTGCTGGGGGCGGGGGCGGGCATGCAGGACAGAGGCCTCCCATCGATCGCGAAGGATTCCGAAAGGCCATCTACACCATCGACATCGGGCAGAACGACGTGTCTGCTTACATGCACCTGCCCTACGACCAAGTGCTTGCCAAGATCCCTGGATTTGTTGCTCAGATCAAGTACACCATCGAGGTTATTTACTCTCCCTCTCTCTTTTTCGCTTGCAACAGATGCACTGCAAGTGCTGGATCCACGGCACCTCATTGACACCGCGCGCACCTCATTGATCGACACACAGACGCTGTACTCGCACGGGGCCCGCAAGTTCTGGATCCACGGCACGGGCGCGCTGGGCTGCCTGCCGCAGAAGCTGGCCATCCCGCGGGACGCCGACGACGGCGACCAGCTGGACGCCCACGGCTGCCTCAAGACCTACAACAACGCCGCCAAGCGCTTCAACGCGCTGCTCGGCGACGCCTGCGCCCAGCTCCGGCGCCGGATGGTGGACGCGGCGCTCGTCTTCGTCGACATGTACGCCGTCAAGTACGACCTGGTGGCCAACCACACGACGCACGGTAAGCCGCCGATGCGACCTCCTGATCTATTAGAGGAGATCGCCTCGCGATAGATAGATAGATAGATCGATGCATAATAATACTATCTGCGCTCGATCGGTCGTCGCAGGGATCGAGAAACCTCTCATGGCGTGCTGCGGCTACGGCGGGCCGCCGTACAACTACAACCACTTCAAGGCGTGCATGTCGGCGGAGATGCAGCTGTGCGACGTGGGCACGCGCTTCATCAGCTGGGACGGCGTGCACTTCACGGAGGCCGCCAACGCCATCGTCGCCGCCAAGGTGCTCACCGGCGACTACTCCACGCCCAGGGTCACCATCGCCAAACTCGTCAACTCCACGCTGCCCAACGACGACTAGCTGGCTGGCCGATCGATCGATCGATCGTCGTCGTCGTCATTCTGATAAACATACTGCAGGCTGCAGGCTTCATCGATCCATATCCAATTGTCCGTAGAAATCTACGACTAGCTCATTGTAGATCTGTAATGTGGGCTAAGAGATGCATGACGATCGACTATAGCTGCCCAACTCGTCAAGAGCTGGTTCACCGCCCTCGTCATGATCGAGCTAGTTTGGACGAGCAAATTCCATGGCACCGAGTGACACAATTGATATCCTCATTGACTAATACTAGTAGTCGTACTAGCAAAAGGAAGAGAGGGTTGGAACTTGGAACAACTGAGTGGTTCTGTGGGGGTCGTTAGTGTTAGAATTTATACTGATCGATTCCTAAGTCCTTAGAAAACCAATCCGTAACTGGAAGTAAAATCTTGATGACGAGTAGATCTGATCTACTAAGAGGAATAGGAAAACATACCTTTGTTGTTATTATTGTTGGAGAGTTGCAGTTGCCGTCTTCATATTGTTGCCCTGCAGAGAAACAGCACGCATTCGAATCCGAGCTGCTGCAGGTTGTAGCGTTTCCAGACACTCCGACACTTAGGCGATGGGGCCTCTGGGGACTAGGGTTTTGGGGCGAGGTACTAGCGTTAGTCTTTCCTGCGACCCCTTAGTCCAATATATAGCGTCGTGTGTCTGGGGGCTCCAACCGAGGTTAGCGTGGGCCCTCCCGATCAAGGGCCCGATTAAAGGAACGATAGTTGGGTTAAGCCCAATCCAGTCTCTATTGACCGGCTGTAGAGGACACACCCAACAATCTCCCCTTTGTTCTCTGCATTCCTTGTACTCAACTTTTCTGGATTCCATCCCTCGACAAGTTTACACATAGAGACCAATGTGTGACAATAACCGATTAAGTATCATCGCACTCATTGACTACAACATGCTCGCCTGCTTCAGAACAAAAAGAGACTTTATTTGGTTGCAATCTGTAGCCCCTTTGATTCAAGATCATAGGTACTCCCTTAAACCCATGCCGGCTGCGTGCTTACTAAACACGCTGGGTGGAAGACCTTTTGTGAGCGGATCCGCTAGCATCTGCTATCTTCTGTTATGCTCATCTTTTATGGTTTGATCCTGAATCTACTCCTTAACAACATAATACTAAAAGTCAATGAACTTGGCAGCGCCACATGACTTGTTGTTATAGGAGTACGGTACCGCTGACTCATTATCGCAGTAAATTCTCAGTGGTCGCTCTATGCTATCAACCACTCTTAATCCGGGTACAAATTTCTTTATCTTTATTGCCTGCCCATTTGCCTCATGCATGGTTACAAACTCAGTGTGCATTGTCGACGATGCTCTCGCTGTCTGTTTGCAACTTTTATAAGAAATAACTCCCCCAGATATAGTAAATTTATACCTCAAAATAGGGAACTAGATCTTCTGTTTGTTAGCATGAGGCCATTTTCGTACCTTGGAGGTACATTAGAGCCTTCTTAACTGCTTAACAGTGTTCTATGCTTGGGTTGATCTGATATCTCCCAAGCATCCCGATAGTAAATTCTAAGTCAGGGTGAATATATATTTGAGCATACAAAATGCTTCTGATAGTAGAAGCATATGGTACTGACTTTATCTGATCTTTCTGACACTAAATCTGGGGACACTGATGATTCCCAAACTTATCACCCTTGACTTTTGGCGCAGGCGCGGCCTTACACTGATGCATACTGTACTTCTTTAGTACTTTTCTATGTATGACTTCTGTGAGAGTTCTAATACTTCATTATGTCTATCTCTGTGAAATTCTATTTTAAAACATAAGAGGTTTCTCCTATGTCTTTTTATATCGAAGTTCGAGGAACAAAAACTTTCTGTTTCCGCCAGTAGATCTTTATCACTACTAGCTAAACATATGTCATTGACATACAGAACAAGGAAGATATACTTTCTTTTTCCTTAGATTTCGCATAAATGCAATTGTCTTCCTCGTTATCCTCGAAACTAAACTTTCTGATAGTCTGATCAGACTTGACGTACCACTATCTGGAGGAATGTTTTAATCCATAAATGGGCCTCCTTAAGTGACATCTCTTGTTTTTCTTTTACTGCTCACAACAAAACCCTTTGGTTGTGTCATGAACACGTTTTTCTGTTAACTCTCCATTTAGTGATGTTGTCATTACATCCATCTGATGGAGCTCTGGATCAAAAAGAGCCACTAATGCCATAATGATCTGAAATGAATCTTTTGTTAGGACAAGTGAGAAGGTTTTATGGTAGTCAATGCCTTCTCACTGTGTGAACGCCTTGACCACATGTCCTTGTATCTTTCTATATTTCCTTTGGAGTCACGCTTGGTCTTCTAGACCCACTAATTTGCGCTTCTCGTAGTTGTTTCATATGTAATGGGATCACTTTCTGCTTCAATGTCCTCACACATATAAATCTCATCGCTTTCTATGTCTACACTTGTGTAAACTCCATAATCATCAGGAATCGCAGATCGTCTAGACCTTTGAGACCTTCATAAACTTGTTTCTAGTTCTGGTTCGTTATGGGGCTCCTGCATTGGTGCGTCACTTGGCACAACACTACCACTCTCATGTGAGCTCTCCTGTGCAACCGACTCAGAAGAGCCAGACTGTGCAGAAGATGAATTGACTTACTCTGTGGTAGTTGCACTTGGTGATGCAATATTTGCAGCAGGGGTTTCACCTCGAGTCGTTACAACTGTTGGTGGAACCACAGCGGGTATCGAGAAGTATGGTTCTTCAACCATCGGAATTGGGACATACGTCCTCTTTTCCTGAAGGTCAACCTCTCTGAGTACCTTACTCCCCTTGATCATGTCATCTTCTAGGAAAATGGCATGTCTAGTTTCTATAAACTTGGTTTGTCTGCCTGGATAGTAGAATCTGTAACCCTTCGATCTCTCAGGGTAGCCAATAAAATGGCAGTTAGTGGTTCTCTCATCTATCTTTTCCTGTCCAAGATTAAATATTCGAGCTTCTGCTAGACAACCCCATATGTTGAAGTAGTTGAGCGTGGGCTATCTGCCAGTCAACAACTCATATGGAGTTTTAGCCACTGATTTACTAGGAACTCTATTTAGTATATGCATGGTGGTTTTTAAAGCCTCCATCCATAGACCCAATGGTAAGTTAAAGTAACTAAGCATACTCATTACCATGTCCATCAGTGTTCTTCTTACGCCTTTAGGCAACCACATTCTGTTGCAGTTCACCAGGTGTTGAATACTGTGCTACAATACTGTTTTCACTTATGAACCTCGCGAAAGGATCCTGGGACCTGTCCATACTCAGTATGGTGCCCTCAGTACTCCCCCACACGATTTGATATGACAATCTTTGTGTTCAAATCGTGTTGTTTTTCTATATCAGCATTGAACTATTTAAACTTGTCTAAATCTTATGATATGTCCCTTAAAAAAAGGGTAAATATAATCGTAGCGAGAATAGTCATGTGTGAAGGTTATGAACAAGTCAAAACCCATCTACTGTCCTAACTGGAAAAGGACCACATATATCTATATGAATAATTTTTAACACTCTCGTACTGTGCATGCAATCTTTGCATTGCACTAAGTCTGTCAAGTCTAGGTGATGGAGAATCTGTCCCTTAACGAGACTTCTTTTCTCCCCCCTCGAAATATGGCCCAAACGATAGTGCCATAATTTCGACGAGGTTTCTCCATCACGTTGTTTTCTTACTCCTGCCGATGTTGGTTAGTTTGTTTTCTAGTGTATCTAGCACCACTGTGCGAAGATAAATAAAGCATGTCTCGTCAGATGGCGAGACCAACATCTTTATTATCAAAACTGAATAACACACAGTCTCTGTCACCGAAGTGATAGTGGATGTGCTGATTGTCTAATCACGAAACTGAAGTTAAGTGTCTGCTTGCTTTCCGTTAACCACTGTAACTGTTTTCAACCCTCTAGGAGCCTTAGGTTTGTACGGAATTGCATTCTGTAGCATCTATTGCAGGAATTCTGGATGCTTTCTATTGTATGCCCTGTCTTCTTGCAATAGAGGCAGGTCTCAGGGGGTCTGAGAAACAGTCTGATTGTTGCATATAGAAAACATCGTGATCATGTTTGATCTTATTCTTGAACCTTTCTTAGAGGTTTTGTTCTGTTTGAGGATTCTTAGTTTGGGAAGATTGATAGAATCACTTATTTGACTTATCAACCATTCCTCCTTCTAGACACACTGTGTCGTGAGTTGATCTATATAGCACTTGTCCATTTAGACAGGTGTTTTACTGATCATGAAATGTTTCATATTCTGGAATAGCACCCTCAATAGGATCCTGAATGAGACTCTCATTGTGATCAAGTACATTACACTTGAATCTTTTTCAGTTGACCTTATAGATGCTGTACTGCGCCATCTTAAGGTCATCCTAAGGTGAGCCTACTGTAGGCTTAGTGGGTTTCTCAAACCACAGTGAGGAATCTATTTCATCCACTATAGTTATCATTTCAATCTTTTCCCGCCATAAGTGACAATAAATACCACATAGCGGTTTAATCTACCTTATCTGACCACTAGTAGGCCAATATGTGCACTTTTGCAAATTAAAACAGAAAATATTTAGGACATCTGAAGTAAATATTGAAACATAGAACTTGCATGAATTAAATATTCGACGTTGGTCAAATAATAACCATGTCTGATCTACAAAAATTTCTTGTTCTAACATTCTAAACCATCGTTGGATGATCTAGAAAACTTAATTCTTGTATAAAATGTGGCAACAATATTCGACGTTGGTCAAAATATTGAATCACCATAAAAAACTGAATTTCTATGCACTTAAAGAGAATTAATCCACGTAAGCTTCATAATAAACAATAATGCATAGAAAAAACAAATAATAATCTGGTTCTAAAATTCTAAAACCATCATTGGATGATTTAGAATATATATATATATACTTATGTTCAAAATGTGGTAACAATATCTAACGTTGGTTAAAATATTCAATTACCACAAAATTTTCTGAATTCTATGCAATTCAAACAATAATTATTCCAAGTTGGTTTCATAATCAACTGAGAATTGCATACAAATATATAAATAAAAGTACCAAAGTACGTAGCGGAATAAAATAGTTCATAAATATGTCTGTAATTTTCTATAACTGAAAAAATATTTCTGAAATATTTCTGAATTTTCTTATTTTCTTCTACTGTTTCTGATTTCTGGAAATAGGAAAACAAATTCCAGAAAAAAATTTGGAGCCATTTCGGCCTAGTCGGCCACACGGCTCGGCCTTGTTCGGCCCACCTCGGGTCTGGCCATGTGGCCCCGTCACGCGCTGGCGGTCCATGAGAGGAGAGGGCGCGCGCCTACGCTGCAACCTGGGCCTAGGCCGCGAAGTCGACCCATGCGGGGCGCTACCCCACCCCGCCGAAATCCTGGCCGTCCAACCAGATTGACGGTCCAGATTCTTGCGTGCATGCTATAAAGGGCGGAGATCTCGGGGCCGATGGAAAACCCTAAAACATTCTACTCCTGTACCCAGCCGTCACAAATAGCCAGGAGCTCTCTTTTGTTTTTAATTTTCTTCTCCACAGCCGCTGGCTGAACGTCAGATCCTCTCTCTCCCTTTTTTTTCTTTGTTTCTAGCAGCTGTCCGCTAGTTTCTCTTCTTTTTTTTCTTCTAGCAGCTGGCCGCTAGTTTCCTAGCCGAGCCCAGGCATTTCAGTCTGCGCGGCAGCCATACGACCGTCGATGAATCGGCCGGCAGCCATACTCGGCTGTTCAGTCTGTGCGGCGAAGCGGGGCCCCACGGGCTCTCCCGCCGGCGTGCGCGTCCCCTAGTGCGGGCGCGGCGCCGTCGGTAGAGCGGTCAGCGGTGGTCCCTGCAAACCCGGCTAAATCCATTTTTTTTCTATGACTTTTTCTGTTTTCTCGCCCGGATCTAGCCTCTATCTTGAATCCCTCTGAGTGAATGAATGTATGAAATGAAACTATATGTAATTTTGGGATCGAGTACGGAGGTCTAAAGCGTGGATCTGGTTCCCTTTGCGTTTTTCCCTGTGATTCACGCGTGGATCCGGTCACTGGATTAAATGAACATTGCTCTGCAATTTCACCGATCCGGATTTTAGGGTTAAATCGGTTGAGGTTGAACCCTAACTCGATCTACGTTTCTGTTACTTTTCTTGACTTTGTTCTTGGTCGTGGATCGTTGGATCCCGAGCTACTGTGATATCTGTACCCAGATGAAAACCGATTTGGGTTAGGTTACTAAAACCCTAACTCTAAAATGTTGATCTGTTTTTAGTATCTCGGATTCCATGGGTTTGACCGAGACCAAGTCTCTGACAGTGGCCAAAAAAACAAGATTTAGGGTTAGGTTAAAACCCTAACCCGATAGAAACAACCTCTTTCTATATATTCTTTCTGGATCTAATCTGTCTGTTCTCGGGTGATTTTTGATGATAAAAAAGAGTTCAATCATATTGAACCGATACCTTTCTGTGATCTCATAAAATTGATGCGGATTAGGAGTTCTAGGGTTCTTAGGATTCCTCTAATACCATTGTTAGAATCTATACTGTCTAGGATCGATTCCTAAGTCCTTAGAAAACCAATCCGTAACTGGAAGTAAAATCTTGATGACGAGGAGATCTGATCTACTAAGAGGAATAGGAAAACATATCTTTGTTGTTGTTGGAGAGTTGCAGTTGCCGTCTTCATATTGTTGCCCTGCAGAGAAACAACACGCATCGAATCCGAGCTGCTGCAGGTTGTAGCGTTTCCAGACACTCCGACACTTAGGCGATGGGGCCTCTGGGGACTAGGGTTTTGGGGCGAGGTACTAGCGTTAGTCTTTCCTGCGACCCCTTAGTCCAATATATAGCGTGTGTGTCTGGGGGCTCCAACCGAGGTTAGCGTGGGCCCTCCCGATCAAGGGCCCGATTAAAGGAACGATAGTTGGGTTAAGCCCAATCTAGTCTCTATTGACCGGCTGTAGAGGACACACCCAACAGTTAGGCCTTCGAGACTTTTACATCTCTACTACTCCATATGTTGATATCGAGGGTGTCCACCGGCATCACCACGGCTCCGCCTTCGCCCTCCCCCCTCCCCTGCCAATCTCGTAGCGGTGCTCGCCCCTGACATATGCATCGTGCCCCCACACCCGACATCCTCACCTCCGCCTTGCTCTCCGTGAATGGAAGGCGCGATTCAGGGATCGTCCGCCTCTGCCATCCTCGGGCTCGGGCTCGCCCCGCTCAAACTCAATAGAAGGCGTCATTCCATGCCCTCGCCCCTCGTCGTCAATCCAGGGCTGCCACGCCCCCCATCCTCGCCCCGCCCCGCCCCGCCCCGTCATAGGCGTCTCTTCCCCGCTCGCGTGATGCCCGTCGTAGTCCCCCGCCCCACTCCCTTCCTACGAGAGACAAACGGAGTAAAGGCACGCGCGGGGTCCGCAAACGCGGCGTGCTCCCCACCTTGGTCCCTATCCACCGGTGCGGCATGGAGCCCAAGCTATCTTCGGTCGGCGTTCGCGACCTCCGTCGTGTCGTCATCCCCACCCTCGTCCTCGCCGTCCCGCTCGACGCCCGCCACGACCTCCACCGCGTCATCATCCCCACCCCTGTGCCCATCGACCCATGTCGTCATCCCCTCTCCTGCGATAGGATCTGGAAGCAGCAAGGCACCAGTGGAGACGGCCTCGACCACCTACGTGCTCTCCTCCAAGCCGACCTCGAAGTCGGAGGTGACGGCGTTGTTCACGATGTCTCCCCGAAGCTGGCGCGGAGGAGGCGGCTCGGCGTCGCAAGGTCCAAGGGAAGGCGTTGTCGTTGGGGAAGGCATCGCAAGGCCCAGCCGAGCAATTCCATGGCACCGACCAAGTGACAAATGATATCCTCATTGACTAGTACTAGTAGTCGTACTAGCAAAAAGAAAACAGGGTTGGGCCAACTGAGTGGTTCTGTGGGGTTAGGCCTTTTGAGGCTTTTACATGCAATTCATACATGTGTGTGTGACATTTACAGTTTTTATTTTAAAATTTTTTGGAAAATCCGATCAATGGGTGGAGGGAATGCGACAACATCAAAAAGTTTACGTAAAATCCATTACCTATATATCTTATATTCCTCCGTCCCAAAAACAATGGACATATGTCGGTCCAGTCGTCAATTTTTAGACAATGGAAAAACATCATTCTAGCATTTCCCTCACACGTAGTCACGTAGAGTATAGCCAACAGATTACATCACCACATAACAAACATCACCGAACTGAATTCACCAGGGAACAAAATAACTAGGAAAAACAAAACAGACTTTGACGATATCTAAACAACAGTGATCCTATTCGTAAATCTCCAGCCAAAGTGAGTGAATATTTGGATAAACGTCGTCTTCAATCGCCAACGTGCAATGGCAGAAAGATGTCGGAGCCATTGCAGTGCATCCTACCCAAGAACAATGGACATGTACGTTTTCATGATGTCCTCTGTTGCTCCGGCTCAGTGGTGTAGCTAGGATTTTTTATAAGGTATGCCACAATAAAATCTTCATAAATAATTTATTATAATCTATAATGATAGGATGTACTCACATAACCATGCAGTGCTGTTGTTTTTTTTCTATTGGTGCTAATGTTGCATGTTGCTTCAAGGCTGAATCCTGCACCAGTGTTAGAGCTGGACTGGACATGCGCTGCGTTTTTGCTGGATTTGGTGGGCTGGTGGTTCAGTGGGCCGACCCATAGGGTATGCCATGGCCCACCCGGACCACCCAGCAGCTACACCACTGCTTCGGCTGCCTGAACGACAGTCGTATAAACGGCCAACCAGCCGCCTGAATCTTGCTTGGGCTCGTACTTGTCGACGTTCGAGACCTTGAAGTTAGGTGACCATTGAATTGCCTGGAGCTGGGGGAAAGGGCTGAGATTCCACACGTCCCCTGGTCCTCCCGACGATTTTCTCGGGCGTGGTCGCGGTGGCAGTCCCTGGGAGGCGACTTATGTCATGCGTCGTGCCGCCTCTCTCGAGCCGACCAGCCTGGTGCTGGGTTGTTTGTTGAGGCTGCTGTCGACTCCGTCCTGGTCACGCAGCTGCATGCTGGTGCACCATGATCTCGATCGTACTCTTCCCATCGCCTCATCTCACTTTTGTGCCGACGATCACGCGAAGCATTGATGTTGCTCCGTGCATTTTGCTGACTGTTGATGACGTAGTGAAAGTCGCCTAGAGGGGGGTGAATAGGCAAATCTAAAATTTAAAGTTTAAGCACAACTACAAGCCGGGGTTAGCGTTAGAAATATAATCGAGTCCGAAAGAGAGGGCGAAAAACAAATCACAAGAAAATAGCAAGAATGACACGATGATTTGTTTTACTGAGGTTCGGTTCTCGCAAACCTACTCCCGGTTGAGGTGGTCACAAAGACCGGGTCTCTTTCAACCCTTTCCCTCTCTCAAACGGTCACTTAGACCGAGTGAGCTTCTCTTCTCAATCAATCGAGACACTTAGTCCCTACAAGGACCACGACACAATTGGTGTCTCTTGCTTTGATTACAAAGAACTTGGGAACAAGAATAGAGGAAGAAGAAAAGCGATCCAAGCGCAAGAGCTCAAAAGAACACGGCAAAACTCTCTCTTCTAGTCACTATTGCTTTGAGTGGAATTGGGACTTGGAGAGATTTTGATTCACTCTATTTGTGTCTTGTATTGAATGCACTAGCTCTTGTATTGAATGTGCTGGCAGAAAACTTGGATACCTTGAAGTGTTGGTGGTTGGGGGTATTTATAGCCCCAACCACCAAAGTGGCCGTTGGGGAAGGCTGTTGTCGAAGGGCGCACCGGACAGTCCGATGCGCCACCGGACACTGTCCGGTGCGCCAGCCACGTCACCCAACCGTTAGGGTTAGATCGTTGGAGCTCTGACATGTGGGGCCACCGGACAGTCCGGTGGTGCACCAGGCAGGTCCTGTTCACTGTCCGGTGCACCTTCTAGCGCCTGTTCTGACTCTGCGCGCGCAGTCCGCACTGTTCACTGTACACTTTTCCAGTCGACCGTTGGCGCTGTTAGCCGTTGCTCCGCTGGCACACCAGACAGTCCGGTGCAACACCAGACAGTCCGGTGAATTATAGCGGAGTGGCTTCCCAAATTCCCGAAGGTGGCAAGTTCGGAGTTGATCTCCCTGGTGCACCGGACAGTCCGGTGCGCCAGACCAGGGCAGCCTTCGGTTGTCTTTTGCTCTTTTTATTTGAACCCTTTCTTGGACTTTTTATTGGTTTGTGTTGAACCTTTGGCACCTGTAGAACTTATAATCTAGAGCAAACTAGTTAGTCCAATTATTTGTGTTGGGCAATTCAACCACCAAAATCATTTAGGAAAAGGTTTGACCCTATTTCCCTTTCAATCTCCCCTTTTTTGGTGATTGATGCCAACACAAACCAAAGCAAATATATAAGTGCAGAATTGAACTAATTTGCATAAGGTAAGTGCAAAGGTTACTTGGAATTAAACCAATTTACATTTCATAAGATATGCATGGATTGCTTTCTTCATTTTAACATTTTGGACCACGCTTGCACCACTTGTTTTGTCTTTGCAAACTCTTTTGGAAATTCTTTCAAAGTCTTTTTGCAAATAGTCAAGAATATATGAATAAGATTTCGAGAAGCATTTTCAAGATTTGAAATTTTTCCCCCTGTTTCAAATGCTTTTCCTTTGACTAATAAAAACTCCCCCCCTCAATGAAATTCTCCTCTTAGTGTTTAAGAGGGTTTTAGATATAATTTTTGAAGGGGGTCATACCAATTGAAATTATATCAAAAATAAGATACCAATTGAAAAACTTCTTTAATACAAATTGAAAGACTACATTTTTGAAATTGGTGGTGATGCGGTCATTTTGCTTTGGGCTTAATACTTTCTCCCCCTTTGGCATGAATAGCCAAAAACAGATACTTGTGAGTGAAATATAAGCCCTTTTTCAAACTATCTCCCCTTTGGAAAATAATATATGAGTGAAGGATTATACCAAAGGGAAGAGCGAGGCGGAGTGTCGGCGAAGGATAAATATGACGATGGAGTGGAGTGGAAGCCTTGTCTTCGCCGAGGACTCCATTTCCCTTTCAATCTATGACTTAGCATGAAATACACTGGAAAACCACATTAGTCATAGCACATGAAAGAGAGATGATCAAAGGTATATAAATGAGCTATGTGTGCAAAGTATCAATCAAAATTCCTAGAATCAAGAATGTTTAGCTCATGCCTAAGTTTGGTAAAGGTTTTCTCATCTAGTGGCTTGGTAAAGATATCGGCTAATTGTTCTTTGGTGCTAACATATGCAATCTCGATATCCCCCCTTTGTTGATGATCCCTCAAAAAGTGATACCGAATGGCTATGTGCTTAGTGCGGCTGTGCTCAACGGGATTATCCGCCATGCGGATTGCACTCTCATTATCACATAGGAGAGGAACTTTGGTTAATTTGTAACCATAGTCCCTAAGGGTTTGCCTCATCCAAAGCAATTGCGCGCAACAATGGCCTGCGGCAATGTACTCGGCTTCGACAGTAGAAAGAGCTACAGAATTTTGTTTCTTTGAAGCCCAAGACACCAGGGATCTTCCCAAGAACTGACAAGTCCCTGATGTGCTCTTTCTATCAATTTTACACCCTGCCCAATCAGCATCTGAGTAACCTATTAAATCAAAAGTGGATCCCTTGGGGTACCAAAGACCAAACTTAGGAGTATGGACTAAATATCTCAATATTCGTTTCACGGCCCTAAGGTGCACTTCCTTAGGATCGGCTTGGAATCTTGCACACATGCATACGGAAAGCATAATATCCGGTCGAGATGCACATAAATAGAGTAAAGATCCTATCATCGACCGGTATACCTTTTGATCTACGGATTTACCTCCTGTGTCGAGGTCAAGATGCCCATTGGTTCCCATGGGTGTCTTGATGGGCTTGGCATCCTTCATCCCAAACTTGGTGAGTATGTCTTGAATGTACTTCGTTTGGCTGATGATGGTGCCCTCTTGGAGTTGCTTGACTTGAAAGCCTAAGAAATACTTCAACTCCCCCATCATAGACATCTCAAATTTTTGAACCATAATCCTACTAAATTCTTCACAAGTAGATTTGTTAGTAGACCCAAATATGATGTCATCAACATAAATTTGGCATACAAACAAATCATTTGCAATAGTTTTAGTAAAGAGAGTAGGATCGGCTTATCCGACTTTAAAGCCATTAGCGATAAGAAAGTCTCTTAGGCATTCATACCATGCTCTTGGGGCTTGCTTGAGCCCATAAAGCGCCTTAGAGAGTTTATAAACATGGTTAGGGTACTCACTATCTTCAAAGCCAGGAGGTTGCTCAACATAGACCTCCTCCTTGATTGGTCCATTGAGAAAAGCACTCTTCACGTCCATTTGATAAAGCTTGAAGCCATGGTAAGTAGCATAGGCAAGTAATATGTGAATTGACTCAAGCCTAGCTACGGGTGAATAGATTTCACCGAAATCCAAACCTTCGACTTGTGAGTATCCCTTGGCCACAAGTCTGGCTTTGTTCCTTGTCACCACACCATGCTCATCTTGCTTGTTGCGGAAGACCCACTTGGTTCCTACAACATTTTGATTAGGACGTGGAACAAGATGCCATACCTCATTCCTCGTGAAGTTGTTGAGTTCCTCTTGCATTGCCAACACCCAGTCCAAATCCCTTAATGTGTCTTCCACCCTGTATGGCTCAATAGAAGACACAAAGGAGTAATGTTCACAAAAATGAGCAACACGATATCGAGTGGTTACCCCCTTTTGAATATCGCCGAGGATAGTGTTCAAGGGGTGATCTCGTTGTATTGCTTGGTGGACTCTTGGGTGTGTTGGCCTTGGACCCTCACCATCTTCCTTGTCTTGATCATTAGCATCTCCCCTTGATCATTGTACTCCACTTGAGGTGGCTCCTCTTGATCTTCATTTTCATCATCTTGAGCTTGATCCTCATCTTGGGTTGGTGGAGATGCTTGCATGGAGGAAGATGGTTGATCTTGTGCATGTGGAGGCTCTTCGGATTCCTTAGGACACACATCCCCAATGGACATGTTCCTTAGCGCGACGCATGGAGCCTCTTCATCATCTAGCTCATCAAGATCAACTTGCTCTACTTGAGAGTCGTTAGTCTCATCAAACACAATGTCACAAGAAACTTCAACTAGTCCAGTGGACTTGTTAAAGACTCTATATGCCCTTGTGTTTGAATCATAACCAAGTAAAAAGCCTTCTACAGCCTTAGGAGCAAATTTAGATTTTCTACCTCTTTTAACAAGAATAAAGCATTTGCTACCAAAGACTCTAAAATATGACACATTGGGCTTTTTACCGGTTAGGAGTTCATATGATGTCTTCTTGAGGATTCGGTGAAGGTAGAGACGGTTGATGGCGTAGCAAGCGGTGTTGATTGCTTCCGTCCAAAACCGATCCGAAGTCTTGTACTTATCAAGCATGGTCCTCGCCATGTCAAGTAGAGTTCTATTCTTCCTCTCCACTACACCATTTTGTTGAGGTGTGTAGGGAGAAGAGAACTCATGCTTGATGCCCTCATCCTCAAGAAAGCCTTCAATTTGAGAGTTCTTGAACTCTGTCACGTTGTCGCTTCTAATCTTTTTGATCCTTAAGCTGAACTCATTTTGAGCTCATCTCAAGAATCCCTTTAAGGTCTCTTAGGTTTGGGATTTTTCCTGCAAAAAGAACACCCAAGTGAAGCGAGAATAAACATCCACAATAACTAGACAGTACTTACTCCCGCCGATGCTCATGTAAGCGATCGGGCCGAATAGGTCCATGTGGAGTAGCTCAAGTGGTCTGTCGGTCGTCATGATGTTCTTGTGTGGATGATGAACACCAACTTGCTTCCCTGCTTGACATACGCTACAAATCCTATCTTTCTCAAAATGAACATTTGTTAGTCCCAAAATGTGCTCTCCCTTTAGAAGCTTATGAAGATTCTTCATCCCAACGTGGGCTAGTCGGCGATGCCAGAGCCAACCCATGTTAGTCTTAGCAATTAAGCAAGTATCGAGTTCAGCTCTATTAAAATCAACTAAGTATAGCTGACCCTCCAACACTCCCTTAAATGCTACTGAATCATCACTTCTTTTAAAGACAGTAACAACTATATCCGTAAAAAGACAGTTGTAACCCATTTTACATAATTGAGAAACAGAAAGCAAGTTGTAATCTAAAGAATCTACAAGAAAAACATTGGAAATAGAATGGTCAGGTGATATAGCAATTTTACCAAGTCCTTTGACCAAACCTTGATTTCCATCCCCGAATGTGATAGCTCTTTGGGGATCATGGTTTTTCTCATAGGAGGAGAACATCCTTTTCTCCCCTGTCATGTGGTTTGTGCACCCGCTATCAATGATCCAACTTGAGCCCCCGGATGCATAAACCTACAAAACAAATTTAGGCCTTGTTCTTAGGTACCCAAACGGTCTTGGGTCCTTTGACATTAGAAACAAGCACCTTGGGTACCCAAACACAAGTCTTTGATCCCTTGTGTTTGGCCCCAACATATTTGGCAACTACTTTGCCTGATTTGTTAGTTAAAACATAAGAAGCATCAAAAGTCTTAAATGAAATAATAGTATCATTTGATGCAATAGGAGTTTTCTTTTTAGGTATTTTAACATGGGTAGAATGCCTAAAGCTAGAAGCCTCATTCTTATAAATAAAAGCATGGTGAGAAACAAAATGAGTTTTCTTAGCATGAATTCTCCTAATCTTATCCTCAGGATAACCAGCAGGATATAAATTATAACCCTCGTATCCTGAGGCATGGGAGCCTTGCCCTTAACAAAATTAGACAATCTTTTAGGGACATTGAACTTGACATTGCCTCCCTGTTGGAAGCCAATGCCATCCTTAATGCCAGGGCGTCTCCCACTATAGAGCATGCTTCTAGCAAATTTAATTTTTTCATTTTCTAAGTCATGCTCATTAATCTTAGCACTAAGTTGAGCTATGTGATCATTTTGTTGTTTAATTAAAGCTAGGTGATCATGGATAGCATCAACATTAATATCTCTACATCTAGTACAAATAGTAACATGATCAACACTAGATGTAGAGGGTTTGCATGCATTTAATTCATCAGTCTTAGCATGTAAAATAGCATTTTCATTCTTAAGATTGGAAATAGAAACATTGCAAACACCTGAATCTTTAGCTTTAGCAATTAATTTTTCATTCTCAATTTTAAGGCTATTGGGTGATGCATTCAACTTATCAATCTTAGTAATTAAACTAGCATTATCATTTCTAAGGCTAACAATCGAATCATCATAAACGTCTAATTTCTCAACCTTAGCAATTAATTTAGCATTTTCACATCTAAGGTTGGAAATAGTGTCATGGCAAGTGCTAAGCTCACTAGTTAATTTTTTACATTTTTCTACTTCTTGAGCATAAGCATTTTTAACCTTAACATGCTTCTTATTTTCTTTAATTAGGAAGTCCTCTTGGCTATCTAAGAGTTCATCCTTCTCATGAATGGCTCCTATCAATTCATTTAATTTTTCCTTTTGTTGCATGTTTAGGTTGGCAAAAAGGGCAAGTAAATTATCCTCATCATCACTAGAGTTCTCCTCATCACTAGACGTTGCATATTTAGTGGAGGCTCTAGATTTTACCTTCTTTTTGTCGTCCCTTGCCATGAGGCACTTGTGGCCGACATTAGGGAAGAGGAGACCCTTGTTGACGGTGATGTTGGCGGCGTCCTCGTCAGAGGAGGAGTCGGTGGAGCTCTCGTCGGAGTCCCACTCCCGACAAACATGGGCACCACTGCCCTTCTTCTTGTAATACTTCTTCTTCTCCTTCCTTCTTCCCTTCTTGTCGTCGCCCTGTCACTGTCACTAGAAATAGGACATTTTGCTATAAAGTGACCGGGCTTACCACACTTGTAGCAAACTTTCTTGGAGCGGGGCTTGTAGTCCTTCCACCTCCTTTGCTTGAGGATTTGGCGAAAGCTTTTGATGATCAAAGCCATCTCCTCATTGTCGAGCTTGGAGGCGTCGATGAGGAGCCTACTTGACGTAGACTCTTCTTTCTTCTCCTCCGTTGCTTTGAAGGCAACGGGTTGCACCTCGGATGTGGAGGTGGCGCCACGCTCGATGATTTGTTTGGAGCCTTTGATCATCAACTCAAAGCTCACAAACTTTCCTATCACTTCCTCAGGAGACATTAGTTTATATCTAGGATCACCATGAATTAATTGAACTTGAGTAGGATTAAGAAAAACAAGTGATCTAAGAATAACCTTGACCATTTCATGGTCATCCCATTTGGTGCTCCCGAGATTGCGCACTTGGTTCACCAAGGTCTTGAGCCGATTGTACATAGCTTGTGGCTCCTCTCCTTGGTGAAGCATGAATCGACCGGGCTCCCCCTTGATCGTTTCCCTCTTGGTGATCTTGGTCACCTCGTCTCCTTCGTGCGCGGTCTTGAGCACGTCCCAAATCTCTTTGGCACTCTTCAACCCTTGCACCTTATTATACTCCTCTCGACTTAGAGAGGCGAGGAGTATAGTAGTGGCTTGGGAGTTGAAGTGCCGGATTTGGGCTACCTCGTCCGAGTCATAGCCTTCATCCCCCATGGATGGTTCCTGTGCTCCAAATTCAACAATGTCCCAAATGCTAGAGTGGAGTGAGGTTAGATGGCGCCTCATTTTATCACTCCACATACAATAATCTTCACTGTCAAAAATCGGTGGTTTGCCTAATGGGATGGAAAGTAAAGGAGTGTGTTTGGAAATGCGAGGATAGCGTAAGGGGATCTTACTAAACTTCTTGCGCTCATGGCGCTTAGAAGTGACGGACGGCGTGTCAGAGCCGGAGATGGAAGGCGATGAAGAATCGGTCTCATAGTACACCACTTTCTTCATTTTCTTCTTCTTGTCGCCACTCCGGTGCGACTTGACGCGGGGAGGTGATTCCTCCCTCTTCTTATTGCCGGACTCTCCCGATGGAGCTTTCCCATGGCTTGTGGCGGGCTTCTCGCCGGTCACCATCTCCTTCTTGGCGTGAGCTCCCGACATTACTTCGAGCGGTTAGGCTCTAATGAAGTACCGGGCTCTGACCAATTGAAAGTCGCCTAGAGGGGGGGTGAATAGGCAAATCTGAAATTTATAAAGTTTAAGCACAACTACAAGTCGGGGTTAGCGTTAGAAATATAATCGAGTCCGAAAGAGAGGGCGAAAAACAAATCACAAGCAAATAGCGAGAATGACACGATGATTTGTTTTACCGAGGTTCGGTTCTTGCAAACCTACTCCCCGTTGAGGTGGTCACAAAGACTGGGTCTATTTCAATCCTTTCCCTCTCTCAAACGGTCACTTAGACCGAGTGAGCTTCTCTTCTCAATCAATCGAGACACTTAGTCCCCACAAGGACCACCACACAATTGGTGTCTCTTGCTTTGATTACAAAGAACTTGGGAACAAGAATAGAGGAAGAAGAAAAGTGATCCAAGCGCAAGAGCTCAAAAGAACACGGCAAAACTCTCTCTTCTATTCACTATTGCTTTGAGTGGAATTGGGACTTGGAGAGATTTTGGTTCACTCTATTTGTGTCTTGTATTGAATGCACTAGCTCTTGTATTGAATGTGTTGGCTGAAAACTTGGATACCTTGAAGTGTTGGTGGTTGGGGAAGGCTGTTGTCGAAGGGCGCACCGGACGGTCCGGTGCGCCAGCCACGTTACCCAACAGTTAGGGTTCGAGCGTTGGATCTCTGACATGTGGGGCCACCGGACAGTCCGATGGTGCACCGGACAGGTCCTGTTCACTGTCCGATGCGCCTTCTCGCGCCTGCTCTGACTCTGCGCGCGCAGTCCGCACTGTTCATTGTTCACTATACACTTTTCTAGTCGACCGTTGGCGCTGTTAGCCGTTGCTCCGCTGGCACACCGGACAGTCCGGTGCAACACCGGATAGTCCGGTGAATTATAGTGGAGTGGCTTCCCAAATTCCTAAAGGTGGTAAGTTCGGAATTGATCTCCCTGGTGCACCGGACACTGTCCGGTGGCACACCGGACAGTCCGGTGCGCCAGACCAGGGCAGCCTTCGGTTGTCTTTTGCTCTTTTTATTTGAACCCTTTCTTGGACTTTTTATTGGTTTCTGTTGAATTTTTTGCACCTATAGAACTTATAATCTAGAGCAAACTAGTTAGTCCAATTATTTGTGTTGGGCAATTCAACCACCAAAATCATTTAGGAAAAAGGTTTGACCCTATTTCCCTTTCACGTAGCGCATGTCTGGTGCCGGATGGGCGGGGGAAGAAGATGGTTCACTGCTTGGGTGAGGATCTGTCGGTAACCTTCTGTGTCTGAGGTACGTGGCAGGCCATTGGCGATTTGAGACAGAACTCCACCAACTTCACTCGGCGTGTTCAGGTCTCGAGCGAAGTCAAGCAGCAGATTCCAGGAAGGAGTGGGTTTTTGTGTCGGAGCCTGGCATCATGCTCCGCTCGTTCCCGCTCGCCCTCCTACGCATGGAGACGATCGCGGTGTCGAGAATTGCGGCATTCGTGGAGTGCCCTGTCCTTAGGAGTTTCTCCTGCTTTAGATGCCTCATCCCGGGATACGGGCTGAGCAGGATCCCGCTCCCCCGCCTCGTGGTGACGCCGAATGTTACGGCGCTTGTTCCGACGGTTGTGTGCCTCACGCTGCGGGTGCTCCTCCCCCAGTACAGTGGGCTCGTCGTCGTAGATGGGTGCATCCTCTACTCTTCCCTGGAAAAAAGGACACCCGAGAAGAAAGAGCTTGGGGTTGTGTCACGTGCTTCGACTGTCTCCCATGTGAGCAGAGCGGCCAGGACGGTCGCCGGTGTTGCTCCCGCGGCCTCGCTAGTGACGAGGCTATCCACTCCTTTTTGTCGAGTGATCCGAGTCCACACCCGGGTGGGTGACGTGGACAGAGGGGTCCGCCGCGACATGGGTGCAGCCTTAGTCGGTTGAGCCACAAGTGTTGTTATGGCCCTGGGCCTGCCTGACGCGGGCGCAATCCTGCGGGGGGGGGGGGGGGAGTTGGTTGAGGTTTTCGCGCCTTAGAGTTCGTCAGCGTAGTTCTCGCTGTAGTCAGGCGGGACGAACCCGCCCCCACCGTTGGCGCCATCAGAGAAGATCTTCTCTTGGATGGATCCGCGATGTGGTGCAGGATGCCTTCTTGATCTGCAATGCAAGAGAGGGATCCAAAGCGAAACACCTCCCCGACATGGAAGGTGACAGGGGTGTTGAAGATGATAGCCATGGAGTCGTCGTGGATCAACGTCGCACTCCCTACCTGGCGCGCCAGCTATCGGTGTTTATGACCCGACTGCGCACCATAGGGTTCCTCATCTGATGCTTTTGAGCAAGACGACATCATTGACACGACTCGATGTTATGTGCGGGAGCACGTTGGATCACACGAGGGTTTATACAGGTGTAACACCCCAGGTGTTACCAAGGCCATGGTTTCATTTTATGCACTGATGACTGGTGATCGTATGTGGTTAAGTGGAGGAGAAGAAAAACCTACAACCTTGGAAGCATGGGTGAGTTAAGAGAGGTTAATGGCAAAGGCTTCACCACACAATTGGAACAATGGTCATGTGGAGCCAAGGTGATTAAACCCTAAAGACACCTAAGGGCACTAGACTTCTAAGCAAGGGATCAATGGATAAGTTAATCAAATTGCCAAAGCATAATCCTAGTCCTTAAACAAGTTTTAGTAACATTGTAACCTACCAAATGCAGGGAGGGAACATTGCAAAAAGACCCCTTGAAGACCCCAATTTCACCCCTTAAGTAGAGAGCACACTAGAGCTCTCTAATTCTCTCTAAGTCGAAATCTAACCCTAATCTAAAGATCCACCGTGTTCACTTAGTAAATGGCACCAAAACCACTTGGGTTAAATACCAAAAAGGTGCCAAATCACCTAAGGCACCCACTGGAAAAGGTTGAAACCGAGCCCAAGTCATTTGACAAGATTTGGCATCGTTTTTGTCGCGAGGTGGACAGAGGGACAAGCCAGATTTGGCGTCCGCAAATCTCCCTACCTAGGGCATATCTGCCATTGGAACTCACATACAAGAGACATCCCTAGGTGCTAGGAGGAGGCCTGCGCCGGATTTTTGCCAAGATTAGCACGTTTGCGATCTCGGCGAGCTATTGAACAAGGGCAGAAGAACACTTCCACGTGTTCGACGCTCTCTGAACGCGCCAGAGCACGCCCAGCGCCCAACCCCGCGCGCCCCGCGCCGCGCCCATGTCCCCTGGCCGCGCCCGCGTCTATAAAGCCCGCCAAAGCTTCAGCCGTACTCCTCCGTGCGCTCTCGACCTCATCGGAGCAAGAGATCGCCGGAGCTTGCCCTGCAGACGGTGTGCCAGCGGCCGCCCGATCCCCGCCACCGTAGACCTGCCAGCAGATCCATCCCCAACCCCGTCCAACCCTTGGTTTAGACTCTACATGCCTCGATGAAGTTTCCAGAGCAAGGAATCGAGCTCTGCCTCACCGAAGACGCCGGATCAAGGTCGCCAGACTTCACCCGACTGCCGGTGAACGTGGACCGAGCCCCACGGTGAATTATTCTTCGATTCCTTGCACGGGTCGACTCATTAGCACCCCATGGAGCTCCCCGTGCCCTTGGATTGACCTGTATCGCCGTGGATAGGCCGGAGCACATGCCGCCGACGAGCTCGCCCGCCTGTGCACGTGGACCGGTCGATTCCGACCATCACCGTCGTCGAGCTGCACCTCGTTGTGACCGCAAGGACCTCCCGAAGCCAACCCCACCCTTCGTCGGACCTTCCTCGCCGCCGGTCGTGCCGCCCTTTTTCCTTTCGCGGGTACTGTTCAAAAGGGGGAGGGACCTCGGGGAAGAAGGAATAGAAGTCAGGGGGGTTTTTGAACTGTCAGTGACTCAGGGGAATAGTTGCGCAGGGGTATAAATTAAAGAAATGGTTTAGAAAGAACCTAGGGACCTCAGTGCAAACTGGTTTTCCAGGAAACCTTTTTAATATTTCTAATTTAAATACAAACAGAGCTTGAAAAATTCTAATTTAAATACAAACAGAGCTTGAAAAATTCATAACTTCAGTTTTATTCAACCAAATTTGGTCAAACCAATTTTGCCTGATTATAAATAATGTGAACTACATAGGCAAAATACAAAACCCCTTAGTATTGCAAGAGAATTTAAAGTTTGGATTTAAATATTGAGTTGGCCAAAAGTTAAATAATAGAAGGAAAAATAGTTACACTGTTAGACTAAGGTTAAGAAAAATCAGAGAAGTACTTAATCACTCCTTGATCTGTTTAAAAATAGTAAACCCCTCAGTACACCAAATTAAGGCAGAGTTTGCCATTTAAACCATTTTTAGCTTAAAGAAAATAAAATAGAAAAGGTAATTTAAAGTAAGAACCAGGGAGCAACCATATTTCTGTTAAGTCACTTATTTAATGTAGTTCACTGGAAAAATTTATTAGACCCTTGTTTAGTACAAAAGAAATGAGATACCTTTTATGTTATGCAAATAATGAAAACTTAGGAAAATCTTAGAGAAATAATCCTGAGGTGAAAACACCCCAACCCTTGGGATAACTAATACTTTGTTATTATGAACATAAGAAAAATATGAGTTCTGTTGTTTGATATTTTTCAAATAACAAGTTAGTTATAAGTAACTTTTTGGCATTAAATCTTAGGAAAAGCATAACTGAATAACCACTAAGTTACCCTCTGTGATTTTTGGCACAAAGGCATGTTATTACCCATAGGTACCAGGAAAAATAACTCTTAGTACAAAACCCACACCTAGATAAGAGATGTAGTGCAAAGTGACCCCTATGCCCCAACTTTTGTTATTTTTTCCAAGGCATATTCCATTTATTTTTGACCTCAAAATTATAGGATAGACTACAGTGACCAATAGTAACCCACTGAAATTTTTACAGAATTTTCAGAAATTTTGAAGTCACTGTTGTAGTTCAAACCTACCTTAAGATCCTAACAAGAGAATAAAAGAAGGAATTAAGTGGTGGAGATAAATGTTACCCTGACCAAAACAGTAAAACCCTTGGGTACCTCCTAAAACCTTCAAGGGGCAACCCAAGTCTTAATCCACTATATTTACCTCTAAGCAAACCTCAAACCTAAATGGATAAACATAAACCACTAAGAGCCTCTTATAACAAGGAAACCCTAAGTTATCAACTAACTTAGTTTTTCTTCAATATGCATAATGGTTACTAAATTCTGCATATCATAGCATACAAATTTCTTATTCATTGCACTCGATAGATTGTCGCTGACGGAGAGTACATCCTCGTGCCGGAGCAAGGAGTTGCTCAGGAGGTAACCCCGGATCCAGCACCAGAGCCTGCCCTCGAGGACCTGCCTGCCCCAGCTTTGGAAGGCAAGCCCCGGTTTTATGCATAACCAGTTCTATATATTATTTTACTGCACTTAATGATTGTAGGCTTGAATTGTGCACTTAAGTGTAGAAGTTGACTGAAACCCTAGTTGCATGAACTCAGGAATCCTTTTGAGATGGATACTAGTATGCTAGGTCGAGTAGCTGCTTTACTAATTAGGGATCTCAGTAGAAGTCGAGTGATTTTTCTAGCACTCGCGCGAGGTCAGGAATTGGTTGTATCCACTTTCATATCATAATAATGTTGGTCTGTGGACAACGATCCATGGGGATTGGTTGTCTACGAGATGGAAATTGGAATAACGATTAAGGTGTGGTACCATGAGTCAAGCATTTGAATGTACTAAACATATGCCGAGAAATATGGTAAATCGGTAAGCCTAGTACTTGATTGAACCTGGAAGCAGACTTTACCCCTCACGCGACCTGAGACGTGGTCTCCCATTCTGGTTATGGTGGGTACAAGTGCGGTCACTGCACGACGGTAGTCGGGGTCAGTGAGGCATTGTACGCCAAGGCGGTGAGCCCTGATATGCTAGCGGGGAATCGATGGGGACGGTTGATGTGTGTGGGGACGGAGTGCCTCGCCACGTCGTGTGTTTAGGTTTACCTTGCAAGGATAAAAAGCTCGATTCGAATCATCTGCTTCTCGCAACTAATGAGACTGCTTGATCCATGCTGCTACATTGAGTAACAAGTGGAAATGTGATGACTTGGCAAAAGTTGTTGATTGCTAAATGTTTGATACCATGTATGATTAGATAGGTACACATTTAGTCTTAAGAGAGTCACACTAAAACTGGAAAAAGCTAAAACTTGATTTTTAGACCCAGCTAGTGCTTTTGGCAAGCAAACCCCTCAACCAAACAGCTGCATGTCTAGAGGTAGAGGAGTAGACTCCTCACACCGGGTAAGTCTAGCTGAGTATTAGCATACTTAGCCTTGCTTGTGGCATAATTTTACAGGTTCTCTGGAGGACATGGTTGCTGGAGTGACTTGGCCGTCCATCTTGCCACCGGGTTGGACAGTCGAGTGGGACCCTACCTCCGCTGAGGAGGAGCAGGAGGAGTGATGGGACAGGCTTCCCCATCTCTACGTTTGCTTATCGTTAGTCTTATTCCGCTGCATTCCGAACAATGATCTCCACTTTTGCTAAAACTCCGATGTTGATATAATAATTTGATACTCCTTAATGTATGGTTTTATGCTTTATTGTATTTGCTCTGTGCCTCACCATCGAGTGAGTACGTGGTACTTGATCCTGTTAGTGGCCTCATCGGACTAGATCCGAGGGACTGACGTGTTATTCCTATTTAAGTGTGGTCTAGCCTCTAAGGCAGGACTTAGGCACTTAAGTTGGAATAATTCGGGCGGTTCCGCCACAGCAGGTTCGGGCCACTAGAATGTGTAATACCCTACTTCATGTCGAGGCTGTGTATTGGAATTTCACTGGTGTACACAAATTACAAGTGAGCTGAGAGCGGTGGAGGATGAGTTCTCATGTCGATCTGGTGGTGCTGGTTGCTATGAGAGGGCTAATGAGCTATGAGGTGGTGCTGGGATGTGACGAGATGAGATGCTTTCGTAGGGATACCTCTTCGGTCTTATATAGATGACCAGAGGGTTATCCCTTTACAAGTTGTGATCGCTATCTAACTCTATCTGAGTCCTCTTTTAACGCGGCATGCATTCCTGCTTCTACAACCGAGTTAACGCCGAGTAGTTAGCCCTTCAGATGTGCGCAACCTCTTTGCGCGAGACATCAGTGTTTCGGTCTACGCATAACTCGGACGTGCGGTCTTCGTTTCCCTAGGTCGAGCTTGTCCAGCTTGGTTGTGACCCGAGGGCCTGTCTTGCTAGGCAAGCCATCAAGCAGCTCATCAGGTGTTCCTGTGTTCATAAGGACCTAGATGATATCTATCTCCCACATGTTGTTTTTATTTCTTTTCATAAAACACATTAAGAGTTATTAAAATCATACTACCCCCGTTATCAAATATTTGTCGCCCGCTAGTTTATTTTAAACTAAATCACGATGATAAAAAAGAATGGAGGAAGTATTTTCCTTTATTTTATTAGTTTCAGTAAAGAGCCATAATCATTTGAAGCAAACAACAGATTAGGGGTGTTTGGCGCAACTTTTTTTCTAGATGTAGAGCGGTCCCAAACACAATATATATATATAAAGGCTATTGGGAGTCCTAGGCTTCCAAACATATGGTGGAAGCCATAGCCACTCTCGCACCATCCGACCAGACTAGTCCTAGCCGCCCTCACCCGACCAGGCCAGCCTGGCCGCCTCCACCCCCGTGCCATCCCTGCATGCGCCTTTTGTTTCCATTTGCATGTGTAACAAAATTGGAAGTCATGCACACAAATTTAGAAGATGGATTGATATGTATAGAAACAAAAAAATCTGATTTAAATGTTTCATTCTGTCCATAAATATAAAATCTCTATAACAACCATGCAACTAATCTCGTTAGAAACATTTTATGATATATATTGATACTAATTATGCTACATATTGTAGCTATTTACGCAATATTGTAGGCTGCATAAAAAATTAGTTTTTCCTGCTGCATGTGAATAAATTTAGGATGACAAGAATGTGTGTTGAGAGGAAATGGATTGACATGCATGGAAACAAAAAATCTGATTTAAATGCTTTATTTCTCCCATAAATATAGGATCTTTACAAACAGTCTTGCAGTTAGGCTCGTTAAAACCACTTTATGATATATATATACTGATACTAATTATATTACACAGTGTATATATTTATGCAGTGTGGTACACCGCGTAAAAAATCAGTTTCTTGCTGCATGCACACAAATTTAGGATGACAAAGAATGTGCGTTGAAAGAAAATAAATTGGTATGCATGGAACCAAAAAAACTGATTTAAATAGTTAATTTCGTCCATAAAAATAGGATCTCTGCAATAGTCATGCAACTAGGCTCGTTGTTACCAGATTATGACATATACTAATACTAATTATGCTATACAGTGCAGATATTTATGTAGTGTGGTACATCATATAAAATTTTTGTTTCCTACTGCATGCGCACAAATTTAGGATAGTAAGAATGTGTGTTGAAAGGAAATGGTTTGACATGCATAGAAACAAAAAATCTGATTTAAATGCCTTATTTCGTCCATGAAAATAGGATCTCTGCAACATCCATGCAACTAGGCTCGTTACAAAACAGTTTATGATATATTTGATACCAATTATGCTACAGAGTGAAGGTATTTATGCATTACGGTACACTACTTAAAGATTAGTATGCAGATCACTGTTTGGACGCATCTCCATGATCGATCGTAAAAATCATCAGTTTTGAGTGAAAACCTCTCAGTTTTGATCGTAAATACCGAGCTAATGTAAATGTTAGAAACCCCATATACACACTGGGTTAGGTAACGAGATAATGCATACAAATCTATAAACGTTTACATAAAAATGTGAATAGAAATATCATAAACAGACAATAGATGGAAGGGTAGCCATTGACTGAAATATATGTCGTAAACACATATTGATGTTGGCATAAATATGTATACAGAGTAGCATAAAAGCACGCCGTCGCTCACACCCTAAGGGAGTCGTCGCCCGCTACACGCGTCTCTGGGATCCGACGCTGCTCGCGCTTAGGGGAGAACACCGTCGCAGCTCGCCCTTAGGGAAGTCCGCCGCCACCAATCTCATCTCAGTTGCGTTGCCTGTGACGGCACCGCATCCGTCCGCCAGCAGCGAACTCATCATCCGCCCGCCGTGGACCCCTTCTATCCACGTCGGAACCGCTAGGCCGCGCGTCGGCCAGAGCCGCGCCCTATCCGCACCGGATCCCGCCAGATCTACGCGCTCGCATGTCGGGCATCGCCGTCGTGGTCCGCCCACACGCGTTGGTTCCGCCGTCACGCAACCGTTGCAGCCGTCGTAGCCCCATGGCGCCCCGCGGAACCGCGAGATCGGGCGCACGCGGATGGGACCAGCAGCGGCAACAGGTTCCTGCATGGTCGCCACGCCGGCGGCAGCCGCTATGCGCTTGGCCA
Source organism: Zea mays (assembly GCF_902167145.1). Lineage (NCBI taxonomy): Eukaryota > Viridiplantae > Streptophyta > Magnoliopsida > Poales > Poaceae > Zea > Zea mays. Next base: position 61,120,885 of record NC_050098.1, read on the forward strand.
GCGACGCCTGCGCTGGATCCGCCAGCCCACAAGGCTACCGTCGCACGTTCGGCCAGCGCTGCTCGCGCTGGATCCGCCCGCCCGCAACCGCTGCCGCGCTGAAATCCTAATTCGTGGTGGTCTCGGGTAGCTTTTATAGACGACTCGAGGCCTAGACTGTTTGAAGTGGTGCGGCTGAACCGAAAGGTGGCTTTGGGTCAGAGCTTCCAGTCACTCTTTGGAAGCCAACACTCTTAATAGTTAAACTATATATATATATACACTACCGGAATCCGAGGCTTTGCCGAGTGTTGTCTTCTTTGCCGAGTGCCTTTTGTCGGGCACTCGGCAAAGAAGGCTTTGCCGAGTGCCGCACTCGGTAAAGTTAGGCGCTCGGCAAAAAGCCTCTTTACCGAGTGCTGAACACTCGGCACAGGATGGCACTCGGCAAAGAATGGTTTGCCGAGTGTCAAACACTCGGCAAAGGGGGCTCTCAGTAAAGGGCCGTCAGTGGCCGTCCCAGAGCTGACGGCCGTCAGTCTTTGCCGAGAGCCAACAGTTGGCACTCAGCAAAGAGGCTTCTTTGTCGAGTGCCACATAGTTGACACTCGACAAAGCCCTCTTTGCCGAGTGTCATCTGTTGACACTCGGCAAAGTGTATTTTCATTTTTTAAATTTTGTCTCCCGAACTTTTTGTGGTATGTTCCTACACTATGTAGACCTACATGTATCATTTGTAGACAATTATAACATAGTTTCCATAGTTAGTAGATTTAGTTCGTTTATTTGAATTTCTTCGGAAATTCAAATTTGAACTGCAGGTCACTCGAAACTTGGAAAACCGTGCATGAAAAAATGATATTCACCTTACTTAGCATAAGTTACGACCGATTGCAGAAGCGTACCGGACACTTTGAGCAACATGCTCACTAAACATGGCCGTGAACTTGACATCCACATGTTTAAAAATTGTATAAAACACAAACAAAGTCAGAAAATCATGAAACTTGTCCACGTGTCATGATATCATATGTACAGGCTGTGATAAAAATTTTAGAATGTTTGGAGAAAGTTGTGAGACACTATGTGTAGAAACCTAAGAGATCCACATTGAAACTCTTTGATTTCATGTGTAGTCCTCTAGTTTTCTACATATAGTGTCTCACAACTTTCTCCAAACATTCTAAAATTTTTATCACAGCCTGTACATATGATATCATGACACGTGGACAAGTTTCATGATTTTCTGACTTTGTTTGTGTTTTATACAATTTTTAAACATGTGGATGCCAAGTTCACGGCCATGTTTAGTGAGCATGTTGCTCGAAGTGTCCGGTACGCTTCTGCAATCGGTCGTAACTTATGCTAAGTAACATGAATATCATTTTTTCATGCACGGTTTTCCAAGTTTCGAGTGACCTGCAGTTCAAATTTGAATTTTCCGAAGAAATTCAAATAAACGAACTAAATCTACTAACTATGGAAACTATGTTATAATTGTCTACAAATGATACATGTAGGTCTACATAGTGTAGGAACATACCACAAAAAGTTTGGGAGACAAAATTTAAAAAATGAAAATACACTTTGCCGAGTGTCAACAGATGACACTCGGCAAAGCGTAAGGACAGAATCTTTGCCGAGTGTCTCCCGGTTGACACTCGGCAAAGCCCTCTTTGCCGAGTGTCACATCTAGGGCACTCGGCAAAGCGTACTTTAAAATTTTAAAAAAAACTTTGCCGAGTGCCAGATCGCGGGCACTCGGCAAAGACAGTATACATACGCCAGTTAACCTTTCTTCCTCACTTCACTCTCACTCTCTCACTCACCGTCGCCGCCGCCGCGCCCTCGCCGCCTGTTTCGCCGCCGCCGCGCCCCCCGCCCTCGAGCTCTTCGCCGCCGCCGCGCCCCCCGCCCTCGAGCTCGCCGTGCCGGGGCCGCCCGCCCACGCCATCGCCGCGCCGGGGCCGCCCGCCCGACCGAGCTCCTCGCCGCCCGAGCTCCTCGCCGCGCCCGAGCTCCTCGCCGCGACGGGACCGCCGCCCACCCGCGCCCCTCGCGCTCGCCCTCGCCGCGCCGGGACCGCCGCCCGCCCGAGCTCCTCGCCGTCGCCCTCGCCGCGCCGGGACCGCCGCCCGGGGCCGTCCGCCCGCGCCCATCGCCGGCCCGCGCCCCTCGCCCTCGCCGCGCCGGGGCCGCCGCCCGCCCGCGCCGCTTGCCCTCGCCCTCGCCGTGCCGGGGCCGCCCGCCGCGCCCGCGCCCCTCGCCGTGCCCATCCGGTTCGCCGCCGCCGCGCCCGCCCGGTTCGCCGCCGTCGCGCCCCTCGACGCGCCCCTCGCCATCCGGTTCGCCGCCGTCGCGCCCTCCACGCCCTCGCAAGCCCGTCGTCGCGACCTCCACGCCGTCACGTCCGTTCGCCGTCGTGCACCGTCCACGCCGAGCAACTAGGTACAAACTCATTTTGATTGTGTATGAAATAGAGTCAGTTTTTTTGTGTGTGATTGTGTATTGTGAAATAGAGTTAGGTTTCTAATGGTCACTTTGCTTGCATTAGGTAAGTCTTTTAATTGCACAAATTATGTTTATGTGGTTATTTAGCCATTAATGTATATGTGTGGATATGTATATGTGTGGATGTCAGCCATCGTGCTGCTACTTATATTTACAGGCTTTGAAAACCTCCCCGTGCAGGGGAGGTGCTGCCGGATTTTTTTGTTGATAGGCTTTGGTTAAATATGTTATAGGATGGAGGACCATGAGTGGATGTACACGGGCCGTAGAGGAAGGAACGATGTCACCACTGAATGGATTAGAAAGACCGATGATTTCGTGGAACGGGCATATGGCGAAGCTGCTAAAGGGGCGAAGCTAGTCCCATGCCCGTGCGGCAAATGTGACAATCGGAAAAGAAAACCAAAGAAGGTCATGGTAGAACATATTTGGAAGAATGGATTTACGCCGGGCTATACTCGGTGGATATTTCATGGTGAAGCGCATCGTACGAGAGAGGAGGTGTTGAGACAACGTGTCGAGGATTATGACGCGGATGCGGGGGTAGCAAATATGTTGAACGACTATCAGGAGGCACAGTACACGGGAGGATGTATGGATGACGAGCCAGAGCCGACTGCAAAGGCGTTCTATGACATGTTCGACGCGGCACAGAAACCCCTTCACGACCAGACAAAGGTTTCTCAACTGGATGCCATTGGGCGTGTAATGGCGTTCAAGTCGCAGTACAACATGAGTAGAGACGCATTCGATGGCTTGTTGACGGTTATTGGGAGTCTGCTTCCGGATGATCACGTTATGCCAAAGAGCATGTACGAGGCACAAAAACTACTTCGTGCACTCAAGATGACGTATGAGCAGATTCATGCTTGTCCGAAGGGCTGCGTGCTATTTAGGAAAGAATACGCGGAGGCAAAGTACTGTCCCAAGTGTAATTCGTCTAGGTTTATGGAGGTAGACTCTGGTGATGGACAGAAGAGGCAGCTCGACATCCCCTTGACAATCCTACGACACCTTCCGTTCATACCGAGGATCCAGCGTCTTTACATGACAGAGGAATCCGCGAAACAGATGACATGGCACAAAAATGGAAAACGATACAATCCTGACAAGATGGTGCACGCATCAGATGGTGAAGCATGGAAACACTTTGATGACATTCACCGTGAGAAAGCCGAAGAGGCTCGTAATGTACGTGTTGCCTTGGCCACAGATGGGTTCAATCCCTATGGAATGAGCGCTGCCCCGTACACATGTTGGCCCGTGTTTGTTATCCCAATCAATCTCCCCCCTGGTGTGTGCTTTCAAAGGCAGAATATATTTGTGTCGTTGATAATTCCCGGACACCCGGGGAACAAAATGGGCGTGTACATGGAGCCTTTGATCGATGAATTGGTACGTGCCTGGGAGGAAGGGGTATGGACGTATGACCGAGCTACGAAGACAAACTTTAGGATGCATGTTTGGTACCAGTACTCCATGCATGACTTACCGGCGTATGGGCTATTCTGTGCCTGGTGTGTTCACGGTAAGTTCCCATGCCCAGTTTGCAAGGAAGCTCTCAGGTTCATTTGGTTGAAAAAGGGTGGCAAATATTCATCCTTCGATAAACATCGACAATTTCTTCCTGATGACCATCCATTCCGCCTAGACATCAAGAACTTTACGAAAGGTGTCGTAGTGATAGACCGCCCACCTGCAACGATGACTTGTGCCGAAATTCGTCAACAGATAGATGGGCTCGTGGCCAATACAGAAGGTGGTTTTGTGGGATATGGTGAGCAGCATATGTGGACACATAAGTCTGGCTTGACTCGGCTCCCCTATTATGACGACCTGCTCCTTCCACACAACATTGACGTGATGCACACTGAAAAGAATGTTGCTGAGGCACTGTGGGCAACAATTATGGACATTCCTGATAAGTCAAAGGATAATGTGAAGGCAAGAGTGGATCTGGCAGCGTTATGTGATAGACCAAAACTAGAGATGAAGCCGCCAAGTGGCGGAAAGACGTGGAGAAGGCCTAAGGCCGATTTCGTCCTAAGCAGGGTCCAGAGGAAGGAAGTACTTCAGTGGATCAAGATGTTGATGTTCCCTGATGGGTATGCATCTAACCTGAGTAGGGGGGTGAACTTATCTACTATGCGAGTCTTAGGGATGAAGAGTCATGACTTCCACATATGGATTGAACGGATTCTTCCTGCGATGGTTCGAGGCTATGTCCCTGAGCATGTCTGGCTAGCGCTTTCAGAGTTGAGCTATTTCTTCCGTCAACTTTGTGCAAAAGAGTTATCTCGGACCGTTGTTGCAGACTTGGAAAGATTGGCCCCCGTGTTACTGTGTAAGCTTGAGAAGATATTTCCACCCGGCTTCTTCAATCCAATGCAGCATTTGATTCTTCATCTCCCCTATGAGGCACGAATGGGGGGCCCCGTGCAGGGACGTTGGTGCTATCCAATCGAGAGATGTCTAAAGACTATTCGAAAGAAATGTAGAAATAAATGCAAAATCGAGGCTTCCATTGCAGAGGCATACATTCTAGAGGAGGTCTCAAACTTCACAACAACTTATTATGGTGACAAACTGCCGAGCGTGCATAATCCACCCCCTCGTTACAATGATGGCGACAATGAATCGAACCTTAGCATATTTCGAGGCCAACTCAGAAGCACAAGTGGCTCGACCACCAAGACCTTGACACATGAAGAGTGGCGGCATATCATGCTATACGTATTGACCAACCTTGAAGAGGTGACGCCATACATGGAACAATTTCTTCATGAATTCTGGCGTCGATCAAGGGATCCCACTCCACAGGAATATGACGCTCTTCTTAGAAAGGGTGCGAGAAATGGGTTGCCCGATTTCATTTCCTGGTTCAAACGTAAGGTACGTGCTTAGTTTGTAAAAGAGATACGTCTTTGAACTCAATTTAGCGTCTTTTAACTTGCAAATACTTGTAGGGCCAAAGAGATCTGTCTATGAGTGCCGAGTTGAGACAAGTAGCCAACGGCTTTGCTTATAGGGTCAAGAAATATTCTGGGTATGACGTCAATGGATACCGTTTTCGCACAACACACTACGACAAAAGTCGGCCCAATCGGAAAACAACGTGTTCTGGAGTCTTTACGCCGGGCCTTGACAATGTCGATTATTTTGGACGAATCGAAGAAATATACGAGCTCAATTTTTATGGTTCCAAACCTCTTACTCCAGTGATATTCAAATGTCATTGGTTTGACCCTCAAGTGACGAGACGGACACATTCTAATCTTGGGATAGTCGAAATTCGACAAGATTCCACCTTAGCAGGAGACGATGTCTATATCGTGGCCCAACAGGCCACACAAGTGTATTATCTCCCATATGCGTGTCAAACGAAAGAACATCTTAAGGGTTGGGATGTTGTGTATAAGGTATCGCCGCACGGGAGGTTACCTGTTCCTAACGATGAAGATTACAACTTAGACCCAGACACATATGATGGAGAGTTCTTCCAAGAAGATGGGCTAGAAGGGCGATTTGAGATAGACTTAACTGAAGCTATCGGAATGGACGTAGATATTGAAATGGTTGTTGATGAGGAGGATGATGAGGTGCAAAATGATAATGACTTAGTAATCCTTGAAGGCAATGATGAGGTTGCGTCTTCCGATGGTGTTGAGATTGAAATGCTTGATAGTGATGATGAGAGTTATGATCCGGCTAACCCTGACACATATGAAGATTATTTTTAATCGATGTAATGCTATATGACTTTTTATTTCGCACCTGTTTTTAAATACATCTTTTTATATGTGCTTATTTGTTTACTCTTAATTGCAGGTTGTTGGGCAAATATGGTGGGCGGTTTCCTGAGGAGGAGGAGGGGGAGGAGGAGTAGGACGGCGGACGATGCAGAGCAGGCAGCGCAGCAGCACGAGGCAGAGCAGGCAGCGCAGCAGCAGGCGGCGCCTCAGGACGACGACGACCAGCAGCAGGACGACGACGACCAGCAGCAGGACGCCTCAGGTTCAGGCGGCTCTAGTTCGAGGAGCATCTACCTGCGAGGCCCCGCGAGTCTCCCGTCGCGTCCCATACTTCGGGACAGACGACCGTTGATTCGGCCGGAAGGGGAGAGGTATGTAACTTTATGTTCTTCATTCTTATTCATATTATGTGTTCAAAATCATAATATAAACTAATACTTTTTATTTATCACTTGGACAGGTCTTGGACGGTTTTGGATTATGATGGGGGTCATCGTCGCCCCCCCAACAACATCCTCGGCCTGCTGTGCAGGGAACACTTCCCTGGACTTGTGGAGTACGCCGGAGTGATGGGCCTAGCCTTCACCTTCGACCACTACGCCGTCGCCCCCGATGCAGTAGACCGGGACGGCAGGGAATTCAATAACAAGGCGGAGCGGGTGAAGCAAGAGCTATGGGTAAGTCTTAGTATAATGTAAAATATGTCGCATTCGTTGCAAAATCTTGAAATAATGTATGGATAAATCGTTTTTGTATGCAGGATTTCTTCAGATGCGATGCTGGATACGAGGCTAGGGCGGATGTGGTGGCCACCACGAGCTGTAAGAAGCTCATTGTGGACATGCACTATGAGGCCCGCATCCAGGCCATCATCACCTACCACGGCTCCGTCCTTGGGGAGAAGGTGACCAAACCTCAAGCCCGAACCATGTCGTTGACCAGGGAGCAGTATCTGCAGGTAAAGTCATGCATGTTTGGTACCAGTACTCAATGCATGAATTTTATTTTGTCTTCTGATATGCACTTTATGTGTTTACTTTGCAGGTGATTCCACATTGGTGCGCCGCACATCCTCTGTGCTGGGAGCAGATGGTGGATAGGTGGTGTTCGGCTGAGTGGGACGAGGCACACACAGCTAGCCGGGAACGGCGTTTGATGATGCAAGGCCCGTCCCACCACCAAGGCAGCCGGAGCCTGGGCCAATATGCCGAAGCATGGGTACGCCACCTTTTTTATTTAGATATATAGCACTAAGTTAGATATTATTTCTAACTATCTCGTTGGTTTACGTTGCAGTCGGTGTCACATGGTGGCAGGCCTTGTTCCACCTTCTCGGCCTATGCTATGGCCCATAAGGGTAAGGCGACGTCCGACGTCACCTACAACCCGGATGACGGGCCCGAGGCCTACACCAACCCCGCCGTCTACAGCCGCCTCCATGACTACAACGCCATGGCGCAGGAGGTCCATGGCCCAGACTATGATCCGAGCACCGAGCCGATCGACCCCGATGTGCTGATGAGGTCGGAGGAGGCAAGAGACATGGGCGGTACTGGATTGCCGACGGGGCAATCGACTCATCCTCCACTCCCACTCTGTCTCAGGTGAGAGCAAGGAGCACGGGTTCGAGTCCAGCCATACGACCTCGGCACGACAGCTCACAGCATCGCATACAGCAACTCGAGGTTAGTGCTTATGTAACTCGTCCTTTCTTGAGTTATATACCTTCTCTTTGAGTTACTATAACGTTGGCTTGTAATATTACAGACCCAACTAGAAGAAGAGAGGAGGGAACGTCAAGAGATGGAGGCGAGGATAATGGCGGAGCGGGCGGCGGCTGATCAGAGGATGGCGGAGATGTTCCAGTACATGCAGAGCCTTGGCGCCGCACAGGGCATCGCTCCACCACCTCCATTGTTCCCTCCAGTTGACCCTGCTCTCTTCCACACTCCTGTGAGTATCAAAATTGTAGTTAGATGTTTGTAATGCATCTGGTATAACACATGCAATCTCTTCTCTGCGCAGGGCCAATCTGGAGCGGCATCCAACAACCCTCCGGAAGGGTTCAGCCCAACGCAGCCCCGGTCAAACCGCCCACCTCCATGAAGTGTTGTGTTTTCATTGTTTTAGACTTCAAAACTTATGTATAATACTTATGTCTGTGTTTGATACTTATGTGAGAGCTTGCGACGTTTGAGACTTATGTTTGTGTTTGATACTTGTGTTGAACACTTATGTTTGTGATGGATATTTATGTTTGTGGTGACGGTTTTATGTTTGTGTTGGCTATTTATGTCTGTGATGATATCTGTGATGTATATATGTGATATATATGTGATATCTTATGTTTGTGTGGATGGAATACAAAAAACAAATAAAAAAGGTATATACTGGTCACTTTGCCGAGTGTTACACTCGGCGAAGAGGCTCTTTGCCGAGTGTCAGGGTCATAACACTCGGCAAAGAGCACAGACCTGGGCACCGGCTTAGGTTCTTTGCCGAGTGTTATGTCGTCGGCACTCGGCAAAAAGGTCGGCTTTGCCGAGTGCCGCACAGAACACTCGACAAAGAGCCTGACATGGGGACCCTCCCTGGTGGGTTCTTTGCCGAGTGTCCCAAATGACACTCGGCAAAGAAAGGCGGCTTTGCCGAGTGCTGCCTGGAAGACACTCGGCAAAGATATCTTCTTTGCCGAGTGCCAGCGTTGACACTCGGCAAAGCCGCCGTCTCCGTCACCCGGCGCCGTAACGGTCGCTTTTCTTTGCCGAGTGCTCCCTGGCACTTGGCAAACATCGTTGCCGAGTGCCCGAGAAAAAGTACTCGGCAAAGATGTCTTTGCCGATGTACTGTTTGCCGAGCCTTCTTTGCCGAGTGTTACACTCGGCAAAGCCTTTGCCGAGTGTTTTTATGTCTTCGCCCACTCGGCGAAGCGATCGATTCCGGTAGTGATAGGGCAGGTATAACCAGAGCCCTAGGCTTTCAATAGTTAAAGAAAGCCCAGGCCGACCACCCATGTAAACTGGTTCAATCCAGCGCACCTAACCGGGCTGTTGGGTGCGCCACCTCTCCCACGTTTGTTAGCGCAAAAAAAGGAATGCATGCATGAGTCAAACACGATCCAATGCATGCGCATAAATTTAGTAAAGATATGTGCGACGGTTTCTATTTTTAAATCCTTTATTTCCTCCATAAATTTAGGATCGCTGCAACAGCCATGCAGCTAGACGCGTAAGGACCATTTTATGATATATACTGAGACTAAATATGCTACACTGTGTAAATAATTATGCAATTCGATATACTGCGTAAAAATCTGTTACCAGCTGCATGCACATGAATTTATGATGAAAAATAATGTGCAATGAAAAGAAATGAATTACACGCATAGAAACAAAAAAATCGTATTTAATGTTTTATTTCCTTCATAAATATAAGATCCTTCCAACAGCCATGCAGCTAAACACATTAAATCTAGTTTATGATATATACTGATACAAATTATACTACATAGTGTAGGTATTTATGCAATTCGTTACACTGCGTAAAAAATCTGGCATGTTGTTCACTAGTGGACGCATCTCCGGGTTGGAGCGTAATAACCTTAAGTTTTGAGCATAAAATCCCTCAATTATAAGCGTATATACCGAGCTAATGTGAGAGGTTGATAGCTCTAGTAGGTTGTTATTACGATCCTATTTTTATGGCAAATCCGAAAAACATGGCAGCCACATGCATGCGGTTATACAGATCTAAAAATTATGGTAAAATGCATGCATGAGTCAAACACGTTCCCTTGCATGCGCGTAAATTTAGGAAAGATATGTGTGACGGTTTCTATTTTAAATGCTTTATTTCCTCCATAAATTTAGGATCGCTGCAACAGCCATGCAGCTAGACTCATAATTATTATTTTATGATATATAGTGATACTAAATATGCTACACTGTGTAGATAATTATGCAATTGGGTATACTGCGTAAAAATCTGTTACCAGCTGCATGCACACGAATTTATGATGGAAATAATATGCAATGAAAGGAAATAAATTGCATGCATAAAAACAAAAAATCGCATTTAATGTTTTATTTCCTTCATAAATATAGGATCCCTCCAACAGTCATGCAATTAAACGCATTAGAACTAGTTTATGATGTATATTGAAACAAATTATACTACACGGTGTAGCTATTTATGCAATTCCTTACACTGCGTAAAAAATCTGGCATGTTGTTCACTGGTGGACGCATATCCGGGTAGAGCGTAAAAACCTTAAGTTTTGAGCATAAAATCCCTCAATTATAAGCGTAAATACCGAGTCAATGAGAGGTTGATAGCTCTAGTAGGTTGTTATTACGATCCTATTTTTATGACAGATCCGAAAAACATGGCAGCCGCATGCATGCAGTTTCTATTTTTATACAGATCCAAAAATTATGGCAAAATCAGTTTCCATTGCATGCGCGCAAATTACGAACAACATAAATTAAGGAATTGCCTTTCCAATGTGCATGCAGTAAACTGATATATGAACTCTGTGTTCAAGCATAAAATCGTACAGTTTTAGCGTAAATAGTACATGTGGTAGGCATAAAACACAATAATCGAAAAGAAAACTGCGCCGGATCGGAGGATGTCACGTGTGATCATCGCTGCGCGCATCTCGGGCCTTCCGTGACGTCGCTCGCTCGAACATCGGCCTCATGCGTCGCCGTCGCTACTCGCACGTCGACGGGCGTCGCTTGCTCGCCGGCCTTGGAAGTGCCGCCTCCTCGGGGCTTCGGGGACGCCGCCGCTTGCCCGCACAAGGGCCCCGCTGCGGATCGAGGAACCTCCGCCACCGCGCGTCGAGGTAATGGAGTTGCGGCCACCGGTCTGGGAACTGCCGCCGCCGCTCGCCCTCTGGATCGGGGGCCACCACCGCCGGCCTGGAAACCGCCGCCACCGCATGTCGAGGTCGGGGAGCCACGGCCACCGCAGCCACTGGCCGGGGTCCACCGCCGCGCGCGCTATCGGGCAACCGCCGTCGCTAATGAATCGAGATGGGGCGTGAAAAACTGAACCCTAGCACTCTGAGTCCTGTTTTATAGACGTCTATATGTGGTCCAGCTCGACCAGATTGCACTGTCTGGCCTGGGCTTCCTTTAGTTATTAGAAGACCAGGGCTCCTAATATATATATATATATAGTATTTAGAGCCCTGGGCTCTATTTAACTACAGGAAGCCCTGACCAGGTGCGCAGACCGCACCAGACCCTTTTTGGTTTATTGTACCTAACTGTGCTTACGCTAAATTATAATACGAGTTATGCTGATGTGTGTATCAGTTTATGCAAATATAGTCTGCGCATATTACGTGCATCAGGCCTAGGATCCGGCCCACGCGTTCACAATTACTCAGTCCCACGCCGACACTATAAAAACACCCCCACGCCGCCAGGAATTAGGTTTTAGCGGCGGCGGCGGTTCCCTCGGGCGTGCGAGCGGCGGTGATCCTGGGGGCCAGCAGTGGTGTCGCCTCGAGGCAGGCGACCGGCGGTGGCGCTCCACCAGGAACGAGCGATGGTGGCGCTCCACAGGGAGCTCGCCCGCCTCGCCGCCAGGTCCGTCGCGCGCCTGCCTGCTGGGGCTGGGCTCGGCAGGAGCGGAACCGCCGAGGAGGCCGAGATGGCCGCCGCGCTCATGGACGTCGCGGCCGCCAGCGCCGCCGCCTCCGCCGCCGTGTTCTCGGCCGTCGCGTCCGTGTCTGCCGCCGCGTCGTCGTGCTCGAACAAGAAGGCCCCGACGACCTTCGTGGCTGCTGCCTTCGCCAAGAAGCCGGAGACGCCGACGACGGCCGATGTCGCGCAGGAGAAGCACGAGGAGCTTGAGCGATGCATCGACGAGTGCGAGAGCGGCAGCGAGGTGGTGTTCAGGAGCATTGTTCGGAAATAGATTGATGATGTACGATAAAATTTGTACCCATTTACGTTGTTTGGTTCACGTTTTATGCTGAAATTTGACCAAGCCAAAATCCGTGCACGATCGAACGTGATCAGTCTACGCTGTTTTAGCTAATATAGGATTTATGCTAAATTTCGTATTCTTTTATGATGTTTTAGCTCACGTTTTACGCCGGAATCTGCCCTAGCCAGAACCCGCGCACGATTGGGTGCACGCGATTTTTACGCCGTAATTTTGGGCTTCGTTTGCTATTACAAAACAGATATATGATTTACGCTAAATTTCGTACTCATTTACGATGTTTTAGCTCACGTTTTACGCTGGAATCCGCCCGAGCAGAACCCGCGAACTGCGGCTGTAAATTAAAATTTATTTCCTTCTACTAATGCTCCTCGAACCGTAACTGTCCCTTTATTTACGCGATTATGCAGCACGTCTTTCCTTATATCAAACCGGTCAAAATTTATATAATGCATGGTTTATGCTATCATGTTACACAACGTTATGCAGTCGTAAACGGTGTGCACATGGTAATATTCGTTTCCGTGAGTCAAGGTACAAAAGATCCCTTCTATGCATGATTTATGCGTGCGTATTTTTTCCTACTGTAACTGCGCCTTTATTTACGCGCACGAAGAACACGTCTTTCCTTATCTTAAAACCGGTGGGAGATTTTAAATGTTTGCATGGTTTACGCTATCATGTATCACAGCGTTATGCAGTCGTAACCGGCAAGCACATGCAAATATTCGTTTCCCGTGATTCGTGGCATAAAAGATTCCATTTATGCATGAGTTATACACATTTGTACATATATTTATGTGTGCGTATATCGCATGTCGCGTCTCAGCCGGGATACGTGGCTATCCTATGCATGGCTGACGTAAGTTGGCGTCCAGTGGGCCGAACGCGACCCGATCAGCCTCCTGGCTGGGGCTTCGCCCACTAACGGAAGCCCAGGGCTTCCATTACCTCTTCCCTATATATATATATATATATATATATATATATATATATATATATATATATATATATATATATATATATATATATATATATATATATATATATATATATATATATATATATATATATATATATATATATATATATATATATATATATATATATATATATATATATATATACACACACACTGTGTTGATGAGGTCACGTGCGTGCACTGTTCGCATAGAACGAAGGTTCACGTGTTAAGTAAATCTATAGCCGGTCGGCACGCTTCGGTCGGCTGATGCATGCATGCATGCTACAAGAGGCAAGATCTTGTGCCCTGGCCCCGAAGCACCACACCAGTGAAGGACCAGTAGGAGGGAAAAACAGCGAGCGCAACCAACAAACTAGAGATTTGTCTGTTCGTTCCTTGGGCAGGGCAAGGTATTGACCGTGCTGACCAAATTTAAAACCAGAGCGACCTATGGATAGATTACAGGTTAGTGGCGCTTCTTTTCGACCATGGTTGCATATTTCCAATCCAATCCCCTCATACGGAAAAGTTCAATTCTCTAGGTGGGACCGTCCAGATGGATCGAGAAAGAAAAAGGAAAACACTAGATATTTCCTAATACAACAACAACAAAAAAGGAGATAATTCAATGATTTATCTTTGTAAAGCAGTGTACTACGTGGAGTAAGGCAGCACCCTCCGTCGCATGGCACCCCACGGCAACGGAAACGACGACGGCACTCCCGTTGGCATGATTGCAGTACGCGTTACCGTGTCGTAAAATGGGTAGCTCCATCCGTCCCCTCCCCACTGCACACCACACCACAGCAGCATATATGCCACTGCCCTGCCCAGGCAGCCAGCCATGCCGCCACCACCCCGATCCCGGCACAGAACCCAGTGCCAGACGCGGACAGCGAGCGCGACCACATCTATCTAGGACCCGTATCTCTCTCTCTCCTCCCGACCAGCACGTCACGTGCCACGGACAGGGGTCAAGCGCGGTCGCCGATGTCGGCAGCGGGCGGCAGCCTCGCCCGCGCCACCTCGCGGCCCGCGGCGGCAGCATGGCTGCTGCTGGCGCTGGCCGCAGCAGCAGCATCGGCGCTGGCGCTGCCAGCGGCCGCGGGCGGCTTCAGCTGCCGTCCTGGGTCCCGGCCGGTGCTCTTCAACTTCGGGGACTCCAACTCCGACACGGGCGGCATGGCGGCGGCCAAGGGGTGGCACCTCACGCGCCCGGAGGGCCGCGCCTTCTTCCCACGCCCCACCGGCCGGTTCTGCGACGGCCGCCTCGCCATCGACTTCCTCTGTGAGTCTAGTCCGGCCGGCGCCACCCCCATTCCTATCCCATCCCCGAAAAAAGAGCAGCGCTCTGCAGAGGATTCTGTTCCGTTCTTAATCCAGTCTTCGCCATCCGTATCTGAACTTTTGTGTCATCATCCATGCGGCTGATACTAACAATTAGTATAGCACTAGTAGTCTAGTATACCACAACTCATCCAATACATCACCCTTCTGGAGCTTCAGTCACTGACGGATGAACCCCATAATATCTTGCCATGACATCTATCAGCAGCCAGCCAGGATCTGTTTTCCGTGCAAAGTGCAGATGCGGTGGGGATGCTGAGACCACGGCATCACGTGCAGGAGCTCATGTATTATGTTGCTCAAGCTAATCATGTGTACTACTACCATCTGCCAACCAGAGTACACTGCCTCAGCTAAGCAACACTGCTAATTAAGGACTATCACGTGAAAGCGCTCTGCTCGTAACTCGAATTACTAGATTGGTTGGCCCCTGTCCCTGTTCCTGTCTAATTTCATTTAGTGTCCTGTCCTTGTGATCATTCATGGTCGCAGCAGACTCTGCGCCAGCTGCCTTGTTTCCTTGACACGAGAGTCTGTCTCTGACCTGTTCTCTCTGTCTTCTGCATTTATATTACAATGCTGGACTGCTCGTTGTTGGTCAGGCCGGTCCGCCGGTGCGCGCGTGATGATAAATGCCCAAATTTTTCAAGGAGAGGCAGAGCTAGTGCTTTTCCAAATGCATCAGCTCCTTTTTTTTCTCTTCTTTTTTTTTCCAAGGACTGGCGGCATTCATTCATTCACTCCTTCAGTGTGGCTGCTACAACATGATCCCTTAGCTAGCAAGCACCTTTTCTTTTGTTCTGTTTAAATAAAAGAAAAGGAGAGTATACAAATTGATCTTTTAGTATATCAATATCTCGATAAATAACAGACTGGTACAGTTATAATTGTTCTGATAATAGTTTCATAATATTATGGTGTGCATACTACATTTTCCACCTTACAGGAGACGACTTAAATTGCACATCTCAAGAAAGCGGTGATATATATACCTGTTTATGCCCATTTCTCTCAGAGAAAATAAATGGGCAGTAATACTTTCGAGGGAGTTCATTTTTGTTCCAGATAAACTGACCACTGCTTTTCGCCTGCATGGATCGTCAAGCCTTGCCAAATGCATACTGAGATGGCCTCACCTTGTAGTCTGAGCAAGTCTGTGCGAGTTGTTCTTCTACACTGATTTATGTTCTTCTTCACATTTTAATTTGACCATGCGTCTCTTTCATGTACATGCAAATCACTAACTGATGCTAGAAATGGTTGTTCTCCTGCTAACATTTAGTTGGGCCCCAAATTGCATCCAGGCGAAAGCTTGAACATCAGCTATTTGAGCCCATTTCTGAAGGCGTTAGGCTCCAATTACAGCAACGGTGCAAATTTCGCCATTGCTGGCGCAGCAACGCAACCGCGAGATGTTCCATTTGCGTTGCACATACAAGTGCAGGAGTTCTTGTACTTCAGAGATAGATCCTTGGAACTCATCGATCAAGGTTTGTTGAACTCTGATCATATTCAACCAATATAATTCCTCGACAAAATAAAATCAACCGTCACAAATGAACAAGAGATGAGAACCATTTACATGTACATTGAGTGAGAGATCTACCTGAACAGCTGACTGCAAACTTACTGCCTTCCACACTTGTTAAATGCAGGTCTAAGTGGTCCAATTGATGCACAAGGATTCCAAAACGCTCTATATATGATAGACATAGGGCAGAACGATGTAAACGCTCTTCTGTCAAACTTGCCCTATGATCAAGTTATTGCCAAATTCCCACCAATTCTTGCTGAGATTAAGGACGCTGTCCAGGTAAAGCTTCTGTTTTTTTATTTTTTTCTCATTTATACTGTTTGACAATTACTACCATCGTTCTCGAATATTTGTCGCCGGCTAGTTTATTTTTAAACTAAACCGCGACAAATAAAAAAGAATGGAGGGAGTACTTTCTTTTTGAATACATACCACAATCAGCAATCCTCATTGCACATGCTTTTCTGGTGGTGAATGAACAAACATGCTACATGTATAAAAGAGATGATTTTATTAGTAATTTATTATACCTGCTTAGCTTATGAGTTCATGTCAAAGAACAGTGGCGCACCACTAATCTATGTACTCTTTTTGTTTTTTTTGGGGGTCAAATCCCAGACTCTATATAGCAACGGTAGCCGAAACTTCTGGATACATGGGACGGGGGCTCTGGGTTGCCTGCCGCAGAAGCTTGCCATACCAAGGAAAAACGACAGCGATCTTGATCAGTATGGCTGTCTCAAGACCTATAACAGAGCTGCAGTTGCGTTCAACGCAGCGCTGGGCAGCCTCTGCGACGAGCTGAGTGCGCAGATGAAAGACGCGACGCTTGTGTACACGGACCTGTTCCCCATCAAGTATGGTCTTGTCGCCAACCACACTAAATATGGTGAGCGAACAAAACACGTCAGACCATTCGGAAAGCCTTGGTCACTCGTTTAACATCTCTGCTCTTCAGGTTTTGACAAGCCGCTGATGACATGCTGTGGGTACGGAGGGCCTCCCTACAACTACGACTTCAGCAAGGGTTGCCAGTCTAAGGATGTGGCGGCCTGCGATGACGGCTCGAAGTTCGTCAGCTGGGATGGCGTGCACCTGACGGAGGCGGCCAATGCGGTTGTGGCCAGAGCGATACTGAGCTCACAGTACTCCAAGCCCAGTCTCAAGTTTGATCAGTTCTGCAGAGCCTGATACTTGTTAGTACCTCATACCGTGCCTTTTTAGTTTAGGCAAATTTACTGAACACAACTTGGCACTTCAAAGTCAAAATGGATGGATCCGCTTCTGATAATTTGATTGCCTTATTTACCCGTCAGGGATGTGACCCATCATTGATCTGTCAGCCATAGCCCATAGGCCATAACTTTGGATAGGTGAAACTTCCAAATATTGTGGGCCACATGTACCTTCAAACTACATGTCCTATCTGATATGTTTTCATCAAAGAGAGAAATACACCATGGGTTATCAAACTTCTTCCGTATTCTTATATGAGTTGATGAATTCTCAAAGTGTTCAAATTTCTCAGTTTGAGTCCTTCATACAGGCGTCTCTCTCAGAGTACACATTCTCTTTGCAATGATATAGGTTCCCAGTCAGAGTATTTGAATCATAGGTCGGTTTAGCTATGTCCAAGTAAGATTTTTTCTAAAACTTTAAGTTAGTTTCTAGAAAATTATATTTCTACCTATAAACTTCAAATAAATATAAAACCAACGCATATTGCATGATGAATTTGATGTTACAGATTTTAATTTACTTTTCTACGAGTTTGATTAAAAGTAAAAAAAAAAGTTGACTTGGAACGAACACCGCTATAGAGATCTTAATCGAGCTGTGCAAAATATGTTTAGGACCAGGGAATTGGAGTGGATCCATGTCCTTGCTATGGTGGAGGAATAAGGGGATTCCTCGCCATCGCCAGAGATCCCCTCTAATTCCTTGATGATCAAACCAGCCCTTATAGAGTTAGACAAAGTGTTCGCCTCCGTTCAAATATATGTGTTAATACGGATGTTTTGACTGACTCCGTTAACACCATTTACATAGACAGTCTGCTTATGATGTCCACCTAGGTTAATAATCATTAATAAAAATAAGTGACTTCCGTAAAAATATTAATGGACACGACAACTTTACGGTGTACGCTTTTTATAATGTATTTACAGAGCGAGACTATCTTATGTCCACATCTGTTAATTAATTTTCAATCCAAAAGGAAACATATTTCCAGTATTTGATTTTATTTCAATTTAAATTTTGCTTTAATAATTTAATATAGAGAATATATACTAAATGTTAAAGTTATTGTGTGTGTTTGTATTGAAATGGGCCTAGGCCCACCCAACTCTATTACTTAATACATCATCCAACCTAATTTAGTGTTAGGGTTTCACTCTCCAACTTGGTATCGGAGCTATGTTTCTCTCTTCTCCTCCTCCAGGCACCACCCGTTCTTCCCCATCACTGCCACTGCCAGGAAACTCCTCGTCGTCGCGTCGCCGCACTCTTCTCCGCGGATGGCGTTTTGTCCTCCATGGCCCATTACGACGCTCCTGAGCATCCCCTTTCTGCCCCTGCTCCCTCGACGCCCCTACTTCGCTCCACGGTGATTCACGTGCCTCCCTACAGTGTGTGTGTCTCCATTCATGATGGCCAACTTCTTAGAGGCACATTCGTGGCTTTTGATCGGGTCATGAACCATGTTCTCCTTGACTGTGTCGAGCTCCACCCTCAGGAGGGCAGCCATGCTAGTGGGTTGTTAGTGCTCCCTACTGCCGCGATTGTCTCCATGACGATCGAGGTCCTATCGTCTCCCCACCCATGATTGTCATCAGCATGCTCGCCAGTCCTGGCTTCAGCCTCCTTCCGGTGGCTCTATAGGGGTGCCTCCCTTGACTCTCTTCTCATACTCCATGTCTTCGCCACCCCTCCTACTCCCGTCGATTGGGTTGTCGACTCTGGTGCCTTGTTCCACACCACTCCTGGCCCCTCGAGTTGTCTCTTTACACCATCCCCATAGCCCCACCTTTCCTTCCTCCATCATTGTCGGTAATGGGTCGACTCATGTCTGTCACCTCAGCAGGTGACATAGTCCTTTCTGGTCCTTTATACCTCAACAACATCCTTGTTGCCCCCAACATCATCTAGAACCTTTTCTCGGCCCGTCACTTCACCATTAACAATTGTTGTTTTATGGAGTTTGATCCCTAGGGGCTCACTATATGGGATCTTATTGCTGTGGTTGCTCGATACGACAACTCTAGCCCCTATATCCTATTCGCTTCCCCACCGATGTTGTCCAACTTTGAAGCTGCAAGGAGCAGGGGCAGGGGTCCTCTTCATCGCCCCTGGAGGAGATCAACTCAAGTATGCACTATAGCTTTTATTCCCAGCCTCCAACAATGCAGCAGAGTATGAAGCCTTGATACATGGGCTCAACATTGTTGTGTCACTCGACATCAAGAGACCGATGGTATACGGAGACTCCCTAGTTGTCATCAGCCAAGTCTACAAGGACTGAGACTGCTCAACCGATTCAATGGGCAATTACTGCGCGACGGTCAGGAAGATCGAAGATAAATTCGAAGGCTTGGAATTCCACCACATAGAAAGAGATCACAACGCAATAGCATATACTCTATCGAAGGTGGGATCAAGCCGGCATATTTGTCCAGGAAATACAACAGCCAAGCATCATGACGAGCCAGCAGAGGAATGCAAGGCAGTGGAGCAGGCAGAGCCAGACCCGAGTGACTAGAGGGAGCCAATCATCAGACACATAAAAAACGAGGAGGAGCCGGATGACAAGGCCGCCGCCGAGCGCATTGTGAGGCAGTCGGCTCACTATGTTGTCATAGAGGAAGGGGCCATTGGAGTTTCCGTGAAATGCATGGACTCAGGTGTCAGGAAGAGTCTACTGGAAGAAATTCATGT
The DNA here is from genome assembly GCF_902167145.1 of Zea mays. Lineage (NCBI taxonomy): Eukaryota > Viridiplantae > Streptophyta > Magnoliopsida > Poales > Poaceae > Zea > Zea mays. Next base: position 61,140,869 of record NC_050098.1, read on the forward strand.
AGGGCAGTGTGGAGTACATGCAGCGTTAAGGAATTTGGTAGGAAAGGCTTTCAGAGCAGGCTTCTATTGGCCAACAACGAAGAAAGATGTAGCTGACCTAGTCCAAAGATGTGAAGCATGCCAGTTCTTGGCTAAGCAGTAGCATTTACTAGCTCAACAACTACAGACTATTCTGGTCACTTGGCCCTTCGCATGCTGGGGGTTAGATATGATCGGACCGTTCAAAAAAGCTTAGGGAGGGTACACTTATGTGCTGGTGGCCATTGACAAATTTACAAAGTGGATAGAGTACAAGCCAATTGTAACCCTGACCTCAGCCAAAACAGTGGAATTCAACTAGGAAATCATCTTCAGATTTAGGATACCCAACAGTATCATCGCAGACCTAGGATCGAATTTCACCAACGCAAAATTCTTTGTCTTCTGCGAGTAGAAATGTATTCAAATCAAATATGCATCAGTGGCACACCCAAGAGCTAATGGCAAGTAGAGAGGGCAACAAGATGATATTAGAAGCGCTCAGGAAAAAAGTGTTCGACAAAAATGAAAGCTCACGGGAAAGTGGATCAGGGAACTGTTGTATGTACTCTGAAGTCTGCGAACCCAGCCCAGCCGAGCCTTACATGGGAATACTCCATTTTTATGGTATACAGATCAGATGCAGTGTTACCAGCAGATCTAGCCTTCGGAGCACCCAGATTAACCTTCGAAAACATTGCAGAGGCAGAAGCAACTCGGCTTAAAGAAATCGATGTGATAGAGGAGGAACGTTTGAGTGGTCATTCAGTCAGCCAGATACCAGCAAACCCTGAGGTGTTTCCATGATAAGGTTGTACGACATCGGGCATTTGCAGTAGGGGACCTGGTGCTTCACCGCATACAATCAGAAGGACGACACAAACTGTCACCGCCATGGGAAGGGCCCTTCATGATCGCAGAAGTAACTCGGCCAAGGTCTTATTGGCTAACTCACATGGATGGTACTCCAGTAGGGAACTCATGGAATGTCAAGCATCTCAGGAAGTTCTACCCATAGTAGCACCATAAATTCTAGATGGTAGGCTACACTTTGTAAACTGGTGACCTGATTGTCAATAAAGTTTCTGCGTTCGTCCACATACAAACAAACTCTCAAGAAGCGATCAGCTTAAGTCGAAAATGCCTTAAGCCAATGCAACATGCTCATGCTTACAAAACTAAGGGTGCCTACTATACCCTACTAAGGGAGCAATCGGATGAAGTCGGAGACGCCTAAGTCGTTGTTACATGCTCACGCTTACAAGACTACGGGTGCCTATTATACCCTACTAATGGGGAAATCGACTTAAGTCGGAGACGCCTTAAGTCAGTGTTACATGCTCACGCCTGCAAAACTAAGGGTGCCTACTATACCCTACTAACAGAGAAATCAACTTAAGTCGGAGACGTCTTAAGTCGGTGTTACATGCTTACGCCTGCAAAACTAAGGGTGCTTACTATACCCTACTAACGGAGCAATCGACTTAAGTCGGAGACACCTTAAGTCGGTGTTACATGTTCACGCAAACAAAGCAAAGGGTGCTTACTATACCTTATCACCAGAACAATCAGCTTAAGTTGGAAACAACTTAAGACGATGTTGCACATCCTCGACTACCAATCAAAGAAGGCGCGACATGCCTCATCAACAAACATTTAGAAAATAAATTGTTCAGGAAATAGACTGCTCTCCTACCTAATCAACAAGTATTCAATTTTATGTTTGTACAAAGCATCACAAAGGACCATCTCCAGGAGGAATATTGCCCACAGGATCACTAGAAGCTAGAGGATTGCTCGAAGTACCCAATGCAGCAAGAACGTCAGCCACGATGTCATCAGGTACCACAACGTCAGGCCTTTTCATCAAGAGGCGACCAGCTCGGACCGCCTTGACATCGCCTTGTTGCACCATGCCTTCATGATCTCACGGTCGTCCTCCAAGACCTTAATATCTCGGTGAGCAACTTATAACTCCTGCGACACTAGCTTCTTCGAGGCACAAAGCTCTTTAATGGTAGAATCTTTTGAAGACAGAGACTCGCTGAGCATCAACACCTCATCCTGGGACTCTTTCAGGTTGTTCCTCTTGTGCTCCAACTCATCCATGGTGAAGCGATGGCTCCTTTCTAGGGTGGTAAGGGAGCTGGTGGCATCCCGGTACAATTTATCAAGATTGTTTCGGGAGTCAAGAAGTTTTTGCATCTCCTCCTACGGGTGGGAGAACCTTTGGTAATAGGTCGAAAGCATGGAATAAGCAACTTGAAGCTCCTGGCGAGTTACCTCGTGGGTTTTCTTCTCCAAAATAAGCTTTGACTGAAGGGAAGAATTCATGGCACGGGCGCCATCAAGAGACATGGTCACCCGATCAAGCTCTACCTGACCTTGAGCACAACTCACCTCAGCATCAGAACACCATCGAGTCAAAGCTGAAGAAATAATTAGCAACCACTGGTGATATGAACATAAAGAAATATTAACAGGAAACATTGTCAACCAACTAACCACCGTTAGCAGATTTCAGATCATCTATCTGCTTCTGAAGAGAAAGGGGGTTCCATTGCGACAAGGAAGAAATTTTCTCAGGCACGGGAGCACCACATGGTTTCACCTGAGCAGCCACCAAGTCTAGGACACTCTGCAGGTACATAAGTCTGCGAAGGGAACACCAGTTGGTAAAAACAAGGTAGCACAGGATGAAGATACATGTAAGTTGGACAGGAACAAGGGAAACCCCAAAGCCTGAAGTGTTGGTGCGCTCCTAGAATAAAGGACGCCAATAGAAGCCGCATTATGAGAAGGGTCAGGCACCGAAGGAACTGGATAATCCAAGCTAAGGGCAACACCCATTGGGATCTCAACTCCAGATGCACCCATTGGGCCTTCAGCACTTGGAACATCCATTGGATCTTCAGTGCCATGGCCACTGACCTCTAAGGTGCCTAGGCTGGCTGGACCAATGAGCATATAAGAACTCGTCACCGCGACATCATCAGCCTGGGGCATTGGTGACCCCACATGAACATCCATCGAAGCAGTAGAGGGGGAGCCGACCGAAGGACCCTCAGGAGCTAGAGCACCCCGAGGGTTGAAGAGACCTAGCAGACTGGCAGGCTTACCTCTGGCTCGGCCAGTAAGGCAGCATAGGGCACATCGTCTGGGCACTCTACACGGACGTCAACAACTCTGATTTCAGGCAACTCAAGCAAAAGATCTTCAATAATAGCGTCTTCCAGCACACTGTCAATGTCAGACATTGTCAGGCCTCAGATATCCATTATCCCCGCAGAAGCTAGGCCTGACTTGTCGCCACCAGCTTTACTTCACCATTCTCGACGGACGAAGGGGAGCATTTATTCCCCTTCCTCATCATATCCTTCCTCCACCATGTACCCTCCAGACCTCACACCACTACAACCCTCCACAACATCCTCTAGATCAGCATTTGCTATACTATCATTAGGGTTTAGTGCAACAGGGGCAGTCACTGACTATAGGTCCGACGAACGACGAAGCCTTTTCCTCTTCTTCTTCACCTTGACAGACTCAGCCTGAGAGGCTGTTTGGCATGTTTGCTTGCGACGTGCGCCTTTAGGACTGCTAACTCTTTTCCCCATGCACCCGACTATTCGGGAGCCCCGCTCCCCGACTCAACTCGCGCAGACTCGGACCACTCTCTAGCAACCACATCGAGAACAACATCAATTTCAGAATCGTCAACAATAGCTTGCATTAGGAAGTGGGTCTGTTTTTCTTCTTCAGGTAGATTCATGTGCGCAACAAGTATGGCCTCTTCTTCATCGGGAGAAGGTCACACTCTATGGCCTAGACTCCCATCCTTCCCTCAGACCGGTGGATTGGACACAAAATGAGAAAAGAACTCTGCAGCAATAAAATCCCACAATGAGAACAAGGCACATAATGAATTGAAAGACCAAAGTATAGATAGTTGAAACTTACCACCCTGGGAAGGTTCCAAGCAGAGTAAGAGCGAGGAGCACCGACATTTGCAACGACACCTCTCAACATCATTTCAACCCGTCTCAAAGCATTCTCCTCAGATATATGCTAATTTTGTTACTCGGGAAGGGTCATTCACCCTAGTATACAGATAGGCCGGGTAAACTATATCCTTCAAAGGTTGAATGTTCTTGAAGAGAAAGTCGATAACTACGGCCTCGGTAGTCAAACCTCTGTCTTTCAAACCAGCTATCTCAGCAAGAAGGATCTTGCCTTCAGCAACCTCCGAGTCAGTTGGGGCCTCTATCCAACTTGGCACTCGAACATCAGGCTGTCTCCCAGAGCTAGCAGACAGAGACTTGTTGTGATTTTCCATAGTAAACCACTCGAAGCGCCATCCCTTGATGCTATCCTTCAAAGGAATATCAAGATACTCAGCTTTCCTACCATGACGAAGTTCAAGGCTGGCGCCGCCGACCAACTAATGCTACCCCCCGACCATTCCAGGCTTGAAGTGGTACAGATATTTCCATGACCCAAAGTGTGGATTAATACCCAGAAAGGCCTCACGGAGATGAACAAAGATAGAAATTTGGAGTATAGAGTTGGGATTTAGATGTGTTAAGTTGAGAGAGTAGAAATCGAGAAGGTCGTGGAAGAAAGGAGAAACTGGTAGACCTAGACCACGGATCAAGAAAGGAACAAAAACTACTGACTCATGGGTATCCTCTGTTGGGATGGTGATCCCCTGCCAGACCCATCAGGAGCACAACTCCTTCGACGGCAAAACCCCAAATTCAACCAGGTGAAGTAGACCGGATTCAAAAACGACAGAAGCATAGTTTCCACAGAATGGAAGTTGGTTGTTGGGGTCAATTGGGGGAATGCCAGGTGTGACAGTTCCTTGCTTCTTCCTAGGCGCCACCAGACCTAGCAGACGAGCGGAATCAATCGCAATCACGAGGGCGAACATGAGTTTTAGGAAAGTGTTTGCGACAAAAAACAGAGTTAGGGTTCGCTACCAGGAAGCTGCCAGCGAGGATGTATATGCGTGCGCTAAGTCAGGCACATCAAGACAGACGAAGTAACCCGGACCAGACCTCAACCGAGTGGAGTAAGTCGGATGGACATGTCAGTCGGACCTATCAAATTAAGTCATCAGCCGAAGTTATCAGTTGGGTCTGTCAACAGAACTAGTCAGTCGAAATTGTCAGTTGGGCTCACTCGACTGAGGTTTTCAAGCAAAGCAAAAGTCGAGCAGAACAATAAGCACAATACCAAACACAGCAAACAAAGGGTTCCATTCATCAGAAAGGGTTCATTACAAAGGAAAAGGGTTGGCTCATTATGAATCGACCCTATCATCCCTCACCCCTACCACCACCACTACCACTACCACTACCCACACAAACTACCTACTACTACACTATAATAATATTCATGCCGGTGGCGCCCTGCCACCGACATTGTTGTCGTCGCCCTTGCTCCGTCATCGCCCCTACCGCCGTCGCTCTTTTCGCCACCATCGTAGCCACTGTCGTCGCCGTCGCCCGCGCTGTCTCCATTGCCGCTGTCGTAGGCCTCGTAGCCGCTCCCATCGCTGCCACCATCGTCCTCCTCCTCAAAGTCCTCCTCCTTCGTGTCATCCGATCCCTCAAGTCCTGCTCGCTCAACGGATCAGATGTAGGCCCTCTCCGCCACCGACGACCCCATCGCGTCGTCCGAGTAATCGGACAACAACGAGAGAGGAGCCAACAACAGAGAGTCATCGCCCACAGAGGGGAAGTGCTCCTCCAAGAACTTCGAGTCACCAAAGTCCTCTGATAGAGGAGTCGGAGGGCGCTTTCGCTTTCCTTCCCCTTGGCTGCGCTTGCCCTTGCCGCCTTTGTTGCCTGGTCATGGTGGTTCGTTAGTGGAAGAATAAGAAGGACGCAAAACAAGAGCAAGAGCGAGTGAAGGAAACGGTCATAGGCAGGCAGTCTATTTAAAGAGGACAAGGGGCGACCCTTCGTCTCCCGCCCGTCCAACAAACAGTCGTGATGACTTCAATAGCCGAATAAGTTTCCAAGAAAGGGAGCAGATCACTGACACCCATTAGTGTAACACGGCACCAGAAGGGAAGTAATGGCAACTGCTCAGGCGCATCATTACCCACCCGTCGCGCTAGGTTACTATTTTGGGACAAGACAGCGTACACACCCATTGGGCGCACCCATTGGGTGGGCAAACCAGTTTTTTTCAAGATTTTCTGAAGCAACGTGATCCGCAAAATATATGCAGGAATTACAAAACAACAAACTCAAGATCGGTCAAACAGAAGATAGCCGGACCTCTATCAGCCAGAACCAAGTCAGCGGTTGCATTAAAGCCCTAGGCAGAGTGTCATCCAGCTAGACCTCTATCGGTTTGGACCCAGTCGGCTAGATTTCAGTCAGCGGATACCTCGGCCAGAACAAGCTCAACCGGATAGGCATCAGTCGGGCTTAATCGTTATAATAAATCAGAGTTCTCTAAGAACAATTCGTAAAGACCATTGAGTTGATTAGTACTCAAATCAATTCAAAGCTCCAGGGCTACACCCAATGGACACAAGAGCCAAAAAGAAAATGCTGAGCTCTAAAGAAGGCAATGAATACCTTCGAGTTGATTAGTACTGAAATCAATTCAAAGCTCGGGGGCTACACCCATTGGGTGCACCTACAATGGACACTAGGGCCAAGAAGAAAATGCCGAACTCAAAAGCAGGCAATGAAGATCTTTGAGTTGATTAGTACTCAAATCAATTCAAAGCTCGGGGGCTACACCCAACAGATACAACAGTGAAGCAAAGAGAACCTCGAAAAGCTTAGAAGGAGCAAAGGACATCGTTCTCTTTTAGAGTCTCGAGCCAACTACCCTCAAAAGTTGGCTTGAGCCTCGGGGGCTTGTGGGGGATAGATATCCCCCGGGTCCTCATGAGCACTAAAACACGTCATGGGCCGCCTGATGGGTTTCCTACTAGGTCACCCTACGTGATGGACTAGTAGGATAGAGCTAAATCAGGTAAGCTCGACCCAAGCTGATGGCGACCGACGTTCGAGTTAAGCGTCATCAAAGCCCGGATGTGTCGGACGATGTAATTTCTTACACCCAAAGGGCTTGGCATTCGGCGATAACTCGGGTGATTAGGCAATGAAAGCTCCGGATATGCAGGGACATGATCTGCGGTAAGGAAGGAGATAAGAGGTAGATAGTAATCATGACTTGTAATGGGATAACTCTCTCTAGACGTGTATATAAGGCTGATGGAGACCCCTACCATTTCATCTCTCATCACCCACAACTTCAGCTCACCCTCATCCACAATCCTCAGCTTGTAATCCTCATACTCCAGAAATCAATACCAAACCCCCAATAGGAAGTAGGGTATTACGCAATTCTAAGCGGCCTAAACTTGTAGAAGTCTACGAGTAATCCCCGCGTGCTTCTACACAAACCATCGAGTCACGATCAACGACGTCGTCCTACCCAAAAGCATCACGTGGGTAACCCCGTGGTGAGCGACCGGGTCACAAACACCGACAGAAAGAGAAAAAAGAAATGGAGAGAGAGGAGAAGAGAGGTAACACCTGAATTTGGTGGATATTAGAGAAGAAATTTTATAATTCTAAATTCAGGGTGTTACAAACCTATCCCCTTAAAAGAATCTCGCCCTTGAGATTTAGGGTTGGCCAGCAAAGAGTTCGGGGTACTTGGTTTTTAGATCATCTTCTTTTTCCTAGGTTGCTTCTACCTCAGAATGGTAACCCAATTTGTCTTTGCACATTCTATGTGCTCCTTCTAGTGACTTTGTCCGCTGTTTCGAAAATTTGGGTTGGCTTCTCTATGTATGCCAAGTCTTCTTGGACTTCGAGGTCCTCGGTTGGCAACTGCTCTTCTAGCACTCGCAAACATTTTTTCAACTGAGATACATGGAACACATCATACACTGCTGACAGGCTTTCTGTTAGGATGAGCTGGTAGGCCACTTCTCCATGTCTTGCCTGAATCTGGTACGATCCGATATATCAAGGTGCTAACTTGCCCTTGACTCCGAACCTTCTGACTCCCCTGATCGGTGAAACCTTTAGGTAAACATAATCTTTGACTTCAAAACTCACCTCTCTTCATCTAATGTCGGCATAGCTTCGCTGCCTTGACTGTGTTATCTTCATGTTCTCCCGGACCATTCTGATATTCTCCTCGGCTTCGAGAAAATGCCTGGACCGAACAACTGCCTTTCTCCAGGTTGGTTCCAATGCAACGGAGTTCGACAATTCATCCCATTCAGTGCCTGGTACGGTGACATCCTTAAACTGGCCTGATGACTATTGTGGTAGGAGAACTCTGCATAAGGTACTCTCTTATCCCAACCTGACTTGTCCTACAACATGCAGGCCCTCAACATATCTTCTAGGATCTGATCAATTCTTTCAGTCTAGCCGTCTGTCTGCGGGTGATAAGCTGAATTGAAATTCAGATGCGCGCCCAAAGCTTCATGTAGTTGCTGCCAAAAGTGAGAGGTGAATTGTGTTCCTCGGTCTGACACTATCTTCTTTGGTACTCCATGTAAGCAGACAATATGTGACATGTATAACTCTGCCAATATTGCACTAATGTAGTTGGTCTTGACTGGTATGAAGTGAGTCACCTTTGTTAAGTGGTCCACTACTACCCAGATGGAGTCATAGTCGGCTCGAGTGCGAGGCAAGCCGACTGTAAAGTCCATCCCGATCTCATCCCACTTCCATTGAGGAATCTGTAGCGGCTGCAACAAACCTGTAGGCCTATGGTGTTCCGCCTTAATTCTCTGACAATTGTCACATATGGCGACATACTCCGTGATCTCACTTTTCATACTGTACCACCAGAATCTCTTCTTCAAGTCTTGGTACATCTTCTCACTTTCAGGGTGTATGGAATAGGTTGTTTCATGGGATTCCTTGAGGATTAGCTCCTGAATCAACTTGGTGTCGGGAACACATAGCCAATCTTTGAACCATACCACGCCTTCTGCATCTTCTCGAAAGTCTTTGCCTGTCCCTTCTAGGATTAGCTGCTAGATTTCATCAATCTTCTCATCATATTTCGTTCTTCTTTGATATCCTGCTCTAGGGTGGGTTCCAGTTCAACTGTTACTCCCTACGTGCTATTCAGAAATCAGAGACTCAGTCTGTCAAACTCCTTGGCTAACTCATATGGCATCGGGTGAGCGACCATCATGTTGACTTGAGTCTTCCTGCTTAGAGCATTTGCAACTACATTGGCTTTGCCTAGGTGATAATGTATCTCCAACTCATAATCTTTGATCAATTCTAGCCATCTTCGCTTCCTCATGTTTAGCTCTAACTAGGTGAATATGTACTTAAGACGCTTGTGGTCTGTGTAAACATCACACTTCTACCCATATATGTAGTGTCTTCATGTCTTCAATGCATGAACCACTGTGGCTAATTCTAGGTCGTGCGTGGGATAATTCTTCTCATGGATCTTCAGCTGTCGGGAGGAGTATGCTACCACTCTCCCTTCTTGCATTAGCACACATCCTAGTCCGGTGTAAGATGCATCACAGTACACTGGGAATGGCTTGTGAACATCAGGTAGGATCAAAACTGGGGTTGTAGTCAACTTCTTTTTCAACGCTTCAAATGCCTCCTGGCACTCTGGGGTCCACTTGAACTCGACTTTCTTCGCTAGTAAGGACGTCATTAGTCTAGCAATCTTGCAGAAGCCTTCAATGAAACGTCGATAGTATCTGGCCATTCCAATGAAACTCTTGATTTCACAGACATCCTTCGGTGCTTTCCAGTTCAGAATATCTGCTACCTTCTTTGGATCCACATTTAACATGTATTGGTTTATGATGTGACCAAAGAACAGGACTTCATGAATCCAAAATTCACATTTGGTCAGCTTGGTATACAACTGATGATCTTGTAACCGTTGCAATACCATCTTCAAATGTTCCACATGCTCTTCCTCACTCTAAGAATATATGAGGATATCATCGATGAACACCGCCACAAACTTGTCCAGATAGTCCATGAACACACTGTTCATCAAATACATGAACAAAGCTGGTGCATTCATCAAACCGAAGGACATAACTGTGTACTCATATATCTCATACTTGGTGATGAATGTCGTCTTTGGTATGTCCGAAGTTTGGATCCTAAGTTGATGGTAACATGACCTTAGGTCTAACTTCGAGAACACGCCGACACCTTTGAGCTGGTCAAATAGGTCCTCTATCCTTGGCAGGGGTTACTTATTCTTGATGGTAACTTCATTCAGAGCCCTGTAGTCTATGCACATTCTCTTGGTCCCATATTTCTTCTCCACGAACAGAACTGAAGCGGGCAAGGCGAGGTACTTGGTCTAATGTAACCTTTCTCTAACAGCTTGTCGATCTGCTTCTTGAGTTCCACCAATTCTGGTCCAGACACTCTATAAGCTCTCTTAGAAATGGGGGCAGTGCTAGGGTCAAGCTCTATAGCAAACTCGACCTTCCACACGGGTGGCATGCTTGGTAGTTCCACAGGAAACACGTCTAGAAATTCCGACACCACTCTAATGGCCTCAAGCGGGTTGGCTATGATGGAACCTCCCAAGTCATTAGGCCCACCTACAGTTGTTCTTGTCCAACGGACCTCGGACAACCCCGTAGATGCACCTGATCACTTGACAAGTTTAGTATCTGTATTCCTTATCTTTCCCAAGAGCGTTTCACCCGTCACGCAGATATTACAACACATCAGAGGAACGAATAAGCAGAAGCAATTATAGTAACTTAATTTACATTAAAATATAGGAAGAGTGTTGTTATTACAGACCAGAAATATATATGAGTGCAGAAGTAATATTATTACAAACCTGGGAGGCAAAAACCCCTCCTGTTTAACAGTAAAGTGTTTTTGAAAGGAGGACAACATCCTCCCGAGGCTTCACTCTTGCGATTCTTCCTTTGGCACCACCTTAGAGCAAAAGCAACAAAAGTTTGTTGCTTCCTCACCTACAACAACATGGGTTCGAAAACCCTGAGTACGAAGTGTACTTTCGCAAGTCTTACGTCAAAATAAAAGACTCTCAAGGATATGCTGGCTTGAGGGAGTCAAGGTAAGGCTGAATCAAGAATCAAGACTCTGTTTGAAAAAATGCTTACTAATAGTGGATCCTTAAAAATCCAGTTTTATTAGCAAGTTAAGTCTTTACTTGATTCTAGAGTTCTTTCTACCTTAGTTCAAGCACTTGGCCTATACTAGCCATCCTTTTATCAACCCCTCTTGTTTACTAGAATGCTACGTGTAAGTCAGTGACCAAGTCTTCATGTCCGAGAAGTAACAGCGATTCGAATCGATTAATACCCAGCTGGGGATCTCCAATCACACGACATATGTAGCACTTAACCCTTGCATATGTCAACTCGCCACCGGGGTTCTTAAGACCAGATCAGGTTCACGCCAACCGAGAGCACAGATACACCACCGTCCAGCCTCTTGCCACAGAGGGTACACGCTACTCTCGCCATCTCTCCACTCCCATTGCGTGTTGTCTTATTCTGGTATTAGTCTGCCCGAGGCAAAGCTTACCCATGATGAGGCATGTGACCAGTTAAAGGGTCCTTGGTCAGCAGGCCTACATCGACAAGGTCCTTAATCGACTCAGACGGAGACACTACACCGAGACTTTCTTCTTGTGCAAGTCACCCGCCCGGTCTCAGCTTTATCATTTTATCCCAAAGGTTGGTACCTGACAGAGGTACATCTTTTCCGATGTTGAACCCATCACCGCCATGATGGATCCACCATCAAGTTTTATTTTTGAAAACATCCCATCCCACTTGAAGCATCATATGTTGTCAAAACAAAACATTTTGTTTTCTAGAGCAAGAATAAGCATCAGAAAAATCTTTTCATAAAACAGGTGATCAAAAAATGGTAATCAAACTTCCAAGGAAGGAAATGAATCAATTTGTTTAGCACACAACTCCTATCACCTAATGCATCAAGCAAGTAAGAAAGATTTTAAAATAGCAAGGAGGTGGCAAATGCACCGGGGCTTGCCTTGTGTTATAGGAGAGTCGGGCTCTGCTCCACAAATATCAAAATAAAAGCAGTTCCCGGTAGGTGGGTCTTCTGGTGGTGGTGGTGGTGCAACTTATTCTTCTTCAACCACTACTTCTTCTTCGTTCTCTCTCTATATATATATCATATATATAACCATGAATGCTCATGTAATGCTGATGAAAATGCAATAAGAATAAAGATACATCATATTAGGTCCTGAATACAATTTTTCTTCACGGTACTCCAGGAAACTAGGGTTTTTGGAGTCAGTATTTTAGTTCATAGGGCACGCACTACTTAGAAGATTAGGGTTTTGAGGTTTAGGTATCAAACATTGTCCAAATCAAGCCAAATTTCACCCAAGGTTTCTAAATATCATTTTAGGCTTATCCAAAAAGTTTGGTGATTTTTGGAGTTATTAAGTAATTTCTAAAATTCCAGGAGTATAGGTTTAAGCCCTTTTAAATACTACATAATTTCTTGTTTGGACTAAAATTCATAAAACTATTTTTATTAAATACTATAGTAATTTAGGAGTTCAACAAAATTGGTCCCATATTTTTAGCATTTTTCTACAATTTTATAGGAATTCTCTAATCCTGGCAGAAAAGAAAAAGAGAAACTAATGAACAGTGTTGGGCTCAAATCAGCCCAAGTCGGCCTGCAGAAGGGAGAACACGCCCGCGCCCACGTGGTTAATTTTGCGCAGAGGACCTTGGCGATTTGAATAACTTGAAAAGGGGTCGCGACACTATTCCTGCATTTCACTGACAGCTACAAAAACCCCCTGGATTTCAATTTCTTCACAGCTCTTGGTCCACGACGCAGCACGGCGGCAGACCGAGCTCCGGTGAGCCTGTACTGGCCAAGACACGCAATGGTTGATACCTAATTTAACATGTAACAAACGTTTCCCCTCGATCAATTGCACGGTTCGAGCTCCCAACCTCTCTGCTCATGATGACCGTGTGAATAACGGACAATCCGACGCGTTCCCGGGGATCTAATGGGTTCTAGCTCAATCGGTCGGGTCGAGAAGCATCAAGGGCACATAAGGGTACTGAAACAAGAGAGCAGCGGACATGAACGAACATGTAGCACGCTAGCCACGGCGAGGTCACTCCGCGCTATGCTCTAGACTGATTTGGGGGTAATTTCAAATTGGCGAGCTCTGGTGGATGATTTGAGGCACGAGTTGATGGATTGGGTGCTTGACTACTTAGCGGAGCCGACGGCACGCTCAATTTATAGGATCCCTGAGCGGTGGCCCGTGAATTTGAGATGGCGCGGTGGGGGTCGGAGAGAGAGGAGAGCACTGTCGCAAGAAATTGGTGGCTTTCACCGTGGCGAGCTCACCGGCGATCACGGGATATGTGTAATACGAGCTACTGCGACGTGGTAAGGCACCAAGGCATGTGATGTATGGTCGATAGGTGGCTAACTCCGGTGAGTTCATCCGAATCGGCCGTGAGTCAGGCGGACACGGCGGCCGGAGTGAAACAGTGGCTCAAGTTCATCCACAAGGCGATATTTACTACCCCGAGCAACTATCAATACTCCGTTGAGCACGAATCGTAGTGTCGGGCGTGAATCCGAGCGCGTGGTCGCCGACGACGAGATGAACTGAACCTGAGATATTTCAATATTGTACCATCAGTTTCTCATTCAGTCATCCTGACAGTCCACTTTGCAGAGCCTAGATCTCAAATTTTCATGTGAATACTTACTAATCCGTCTTTAACAAAGTTGTAGCTCAACCAACCAGGTATAAATCGACTATAGTAAATATCCTCAATCGAGCACTAGATTCTACTCCAATTTGACCCAAAAGTCTTCCCAATGTCACTGGTGACCTTAATTCAGTTATCAGTGTGACTGACAGCAAAACTTTGAGCTCATTTTTCTCCAAACTTTGTATGTGATCATAGCTTAGTTACTTAAGCAAAGTTACACTACTATTATAGCTCTACAAGTTTGATGTGTCGACCCTAGGCAAATTCCTTGTATTTTTAAAAATACAAAGCTCCAAAGTGAGCCCTATTCAACTGTTTTTAGACTTTGGCATATGGAGTGCATGAGAGGCTTTTTGCACTTAAGTCCAAATCTCATCTTTTAACTTGGAAATACTCAAATGTGTGAAGCATATGATTTGAGGTGCCCTAATACCTTGGTTTTTGCACCTTGATCCAAAAGTGCACCAATTTTACACTTAGCCCCCTAGGGTTTTAATTTAGGGTTTTCCAGGGGTCTTTTCAGGGTTTTTGGCACTTTTAGGGTTTGGATGCCACTCAAGTCCATTAAATGTGATATCTTATGATCATTTCTAATGAGTTTTGAAGTTTTCTCATGCTTGGGCTTCATTGTCACTCCTAAGCCTAGTTTAGGGTTAAGTACCCCACCCTTGGGTTACACACATACCAAGTCACAAATACAACTTGTTTGAAATTTTTGCCTAGTGATTGCACTCTAAGTGTAACAAACACATGATATGCTAATGCTGATGATGTTATGCTCAAGTTTTAGTGGCAGTAACACCAGAGGTGTTACATCCTTCCCCCCATAAAAGAATCTCGTCCCGAAACTTAAAAGTCCTAGGGCAAGTAGTGGAAAAGGAAACACGACATATTTTTATTTCCTTATTTCGTGTACAAGGCAGGGGGTGGTATGGGGGTCTATTCCTCTATTACAACAATTGTACACATCTCACAAATTACATGAAGCTAAAAAGTCTGGGAAATTCTTTTCTAAAAAGTCTTGGGTTTCCCATGTAGCTTCATCTTCCGTGTGTTGGTTCCATTGTATCTTGTAAAATTTGAGAGTTCTTCTTCGGGTAACCCTGTCCTTTTGATCCAGAACTCGAATAGGATGTTCTGAATAGGTTAAATCTGGTTCCAAGATAACATCCATCACATCAATGGTTCGATCAGGAACCCAAAGGCACTTCTTCAATTGGGACACATGGAACACATTGTGTACTGCAGACAAGGTTTCGGGTAGTTGGAGTCAATACGCCACTGGTCCACATTGTTCAAGAATGAGGAATGGACCAATGTATCGAGGTGCAAGTTTTCCTTTTATCCCGAAACGAGATACACCCTTCATTGGTGATACTTTCAGATACACATGATCTCTGTCTTGATAGTACAAGGGTTGGCATCGTTTGTCTGCATAACTCTTTTGTCGAGCTTGTGCTTCTTTCAAATTATGTATAATTCATTGAACTTTTTCTTCCATTTCTTTAACCATATCAGGCCTGAAGAACCACCTTTCTCCAGGTTCAGATCAATTCAATGGAGTACGACACCGTCGTCCATATAAAGCTTCAAAAGGTGCCATCTTGATGCTCTCTTGATAGCTGTTATTGTATGAAAACTCTGCCAATGGTAGACATTCATCCCATTTCTGTGTGAATTCCAGAACACATGCTCATAACATGTCTTCAAGTATTTGGTTTACTCTTTCAGTCTGCCCACTGGTTTGAGGATAATAGGCCGAACTGTGAAGCAACTTAGTACCAAGGGACTTATGCAGTGCTTCCCAAAACTTGGATACAAATTGCGGTCCACGATCCGACACTATGGTCTTTGGAACTCCGTGTAGACTAAGAATACGAGTAATATATAACTGAGCATAGACAGCAACTGGGTGATCTGTCTTGACGGGTAGAAAATGGGCTATCTTGGTAAGTCGATCAATTATAACCCAGATGGAATCAAACCCCTTGGCTGTCCTGGGTAATCCCACAATGAAGTCCATGCTAATATCTTCCCAATTCCAAGTCGGGATAGGCAAGGATTGCAATGGACCAGCAGTTTTCATGTGCATGGCTTTGACACGTCTACAGGTGTCACATTTCACCACATAGCGTGCAATTTCAATCTTCATCTTTGTCCACCAATAATGCTGCTTTAAATCTTGATACATCTTAGTGCTTCCGGGATGAATGGAATAGCAACTAAGGTGTGCTTCATCCAAAATTTGCTGGCGGACATCATCATTTTTAGGCACAATTATGCAGTTATTAAACCATACTATGCCTTGATTATCCTTTCTAAAGCAGTTTGCTTTACCGGCTTTTATTTTCTCATGAATATGTCTCATGCTCTTATCACTTCTTTGTGCATCAATAACCTTTTGCAGAAGAACCGACTCGAGCTTCAATTGATTTAAGGTTCCATGTTGAATCATTCCCAGGTTTAATTTCTCCATTTCTTGGCATAATGTAATGTCAGAAGTCTTCACTGTAAGACAATGGCAGGAAGCCTTGCGACTTAGTGCATCTGCCACCATGTTGGCCTTGCCTGGGTGATAGTGGATTTCTAATTCATAATCCTTAATCAGCTCAAGCTATCTTCTCTGCCTCATATTTAGTTCTGACTGGGTAAAATTGTACTTCAGGCTTTTATGATCTGTATATATATGGCAGATATTTCCCAGCAGATAATGACGCCATATTTTAAGGGCATGAACCACAACAGCTAGTTCTAAGTCATGGGTTGGATAATGTTCCTCATGCCGACGCAACTGTCTTGAAGCATAGGCTACAACTCGGCCCTCTTGCATTAAAACACAACGTAGACCACTGCCTGATGTGTCACAATACACATCAAAAGGCTTTTCAATGTCCGGTTGAGCCAATACCGGAGCAGTGGTCAATAATACCTTCAGCTGCTCGAAGGCTTCGTTGCATCTTGAGGATCAGTTAAATTTTGTATCATTCTTCAATAGACTTGTGATTGGCTTCACAAGGTTAGAGAAATCCGGGATAAATCAGCGATAATAGCCAGCCAGTCCAAGGAAACTTCGAACCTGATGCATAGTGGTTGGTGGTTTCCATTCTAGAATATACTTGACCTTGCTGGGATCAACCGCAATCCCATTTGCAGATAGTACATGTCCCAGAAATTGGATTTCCTCTAGCCAAAATGCGCACTTGTTGAATTTAGCATATAATTGATGTTCCCTTAAGCGCGTTAATACGATCCGTAAATGCTGAGCATGCTCCTCTTCATTCTTGGAATATATCAGGATATCATCAATGAAGACCACCACAAATTTGTCCAACTCGGGCATAAATATCGAGTTTATCAGATATGTGAAGTGGGCAGGAGCATTTGTTAATCCGAAAGACATAACCAAATATTCGAATAATCCGTACCGTGTAGTAAATGCGGTCTTGGGTATATCTTCGGGTCGAATACGGATCTAATGATAGCTCGACCTGAGGTCAATTTTGGAAAATACCCGAACTCCGGTAAGTTGATCGAATAAGATATCAATCCGGGGAAGAGGGTACTTATTCTTGATTGTGACCTCATTAAGGGGTCTACAGTCCACGCACATCCGAAGCATTTGATCCTTCTTCTTGACAAAGATTGCTGGACATCCCCAAGGTGACGAACTAGGCAGGATGAATCCCTTCTCCAGTAGATCTTGTAATTGAGTCTTGAGCTCTGCCAACTCATTTGGAGGCATTCAGTACGACCTTCTAGAAATAGGAGCCGTACCGGGCTTTAGTTCAATCACAAACTCTACATCTCTTTCTGGAGGTAATCTAGGAAGATCTTCCGGAAAGACATCTCGGAATTCACATACTACCGTAATATCTTGGATTTCCAGTATGATAGCTTCATAGACTCTGCCAAATGGTTTAGCCAGAACAGCTACAGGGATGGACAAAAGAACTTCCTCATGGCCATAGCTCAACCTGATGGTTCTTAAATCAGTATTGAGGATAGCCTTGTGCTGGGCTAACCAATTCATGCCCAGAATTACATCTATATCTTGGCCTTTCAGAATAATCATGTTAGTGGGAAAGTCCCGTTCAGCCAATGTTATGGGCACATGGAAAGCCACTTCTTTAGTGAATATTCGTCCCCCAGGCGAATGAATAATAAACCCTCCCCTTGATCCAGTGCAAGGAATGCAATATTTCTCCACAAATTTCTTGCTTATGAATGTATGCGAAGCACCGGAATCAAAGAGAATGACTGCTGGGTGATTGGCTACAAGAAACGTACCCATCATAACCGGCTCTCCCTCCGGTGTAGTGGCCACTTGAGTGTAATATATTCGCCCAGTCTTCTTAATATTCTTGCCCGCTGAATTGTTCGTCGTGTTTCCCTTGCCTTGATTTGAACTCCCTGAGTTCTACTGATTGTTGGATTTGTTCTGCCTCGGATGTGGGCAGTCTTTGATAAAA
This sequence comes from Zea mays, assembly GCF_902167145.1. Taxonomy (NCBI): domain Eukaryota; kingdom Viridiplantae; phylum Streptophyta; class Magnoliopsida; order Poales; family Poaceae; genus Zea; species Zea mays. Next base: position 61,159,133 of record NC_050098.1, read on the forward strand.
TGTCTAGACTTCCCACAATTGAAGCAACCAGTTAAGGAACTAGGGAGGGCGGGGAAACGAGCACCAGGGGCACTCGGCTGACTTGTTGAAGTGGGGGCAGTGGCAGGGCGAATGAAGATAGGCTGTTTGAAGGGGTAGGAGGGTGGACAAGGTGAAGAACGGTTTTGCTTGAAAGGTCGGATTACCAACCTTGGTCGCTTTTCAGGCCCCTGACTAGACCTGTCACCTCCAAATCCCTTCGATTTTCCTGGGCATGTATGCTTAGCTTCTACTGCCAGCGTTGTGCTAACAGCCCTGCAGTAGGAGAGATCTAGGCAGGTGGCCATTTTTCTTTGAAGCCGGTCGTTGAGGCCTCTCATGAAGCAATTCTTCTTTTTTAGGTCAGTATTTACCTGATCAATTGCATACTGGGACAAATGATTTAATTTGTTGAGATACTGCATGATAGTATCTCTTCCTTGCTTGAGTCGCATGAATCCCTCCTGTTTCATGTGCAGGACTCCTTCTGGAATATAGTGCTCACGAAACGCTAATTTAAATTCATCCCACGTGACCTGATGTCAGGTAGGTTGAATGGCCACATAATTTCCCCACCAAGTACTGGCAGGGCCCCTTAGCTGTTGAGCCGCGAACAACGGCCTCTGGGTTTCGGTGTAGCGGATGAGTCCAAATTTCTGCTCTATAACCCGTACCCATTCATCGGCTTCCAGAGGGTCTTCGGCTTTAATGAAGAGTGGGGACGAGTTTCCAAGAAATCCATGTATGAAGTTTCACGGGGTCCCTGCGGATAAGCCCTTCCGCCTTGTTGTTGAAATTGATTTCCCGCCATTTCACGCAGAAAGCGGGTGTTGTCGGCGGTCACATTGACCAAGGCAGCGATAGCCTCGGCCAACGTTGGCGGTACAGGCGGCGGATTGGGCGTGTCTTCCCAACCACGGGAAGTACCAGCACTGTCATGTTCACGAGTCCTGGATGGCATCTGAGGTAAAGAAACATTTGGGAAACATAACATGCCGATATACACCATCATTTTACATTACCAAGATGTAATGCTACAGACTCAAATGTACAACATGACCTCATTACCTACTTTACATTACTATTATAGCTAAACTATACTACTCTAGTATTTATCGTCTTTGGTTGCTTCACTGTTTGTTGTAGGGGACCGCTCGTCAGCCAGGTTCATAGAAGGAGGGGGCTTGAAAAGGTCCAATTCCCCACCGAGTGCTTCACCTACTGTACCTGAGGGTACGGCTCCCATTCCAACAGGGTCGGCAGGTACGTCTGGGTGCAGTCGTGAATATAGTACATGGACTTCCTCATGTAGAGTATTGCAATACACCTGCAAGCTGTCAAGGGCCATGCTGAGCTCATCTACACGGGCTCGAGCTTTGGCTTCCCGGTCCCAAGCAATTGAACGTGAATTGACAGCCCAATCGATTGCCAAATCCCGTTCAGCAAGCTCATCTTGTAGATGTCTGACGTCAGCTCTTAACTCATTTATACACCCATCTTCTACACACACCTTGTTTTGATGACGTAGCTCCGCCCGAAGCTGCTCCACTTGGGCTTCTAAGTCTCCGATGGGGTCGTTACTGCCGCTGCTGCTCTCTTCATGTCTTGGAGCCTGTTGATGCCAAGGTACGCCAATAGGTCTAGTGGACTTACGCGCAGTTTTCCTCGTGCGCGGCGGCATATCTCCATAAGGGGAAAACTTTTTTAGTATAGTTTTTAAACATCATGCATGCATAATCACGGAATCAACTTTCGTTGATTCACAACCTCCTATACATTGCACTATGTTACCTGGTCTTATAAGATGAGTACTTCAGAAAGTAGTAAGATAAGAATGAAATAAGTTTTCTTAGATAAGCCTTTGAAAATTCTTTTTAAAATGCCTCATAATATCTGAAGAAATGGGCTTCGCTCCGATACCAGTTGTGATGGAACCTCCCAAGTTATTAGGCCCACCTACAGTTGTCCTTGTCCAATGGACCTCGAACAACCCCGTAGATGCACCTGATCACTTGACAAGTTCAGTATCTGTATTCCTTACCTTTCCCAAGAGCGTTTCACCCGTCATGCGGATATTACAACACATCGGAGGAACAAATAAGCGGAAGCAATTACAATAACTTAATTTACATTAAAATATAGGAAGAGTGTTGTTATTACAGACTAGTAATATATATGACTCCAGAAGTAATATTATTACAAACCCGAGAGGCAAAAAAACCCTCCCGTTTAACAGTAAAGTGTTTTTAAAAAGAGGACAACATCCTCCTGAGGCTTCACTCTTGCGATTCTTCCTTTGGCACCACCTTAGAGCAAAAGCAACAAAAGTTTGTTGCTTCCTCACCTACAACAACATGGGTTCGAAAACCCTGAGTACGAAGTGTACTTTCGCAAGTCTTACCCGTCAAAATAGAAGACTCTCAAGGATATGCTGGCTTGAGGGAGTCAAGGTAAGGCTGAATCAAAGAATCAAGACTCTGTTTGCAAAAATGCTTACTAATAGTGGATCCTTAAAAATCCAGTTTTATTAGCAAGTTAAGTCATTACCTGATTCTAGAGTTCTTTCTACCTTAGTTCAAGCACTTGGCCTATGCTAGCCATCCTTTTATCAACCCCTCTTGTTTACTGGAATGCTACGTGTAAGTCAGTGACCAAATCTTCATGTCTGAGAAGTAATGGCGATCTGAATCGATTAATACCCAGCTGGGGATCTCCAATCACATGACATATGTAGCACTTAACCCTTGCATATGTCAACCCGCCACCGGGGTTCTTAAGACCAAATCAGGTTCACGCCAATCGAGAGCATAGATACACCACCGTCCAGCCTCTTGCCACGGAGGGTACACGCTACTCTCGCCATCTCTCCACTCCCATTGTGTGTTGTCTTATTCTGGTATTAGTCTGCCCGAGGCAAAGCTTACCCATGATGAGGCATGTGACCAGTTAAAGGGTCCTTGGTCAGCAGACCTACATCGACAAGGTTCTTAATCGACTCAGACGGAGACACTACACCGAGACTCTCTTCTCGTGCAAGTCACCCGCCTGGTCTCAACTTTATCATTTCATCCCAAAGTTTGGTACCTGACAGAGGTACATCTTTTCCGATGTTGAACCCATCACGGCCATGATGGATCCACCATCAAGTTTTATTTTTGAAAACATCCCATCCCACTTGAAGCATCATATGTTGTCAAAACAAAACATTTTGTTTTCTAGAGCAAGACTAAGCATCAGAAAAATCTTTTCATAAAACAGATGATCATGGAAAGGTAATCAAACTTCCAAGGAAGGAAATGCATCAGTTTGTTTAGCACACAACTCCTATCACCTAATGCATCAAGCAAGTAAGAAAGATTTTAAAATAGCAAGGAGGTGGCAAATGCACCGGGGCTTGCCTTGTGTTATAGGAGAGTCGGGCTCTACTCCACAAATATCGAAATAAAAGCAGTTCCCAGTAGGTGGGTCTTCAGGTGGTGGTGGTGCAACTTCTTCTTCAACCACTACTTCTTCTTCGTTTTCTCTATATATCATATATATAACCATGAATGCTCATGTAATGCTTATGAAAATGCAATAAGAATAAAGGTACATCATATTAGGCCTTGAATACAATTTTCCTTCACGGTACTCCAGGAAACTAGGGTTTTTGGAGTCAGTATTTTAGTTCATAGGGCAGGCACTACTTAGAAGATTAGGGTTTTGAGGTTTAGGTATCAAACATTGTCCAAATCAAGCCAAACTTCACCCAAGGTTTCTAAATATCATTTTAGGCTTATCCAAAAAGTTTGGTGATTTTTGGAGTTATTAAGTAATTTCTAAAATTCCACGAGTATAGGTTTAAGCCCTTTTAAATACTACATAATTCCTTGTTTGGACTAAAAATCCTAAAACTATTTTTATTAAATACTATAGGAATTTAGGAGTTCAACAAAATTGGTCCCATATTTTTAGCATTTTTCTACAATTTTCTAGAAATTCTCTAATCCTGGTAGAAAAGAAAAAGAGAAACTAATGAACAGTGTTGGCTCAAATCAGCCCAAGTCGGCCTGTAGAAGGGAGAACACACGCGCGCCCGTGCCCGCGTGGTTAATTTTGCGTAGAGGACCTTGGCGATTTGAATAACTTGAAAAGGGGTTGTGGCACTATTCCTGTGTTTTACTTACAACTATAAAACCCCCCTGGATTTCTATTTCTTCACAGCTCTTGGTCCACGACGCAGCACGACGGCAGACCGAGCTCCGGCGAGCCTGTACTGGCCAAGACACGCAATGGACGGTGCTCTAACTTTGTTGATACCTAATTTAACATCTAACAAATGTTTCCCCTCGATCATTTGTACGGTTCGAGCTCCCAACCTCTCTGCTGACGATGACCGTGTGAATAACGAACAATCCGACGCGTTCCCGTGGACCTAATGGGTTCTAGCTCACTCGGTCAGGTCAAGAAGCTAGCTTCAAGGGCACATAAGGGTACTGAAACAAGAGAGCATCGGACATGAATGGACCTATAGCACGCTGGCCACGGCGAGGTCACTCCGCGCGGTGCTCTGGACCGATTTGGGGGAAATTTCAAATTGGCAAGCTCTGGTGGATGATTTGAGGCACGAGTTGATGGATTGGGTGCTTGACTACTTAGCGGAGCCGACAGCAGGCTCAATTTATAGGATCCCTGAGCGGTGGCCCGTGAATTTGAGATGGCGCGGTGGCGGTCCGAGAGAGAGGAGAGCACTGTCGCAAGAAATTGGTGGCTCTACAAGTTTGATGTGTCGACCCTAGGCAAATTCCTTGTATTTTTAAAAATACAAAGCTCCAAAGTCAGCCCTATTCAACTGTTTTTAGACATAGGCATATGGAGTGCATGAGAGGCTTTTTGCACTTAAGTCCAAATCTCATCTTTTGACTTGGAAATCCCCAAATGTGTGAAGCATATGATTTGAGGTGCCCAAATACCTTGGTTTTTGCACCTTGATCCAAAAGTGCACCAATTTTACACTTAGCCCCCTAGGGTTTTAATTTAGGGTTTTCTAGGGGTCTTTTCAGGGTTTTTGGCACTTTTAGGGTTTGGATGCCACTCAAGTCCATTAAATGTGATATCTTATGATCATTTCTAATGAGTTTTGAAGTTTTCTCATGCTTGGGCTTCATTGTCACTCCTAAGCCTAGTTTAGGGTTAAGTACCCCACCCTAGGGTTACACACATACCAAGTCACACCAATACAACTTGTTTGAAATTTTTGCCTAGTGATTGCACTCTAAGTGTAACAAACACATGATATGCTAATGCTCATGATGTTATGCTCAAGTTTTAGTGACAGTAACACCAGAGGTGTTACATTGGAGTCCTTACCTTCCACTGACATTTGATGATAGGCCCCTTCCACTAGATCAGGCATGATCAGCTCGGTCACTATCTCTTCCCTAGATGGGGACACTAACCTCACTGTCCTCTTGTAACAACTGGCGGTTGCTTGGTTCTTATGTAGCCAATTCATCCCTAGGATGACATTTATCCCTTGAGTACCCATTACCACTAGGTTAGCGGGAATTATGTCCCCCTTATTTCAATCCCTAGGTTTGGGCACATCTTATCTGACTGAATCTTTCCCCCAACTGAATTAACCCTTAGTGGCAGTATCATTGGTTCTACGGGGATGTTATGTGCTTCTATCCATGTAGTAACAAACGAATGTGTGACACCAGTATCAAATAGTACTTTGGCTGGATGAGATTCGACTGAAAGCATACCTACTGCCACATCCAGTGCATCCTGGATTGCTTCGGCCTCCAAGTGGTTCACCTTTCCATGGTTGTACGCCTAGCCACGACCTCCTGATGTTTGTTGTGGCGCTCCTTGTCTTGCTGGGGCATTGGAAGCTGACTGCTATTGGGCTGCTTTCTTCGGGCAATGCATCAACATGTGGCCTTGCTGTCCACAATGGAAGCATCCTCTACCTCGTCCTGGTGCTAGGGTTGTCTGATTGCTCTGATTAGTTGCGGGGGCAGGAAGGTGAGGTGCATGATTGCTCAGGTGACTCGTTTGCCTGGACACCGTGCGACGAAGTGGACGTTCCGCAAGGCGAGAGGGCAGGAAAGGGATCACCGACTTACAAGCGGTGTGCCTAAGGCGAGCCATCTACAAAAGATGTCATAAGCATAAGAGTAAGAACAGAATTAATATGACCAGCAAGTAAACCAGAACAAAATAAAGTTTTAGCAAGGTGTAGTATATACATAGTAATATAACATAGGGTTAGTCAAGGTGACCGACTTTTGAAGTGACATCAAAGGTCAAGGTGAGAATGAGGGTCTATAGTCCTTAGGATGGCCACTGTTGCGCTAGGTTAGCGGTCCTACAGTCAGCATGGCTGATATACCAGTTTCTAACCCTCTGCAGAGGTCGCACACTTTACCCACGAGCCATGATCCCTTTTTTCCTCGGGTTTTACAGGCCCTTAAACACTCCCAAGGTGAGTTAGCAAGGTTTCACTATGTAGCCTTTACAAAGATTCCCTAGAGGTCATAGTCGTCCGTTAGATTTCTCTAGTTTGATAAACACAATACCTCTCCCCGCAGGAGGGGTGACTAACAAAAGAAAAACGAACGAACCTTGGCACCTAGCCTCGGCAGAGCAATAAATCTGCCCAGACCCCATTAACGGCACAACGGTGAAGCCTACTACACTACAAGTCCCTCTTAATTAATCAGCTAAGGGCACCCCATACCACCCTCATGGTTGTACTGTTTTCCCAGGTGGTCATCCAACGAATAGGTCCTTACGGAGAGGTGCTCAGGAAACAACTTGAGCCTCCTTTAGTGCCACAAATTCATCATCATATCCAGAATAACATCATCGTATCAAAAAGTATTATCATGTTCATTAGTTAAACTAAAGCACTAGCATGGTGTTAATCATAATAGCTCAACCCAAAAAGGTAATTCAAGGACAGGATAAACAGAAAACAAGTCAATCCTTAGGTTGATCATGGTATGCGGGACAATGAATTATAAAGTAAGTAGGACATAATGGGTTAGAGGACACTTGTCTTCACCAAGTTGCTGATCAGGGACTTCTCTTATAACTCCCTCAGGAATCACGGACTGCTCGTTGTTTACGCAAAGCAATCATTCATTCAACATACTTAAGGAATAACAAAAGAACAATACACCAAACATATGCAACAGAGTAAACACAGGTTCAACAGAAAGGTAAAGATAATAAGGTGTTTCCTAAGTTTGGCGTAGGTCACTATGCCAAGTGGTTTATTATTCTCTAACCAAGTCTATCTTGTTATAATACTTGTTCAAATATAGTTAGTTCAGGGATGGGATTACTCATTAGGTAGTGTTAGGTATAAACTTAAGTATTTGAACATTTATTAGAGGTTCTGTAACACCCCGTCCAATCCCTGGCCCGGCGGTACTTACTCCTGGCAGCTCTCTAGGATCATATATCGTCCCCACAGACCAACATGAGTCTTTTGTGCGCACTTTGTCCTCACTCATGCGCACCCGAGAAAACTTCCCGGTCGGTCACCCATCCCAAATTGCTCCAAGCCAAGCACGCTTAACTTGGAGGTTCTTTCGAGATAAGCTTCCGAAAAAGAAGATGCACCTTGTTGATATGATTACTCTATTAATTCTATTAAGCCTTGGGACAGGATATCCCATCTCAGGGGCCAGGATATCACAAGTTCCTACCTTTATTTTATATTTCTATTAAGGTTCCAATAGCATCAACTCTAAACTAGAGATCAACTATAAATTGCGATATAAAAACAGTAGGTGAACATTATTTTAACAGGTAGACAAAAACATGATGAACATTTCGTAATTTGAAGCACCTAATTTGGAGTTCATATGACAAAGTTATGAATTTTGGAAGTTTTGTTATTGAAAACCCTATTTTAAACACATTTCTCTAATTAAATAGAGACCCGAGGGCCTAACTATAAGATTCAAGGGCCTCAGATAAAATAAAAAATGATGGTGGGTTCTATTCTCCTAAACCCGGGGGGGCTCTTTAACAAAAGTACCACGCGAAGGGGTATCGGGCTCCCTCGACCGTTGGATCTCGGATCAATGGTCGAGATTAAAATCGGCAGGGGCGAGCGCGCGGGCACGAAGCGCACACACGACTGACAGGTGGGGCCAGAGGGTCAGCAGCTCAGGGATGGCGTGGGGACTGGCCGGCCAGGCCCAGCGGCAGGGTTGCGGAGTACGAGAATGGTCCTGGGCCATCGGATCTCGGGCGAATGATCAGAATTAGATATGATTTATTTAAAATGGAACCCTTCGATCATAGATGGACGACAGGGATCGGATGGTTCGTCTCGGTTGGTTTTCCCTGACTGCCAGGGATGGCGCCGCCCGTGTTCGTGGCGACGAGTTCACTGGAGATGAGGGGTGCGAGCGCTCCAGGGTTCCTAGGGCGATGGGGATAGCTTGGGAAGGTTAGGGGGAGTGTGGGGAACACGAAGGCATGGATTACATTGGGGCAGGGGCACCAGAAGGTGGCAGCCCATGGCTCGACGACGGCGTCACCTATCTCCGGCGAGGAATCGCACGCAACAGAGAGCAAGGAGGGAAAAGGAGAGGGTAGGGGAGGTTTGTTACCTCAAGGGGAACCTCAGGGGCCTCTTGACGACAGCAGGGGTGCGACAACGGCTCGGGTCGACGACGGCGGCACTATGGCTACGTAGAGGAGGGTGGGTGAGTGCGAGCAGTGGAAATAAGAGGGGGAGAGAATAGATTGGGGTGTGTCCCGAGCTAGGGACGTCGAGGCGGAGCTTACCATGGCAAAGGGCACGACGGGGCCTTAACGTCGGTGGGGAAACGAACTCGGGATGGCGATGAACGGAGGTGGCTCCTCCCTGGCGTGCGCATGGTGCTAGGCTGGGGTGGGGGTTCTGTGGACATGCAAATGAGGGAGGGGAGTGAATGAGGCTCTGGGGCTTTAAGTGGTCCAGGACGAGGTGGTTGCAGACTCGGCGCGGACGTGGGCATAGAGTCCTCGGTGTGCGCGCAGAACGCACGGGCGGACGGTTGGAGGGGACGAGAATGACAGACAGGGTATGTGGGTCAGCGGGGGAGGGCGTGCGCACGAGCTGAGGGTGACAACGCTGATAAGACAGGCCCAGGGGGTAGAGAGGGGGAGGAGCGGGCACACGTGGGTGGGTCGGTTGGCTGAAAGGCCGAGGGGAAGGGGGTTGCGGGCTTCTTTGGGTTTTTCTTTTATTCTGGAATTTGGATTCTCTTTTCTTTTTATTTTCCTTTGAATTCAAATGGAAACGAGCCACAAATTCAAAAAACACATCTCAAGCATATGCATCCAACAAAATTAAAGTTTGGAGTTCGGCATGATGCAACATTTAATACTCCCTTGGAGTTTTGCCTACTAGAGTATAGTTACATTTCGAAATAAAATAACCACTCCTCTACTATAGGAAAGAGAAAAGGAAATGGGGAGAGAAAGGAGAAGAGAGGTAACAAATGAATTTGGTGGATATTAGAGAAGAAATTTTATACCCCCAAATTCAGGGTGTTACACCCGCCCAAGGTTGGCCTCGGCCGAGTCGTGACTTAGGTTCCTCATGCCTTGGTAAGGTTGGGAGCGTGTTTGTTTATGACCCCTTTTTACTCAAGCGTCTAGGTACTTTAGGGTTGTGATCTAGGTACCCCTAATTATGGTACCCGATACTCGGTGGGGACTTGGTCGTTTGCTCTGCCAAGCAGATTTGCTCGGCGGGGTCTTGGTAAATGAGTCAGAGGTTTGTTGGCTTTGCCTTGGGTACCCTGTTCCTGGGTACCCGACATCTTTGTAGCTGCAGAATGTTTCAGTTTATTATCCTACCTATTGTCTGGATATTTTCAATTGTGTTGACTTTTGTACCAACATTTATGCTATATCTAACATTATTTACGCTCAAACTTGAATATTTTATGTTGAAACCTGGTGGCATGCCACCAGTATCCCGACCGGGTTGGTCCCCACACGATTGAACTAAAATCACACACTGGTGCTCCTGGTGGGATCGAGGGTGACTAGTGCGATCTAATGTGTGCATTGATTGGGGCTTCCTATAACTATTGGAAGCCCTAGGCTCCCAATATCCCCCTCATTATATATATATATATATATAGTTATCGTATTAGGAGCCCTGGGCTTCCATAAATGCAGGGAGCCCCGACCAGGCTAGGTGTGCGGGGCGCGGGTCGACGTGGCAGGTGGTGGGAGTACCGCGCGCATGCACCAAGTCAAGGTGGGTCGTACGTGCGCACCCACTATTACCATTTATGCATTCGTTTCATTCGAATTCCGTATGCATAAACGCGTAACTGCCACGGTGAGTCCGCTCATTCCGCGCGGGTTCTCCGGAGTCGTGATGTCGTCCCACGTGGGAATTGACCTCGTTTATACTTGCATATTATGACTCCAACGGTTACATAAATTGACACAGCGATGCGGCATGGTCTGTGTGGTGTAGTATTTGGGATTTATGTTTGTATAATTCGATGTTAACAACTGCGTATCAATTGGGATTTATTATATTACATACTTTGGCGTGGGTCTTGATTAATTCTTTTTTGTAATCTTTTTATGATACTTTGCACAGCTATTTATGCTTAATATGAACACGCAGTAACCAAACCTTCCAACTGACTGTGCGCTGACTAGTGGACCTACAGTCCCGCGCCGCTCCCCCGCGGGCCGACCGAGCCAATATGGTCAACAAGCCAGACCCATCAGACCCCTTTCAATTAATTCCGCTCGGGTCCACCCAAACCCTAAAAAAATCAGCTCCTCCCCGTCGCCGTCATTCGCTCCTGCGATCGCCATCGACGACCGTCCCCACCGCTTCCACCCGCCGTAATCTCCGCGCTTCATCGATTCACCGCCGTCGTTCTCCTCCCCTGGTTCGTTTCCCCTCTCATTCTTTCGAGTTCCCCCACATTCTTTTACATAGTTCAGTCGCTAATGTCCATCAGGTTCGCCACGCCCCTTCTACATCCCTTCAATTGATTCGAAATTAATTGAATCGCCTCATTATATGTAGTATCCGATAATGGCTTCCAATTTTTTCAATTGCATATTTGTTACATACTGTTCATTTTTATATAGGTACTGAATGTTGTTTATAAACAAAATATATATATTTTTTACAATAGCAATCAATAGATTAGTGATGTTATTTTACTGTGTTATTATTGTTATTTCTGAGAGTTATACTACATATAATTTTATGAATTATATTGCATAATTTGTTTATGCACACTATGTATTGTTTTATTTAAATGTGTTTTTTCACATATCTGTTGTTATGCATTCCTTCTTATCATTTATGTTGTCTACATTTGTTGTCATGCACAATATACACACTATACATACCACAACAGTTTCATAATGTTATATTTATTCAATTATTATGTATGCTATAGTATTCTTACCTGATGTTCTTTTTCATTTACGAAGGGTGTTCTACCCCAAAAAATGAAGTTCGTGGATCGTCCTCCGGCTAATCCTAAATGTATAACCATCGAGTCAAGCCAAGAATTATTTAGTGTTGAGATACCACGTCCGGCCTCTATTGGAGTTCCTCCAAACACAAAGCATTCTGATCATCGTCCTGCACCTGTCGAGAAACCATATGTTATTCATGAAGCCAATGAACAAACTGGATCTGGCGATGACGACAATGACTTTATGACACCTACAAAGAAGCGTAATGCTGCTGGAAGTCCTATCAATATCTTACGGAAGACATGCACAAAGAGGCCGAAAGTAGTAGAAACTCCACAGTAGGTTATATGTTATACTTATGTTTTTATATATATTAAATACTAATTAGTATACAATAGTCATGAGCTGATACAACATAATAGATATTATTTAGTAGTATACAGTAAGGATGAATCTAGTCGAAATTTCACGTTAGGTTACAAGGTCTAAATTTCATTTACAATATCATATTTAGTTTACAACCTTTGGCCACCTTTTTTATTGTGTACAGACAATGCAGGTATTATTTATCTAGGTATTATGTTATTTTAGTTGCACCCCGTACATTATGAGTGCTAATTTTATGGCTCATGCCACATTTATTTCATTGTTTTCATACCATTTAACATACATTTTTTCAGAAACTCAATGTTAGATGCAACCCTCAGGATGTTATTATAACCATTAAGATATTGAATGAGAGGCAACGACAAGCCGTTGCTAGAAAAGGATTTTCCAATATTCTTGACATGACCCTTGATACACTGGGTAGCCGATCTCATCTTCGTTGGTTGATGGATAAGTTGGACCACAAGGATATGACTATTCGCCCCGGTCAAGGCAAGGAACTAAAGATTACGAAAGAAACTGTCCACCTTATACTAGGCCTACCAAATGCTGGCGGTGGTAAGCCACTAGGAATCGATGAAGCAGTGGCGGGCAATAACTTGAGGGCTGAACTTGGATTGTCTAAGGTTGAGTTCGTTGTTGCATCTCTTCAGGACCGATTGAGAAAAGGAAACGATGATGACCTCTCTATCAGATGCTTCTTTTTGATATTGTTCAATAGATTGTTGTTCCCCACTTCCAGCTGGGGCATATCTAACCATGAGGTGTTATTGACGCAAGAAATGGACCGTTTCCATGAGACAGACTGGTGCCACTTAATTTTTAACGACCTCTGCGAAGCTGCACAAAAGTGGCATACAAGAAGCACTTCTAACGTGTCCACGACAATATATGGATGCTCAATTGTTATACTAGTAAGTAAATAACATTGGACTGTTCATTTTTTGGCATATCGAATGGAATCTATTTTACTTGCGCAGTTACCATCCCTGATAGTATAAATTAATTATTGTTTTTTTGTAGTTGTACTATTTGGACCACTTGCATGATGCTGCAGCCCCCCAATAAATGTGGCACACCCTGCATAAAATTCTTTGATAAAAACATTATCCAAGCTCTGACAAAAGCTGATAAGAGGAAGCCACGCCAAAGCGGTGAACCTTTTGGCCATTGTGAGGTATGTCATATGTACATAAAACAATAGGAATGTATTACCCTGCATAAATATGCATTTTCTCTTATTATGTGAATGTTTTATGCATGTAGCATCTCTATTAGTTTTCGTACCATTCCGAATAAACTCGTAATAGACACCATATACTTTATTTTTTCAGTTGGTCCCACAATTTATTTATGATTATCTTTCATGTATTTATTTATATTACAAATGTTTTTTAGTTCCGAAGCACTTCTGAAACTTGTTATTCTGCTGTCCCTAGTGTCCAGTTTCAATCAGAGGTCAGTTTATGACAAAACATACATGACATCTATGTGCATAAATAACTTATGTACATTACAGATGTTTTATGTACTATTATATCCATATGTTTCTAACAATTAATTATGACATATGCATTATCATTTATTACATCACAGCATAGGGACAGGACAAACATTTTTGATGTCCCTCGTCCCGATCCTTGTGGTCATCATACTATTCATATCCAGCTCCCATTGATCAAGGATATGCTTTCAAGTAAGATCAAGCAGCTCCAACCACGTGACCGGCCGAAATTCATTGAAAAGTTTGTTGAGTACGATTCTGAAGTTGGCAAAGCGTGTTCCATCATAAAAAGTACTCTTACCAAGATGGTTGTGAAGCAGTATAAACTAGCGGACACATTTGCTGAGTTAATTGTGTCCTTCGCGCGGAGTCTGGTGACCCAGACAATGCTGCGGAAGCGCCTCAAACAGCTAAACCTCCAGATATATCTCAGCATATGTCGTCAGGTTACCTTCCCTCATTGTCATTTTTTTCAATTTATGTACTTAACTCTATGCATTTATCAGTTATTGCTGTTTAAATACTACAACTTTTTAATTACAGAGGCACACATCCATAAGGGTACCCAAAATACTCAGGACCTGACTATGCCATATTCACAACCGAATACGGAGTTGACAGGTACCCAGTTTGAGGAAATACACGAAAAGCAACAACAAATGTGTCGTGCATTTGAGGGCTGCCCTGACGATTTGGAGACGAACACAAACTCAAACGCGGAAAAGCAGGTATTTTATGCAGTCTCATCATGGTTACATTATATGTTAATTTCCAATTTGCATCCAAAATATTAGACAAAACCATAATAATGTATACAAGATTACCATTTTAATGTTGGCAATAATATGCCGAGCGACATAAACATGTCACATTGACATGTACCAGACCGCAACCCTATGAGCTCATATCCGTCTTCCCACTTGTCGATGTTTGACGCCACACCGCAAAAACATGTATATGTTTCATCTTTGTTTTCTCCATTGTAATCTCAATTATCGATTAAATTTAATTGACACATGAATGAGGCTTTAAACATAGTATCATTGTTTTTTTGGGTCAGGGAGGTGACATTGATGCATCTCATGACACTCCAACTTACACGGGCCCCCTTTTTTATCAGACACCTAGTGGTCATGTAAGTACTCCAGTTATACATTTATTGCATGCTTGCTTCTCATAACTCATTCATAAATTACTATACTCTCTACCTGCATTGTGTTTCAGGTTGCATATGGTGAGGAAACACATAGCTTGCACACTACACACGACCACTCTCTGCCACGTTTAACAGAATTGGACTGTGCTCGGTCGCTACGTGATTTTTTGTGCTCCTCAAAACCCGACCCAAACAGGTTTGTCTTTAACTATTAAGTAAAAATAACATGTAGGTTGTTGCTTACATATATAATGAATAACATATCTGTTTTTACATTATTATATAGGAAGATCATAGAATTCGGTGAATGTATTGGAAATTGTCTGGATATTCAACAATCATTTGCAGACGGGATGTGTCTGGATAATGTGTTCATGCAGTGTTTCATCCTGTGTTTTCGCGATGAAGAAATAAATAATTGCTCGTCCATCAACAAAAACAGACTTGTACTGGATGTCAATGTTGGTGTATGTACAATTCATTAATACCTACCTATTTTTGCAATTGTTTACATGCAGTTTTATATGACACAGTAATTATGATTATGCAGACTCTCCTCAATTTTGAGGAGCATGAACGCTACAACAAGTCTCCTCAGATTTTTGATCAAACTGTCCTTGATGCTTATCTGGACAAGACACTGCCCCAGCTGGACAACTTTGTTGACTACAAAACGGTATAAATATTTATCTTTGTATCAACGTTTTTCTATTATGCAATTATATTCATTGCTCACCTACACACTAATGGTATCATTTTGTATCTCTAACTCCTGATATTTGACAGATCATGGTCCCTATACTTCATATGGGACATTGGACATTGTATGTCATCAATATCCAGTTTCTATGCATTCACATTTTAGATTCAAATCCATATGGTCCGGAGTTGGGTGGTACTACATGGAAGATGTTTCATTACTCCCAAAAGGACATAGGCTCCAGGAAATTACCATGGGCTAGGGTTATAATGAACAGATTGAACAAATCTTTGCAACAAGTCCGGCCCAATTCACGCATCCCTAAATTTGGAAATTTCCCAATTGACATGCCACCTGTGTGTCCCACCATGATAGCTGGATCTAATGACTGTGGCTTCTTTGTCATGAGATACATCCAGTACTATGACTATATGGATGGTTCTATCAAGCAATATATACAACGAGTAAGTCATTTTATGGTTTTGCAGTTTGTATTTATACATTCAATATTTCTGATATAACCTATTCACTTCGGGATAATGTGTATTATGCAGGAAAACTATGGTGACCTACGATCTCTGGCTCTATATTACCTCACCTTCCATAACAAGAACAAGTGCCTCCCGTTGCCTCCAGAAATTCAAAGATTCAAGTTTGCACGCTAGTAGTGTCGCTGGATCAACCTTTTGTGAATCGCAACTGTTTGATATGGAACAACCTTTTGTGGCTTCCTTGTTACGGAACAGCATTTTGTGAAGCCCAACTATCTGTTGCATGTCTATGTAACTGTATTGAAACTTTCTATGTTTTTAAACCAAGCTATCAAGCCACTCATGTTTAATGCAGTTCTTAGATAAAACTTCGACCTATGTGTATTAAACAAGTTATGAAACCACTCTTGTATAATGCACTGTTCAGTTCAAACTACGACTATTCGCTCATATTTCTATCAGTGATTTACTCACTAGTTATTGTTATTCTCTGTTTTCTTCACAAATATATTATTCACCAGTATGTGTCACGAATTCTTCTGTACAGACGAATTACGCTGTTTTGTTAGCACAATTACGCAAATTTGCATCCAGTTTACAATAACTTTAATTATAGACACTGCATCATTTTAACTTATACTTTGTCAATAACAATTGGTATCAGATTTATAAACTCGCTCACATGTGTAATAACAATTATGTTACTACATTAATCACAAGTTATTTTGACGTGTGTTTTCTTCACAAAGACATTTTTAGCCGGTTTTTGGCCACCAAGATTTGTACAGTGTCGATTTACGCTGTTTCATAACACAATTACGCATATTTTGTATACAGTTTACAAAACCTTCCATTTCATGCAGTACATCATTATTACTTATACTTTGTGAATATCGACTGGTTCTAGCATGTATAAATTCATCCATATTTCTAATAACAAGTATGGCACTACATTACATTTGTCATAAAATATGAAATCATCTACTCCCCACTAGATGAATCATTGTCTGTGACACCACCGCAATGTTTTTTTGAAGTGCATGTCTCATTCCAATTTGGAGCATTAGATGAACCCTTGTTCCTAGAACCTATGGGCCGCCCTCTCTTTCGACCAGTAAGGCTGGCCAACCGAAGCCTATTCTCCTCCACAGATAGACAAGTGCGACTATTGTGACCATCAGCAATGCCACACCTTTGACACTTTCTGTTCTTTTGCTTGTCTCCTTTTGCCCCCAACTTAATAACTCTTTTTTTTGTTATCATTGATTGTTCTGCCCTTTGGCTTCGCGTTATCTGGTCTTCTCAAGCTTACTCCACTCACATTAAAATCTAGCTTCTACAATTAAGAAAAAAATATGATATCATTTAAATATTAGTACATAAATCTACTTATTTGTACGTAATTTTAAATAATACCCATGCACATGTGTTTGTAATAATTCCATTACCTTTTTAATCGTCATATTTGTTGCACACTCATCTCTCAGTGGTATGCCAGTGGTCAATTGTCCAACATCGTGCTGCACACATATACCATTGATGTTAAATTCATAATCAGCATCAAGGTCCAATCATTACTATTTTGTATTGTAACAACTTTTCCTATTTTATAATCATGTATTACCTGTTCCAATATTTGTTGCGGCATAGCACATTGGGTATCGCACACATCACCTTCTTGTAAAGTAGGCACCAATTGAATTTCCTGACAAATCATACAATTGGCAATAAATAGTTGTGTTTATAACAAACAATACACACCATTATACATAGTAAACATCATATAAAATATGTATACATACACCAGCTTGCGCCCTTCTTGTCGTTAGATTATCTCCTGTCATGTCTCTTACATCATCCCTGTCGCCCTGTATTAGGCAAGTTTCTCATATTTCCCATTTACCAAAACTAAAAACTTAGTATATCAATTAAAATACATGGCTATATCAATTAATATATTAAATATTTGCATTCCTTCGCCATCACTAGTACTATCATCACCTTCTATATCTGGCTCCAACCGTGAAAGTAGCAAAAGCAGTTCATCCATCATCTCTAGGGCTCTATCATGTCCAGCCTTTGAAAGACTTGTATGATGTACTACTTTCATTAACTTTTTAAGCAACATCTTTTGCCTATATGATCTAGTCTCACCGTCTTTACCCTTCAAATTTTTATCATCCCTTGAAAAAGTCACATCTTGTATAGCAGAGTAGGTGTATCTCTGAAGGATGTATTTCGAAGGTATTCGATCAATTTGAAGATGCATAAATGTTTGTAACAGATGCACACAAAGCAGACCTACAGCAAAACATGTAAAAAATGTGTTCGTTTATTTTCGCTCATTATAATTAAACATTTTTATACAACAATTACCCAATATGACATACCTGTATGCTCCCAATGCTTGCATTCACATTCATACTTTCTAGCTTCTACATCAGCCATTACTTTGAATTGGTGTTGCCTCCACACAATCTTATTCGACCTTGAAGTATGCTGAACCACCCAATCATTCACACCCCCATCTGGATCATGTGTTATCTTGTATGCAGTAGCATATTTCAAAGACTCGTGAAACTTATTCATTACAACCCTTGTGTATGTCCTCGCTACACGTATCTCAAACATATACAATGTATTTGTTTCCTTTTGGCCCTACAGTAGACAGATATAGACGTTATAATACGGTACTTTAAATATTATGACACAGTAATATTCTACGTACTCACCATGCATCCTAGTGCCTCTTTTGCCTCTTTCATCTTCCTACTGTGTAGAAGCTTCAACATTTCCTTGGCGAATTAATGTAGTGGCGTGTTTGCATCGACATGAGCACTTTTTACGAGTTTGTTCATGCTCTCGCTACGCTGTGTAGAGACCATCAATCCACAATAATCATGTTTGAAAAAAGCTGGTATCCAATCATTACGAATTTCATACATTCTGGAAAGACTGATGTTATCATGTAGATGGAAATCATCAATCAGCATTGCCCAGGCAGTCTCAAACTCAGTTACAGTTAAAGGATGATGTATTATAGATTGGAACCTTGTTTTGAAATCATCTTCCTCAAATCTAGCGTACAACTCGTTTAAATACGACATATACCTGTTCTGAACATGCCACAAACACAAATGATGGATTGTGTTTGGAAATACCCTGCCTAGTGCAACTGGCATTGCTGGATCTTGATCTGAAATCATAAATTTTCACAACATTATGCAACACATTACCAACTATAATTGCATTCAATACAATCATAGTAGAACGTAATAATTGTTAAGCTTATTAATCATACATGTAAGCATTACTCGTGGTCCTTTAGCTCCCATGCACGTTTTGAATGCATTGAAAACCCACTCGAATGTGTCTACAGTTTCGTCACCCAACAATGTGAAACCAAATATGGTGCACTGCAGATGGTGGTCACAACCAACAAACATTCCCAGGGGTTTGTCATATAGATTTGTCTTATGAGTTGTATCAAAGGTAACTGCATCTCCAAAGTCAATGTAATCTGCTTGCTGGCTAGCATGGGACCAAAAAATGCTCAAAATCTTTCCTTCTTGGTCTAGTTGAAAGTCAGAGAAAAACTGTGGGTTATCTTTTTTACACAATGCAAAAAAAAGGTAGGAGCTTAGACACATCATTGACATTTCTTTCTCTTTGTCGCGCTTTCTTCCTGTGAACATTAAACAATATGCCATACATCAATACGTACACAACGTCATTATGTCATTATGTCAGTGTAAATAACAATATCACTTACATGTTAATCATGTCTTGTGTAGTTAACGGTACATTCTCTGGTCCACCATGCATTTCTGAAACAAAATCTATAATACAATGTTGTGGAATCCTGCTTTCTTGCATCGCACCTAAGGAACTCCATGTATTCTGGATCATGTGTCTTGTTGCACTGTAACTGATTCTTTTCTGTATTCTTTTTGAAGAACTCATGATTATGTTCCAAATGAATAAGATCAATCCGCACTGAAATTATATTCTCTTTGGCATCGTCATAGTTTTTTTAAGTTTCATTCCAGCTTTGCATTGTGTTCGCTTGGAAATTGTATTTCGCACTTTTGGATTACCATATCCTCTTTCGGCACGCTTGCCTTCCATTAAACAATTCAACCATTTGCAATTTTTATCTCCCTATATCTCTTCAATGGAAATCCAACTTCATATGCATATCGGCTATATAATTGGTACGCCTCGTCCACATTACTAAATGCCATACCGACCTTGGGTACTAATCGTTGATCTATACTATCATCCTATTCAATTAATGGAGTCGTCATGCAGTGCACATATATAAAAAATAATCCTACAGCATGGTGAATTTATAGGAATTCATAAATTACACGGACTGTATATATAATACATGTGTATTCAGTTAAATCATAACTAGCACGGACTGTATAACAAATACATGGGTGTTCCTTTGAACTTACATGGCTTTGGAGAATGTGTGGTGTGTCCTGCTCATGTTCACCAATTGTCCTCATCGGTATCCGCTGAGTTGTTCTCACCAAACTTGGTTGAACTGTGTTGGTGTCTTCAAGAATTCCTGGCGCCGGTAACGCAACCGGGGGAGTTACCGTATGCCGGCCATCGGTTGTACAGGGTGTCGTCGCCGTCGTAGCTTCTCCACACTTCTCCGATCCCCTGGCCGTCTCCATTGTGTATGCCCTAACTCTCCCAGAGCTCTGAACAAAAACGTCTGCGGCTGTGTGTAGCTCGTATTTTTTCCAGCTAATCTCCTATACTCGCCTAAACCGCTCTGACCTATATTCATGGCATGATCTAATATCCTCCGCGATTTTCTCCGCAGTCTGCATGTCGCGAGATTTACGTGAACGACACGTTATGATTACCTGCCTATTGTGTTACATTTCCATAAACATGGCTCACCCCAACGTGCGACCGCCCCACGTTCCCGGATGACGCACGCGTCACCCCCACTACCCGATCTGACCACACACGTCGCGTTAGATGATTATTTATTTGTTATTAGTAATTTAAACAAGCATAAAAGTCTAACCACCTCCCACTCACGTCGAACTATGCCAATTTACGCAGTCAATAACGGCAAAATACGCAAGCATAAACGCGCGACCCACGTCTCTGTACCCGAGCCCCTCCCCACGTTACCATTTACGCATCTGTTTGATTCAAATTCTGTATGCATAAACTCCCTACCTTTGACTCGGTGCATGCGCGCGGTACTCCCACCCCCTGCCACGTCGTCCCGCGCCCGCACACCTAGCCTGGCCGGGGCTCTCTCTAGTAATGGAAGCCCTGGGCTTCCATTACCTCGTCCCTATATATATATATATATATATATATATATATATATATATATATATATATATATATATATATATATATATATATGTGTGTGTGTGTGTGTGTGTGTGTGTGTGTGTGTGTCTGTGTGTGTGTGTGTGTGTGTGTGTGTGTGTGTGTGGCACGTGCGCGTACATGGGTGTGTGTTGTATCTTTGTAGCACATATATTTTTGTCATGAAAAATTCTCAGCCAACTTGTAATCCTCTAAATGTAGCTTCTTCCAATTTTTTTATCTTGTTATACTTCTCATCATATGCAAGTTCACTCTCATGATTTCATTTTGGATGCATGCATTTGTGCATAAGAAGTTTACATATGTCTGTTACGCTTCTCGATATTTGCTTTTAGGTGACTAAGCCTTTTGCCACCAGTCTTGTCATTCTTTAATTAGGGTTTAATGTCAAGCTCAAGAATAATGAATATATTTATTAAAGTAACCCTAAACCCAACTAATTTGAGTCATAACCCTAAACTATTTTGAGTCACGACCCTAAATCTTAAACGATGTAGGCATTATGGACTACATGAAAAACGAAAAACATGGACAAACATCATTTTCTATATATCAAGCTTGCTAGTGTTTAGGAAATGTAAACTCTATAATGAAGATACACAAGAATAATACCACAAGCTAAATAGTCAAGAATAATGGTATAACAAAGCTTTGGTTTCTGATGTGCTCACTAAGATTTTGATGGTGATGATAAGGTATCTGTCGGCGTTTCGAGACCGGGGGGTCCCTGGACCGACGAGTGAAAATGTCACCGCGTGCCCCAGCCCAGATGGGTCGGCGCGAGATGGAACGCGAAGGGGGGAAAAAAGGCAGCCGGAGCGAGAGAGAGAGGTGGAAATCCCGCGGCCTTCGTGTTTGTCCCGCGCCCAGGTCGGGTGCGCTTGCAGTAGGGGGTTACAAGCGTCCACGCGGGAGAGGGAGCGAGCGGCCTCACGCGAGCGCCCGTCCCGTCCTCTTCCCCGCGCGGCCAACCCTCTGTAAGAGGGCCCTGGTCCTTCCTTTTATAGGCGTAAGGAGAGGATCCAGGTGTACAATGGGGGTGTAGCAGAGTGCTAACGTGTCTAGCGGAGGAGAGCTAGCGCCCTAAGTACATGCCATCGTGGCAGCCGGAGAGGTTTTGGCACCCAGTTCGTGTGGTGTCGTGGCCGTCGGAGGAGCGCTGGAGCCTGGCGGAAGGACAGCTGTCGGGGCTGTTGAGTCCTTGCTGACGTCCTCTTGCTTCCGTAAGGGGGCTGAGAGCCGCCGTCGTCATAGAGCGTGCGGGGTGCCATCATTACTTGTCTGGCGGAGCGAGCCAGATGGGACGCCGGTCTTGTTCCCCGTAGCCTGAGTCAGCTTGGGGTAGGGTAATGATGGCGCCTCTTGTTGACGAGGTCGGTCCGCGCCCTAGGTTGGGCGATGTGGAGGCTCCTCCGAGGTCGAGGTCGAGTCTGTCTTCCGTGGCCGAGGTCGAATCCGAGCCCCTGGATCGGGCGAGGTGGAGACCGTCGGCTAAAGCCAGGGCTGAGTCCGAGCCCTAGGGTCGCACGAAGCGGAGTTCGTCGTCTTCCGGGCTGAGCCCGAGTCCGAGCCCTGGGGTCGGGCGGATCGGAGTTCGCCGTCTTCCGGGGCTGAGCCCAAGTCCGAGCCCTGGGTCGGGCGGAGCGGAGTTCGCCGTCTTCCGGGGCTGAGCCCAAGTCCGAGCCCTGGGTCGGGCGGAGCGGAGTTCGCCGTCTTCCGGGGCTGAGCCCGAGTCTGAACCCTGGGTCGGGCGGAGCGGAGTTCACCGTCTTCCGGGGCTGAGCCCGAGTCCGAGCCCTGGGTCGGGCGGAGCGGAGTTTCCTATGGTGCCTGAGGCCGGGCCTGACTGCCTGTCAGCCTCACTCTGTCGAGTGGCACAGCAGTCGGAGCGGTGCAGGCGGCGCTGTCCTTCTGTCAGGCCGGTCAGTGGAGCGGCGAAGTGACTGCGGTCACTTCGGCTCTGTCGACTGGAGGACGTGCGTCAGGATAAAGGTGTCAGGCCGCCTTTGCATTAAATGCCCCTGCGATTTGGTCGGTTGGCGTGGCGATTTGGTCAGGGTTGCTTCTTGGCGAAGACTGGGCCTCGGGCGATCCAGAAGTTTGTTCGTTGCTGGAGGGGGCCTCGGGCGAGACGGAGATCCTCCGGGGTCGGCTGCCCTTGCCCGAGGCTGGGCTCGGGCGAGGCGTGATCGAGTCCCTCGAATGGACCGATCCCTGGCTTAGTCGCACCCATCAGGCCTTTGCAGCTTTGTGCTGATGGGGGTTACCAGCTGAGAATTAGGAGCCTTGAGGGTACCCCTAATTATGGTCCCCGACAGTAGCCCCCGAGCCTCGAAGGGAGTGTTAACACTCGCTTGGAGGCTTTTGTCGCACTTTTTTGCAAGGGGACCAGCCTTTCTCGGTTGCGTTTTGTTTCGGTGGGTGCGCGCGAGCGCACCCGCCGGGTGTAGCCCTCGAGGCCTCGGAGGAGTGGTTTGACTCCTCTGAGGTCTTAATGCCTCGCGCAATGCTTCGGCTGGTCTGGTTGTTCCCTCATGCGAGCTGGCCGTAGCCCGGGTGCACGGTCGGGTCCCAAGTTCTCGGGCTGGTATGTTGACGCTGTCAACGGTTTGGCCGAAGCCGGGTTCGTCAGAGCAGCCCCCGAGCCTCTGCACAGGGCGAGAGGACGGTCAGGGACACACTCGACTTTTTAACATACGCCCCTGCGTCGCCTTTTCGCAAGGAGGAGGGGGGAAAGCGCCATGTTGCCCTCGGAGGGCGCCGAACATGGTGTCTCCGATGAGCTGCTGGCGGGTAATCCGAGCGGACGTCTGTGCCCCATTTGTTAGGGGTCGGCTAGAGGCCCAGAGGCGCGCCCAAAAGTACCTGCGGGTGATCTGCCGGACCCGGTCCCCTGTCGACGGGGTCCGAGGGCTCGACGCCTCCCTCTGATGGGATTCCGTTACAAGATCGTTCCCGCTGGTCTCGGAAATGTCCTAGGGTACCTCGGGAGCGTAGCCCGAGCCTCGGTTATGTATCGAATGTACCCAGGGTCATCCCTCGCTCTATGTCTGAGGCGGCTGTGAACCCTTCGAGGGTCAGCCTTCGAACCCCTGATCAGTAGTGGGCGCGGAGCCAGAGTGGCCTGAGGCGGCCGTTGAACCCTTCCGAGGGGCCTGCCTTCGAACCTCTGACCAGTAGTAGGTGTGGAGCCCACGCGCTCTGAGGCGGCTGTTAAACCCCTCCGAGGGGTCAGCCTTCGAACCTCTGATCAGTAGGGAGGCTCGGAGCCTGTTTCCTTCACGGAGAAGGATCCTTTTCGGGGTATCCCCCTTTCCCGGTCCCTGTTGTAAGAGAGAGAAAGAGGAAAAGAAAAAGGATACGAAATCGAATGACGTGGCGTACCTTTTTTGACGCGGTCATTATGGCGAAGGTGAAGCGTCGCTCGCTTCTCCTGCCAAAGGCGCCGCCTGTCGCGCCACGGAGTTAATGCGACGGAGCGGGCGGTTCGCGAGGTGGCCGTTGCGCGTGCGCGAGCCGTTCGAGGAACGGTCGTTTCGCTTTGGGTTTTTGAATCCCGCGGCGGGTCCGGGCGAAACGTTGAACGGGTCTCGCCTTGGTCTTTATATACTCGGGGGAGGGTCTGGCGACGATTCTTTGCTCCGCTTCTCACCTCCTCCTTAGGTTTTCGCAACCTGAGAGGTTTAGCCAGAGAAAAAGAAACCGCCCACCTAGTCCTTTCCGCCGCCACCCCTTTTGCTCGGTGATGGCCGACCGAGTGACCATCATCTCGCCGCGCGATCCATGGCCTTTCTCCACGGTCACAACAGATGACCTAGAGGATCTTGTTGCCGAGGGTTTACTTCGCCCTCTCTCTGATGAGAGGCAGCCGGAGTGGATTCCTCCTGCGAGCGGAGCCGCCCCGTCCCCGCCGCCGGGGTACGTCGTGAGCTTCGTCTCCTTCCACGAGCGGGGGTTCGGTGTGCCGGCAAGCCGCTTCATGCGGGCGATCCTGTACAACTATGAGGTGGAGTGGCACAACCTCAGCCCCAACTCCATCTCGCAAGCTGCCATCTTCGTAGCGGTGTGCGAAGGATACTTGGGGATCGCCCCCACTGGGACTTGTGGACTCATCTCTTTTCCGTGGAGCTTTTTGCTTCGCCGACGGGGGAGAGAAGGGTCCGCGCGGCAGCGCGGGCCGGCGGTTGCATCCTCCAGCTGAGGCAGTCGCGGGCGTCGCTGTACATCCCCGCCATCCTTGCGTCCTCGAATAAAGGGTGGCAGCGCCGGTGGTTCTACCTCCGGAATGACGGCGAGATGCTCCCGCCGTTTTCTCAGCGAGTGGTCACCGCCGCCGCCGATGCCTGGCGCTACGGGACCCCGCACGACAGACAGAAGAACCTCGAGCCCCTTCTCAAGGCCCTGGAGGTGTTGCGGAAAGGAGGACTCACCGCTACGGGAGTGATTGCCGCCATTCACCGCCGTAGGATGCTTCCCTTGGCGGAGCGGCGGTTGCCGCTTTGGGAGATGACGCCGGAGGCTGACTTGGAGGGCTCGCGGATGTCCTCGGATCCTCTTCCCATCGACGTTCTCCACGGGCGGGTGGTCGTCGCGTTGGGAAAACCGGACGCCAGTGCCTTCTCTCAGCCCTTGATGCGCCCCGACCACGGGTGTGTGACCCTGGTGAGTGTCTGCTCCTTTCTTCTCCTTGCGTCAGGTTGCCCTTGGTCGTTACGGTCGGGATTTCCATCCGTCCCCAGGAGGTAGGGTGGCACAAGCCTTCCCGGCCATGGGTCCCGGAGGACGCAGTGGGCCGAGCAGCGCGGCGGGTTGCCGCGGAGGAGAAGAAGAAAAAGAAGGACGCGGAGAAGGCCCGTGCCCGTGAGCAGACGCGGGCCCGATACACCTTGGAAAAGCTCCGTCGTTGGCAGGAGAGGGAGGGTCTCCCGAGGGAGCCATCACCGGAAACGCCTGACGACGATGATGATGATGAAGATGATGACGAGGATGACGACATGGCTGCCCGCCTCGGCCTCAGCCCGGGTTTGGGGCTAGGCCAGGAGTCATCAAGCCAGCCACCGAGTGGGCTGGCGCCGTCAGTTCCCGGAGTCGGGACGCCGAGGTCCCGGCCCGAAGAGCGGGGGCAGACCGAGGGGGTACTTGACCCCTCGGTCAGGGAAGTTGAGGTGACCCCGGGGAGTCAGGCCGAGGCGTCTGTTCCTCGGGAGCCGTCGGCCACGCCGGCAGCGCAGGAGGGCGACCCTCAGGTCGTCATGGCATCGCCTGGGCAGCCCGTCTCCCGGGCGTCCAAGGTGCCCAAGGCGAGGGCGGTACCGAAGCTGGCGGCGAGGCGGACCTCGGCGGTGCCTTCGGGGGTCGAGATCCGAGAGGCCTCTCCTCAGGCACGGTTGATCATGGCCCGGAGCGGGTAAGTATCTTGGAATGTCTTTGTCCTGGCTTCTCATTCGTATGTCCCGACCGTGACTTTTCTTTCCGCCTCAGCAAGCGAAGCCATGGCCTGACCGATCTAGCTCCCCGGAAAGCCCTTAAGACGGCGTCGGCTTCCGCAGCCGGTGCCGCGCCGGGCCTCGCTGTTCAGCTGACCTTCTCGCAAGGCGCTCCACAGCGGGGGGCTCAGGCGGCACCAGTCGCCGTGGAGCGAGTTCCCGAGGCCGGCTCTTCTGCCGAGGTGGCCATCGTGCTGGGGGAGGCGGCTGGCACGGACGTGGCCTCGGGCCCACCAGACATGTCGCCGGTGCTGGCGCTAGCTGCCACTGAAGCCGCTGCCGTCCTAGTCGGGGAGCGGCCTGTCACCGCCGACGCTGAGATGGCCGAGGCGTCGACGCTCGGTGCCTCGGAGGAGGGGCGTGGAAACGCGATCCGTCCCACCGAGCGGCAGCCTTGTCCCCGCGCGGCGGAGCTCTGAGAGGCGGCGCCAGTTGCTCCGGTTTCGGACCCGTGAGGCTTCGGATCCCTTCTTCGTTCTTGACGATGAGCGGGAGGAGCAGTCTTGGGACGAGCTCCGCGAGTGTGCCGAGGCAACGGTGGGGTCGCTCCAGTCATCGCTGGAAGTCTTCTGCAGGAATGTCCCCAAGATCCTCCAGGTAATGGTTCCAGGCATACCTTTTTTGTGACCAAGGCGTCTTTTGTGACGCCCCGCTTCCTTCCCTCAGGATCTGACGGATCTGAGTGCCGCCAAGTCGTCGTTCATCCGCCACGAGGTCGATATCTGGGGCTCGCTGCGATCCCTGAGGACCTCGCTTGCCGGGGCTACTGCGCGCCTCTCCCAGCAGGGCGCCGAGGTGGCGGACCTTCGGTTGCTCTGCGCCGATCTGAGGGCAGAGGCGGCAGCGGCACGCGCAGAGGCGGCAGCGGCACGCGCAGAGGTGCAGCGACGGCAGTCGGAGTTCGACCAGGTCGCCAATGAGCGAGACCAATCCCGGGGCCGGGCTGCCGAGGCTGAAAGCCGGGCTGGAGCCCTTGCAGCAGACCTAGTCGTAGCCCAGGCCGCAGCTTCGGAGCAGCGTGCCCGAGCCGGAGGTATGTCCTGGTCATTTCCGGTTTTTGTTTCAGCTTGTTTCCTCCGCTTGTGTTTGAGGCCTTGCGCTCTGGCTGTTTGCAGAGCTTGAGTCCGCCCTTGATGAGTCCACCAGGGCGCTTGCCGGGGCGGCCGAGCAGAGGGAGGCCGACAACGCGGCCATGTCCGAGGCCATCTCGGACTTCTGCCGGGTCTTTGGCTTCGGCGTCCCCTCAGGAAGCTCCCCTCAAAGTCGCCTGCAGGCCTTGGGCGATCACGTGCGCGGCAGACTCCGCGAGGCGCTACACCACGGCGTCAGGCGGGCCTTCACCGTGCTCGCTTTCCACTACGTCGTGGATCTGGAGCGGGTTAGCGAGGGGTATTGCCTTCCTGACGAAGATGAAGCCGCCCTGGCTGAAGTCCAGAGGCTCGACGCGGCCGCCGCGGGTCCGAGCGCAGTGCTGGCGACCACCTTCGAGGCAGAGATCCTCCCGCCTGCGCCGTCGTCCGAAGCCGGGGTGGACTTTGCCGAGGGCGAGGATGAAGCCGAAGGCGCGGCTCCTTCCCCGGGCGACGCCTAACTTTGTCGGAGCAGTTTCCTTTGAATGCACGTGTGTCTTTTTGTGGCCGCTGAGGCCTGAACACTTTATTATCGTAGCATAAAGTCGTGCCCCTTTTCCTTTCATTTTGCTTGTCCGGCCCCGCCCGTTAGTAGCAGGGTGGCTTGCCCAAGTAGGAGTTATTTTTCGTGGTGGGTGACGAGTGAGGTATCCGTAACCCAGAGGCGTAGGAGTCCCTCGGCTCAGTCAGCCTTGCCACTTATATGCACCCGCGTTCGCTTCTTGGGGTCCTGCTTCCGACATAGGCGGGGGAACGCAGAAGCCTTTTTGATTGAAAATTTTGATGCAGAGGGGGTTCCCCCCTTCTAGCCCCCGAGGGAGGGTCGGGCTTTGCCGAGGCAAGGCTGACCCTTCCTTGATGACCAAATTTTGTGTGGGAACGAGGTATACGAAAATCTTGAACACATCTCTAGGGTATAAGCGACGTAGCTGTTGGATGTTCGAAGTGTTGGTGTAGACCTCGCCTTGACGGTCGGTCGGCTTGTTCGTTCCAAGCTTCAGAACTTTGGCGATGACGAACAGCCCTTCCCAGGGGTGCGTGTAGCCCCCGGTGCCTTCTGCAAGGGGTGGTTCTGCCTTGCGTAGAACTGACACCCTTCGCAGGTGTGGACGATTCGAGTGGCGTCGGCCACCGCCGTCGGCTAGTAGAAACCTTGTCGGAAGGCGTTTCCGACTGCGGCGGTAGAGCTCCTTCCCATCTCCCAACAAGACAAACGACTTGGCGCGCCGCGCTAACCATCGAGCTTCGGCTCGGTCGAGGGGTAGCTCTCCTCGGTGGAGATATTGCAGGTGCGGGGTCTGCCAGTTTCGATTAGGCGTGACCCCGCTTCGCTCCTCCTCGACGCGCAGTGCCTCACCCTCGGGGGCCGAGGGTACCTCGGGCTGAACCGAGGGTGCCTCGGGCCGAGCTGAGGGTGCCTCGGACCGAGCCGAGGGTGCCTTGGACCGAGCCGAGGGTGCCTCGGATCGAGCCGAGGGTGCCTCGGACTGAGCTGAGGGTGCCTCGGGCTGGGCCGAGGGTGCCTCGGGCTCGGGCGTGTCATCGATCTTGACGGAGGGTTGATGCAGGTCTCGGGAGAAGACGTCCGGGGGAACCGTTGTTCGCCCCGAGGCTATTTTAGCCAGCTCGTCCGCAGTCTCGTTGTAGCACCGGGCGATGTGGTTGAGCTCGAGCCCGTAGAACTTGTCTTCCAGGCGTCGAACCTCATCGCAGTAGGCTTCCATCTTCGGGTCGCGGCAGTGGGAGTTCTTCATGACTTGGTCGATGACGAGTTGTGAGTCACCGCGAGCGTCGAGGCATCGGACCCCTAGCTCAATGGCGATGCGCAACCCGTTGACCAGAGCCTCGTACTCAGCCACATTGTTGGACGTCGGGAAGTGGAGGCGTAGCACGTAGCGTAGATGCTTTCCGAGGGGCGAGATGAAGAGTAGGCCTGCGCCGGCTCCTGTCTTCATCAGCGACCCATCGAAGAACATGGTCCAGAGTTCCGGTTGGATCGGAGCTGTTGGGAGCTGGGTGTCGACCCATTCAGTCACGATGTCCGCTAAGACCAGGGACTTGATGGCCTTCCGAGGGGCGAACGAGACTGTTTCGCCCATGATTTCCACCGCCCACTTTGCGATTCAACCCGAGGCCTCTCGGCACTGGATGATCTCCCCCAGGGGGAAGGATGACACCACAGTTACCGGATGAGACTCGAAGTAGTGTCGCAACTTCCGCCGCGTCAGGATCGCCACGTATAGCAGCTTCTGAACTTGTGGGTAGCGGATCTTGGTCTCGGACAGTACCTCGCTGATGAAGTAGACTGGCCTCTGGACGGGCAATGCATGCCCCTCTTCTCGTCTCTCAACCACGATCGCGGCGCTAACCACCTGAGTGGTCGCGGCGACGTAGATCAAGAGGGCTTCTCCGGCAGCGGGGGGCACCAAGATGGGCGCATTCGTGAGGAGCGCCTTCAGGTTCCCGAGGGCTTCCTCGGCCTCAGGGGTCCAAGTGAAGCACTCGGCCTTCCTTAAGAGGCGGTACAGAGGCAGGCCTCTTTCGCCGAGGTGTGAGATGAAGCGGCTCAGAGCCGCAAGACATCCCATGACTCTCTGTACGCCCTTCAAGTCCTTGATGGGCCCCATGCTGGTGTTGGCTTTGATGCCCCATTCGGAGACAATGAACCCCAAGAGCATGCCTCGGGGTACCCCGAAGACACACTTTTCGGGATTGAGCTTCACACCTTTCGCCTTGAGACATCGGAATGTCACTTCAAGGTCGGAAAGGAGGTCGAAGGCTTTCCTCGTCTTGACTACGATGTCATCGACGTAGGCCTCGACCGTCCGGCCGATGTGTTCGCCGAACACATGGTTCATGCACCGCTGGTACGTCGCACCCGCATTCCTCAAGCCGAACGGCATGGTGACATAGCAGTACATGCCGAAGGGCGTGATGAAAGAAGTCGCGAGCTGGTCAGACTCCTTCATCCTGATTTGGTGATACCCTGAGTAGGCATCGAGGAAAGACAGGGTTTCGCACCCAGCATTGGAATCCACGATTTGATCGATGCGAGGCAGAGGGTAGGGAACCTTCGGACATGCTTTGTTTAGACCAGTGTAGTCTACACACATCCACCATTTCCCTCCTTTCTTTCTCACAAGCACAGGGTTGGCAAGCCATTCGGGATGGAATACCTCTTTGATGAACCTTGCCGCCATTAGCTTGTGGATCTCCTCGCCTATGGCTCTGCGCTTTTCTTCGTCGAATCGGCGTAGAGGCTGCTTGACGGGTCGGGTTCCAGCTCGGATATCCAGCGAGTGCTCGGCGACATCCCTCGGTATGCCAGGCATGTCCGAGGGACTCCACGTGAAAACATCGGCGTTTGCGTGGAGAAAGTCGATGAGCACTGCTTCCTATTTGGGGTCGAGCTCGGAGCCGATCCGGATCTGCTTGGAGGCGTCGCTGCTAGGGTCGAGGGGGACGGACTTAACCGTCTCCGCTGGCTCGAAGTTGCCGGCATGGCGCTTCACATCTGGCACCTCCTTAGAGAGGCTCTCCAGGTCGGCGATGAGGGCCTCGGACTCGGCGAGGGCCTCGGCGTACTCCACGCACTCGACGTCGCATTCGAACGCGTGTCGGTACGTGGGGCCGACGGTGATGACCCCGTTGGGGCCTGGCATCTTGAGCTTGAGGTAGGTGTAGTTGGGGACGGCCATGAACTTCGCGTAGCATGGCCTCCCCAATACTGCGTGGTAGGTTCCTCGGAACCCGACCACCTCGAACGTGAGGGTCTCCCTTCGGAAGTTGGAGGGTGCTCCGAAGCAAACGGGAAGGTCGAGTTGTCCGAGGGGCTGGACGCGCTTCCCGGGGATGATCCCGTGGAAAGGCGCAGCGCCTGCCCGGACCGAGGACAGATCGACACGCAGGAGCCCGAGGGTCTCGGCGTAGATGATGTTGAGGCTGCTGCCTCCGTCCATGAGGACCTTGGTGAGCCTGACGTCGCCGATGATGGCTCGACAACGAGCGGGTATTTCCCCGGGCTCGGCACGTGGTCGGGGTGGTCGGCTTGGTCGAAGGTGATGGGCTTGTCGGACCAGTCTAGGTAGATTGGCGCCGCCACCTTCACCGAACAGACCTCCCGACGCTCTTGCTTGCGGTGCCGAGCCGAGGCGTTTGCCGCTTGCCCACCGTAGATCATGAAGCAGTCGCGGACCTCGGGGAACTCTCCTGCCTGGTGATCTTCCTTTTTGTCGTCGTCGCGAGCCCTGCCACCCTCCGCGGGTGACCCGACCCTGTGGAAGTGGCGCCGAAGCATAGCGCACTCCTCAAGGGTGTGCTTGACGGGCCCCTGATGATAGGGGCACGGCTCCTTGAGCATCTTGTCGAAAAGGTTGGCACCTCCGGGGGGGTTTCCGAGGGTTCTTGTACTCGGCGGCGGCGACAAGGTCCACGTCGGCGGCGTCGCGTTTCGCTTGCGACTTCTTCTTGGCCTTCTTCTTGGCGCCGCGCTGAGTTGATGCCTCGGGGGCATCTTCCAGTGGGCGGCCCTGGGGCTGCTTGTCCTTCCGGAAGATAGCCTCAACCGCCTCCTGGTCAGAGGCGAACTTGGTGGTGATGTCCATCAGCTCGCTCGCCCTGGTGGGGGTCTTTCGACTCAGCTTGCTGACCAGGTCGCGGCAAGTGGTGCCGGCGAGGAACGCGCTGATGACATATGAATCGGTGATGTTGGGCAGCTCGGTGCGCTGCTTCGAGAATCGCCGGATGTAGTCCCGGAGAGACTCTCCCGGCTGCTGTCGGCAGCTTCGGAGGTCCCAGGAGTTTCCGGGGCGCACGTACGTGCCCTGGAAATTGCCGACAAAGACTTGGACCAGGTCGTCCCAGTTGGAGATCTGCCCCGGAGGCAGGTGCTCCAACCAGGCGCGAGCGGTGTCGGAAAGGAACAGGGGGAGGTTGCGGATGATGAGGTTGTCATCGTCGGTTCCACCCAGTTGGCAGGCCAGCCGGTAGTCTGCGAGCCACAGTTCCGGTCTCGTCTCCCCCGAGTACTTTGTGATAGTAGTCGGGGTTCGGAACCGGGTCGGGAACGGCGCCTGTCGTATGGCGCGGCTGAAAGCCTGCGGACCGGGTGGTTCGGGCGAGGGACTCCGATCCTCCCCGCTGTCGTAGCGTCCCCCACGCCTGGAGTGGTAGCCTCGGCGCACCCTCTCGTCGAGGTGGGCCCGACGGTCGCGGTGATGGTGCTTGTTGCCGAGGCGACCCGGGGCCGCAGGCGCTGTGTTGCGCGTGCGCCCGGTGTGGACCGAGGCTTCCCGCATGAATCGGGAAGTCGCGGCGCGATGTTTCGAGGGGTACCCCTGCCTTCGGGAGGCAGAGCTTTCGGCCCGTCGGACCGCGGCGCCCTCCAGGAGATTCTTGAGCTCTCCCTGGATTCGCCGCCCCTCGGTGGTTGATGGCTCCGGCATCGCGTGGAGAAGCATTGCCGCTGCAGCCAGGTTCTGGCCGACCCCACTGGAAGCGGGTGGCGGCCTTACCCTGACATCGTCGGCGATGCGGTGCTGGAAGCCCTGGGGTAGATGACGCACTTCCCCGGCCGGAGGTTGGCCCGCCCATTCCTGCCCGACATCCCGGCGGATCGGCTCAAGTGTTCCTGCTCCCTCGTCGAGCCTGGCCTGCACCCCGCGGATTTGCTCGAGCTGTGGGTCATGACCCCCTGCCTGAACGGGGACCATTGCTAGCTCCCGTAGGATGTCAACGCGAGGCACAGGCCTAGGGAGATCACCATTCTCTGGCATACCAAGATGGTTGCCTTCGGAGGGACCCCCTAGATCGACGTGGAAACATTCACGACTTGGGCCACAGTCCTCGTCGCCGAGGCTGCGGCTACCATCGGAACAGTCGGAAAGGCAGTAGTCGCATGCGGTCATGAAGTCCTGCATGGCACTGGGGTTACCAAGTCCGGAGAAATCCCAACAGAAGTCGGGCTCGTCATCTTCCTCGAACCCCGAGGGCCCGTAGGTCGAGACGTCCGTCAGCTGGTCCCAGGGTGACCGCGTACGAAACCCCAGAGGGTTTGGACTCGCCTCTACGAGAGCGTCCGCCAAAGCGAAGTCGCTTGGCGGGTCGAGGCTGAATCCAAGAGGCGTGAGATGGGAATCGATCGATACCTCTTGGTCGACGGGCGGTGATGAAGTCACGTCAGGGACTGACTGCACCGTCGTCTCAGGTACGAGGGTGACGCCCAGCAAGCCTTTCGCGAGCGTGCTGGCGTTGTCTGTTTGCTTGGAATTGGCGTGTTGCGGGAGACGGCGCTCGTCTTCGTCTCAAACGCGAGGTCGACGCCCGACGTGCCCCCCGTTGGGGCGCCGGCGCCGTCGACTTGCTCGACAGCCGACGAGGTGCCGCCTCCTGCTTGGCCTTGGTTGCCCCGCCTCCTCCTCCGTCGGCGGGGGAGAGGGCGGGGCGAGCTCGAATGTTGTTCTTCCACCACGCGGGGAAGACGTCGCCGATTCCGCCGCCGGCGGGCGGGCTGTCGGCCGCCATTGTCGCTGTCGCACGGCGGGGGAAGGAGTATCATGTCGTAGCTGCCGTCGAGGGACATGAACTCAAGACTCCCGAAACGGAGCACCGTCCCGGGCTGGAAAGGTTGCTGGAGACTGCCCATCTGGAGCTTGACGGGAAGTTGTTCGTCAACACGCAGCAGGCCCCTACCTGGCGCGCCAACTGTCGGTGTTTCGAGACCGGGGGGGTCCCTGGACCGACGAGTGAAAAGGCAGCTGGAGCGAGAGAGAGAGAGAGGTGGAAATCCCGTGGCCTTCGTGTTTGTCCCGTGCCCAGGTCGGGTGCGCTTGCAGTAGGGGGTTACAAGCGTCCACGCGGGAGAGGGAGCGAGCGGCCTCACACGAGCGCCCGTCCCGTCCTCTTCCCCGCGCGGCCAACCCTCTGTAAGAGGGCCCTGGTCCTTCCTTTTATAGGCGTAAGGAGAGGATCCAGGTGTACAATGGGGGTGTAGCAGAGTGCTAACGTGTCTAGCGGAGGAGAGCTAGCGCCCTAAGTACATGCCATCGTGGCAGCCGGAGAGGTTTTGGCACCCAGTTCGTGTGGTGTCGTGGCCGTCGGAGGAGCGCTGGAGCCTGGCGGAAGGACAACTGTTGGGGCTGTTGAGTCCTTGCTGACGTCCTCTTGCTTCCGTAAGGGGGCTGAGAGCCGCCGTCGTCATAGAGCGTGTGGGGTGCCATCATTACTTGTCTGGCGGAGCGAGCCAGATGGGACGCCGGTCTTGTTCCCCGTAGCCTGAGTCAGCTTGGGGTAGGGTAATGATGGCGCCTCTTGTTGATGAGGTCGGTCCGCGCCCTAGGTTGGGCGATGTGAAGGCTCCTCCGAGGTCGAGGTCGAATCCGAGCCCCTGGATCGGGCGAGGCGGAGACCGTCGGCTGAAGCCAGGGCTGAGTCCGAGCCCTGGGGTCGGGCGAAGCGGAGTTCGTCGTCTTCCGGGGCTGAGCCCGAGTCCGGGCCCTGGGGTCGGGCGGATCGGAGTTCGTCGTCTTCCGGGGCTGAGCCCAAGTCCGAGCCCTGGGTCGGGCGGAGCGGAGTTCGCCGTTGTTGGGGGCCTTCGTCCTCCGAAGGTCCTCAAAAACATGATTTGACAATATCTTCCAAGTGAAATGTATGAACAGATATCTTCGGACCCAGATTATGAACATGAAGTACGATCAGGACGAAGCTTAAGCTAGACGAAGGAGGATTGAGATGAAGGACGGGCTGATCACCAAGCCGTACGAGGGATGGTGCATAGCCGAAGCTATGCGCAGGGGAGCTTCGGCATAGTGGCAGAAAGGGGAACCGACTTAAAGATGAAAAGACTACTTAGGCTTTGACAGATCCTCATAAGTCATTAGCAAATGTAGTGGACATGAATGTAATTTTACATGGGCTGCGTCCCACGTCTATAAATAGATGAACAGTACTCCCGTACTGTTCAGGCTGACTTGGCATTTGCTTTTGCGTCACACTTGTATTTTCATCTCCTTCCAAGCCGAAGGTACATTTATAATTCGATACTGTCTCTATTTTTCTATGATGATATAATAAAGTTAAATGGATGATGTTATATGATTATTCATGCTATCTTTTATGTTTCATATGCTTCGTCTTTCATTAATGTATATTGTGACGATGAAGGTTCGTCTTTCATGACCTTCGTCCGAAGATCGTTATGTCCTAAGGGAAATAATGTTTCAAAGGACGAAGGACTTTATCGTTTAACATTCTCTGTGTTGCCTTGTTCTTAACTCATAGCACTTGAGAACAAGTCCCCAACATTGGCGCCCACCTCCGGTGAACTCACTTCCACTTCGAGTTTTTTGAACACCTTCGGAAGCCATAGACCCTCGCTATGGCACCGAAGAAAGCTTCAGCGACTGGGGCTGTAGCTCTGCAACCGCTGGACCCTAACCAGGAAACTGTCTCTCTTCGGGAGGCCCGAAGCCAGAAGAGGAAGGCCGTCAGCCCGACGCTTCAGGAGGATGAGCTAGACCAAGAAATCAGGGATATGGAGATGCTACATCAACAGGTGCAAAGGAAGAAGGAGAAGATGGCCCGACTAGCTGAGTTGCAAAGACAGATAGACGAAGCCTCTGAGGAAGTTCGCCATCTTTCTCACGATGAGCAGACCCGAAGGCCTCAGCAGAAAGACCTTCATCAGGAGGGCTTCGTCAACGAAGATGACTGGTATGACAATTTCCATCAGGGAAATTTTGTTTTCGATGATGCTTCTCCTCTGTCCGCTGAACTGCAGGCTACACCTTGGCCCCCGTCCTATAAGCCACCCCAACTTCCCATCTTCGACGGCCATTCAGACCCGAAGCAGTTCTTGATGAGCTACGAAGCAACAGTGTCTTCGTATGGTGGCAATGCTGCAGTCATGGCAAAATCTTTTGTTATGGCTGTCAGGAGTGTTGCTCAGACCTGGTATTCCTCCCTTCGACCAGGAACAATCACTTCATGGCAGAAGCTGAAGGATATGTTGTTAACCAGCTTTCAAGGGTTTCAGACGAAGCCGGTCACTGCTCAAGCCTTGTTCCAGTGCACTCAAGATCATGAAGAATACCTTCAGGCGTATGTCAGAAGGTTCTTGCGTTTGAGGGCGCAGGCACCAACGGTGCCCAATGAAATTGTCATTGAGGCCATGATCAAGGGGCTTCGTCCTGGACCTGCAGCTCAATATTTTGCTAGGAAGCCTCCTCAGACTCTGGAGAAGCTGCTCCAAAAGATGGATGAGTACATTCGTGCCGACAATGATTTTCGCCAAAGAAGGGAGGAGGCTTTCAGATTTTCTGAGATGACCAGGGGCTTCGGAGGAAGATTCTATCCGAAGCATGTCAGGTCCATCCATAACTCTACTCAAAGTGATGATAAGGGGAGTCAGCAGCACAGGCCGCAGCCCTCCTCACAGGCTTCGGGGCAACAACAAAGCTTCTTCCGGCCACCAGCTCCAAGAGGAAGAGGCGCCAGGGGCTTTGGCGGAAGATTTGGAGATCAACCAAGGAGAATATTTTGCTTGTTTTGCGGTGAAAACAAGGGCCATACCACCAGGATGTGCCATGTTACCATCCAAAAGCAAAAGGAGATAGCCGAAGCTGCAGCACAACAAGCTCAGCCGAAGCAGGTCATGCATACTGCTTCGTACCATGTGCCTTACATCCCAGAATACATAGGTAACCACCCTGCAGTTTCTGTTGCTTCGGCAAGTCAACCTCAAGCTTCCTGGCAACAACCTCCACCTCCACCACCGCTGCAACAAGGCCAACAGCCAGAAGGGAGCCAATATGCTCCACACCAAAGGGACTTTAGAGAGCAGTCCGAAGCTCGTACAGTCAACAGCACCGTGCCGGAGTCAAAGCACATTTATTGACAAGTATCCTACCTTGATAGCAGTCTTTTCCATTTAGTTCTATTTTCTGTATAATAAAGAACATTTCGATTTTCATGTAATGGTTTTGTGGTTGGTCATAAGGGAAATCTATTTTCTCCGAAGGCTTAAGTTGCTGAAGCTTGAAAGTTTGCGGAGGACCTTCGAATTATTAAAAATCCTTCGAAGTAACAAAAAGTTGTTCTAAGGAACGCAGAGTAAGTTGCTGAAGTTACAAAAAGCCGTTCCAAAGGGAGCGCAGTGTAAGTTTTTTGCTCCAAAGACGTTCCTAAGGGAATGCAGAGCATACAGCGAAAAGTCAACGCTGATACCGCCTAAGTAAAAGGCGAAGAAGCTCCAAAGACGTTCCTAAGGGAATGCAGAGCTTATACCGCCTAAGTAAAAGGCGAAGAAGCTCCAAAGACGTTCCTAAGGGAATGCAGAGCTTATACCGACTAAGTAAAAGGTGAAGAAGCTCGAAAGTCGTTCCTAAGGGAATGCAGAGCTTACAGCGAAGAATCAGCGCTGATACAAAAATATTGTGTGGGGATATGTGTGTATCTTTCGGAACAAATGTCATCTACGTAACATAACATCATCACATCATTTTGCATAGCATAAGCATCATACATCATGTTGCATATGGCACAAGAAGGGGACACAATATTGATCTTCGGAAGTATGCTTTGAAAGAGTGAAAATCGTGTTAAGTCACAAGGAGACACAATCTTCATCTTCGGAGTATAGCTTCGGAGAATGTTTTCACGAAGCTTGGATATTCTTCATCTGAGCACTATGGACATTGTTGTGATACATAAAAATTTTTCTTCACGAAGCATGAAAAGAAGGGAAGGTGTTTTTTCGCCGAAGGCTCAAAAGCGGTACGTATGTAAAGTTTCATGCATCGTAAAGAATTGAATAATGAAAAGAGACTTGTATATTACATTCAAATGTACCAAATATTACATAAATCACACTTCAACTGTTTTTCCTAATAACACCTAGTCTTCTCTTAATACTACTTCGGCAGCCTCATTTAGAAGCTGTTCAACAACTTTATCCACGATAGTTTCGGCCATTTGTTTAATTTCGTCATCCCCTTTTGTGTGAGGGTCAACAAACGATCCAGCAGGTTCTGAGGGAAGAGAATATTTTTGCATTACTATTACAAACCGCGAACAAAGTTTGAAATAAAAATTACAACACGATACAAATTATTAATTAATACCTAATTGACCTTCGGGCTCTGCGTTCTTTTCAGCAGCCTTAGCCACTTCTTTAGCATCGTGAATGCCCTTTTCACTTCTTTGAATAATTTCTCCTGCCATTTCTCGGCCACCATTATCCCAGACGTCGGTGAAAAATTTTCCACCAACTTGGCTAGCTTCGGTCGAGGGGTCTTTAATATCTTCGGCGGATAAAGTGGCTTCGGATTGCGCAAGCAGCTTAATATGATCACAACCTTTCTTCTCTAGAACAGTAGCAACTCCTCTGGCGCCCGAAAATGCGCAGATATCACCGCGGCTGCTCAGGATTTCCTCGAAAGCTTCTCCTTCATGACTAATCCATTCCAATGGACCTTCGGGATTGCCTCTGGAGAAACTTTCTTCACTAGAAAATGCGCCAACACTGGCGAAGCTGGATTTTATCTTTTTGACGCATTCTATAGATTTAACATAGCATTTCCTCTGGGATGCACGAAGCTCCTGAGCACTTAACTCTAAATGATTAACCAACTGATCACTAAGCTCTCGTTTTGTTTCTTCAAGCACACGTTCCTCTTTAGCTCTAGCTAGCTGTTTCTGAAGATCTTTAATCTCACGTTTTTGGGCTTCGGCCTGGATCTTTGAGGCAGCTTCGTCCTTTTTTACCTTGTCTACCAATGTAAGCAAAATTTTATCCTTTTCCAGAGCTTCGTTTCTCAGTTTAATAACTTTTGACCGAAGGTTGTTGAACGCAATTTCATAGCTCTCATCTTCGGCACTCTTTTGTGCTCTTAATGCGTTGCTTAGGATTAAGCCCTATATGTAAAGACTTGGTATAAGAATAAAAGAATGAATTACGTATTGTAAAAATTTTTCAAAACGTCTAATTCCCATACCTTTAGGCTGTTATACGCAAGACTGTCCGCGAGATCCTCCTTCGTCATAGCACATAATCCAGCTTCGAGCTTCGGGAACCCCATACTTCTAGCCATCTCTCGGCAGACAGATAATTCTTTGTTATCAGGGAGGCAGTATAGGAAGTCATCCTCATTTGTCCCATTGAACACCACTGCTCCCTTTGGATATTTTAACTCTCTGGCATAGTGATTGGCTTCATAAGTCTCTTCTTCAGATAATTTTTTCCCCGAAGCATGTTGTATGATATAATCGCATGTGCTGGCAGGAGCTTCGGGGACGGCAGTGTCAATCTTCTCAACCAAAACTGGTTCTGATGTTTTTTCGGTTTCCAAAGATTGTTCCTTGGTGGGCTCTGAAGGCCCAGCTTCAGCTTCAGCTTGTTGCTTCGAAGTTTCAGTAGACGCTTCAGCAAGTTCAACAGTCTTCTTTGGAGTTGTGCTTGAAGACATAATTGTCTCCAAGACATCTAGTACGTTCACCATTCTTTTTCTTTTTGGGGTCACCAATGGGCCCTTTTGGATTTTTCTTGTTTCAGCATTCGCTGAAGGACTTAAGATTTCCAATATTTTTTGTCCTTCAATTCTCGATTTTTCCGCCTTCTCTGCTAAAGGCGCTTCAAATTTCTCTTCTATCTTCGGCACTGGAGCTGGTTCTGTAGCTTCAGAGGCCAAGGAAACTTCACCAATGAATTCTGGCACTGTGGCCGGCTCAATAAAGCGCGCTCGGTGGGTGAGCACCTTCATCTTTTTCCTTTGCGGCGCTGGCTCATTAGTGGCACTTGTGGTAGTTTCTGTTGCAGAAGAAGTATTCTTTCTTTTGCGACCCAGCACCGGATAGTGATAGTTAGGGTAGACAAACCCGACTGCGTCAAATACCCGGTTGAGTCTTTTCTTCTTTCGGCCTCCGAAGGCTGCTGATAATGCAGTGTTCTCGGCCTTCGAATATGCCCCAAGCAGTTCGTCACTTAATGTTTCAATGCTTTTCAACCAGTCGTCATCAGGTTCAACAAATTTATCCCCGTATTTGAATGTGTATTTTAGTCTGACCAGTCCGCCTTCGTCGGACTCTTTGATGGTCTCCTTCGGCATTTCCCACTTTCCTGCAAGTGGCCACACCCTGAAGGCAATATGTTCTTGAATCAAGTCCCTTGTCCCAATAAAAGAGCAGACTACGCCGAAGGCTCTTTGGCATTCCTCGGCTGCTTCATCCATTTTAACCTTCGGCCTTCGAAGTCCGAAGCGTTGCCAGATGGGGCGCATAATGATACTCTTGACATCTTCTTGCGTTGTTAGGTCATTCTTTACATAGAACCATTCAGTCATCCAGGCTCCGGGCCATCTCTTCCGAAAGGTCGGCACAGGGCAGCTTGACCCGAAGCGGGCAACGAAGCTGTAACACCCAAAGTTGTTGTGATATTGTTCTTTCCCCCAGGGCTTCGTCTCATATAACAACTCATGAATGTTGCAAAAGCTTTTGGCATTTGGTTCTAAACCTTGGCTTCTCGCAGCCCAGACAAACATCCCCATTCTTATGATAGCTTCGGGAGTAATTTGATGAAGGTAGATTTGAAATGTTTTCAGAACTTCAACAACAAAGTTGCTCAGGGGGAATCGAAGCCCAGCCTTGAGAAAGCTTCGGAAGATTACGACTTCATCTTCTTCGGGGGTGGGAGAAGTTTTTTCTCCAGCATCAGCTCTCACAATAGATATATCTTGAAAATATCGGCCCCTCATATTATCAATATGACTCTGCTTAATGATGGTTTTCCCGAAAACCGCGTGACTTGGCCGCCATGGCCGATCTTCGGACTCTTCCCCACCACTTTCTACATCGTAACTGTCGCTGTCACCAGTATCTTCAGACAAGCCTTCCAGTATCTCCTTGGTAATTTTTTCCGTATTGGTCTCCGCCATCGCTATAAGGAACCCCAGGTTCTTCTCTTCAGAGAGACTCAGCTTCATCTCGGGACCGGCCTTTTTGTCTTCAGACATCTTCGGAAATGCTAAAAACTGTTTTCAATGCCGAAGCTTCAAAACTAAAAGCTCAGTAAATTTTTGCGCGCAAGAGATAAAATTGAGTAAGCAGGGGCAGATGGCAAGTGTGCGTACCAAAATGAGTTTGTGGTATGATCTTATTTATACGCCCAGTGCGTTGAAAGTTGAAAGACCCACTTGTCAGTGAATGTTGCTATTCTAGCAAAGGGAAGGTGTTTTTTCGGACCTTCAGCTTAAGGCCTTCGTCCATATCGCAATCTAAATTTATCATTAATAAATTAATATTGCGAGGGGCTACTGTTGGGGGCCTTCGTCCTCCGAAGGTCCTCAAAAACATGATTTGACAATATCTTCCAAGTGAAATGTATGAACAGATATCTTCGGACCCAGATTATGAACATGAAGTACGATCAGGACGAAGCTTAAGCTAGACGAAGGAGGATTGAGATGAAGGACGGGCTGATCACCAAGCCGTACGAGGGATGGTGCATAGCCGAAGCTATGCGCAGGGGAGCTTCGGCATAGTGGCAGAAAGGGGAACCGACTTAAAGATGAAAAGACTACTTAGGCTTTGACAGATCCTCATAAGTCATTAGCAAATGTAGTGGACATGAATGTAATTTTACATGGGCTGCGTCCCACGTCTATAAATAGATGAACAGTACTCCCGTACTGTTCAGGCTGACTTGGCATTTGCTTTTGCGTCACACTTGTATTTTCATCTCCTTCCAAGCCGAAGGTACATTTATAATTCGATACTGTCTCTATTTTTCTATGATGATATAATAAAGTTAAATGGATGATGTTATATGATTATTCATGCTATCTTTTATGTTTCATATGCTTCGTCTTTCATTAATGTATATTGTGACGATGAAGGTTCGTCTTTCATGACCTTCGTCCGAAGATCGTTATGTCCTAAGGGAAATAATGTTTCAAAGGACGAAGGACTTTATCGTTTAACATTCTCTGTGTTGCCTTGTTCTTAACTCATAGCACTTGAGAACAAGTCCCCAACAGCCGTCTTCCGGGGCTGAGCCCAAGTCCGAGCCCTGGGTCGGGCGGAGCGGAGTTCGCCGTCTTCCGGGGCTGAGCCCAAGTCCGAGCCCTGGGTCGGGCGGAGCGGAGTTCGCCGTCTTCCGGGGCTGAGCCTGAGTCTGAGCCCTGGGTCGGGCGGAGCGGAGTTCGCCGTCTTCCGGGGCTGAGCCCGAGTCCGAGCCCTGGGTCGGGCGGAGCGGAGTTTCCTATGGTGCCTGAGGACGGGCCTGACTGCCTGTCAGCCTCACTCTGTCGAGTGGCACAGCAGTCGGAGCGGCGCAGGCGGCGCTGTCCTTCTGTCAGGCCGGTCAGTGGAGCGGCGAAGTGACTGCGGTCACTTCGGCTCTGTCGACTGGAGGACGTGCGTCAGGATAAAGGTGTCAGGCCGCCTTTGCATTAAATGCCCCTGCGATTTGGTCGGTTGGCGTGGCGATTTGGTCAGGGTTGCTTCTTGGCGAAGACTGGGCCTCGGGCGAGCCGGAAGTTTGTTCGTTGCTGGAGGGGGGCCTCGGGCGAGACGGAGATCCTCCGGGGTCGGCTGCCCTTGCCCGAGACTGGGCTCGGGCGAGGCGTGATCGAGTCCCTCGAATGGACCGATCCCTGGCTTAGTCGCACCCATCAGGCCTTTGCAGCTTTGTGCTGATGGGGGTTACCAGCTGAGAATTAGGAGCCTTGAGGGTACCCCTAATTATGGTCCCCGACAGTATCCTTAGACTCAATGGTGGCACGGTTGGAGGGGCCTTGATCTACAAGTTCATGAATTTATATGGGGGAAACAGTGTACTGATTCTAACTAACATTAGTACAGATTTGCTCCACTTTGATATGGTAGTTTAGGGTACAATTGTGACGTAGATCTAAATATAATTTTTGAAAAAAAATCAATATTTCAACTATGATTAAAAAGATTTTGAAATCGATGAAAAAAAATAAATTTGGCGTTAAATTTTGAAGAAAAAATTTGTCCGTATTTTAATTACAGATTTTTAAAATATATCAAATTTAAATTATTTCAAAATTACAATTAAATGTTACTGTATCGATTTTGGTAGTCAGGCGCACGTGTAGAATAGCTTGTAGTGCTAATGTTTTATGTAGTGTTTGTTGCTTATGTATTGAATCGAAATAATTAACTAATTAAGAGCGATAAATGACGCGCTCGTGCACAAAAAGGGAACTATACTTGCAATAGAAGATAGCAGAGAATACCAAAGCAGTGGCCAACTGCCAAACCCAACGTTGGAGGAGACTGGAAGAGGTAAG
The DNA here is from genome assembly GCF_902167145.1 of Zea mays. Classification (NCBI taxonomy): domain Eukaryota; kingdom Viridiplantae; phylum Streptophyta; class Magnoliopsida; order Poales; family Poaceae; genus Zea; species Zea mays. The sequence continues at coordinate 61,203,142 of NC_050098.1, forward strand.
CTGGTGCGATGCGACCGTTCGTTCGTTCGGGTGATGGGTGCCGTGAAGCGCCGTTTCGCCCATAGCGGAGCCGTGTCGGCCGGCATCTCACGCAAGCTTTGTGGGCGCGCTGGGCGGCGGCAAGGCGTGCGCCCCCATCACTATCTCGGCGCACTATGCCTGAATCATGATCCGCAGGGATCCGTCCATCCAGACTCGCGCGCGCACTGGGCAAGTAGGTGACGCCCAAAGGGGAATGCGGCCGCCGAGGGATCTAGAGGCGACCACCGCACACCGCAGGCCCAGGCATCAGGCATCATATCATGCACTTCTTCTTCCCGACCTGTAAGCCGATGATGCGCATGCATCATATCATGCACCGGCCGGCCCGTTGGTGGCGCTCGCGTCACGGTTACACCTGCACGTCTCCATGTACATGTCGTTGGTCGGTCGGTCGGTCCATGCATGGATGGAATGGAACAGACACACCGGCCTCTGCAAACCTGTGCGACGCATGTGGCTTTTCTCCCGCCCATTCGGTGCGTGCTGGGCGGCGAGACTGATGATGATCAATTGGTCATGCTACCAACGCGTACGTCTCCGATCCGTGACTGTTTGTAGCTAGCAAGCAGACTTGATCTATCCCAAAGTAGTCTAGCCGAGATATTTAGAAAAAAAATGCACGTATGGCTTTGTCAAAATGCCCACCAACCACACAACTCGATGATAAACCGTTTGCTACAATGCATATACTTCTTCATATCTTATGTTTGTAACCGTATATAGACCAAAATACACTTCTCATATGCACACACAAATAGAAGTCTAAAATAAAATATACCGTGTTTTAATTAATTATCATCAACATAGTACTCATAAACATAAAAAAACCAAACATTATTATCAAGCTAGCAATTAATAATAATTATCGGTTTTCAATGTCAATTTCGCTACAGCTACCAAAGCTAGCTAGCTAGTAGAACTAATATAAACACTCGAGATCGTACAGTACGTTTTACCTGTTGAATGATGATGATGCGCCCAGAAAAGCGAGAATACAGTGTACACTGACCCCGGCCCTTAATTAGATATACCCGCTGTTAGTACCATCGACACTTGTTTTTTTCCCCGCTCCTAGGTACTAGCTCACTAGCTAGTACGTACTAGCATGTTGCATAGATTTTGGAATTTGGAATCAAGAACACACGGCCCGTGGTCCGTGAAAGCCAGTACGTTGCATTTGCATGTTGCATGTCACATTGTCATTTGCCCGTGTGAGATGCGTGCAGCTGTGGGGCATATATGCATGGCCGATCGATCGACCACGCGCGCGCACAGCCACTTTGCTCAGCCACTACACGCCCGGCTACTTTATAAACACACATACACCGATCGATACACGACACACACGTACATACAGAACAGAGCGCACGCGCAGGCACAGCCCATCCAGCCAGCAGGGAGGGACACGGGCGGGCATGGCTGCTGGTGGCGCTGGTGCAGCTGTTGCGGCGGTGCTCACGACGGCCGTCGCTGCAGTCCTCGTTGCGGTGTTGACGACGACGGTGTCCGGACAGGACGACCCAGCGCCAGAGCCAGCGCCGGCGGCGGCGTGCGCGCGGCGGCCCGTGGTGTTCGCGTTCGGGGACTCCAACACGGACACGGGCGGCGTGGCGGCTGGGCTGGGGCACTACTACCCGCTCCCCGAGGGCCGCGTCTTCTTCCGCCGATCCACCGGCCGCCTCTGCGACGGACGCCTCGTCATCGACTACCTCTGTGAGTGCCCCTGCTAGCACCTTGCTATACACCTCTCTGTGAGTCGCCTACAAATGCTGAGGACACTCACGCACGCACGCACTCTGAGGGCGACGCGCGCAGCTGGCGGCGTATCCATGTTCAATTTGCAAGCGTGCGTCCTCTGCATTGGCGTATAGGGATAGATGATGTGCTTTCTTCTTCTGGTTGGTGGCAACTGATGGTGACGGACACACGCTTAATGGTCGCAACTAGAGCAGGCCGTCTTTTATTTGTAAATAATGATAAGCAGCGCGCGTGCACGGCCCCACCATCGCAAGAAAATGACAAGGAATCGCGCACCAACCGCGAGTTTTCATTCCATCTTTCTTCATCCTCCTTTGGTTTTCTACTGGCATGCATACCACCAGTTGCTACTGTACTTGCTAGTAGCGACTTATAAAAAGAAACGGAGGGAGTACTTGCTAGTGTGCTACCTATCGTGCACTTCCACAGTCTGTTCCACATTTGTGACCTCCATTATCTTCTTCCTCATCAATTAATTTACCGTGGAGCAGTCAAGATGAGACGTGACGGCTGCACTGATCTGCAACAAGAGACGGTTGTTATTACAGCCGTCCGTCTGGTGGTGCATGCCAGCCAGCAGCATTGAACTGAGTCCTTTCATCCCTGACTGATCGAACCGGCACCGCGCCGCGTTGGATCCTGCTGATGTCGTTGCCGGCCGTACACAGCAGCAGCAGTACTTGAGTCGATTGCCACTTCGCCGCGGCGCCTCACTAGCTATGCTGCGTGTGGTGGACCTCCTCCCGAATTAACCACTAATAAGTAATAATGCAATGCGCAAGCAGGTGAGAGCCTGAACATGAGCTACCTGAGCCCGTACCTGGAGGCCGTGGGCTCCGACTTCACGGGCGGCGCCAACTTCGCCATCTCCGGCTCCTCCACGCTGCCCCGCAACGTCCCCTTCGCGCTCCACGTCCAGGTCCAGCAGTTCCTGCACCTGAAGCAGCGCTCGCTCGACCTCGCCGCCCACGGCGGGACGGCTCCCGTCGACGCCGACGGCTTCCGGAACGCGCTCTACCTCATCGACATCGGCCAGAACGACCTGTCCGCCGCATTCGGGAGCGGAGCGCCCTACGACGACGTCGTCCACCACAGGATCCCGGCTATCGTGTCAGAGATAAAGGACGCTATCATGGTACGTCTGCAAATAGTATCAATCAAAATAGATTAAAAATTCAACGTACGGCGTTTGCAGACTCTCTACTACAACGGCGCCAAGAACTTCTGGGTCCACGGCACCGGCCCTCTGGGCTGCTTGCCCCAGAAGCTCGCCGCGCCGAGGCCCGACGACAGCGACCTCGACTACAACGGCTGCCTCAAGACCCTCAACGACGGCGCCTACGAGTTCAACGGTCAGCTGTGCGCCGCCTGCGACGGCCTCAGGTCGCAGCTGCGCGGCGCCACCATCGTCTACACCGACGTCTTGCTCGTCAAGTACGACCTCATCGCCAACCACACCGCCTACGGTCAGTGACGGCGTCTCATCGATGACCTCCGATCCATGAGTGCATCCAGGAGGCCTCGCTCTCATCGATCGATCCACGGTTTCAGGGTTCGAGGAGCCGCTCATGGCGTGCTGCGGCTACGGCGGGCCGCCCTACAACTACAACGCCAACGTGAGCTGCCTCGGCCCGGGCTTCCGGGTGTGCGAGGACGGCACCAAGTTCGTCAGCTGGGACGGCGTGCACTACACCGACGCCGCAAACGCCCTTGTTGCCGCGAAGATCTTCTCCGGCCAATTCTCCACGCCCCAAATGCCCTTCGACTACTTCTGCCAGGCATGACCATCGTACGAGTACGACCCAGCATAGCTAGCTGAGCGATTCAGCTGTTGCGAGAGAGAATCCATTCGTGTAACTAAGAAATGTAACAAGCACCGCAGATCATATCATGCTGAATAATTCGCGATTGACCTATTTGTCACGCACGCTACCTGTGAGACTCAAGCGCTAACGCTAGCTGGGCTTTAGATGAAGTGCTATGGCCTGTTAAGGGTTTGTTTGCTTGGTGGCCTGTTAAGGGTTTGTCATAGCTTTCTATATAAGCAGTTGTTTGGTTCGCGGCAAGGGCCCCGATTACCCTGAATTTGGTCCAGAAACATAATACTCCTCGACGTTTCGACCCAAAGAAATAAATCTATGCAACTTGAAATCTAATCTTGTGTTATGTTAGTTGCAATTTATTTCTTCCTTTCCTCTTCTAAGTTCTCTTGTTTATGTTTGAATCTAATTTTTTTTTGTGTTGCTTCCAAAGTTATTCCGCAATCATATGAGCAACACTGGCAAAGAGAACATATCTCCCCCATTCCGATTAATTTGCTTCTCGTTCAGACATCTAAAGAATTATTTGAATGCACTAGAACTAATAGTTAGTTGACTAAATTTTTTAGTGAAATTAGCTAGCTAACAAATAACTATCTGTCGGTGTTTTGGGTTTGACCGCGCACCCAGGGTTGCCCCTCAAGGTGCTTTTTAGAGTATGACGGTGTTATCGACTGTAGCTCGATGGTTCGTGCTAAATGCACGAGAGACAGTGGACAGTTGTGTACAGGTTTGGGCCGCTTTGAGATGCGTAACACCCTACGTCCTGGTGTGAGTACTTTATGTGGTGGGTTAAAAGGGGGTTCTCTAGTATTGGAAACGTAGAGAGCCGGTGTGGATGGCTAAGTAGAATGAGGTCGATCGTCTTGAAGGGGCGCCCCCTAGGCCTTATATACTCGACCGTGGGGCATTACATGTGGATATGATAATAACGGGTCCCTAGATAACAGTGAACTGACTGGGTCTATCTTTCTATAATTCAGCTGACCCATTCTCGCTCAGTTCTGATGTATGTGGCCCCTGCGCGGGAAGGTCGGGTCACTGTTGTGATCACTGCTCGAATTCATCGGGCCATCTGGGCTTGCGTCGATCCGGCCTTGCATCGATCCGCTTTATTGGGCGTTCCTCCCCAGGCCCACGAATGGATGACCTTGCGGATTATTAGGCCCACGGGCCCCTCGTCAGGCATCTTGTCCTTCTGGTGGACCCGGGGGATATCTGTCCCCCACACTACCTAACTATTAACTAATTTACCAAAAATAGCTAATAACTGAACTATTAGCTAGAATATTTAGATGCCTAAACTAATTTCAGCAACTAGCTATTAGCTCTAGTGCATTCAAATACTCCCTAATAGGATCTACGAACATGATGTGTGATGCACTACCGTTTAAACACCCCTCTCTTCTGTTTCTTGTGCTCATCAGCAGAGTAGAAATATATGTGTCTTTTGGTTCATATATTGGTAACGTAATGAGTAACCGATAACATTAAATTATGTTTGTTTAAGTCCAATGTAATCGATACCACACCAAAAATGAATACCGGCTTATTAAAACTTGTTACCGCTGATATTAAGTGTGAATTATTAACATTACCATTTACGTTATCTTTCGTCAACCAAACGACACCTAATATTTCGCGTCATTTTTTACAAATAAAATGTTAAAAAGCAGTGTAAAAGGTGGGGTTTGAACCCACACCCTGATAGAAGAAGGGTGGGAGACACTGGACAAAGCTGTCTAACCATTAGAACATCATGCTCATGTGTTTATAATATTAAATATAAATTCTACATATGTATATATGATTTTTTGTAAAATAAAAAAATAATCGTGCCGGGCCAGCACTATGGCCCGAGGCTACGGCCCAAGCACCGCACGACCCTCGTGCCGAGTTGGCCCAATCACTATTAAATGGGTCGTGCCTCGGACCGGCTCGCCAGGCACGACCCATTTGGCCATCTATACCTCCGCACGATAATGATGGTTCTCGCCTCAGTTGGCACCACCTCGTTCACCATCTTGCTTCTTTTCTCTCCCCCTCATGCCTCCACCTCTGCATCACCCCATTCTCGGTAGAGGGCGCAGGAGCAGACGCCTTCTCCCCGTTCGTCTGACATCAGTCCCGACACCGACTCGCACAGTGGCTATTGCATGTCCACGAGGACATTTCACATCATGCGTGCACCATCGTTTTCGTTGTCGTCGGACGTCCCCTTCGTCTTCCCAGCCTTTGTTCTATTCTTCTTCCCCAACCTATTGCCCTTGCCCTCGGTCGCAGCCGTGAGCCGACCGATGCTCGTCGACGCGGGTACGGGGCGAGTCGGTCATGCTCCTGGCCTTTCTCTGTGGGGGATGCGAGAGATGGGGTTTCTGATTTGCTGTCTATGATACCCGTGTGTCGGCGTTTCGACCCCGTGGGGTCCCTGGACCGACGAGTAAAATTGTCGCTGCGTGTCCCAGCCTAGATGGGTTGGCGCGAGATGGAACACAAGGGGGGAAAACGCGGCTCGTGTTATCCTGCGCCAGGGGGATGCGCTCGTAGTAGGGGTTACAAGCGCTCGCGAGGGAGAGAGAGTGAGCCTGTTCATCAGCCTGTTCTCCCGCGCGACCCCCCCATATGAGGGCCCTAGACCTTCCTTTTATAGATGCAAGGAGAGGGTCCAGGTGTACAATGGGGGTGTAGCTATGCGCTAACGTGTCCGGCAGAGAGGTGCCTGAGCCCTGTGTACATGCCAACGTGGCTGTCGAAGAGGTGCTAGAGCCCTGTGTACGCGGTAACGTGGCCGTCGGAGGAGCGCTTGAGCCCTGTAGAAGCACAGTTGTCGGGGCTGCTGGGATCTTGCTGACGTCTCCTTGCTTCCGTAGGGGGCTGAGAACCACCGTCGTCATGGACGCACGCGGGGAGCCATCATTACTTGTTACCGGGGCGAGCCTGGATGGGACGCCGGTCTTGTTCCCCCGTAGCCTGAGCTAGCTAGGGGTAGGGTAATGATGTATCCCCCGTGGTGCGGTCAGTCCGAGCCCAAGGTCGGGCGAGGCGGAGACTCCTCCTGAGGCCGAGGCCGAGGTCGGGCGAGGACGCGATTCCTCCGAGGTCGAGGTGGAGGCCGAGCCCAGGGGTCGGGCGAGGCGGAGACCACCTTCCGAGGCCGAGGTTGAGGCCGAGCCCTGAGGTCTGGCAAGGCGAAGACCACCTTCCGAGGCCGAGGTTGAGGCCGAGCCCTGGGGTCGGGCGAGGCGGAGACCACCCTCCGAGGCCGAGGCCCAAGGTCGGGCGAGAGGAGCTTCCTGTTGCGCCTTGGCTGTTGTCAGCCTCACCCTGGCAGGTGGCACAACAGTCGGAGCGGGGCAGGCGGCGCTGTTTTCCTGTCAGGTCGGTCAGTGGAAGGGCAAAGTTACTGTGGTCACTTCGACCCTGCCGACTGAGGCACGTGTGTCACTTCGATCCTCGCATTGAATGCGCCTGCGATACGGTCGGTTGGAGGGGTGATTTGGCCAAGGTTGCTTCTTGACGAAGCCTGCCCGAGCTGGGGTTCGGGCGAGTTGAGGGTGCGCTCGTTGCTTGAGGAGGCCCCGGGCGAGGCGAGAATTCGTCTGGGACTACAGTTCCCGCCCGAGGCTGGGCTCGAGCGAGGCGAGATCGCGTCCCTTGAGTAGACGAAGCCTTAATCTGAATCGTGCCCATTAGCCTTTGCGGTTTGTGCCGATGGTGGTTACCAGCCATGTTTAGGAGTGTTGGGGGTACCCCTAATTACGGTACCCGACAGTAGCCCCCGAGCCTCAAAGGGAGTGTTGTTACTCGCTTGGAGGCTTTGTCGCACTTTTTTTGCGAGGGGACCGACCTTTCTCAGTTACACTTTGTTCCGGTGGGTGCGCGCGAGCGCACCCGCCGGGTGTAGCCCCCGAGGCCTCGAAGGAGTGGTTTGACTCCTCTGAGGTCTTAATGCCTTTCGTGATGCCTTGGCCGGTCTGGTTGTTCCCTCATACGACCTGATTGTAGCCCAGGTGCATGGTCAGGTTCCGAGTTTTCAAGCTGGTTTGTTGACGCTGTCAACGGTTTGGCCGTAGCCGGGTTTGCGAGAGCAGTCCCCGAGCCTCTGCACGGAGCGAGAGGACGAGCAAGGACTATCTCGACTTTTATCATACGCCCCTTCATCGCCTTTCCGCAAGGAGGAAGGGGGCAAAGCGCCATGTTGCCCTCGGAGGGCGCCAAACATGGTGTCTCCAGTGAGTTGCTAACGGGTGATCCGAGTGGACGCCTGTGCCCCGTTCAATAAGGGTCGGCTAGTGGCCCAGAGGCGCGCTCCAAAAGTACCTGCGGGTGATTTGCCGGACCCAGACCCGTTCGATAGGGTCTGAGGGCTCGATGCCTCCCTCTGGTGGGATTCCGTTACAAAATCGCTCCTGCTGGTCTCGAAAATGTCCTAGGGTACCTCGGGAGCGTAGCCCGAGCCTCGGCCATGTAACGGACGTACCCAGAGTCATCCCTCGCTCTGCGTGCTCTGGGGCGGGTGTCGAACCCTTCCGAGGGGCCAACCTTCGAACCCCTGATCAGTAGTGGGCGCGGAGCCCGAGTGCTCTGAGGCGGCTGTCGAACCCTTCCGAGGGGCCAGCCTTCGAACCCCTGATCAGTAATGAGCCTGAAGCCCGAGTGATCTGAGGCGGCTGTCGAACCCTTCCGAGGGGCCAGCCTTCGAACCCCTTATCAGTAGGAGGGCTCGGGGCCCGTTTCCTTCGCGGAGAAGGATCCCTTTCGAAATATCCCCTTTCCCGGTCCCTGTAGCAAGAGAGAGAAAGGGGAAGAGGAAAAGGATATGAATTTAAACGGTGTGGCGCACCTTTTTTGACGCGGTCATAATGGCGGAGGTGAAACGACGCCTGCTTCACCTGCCAAAGGTGTTGCTTGCCTTGCCGCGGAGTTAATGCGACGGGATAGGCGGTTCGCGGGGCGGCCGTTGCGCGTGCGCGAGTCGTTCGAGGAACGGAACACGGGTGCGTCGTCTTCACGCCGTGGGAGAGGGCTCCCCTGCCGCTCCAGGAGGGGACGTGAGCCTGCAGGCGATTTGACCGCTGCTTCCGCTCGTCTGCTGCCGCCATTACTGACAGTCCACTTTTGGCCATATCGACCGTCACGCCTCCTCCCGCGGCTGACTGACCCGTGATCGTGGTGCTCGATTGGCACTGTTGGGCCATGCGCAGGGTTGACTCGAGTCGCGGCACCGGTTCCGCAGTCAAGAAGGCGCGGCATTGGCGCAAGTGGCGGTGCAGTTGCTTGCACGTAGTAACCGACACGCCGGTTACATGACGTGTGGGCCTGGGCCTCCATGCTGGATGTGACGAAGCTGAAGGGGTGCGCCACTGCGGTGCGGTTGCACGCCACCTGCATGGCAGTCCGCCCTTTCGACCGCTGGTTTCGGCGAGGATGGAGGAGTGCTTGTAACCGCGGGGCGGTTATACGCTCCGCGTGCGGCGGTCTGGCTTCTTCCATTTCGGGTCAGCTTGCATGACGTGTGGGACCCAGCCCCCGTGTCGTAGGGGGAGGACCCTGGAGCACGTCGGTGAAGACTTTGCCCGCGACGCCTGAGGACGCGAGTGGGGAGAGCCGCCTTTAAAAAGGGATCGATCCCCCGGGCGGTAGCCATGCCTTCACACTCTCCTCATGCATCACGCACTTCCACCTTCCGAGCCCCCGGATGGGGAGCGCCCGCATTGCCTTCGTCTTGCTGCTGTTGGAGGAACACGACCTCGCGGGGGTTGGCACCCTTCAGCCATCGCTCGGCTTTAAGGATTTTCATCATGCAGCCCGGCTGCATTCCCTCACCAATGGTCATCCAGTATGATGACCACCAGTTCGATGGTGGGGAGAAGCAAGCCGGGCTGCGGCCTCTGCCCCGCCCTCAGCTTCAAGGACCTTCATCATCCTTGCTGGGGCGGAGGGCGAGCTGAGCCGGGGTTCTACCTCCCGCATGGGCCGGCAGGCCGCCTCTTCCTTCAGCATTCAGGGGAGAGGGCACACACCGACCTTGCGGAGGGGGCGAACTTCGACAATGTGGGGCCGGTCGACCGCAAGCGTCGTCAGCTCCAGCGTGCCTGGCTCACTAGCTCAGCTGGCTCTGTCGCGGCCTCTGACGCTGCCTCCTGCCGCTTGATCTGGGCGTGGCTGTCCGCCCACCGCACGGGCGGCTGTTGCGCCGTGCGCACTGGGGGACCGTCCAAGCTAGACGTCGCACGCCGCTAGGGCGGCGTTCGTGTTCTTGGATTGTCTTGTCCTCACTCCGGCACGACGCTTCCGTGCGGAGGTCGGTGCCTGCCCGTCCACGAGGACTTGAGTGGGGATCTGCCGGTGCAGGCTAGGGCGGCCGCCATTTGTGGGCGTAGCGCCGGCGCGCAGGTGGCCGCTGTCGTCGGTGCTGAGGCGGTGGTCGCCAGAGGTGGTTTTTCCACCGACGGGATCGTCGGCGCCACCCGCGGACAGAGACCTCCGGCTCTTTGGCTTTGATAGCTTGTCCTCGCCCCCTGAGTGGGGACGTGGGCGAGGGCCTTGTCACAGCAACGTCTACCCTGAGGTCATCGCTGCTGCTATTTTGCCGTCCGAGACGAAGGTCGTTGCCGCGCTGTTGGTGCAGCGGTCACTGGCGAGCCACCCGGAGTTTGTCGTCCCGCATGCCTTCCGATGTGGAGGTTGTTCATACCGGCGGGAGTGGAACCGGAGTTCCGTTTGTAATGGCACCTTGAGTGTCGGTGTTTGTTCATTGTGGTTGTTGAGGCCTGAACATCTGGGTATTTGAGTGTAATACCGTGTTTCTTCCTCATTTCGAGCACTAGGACTCGCCTGTCGACTAGCTGAACTGCTTAACTGAGTGTGAGTTGCCCTGTGCGGAAGGTGACGAGTGAGGTATCCGTATCCCGGAGGCGTAGGAGTCCCTCGGCTCGGTCGGCCTTACCACTCTAGGCCTCTCTTGCTCAGTTATAGAACCTTCGGCCGCTCTGCAATGAGCTGGAGCTAGAGGCAGCGGCGTCGGCGTGGACAGAGGCGGAGTCGACCCGAAAAGAGGCTTCGTCGGCTCGGGAGCACGTGGCGTCCCTGGCTGAGGGTGCTGCTGCCCCCTCTGTCGATGTCTGAACCTGCAAGAACAATTTGTTTGTAGTATGCGTATGTTTTTTGCGGCCGACGAGGCCTAAACATCTCTTTGTTGTATTATAAAGCTGCGTTTTCTTCCCTCTTGTTTCGAGTATCAGGACTTGTTCGTCGGTAGCAGAATCGCTTATCCGAGCGAGAGTTACTTTTCGCGGAAGGTGATGAGTGAGGTATCCGTACCCCGGAGGCGTAGGAGTCCCTCGGCTCGGTCGGCCTTGCCGTTTACGTGCACTCTTACTCGTTCGCAGGATTATGCTATCGATATAGTCGAGAAGGCACGAAAGTCGTTCTAGCAAAAAAGTTTTTCGAGCGTTAGGACTTGTTCGGCAGCAGAATCGCTTATCCGAGCGTGAGTTACTTATCGCGGAAGGTGATGAGTGAGGTATCCGTATCCCGGAGGCGTAGGAGTCCCTCGGCTCGGTCGGCATTGCCGCTTACGTGTACTCCCGTCGTTTTCAGGACCCTGCTATCGAAGCAGTCGAAAAGCGCGAAAGACGTTCTGGCAAAAGACTTTTTTGAGGAAAATTTTGACACAGAGGGGGTTCCCCCCTTCTAGCCCCCGAGGGAGGGTCGGGCTTTGCTGAGGCAAGGCTGACCCTTCCTTGACGGTTAGACTTTATTTGTGTATGTAAAGAAAACGAGGTATATGAACGACTTGAAAACATCTTAAGGGTAAAAGCGACGTAGTTGTCGGATGTTCCAAGCGTTGCTGTAGACCTCGCCTTGACCGTTGGCTAGCTTGTATGTTCTGGGCTTCAAAATCTTGGCGATGATGAACGGCCCTTCCCAGGGAGGTGTAAGCTTGTGGCGCCCTCGGGCGTCCTGCCGCAGCCGAAGTACCAAGTCTCCCACCTGGAAGCCTCGGAACTGGACCCCTCGGGCGTGGTAGCGTCGCAGGGACTGCTGATACCGTGCCGAGTGTAGTAAGGCCACGTCCCGAGCCTCTTCGAGCTAGTCCAGTGAGTCTTCTCGGCTGGTCTGGTTGCTTCGGTCGTCGTATGCCTTTGTCTTCGGGGAACCGTATTCTAAGTCTATGGGTAAGATAGCCTCGGCCCCATAGACTAGAAAGAACGGCGAGAAACCCGTGGCTTGGCTCGGCGTTGTCCTCAGACTCCAGACCACCGAGGGTAGCTCCTTCATCCACCGCTTGCCGAACTTGTTGAGGTCATTGTATATCCTCGGTTTAAGTCCCTGTAGAATCATACCGTTGGCACGCTCCACCTGCCCATTCGTCATGGGGTGAGCTACGGCGGCCCAGTCCACACGGATGTGGTGGTCCTCACAGAAGTCCAGGAACTTCTTCCCGGTGAAATATGTGCCATTGTCGGTGATGATGGAGTTTGGGACCCCAAAGCGATGGATGATGTTGGTGAAGAATGCCACTGCCTGCTCGGACCTGATGCTGGTTAGGGGTCAGACCTTGATCCACTTGGAGAATTTGTCGATGGCGACCAGCAGGTGCGAGAAGCCCCCGGGTGCCTTCTGCAAGGGACCGACGAGGTCCAGACCCCACACAGCAAATGGCCAGGTGATGGGTATTGTCTGTAGGGCCTGAGCGGGCAGGTGCGTCTGTCTTGCGTAGAATTGACACCCTTGACAAGAGCGTACAATCTTAGTTGCGTCGGACACCGCGGTCGGCCAGTAGAAGCCTTGTCGGAAGGCGTTTCCCACGAGGGCTCGAGGTGCTGCGTGGTGACCTCAAGCCCCCGAGTGTATTTCTTGCAATAGCTCCTGTCCTTCGGCGACGGATATGCATCGTTGGAGAATGCCTGAGGGGCTGCGGTGGTAGAGCTCCTTTTCGTCCCCCAGTAAGACGAACGACTTGGCGCGTCGCGCCAGTCGTCGAGCTTCGGCCTTGTCAAGGGGTAGCTCTCCTCGGAGGAGATATTCCAGGTACGGGGTCTGCCAGTTTTGATTTGGCGCAACCCCATTCCGCTCTCCCTCGACACGCAAGGCCTCACCTTCGGTGGCCGAGGCCTCCTCGGGCTCGGGCGTGTCGTCGATCTTGACAAAGGGTTGATGTATGTCTCTGGAGAAGACGTCCGGAGGAACCATTGTCCGCCTCGAGGCTATTTTAGCCAGCTCATCCGTAGTCTCGTTGTACTGTCGAGCGATGTGGTTGAGCTCGAGCCCGTAGAACTTGTCTTCCAGGCGTCGAACTTCGTCGTAGTAGGCCTCCATATTCGGGTCGCGGCAGTGGGAGTTCTTTATGACTTGGTCGATGACAAGCTGCGAGTCGCCACGAGCGTCGAGGCGCCGAACCCCTAGCTCGATGGCGATGCGCAACCCATTAACCAGAGCCTCGTACTCGGCCATGTTGTTTGACGCCGGGAAATGGAGGTGCAGCACGTAGCGGAGATGTTTCCCGAGGGGTGAGATGAAGAGCAGGCCAACACCTGCTCCTGTTTTCATCAGCGACCCATCGAAGTACATGGTCCAAAGCTCGGGTTGGATCAGAGCTGTTGGCAGTTAGGTGTCGACCCATTCAGCCACGAAGTCCGCCAAGACTTGGGACTTTATGGCCTTCCGAGGAGCGAACGAGATTGTCTCGCCCATGAGTTCCACTGCCCACTTTGCTATTCTACCCGAGGCCTCTCGGCACTGGATGATCTCCCCCAGGGGGAAGGATGACACCACAGTCACCGGATGAGACTCGAAGTAGTGTCGCAACTTTCGCCGCGTCAGAATTACTGTGTACAATAACTTCTGAATTAGCGGGTAGCGGATGTTGGTCTCGGATAGCACTTCATTGATGAAGTAGACTGGCCTCTGGACGAGCAGTGCATGCACTTCTTCTCGTCTCTCGACTACGATCGCGGTGCTGACCACATGAGTGGTTGCGGCTACGTAGATCAAGAGGGCTTCTCCCGCAGCGGGGGGCACCAAGATCACTATAGGAAACGCATAAATTTTCATGGGCCTGGCTATTTTCGTCGGTCCCGAGGGCCGACGAAAATTTGGCTTATTTTCGTGGGCCAGTACATATTTTCGTCGGCCTGCCCACGAAAATAGGAACGATATTTTCGTGGGTCCCGAGGCCGACGAAAATAAGTTGTATTTTCGTCGGTCATAGCCAGGCCGACGAACATAAGTCAATTATTTTCGTCGGCCTTCTCCCGGCCGACGAAAATAAGGCATTAACTGACCACTATTTTCGTCGGCCTCACTTTCGTCGGCCTCAGTGAGGCCGACGAAAATAGAGGCCCGTTAATCGGCCTCAGCGCACTTTCTCTCTCTCTCTCTCTCTCGCTCGTCAAACTCTCGCTCGTCTTTGCGCCGCCGCCCGCCCGCCCTCCGTCGCCGCGTCGCCGTCGGCGCCCGCCCGCACACCGTCCCTCCACGCGCCGCGCCGCGCCGCCGTCGGCGCCCGCCCGCACACCCGCCCTCCCGCGCCGCCCACCGGGCCGACGAATATAGTCAGTCGACCAATTATTTTCGTCGGCCTTGGGAAAGCCGACGAAAATAGGTATTTTTCGTCAGTACCGACGGAAATAGGTGCCTATTTTCGTCGAACTTATTTTTGGCGGCTATTTTCGTCGGCCTGCCGACGAAAATAGTCTATTTTCGTCGGTTTAGGCTTATTTTCGTGGGCTTTTGGCCCACGAAAATTTAGGTGTTTCCTGTAGTGGATGGGCGCATTTGTAAGGAGCGCCTTTAAGTTTCTGAGGGCTTCCTCGGCCTTGGGGGTCCAAGTGAAGCGCTCGGCCTTCCTTAAGAGGCGGTACAAGGGTAGGCCTTTTTCGCCAAGGCGCGAGATGAAGCGGCTCAGAGCCGCAAGGCATCCCATGACCCTTTATACTCCTTTCAAATCTTTGATAGGCCCCATGTTGGTGATGACCGCAATTTTCTCCGGGTTGGCCTCGATGCACCGCTCGGAGACGATGAACCCCAGGAGCATGCCTCGGGGGACTCCGAAGACACACTTCTCAGGATTGAGTTTCACGCCCTTCGCTCTCAGACACTTGAATGTCGTTTCAAGGTCGGAGAGGAGGTCGGAGGCTTTCCTCGTCTTGACTACGATGTCATCGTCGTAAGCCTCGACCGTTCGCCCGATGTGCTCTCCGAACACGTGGTTCATGCACCTTTGGTATGTTGCGCCTGCATTCCTCAAGCCAAATGGCATAGTAGTGTAACAGTACATGCCAAAAGGTGTGATGAAAGAAGTCGCGAGCTGGTCGGACTCTTTCATCTTGATTTGATGATAACCTGAATAGGCGTCGAGGAATGACAGGGTTTCGCACCCAGCAGTGGACTCCACAATTTGATCGATGCGAGGTAGAGGGTAGGGAACCTTCAGACATGCTTTGTTTAGACCAGTGTAATCCACGCACATCCTCCACTTCCCTCCTTTCTTTTTTACAAGCACAGGGTTAGCTAGCCATTCGGGATGGAATACCTCTTTGATGAACCCTGCAACCATCAGCTTGTGGATCTCCTCGCCTATGGCTCTGCGCTTTTCTTCGTCAAAGCGGCGCAGAGGCTGCTTCACGGGTCGAGCACTGGCTCGGATATCCAGTGAGTGCTCGGCGACATCCCTCGGTATGCCCGGCATGTCCGAGGGACTCCACGCGAAGACTTCGGCGTTCGCACGGAGAAAGTCGACGAGCACTGCTTCCTATTTGGGGTCGAGCTCGGAGCCAATCCGGACTTGCTTGCCGGCGTCGTTGCTGGGGTCGAGAGGGACGTACTTAACTGCCTCAGCTGGTTCAAAGTTACCGGCGTGGCGCTTCGCGTCAGGAACCTCCTTGGAGAGGCATTCCAAGTCGGCGATGAGGGCCTCAGACTCGGCGAGGGCCTCAGCATACTCCACGCACTCCACGTCGCATTCGTACGCGTGTCGGTACATGGATCCAACGGTGATGACCCCGTTGGGGCCCGGCATCTTGAGCTTGAGGTAGGTGTAGTTGGGGACGACCATGAACTTGGCGTAGCATGGTCTCCCCAGCACCGTGTGGTAGGTTCCTCGGAACCCGACCACCTCGAACGTGAGGGTTTCCTTTCGGAAGTTGGAGGGAGTTCCGAAGCAGACAAGCAGATCGAGTTGTCCAAGGGGCAGGACGCGCTTCTCGGGGATGATCCCGTGGAAGGGCGCCGCACGGGCCCGGATCGTGGACAGATCGATCTCCAAGAGCCTGAGGGTCTCAGCGTAGATGATGTTGAGGCTGCTGCCTCCGTCCATGAGGACCTTGGTGAGCCTGACGTTGCCGATGACGGGATCGACAACGAGCGGGTACTTTCCCGGGCTCGGCACGCAGTCGGGGTGGTCGCCTTGGTCGAAGGTGATGGGCTTGTCGGACCAGTCTAGGTACACTGGTGCCGCCACCTTTACCGAGCAGACCTACCGGCGCTCCTGCTTGTGGTGCCGAGCCCAGGCATTCGCCACTTGCCCATCGTAGATCATGAAACAGCCGTGGACCTCGGGGAACTCCTCTGCCTTGTCGCCCTCCTTCTTGTCGTTGTCTTGGCCTTTTCCACCTTCTGCCGGTGGCCCGGCCTTATGGAAGTGGCGCCGAAGCATGATGCATTCCTCAAGGGTGTGCTTGACGAGACCCTGGTGATAGGGTCACGACTCCTTGAGCATCTTGTCGAACAGGTTGGCCCCTCCGGGAGGCTTTCGAGGGTTCCTGTGCTCGGCGGCAGCGACAAGATCTGCGTCGGCGGCGTCGCGTTTCGCTTGCGACTTCTTTTTCGCCTTCTTCTTCGCGCCACGCTGGGCGGACGCCTCGGGGACGTCTTCTTGCTGGTGTCCCTGAGGCTGCTAGTCCTTTCGGAAGATGGCTTCGACCGCCTCCTGACCAGAGGCGAACTTGGTGGCGATGTCCATCAACTAGCTCGCCTTGGTGGGAGTCTTGCGGCCCAGTTTGCTCACCAGGTCGCGGCAAGTGGTGCCGGCGAGGAATGCCCCGATGACATCCGAGTCAGTGATGTTGGGCAGCTCGGTGCGCTGCTTTGAAAACCGCCGGATGTACTCTCGCCGGGATTCCCCTGGCTGCTGGCGGCACTTCGAAGATCCCAGGAGTTCCCAGGGCGCACGTACGTGCCCTGGAAGTTTCCAGCGAAAGCCTTGACCAGGTCATCCCAGTTGGAGATCTGCGCAGGAGGCAGATGCTCCAGCCAGGCTCGGGCGACGTCAGAGAGGAAAAGGGGGAGGTTGCGGATGATGAGGTTGTCATCGTTTGTTCCACCCAGCTGGAAGGCCAGCCGATAGTCCGCAAGCCACAACTCCGGCCTTGTTTCCCCTGAGTACTTGGTGATGGTAGTCGGGGCCAAGAACCGGGTCGGGAACGATGCCCATCGTATGGCCCGGCTGAAGGCTTGCAAACCTGGTGGTTCAGGCGAGGGGCTCTGATCCTCCTCGCTGTCATAGCGTTCCCCACGCCTGGGGTGGTAGCCTCGGCGCACCTTCTCGTCAAGGCGGGCTCGACGGTCGTGGCGGCGGTGCTCGTTTCCGAGGCGACCCGGGGCTGCAGGCGTCGTGTCCCGCGTGCGCCCGGTGTGGACCGAGGCCTCCCGCATGAGTCAGGAAGTTGTTGCGCGATGCTCCGGGGGGCACCCTTGCCTTCGGGAGGCAGAGCTTTCGGCCCGTCGGACCGCGGCATCCTCCAGGAGATTCTAGAGTTCTCCCTGGATACGCCGCCCCTCGGTGGTGGATGGCTCCGGCATCGTTCGGAGCAGCATTGCCGCTGCAGCCAGATTCTGGCCAACCCTGCTGGAGGCCGGGGGCAGCCTTGCCCTGGCATCATCAACGATTCGATGTTGGACGTCCTAGGCCCGATGACGCGCTTCTTCGGGGAGTGCTCGGCCTGCCCACTCATGCTCGATGTTTTGCCGGAGCTGCACAAGTTGCCCTGCTTCCTCGTCGAGCTTGGCCTGCATCTCACGGATTTGCTCGAGCTGTGTGTCCTGACCCCCCGCAGGGACTGGGACCACAGCTAGCTCCCACAGGATGTCAACGCGAGAAGCAGGCCCAGGGGGATCGTCATCCTCCGGCATACCAAGGTGGTTGACTTCGTCATGACCCCCTAGATTGACGTGGAAACATTCGCGACTTGGGCCACAACCCTTGTCGTCAAGGCTGTGGCCATCATCGGAGCAATCGGAGAGGCAGTAGTCACATGCGGTCATGAAGTCTCGCATGGCACTAGGAGCGCGGAGCCCAGAGAAATTCCAACCAGAGTCGGGCTCGTCTTCTTCCTCGGAACCCGGGGCCCGTAGGTTGATACGGCCGTCAGTCGGTCCCAGGTTGACCACATATGATACCCCGGAAGGTTCGGATATGCCTTTATGAAAGCGTTAACCGAAGCGGGGTCGCTTGGTGGATCAAAGCTAAATCTAAAAGGCACAGGGTGGAAAACGGACGGTACCTCTTGATCGATGGGCGGTGGCGAAGTCGCGTCAGGGACAGACTGCACCGTTATCTTAGGTACGAGGCTAATGCCCAGCAAGCGCTCCGCAAGGGTGTTGGCGTCATCTGTCCGCTTGGGGTTGGCATGTTGCGGGGAAACGATACTCGTCGTGGTCTCAGGCGCGAGGACAACGCCCGACATGTCCCCCGCTGGGGTGTCGATGCCGTCGACTCGCTCGACAGCCGACGAGGTGCCGCCTCCTGCCTGGCCACGGTTGCCCCGCCTCCTCCTCCTGCGGCGAGGAAGGCAGCGGGACGAGCATGGATGCTGCCCTTCCGCCACGGGGGGAAGACGTCGTCGAGTTCGCCGTTGCGGGGCGAGCTGACGGCCGTCGTGGTTGCTGTCGCGCTACGGGGGGAGGAGTACCATGTCGTAGCTGCCGTCGAGGGACATGAACTCGAGACTCCCGAAGCGGAGCACCGTCCTGGGCTGAAGAGGTTGCTGAAGACTCCCATCTGGAACTCAACGGGAAGTTGCTCGTTAACATGCAGCAGGCCCCTACCTAGCGCGCCAACTGTCGGCGTTTCGACCCCGGGGGGTCCCTAGACCGACGAGTAAAATTGTCGCTGCGTGTCCCAGCCCAGATGGGTTGGCGCGAGATGGAACACAAGGGGGGAAAACGTGGCTCGTGTTATCCTGCGCCAGGGGGATGTGCTCGTAGTAGGGGTTACAAGCGCTCGCGAGGGAGAGAGAGTGAGCCTGTTCGTCAGCTCGTTCTCCCGCGCGACCCCCCCCCCCCCGTATGAGGGCCCTGGACCTTCCTTTTATAGATGCAAGGAGAGGGTCCAGGTGTACAATGGGGGTGTAGCTATGCGCTAACTGAGAGCACCTAGAGAGGGGTGAATAGGTGATCCTGTGAAAACTTAAAACTTAAAGACACAAAACTTGATTAAGAGTTAGCACGATGAAATCAAGTGGCTAAGGAGAGCTCTTGTGAAACACAATAGACACAGTGAGAACAAACACAAGAGACACGAGGATTTATCCCGTGGTTCGGCCAAGTATAACACTTGCCTATTCCACGTTGTGGCGTCCCAATGGACGAGAGTTGCACTCAACTCCTCTCAAGTGATCCAATGATCAACTTGAATACCATGGTGTTCTTCTTTCTTTACTCTTTTCCCGTTTGCGAGGAATCTCCACAACTTGGAGTCTCTCGCCCTTACAATAAGGATCAAAGTGAAAGCACTACAGTAAGGAAGGGAAGCAACACACACAAATCCACAGCAAAACGCACACACACAGCCAAGACTTGAGCTCAAATGAATAGCACAAAGTTCACCACTAGAACGGAGCTCAAATCACTAAGAATGTCAATTGAGTGCGCAAAGACGGAGTGTGAATGATCAAGAATGCTCAAAGTATGCTTGGTGTACTCCTCCATGCGCCTAGGGGTCCCTTTTATAGCCCCAAGGCAGCTAGGAGCCGTTGAGAGCAATCCAGGAAGGCTATCCTTGCCTTCTGTCGGGTGGTGCACCGGACAGTCCGGTGCTGATTTCTTTCCTATTCTGGCGCAGCCGACCGTTGAAGATTTGGAGCCGTTGGCGCATCGGACACTGTCCAGTGCACATCGGACAGTCCGGTGCCCCCCATCAGACCGTTGGCTCGGCCACGCGTCACGCGCAGATTGCGCGGCCGACCGTTGGCGCAGTCGACCGTTGGCTCACCGGACAGTCCGGTGCACCACCGGACAGTCTGGTGCACCACCGGACAGTCTGGTGATTTTTAGTCGTACGCCGCCGATGAAATCCCGAGAGCGGCCTTTTCACAAGAGCCAGCCTGGCGCACCGGACACTGTCCGGTGCACCACCGGACAGTCCGGTGCACCCAGACTGAACAACAGTTGGCTGTACACAGCCAACTCTTTTTCCTTTTGTCTTTTCTCTGATTCTAGCACTTAGACACATATGTTAGTACACAAAAACCAATGTGCTAAGTCTAGAATCATACCTTTGTGTTGATTTGCACTTCTTCCGCCATTTGGCATAGTTTCATACTTAAACCATTTGTGTTGGCACTTGATCACCAAAATACTTAGAAATGGCCCAAGGGCACATTTCCCTTTCAATCTCCCCCTTTTTGGTGATTTATGCCAACCCAACACAAAGCAACACATAGAAGTGCAATATCAATGCAAATAAGAACAAGAATTGTTTTTTATTCAAGTTTGGCATATTTGGATCATTCTTTGCCACCACTTGGTTTGTTTTTGCAAATCAAACTCAATTTCCTATCTCTAAGTCAAATTCACTTGTTGAGGCATAGAGAGAGGTATTCTAAGAGAAATTGATCAAAGGTTCAAAAACTCCCCCTTTTTCCCATAATCAAACATTCTCCCCACAAGAGACCATTTTTTGACAATAAGAGACCATAAGAGTATTTTGACAAAACAAAAGCTCTAACTCTACTATTTTCAAAATTCTCAAGTGGTAGCTGATCCATTTCTTGCTTTGGCCTTAATCTCTCCACCTTTGGCATGAAGCACCAAAACGGGATCATTTTTTGCCCTTAAACCCCATTGCCTCACCTAGATCTTCAAATAAGAGGATAAGGCAATAAGAGTATGGAGATGAACTTGGATTGAGTTACCCTCTTATTGGAGTGCAGTGGAAGTCTTGCATGGTCCAAGTTCACCTTTCCCTTTCAATCCACCTTTGAGACTAAATCAAGTAGACTCAAGCACACGGTTAGTCTCAAAGGGTCAAGTTGTAGCACATCTCCCCCTAAATTTGTGCATCACTCACAAATGGACTTGTGAGGTCCGAGGAGTGCTTGTACAACTTGAGCACCATATATAAACAACAAAATGCATAAGGAACAAGATTAAAGGCATAAAACACATGTATGCTATAAATCAATCCAAGTTACGCGAATCTAAGACATTTAGCTCACTATGCAGCTTGCAAAAGGTTGACTCATCTAGAGGCTTAGTAAAGATATCGGCTAGCTGGTTCTCGGTGCTAACATAAAACACTTCGATATCTCCCTTTTGCTGGTGGTCTCTCAAAAAGTGATGCCGGATGTCAATGTGCTTAGTGCGGCTGTGTTCAACAGGATTATCCGCCATGCGGATTGCACTCTCATTGTCACATAGGAGTGGGACTTTGCTCAGATTGTAGCCAAAGTTCCTGAGGGTTTGCCTCATCCAAAGTAGTTGCGCGCAACACTGTCCTGCGGCAACATACTCGGCCTCAACGGTGGATAGGGCAACAGAAGTTTGTTTCTTAGAACTCCAAGACACCAGGGACCTTCCTAAGAATTGGCACGTCCCTGATGTACTCTTCCTATCAACCTTGCATCCAGCATAATCAGAGTCTGTGTATCCAATCAAGTCAAAGGTAGACCCCTTTGGATACCAGATCCCGAAGCAAGGCGTAGCAACTAAATATCTAAGTATTCGCTTAACAGCCACAAGGTGACACTCCCTTGGATCGGATTGAAATCTAGCACACATGCATACGCTTAGCATAATATCCGGTCTACTAGCACATAAATAAAGTAAAGACCCTATCATAGACCGATATGCTTTTTGATCAATGGACTTACCTCCTTTGTTGAGGTCGACATGTCCGTCGGTTCCCATTGGAGTCTTTGCGGGCTTGGCGTCCTTCATCCCAAACCGCTTGATCAAATCTAGCGTGTACTTCGTTTGGGAGATGAAGGTGCCGTCCTTGAGTTGCTTCACTTGGAACCTAAGGAAGTAGTTCAACTCGCCCATCATCGACATCTCAAATTTTTGAGTCATCACCCTGCTAAACTCTTCACAAGACTTTTGGTTAGTAAAACCAAATTGTTGGGGACTTGTTCTCAAATGCTATGAATTAAGAACAAGGCAACACAAAAGGAGGTTAAATGATTAATATCCTTCATCCTTCGAAGCATTATTTCCCTTAGGATATAACGATCTTCGGACGAAGGTCATGAAGGGCATACCTTCATTATTACGGCACATGATAGTGAAAATGAGAACCACATGAAATACGAAAGATAACATGAACATTTATATATCATTATTAGCTCATTTCTATTTTATTAACATGGAAAAATAGAAATGACATTAAGTTACAAATGTACCTTCGGCTTGAAAGAAGGCAAAAGTACAAGCGTGACGCAAAAGCAAATGCCAAGTCAGCGTGAACAGTACGGGGATATTGTTCACCTATTTATAGGCATGGGACGCAGCCCATGTAAAATTACACCCATGCCCTTTACATTTGCTAATGACCCTATAGTAATCCATCGAGGTCTGAGTAGCCTTTTCCTTTTTAAGTCGGTTCCCTTTTCTGCTATCATGCCGAAGCTCTCCTGCACATAGCTTCGGTTCTGCGCCAACCTTCGTGCTCTTTGTGCTTCTTCATGTTGTAGTTCTGATCCAAGTCCGAAGATACCTGTTCATGTATTATACTCCAGAAACATTGTTAAATCATGTTTTTGAGGACCTTTGGAAGCCGAAGGCCCCCAACAGTAGCCCCTCGCAATATTAATTTGTTAGAATGATAAATTCAGATTGTGATATGGACGAAGGCCCTAAGCTGAAGGTCCTCAAAAACACCTTCCCTTTGCTAGAATAGCATGAGTCGATGACAAGCGGGACCCTCCCACTTGCAACACCCTTGGTGTATAAATATGATCCGACCGCGAGTTCATTTTGCACGCTCTCCTGCCACCTTCTTTGCCTTCTCAAATAGCTCTTTGCCTACCAAACGCTTGTCTAGCTTTTGCAATTTTTAGCTTCGGCCCTAAGAGCATACTTTCAGCATTTTCGAAGGGATGTCTTAGGAAAAGAAAGTTGTTGCTGAAATGAAACTGAGCCTTTCTGAGGAGAAGAATCTGGGCTTTCTCGAATCGATAGCGAGGACAAATACAGAGAAGATTACCAGAGAAATTTTAGAAGGCTTATCTGAAGATACCGGTGAAAGTGACAGCTATGATGCAGAAAGTGGGGGTGAAGACTCCGAAGTCACACAGTCTTCAGAAAATCCAGCATTAATCAGAGTCATCTTGATAACATGAGGGGAAGATATTTCCGAGACATGTCTACTGTGAGGGCGGATGACGGGGAGAGGACTGTGCCTACTCCCGAAGATAATGAAGTCATGATCTTCCGAAGCTTTTTTAAAGCTGGGCTTCGGTTCCCCTTAAACAGATTTGTGGTTGAAGTTCTGAAAATATATCAGGTCTACCTTCACCAACTTACTCCCGAAGCTATCATAAGAATGGGGATCTTTGTATGGGCCGTGAGGAGCCAAGGCTTGGAACCAAATGCAAAAAGTTTCTGCAATATACACGAACTATTATATGAGACGAAACCCTGGGGTAAAGAACAATATCATAACAATTTTGGCTGTTATAGCTTCGGTGCTCGCTCTGGGTCAAGTTGTCCTGTGCCAACCTTTCAGAAGAGATGGCCCGGAGATTGGATGAAGGAATGGTTCTATGTGAAAAATGATTTGAAGGCACGAGAAGATATTAAAGATATCATTATGCGCCCTATCTGGCAGCGCTTCGGCCTTCGGAAACCGAAGGTGGATGTTGACGAGGCAGTCGAAGAATGCCAGAGGGCCTTCGGTGTAGTTTGCTCTTTCATCAGGACAAGGGATTTAGTCTAGGAGCACATAGCCTTTAGAGTATGGCCACTTGTAGAAAAGTGGGAAATGCCAAAAGAAACTATCACCAAGCCTGATGAAGGTGGGCTGATTAGGATGAAGTTCACCTTCAGATACGAGGGTAAATTTGTTGAGCCAGATGATGATTGGCTGAAATGTATTGAAGCCACAAGCGATGAACTGTTTGGGCCATACTCAAAGGCAGAAGATACTGCGTTATCTGCGGCCTTTGGAGGCCGAAAGAAGAAAAGGTTCAACCGAGTTTTTGACGCTATTGGGTTTGTGTACCCTGACTACCGCTACCCTCTACGGGGGCGAAAGAGAAAAGATGCAACTTCCGGGAAAGATGATGCTTCAGCTGCTCCAAGCGAGCCTGTGCCGAAGAGGAAAAGGGTAAAAGTCCTTACTCACCGACCGCGCTTTATTGAACCGGCCATAGTGCCCGAGTTTGTCGGCGAGGCTTCTTCGGCTACTGAAGCCAAAAAACCTATACCTGCGCAGAAAACTGAAGAGCTGACTGCAACACCAAAGGCTGAAAGAATTGAAGAGCCGAAAGCTGAAGGGACAAAAATATCAGAAATTTTAAGCCCTTCGACAGAAGTTGGAGTGCCACAAACTCAGAAAGGTCCAGCAGTGACCCCCAAAAGAAAAAGGATGGTTAATGTTCTGGATGTACTGGAGACAATAAAGTCTTCAAGCTCTACTCCGAGAAAAATTGCCGAAGCTCAAAAAGCACAGATTGAAACAACAACCTCTAGAGCCAAAGCTACAAAGCACCAGGCTGAGATCGAAACTGGACCTTCAGAGTTTGCCAAGGAGAAATCCTTGGAAACCGAAGGAGAAACTACAAAGGAAACTATAAAGCAAATTCTGTCTGAAAAAACTCTCTCTTCAACTCCCGAAGCATCTTCCAAATTGCCTGATTATATTGTACGACATGCTTCGGGCAAAATGCTATCTGAAGAGGAAAAGCGAGAAGCTCATCATTATGCCCAGAAATTAAAATATCCAAAAGGGGCGTTGATATTCAATGGCAGCGGAGAAGAAGACTTCTTGTATTGTCTCCCAGACAGCAAGGAGATCTCTGTCTGCCGGGAGATGACAAGAAGCTTCGGATTCCCAACACTAGAAGACGGGCTCTCAGTTTTGTCAAAAGATGAATTGGCCGACAGCTTAGCGTACAACAGCTTAAAGGTGAGAAAATAAACTTTTTGTGTGCTTAAAAATTCGTGTGCTTATTTTTTAATACCACATTCCTTTTGCAGGGCCTTATTCTTAGCAATGCCCTCAGAGCGCAGAAAAGCGCTGAAGACGAGGGATGTACCATGGCGTTGAATAACCTTCGTTCCGAAGTGATTGAGCTAAGGAACGAAGGTCTTGAGAAAGATAAAATATTAAACTCATTGCTTAATAAAATAAAAGAAGACGAAGCTACCTCCAAGGCCCAAGATGAAGCCCAGAAGTGCGAAATTGAAAATCTTCAGAAACAGTTGGCTGAAGCGAAATTAAAGTGTGCAACTGCCAAAGCTGACCGAGACGCCAGCGATTACTGGAAAAATCATTGGGAGAAAACAACTGCAGAACTTCGGTCTTCAAAAGAAAGATGTTATGAAAAATCCATGAAATGTGTGGAAACAATTAAGACTAGTTTCGCCAGCGTCGGCACATATTCGAATGAAGGCAACTTCGTACTGGGAGATCCCGAAGGTCCAATCGACTGGATCAACGGCGAGGCCGAAGCTTTTGAAGAAATTTTGAGTGGCCGTGGGGACATATGCGCCTTTTCGGGTGCTAGGGGGATTGCCGCTATCTTGGAGAGGAGAGGCTGCGAACATGTGAAATCCTTGGCACAAACAGAGGCTGCCTTATCTATTGAAGGTATAAAAGACCCCTCGGCCGAAGCAAGCTTGGTTGGTGGAAAATTTTTCACCGACATCTGGGAAAATGGCGGTCAGGAGATGGCTCAAGAAATTATAAGGAAAAGTGAAAAAGGTATTCACGATGCTAGAGAAGTAGCAGAGGCCGCTGAGAAAAGTGCGGATCTCGAGAGGCGAATAGTTATTGATTAATAACTTTTGACTTTATGTTGTAATTTTATGACTTCGAACTTATTTACGCTTTGCATCACAGCCGCACTATCTCCTCCCCCAGAGCCCGTCGAGCCATTGGCGGACCCCAAAGCAAAGGAGGAGGATGAGATTATAAAAATGGCCGAAGCTATTATGGATAAAGTTGTTGATCAACTATTAAACGAAGCTACAGAAGTAGTTTTAAAAGAAGATTAGCTGTTATTGTAAAGATATTTGGAATGTAGTATTTGCTGGACAATGTGTGTAATATTTTATAATTTTGAATGTAATATATAAGCTGTTTATAATTCAATTCTTTACGATGCATGAAACTTTACATACATACCGTTTTTGAGCCTTCGGCAAAAAACACCTTCCCTTCTTTTCATGCTTCGTAAGGAATATCCATATTCGTGAAAATATTATGCTTCGTAAACAATAGATTTCCCCCGATACTAAAGTTGGCGAAATTGCACTTCTTCAAACTTTATTTTGTGCCTTGGCATAATTTCTTCGAAAACAATTTCCGAAGGCTATCATTGTATTCCCCTTCTTGTGCCATTGATGCAATATGATGTATGATGTCATGTTTATGCGAATGATGTGATGATGCTATGATATGCAATGATGACATTTGTTCCGAAGGTACACACACACATCCTCATAGTAGAATACAATCTCTTTGCCGTTTATTTTTTGGCTTCACCGTTTATTTTTTGGTGTATCAACGTTGACTTTTCGCTGTAAGCCTCCCTTAGGAGCTTCTTCGCCTTTTATTTCGGCGGTATCAGTGTTTATTTTTCGCTGTAAGCCTCCCTTAGAAGCTTCTTCGCCTTTTATTTCGGCGGTATCAGCGTTTATTTTTCGCTGTAAGCTCTGTATTCCCTTTGGAACGACTTTTGAGCAGAAAACTTACGCTGCGTTCCCTTAAGAACGACTTTTGTTGCTTCGACAAAAACTTGCAGTGCATTCCTTCGTCAAGACCTTTAGAACTTCATCGATGTTTGAAGAAGGTATATTCATTATGATAATGACGAAGCAATTACAAGAAATTGAAAATAACAAAAGAACTAAGTTTTCAATGATTGCTCTTTATTGAAAAGGTAAATGATAACAAATGTAAAAGCTGTTTCAGAGGTAGGATATATCTTAGTAGATGTGCTTCGATTCTGGCACAGTACTGTTGACTATGCGAGCTTCGGACTGCTCCCTAAAGTCTCGCTGCTGGTGATTGTGCTGCCTCCCTTCTGGCTGCTGGCCTTGGGGATAAGCGGGTTGCATTGGTGGTGGAGATGGGGGCTGTTGCCAAGATGCATGAGGTTGGCTTGCCGAAGCAACAGAAACTGCAGGATGGTTACCCACATACTCTGGAATGTATGGTGAGTGGTACGAAGCAGTATGCATAACCTGCTTCGGCTGGCTCTGTTGGGCTGCAGCTTCTGCTATCTCTTTCTGTTTTTGAATGGTAACATGGCACATCCTGGTAGTATGGCCCTTGTCCTCTCCGCAGAATAGGCAGTAAATTTTCCTAGGCTGATCCCCAAACCTTCCTCCGAAGCCCCTGGCGCCTCTGCCCCTTGGAGCTGGGGACCGAGGATAGTTCTGTTGCTGCCCCGAAGCCTGGGAGGAATACTGCGGCCTTTGTTGCTGACTTCCCCTATCGTCATTCTGAGTAGAATGGATAGATCTGACGTTCCTAGGGTGGATTCTCCCTCCGAAGCCCCTGGTCATTTCGGAGAACCTGTAAGCTTCCTCCCTTCTTTGCCGAAAGTCATTATCTGCTCGGATATATTCATCCATCTTCTGAAGCAGTTTCTCCAAGGTCTGAGGGGGTTTCCTGGCGAAGTATTGGGCTGTAGGTCCTGGCCGAAGCCCCTTAATCATGGCCTCAATAACAATTTCATTAGGCACCGTTGGCGCTTGTGCCCTCAGTCGTAAGAACCTTCAGACATATGCCTGAAGGTATTCTTCATGATCCTGAGTGCACTGGAACAAAGCTTGAGCAGTGACCAGCTTCGTCTGAAACCCTTGAAAGCTGGTGATGAGCATGTCCTTCAGCTTTTGCCACGATGTGATTGTTCCTGACCGAAGAGAAGAGTACCAGGTCTGTGCAACATTTTTGACTGCCATGATGAAGGATTTCGCCATGACTACAGTATTGCCACCATATGAAGATATGGTTGCTTCGTAGCTCATCAGAAATTGCTTCGGATCTAAGTGTCCGTCATACATTGGGAGCTGGGGTGGTTTATAAGACGGGGGCCAAGGTGTAGCCTGCAGTTCTGCTGACAGAGGAGAAGCATCATCAAAAGCAAAATTTCCATGATGAAAATCCTCATACCAGTCATCCTCGTTGACGAAGCCTTCTTGGTGAAGCTCTCTGTACTGGGGCCTCCGGTTCTGCTCATCTTGCGTAAGATGACGAACTTCTTTAGAGGCTTCGTCTATCTGCCTTTGTAGGTCATCTAGCCGGGCCATCTTTTCTTTCTTCCTTTGCACTTGTTGATGCAGCATCTCCATGTTCCTGATTTCTTGGTCCAAATCGTCCTCCTGAGGCGTTGGACTGGTGGCCTTCCTCTTCTGGCTTCGGGCTTCCCGAAGAGGAAGGGTCTCCTGGTTCGGGTCCAGCGGCTGCAGAGCAGCAACCCCTGTTGCTGAAGCTTTCTTTGGCGGCATGACGAAGGTCGATGCTTGCCGAAGGTGGTCAAAAAGGGTTCACCGGAGGTGGGCGCCAATGTTGGGGACTTGTTCTCAAATGCTATGAATTAAGAACAAGGCAACACAAAAGGAGGTTAAATGATTAATATCCTTCGTCCTTCGAAGCATTATTTCCCTTGGGATATAACGATCTTCGGACGAAGGTCATGAAGGCATACCTTCATTATTACGGCACATGATAGTGAAAATGAGAACCACATGAAATACGAAAGATAACATGAACATTTATATATCATTATTAGCTCATTTCTATTTTATTAACATGGAAAAATAGAAAAGACATTAAGTTACAAATGTACCTTCGGCTTGAAAGAAGGCAAAAGTACAAGCGTGACGCAAAAGCAAATGCCAAGTCAGCGTGAACAGTACGAGGATATTGTTCACCTATTTATAGGCACGGGACGCAGCCCATGTAAAATTACACCCATGCCCTTTACATTTGCTAATGACCCTATAGTAATCCATCGAGGTCTGAATAGCCTTTTCCTTTTTAAGTCGGTTCCCTTTTCTTCTATCATGCTGAAGCTCTCCTGCACATAGCTTCGGCTCTGCGCCAACCTTCGTGTTCTTTGTGCTTCTTCATGTTGTAGTTCTGATCCAAGTCCGAAGATACCTGTTCATGTATTATACTCCAGAAACATTGTTAAATCATGTTTTTGAGGACCTTCGGAAGCCGAAGGCCCCCAACACAAATATTATGTCATCGACATAAATTTGGCATACAAATAAGTCACCATCACATGTTTTAGTGAAAAGAGTTGGATCGGCTTTCCCAACCTTGAAAGCATTAGCAATTAGAAAGTCTCTAAGGCATTCATACCATGCTCTTGGGGCTTGCTTAAGTCCATAGAGCGCCTTAGAGAGTTTACACACGTGGTCGGGGTACCGTTCATCCTCAAAGCGAGGGGGTTGCTCTACGTACACCTCCTCCTTGATTGGCCCGTTGAGGAAAGCGCTCTTCACATCCATTTGGAACAACCTAAAAGAATGGTGAGCGGCATAGGCTAACAAAATGCGAATGGACTCTAGCCTAGCCACAGGAGCAAAAGTCTCCTCAAAGTCCAAACCTGCGACTTGGGCATAACCTTTTGCCACAAGTCTAGCCTTATTCCTTGTCACCACCCCGTGCTCGTCTTGTTTGTTGTGAAACACCCACTTTGTTCCCACAACATTTTGCTTAGGACGAGGCACCAATGTCCAAACTTCATTTCTCTTGAAGTTGTTGAGCTCCTCCTGCATGGCCAACACCCAGTCCGGATCTAGCAAGGCCTCTTCTACCCTGAAAGGCTCAATAGAAGAGACAAACGAGTAGTGCTCACAAAAATTAACTAATCTAGAGCGAGTAGTTACTCCCTTGCTTATATCACCCAATATTTGGTCGATGGGATGATTCCTTTGAATCGTCGCTCAAACTTGGGTTGGAGGGGCTTGAGGTGCTTCTTCCTCCATAACATGATCATCTTGTGCTCCCCCTTGATAACACGCCTCTTCTTGATGAACCTGTTCATCGTCTTGAGTTGGGGGTGTACCATTGTTGAGGAAGAAGGTTGATCTTGCTCTTGATGTTCCTGTGGTCGCACATCTCCAATCGCCATGGTGCGAATTGCGTCCATTGGAACATCATATTCATCTACATCATTAGGATCAACTTGCTCTCTTGGAGAGCCATTAGTCTCATCAAATACAACGTCGCTAGAGACTTTAACCAAACCCGATGATTTGTTGAAGACTCTATACGCCTTTGTATTTGAGTCATAACCTAACAAAAACCCTTCTACAGCTTTGGGAGCAAACTTGGAATTCCTAACTTTCTTCACTAGAATGTAGCATTTACTCCCAAATACACGAAAGTATGAAACATTGGGTTTGTTACCGGTTAGAAGCTCATACGAAGTCTTCTCGAGGAGGCGATGAAGGTAGACCCGGTTTATGGCGTGGCACGCCGTGTTCACGGCTTCCGACCAAAACCGCTCGGGCGTCTTGAACTCTCCAAGCATCGTCCTCACCATGTCGATGAGCATCCTGTTCTTCCTCTCTACCACACCGTTTTGATGTGGTGTGTAGGGAGCGGAGAACTCGTGCTTGATTCCTTCCTCCTCGAGGTACTCCTCCACTTGAAGGTTCTTGAACTCGAACCCGTTGTCGCTCCTTAACTTCTTCACCTTGAGCTCAAATTCATTTTGAGCTCTCCTTAGAAAGCGTTTAAGGGTCCCTTGGGTTTCAGATTTATCCTGCGAAAAGAATACCTAAGTGAAGCGGGAAAAATCATCAACTATAACAAGACCATACTTACTTCCCTCGATGCTGAGGTAGGCGACGGGTCCGAAGAGGTCCATATGCAGCAGCTCCAGGGGTCTTGATGTGGTCATCACGTTCTTGCTGTGATGAGCATTTCCCACTTGTTTACCTGCTTGACAAGCTGCACAAGGTCTATCCTTTTCGAAAGTCACATTTGTTAGACCTAACACATGTTCTCCCTTTAGAAGTTTGTGAAGGTTCTTCATCCCCACATGTGCCAGACGGCGATGCCACAGCCAACCCATGCTAGTCTTAGCAATTAAGCATGCATCTAGACTGGCCTCCAGTTTTGCAAAATCAACTAAATAGAGTTTGCCGTCTAGTACACCCTTAAAAGCTAATGAACCATCACTCCTTCTAAAGACAGACACATCTACATTTGTGAATAAGCAATTATAACTCATATTACAAAGTTGACTAACGGACAACAAGTTATACCTGAGCGACTCAATTAAAAACACATTCGAAATGGAGTGCTCGGATGAAATAGCAATCTTTCCTAGTCCTTTAACCTTGCCTTGATTCCCGTCACCGAATATGATTGAATCTTGGGAGTCTTTGTTCTTGACGTAGGAGGTGAACATCTTCTTCTCCCCCGTCATGTGGTTTGTGCATCCGCTGTTGATAATCCAGCTTGAGCCCCCGGATGCATAAACCTGCAAGGCAAATTAGGCTTGGGTTTTAGGTACCCAACTCTTGTTGGGTCCTACAATGTTAGTAACAATGGTCTTAGGGACCCAAATGCAAGTTTTATCTCCCTTGCATTTTGCCCCTAATTTCCTAGCAATCACTTTCTTATTCTTCCTACAAATTGCAAAAGAAGCATTGCAAGCATGATAAATTGTAGAAGGTTCATTACTTGGTCTTCTAGGTACATGAACAACATTTCTCCTAGGCATATCTCTACCATGCACAAAGGAAGAACTTGAAGCAAACATGGCATTTGAATCATAAGCATTACAACTCCTATCATGATGAATATTTCTAGAAAATTTCCTATCATAAATAAATGCATGATTCTTTTGAGCAATATTAGCCATAGGGGCCTTCCCTTTCTCCTTTGTGAGAGTGGGAGCCCTTTGGCTTGTTAAGTTCTTGGCTTCCCTTTTAAAGCCGAGCCCATCCTTAATTGAGGGGTGTCTACCAATGGTATAGGCATCCCTTGCAAATTTTATTTTGTCAAAATTCATTCTTGCTAGTCTTAAGTTGGGCATTAAGACTAGCCACTTCATCATTTAATTTGGAAATGGAAATTAAGTGTTCACTACAAGCATTGTGTCGGGGACCATAATTAGGGGTACCCTCAAGTCTCCTAATTCTCAGCTGGTAACCCCCATCAGCATAAAGCTGCAAAGGCCTGATGGGTGCGATTTAGTCAGGGATCGGTCCATTCGAGGGACTCGATCACGCCTCGCCCGAGCCTAGCCTCGGACAAGGGCAGCCGACCCCGGAGGATCTCCGTCTCGCCCGAGGCCCCCCTCCAGCGACGAACATACTTACGGCTCGCCCGAGGCCCTGTCTTCGCCAAGAAGCAAACCTGACCAAATCGCCGCGCCAACCGACCAGATCGCAGGAGCATTTAATGCAAAGGTGGCCTGACACCTTTATCCTGACACGCGTCCTCCAGTCGACAGAGCCGAAGTAACCACAGTCACTTCGCCGCTCCACTGACCGGCCTGACAGAAGGACAGCGCCGCCTGCGCCGCTCCGACTGCTGTGCCACTCGACAGAGTGAGGCTGACAGGCAGTCAGGCCCGACCTCAGGCACCATAGGAAGATCCGCTTCGCCCGACCCAGGGCTCGGACTCGGGCTCAGCCCCGGAAGACGACGAACTCCGCTCCGCCCGACCCAGGGCTCGGACTCGAGCTCAGCCTCGGAAG
The DNA here is from genome assembly GCF_902167145.1 of Zea mays. NCBI lineage: Eukaryota > Viridiplantae > Streptophyta > Magnoliopsida > Poales > Poaceae > Zea > Zea mays. The sequence continues at coordinate 61,235,883 of NC_050098.1, forward strand.
ACGACGAACTCCGCTCCTCCCGACCCAGGGCTCGGACTCGGGCTCAGCCCCGGAAGACGACGAACTCCGCTCCGCCCGACCCAGGGCTCGGACTCGGGCTCAGCCCCGGAAGACGGCGAACTCCGCTCCGCCTGACCCAGGGCTTGGACTTGGGCTCAGCCCCAGAAGACGGCGAACTCCGCTCTGCCCGACCCAGGGCTCGGACTTGGGATCAGCCCCAGAAGACGACAAACTCCGCTCCGCCCGACCCAGGGCTCGGACTTGGGCTCAGCCCCAGACGACGACGAACTCCGCTTCGCCCGACCCCAGGGCTCGGACTCAGCCCTGGCCTCAGCCGACGGTCTCCGCCTCGCCCGACCCAGGGGGTCGGACTCGACCACGGCCACGGAAGACAGACTCGACTCGACCTCGGAGGAGCCTCCACATCGCCCAACCTAGGGTGCGAACCGTCCACGTCGACAGGAGGCGCCATCATTACCCTACCCCAAGCTGACTCAGGCTACGGGGAACAAGACCGGCGTCCCATCTGGCTCGCTCCGCCAGATAGGCAATGATGGCGCCCCGCACGCTCTGTGACGACGGCGGCTCTCAGCCCCCTTACGGAAGCAAGAGGACGTCAGCAAGGACTCGACAGCCCCGACAGCTGTCCTTCCGCCAGGCTCCAGCGCTCCTCCGACGGCCACGACACCACACAAACCGGGTGCCAAAACCTCTCCGGCTGCCACGACGGCATGTACTTAGGGCGCTAGCTCTCCTCCGCTAGACACATAGCACTCTGCTACACCCCCCATTGTACACTTGGATCCTCTCCTTACGCCTATAAAAGGAAGGACCAGGGCCCTCTTACAGAGGGTTGGCCGCGCGGGGACGAGGACGGGACAGGCGCTCGCGTGAGGCCGCTCGCTCCCTCTCCCGCGTGGACGCTAGTAACCCCCTACTGCAAGCGCACCCGACCTGGGCACGGGACGAACATGAAGGCCGCAGGATTTCCACCTCTCTCACGCCCGTCTCCGGCTGCCTTTCTTCCCCCTTCGCGCTCGGCCTCGCGCCGACCCATCTGGGCTGGGGCACACGGCGACATTTCACTCGTCGGCCCAGGGACCCCCTGGTCTCGAAACGCCGACAGTTGGCGCGCTAGGTAGGGGCCTGCTGCGTGTTAACGAACAGCTTCCCGTCAAGCTCCAGATGGGCAGTCTCCAGCAACCTTTCCAGCCCGGGACGGTGCTCCGTTTCGGGATTCTTGAGTTCATGTCCCTCGACGGCAGCTACGACATGATACTCCTTCCTCCGCCGTGCGACAGCGACAATGGCGGCCGACAGCCCGCCCGCCGGCGGCGGAATCGACGACGTCTTCCCCGCGTGGTCGAAGAACAACATTCAAGCTCACCCCGCCCTCTCCCCCGCCGACGGAGGAGGAGGCGGGGCAACCAAGGCCAAGCAGGAGGCGGCCCCCCGTCGGCTGTCGAGCAAGTCGACGGCGCCGACGCCCCAACAGGGGGCGCGTCGGGCATCGACCTCGCGTTTGAGACGAAGACGAGCGTCGTCTCCCCGCGACACACCAATTCCGAGCAAACGGACAACGCCAGCATGCTCGCGAAAGGCTTGCTGGGCGTCACCCTCGTACCTGGGACGACGGTGCAGTCAGTCCCTGACGTGACTTCATCACCGCCCGTCGACCAAGAGGTACCGACCGATTCCCATCTCACGCCCCTTGGATTCAGCCTCGACCCGCCAAGCGGCTTCGCTTTGGCGGACGCTCTCGTAGAGGCGAGTCCAAACCCTCTAGGGTATCGTATGCGGTCACCCTGGGACCGGCTGACGGACGTCTCGACCTACGGGCCCTCGGGGTCCGAGGAAGATGACGAGCCCGACTTCTGTTGGGATTTCTCTGGACTTGGCAACCCCAGTGCCATGCGGGACTTCATGACCGCATGCGACTACTGCCTTTCCGACTGTTCCGACGGAAGCCGTAGCCTCGGCGACAAGGACTGCGACCCAAGTCGTGAATGTTTCCACGTCGATCTAGGGGGTCCCTCCGAAGGCAACCATCTCGGTATGCCGGAGAACGGTGATTTCCCTAGGCCTGTGCCACGCGTTGACATCCTACGGGAGCTAGCTGTGGTCCCCGTTCCGGCGGGGGGTCATGACCCACAGCTCGAGCAAATCCGCGGGGTGCAGGCCAGGCTCGACGAGGGAGCAGGAGCACTTGAGCCGATCCGTCGGGACGTCGGGCAGGAATGGGCGGTCCAACCTCCGGCCGGAGAAATGCTTCATCTACCCCAGGGTATCCAGCACTGCATCGCCGACGATGTCGGGGTTAGGCCACCGCCCGCTTCCAGTGAGGTCGGCCAGAACCTGGCTGCAGCAGCAATGCTTCTCCGTGCGATGCCAGAGCCATCAACCACCGAGGGGCGGCGAATCCAGGGAGAGCTCAAGAATCTCCTGGAGGGCGCCGCGGTCTGATGGGCTGAGAGCTCCGCCTCCCGGAGGCAGGGGTACCCCTCGGAACATCGTGCCGCGACTTCCCGATTCATGCGGGAAGCCTCGGTCCACACCGGGCGCACGCGCAACACAGCGCCTGCGGCCCCGGGTCGCCGCGGCAACGAGCACCATCACCGCGACCGTCGGGCCCACCTCGACGAGAGGGTGCGCCGAGGCTACCACCCCAGGCGTGGAGGACGCTACGACATTGGGGAGGATCGGAGTCCCTCGCCCGAACCACCCGGTCCGCAGGCCTTCAGCCGTGCCATACGACGGGCGCCGTTCCCGACCCGGATCCGACCCCCGACTACTATCACAAAGTACTCGGGGGAGACGAGACCGAAACTGTGGCTCGCGGACTACCGGCTGGCCTGCCAACTGGGTGGAACGGACGATGACAACCTCATCATCCGCAACCTCCCCCTGTTCCTCTCCGACACCGCTCGCGCCTGGTTGGAGCACCTGCCTCCGGGGCAGATCTCCAACTGGGATGACCTGGTCCAAGCCTTCGCCGGCAATTTCCAGGGCATGTACGTACGCCCTGGAAACTCCTGGGACCTCCGAAGCTGCCGACAGCAGCCGGGAGAGTCTCTTCGAGACTACATCCGGCGATTCTCGAAGCAGCGTACCGAGCTGCCCAACATCACTGATTCAGATGTCATCGGCGCGTTCCTCGCCGGCACCACCTGCCATGACCTAGTGAGCAAGCTGGGTCGCAAGACCCCCACCAGGGCGAGCGAGCTGATGGACATCGCCACCAAGTTCGCCTCTGGCCAGGAGGCGGTTGAGGCTATCTTCCGGAAGGACAAGCAGCCCCAGGGCCGCCCACCGGAAGATGCCCCCGAGGCGTCAACTCAGCGCGGCGCCAAGAAGAAGGGCAAGAAGAAGTCGCAAGCGAAACGCGACGCCGCCGACGCGGACCTTGTCGCCGCCGCCGAGTACAAGAACCCTCGGAAACCCCCCGGAGGTGCCAACCTCTTCGACAAGATGCTCAAGGAGCCGTGCCCCTATCATCAGGGGCCCGTCAAGCACACCCTTGAGGAGTGCGCTATGCTTCGGCGCCACTTTCACAGGGTCGGGCCACCCGTGGAGGGTGGCAGGGCTCGCGACGATGACAAGAAGGAAGATCACCAGGCAGGAGAGTTCCCCAAGGTCCGCGACTGCTTCATGATATACGGTGGGCAAGCGGTGAACGCCTCGGCTCGGCACCTCAAACAAGAGAGTCGGGAGGTCTGTTCGGTGAAGGTGGCGGCGCCAGTCTACCTAGACTGGTCCGACAAGCCCATCACCTTCGACCAAGCCGACCACCCCGATCACGTGCCGAGCCCGGGGAAATACCCGCTCGTTGTCGACCCCGTCATCGGCGACGTCAGGCTCACCAAGGTCCTCATGGACGGAGGCAGCAGCCTCAACATCATATACGTCGAGACCCTCGGGCTCCTGCGTGTCGATCTGTCCTCGGTTCGGGCAGGCGCTACGCCTTTCCACGGGATCATCCTCGGGAAGCGCGTCCAGACCCTCGGACAAATCGACCTTCCCGTCTGCTTCGGAACGCCCTCCAACTTCCGAAGGGAGACCCTTACGTTCGAGGTGGTCGGGTTCCGAGGAACCTACCACGCGGTACTGGGGAGGCCATGCTACGCGAAGTTCATGGCCGTCCCCAACTACACCTACCTCAAGCTCAAGATGCCGGGCCCCAACGGGGTCATCACCGTCGGCCCCACGTACAAACACGCGTTCGAATGCGACGTGGAGTGCGTGGAGTACGCCGAGGCCCTCATCGCTGACCTGGAAAGCCTCTCTAAAGAGGTGCCAGACGTGAAGCGTCACGCCGGCAACTTCGAGCCAGCGGAGACGGTTAAGTCCGTCCCCCTCGACCCCAGCAGCGACGCCTCCAAGCAGATCCGGATCGGCTCCGAGCTCGATCCCAAATAGGAAGCAGTGCTCGTCGACTTTCTCCGTGCAAACGCCGACGTTTTCGCGTGGAGTCCCTCGGACATGCCCGACATACCGAGGGATATCGCCGAGCACTCGCTGGATATCCGAGCCGGAGCCCGACCCATCAAGCAGGCTCTGCGACGATTCGACGAAGAAAAGCGCAGAGCCATAGGCGAGGAGATCCACAAGCTAATGGCAGCAGGGTTCATCAAAGAGGTATTCCATCCCGAATGGCTTGCCAACCCTGTGCTTGTGAGAAAGAAAGGAGGGAAATGGCGGATGTGTGCTACACTGGTCTAAACAAAGCATGTCCGAAGGTTCCCTACCCTCTGCCTCGCATCGATCAAATCGTGGATTCCACTGCTGGGTGCGAAACCCTGTCTTTCCTCGATGCCTATTCAGGGTATCACCAAATCAGGATGAAAGAGTCCGACCAGCTCGCGACTTCTTTCATCACACCCTTCGGCATGTACTGCTATGTCACCATGCCGTTCGGCTTGAGGAATGCGGGCGCGACGTACCAGCGGTGCATGAACCATGTGTTCGGCGAACACATTGGCCGGACGGTCGAGGCCTACGTCGATGACATCGTAGTCAAGACGAGGAAAGCCTCCGACCTCCTTTTCGACCATGAAGTGACATTCCGGTGTCTCAAGGCGAAAGGCGTGAAGCTCAATCCCGAAAAGTGTGTCTTCGGGGTGCCCCGAGGCATGCTCTTAGGGTTCATCGTCTCCGAGCGGGGCATCGAAGCCAACTCGGAGAAGATCGCAGCCATCACCAGCATGGGGCCCATCAAGGACTTAAAAGGCGTACAGAGAGTCATGGGATGTCTTGCGGCTCTGAGCCGCTTCATCTCACGCCTCGGCAAAAGAGGCCTGCCTCTGTACCGCCTCTTAAGGAAGGTCGAGTGCTTCACTTGGACCCCTGAGGCCGAGGAAGCCCTCGGGAACCTGAAGGCGCTCCTCACGAACGCGCCCATCTTGGTGCCCCCCGCTACCGGAGAAGCCCTCTTGATCTACGTCGTCGCGACCACTCAGGTGGTTAGCGCCGCGATTGTGGTCGAGAGACGAGAAGAGGGGCATGCATTGCCCGTTCAGAGGCCAGTCTACTTCATCAGTGAGGTACTGTCCGAAACCAAGATCCGCTACCCACAAGTTCAGAAGCTGCTGTACGCGGTGATCCTGACGCAGTGGAAGTTGCGACACTACTTCGAGTCTCATCCGATAACTGTGGTGTCATCCTTCCCCTGGGGGAGATCATTCAGTGCCGAGAGGCCTCGGGTAGGATCGCAAAGTGGGCGGTGGAAATTATGGGCGAAACAATCTCGTTCGCCCCTCGGAAGGCCATCAAGTCCCAGGTCTTGGCGGACTTCGTGGCTGAATGGGTCGACACCCAGCTCCCAACAGATTCGATCCAGCCGGAACTCTGGACCATGTTCTTCGACGGGTCACTGATGAAGACAGGAGCGGGCGCAGGCCTGCTCTTCATCTCGCCCCTCGGAAAGCATCTACGCTACGTGCTACGCCTCCACTTCCCGGTGTCCAACAATGTGGCTGAGTACGAGGCCCTGGTCAACGGGTTGCGCATCGCCATCGAGTTAGGGGTCCGACGCCTCGACGCTCGCGGTGACTCGCAGCTCGCCATCGACCAAGTCATGAAGAACTCCCACTGCCGTGACCCGAAAATGGAGGCCTACTGCGATGAGGTTCAGCGCCTGGAAGACAAGTTCTACGGGCTCGAGCTCAACCACATCGCCCGGCGCTACAACGAGATTGCCGATGAGCTGGCTAAAATAGCCTCGAGGCGAACAACGGTTCCCCCGGACGTCTTCTCTCGAGACCTGCATCAACCCCCCGTCAAGATCAACGACACGCCCGAGCCCGAGGCACCCTCGGCCCAGCCCGAGGCACCCTCGGCCCAGCCCGAGGTACCCTCGGCTCAGTCCGAGACACCCTCGGCTCGGCCCGAGGCATCCTCGGTTAAGCCCGAGGTACCCTCGGCCCCTGAGGGCGAGGCACTGCGCGTCGAGGAGGAGCGAAGCGGAGTCACGCCTAATCAAAACTGGCAGACCCCGTACCTGAAATATCTCCACCGAGGAGAGCTACCCCTCGACCGAGCCGAGGCTCGGCGGTTGGCGCGACGCGCCAAGTCGTTCGTCTTGCTGGGAGATGGGAAGGAGCTCTACCACCGCAGCCCCTCGGGCATCCTCCAGCGATGCATTTCCATCGCCGAAGGTCAGGAACTCCTACGAGAAATACACTCGGGGGCTTGCGGCCACCACGCAGCACCTCGAGCCCTTGTCGGAAATGCTTTCCGGCAAGGTTTCTACTGGCCGACGGCGGTGGCCGATGCCACTAGAATCGTCCGCACCTGCGAAGGGTGTCAGTTCTACGCAAGGCAGACCCACCTGCCTGCTCAGGCCCTACAGACCATACCCATCACCTAGCCTTTTGCTGTGTGGGGTCTGGACCTCGTCAGCCCCTTGCAGAAGGCACCCGAGGGCTACACGCACCTGTTGGTCGCCATCGACAAATTCTCCAAGTGGATCGAGGTCCGACCCCTAAACAGCATCAGGTCCGAGCAGGCGGTGGTGTTCTTCACCAACATCATCCATCACTTCAGGGTCCCGAACTCCATCATCACCGACAACGACACCTAGTTCACCGGCAGGAAGTTCCTGGACTTCTGCGAGGATCACCACATCCGGGTGGACTGGACCGCCGTGGCTCACCCCATGACGAATGGGCAAGTAGAGCGCGCCAACGACATGATTCTACAAGGACTCAAGCCTCGGATCTACAACGACCTCAACAAGTTCGGCAAGCGATGGATGAAGGAACTCCCCTCGGTGGTCTGGAGTCTGAGGACGACGCCGAGCCGAGCCACGGGCTTCACGCCGTTCTTTCTAGTCTATGGGGCCGAGGCCATCTTGCCCACAGACTTAGAATACGGTTCCCCGAGGATGAGGGCCTATGCTGACCAAAGCAACCAAGCTAATCGAGAAGACTCGCTGGACCAGCTGGAAGAGGCTCGCAACAAGGCCTTACTACACTCGGTGCGGTACCAGCAGTCCCTACGACGCTACCACGCCCGAGGGGTCCGGTCCCGAGACCTCCAGGTGGGCGACCTGGTGCTTCGGCTACGACAGGACGCCCGAGGGCGGCACAAGCTCACGCCTCCCTGGGAAGGGTCGTTCGTCATCGCCAAAGTTCTGAAGCCCGGAACGTACAAGCTGGCCAACAGTCAAGGCGAGGTCTACAGCAACGCTTGGAACATCCAACAGCTACGTCGCTTCTACCCTTAAGATGTTTTCAAGTTGTTCATATACCTCACTTCCATGCAAAGTTTAGTCATCAAGGAAGGGTCAGCATTGCCTCAGCAAAGTCCGACCCTCCCTCGGGGGCTAAAAGAGGGGAACCCCCTCTGCGTCGAAATTTTCCTCGAAAAAAGATCCTTTCTGCCAGAATGTCTTTTGTGCTTTTCGACTACTTCGAAAGTGGATCCTGAAAACGACGGAGTACATGTAAGCAGCCAAGGTTGGCCGAGCCGAGGGACTCCTACGCCTCCGAGATACGGATACCTCACTCATCACCTTCTGCGATAAGTAACTCACGTTCGGATAAGTGATTCTGCGGACCGAACAAGTCTTCACGTTCGAAAGTTCCTCTGCCGAAGCGATTCTTCAAGCCTTCTCGACTGCGTCGGTGATAGAACCCTATGGACGGGTAAGAGTGCGCGTAAGCGGCAAGGCCGACCGAGCTGAGGGATTCCTACGCCTCCAGGATACAGATACCTCACTCATCACCTTCCGTGAGAAGCAACTCTCGCTCGCACAGACAATTCTGTTACCGACGAAAAAGTCCAGATACTCGAAACAAGAGGAAAAGAAACGCAGCTTTACAACACGGCGAGGGTGTGTTTGGGCCTCGGCGGCCGCAGAAAACACGCGCTACAAGATAATCCGATCCTGCAGGCTCGGATCTTGACGGTTGAAGGGAGCAGCAGCACCCTCGGCGTCAACTACACCTTCGGCGAGGTCCGACCTAGCCTCCGACGGCGACACGGTCCGAGGGTCTCCACTCTGAAGGACGACTTCATCATCATGCCCGGGCCATCGCCGCCCGGGTTTCCTCCAAGAATCCGGCTCGAGCAGGCGGCTCGGCTGGTCACCCCGAGGCCTCGGCCAGCTGTCCCCCGAAGACATCAGCCCAGCCCGAGGCCTCGGCAGATCAACTACGGCGTCGGTCCCGCTAACGGACGACCCGGCCAGGCTCCGGCCGACCAAGTCTTCTTTTCGAGCAAACTCTGCCTCTGTCCGTGCTGACACCGCTACCCCTGGCTTCGGCTCATCGAAGAGCGGCCGAGGGGTTCCTTTAACTAAGCAAGAGAAGCCTCGGACAGCAAGGCCGACCGAGCCGAGGGACTCCTACGCCTCCGGGATACGGATACCTCACTCGTCACCTTTGCACGGGGCGACTCACGCTTGGTGAAGCGGTTCAGACAACCAACAGGCGAGTCTTAGTGCTCGAAAATGAGGAAAAAACACGGCTCCGTGCCAAAAATACATACATGTTCAGGCCTCGACAGCCACAATGAACAAAAACACCGGCATTCAAAGTGCCATTACAAACGGAACTCCGGTTCCACCTCCGCAGGTACAAACAACCCCACTCGCTGGGGGGGCCTGCGGAGCAACAGAAGACCGACGAACGGCACGCCGTCACCCGCTCCAGCAGCGGCGACGACGACGACTTCTGCTCCGGGGGGCCGAACAGCAGCAGCGATGACCTCAGGGCGGATGCTGCTGCCAGGAGGCCCCCGCCCGTGCCCAAACTCGTGAGGCAAGGACGGGCAGAAGGTCGCAGAGTTGGAGGTCGGTCCGTAGGTGGCTCCGGCTATCTCGTCGGTGGAGGAACCTCTTCCAGTTGCCGTGGCGGAAGGCGGCGCCGGGAGCGGCTCTGAAGCCACTCGTGTCCGAGAGCCGGGCACGCGACAGCTGCCAGCGCCACGGATGGCGAACGCCCTTCCCCCTGATCACTGAGGGAAGGAGCGGGACACCGCCCACACAGGGGCCGACCCCAACTTGGCACACTCCCCTCCCCGGCACTGGTGATGAAAATCCTTGAGGCTGAGGGAGGGGCAGAGGCCGCAGCCCGGCTTGCTTTCCCCCGCCATCGAACTGGAGGTCACCATCTTGGGTGACCGCCGGCGGAGGGGTGTAGCCGGGCTGCATGATGAAAATCCTTGAAGCCGAACGATGGCTGAAAGGTACCGACTCCCACGGAGTTGCGTTCCTCCAACGACAAGGTGAAAGGACTGCGGGCATCCCCCATCCGGGGGCTTGGAAGGTGGAAAGACACGATGCATAAGGGAGCGCGAAGACATGGTCGCCTTTCAAGGGGGTCACCCTCCTTTTAAAGGCGACTCTCCCTACTTGCGTCCCCAGCCGTCGTGGGCTGAGTCTTCTCAAACACGCTCCAAGGTCCTCCCCCTACGGCGCGGGGGCTGGGTCCCACACGTCATGCAAGCCGTCCCAGGGCAGAAGAAGCCAAACCGCCACGCGTGGTGCATGCAACCACCCAGCGGTTACAAGCAGGTCTCCACTTTTGCCCAGACCGGTAGGCGAAAGCGTGGGCAGCCATGCAGGCGGCATGCAACCGCACCAAGTGGGCGCACCTCTCCGACTTCCAATGCGCCCAGCATGGAGGCCCACGCCCACGCGTCATGCAACCTGCGCGCCGGTCGCTACGTGCAAGCAACCGCACCGCCACTCGCACCACTGCCACGCCTCCTCGACTGCGGAACCAGTACCGAGACTCGAGGCAACCCTGCATACGACCCAGCAGTGCCAGCTAGGCGCGACGGTCATTGCGGCCAAAAACGGGCCGGCAGTGATGGCGGTGGCAGGCGGGCGGGAGCGGCGGTCACGTCGTCAGCCAAGCTTACGTCCCATCCTGGGGCAGTGAGAGAGCCCTCTCTCACGGCGTGAAGACGACGCGCCCATGTTCCGTTCCTCGAACGGCTCACGCACGCGCAACGACCGCCCCGCGAACCACTCGCCCCGTCGCATTAACTCCGCGGCGGGACAGGCGGCATCTCTGGCAGGGGAAGCGAGCGACGCTTCGCCTTCGCCATAATGACCACGTCAAAAAAGGTACGCCGTGTCATTCGATTTCGTGTCCTTTTCCTTTTCCTCTTTCTCTCTCTTACAACAGGGACCGGGAAAGGGGGATACCCCGAAAAGGACCCTTCTCCGTGAAGGAAACAGGCTCCGAGCCTCCCTACTGATCAGAGGTTCGAAGGCTGGCCCCTCGGAGGGGTTCAACAGCCGCCTCAGAGCACGTGGGCTCCACACCCACTACTGGTCAGAGGTTCGAAGGCCGGCCCCTCGGAAGGGTTCAACGGCTGCCTCAGGCCACTCGGGCTCCGTGCCCACTACTGATCAGGGGTTCGTAGGCTGGCCCTCGAAGGGTTCACAGCCGCCTCAAACACAGAGCGAGGGGTGACCATGGGTACGTTCGATACATAACCAAGGCTCGGGCTACGCTCCCGAGGTACCCTAGGACATTTCCCAGACCAGCGGGAACGATCTTGTAACGGAATCCCATCAGAGGGAGGCATCGAGCCCTCGAACCCCGTCGACAGGGGACCGAGTCTGGCAGATCACCCGCAGGTACTTTTGGGCGCGCCTCTGGGCCTCTAGCCGACCCCTAATGAATGGGGCACGGACGTCCGCTCGGATTACCCGCCAGCAGCTCACCGGAGACACCATGTTCGGCGCCCACCGAGGGCAACATGGCGCTTTCCCCCCTCCTCCTTGCGGAAAGGCGACGCAGGGGCGTATGTAAAAAAGTCGAGTCTATCCCTGATCGTCCTCTCGCCCTGTGCAGAGGCTCGGGGGCTGCTCTCGCAAACCCAGCTCCGGCCAAACCGTTGACAACGTCAACTTACCAGCCCGAGAACTTGGAACCCTACCATGCACCCGGGCTACGACCAGCTCGCATGAGGGAACGACCAGACCAGCCAAAGCATTACGCGAGGCATTAAGACCTCAGAGGAGTCAAACCACTCCTCCGAGGCCTCAGGGGCTACACCCGGCGGGTGCGCTCGCGCGCACCCACCGGAACAAAACGCAACCGAGAAAGGCTGGTCCCCTTGCAAAAAAGTGCGACGAAAGCCTCCAAGCGAGTGCTAACACTCCCTTCGAGGCTCGGGGGCTACTGTCGGGGACCATAATTAGGGGTACCCTCAAGTCTCCTAATTCTCAGCCGGTAACCCCCATCAGCATAAAGCTGCAAAGGCCTGATGGGTGCGATTTAGTCAGGGATCGGTCCATTCGAGGGACTCGATCACGCCTCGCCCGAGCCTAGCCTCGGACAAGGGCAGCCGACCCCGGAGGATCTCCGTCTCGCCCGAGGCCCCCCTCCAGCGACGAACATACTTACGGCTCGCCCGAGGCCTTGTCTTCGCCAACAAGCAACCCTGACCAAATCGCCACGCCAACCGACCAGATCGCAGGAGCATTTAATGCAAAGGTGACCTGACACCTTTATCCTGACACGCGTCCTCCAGTCGACAGAGCCAAAGTAACCGCAGTCACTTCGCCGCTCCACTGACCGACCTGACAGAAGGACAGCGCCGCCTGCGCCGCTCCGTCTGCTGTGCCACTCGACAGAGTGAGGCTGGCAGGCAGTCAGGCTCGACCTCAGGCACCATAGGAAGCTCCGCTTCGCCCGACCCAGGTCTCGGACTCGGGCTCAGCCCCGGAAGACGACGAACTCCGCTCCGCCCGACCCAGGGCTCGGACTCGGGCTCAGCCCCGGAAGACGACAAACTCCGCTCCGCCCGACCCAGGGCTCAGACTTGGGCTCAGCCCCAGAAGACGGCGAACTCCGCTCCGCCCGACCCAGGGCTCGGACTTGGGCTCAGCCCCAAAAGACGACAAACTCCACTCCGCCCGACCCAGGGCTCGGACTTGGGCTCAGCCCCAGACGACGACGAACTCCGCTTCGCCCGACCCCAGGGCTCGGACTCAGCCCTGGCCTCAGCCGACGGTCTCCGCCTCGCCCGACCCAGGGGCTCGGACTCGACCACGGCCACGAAAGACAGACTCGACCTCGACCTCGGAGGAGCCTCCACATCGCCCAACCTAGGGTGCGGACCGACCACGTCGACAGGAGGCGCCATCATTACCCTACCCCAAGCTGACTCAGGCTACGGGGAATAAGACCGGCGTCCCATCTGGCTCGCTCCGCCAGATAGGCAATGATGGCGCCCCGCACGCTCTGTGACGACGGCGGCTCTCAGTCCCTTTACGGAAGCAAGAGGACGTCAGCAAGGACTCGACAGCCCCGACAGCTGTCCTTCCGCCAGGCTCCAGCGCTCCTCCGACGGCCACGACACCACACGAACCGGGTGCCAAAACCTCTCCGGCTGCCACGACGGCATGTACTTAGGGCGCTAGCTCTCCTCCGCTAGACACGTAGCACTCTGTTACACCCCCCCCCCATTGTACACCTAGATCCTCTCCTTACGCCTATAAAAGGAAGGACCAGGGCCCTCTTACAGAGGGTTGGCCGTGCGGGGACGAGGACGGGACAGGCGCTCGCGTGAGGCCGCTCGCTCCCTCTCCCGCGTGGACGCTTGTAACCCCCTACTGCAAGTGCACCCGACCTAGGCGCGGGACGAACACGAAGGCCGCGGGATTTCCACCTCTCTCACGCCCATCTCCGGCTGCCTTTCTTCCCCCCTTCGCGCTCGGCCTCGCGCCGACCCATCTGGGCTGGGGCACGCGGCGACATTTCACTCGTCGGCCCAGGGACCCCCCGGTCTCGAAACGCCGACACATTGACATTAAAATCCTTACACCTATTGCAAATCACAACATGTTCTATACAAGAGCTTGATTTATTAGCTATGTCTAACTTAGTATTTAAATCATCATTAATACTCTTTAAGCTAGAAATAGATTCATGGCATGTAGATAATTCACATGAAAGCATTTCATTTCTTTTAACCTCTAAAGCAAGAGAACTTTGTGCATTAACAAATTTATCATGCTCTTCATATAAAAGATCCTCTTGTATTTCTAACAATCTATTCTTCTCATTCAAAGCATCAATTAATTCATTGATCTTATCAATTTTGTTTCTATCTAAGCCTTTGAATAAGCTAGCGTAGTCTACTTCATCATCACTAGACTCATCATCACTTGAAGAAGCATATGTAATGGTACTTCGAGTACTTACCTTCTTCTCCTTTGCCATGAGGCAGGTGTGATGTTCGTTGGGGAAGAGAGCTGACTTGTTGAAGGCTGAGGCGGCGAGTCCTTCGTTATCAGAGTCGGACGAGGAGCAATCCGAATCCCACTCCTTTCCAAGGTGTGCCTCGCCCTTTGCCTTTTTGTAGGTCTTCTTCTTTTCCCACTTTCCGCTCTTTCCTTGTTCTTGGTCACTATCATTATCGGGACAGTTAGCAATAAAGTGACCAATCTTACCACACTTGAAGCAGGAGCGCTTTCCCTTCGTCTTGCTCTTGTTGGGATGCTCCTTGTGACCTTTGAGCGCCGTCTTGAAGCGCTTGATGATGAGGGCCATTTTGTCCTCATTTAGCCCGACCGCTTCAACTTGCGCCACCTTGCTAGGTAGCGCCTCCCTGCTACTTGTTGCTTTGAGAGCAACGGTTTGAGGCTCGTAGATTGGGCCATTCAACGCCTCATCAACATATCTTGCCTCCTTGATCATCATTCACCCGCTTACAAACTTTCCAAGTATTTCCTCGGGCATCATCTTGATGTACCTAGGATTCTCACGAATAGAGTTTACAAGATGAGGATCAAGGACAGTGAAGGACCTTAGCATAAGTCGGACGACGTCGTGGTCCGTCCATCTCGTGCTTCCATAGCTTCTTATCTTGTTAACCAGGGTCTTGAGCCTATTGTACATTTGAGTTGGCTCCTCTCCCCTGATCATCGCGAACCTTCCTAGTTCGCCTTCCACCAACTCCATTTTGGTGAGCATGGTGGCGTCGTTCCCCTCATGCGAGATCTTGAGGGTGTCCCAGATTTGCTTGGCGTTATCCAAGCCGCTCACCTTATTGTATTCTTCCCTGCACAAGGATGCTAAGAGAACAGTAGTAGCTTGTGCATTTTTATGGATTTGTTCATTAATAAACATAGAATTATCAGAACTGTCAAATTGCATTCCATTTTCTACAATCTCCCATATACTTGGATGAAGAGAGAACAAGTGGCTACGCATTTTGTGACTCCAAAATCCGTAGTCCTCTCCATCAAAGTGTGGAGGTTTACCAAGAGGAATGGAAAGCAAATGAGCATTTGAATTTTGCGGAATACGAGAATAATCGAAAGAAAAGTTCGAGTTAACCGTTTTCTTTTTCTCCTCGTATTCATCGTCTTTTTGAGAAGAGGAAGATTCGTCGCTGTCGTAGTAGACAATCTTCTTAATGCGCCTCTTCTTCTTTCCATCCTTCTTATTTTGACTCGAGTCGGAGTCGTTGGCTTTGTCGTCCCTTGGCTCGTTGAAGATGGACTCTTTCTCATTGTCGTTGACCACCATCCCCTTTCCCTTAGGATCCATCTCTTCGGGCGATTAGTCCCTTTCTTGAAGAGAACGACTCCGATACCAATTGAGAACACCTAGAGGGGGGTGAATAGGTGATCCTGTGAAAACTTAAAACTTAAAGACACAAAACTTGATTAAGAGTTAGCACAATGAAATGAAGTGGCTAAGGAGAGCTCTTGTGAAACACAATAGACACAGTGAGAACAAACACAAGAGACACGAGGATTTATCCCGTGGTTCGGCCAAGTATAACACTTGCCTATTCCACGTTGTGGCGTCCCAATGGACGAGAGTTGCACTCAACTCCTCTCAAGTGATCCAATGATCAACTTGAATACCATGATGTTCTTCTTTCTTTACTCTTTTCCCATTTGTGAGGAATCTCCACAACTTAGAGTCTCTCGCCCTTACAATAAGGATCAAAGTGAAAGCACTAGAGTAAGGGAAGGAAGCAACACACACAAATCCACAGCAAAACGCACACACACAACCAAGACTTGAGCTCAAATGAATAGCACAAAGTTCACCACTAGAACGGAGCTCAAATCACTAAGAATGTCAATCGAGTGCGCAAAGACGGAGTGTGAATGATCAAGAATGCTCAAAGTATGCTTGGTGTACTCCTCCATGTGCCTAGGGGTCCCTTTTATAGCCCCAAGGCAGCTAGGAGCCGTTGAGAGCAATTCAGGAAGACTATCCTTGCCTTGTGTCGGGTGGTGCACCGGACAGTCCGGTGCACCACCGGACACTGTCCGGTGCTGATTTCTTTCCTATTCTGGCGCAGCCGACCATTGAAGATTTGGAGCCGTTGGCGCACCGGACAGTCCGGTGCCCCCATCAGACAGTGGGCTCGGCTACGCTCACGCGCGGATTGCGCGGCCGACCGTTGGCGCAGTCGACCGTTGGCTCACCGGACAGTTCGGTGATTTTTAGCCGTACGCCGCCGATGAAATCCCGAGAGCGGCCTTTTCACCAGAGCCAGCCTGGCGCACCGGACAGTCCGGTGCACCCAGACTGAATAGTAGTTGGCTGTACACAGCCAACTCTTTTTTCCTTTTGTCTTTTCTCTGATTCTAGCACTTAGACACATATGTTAGTACACAAAAACCAATGTACTAAGTCTAGAATCATACCTTTGTGTTGATTTGCACTTCTTCCACCATTTGGCATAGTTTCATACTTAAACCATTTGTGTTGGCACTTGATCACCAAAATACTTAGAAATAGCCCAAGGGCACATTTCCCTTTCACTAACGTGTCCGACAGAGAGGTGCCTGAGCCCTGTGTACATGCCAACGTGGCTGTCGGAGAGGTGCTAGAGCCCTGTGTACGCGGTAACGTGGCCGTCGGAGGAGCGCTTGAGCCCTATAGAAGCACAGCTGTCAGGGCTGCTGGGATCTTGCTGACGTCTCCTTGCTTCCGTAGAGGGCTGAGAACCACCGTCGTCATGGACGCACGCGGGGAGCCATCATTACTTGTTACCGGGGCGAGCCTGGATGGGACGCCGGTCTTGTTCCCCCGTAGCCTGAGCTAGCTAGGGGTAGGGTAATGATGTATCCCCCGTAGCGTGGTCGGTCCGAGCTCAAGGTCGGGCGAGGCGGAGACTCCTCCTGAGGCCGAGGCCGGGGTCGGGCGAGGACGCGATTCCTCCGAGGTCGAGGTTGAGGCCGAGCCCTAGGGTCAGGCGAGGCGGAGACCACCGTCCGAGGCCGAGGCCCAAGGTCGGGCGAGACGGAGCTTCCTGTTGCGCCTTGGCTGTTGTCAGCCTCACCCTGGCGGGTGGCACAACAGTCGGAGCGGGGCAGGCGACGCTGTTTTCCTGTCAGGTCGGTCAGTGGAAGGGCGAAGTGACTGCGGTCACTTCGACCCTGCCGACTGAGGCACGTGTGTCAGGATAAGGTGTCAGGCGATCTTCGCATTGAATGCGCCTGCGATACGGTCGGTTGGAGGGGCGATTTGGCCAAAGTTGCTTCTCGACGAAGCCTGCTCGAGCTGGGGTTTGGGCGAGTCGAGGGTGCGCCCGTTGCTTGAGGAGGCCCTCGGGCGAGGCGAGAATTCGTCTGGGACTACAGTTCCCGCCCGAGGCTGGGCTCGGGCGAGGCGAAATCACGTCCCTTGAGTAGACGAAGCCTTAATCTGAACCGTGCCCATCAGCCTTTACGGTTTGTGCCGATGGTGGTTACCAACCGTGTTTAGGAGTGTTGGGGGTACCCTTAATTACGGTACCCGATACCGTGCGTTCATAAAAATTATTATGCGAAGAGCAGAGTCAATCAATAAAAAACCTTGAAATCTTTTTAGTGGATATGTTATATAAATGTTATTATGAGCCGTCGCAATGCACGGTCAACTGAATAGTTTGTTTTGAAACTTGAGAAACAACTAACTCAACACTTCGGATGGATGGGTAAAGGGCTAAAGGCAGCCCAAAATACTTGCACTTGCTGATGCCACGCTACAGTCGAGTTCGGGCCGGCCAAAAAGTGTCGAAGTGTTTCTTGGCCCGACCCGATACTTCCTGTCAAAACGGCAGGGCCGGACTGGACTCCCTGCAGGCCTTGCATTTTTTGCTCCGCTTTGCCTTCCCCGATTACGCTCCCTCGCTACTCGCTAGTCGCCACGCTCGCCAGGTTCTCGCGTTGCCCCCGCGTCTCTCTTCTCGTTGCGACGACTGGGCGATCGCTGCCGCCCCGGCGCCCCCGCCGCCAGGTGCCAGGTTGTCGCCGGGCCCTTCGCCGGCGATGAGCACCCAACAGGTACCCCATACCTCTTCTCTTGTCTTCCATTCCTTCTGTGCGAAACTGAGCGCCCAAACCCTAACTGAAGCTATTTACATTCGGATCTGTTATATCATGTAGTATCATGCATAACATTTCTTTTGTTTTGTTGCAAAAATTATCGTGTGTGAATGTGTACACCCATGTTGTTCTTCACTGGATCCGCCCTGTTGCAGGAGGTTACCGAGAACTACGCAAATCCTAAGACATGCTTCTTCCATGTTCTCTTCAAGGTACACATGGCTACAGTTTCTGATCTTATATGCACCAGAACTGTGGTTAGGTTTTAGCTGATTCTGATTGTTTCTCCCTGAAGGCATCGGCATTGGCGTTCTACATACTGTCCACACTGTTCGTGAACAACTTCGTCATCATCTTTGTCATCACTGTGCTCCTCGCAGCACTTGACTTCTGGGTCGTGAAGAATGTCAGCGGAAGGATACTGGTTGGGCTGCGGTGGTGGAATGAGATTAACGATGAGGGAGAGAGTGTCTGGAAGTTTGAGTGCCTTGATGGAGAGGTTTGAATTTGGCAATTTACATTCTTGTTTTTCCTTTTTTGCCTGTTTTGGTCCAGCTGTGCACACAAAATATTCAATTAGCCCTTTTGTTGCAGTCCCTGGCTAGGATGAATAAGAAGGACTCATGGCTGTTCTGGTGGACTCTATATCTGGCTGTAAGTGCTGTAGAGGCCACTATTTATTATTATATATTCTGGTAGGAATAATAAGTAGTACTATTAGAAGTTTCATGTTGCTTGAAGTATTGCTGAATGTACATCTATACTAGTATACTCAGACGACATGCAGTTAGTTTCTTAGGGAAGTAACAATGAGATGAGGAGCCTATGTAAAATAACACCCACCTACAAGGAATTCTATGAACTCAGTAGAAGCATGCAAGATTCCTCCACATAGAGTTAGTGAGAGTATTGACAATTACTCATGTATATAAACTATAAGGCACTACATGCATTTCTTACTTGCTGCTGTTATTAAAATGGATATGAATGCATAGGCTCATAGGAATTCTGGGAGACGTTGGTTGTAATTTTGTAAGTGTGTGGTTATTGTAAACTTTATTTCCTTTGAGTGTTGATACCGCGAAAGGGTCTCTAGCTGAGTTGGTTAGGTGGTCTGAGTAGCACTCCTTAGGTCCTGACTTTGACTCCCCATGGGAGCGAATTTCAGGCTGTGGTTAAAAAAATCCTCTCGTCTGTTCCACGCCAAAGCACAAGTCTAAGGCCCGGTCCCGGTCTTGGTCGTTTTTCACATGGGCTACGGTGCCGCTGTGTATGAGTGGGGCAGGGGTTCAGGGGTTTTCTCGACCTGCATGAGGTCTTCTTAATATAATGCCCGGGGGCTGTCTTATCCCCGCAGATCAAGTTTTTTTAGTGTTGGTACCCCTGAAGTTACCCTTCACCAGGAAAAGGGGCTGAATCTAGGTGTGCACAGATGTGTGATCAACTCATAGTATTAGATACATGTCTTCAGTTGAATATATTTCTCTGTACCTGTATCCTGTGGGATAACCATTCAAAAACGAGCAGAGTATTTAATATAGTATCAATATGTGGATGTTTTCCATGCATGCTGCTAAACCAGCTGTACATTTAACTCTTCTTTCATATACAAACTGTAGATTGAAAAAATGTGAAAATTAATGTTTCCTTGATATATAATTGCAATGGATGGAATGTAACATGAATTAAATGAGGTAGCATGGCAAACTGTGGTTTTGAGAAGTTGTCCTAATGGGCCATACATCCAGTTCCCATGACCATGATTAAACTGAGATATTCATATCATAATAACTAGTAACTCCTGGTTAAACCTTTTCTATCAAGTTGTGGCAAAAGCACAAGTGTATTATTGCACTGGCATGGTCTATCAAGAGGGGGGGTTAGACCTGAGCCAATGTGGATGCTGATCTATTATACTGGGAAATGAAAGTTTGGGGCATTTCTATAGTTTTTATATCCTGCTAGTTAAAGCATCTCCAACAACGTGACCTATAAAAATGTCCTATAATTTAAAAATGAGTATATTTTATAGAATTTAGGGCACCAACAAAACATCTTGTTCCAACAGTAAAGCCTCAAATCTAGATTATAGGGCAGCACACTACGGTGTAGTATATTTGAGGCACTTGAGAGGGTGCCCTATAATTTTTTTGACCAAAATTTATGAATTGAGTCACTGTTGTTGTAGTTTTTTCTGTGTAGAGTCTCATATTTCAATTTAAGGCACCAATTTGAGGCATTGTTGGAGATGCTCTTAGACAAAGAAATAGTTGAACCTACAATGTTTATATTTTATTTGTTTAGCAAATGCAGTTATGGTTCATTATTGAAAGTAGAGTCCTGGCTATGGTTAGGTTTGAGAATTTATGAATCATTTCAATACCATGCTTGGTGATTAACATGATCAGTACGGAAAATATCGATCAAGCGCACTGTCAGGTGCCCAGGTCATAGGTCTGTTTTAATTTTCCATTTTGGAGTGAAAACGGACCTGTTGAGTCATCATACTGTGCTGTGTCTGCATGATTTTCATACAGAATTTCACATAATTCCATTTTTTTATTTGGAATTAGGACAAAATTGAAACAGAGCACAATTCTGTCACAATAGATTGACTGGAAAGTTTGGATGCTGTGGAAACACCACAAAAATCGTGTTCAATAGAACCAACGCTGGTATACAGCATGTCTTCGGACAGATTTTTTTTATGAGGCTCACCTCTGGTGTTTAGCAGGTGCAGGGGTTATCTCTTGGAGGTGGTTGCCTTATGTCTTTAGTCAGGCCGTTTTTTGTTTATCTTAGAATCGAATGTAACTAAAATCCTGCCACGTGGGTGTATTTGTGTGTGTTTGGGTGCGTTGTATAGTCCATGTTCTTAATGGAGTGATATACGGTTCTCATGCGTATTCAAGAAAAAAGGAAACCGGGAACTGGGAAGGAGAGGTGAAGAAAACATGGCAAACTTTATGTTGTTAAAATTATGGTTCATATGTATTCCCACACTGCACCATACTTATCTTTGTGCTTGATATGTAGTATATCATAGAGAGATGCAATGTAAGTTTATTGTATTTGAAAAATACCACTCCTTCCATGTTTCAGGCGGCTGCATGGATTATACTTGGGATATTCTCGCTCATCAGACTTCAAGCTGATTACCTTCTCGTTGTTGGAGTTTGCTTGAGCCTCAGCATTGCAAATATTATTGGGTTCACCAAATGCAATAAAGGTGCACATTCTCCTGTATTGCATCCAATGCTACCTTGTTGAAAAACTTATGATTGATGAAAGTAAAGCATGCATATTTTTGAAGCTTATCAATCAGTCATATAATTATTTTCTAAATAAACAGATCTACAGCTTCAAAAGTTTGGTTTACTATTTGAAAAGTGGATAGGTAGCAACAAAATTCTGTGGACTATTCTTGTTTGGATGTGTTGCTATATCCTGAAACCTGAAGTGGTCGTTCTATTGCTTTGCTATCTAATGCTATGTTGTTCAACTTAGATGTCCCCCTCTCCAGCTTGTTTCCTATTACCCATTATTCTTGTTGTTGCCCATTTACTCTACTCTAAAATCTAAATAGCATGGGATTGATTTCGCTGGAGCATATACCCTGCAGAAATACTTTTGTGCCATCTTGTTGCATGCTGTCTGCTTAGCTCTAACATGCATTGAACTATGCACAATTTCTTGGGACGTCAAAGATGTTAGACCTCTTCAATTACATTACATACTTAAGTTCATCCCTGCAACGATGCAATGTGATGCTCTACTCTATCTATCTAAGCTGGACCTTGTGTTGCTATGATTATGTTGCAGATGCGAAGAAGAACATCCAGGATTGGACAAGGAGTGCACTTCTATCAGGTAGTGTCAGATCGCATCTGCAGTCAGCATTTGGTGTCTGAACAATAACCTACGACCTTGTTATACGTGTAGTGCTGTATAATTTACAGATAACATGATTGGTTACTAGAGCGCGTCTGTTTTTTTTTTGTTGGCTATGTGCATCTTGCTAGGCAGAGTCGGAAGAACATTTTCAGAGCCGTGTATCAACTCGATGTATAATGCAGCTTGAATAAAATCTTTCTTTAACAAAAAAAAACTCTTGTCCGTCAGAAGCATTTTGTACTTTATTGCACATGAGATGGCAGCTTGGTGGAGTGATCAGTACTTTTCGTCTGTCTGTCTGCCTTTCTGGACAACGCGAGGGATAATGTTGGCCCGAGCTAGATTGACGCGGCCAAGGCCCAACAGAATTTTGTTCGGTCATGATCAGGCGTCCCATTTTCTAACATATTCTATCCTTTTTTTCCCCACAAAACCTGATTTTTCTCTAGGTAGGCTTATTCTATTATCTTTGCTTAGAAGGAACTGCAATCACTTGTTAATGCCTACTTATGTTTCCAATAGGCTTGTAGGAGGAAATTGAAATGAATCAAACTGGATGGATTGTTCGTTTAATTCCAAAAACAAAATCAACTCATGAAGTACCGTGGAATTACTCTACGATTTGCAGTCTACAACGTTGTGGCAGAGCATATTTGTGGCAGGGAATTGACGTGCTGCATACCCATTAGCACGTACCGTATGCTCCTTTCATTGGAATTGGCCGCATTTGCATCGCAGATCTTTGATATTTGCTCATTCCACAAGAGATGAGCGACGTGCGGTGTATGCTAGCTACTGTAGATATTTGATAGGTCGCCTCAAAAGGTAAAATGTTTCCACGACAAACACAAACGGCTCCTCCAGGTTGCAATCGCAACACGGGGTTTTTTTAAAAAAAGATTTTTTCGCACGCCTGGGTCGTCTCTGAAAGCGCCGCGGTTTTTTCTTTCTCGGAGCTGTGTGCAGAATCCCTGCAAAAAGTTGAGAAAAAAAAACCATGCAAGAACAGCGACCAGCCCACGCCCCACGGTTCTTAGCCAAGTCGCTACGTCCCAGCGTTATCGCCTCTCTACACGGATCCGCGTCGGACGTTGTTGTCATCCGCGTGGGGCCGCCGTGGAGACAAAGACCATTCATCCACTCGCCACCGCACCACCACGCGACAAAGCATTTCTCTCCTCTCTCCACGCCACGGTGGCCGTGTCGTTTTCGCGTGAACTGTTCGAAAAAGAAGAAGAAAAAAACACATACACTTACCCGTCACAAGATTTTGGCACGCGAGGTTATTCATCGGCACGCGACGTACGGCGACCATTCATCGGCACGAGGGTAATCACACCTCCAGAGATTAGACTACTGCAATTGTTTCCCCGGCACAAGATTTTGGCAAACGACGGTGGTCATTCATCCGCACGGCACCATTGCTTTGGTGCTGTTCTATGTGGCCTCCATGCTCAGATATCTTGGCAACGGTAATGCTTGAAGCTGGACATTTCTTTTTTCCTTTTGCTTTTACGGATTCTTGCATTGCTCATAGGGACGACTCTAAATATTGGCCGGCTACGTCTTTGTCGGTTGCCAAATCTCCTGGCTGCAAAAATGCTGGTGCCAGCCCAGGAAAAAAAAAGTGTCCAAATACGCGGTCCCGTCAACCTCCCAAGCCTTTATCCACTTGAGAAATTCTATCGCGTTTTCTTCATCGACATTGTTTCTTTCCCACGTTGTAGGATGCATGTACGTGTTTGTTCCCGCCTAGATTATATAATTATATAAGCTGGATTATGATGAACGAGTAAGAGAGTAAACTATCACTTTATACCATAAATAAACTAAAATAAAATAATATTGGATAGCTTATTTCAGTTTATTTGTAATGTTATTTTACTCTCACACTTCTTTATCATAATCTAACTTATATAATGTAAAGCAAAACAAACGGTCCTTTAACCTAGTGCTCGGTTAAATACTAGCCCCATGTCTGTACGGCTTGGAGGATTTGAGATGTGCTTTTGGCACAACCATGTGGGGGGCGGGCACACATGGGGTGATCAGTTGCCTGTCCAAATCCCTGTTAAGTACACAGACGCACAGCGTTAGCAGGTGAAATTATCAAGAAAGAAAGCAAACTGGCAGTTGTGCGGTGCTGTCCAGATTTAAGATGACAAGTTCACCATCTGTAATGGTGCAAGTCGCCAAGTAGAATTTGTACACTTGGCGTACATTTTAAGAGGTACAAATGAAGGGTGCATCTAATAATCTAGTAAGAGTAACGATTGGTCCTTAAACTTGACTACTCGAGTCCCGTGAAGATTCAAAGAGAGTTCATTTTGTACCATCCAACTAAAACGGCATTTCGCAGTGACATGGTATTTCAGGGAGAAATAAAATAAACAAATGATTAAGGTGGCAATATAAAAGTATAGAGGCGTATACGGTATACTAAACTCGGTTTCTGTGTGTGCTGCGTGTTGATCTATTGGGTGAATAACAACCTCTCACGGTGGCGTACAAATATAGAAACGGATTCTAAGAGTTCTAGATAAATATAATATAAATATAAAACAATAAGTCTACATAACCTTCTAACTTTTAGATGGTGTTTACTTCGCCTGCTCAACTTCAAAACCGGTTGTTTAACCCTCTAACTTTATAAAACAAGATAAATAACCATCTAGACAGTTTTAGTTAGTTGATTTGACGACGTGACACTGATTTAAGTGACATCGGTTTTGTCTTTTACAATTCTATCTGCGACCGGTGTCCAAAATTTATATAATTATACATAAAAATCGGTAATCATATATAATATTTGGCCTATTTTTTTTGAAATTTTAGAAGTAACATATTAATCTTAAAAAATAAATAAAAAAGTTCATAAAAAGAGCTTACTATTTTTGTGTCTCATTAAGTTCTTATCTTATAAGGCTAACACTTTTACTAGAGCTAAATATTACTATTACTAAAGTATTATAATTTTTGTTGTTTTTATTAAACAAGTTAAGTGGACTTTCTGTTAATTACTAACTAAATCAATTATATATTTATTTTTTATAAACACTTACTAAACAATAATAAGGTGTTCTCCAATTTTTGCATAAACCTTCTTCAAGCTAAACTAACATACACAAATATTTACAAATTTTTTTGAGAACTTTGAATTAGGACCCATAATTTACATAAATATTTGTTAGAACTTTATATGGGTCTAGATTTAAATTTCTCAGAAAATTTTGAAACTATTTATATAGGTTATTTTAGCTAAGATAAGGTGTTTGTAAAATATGGAGATCATTTTATTACTATTTGCTAGGCGTTTCTAAAAAACAAATATAAAGTTAATTTAGTCAGTAATTAGAAAAAAGACCATTGAACTTACTTAATAAAACAAACAAAAAATTAGTAGTTTAGTACTAGTATTATTGTCTCAAGTAAAATGTTTAGCCTTAGAAGATAAGAAATGAATGAGACACGAAAATATTAAGCTCTTTTTTTATATATTTTTAGTAATTAATATGTTACTCCTAAAATTTCAGCAAAATTAGAGCAAATAAAATATCTAATTACCAATTTTTTGTGTAAAATTATATAAAATTTGGACACCAGTATAATACATAATTGAAAAAGACAAAATAGTGTCAATTAAATTAGTGCCAAATCATCAAAACCACCAACTAAAACTACCCATGGGGTTATTTGTCTGGTTTAGTAAAGTTTAATGTGTTATACAATCGATTTTAAATATGAGGGGGGGTGAAGTAGACCCTCTCTAAAGATCAGAGGTTATGTAGACTTATTCCTAAATTTTAAACAAGATGCTAGTCTAACTTAGAACCTGAACATCCTATCCTATACAATATCTGTTAACAACCTCCCTCAACCTTAACCTTCTCTAGGTTTAGATTGCACTTAAAATTCTATAATAATCTTATAGATAAAGCTTTAGTAATTTTGCCATCCATCTAGTTCTTTGAAGAAACAAAATTAATCCCAAATTATCTTTAAGAATTTTGTCTCGAATAAAATTATAATAAACTTCTACATTCTTTATTATAGCATGGAACACATGGTCATTAAACAAATACATTGCTCCAATACTGTCACACCATAGTCTTGCCATCTTGGTACTAGGAATATTAAGCTCTTTTAGAAGAATTTGCATCCACATAACTTCTACTATATCATTTGCTATGCCTTTATACTCAGCTTTAGTACTAGAACTTGATACTGTGTTGTGCTCACGTGCACTCCATGAGATAAGTTTATTGCCCAAATAAACTACAAAACTTTCTATAGTTCTTCTATGATTTTGTAATATACGTATATCAGGAGAAGAACACAATGGTGGCTGATGAAGTTAGTAGTGGAATCTAAAGATAGAAGACAGAGCATGCTACATAGGGAATAGTGGTTATTAGTGGGCCATGTTCTGGCATGGGTTTTAAGATGCAATTGGCAGTAGTGGGCTAGTCTTGTGAGGAAAGTTATATGTTGTAACTGAACTAAGTTTGAGGTTGTCGAATAACAGAAATCAGATTACATAACTTATGTCTCACGTGCGTGCGTCTTCTTCTCTAGAGGCGATGTCCATCGCAACATTCGTTGAGCTCACGTCCTAGTGATCATGCTGGGGCTAGGGGAATTAAAGTGGTATCGGAGGCTCCGATCTTCGGTGGCAACGCTGCGCTACTTCGGGTACTTCTCCGACGAGGTGGAGCTTCTACAACTACGGCGCGACAATGCTTCTCTACGTGGAACACCTTCTCTCGCTCGTTCAGGATCAGGATAAGACCGAGCCGGTGAGGATGAGCCGATGGCAAGACTGCAGCGTGGCGCCAGAATCGGAGACGTGCCACTCAATGGTCTGCACGCACGTCTTCAGGGCAGTGAAGGGGACATCAATGTCAGCGGTGATGTGCACTGTGCGGTCATCGTTGCCACTCTACGTCTGCTGCAGTGGAGTGAAGCGCATAGGGTAGCCCTTGCAGAGAGGGTCGACCTCCTGCTTGCTGCACAAAGTGTTGGAGGTATGTCCCTTCCTGTGTTTGATGAAATGCCTCATAACAACGGCGAGGGAGAAATAACCCTGTTCTATGAAGGCTTTGATTATTCAGTGTTTGATGATATGCCAGTTGAGAATGTGATTTGGGATGACGACCTGTAATAGTTAGATAAAGAGATGGATGACCTGCTAGAGTGCAAACAAGAAATGCTCAAGGCATTAACTATGTCCAACCGTGATATTGAGGGTTTGTTTGAGGAATTTTCTACCTAGGTGGTGTGGGACGAGGAGCCACATCATGGCCTATTGTGGCAGCATGCTTGTTGGGGACATGTTTTCAAATGCTATGAGTTAAGAACAAGACAACACAAAGAATGTTAAACGTTAAAGTCTTTCGTCCTTCGAAGCATTATTTCCCTTGGGATATAATGATTTTCGGACGAAGGTTATGAAGGACAAACCTTCATCAATACAACATATAATAATGAAGAAAGAATCATATATAAAAGATAATATAAGCAGTCATGTATTATTATCAGCTCATTTCTATTTTATTACTATGGAAAATAGAAATGATATCAAATTACAAGTGTACCTTCGTCTTGAAAGAAGGTAAAAGTACAAGCGTGACGCAAAAGCAAATGCCAAGTCCGCGTGAATAGTACGGGAGCAATGTTCATCTATTTATAGGCACGGGACGCAGCCCATGTAAAATTACACCCATGCCCTTTACATTTGCTAATAACTCTATAGTAATCCATCGAGGTCTAAATAGCCTTTTCATCTTTAAGTCAGTTTCCTTTTCTGCTATCATGCCGAAGCTCCCCTGCGCATAGCTTCGACTCTGCACCATCCTTCGTATTCCTTGTACTTCTTCACACTTTGGTTTTGATCCAAGTCCGAAGGTACCTGTTTATGTATTATACTCCAGAAACATTGTTAAATCATGTTTTTGAGGACCTTCGGAAGCCGAAGGCCCCCAACAGTAGCCCCTCGCAATATTAATTTGTTAGAATGATAAATTCAGATTGCGATATGGACGAAGGCCCTAAGCCGAAGGTCCGAAAAAACACCTTCCCTTTGCTAGAATAGCAACAGTCAATGACAAGCGGGGCCCTCCTGTTTTCAACGTACTAGGCGTATAAATAAGAGCACGCCACGAGCTCATTTGACACGCTTTTTTGCCATCTGCTCTTGCTTGCTCAATTTTTAGCTCTTGCGCACCAATACTTGCTTGGCTTTTTAAATTTTCTAAGCTTCGGCTTTGAGAGCACTTTTTTCAGCATTTCCAAAGATGTCTCAAGATAAAAAAAGTTGTTGCTGAAACGAAGCTGAGCCTTTCTGAGGAGAAGAATCTTGGCTTTATTGAATCAATAGCAAAGACAAATACAAAGAAGATTACTAGGGAGATTTTAGAAGGTTTATCTGAAGACACCGGTGATAGTGACTTATGATGTGGAAAGTGGGGGCGAAGACTCCGAAGATCGACCGTGGTGACCAAGTCACGCAGTCTTCGGAAAATCAACTATTAAACAAAGTCATCTCGATAATATGAGGGGAAGATATTTTCGAGATATGTCTATTGTAAGGGCTGACAATGGAGACAAGACTGCTCCTACTCCCGAAGAGAATGAAGTCGTGATCTTCCAAAGCTTTTTTAAAGCTGGGCTTCGGCTCCCCTTAAGCAGATTTGTGGTTGAAGTCTTAAAGATATATCAGATTTTCCTTCACCAAATTACTCCCAAAGCAATTATAAGAATGGGAATCTTCGTGTGGGCCGTGAGGAGTTAGGGCTTGGAGCCAAGTGCAAAAAGTTTCTGCAGTATGCACGAGCTTTTATATGAGACGAAGCCCTGGGGTAAGGAGCAATATCATAACAATTTTGGTTGCTATAGCTTCGTCGCTCGTTCAGGCTCAAGCTGCCCAGTGCCAACCATTCGGAAGAGATGGCCTGGAGACTGGATGAAGGAATGGTTCTACGTGAAAAACGATTTAAAGGTACGAGAAGACATTAAAGATATCATCATGCGCCCTATCTGGCAGCGTTTCGGCCTCCGAAAATCGAAGGTAGAAATTGATGAAGCAGCCGAAGAATGCCGAAAGGCCTTCGACATAGTTTGCTCTTTCATCGGGACAAGAGATTTAATCCAGGAGCACATAGCCTTCAGAGTGTGGCCACTTGTAGAGAAGTGGGAAATGCCAAAGGAGTCTATCTCCAAGTCTGACGAAGGTGGATTGGTTAGGTTGAAATACACCTTCAGATATGAAGGTAAGTTTGTTGAGCCAGATGATGATTGGCTGAAATGTATCGAAGCTACAAGCGATGAACTGCTTGGGCCATATTCAAAGGCAGAAGATAACGCGTTATCTGCGACCTTCGGGAGCCGGAAAAAGAAGAGGCTAAATAGAGTTTTTGATGCCATCAGTTTTATGTATCCTGACTACCGCTACCCGCCGAAGGGGCAAAAGAGGAAAAGTGCAACTTCTGGGAAGGATGTTGCTTCAGCTGCTCTGAGTGAGCCCGCACCGAAGAGGAGAAAAGTAAAAGTACTTACTCACCGACCGCGCTACATTGAACCAGCCACAGTGCCTGAATTCGACGTGAAATATCTTCGGCTACTAAAGCCAGCAAACCTGCCCTCACGCAGGAGATTGAAGAACCAGCTACAATGCCGAAGATTAACAAAATTGAAGAACCTAGAATCGAAGAAACAAAAATATCGGAAGTTCTGAGCCCTTCGACAGAAGTGACAGTACCGAAGGCACAAAAAGATCTTATAGCGACCCCCAAGAGGAAAAGAATGGTCAATGTACTAGATGTACTGGAGACGATAAAGAGTTCAAGCTCTACTCCAGGGAAAACTGACGAAGCTTCAAAAACACAGGCTGAGACAAAACTAACTGAAGCCGAAGCTGTAAAGAGCCAGGCCGGGACTAAAGTTGGGCCTCCAAAGCCTGCCAAGGAGAAATCCTTGGAAACCGAAGAAAAAGAAACAGAAAAAGAAGATGCAAAACAAATTCTGCCTGAAAGAACTGTCACTTCAACTCCCGAAGCATCTTCCGAAGTACCTGATTATATTGTACGACATGCTTCGGGAAAACGATTATCTGAAGAAGAAAAATGAGAAGCTCAATATTACGCCCAGAAATTAAAATATCCAAAGGGGGCATTGATATTCAACGGTAGCGGAGAAGAAGACTTCTTGTATTGTCTCCCAGACAGCAAAGAAATTTCTGTCTGCCGGGAGATGGGCAAAAGCTTCGGATTCCCGACACTAGAAGATGGGCTTTCGGTGCTATCGAAAGATGAACTGGCGGACAGCTTAGCATATAACAGTTTAAAGGTATGAGAATGATTTTTTTGTATTTAAAAACAAAAATTTGTTTTATTTGCTTATACTTAATACCACACTTCTTTTTGCAGGGCCTGATTCTTAGCAATGCCCTCAGGGCTCAGAAAAATGCCGAAGACGAAGGATGTACTATAGCTCTGAACAACCTTCGTTCCGAAGTGATTGAACTAAGGAACAAAGGTCTTGAAAAAGATAAAATCTTAAATTCATTGGTGAACAAAATAAAAGAAGACGAAGTTACTTTCAAGACCCAAGCTGAAGCTCAGAAATGCGAAATTGAAGATCTTCGGAAACAGCTGGCTGAAGCAAAATTGAAATGTGCTATTACTGAAGCTGACCGAGACGCCAGTGATTACTGGAAAAATTATTGGGAAAAAACGGTTGTAGAACTTCGTCCTTCAAAAGAAAAATCCATAGAATGTGTGGGAAAAATAAAAACTAGCTTCACCAATGTTGGCGCATACTCCAGCGAAGACAACTTCGTAAGAGGCGATCCTGAGGGCCCAATTGACTGGATCAGCAACGAGGCCGAAGCTTTTGAGGAAATTTTGAGTGGCCGTGGAGATGTCTGCGCCTTCTCAGGTGCCAGGGAAATTGCGGCTATTTTGGAGAAGTCAGGTTGTGATCATGTAAAAGCTTTGGCCCAAACCGAAGCTACTTTATCTATTGATGACACGAAGGACCCCTCGGCTGAAGAGAGCCTAGTTGGTGGAAAATTCTTTACTGACATCTGGGAGAATGGCGACCGAGGGATGGCCCACGAGATAATAAAAAAGAGCGAAAAAGATTCTCACGATGCAAGAGAAGCAGCGGAGGCAGCTGATAAGACTGCAAATTCGAAAGACGGATAGGTATTGCCTAATTGTTTTTAACTTTATGTTTTATTTTTGTAACTTCGAACTTATTTACGTTTTGTATCGCAGCTGAACTATCTCCTCCTCCAGAGCCCTTCGAGTCAATGACTGACCCAGAAGTAGATAAAAAAGATGAAATTACTAAAGTGGCCGAAGCTATTATGGACAAAGCTGTTTCTCGACTGCTAAACGAAGCTGCGGAAACAATTTTAAAAGAAGAATAGCTGTTATTGTAAAAACATTTGGAATATAATATTTGCTAAACAAAGTGTGTAACATTTTATAGTTTTGAATGTAATATATAAGTTGTTTGTAATTCAATTCTTTACGATGCGTGAAACTTTACGTACATACCGTTTTTGAGCCTTCGGCGAAAAAACACCTTCCCTTCTTTTCATGCTTCGTGAAGAATATCCATATTCCGTAAAAACATCCAATCTCCGTAAAAACATTATACTTTGTAAGCAATAGATCTCGTTTCATATTAGAGTTGATGAAGCTGTACTTCTTCAAAACTTATTTTGTGCCTTGGCACAACTTCTTCGAAGCAATTTCCGAAGATTAACATTGTATCCCCTTCTTGTGCCATTGATGCAATATGATTGATGATGTTATGTTATGCGAATGATGTAATGATGTTATGCTATGCAAAATGATTTTGTGCCGAAGATACACACACATTCCCACAGTAGAATACACAATCTCTTTGTCGTTTATTTTTTGGCTTCACCGCTTATTTTTCGGTGTATCAGCGTTGACTTTTCGCTGTAAGTTCTGCATTCCCCTAGGAACGTCTTTTGAACTTCTTCGCTTTCTATTTCGGCGGTATTCGTGTTGACTTTTCGCGCTTCGCCTTATATTTCGGCGGAATCAGCGTTTATTTTTCGCTATAAGCTCTGCATTCCCTTTGGAACGACTTTTGAGCAGAAAACTTATGCTGCACTCCCTTAGGAACGACTTTTTGTTGCTTTGGCAAACTTACGCTGCGTTCCTTAGAATGACTTTTTGTTGCTTCGACAAAACTTGTAATATAATTGTGAACCCCGCGTTCTCTTGAGAACAACTTTCGTGCTTCACCGACTTTTGGAACTTCGTGAGTCTGTGAAGAAGGTATATTATATCATGACAATAACGAAGCTATTACAAGAAATTGAAAACAACAAAAGAACTAGGCTTTTAATGATTGCTCCTTATTAAAAAAGAAAATGATGACGAATGTAAAAACTGTTTCAGAGGTAGGATATCTCTTAGTAGATATGCTTCGATTCTAGCATAGTACTGTTGACTATGTGAGCTTCGGACTCCTCCCTGAAGTCTCGCTGCTGGTGAGTATGCTGGCTCCCTTCTGGCTATTGGCCTCGGGAGTATGCGGGTTGTATTGGTGGTGGAGGTGGAGGCTGTTGCCAATATGCCTGTGGTTGGCTTGCCGAAGCAACAGAAGCTGCAGGATGGTTACCCACATACTCTGGTATGTATGGTGAGTGATACGAAGCAGTGTGCATAACCTGCTTCGACTGGTTCTGTTGGGCTGCAGCTTCTGCTATCTCCTTCTGTTTCTGAATGGTGACATGGCACATCCTTGTAGTATGGCCCTTGTCCTCACCACAGAATAGGCAATAAATTTTCCTGGGCTGATCCCCAAACCTTCCACCGAAGCCCCTGGCGCCTCTGCCCCTTGGAGCTGGGGGCCGAGGATAGCTTTGTTGCTGCCCCGAAGCCTGGGAGGAATATTGCGGCCTCTGTTGCTGACTTCCTCTGTCGTCATTCTGAGTGGAGTGGATTGATCTGACGTGCCTTGGGTGGATTGTCCCTCCGAAGCCCCTGGTCATTTCGGAGAATCTGTAAGCTTCCTCCCTTCTCCGTCGAAAGTCATTATCAGCGCGGATGTATTCATCCATCTTCTGAAGCAATTTTTCCAGGGTCTGAGGGGGTTTCCTGGCGAAGTATTGGGCCGTAGGTCCTGGCTGAAGCCCCTTGATCATGGCCTCAATGACAATTTCATTGGGCACTGTTGGTTCTTGTGCTCTTAGACGCAAGAACCTTCGGACATACACCTAAAGGTATTCTTCGTGATCTTGCGTGCATTGGAACAAAGCTTGAGTGGTAACCGACTTCGTTTGAAACCCTTGGAAACTGGTGATCAGCATGTCCTTCAGCTTCTGCCATGATGTGATTGTTCCTGGCCGAAGAGAGGAGTACCAGGTTTGTGCAACATTCTTGACTGCCATGACGAAAGATTTTGCCATGACTGCAGTATTGCCACCATATGAAGATATGGTTGCTTCGTAACTCATCAAAAACTGCTTCAGATCTGAGTGTCCGTCATACATGGGGAGCTGGGGTGGCTTGTAAGACGGGGGCCAAGGTGTAGCCTGTAGTTCTGCTGACAGAGGAGAAGCATCATCAAAAGCAAAATTTCCATGATGGAAATCTTCATACCATTCATCCTCGTTGTAGAAGCCCTCTTGGTGCAGCTGTCTGTGCTGGGGCCTTCAGTTTTGCTCATCTTGAGCAAGATGACGTACTTCTTCAGTGGCTTCGTCAATCTGCCTTTGTAGGTCAGCTAGCCGAGCCATTTTTTCCTTCTTCTTTTGCACTTGCTGATGAAGCATCTCCATATTCCTGATCTCTTGGTCCAACTCATCCTCCTGGGGCATTGGACTGGTGGCCTTCCTCTTCTGGCTTCGGGTCTCTCGAAGAGAAAGGGTCTCCTGGTTTGGGTCCAGTGGCTGTAGAGCAGCAGCCCCTGTCGTTGAAGCTTTCTTCGGTGGCATGACGAAGGTCAAATGCTTGCCGAAGGTGGTCGAAAAGGATTCACCGGAGGTGGGCGCCTATGTTGAGGACTTGTTCTCAAATGCTATGAGTTAAGAACAAGGCAACACAAAGAATGTTAAACGTTAAAGTCCTTCGTCCTTCGAAGCATTATTTCCCTTGGGATGTAATGATTTTCGGATGAAGGTTATGAAGGACATACCTTCATCAACACAACATATAATAATGAAGAAAGAATCATATATAAAAGATAATATAAGCATTCATGTATTATTATCAGCTCATTTCTATTTTATTACTATGGAAAAATAGAAATGATATCAAATTACAAGTGTACCTTCGGCTTGAAAGAAGGTAAAAGTACAAGCGTGACGCAAAAGCAAATGCCAAGTCCGCGTGAACAGTATGGGAGCACTGTTCATCTATTTATAGGCACGAGACGCAGCCCATGTAAAATTACACCCATGCCCTTTACATTTGCTAATAACTCTATAGTAATCCATCGAGGTCTAAATAGCCTTTTCATCTTTAAGTCGGTTTCCTTTTCTGCTATCATGCCAAAGCTACCCTGCGCATAGCTTCAGCTCTGCACCATCCTTCGTATTCCTTGAACTTCTTCACACTGTGGTTTTGATCCAAGTCCGAAGGTACCTGTTCATGTATTATACTCCAGAAATATTGTTAAATCATGATTTTGAGGACCTTCGGAAGCCGAAGGCCCCCAACAATGCTGAAGCGTGGATAACCAGATGCCGAGCAAGCAGGAGGTGTCTGTTGAAATACATTGTGAGAGCGTGTTGTAGGATGCAATATCAGCTGAAATTGACATGCACCATGTTTTACTACAGGAATTAGCTCAAAGTGGAGATTACTATGATGATCTCAACCAGGACAGCGACACTCCTTTCTCTTGAATCTCGATATGGATTATTTATAGGAGATGTCAGTCAGCTCATCCAACCTTGGCATGAGTGAGGGCTTTCCACCTGTACCTAAGACACATGGTTCATTACTGCACCAAGTGGCATGGGATAGGGAGTCTATTTCTTAGATTGTCCTTGAAGATGAGCTCTTTGATGTTGGCAGTTCCCTTTATAATGTTGATTCATGCATGCCGATCAGGGATCAAATTTGCATGTCTAAGTTACTCAAAAGTCTTATCGAACGAAGCTGAAGTACAAGAAATCATATATTTCTATGTCCCAATGGGATCCTAGAATTTTGTCACTAGGTGATTGGCCCATAGGAGGGAATTTCTTCTTGGAATTATGCTGGAGAATGGTCCAAGTGGTTTTAGTCCATGCTAGTCAGGAGACAGAAGACATGCTTTCCCTATTTGGTGGTCCTTTGTTGATCCTAGACCATGCAATAATTCATGTAGATCACTTACAAGGTCAACTAAGGGATATGTAGAAAATCAGTGTAACTTGTCAAATGATCATGACTACAATGAAGTGGTGTTATAAACATTCTAGTCCATGGAAATCTGATTTGATCTGTAAGTACAATCAACTTCTTGAGGGTTTTGGTGATTAATGGACAAAATAAATAAAAGTGTTCTAATTAGTTTGCTCCAAGTGCATGCCTAGTTTAAAACATAAAAGGTACATAGGATAGTAACAACTAAACGAACAGGGAGCCATGTTATGAAGAGTGAAGCCTTTTCAAGTGATTCCAGGCGAAGGCCCCCATATATTTTTTAATTTATATCTTGTGGTAGGAATATCCGCTCGTTTAGATCGTTCACAAGGTAAGAATGGCTTGCACCAACTCATTCTATCCACTTCAAAATCTTTGTTTTGAAAAGTCGTGTGTTTGCCTATTGAATTCTACCTTGGTTTTTCCAAAGTGTGATTTTCTGTGAATGGCGGTTCACCCGGCCTATAGGGGCAGTTCAACCGGTATTACACAGAGATCCTACCTGTAAATTCTAGGTTCAACTGGTATTCGTAGAGCAGTTCAACCAGAGATTCTTTAGGTCCTCTCTAGCGGATCCCGGATCAACCGGGATTTGCACAACCGACCAAAAATGGTCAGATCTATTTTGAGGTCGGCTATATAAACCTTTTTCTCTCTCTATCTAAACCCTAGAACTCTCGACCCTAGACGCATTGATGACTGCTCTCACTTGATTCAAATCAATTCAACTCCATTCTCACACCCCAAGTCCTTCTCCTTTTGATTGATGGGAAGATTCTTCGGAATGAGATAAGTTCTAGATCTCAAACGCGACTTTGATTCTCATTCTTTGATCTCTCTGTCTCTCTTGAGTTGGTGTGGTCATTCTTGTTTGCAAATTCATTATTCTTGGCATGTGTTGTTCCTAGACGGATTGTAACTTTGCATTGGGAGTCTCCAAAAGTTGTGGACGACCCCAAGAATGATTTGTACCACCCACTCTTCGTGAGCACTTGAGTAAGGGATCGTCTTGACCTATGTGGTAGGCAACGGGGAACGAGGTTGAGAAAGACCCAACCCTTTGTGGGCACCTCAACGAGTAGGGCACCTTTGTGGTGTGATTGAACCTCAGTAAAAATCGTGCGTCTCGTGTGCTTTTGTGTTTGTGCTTTATTTATATCCATATTAGGCCTTATGTTTCAAGTGAAATCTTATTCAATGCTTGTATTGTGATTTTTGGTGTTTGATTCGAGCCTTAATTTCCCTTTGCAGTTCAACCGGGGTAGTGCGGTTGAACCGACTCTCAATAGCAGTTGAATTGGCCTTGCTAGTGGAACTGGTTATTCTCAAAAAGTTCAAAGTTTGTGGTGGAACATTTAGGTGTAGCCAATTCACCCTCCCTCTAGGCTACTTTCATGATCAGTTACTATTATGAGAAAATGGCACCTTGGAATATAATTGTATTCAACAATGGAGATGACATGCAACACCAACTAAGAGTAGCAAATTTTATTTTGGTCCCATTGCTCAAGCCTAAGGGGAACAAAGAATTTCAAGATAAGCTAGAGCAAGTTGTAGCACAAATGCTCCTATAGCAGTTCATTGGTGCCAAACGTGAGTTGTTTACTCCATATTCTGATCTTGGTTATATGGTTACTCACATATCACTTAGAGCTTATGGTTCATCACTCGTACTTGTTGGATCACATATCTTGTCAGGCCCAGTTTTAAGGGACAAAGCCGGGTGCATCTAATATATGCGCCAAAGAAGACAACACATATAATAATAGAGTGTATAGAGATAAATGTCACAATATCATCAGAGTACTTATTACATAGCGGAAGTCTTACAAAATAAAAGATAAATATAAAATGAACTAAAGTCCATCCTTGGTGCCATAAAGTCGACTGGGAGACGCCACCTAGATCAAGTCGAACTCTTCGTTGTGTGGCTCCTCTTGAACCACCTGTACTTCTTCTGTGGGGGGGGGGGTGTGAGACCACAAGGGTGAGCTCACACATGTTCATCGCTCAACAAGTTGTGGAGAACAGTGTGCATGAACTCACCAAAGGTGGGAGTTCATGTGATATGTAAGGCTGATCAATAATAGTGGTTAAAGCTGAGCACTGCTTTTAATAAGTTGGTCAAATTTTATTAGCAATTACTAGATATAAGAAATACCAAACCACAATAATAATAATAATAGAACAAAATTAGTAATAAATCCCATGCAATGCAAATGACAAATTGAATATAGTTCCATAAATTAATCATGCGAGAGTCCTGAGCTGCTCTTGACCGTGAGCTCGGCTAGTATACCAGTTTTACACTCTGTAGAGGTTGTACCCTGTACCCACAAGTCATGTTACCCATCTGCCAAGGGGTCATGAATCCCATACTCCTCTACCAAGGAAGCAAGGTAGGGTAACACTACGAGGCCTTTACAAAGTTCCACTAGCTTTCGAAAACCCGCTACAGTTTATGGGAAGAGCACTTGCAAGAATCCCTCGTCTGACCGCCATCGCAGCAAAATCAACCCAAGAACATCCCTGCATGCAACTCCCCTACTATCCTTGCCCCTTTTGGGTAAGGTAGTCTTCCACTAGCTTTCCTAATTAGTCAGTCAAGGGCATCCCATTCCACCCTTGTGGTGGCACATGTTTCTCAAGTTAAGCTCCATGTTCCAATTAAAAATAATATAATGATCTTGACATGAACATAATTAACATAACAGAATAATTGGAACATGGATATAATGAAATATTAACCCAAAACCATATAAAGCAATAGCAAAACTATCCAAGTGATTCAAGGGTAACAAGGTAAAAGATAATCAGACTAAGGTGACCTATTGGGTCCCATCAAAATTAAACCTATGCATTGAGTAGTGATAATAAAGAACATTATTGGGTAATAGAAGTGGTCAAGGGCACAACTTGCTTGGGACTTGAGATTCCAGGTACCAGGATGATCCTTAGGTGACTCGTGACCTCACTGCTAGTCATAGCAATACAAACAAACATGGTATAGACAAAATTAACATCACACCAAACATAAGAACAAACTGCATAATAGTGATCTACGTATCGCTACGAGATCGTGGGTTCGAGAACTACTAAGATCGGAGTTACGGTCATCAGGTTATGATGTGATTAAATGATTAACTAGGTTCTATGTTTATTTTATAATTCCAGAGAAAAGATAACCTAAAGTAGTAATTAATTCAATTTTAATTTAAATTATAAATTGATCATAGATCATATTTTAGTAGATTATAACGATAAGCAGATTAACAAGACTAACCAACATAAGTTAGATAAAGATCTAATTATAAAAGAATGAGACATGGTTAAATAAATGTTGTTGTTGCATAGTAAATATTCATATGAAGCTAACACAACTGGAACGGTTTAATTCGGAGTTAAAATGGAGAAATTATGAATTTTCGAAGTTATTAGGTACTTAGAATAGATTAATTCAAATCATCAATTTTAATTCAAGTTTCATGGCTAAACAATGTTACTAGTTTATAGACAATATTAAAACAAAATTAATGTCTCTGGAATGAATCAATTTGGAGCAAAAATGAATTTAATATGATTTATCCAAGTTTATGGAATTATTTTTGTATTAAAAACCAATTTCTATAATCATTTCCCTGTTTTCTCTATTTCCTGGTTTGCGCTTCAATTACTGAAAAGATCAGGGGCTATCTCAGAAGATTACCTAGACTCCGACTACACCCCCTCTTGGACGGCGGGTTGATTTTTACTTTGGCCAGGGTCTCTTTAGTAAAACGTACTCGCGAAGGGGTATCGCGGCATGAGAGCCGTCCGATCAACACCGGAAGCGCCAGATTAGATCGCCAGGGGTTTGAATTGGTACGCGCCGTTGGCCTTCGGATCCAAGATCCACGACCCGCATTTCCCCCCGCGATGACCCATCAGATCCGCCCGATCGTATCTCAACGACCTGGGTCCCCTGCTTGAACCGGCATGATAGAATCTAATCTCAGCCACTCGTCTTCTGATCTACGGTCACGATCGCTACAGCTATGATTTATCCGTTGATCAACTCTACGCCATCCAAATTGGATCCGACGGCGCAGAAGCTGTCTTTCCCCCGTGATCCCGATCTACTGTGCGCCCCAATCTCAGTCATTGGCCCGACATCCGACGACCAGCATCCGTCTTCCACCACGC
Source organism: Zea mays (assembly GCF_902167145.1). Taxonomy (NCBI): domain Eukaryota; kingdom Viridiplantae; phylum Streptophyta; class Magnoliopsida; order Poales; family Poaceae; genus Zea; species Zea mays. The sequence continues at coordinate 61,275,156 of NC_050098.1, forward strand.
GATTCCCAGGTCAGAACGGTGGCGGCCAGTCCCACGGCGGAGACCACCGCTGGCGCAATGCCTCGGCCGCACAGCGCCCGAAACCCAAATTAACTAACGCTGCACTAAGAGGGCGACCATATGAACTGGATGAGGGGCTTATTACCTTGGTTTAGTGTGGATGCGACACTGCCCACGCGGTGGTGTGGTTCTACTGCGGTGCTACAACTACGACCATCTGTTTCGACCAACGGATTCCCCGATTACAACCCCAATTGAACTCCATTCATTAAGGGAACATAAGGGAACAAGGTTCTCACCGGGGAATAGGTCGTGGATGGCGCAATCCGCGGTACCACGCAAGGGGGCGGGGATGATGGAATCCGACGAGAAATTGTGGCCCGCCGAACGCCACACGCTCCTAAGCCGACAGATGAGCACCCCCGCTACAGCTTAAGGAAGCTCCCGTACATAGGCCACGGTCCCTCCAATGGTGCTTTGGCGGCAATCAACGATGGCGAGGTGTCGAGGGTAAGGCGGCGCGAGCGCGGAAAAGAGGAAGCAGGGAAGAGGTAGTTGCGAGAGGGCTAAATACTCTCGGGATGGTGCTGCCCAGGCGTGATACGCGCGGTAGGTTACCGAGTCTGCCGGCACGAAGCCTCTCGCGAGATCTTTGGTGAACAGTAATGGCGGCGAGCACCACGTTCGCCGTACGTGAGACTGTGAAGTGGACCCCGGTTACCAGGGAAGGGAAGCCACGCGGAGAGGAGAACCGGTCAGCGGCCCCGCCAGTCATTGTCTCAGGGTGTAGTGGATGTGTCCCCCGGGTCCACATGTCGGCGCCTAATCGTGTTGAGTCGCCCGAGCGCAGCCATCGACCGGTGGGGCCACACGTCAGGTCCGCGGGGCATGCATCGCGAGTAAGTGGGCCAGGTGGCGAACAGTAACTGGGCCGAGGTGAGAAGGAATCGGCCCAAGCGCTGAGATTTCTTTCTTTTCTTTATATTTTCCTTTCAATTTCAAGATTTAAGGATTCAAACTCCTATTTTGAATTTCAAATTTCCAAATATCAAAATTCCTACTAATGTGAATATATACTCTATTGTTTACAGTATTATTTTTTTCCTTGTCATTTATTTATTTATGGAAGGAATAAATGGTTTCATTTTCCTTCACATTTTCTATTCTAGGTTTTCATTTAAAATTTTGAGGTCAAGATTAAATTATGATTCTTTATTTCAATAAAATGTATCCCCACAAACTCATAAGTATGAGATGACCACTTTCTCATATGACTATTTTAACATCTTTAATTGATTATGAACAAGAAATGTTCTACTAAATTCCAAAGGTTTCAAAAATTCTAGAATTAATATCCTAGATATTCTTATTTATTTATTTTATCATTTTATGATATATTTTTTCTCTACTAATTTTAGGTCTTACAAATCCTACCCCCCTTAACAGAAATCTCGTCCTCGAGATTTGTAAGGAAAGGGTGTATAACCATGTTATCTCAAAACATATGCACAAACAAAATCTCAGCATGATGCATAATTTATTAGCAACACATGAGGTCAATTAGACCTTATTGTTCCTCCTAAAATAGTATCATACCAACTACTAACTAAAGTAACACTTAGATCTTATAAATAGTAGTATATATATATATGTAGCTTGGTGGAGCTGCTGGTGGTGGTGGAGGTAATGGATGTTGTTGTTGTTGTCTTTCGAACCGTGCTTGTCTTATTGCTTGTCGCATCTCTAGTCGGTCCTGACGTATTTCCTGGCGTTCTTGTCTTATCTGATTTTGCATTTCGTTAACCACTTCTGCCATTTGTTGTAGTACCATCATTTGGACGGCAACCACTTGATCGATTCCAACCGGTGGAGGATCTAGAGGATTCATTTCTGTTTGATGTTGCCTGATAATCTTCCCTTCCTGGTATTTACCATGAGAGTTAGAAGCATATGGTAGGATAGTTTTGCAATCGAAAGTATTTGGTAAGCAGAATGAATAGGCTAGTAACTGGTTATGATCTGAAGATCCTTTAGCATAGCTTAATCTTTGTTTTATGTCTAGATTGGGGTAACTAGTTGTATAAAGTGAGTATCCAAAGGTAGGATAGAATTTTGTCCAGATGAGATAATATACATGATTTAGGTTAAAAGTTTGTTTGATGTTAGGTCGGGATAGATAGATTATACCATTCATCATGACTCTATGGGTTGGGTTAACTCTTTTGCTCATGGTTGAGTTGGTCTAATGTGCTAAGTTAAGGTAACACCTGGTTAGTAGGGTCTAATATCTTCTACCAGCATCACAAATCTGTTTAAGTAGACCACACTAGATTAGATCATACTAGATTAGATCACATTAGATTCTATGATTCTATTCAAAAATATCATTTAGTTAAGCATATCAAGCTGACTTTATTTTTATGAAATCCTAGTATTTTTTTCTTTCTAAGTGGAACTTCCAATTAGTATATTTTTTATACACTAGAATTTTTTATGCCATTAGCAGGTGTGGCATAGAAAACATGGGTACACCATGCTTTATCTATTTGTGGGTGTAGAGAAGATTTGGGGGCAAAAGAAAGTTAAGTAAGGGAGACTTTTATTCCGTGTGGTGGATCTTGATTCATCTGAAGATCTGTTTCTACTCATATCCTTCATTGTCGATGTTAACCTTCTTCTTAGGTCTGTTTTAGGGACCATCGGTCGTGGTGTTAGACGCCATTATCTTAGTTGGGATAACAACTACGAGTACCTGGGGTAGGTAGGTTAAACAGAATTTTTCATTGCTTTTGGGAGAAATGGGTGGGGCATCCTTTAACATAAGCTAGGTCGTGATTTCATGGACGAGTTGGTCTAAGACACTAATTTAGATTTAAAACCCATTTATAGGAATATGGTCTAATCTGTGTTACCAGTATTAACTGACTTGTTTAACTAACTCCCTTTAGATTAGATCATATTAGATTAGGTAAGGTCTAGATTAGATTGGATATAACTAGATTAGACTAGTTTAAGTTAGATAGATCTACCAGGGTAGGATGTATATTATTAGGATATGTTAGAATCTTTTGAGATAGGATGGATTATATAGGGCGGGTAGATCGGAATCTCTATTAGGTTAAAACAGAGGGGTTATGCAACTATCGGGTGGTTAAGGTAGTTGCATATGGCCAGGTTGGACTAAGACTCCAATTTAGGTTAAAACATATTTATAAAAGTAGGATCCAATCTTATGTTATCAGTATTATCTAACATGTTTGTCCATTAGATTAGATCTAATCAGATTAGATGGGATCAGAATTAAATTGGTGTAATCAGATTAGACTAGATAAGATCTACTTTATTTATTTTGGAATAAATCATGTTTGTTACACTATTGTGAGATAAGTAAAGTGATGGGGGATAAGTATGCTTATTAGGACAAGTTGAGTCTCTAAGAATAAGATAGAATCTTTTGAGATTAGTTAGATCAGTTAGGGTAAGATAAAATCTTTTCGGGATAAGATGGATCTATTAAGATAAGAGTGAATCTTGTAAGATAAGATGGATCTATTAAGATAAGGGAGAACCTTTCAAGATAAGATGGATCTATTTGATATATTCTAGTGGGGGTACTTTTAGTTGGTCTAGTTTATCTTATAAACAATTTAAGAGGATAAGATATTTTTTAACACAAGATGAACCTATTAGGATAAGATAGATTCTTTTAAGTTAAGAGGGGTCTATTTAAAATAGATACACTTTAGTGGAGGATAAACTAGGTTGTTTAGTTATCTTATGAATTTTATTTATTTATATTTATGCCTATATGTATATGTAGATGTAATCATGGACATTACTCCACAACTCATCACAGTCAATCAAAGATCCAAATCAGACAAGTATCATAAGAACAAACATTCAAGTATACAAATATCTACAAAAATAGTTTTATTTTGTTCCTAAGAGTAGGTCTCCTATTCCTAAATGTCACTTTAGGCACAAGATTTCAAAGTGTGAAATCCACATTTGTCTTTAGAAAGAAAAGGTAAGAATAATCAGAGTAAAGCGGAAATAGATGGAAAAAGATTAAGAAGAGTTTAGAAAGAATCAGAGTAGCAGAGGTAAGTAAATAAGGGTTGTCCAGTTCTATCTAGGTTTCATCCTACAGTCAACATTCCTATGATACCACTTCTGTCACACCCGGTTTTAAGGGACAAAGCCGGGTGCATCTCATATATGCGCCAAAAAAGACAACACATATAATAACAAAGTGTATAGAGATAAATGTTACAATATCATCAGAGTACTTATTACATAGCGGAAGTCTTACAAAATAAAAGATAAATATAAAACAAACTAAAGTCCATCCTTGGCACCATAAAGTCGACTAGGAGACACCACCTAGATCAAGTCGAACTCTTCGTTGTGTGGCTCCTCTTGAACCACCTGTACTTCTCCTATGGGGGGGTGTAAGACAACAAGGGTGAGCTCACACATGTTCATCGCTCAACAACTTGTGGGGAACAGTGTGCATGAACTCACCAAAGGTGGGAGTTCATGTGATGTGTAAGGCTGATCAATAATAGTGGTTAAAGCTGAGCATTGCTTTTAATAAGTTGGTCAAATTTTATTAGCAATTACTAGATGTAAGTAAATAACAAACCATAATAATAATAGAACAAAATTAGTAATAAATCCCATGCAATGCAAATGACAAATTGAATTTAGTTCCATAAATTAATCATGCGAGAGTCCTGAGATGCTCTTGACCGTGAGCTCGACTAGTATACTAGTTTTACACTCTGCAGAGGTTGTACTCTGTACCCACAAGTCATGTTACCCATCGGCCAAGAGGTCATGAATCTCATACACCTCTACCACGGAAGCGAGGTAGGGTAATACTACGAGGCCTTTACAAAGTTCCACTAGCTTCCAAAAACCCGCTACAGTTTATGGGAAGAGCACTTGCAAGAATCCCTCGTCTGACCGTCATCGCAGCAAAATCAACCCGAGAACCTCCCTGCAAGCAACTCCCCTACCGCCCTTGCCCATTTAGGGTAAGGTAGTCTTCCACTAGCTTTCCTAATTAGTCAGCCAAGGGCGTCCCATTCCACCCTTGTGGTGGCACGTGTTTCTCAAGTTAAGCTCCATGTTCCAATTAAAATAATATAATGATCTTGACATGAACATAATTAACATAACAGAATAATTGGAACATGAATATAATGAAATATTAACCCAAAACCATATAAAGCAATAGCAAAACTACCCAAGTGATTCAGGGGTAAACAAGGTAAAAGATAATCAGACTAGGGTGACCTATTGGGTCCCATCAAAATTAAACCTATGCATTGAGTAGTGATAATAAAGAACATTATTGGGTAATAGAAGTGGTCAAGAGCACAACTTGCCTGGGACTTGAGATTCCAGGTACCAGGATGATTCTCAGGTGACTCGTGACCTCACTACTAGTCGTAGCAATACAAACAAACATGGTATAGACAAAATTAACATCATACCAAACATAAGAACAAACTGCATAGTAGTGATCTACGCATCGCTACGAGATCGTGGGTTCGAGAACTACTAAGATCGGAGTTACGGTCATCAGGTTATGATGTGATTAAATGATTAACACTAGGTTCTATGTTTATTTTATAATTCTAGAGAAAATATAACCTAAAGTAGAAATTAATTCAATTTTAATCTAAATTATAAATTGATCATAGATCATATTTTAGTAGATTATAACGATAAGCAGATTAACAAGACTAACCAACATAAGTTAGATAAAGATCTAATTATAAAAGAATGAGACATGGTATAATAAATGTTGTTGTTGCATAGTTAATATTCATATGAAGCTAACGCAATTGGAACGGTTCAATTCGGAGTTAAAATGGAGAAATTATGAATTTCCGAAGTTATTAGGTACTTAGAATAGATTAATTCAAATGAACAATTTTAATTCAAGTTTCATGGCTAAACAATGTTACTAGTTGATAGACAATATTAAAACAAAATTAATGTCTCTGGAATGAATCATTTTGTAGCTAAAATGAATTTAATATGATTTATCCAAGTTTATTGAATTATTTTTGTATTAAAAACCAATTTCTATAATCATTTCCCTGTTTTCTCTATTTCCTGGTTTGCGCGTCAATTACTGAAAAGATCAGGGGCTATCTCAGAAGATTACCCAGACTCCATCTACACCCCCTCTTGGACGGTGGGTTGATTTTTACTTTGGCCAGGGTCTCTTTAGTAAAACGTACTCGCGAAGGGGTATCACGGCATGAGAGTCGTCCGATCAACACCGGACGCACCAAATTAGATCGCCAGGGGTTTGAATCAGTACGCGCCGTTGGCCTTCGGATCCAAGATCCACGACCCGCATTTCCCCCTGCGATGACCCATTAGATCTGCCCGATTGTATCTCAACGGCGTGGATCCCCTGCTTGAACCGGCATGATAGAATCTAATCTCAGCCACTCATCTTCTGATCTACAGTCACGATCGCTACAACTATGATTTATCCGTTGATCAACTCTACACCGTCCAAATTGGATCCGACGGCGCAGACGCTGTCTTTCCCCCTCGGATCCCGATCTAGCTTGTGCCCCAATCTCAGTCATTGGCCCGGCATCCGATGGCCAGCGTTCGTCTTCCACCACGCGCTTCCCAGGTCAGAACAGTGGCGGCCAGTCCCACGATGGAGACCACCGCCGGCGCAATGCCTCGGTCGCATAGTGCCCGAAACCCAAATTAACTAACGCTACACTAAGAGGGCGACCACATGAACTGGATGAGGGGCTTATTACCTTGGTTTAGGGTGGATGCGACACTGCCCACACGGTGGCACGGTTCTACGGCGACGCTTAAACTACAACCATCCGTTTCGACCAACGGATTCCCCGATTACAACCCCAATTGAACTCCACTCGTTAAGGGAACATAAGGGAACAAGGTTCTCACCGGGGAATAGGTCGTGGACGGCGCAATCCGCGGTACCACGCAAGGGGGCGGGGATGATGGAGCCCGTCGAGAAATTGTGGCCCGCCGAACGCCACACGCTCCTAAGCCAATAGATGAGCACCCCCGCTACGGCTTAAGGAAGCTCCCGTACACAGGCCGCGGTCCCTTCGACGGTGCTTTGGCGGCAATCGACGACGACGAGGTGTGGAGGGAAAGGCGGCACGAGCGCGGAAAAGAGGAAGCAGGGAAGAGGTAGCTGCGAGAGGGATAAATACTCCCGAGATGGTGCTACCCAGGCGTGATACGCGCGGTTGGTTACTGAGTCCGCCGGCACGAAGCCTCTCGCAAGATCTCCGGTGAACAGCAATGGTGGCCAACCCCACGTTCGTCGTACCTGAGACTGCGAAGTGGGCCCGGTTACCAGGGAAGTGAAGCCACACGGAGAGGAGAACCGGTCAGCGGCCCCGCCACTCAGTGACTCGGGGTGTAATGGCTATGTCCCCCGGGTCTAGGGCTGGAAAATTAGCTCGAGGCTCGCGAGCCGGCTCGAGCTCGGAGTGGTTCGGCTCGGCTCGGAGCGGCTCGCGAGCCTCGAACGAGCCGAGCCGAGCCTCTTCTTCGGGCTCGTTTTTGTAGCGAGCCGAGCCGAGCTGGCTCGTTCCAGCTCGCGAGCCGGCTCGCGAGCCTTGCAAAAATGGTCAATTTATGGAATAATAATGAATATTAGATAATTTTATGGGTAATAGCTCATTTTTTAGTCTTTGATGATGAATATATTACAAATTATAATTTAATTTACTCCTAATGTAGAATGATAATTCTATATTTCAAATTTATATAATGTTAATTCACCAAATAATGCAACGAAAAGTACTAAAATATAGCTCGCGAGCCGAGCCGAGCCGGCTCGCGAGCCAAGGTCGAGCCGAGCCAAGCCTCTTTCACCAGCTCGTGGAATGGGCGAGCCGAGCCGAGCCGAGCTCGTTCAGGCACCGAGCCGCACCGAGCCGAGCCGAGCCGAGCTCGGCTCGGCTCGTTTCCAGCCCTACCCGGGTCCACATGTCGGCGCCTAATCGTGTTGAGTCGCCCGAGCGCAGCCACCGGCCAGTGGGGCCACACGTCAGGTCCGTAGGCATGAATAGCGAGTAAGTGGCCCGGGTGGCGAATAGTAACTGGGCCGAGGTGAGTAGGAATCGGCCCAAGCGCTGAGATTTCTTTCTTTTCTTTCTATTTTCCTTTCAATTTCAAGATTTAAGGATTCAAACTCCTATTTTGAATTTCAAATTTCCAAATATCAAAATTCCTACTAATGTGAATATATACTCTATTGTTTACAATATTATTTTTTTCCTTGTCATTTATTTATTTATGGAAGGAATAAATGGTTTCATTTTCCTTCACATTTTCTATTCTAGGTTTTCATTTAAAATTTTGAGGTCAAGTTTAAATTATGATTCTTTATTTCAATAAAATGTATCCGCACAAACTCATAAGTATGAGATGGCCACTTTCTCATATGACTATTTTAACATCTTTAATTGATTATGAACAAGAAATGTTTTACTAAATTCCAAATGTTTCAAAAATTCTAGAATTAATATCCTAGATATTCTTATTTCTTTATTCTATCATTTTATGATATATTTTTTCTCTACTAATTTTAGGTCTTACATATCTTAAGTGTCATGTATGTACATGAGATGGTATCTGAATATAGGGATACAATTATATGCAAGACTACACCGATCACTTCTCAGATCCTACCTAGTGAAAGTGATGGAATAGAATTTCTCCAGACATCTTGGCAATAACCATTTTCTAGTTTTGACATCATATGCTATTTATAGGTTATTTGATCTTTCATCTGATTTAGAATAACCAGAGCAGGAATTTTATTTGCAGCCAATTCTACCTAGGAAATGTCAAAATGCTTTAGCGATTTATCCAGTGGCTTTTTTCTTATGAGAGTGATCATCTATGGGATAGATTTTCGCTTTTCATCTTATTCAGTGATGGTTCAATTTTTGTGCTCTGTCCAGTTGTTCTATTTGGAAGTGACTATAGCAAGAAACATATTCAAGAAATATATGAAGATGTTAATGCATTTGGATTGAAATCTTCAAATCCAAATGTTGTCACTAATTCATATTTGGTCAAAAGCTAATGCATATGCATCATTAGATGATTCTCTGACATTATAGGGGCCTCTTTGTAGAGTTTGTGAGGACAATAATGAATCTGAAGGCAAGAGCAGCAGTTGTGAAGGAAAAATGTAGGTTTTATACAGTTCTACTGGCAAAGATTCAGTTCTTGTAACTGCCTAGGGTAGTGGGCTGCTTCAGGTTGATGCTCTTGCAGATGAAATTCAACCACAGTGGAACATTAGGGTTCCTTCTCGCCTTAATGTTGATTTAAATGGACAAAAGCTTCTAGAAATTTTGATCTCTGTAACTTCGGGGAGGGAGAAACTAAGGTTAACCTTTCCATGGGACCCAGACGGTCATAGTTCAAGCTGTCTAAACATCCAAAGTTACAACAATGTTAGCTTGAGGCCAAGCTAAAGGCCTGTTTGGTTCGTGGCCAACTGTGCCACACTTTGCCTAAGGTTAGTCGTTCGAATTGAACAACTAACCTTAGGCAGAAAAGTTAGGCAAAGTGTGGCAAGTTAGACAACGAACCAAACAGGCCCTAAATCTTTAGGGGGCAGTAATGTCATATACGTATATCAGGAGGAGTAGAACACAACAATGGCTGATGAAGTTAGTAGTGGAATCGGAAGATAGAATACAAAGCGTGCTGGATAGGGAATAGTGGTTATTACTGGGTCGTGTTTTGGTATGGGTTTTAAGTAGGGTGCACGTGGTGCAGATAATTAACTGATCCAATCTTTTCCGAATCCTAATTATATGGATATGGTGGAGTTTTTATATCCATGTGGATATGGATAATACAAATCCGATCTACGTGCGGATGCGAAGTAGGATATGATATCACCAAATCCGACTGATATAGAGTATCCGATATTTGAACATGGATTATCTGATGCTTAAAATATGATAATATCCGATTAGTTTGTCAAGTACAAGAGAGAAAGAGAGTCAGTCAACATGGTTGATAACTTCCCAGATTACTATACGGTAGAACAAGAAACGAACCACTATACACGGCAAAAATCAATCACAACCCCATTCGGCCACCCCAGTAGGCAACAAGCCAACTTAAAAATAGCATTACCAAATAATCTATATTGTTCACTACTTTTATACTATTAAGTGTAGATGAACTTCTATTAAGTTTTGTTTGTTACCAAGTGTGTGACATAATTTTATTTATTATTTACCTACTTAGTTATTTATTATAGCTACAGTCAAGTTATGTTGTTAATTATTAAACTTTAATTTATGTATTATTGATCGCTATAAAAAATAAATGTAGGCATGTATTATCCGACCTTCGAAATCCGCTTTCACTCCGACATCGGTCTGACTCTGTACCATTTCCGACATCCTAAAACATCCATATCCATATCCGCAATTGCATAATATCAGCTCTGATCCGAATCTGTCACAAAAATAGGATTAGGATATGGAAAAGGTGTTATCTGCTCCACTCCGATTCGTTTGCTTCCCTAATTTAAGATGCAATGGGCCATAGTATGCCAGTCCTATGAGGAGAGTTATATGCTATAACCAAACTGAGTGGTCATCGAATAACATAAAACAGAACTTATATCTCGCGTGTGTGCGTCTTCTTCTTTGGAGGCGACGTCCATCACGACTAACGTCGAGCTCACATCTTGGCGATCACGCCAGTGGCCAGGTGCATTACAGATTTGTATCTTCTATCATTTATATCTTCTACCTAATCTGCATTAAAGAAAACATTAACAAGAGTAGAATTTGACTTCTTAATTTTCAATCCTAAATCAGTGGTCTACATGATATATCTCAATTCCCTCTTAACTGTTATCCAATGAATAATAATATGAGCATGTAGAACAGATATTCCTTATTTACTAAGAACAAAATATTAGGTCTAATTAAAGGTAAGTATTACAAAACTCCACCTACACTTCTATATATTATGGCATCATTTGTTCCTAGAAGATATCCTTTCTAAAGTGATAACTTCTTACTTACTGATATAGTTGACTAGATGGTCCAGGCTATATGGGCTGGCACGAGGCACGACCATTTTGGCATGGCATAGGCACAACACAGCACGATAATAACCATGCCCAAGCTGAGCTTAGGCCCATCATGGGTCGTGCTTGGGCTTGTAGACAAGCCCATCTGGTGGCAGGGGCACATTCTATTTACTGTCGTCCCAATTAGCTCAATGCTAGGCACAGATAGCCCATCAGGCCGAGCATGGCCCGACACGACTCATTTGTGGCCTAGCCATACTCGCTCTAATCTAGCCCACCATATATACACCTATGATAGACTCGACCTCCATTTTAAAACTATTACCGAGCTCTGTTGGAGAAAATGATCTATAGAAAAAATAGAGAAAAATAAGATAATTTGAGCTCTGTTACAAAGCGAACCTTAGAACACCCGGCATGGTAGCACAACACGACCAGTTTAAAACTAGTTGGGCCAGGCTTGGGCTTAGAATTTGGGCATCCCAACTCATTTAAGAAGATTAGATCCATACTTTTCATGAGTAAGTACAATCCCATTTGGAGTTCTTATTACTTATATACAAAGAAAATAATGGAGATCTTCTAAGTCCATGAGAGTAAATTCTTTTTAAGTCCTACAACAAAATTGTGATGGACTTCTTTAATAAACTAGCATCAACAATTTCATCCACATAGACAAGCGTAAAAACATTTCAATTTCTTTATTACAAAAGAATAATGTTATATCTAACTTTGATGCATGAAAACTAAGAAAGATCAATTTATTACTTAGCTAAGAGTACCAGTCTCTAGGGGCTTATTTTAATCCATATATTGCTTTATCAAGTTTGCAAACGTAAACAAGTTTTGACACATCTTCATATCTAGAAGGTTACTCCATGTAGGCCTCTTCTTCTAGATGCCCATGCAAGAATGCATTCTGTACATCAAGTTGACAAAATATCTAACCTTTAGAGATAAAAATTGTTGGGGGCCTTCATCTTCCGAAAGTCCTCAAAAACACGGCTAACATGTTTTCCAAGTATAATATATACACAGGGACCTTCGGCCTTGGGATGAAGCTGTACACGATATGAAAAGCACAGTTCGGGAGAAGGATGAACCAGTTCCGAAGCTACCTGTGGAGAAGCTTCGGCTTAGCAGTGAAAAATGGAACCGACTTAAAAGGGAAAAGGCTGTCTAGTCTTTGATAGATTATCCTTAAGACAATAATAAATGTCAAGGGCATGAATGTAATTTTACACAGGCTGAGCCTTGTGCCTATAAATAGATGAACAGTAGCACCGTACTATTCACGATGACTGGTATTCACTTGCACGTCACTCCGGGTTTTTTACCTTCTGTCAAGCCAAAGGTATAAATGTAACTCGATATTGTTCATGTTTATTCATGATAATATAATAAAATGTTCTGATGATGTCATATAATTATTCATGTTATTTTCCATGCTTCATATGCTTTTACTTTCATTAATATATATATATATATATTGATATGATGAAGGTATGTCCTTCATAACCTTTGTCCAGAGACCATTATATCCTAAGGGAGATAATGCTTCGAAGGACGAAGGTATTTAACCATTAACATTTTGTGTTGCCTTGTTCTTAACTCGAAGCATTTGAGAACAAGTCACCAACATTGGCGCCCATCTCCGGTGAACTCATTTGACCACCTTCGGCACGTTGTGACCTTCGTCATGCCACTGATGAAAGCTTCAGGGCTAGAGGCTGCACTGCAGCCACTGGACGTCAATCAGGAAGCACTGCGTGAAGCCAGAAATCAAAAAAGGAAGGCTACAAGTCCAACGCCTCAGGAGGAGGAGCTGAACCAAGAAATTAGGGACCTCGAAGTAATCAACTAGCAGGTCCAAAGGAAGGAGAAGATGCTTCATCTTGCTGATCTTCAGAAGAAGATCGACGAAGCCGCTGAGGAAATGCGTCATCTCACCCAAGATGACTAGGATCGACGACCTCAACGCAGAGAGCTTCGCCTGGACAATTCCTATGATGATGACGTGTGGTATGATGATTTCGATCATGGAAATTTTGCTTTTGATGATGCTTCTCCTCTGTCAGCAGAACTGCAGGCTACACCATGGCCTCCATCATACAAGCCACCCCAGCTTCCCATGTATGATGGGCACTCTGATCCGAAGCAGTTTCTGATGAGCTACGAAGCAACCATATCTTCATATGGGGGCAATACTGCAGTCATGGCAAAATCCTTTGTCATGGTAGTCAAGAATGTTGCGCAAACCTGGTACTCCTCTCTTCGGCCAGGAACAATCACATCATGGCAGAAGCTGAAGGACATGCTGATCACCAGTTTTCAAGGGTTCCAGACGAAGCCGGTTACTGCTCAAGCTTTGTTCCAGTGTACGCAAGACCACGAAGAATACCTTCAGACGTATGTCTGAAGGTTCTTGCGTCTGAGAGCACAAGCGCCCACAGTACCTAATGAAATCGTCATTGAGGCCATGATAAAAGGTCTTCGGCTAGGACCCATGGCTCAATACTTCGCCAGGAAACCCCCTCAGTCTCTAGAAAATCTACTTCAGAAAATGGATGAGTACATCTGGGCCGATAATGATTTCCGCCAGAGGAGGGAAGAAGCTTACAGGTTTTCTGAGATGACTAGGGGCTTCGGAGGACGAATCCACCCTAGGCATGTCAGATCAATCCATAACTCCAGTCAGAGTGATGACAGAGGAAGCCAGTTTCAGAGGCCACAGCATAGCTCACAGTCTTCAGGGCAGCAGCAAAGCTCCTTCAGGCCACCAGCTCCAAGGGGCAGAGGCGGAAGGGGCTTCGGAGGAAGATATGGGGATCAGCCCAGGAAAATCTATTGCTTGTTCTGTGGTGAAGACAAGGGCCACACTACAAGAACGTGCCAGGTCACCATTCAGAAGCAAAAAGAGATTGCCGAAGCAGAAGCCCGGCAGAATCTGCCGAAGCAGGTTTTACATACTACTTCGTGCTACTCTCCCTATATACCAGAATACGTGGGTAATCAACCTGCAGCTTCTGTTGCTTCGGCAAGTCATTCACAAGCTTCCTGGCCCCAGCTTCCGTTGCCACCACCATTGCGACCTACTCATACCCGAAGCCAGCAGTCAGAAGGGCGCCAGCACCCCCAACAGCAACGCGACTTCAGGGAGGAGTCCGAAGCTCGTACAGTCAACAACACTGTACCAGAATCGAAGCACATATACTGAGGAATATCCTACTTCTGAAATACTTTTATCTTTTGTGCCATTTTACTTTCTGTATGAGAAACAAGTAATGGAAAACTTAGTTTCAATTTCTTGTAATAATTCTGCCTGCACCAGAATGATATATATCTTCTTCATAGATTTACGAAGCTCGAAAGATGACTCTTAAGCAAACGAAGTAGATTTCGAAGCTCAAAAGTCGTTCCTAAGGGAATGTAGAGCCGAAAATTGACAAAGTTACAAAAAGTTGTTCCTAAGGGAGCACAGCGTAAGTTTTCTGCTCAAAAGTCATTCCTAAGGGAATACAGAGCCAAAATTGACGAAGCTACAAAAAGTCGTTCCTAAGGGAGCACAATGTAAGTTTTCTGCTCAAAAGTCGTTCCAAAGGGAATGCAGAGCCAAATACTGCCGAAATATAAGGCGAAGAAGTTCAAAAGTCGTTCCTGAGGGGATGTAGAACTTATACCACCGAAATAGAAGGTGAAGAAGCTCAAAAGTCGTTCCTAAGGTGATGCAGAGCTTAGACTCAAAAGACATTCCTAAGGGGATGCAGATTCCTCCGTGTACCAGTGTGGGCGTATGTGTGGGTGTTAAAGCATCATCGTATTGCATCATATTATCGCATCATTTAGCATAGCATCACATCATACATCATATCACATCAACAGAAAGACTGAATACGAAGCAAATCTTTGGAAATACTTTGATTGAATGAAAATGTGCTAAGGCACGAAGCAAGCTTTGGGTGACAATTCTATCAGATTTGCCTTAGAAGGGGCTTTCTTCTTTACGAAGCATGAAAAGAAGGGAAGGTGTTTTTTCGCCGAAGGCTCAAAAAGCGGTATGTGTGTATGTTTCATGCATCGCAAAGAAATAAATTACAACAACTTACATATTCGATTCAATGTTACATACATCAAATGTTACATAGTTTTGTTACAATAGACGCCTAATCTTCCTTCAATTGTTCCATACATCAAGCATTTCAAAATATTATTACAATAAAATCTATTCTTCTCTAAGAACTTTTTCTGCGACTTTGTTCAGTAGTTTATCGACGACTTCGTCGATAATGGAGTTCGTCATGCTTATAATATCCAGTGCTTCCTTCATCTCTGGATCAGCTAGGGGATTGTACGGCTCCGGTGGCGGGGATAGTTTAGCTGTAGTAGGTAAACTGTTAATTCAAAGCCACAAAGCAAGCATTGAAGCCAAAAAATCAAAAACAATACCTATGCGCCTTTCGCGTTCAACAGCCTCTTCAGCTCGCTTTGCTTCTTCCCGGGCGTCGTGGGTGCCTTTTTTTATTCTTTTTTATAATTTCGTTGGCCAGCTCTCGGCCACAGTTCACCCAGACATCAGAATAAAACTTCCCGCCCACTAAAGTTGCTTCGGCTGAAGGATCCTTCGTATCGTCTATGGAGAAGGCAGTTTTGGCCTAGGCTATAGCCTTAACGTGATCACATCCGGCCTTCTCCAGAATAGCCACGATTCCCCAAGCGCCAGAAAAAGCGCAAATATCCCCGCGATCATTCAAGATTTCCTCGAAGGCTTCGGCTTCTCCACTTATCCATTCAATAACGCCCTCGGGGTCGCCTCAGATAAAATTTTCTTCAGAAGAGTAGGCACCCACTTTGGAGAAGCTAGTTTTTAATTTCTTCACGCAATCCAAGGATTTTTCAAAACACTTTTCCTTGGATTCGCGAAGTTCTTCAAGATTTTTCTCTAGCTTATTCTTCCAATATTCACTAATCTCTTGGTTAGCCTGTGCGAGCGCGCAGTTCTCATTAGCTTCGGCCAGTTGTCTCCGAAGGTCTTCAACCTCGGCTTTTTGGGCTTCGACCTGAGCATTGTACTTAGCTTCGTCTTCTTTTATTTTACTCACCAATGTAATCAAAATTTTGTCTTTCTCTAGACCTTCGTTTCTCATTTCAATCACCTCTGAGCAAGGTTGCTGAGAGCTATTGTACAGCCTTCGTCTTCGGCGCTCTTTTGTGCCCTCAAGGCATTACTAAGAATCAAGCCCTGCAAAGAAGAATAAAGAATTGAGCATGACAATAAGATACTTCATTTCCAACTTCAAAGTTAACTTCTATACCTTTATACTATTGTACGCGAGGCTATCAGCAAGATCATCCTTCGACATAACCGAAAGGCCTTCCTCAAGCTTTGGAAATCCCATACTTTTAGCTATCTCCCGGCAAACAGATATTTCTTTGTTGTCCGGGAGACAGTATAAGAAATCATCTTCGTTAGTGCCATTAAACACTAAGACCCCTTTCGGATATTTTAGTTTTTGGGCATAGTGTCTGGCTTCCAGGATTTCTTCTTCGAATAGTTTTTTCCCCGAAGCATGTCGAAAAATGTAATCAACATCTTCAACTGAAGCTTCGGGGGCAGGGGATTTTGCTTTTTCTGCCATACCCTGCCCTGCTGTCATGCCGCTATCTGAAGTTTGTTGATCAGCTTTGTCTTCAGGCGCGACAACCTTCGTCTCAATGGGCACTACAGGCCCAACTTCGGCTTCGGCCTGGACCTTGGCAACTTCGGCAACTTTCTTAATAGGAGCAGGGGTCAAGGCCTTTGTGGTCTCCATAACAGCGTCTAGCACGCTGGCCATCCTCCTCCTCTTGGGAGTTGCGGTAGGACCTTTTTGCATCTTCGGCAAATTTGCCTCTGCCGGTGGGCTCAGAATTTCTGGCATTTTTACTGTTTCTTCCACCTTTGGCTCTTCGACCGTATCATCCTTAGCTTCGGCTGGCCCGACTGTAGGCACCTTCGCATTACAATAGACTCTTCAGCGCTCTGCACGATGGAAGCAGCTTGTTTTGCTTCAGTAGTTGAAGAGGTCCCTTTGCCAAATTCAGGCACTACGGCCGGTTCAATATATCGCGGTCGGTGGGTCAGAACCTTCATTTTCTTGTCCTTCGGCATAGCAGTGGTGGCCGAAGCGACATTTTTTCTCTTCTTCCCTTGCCTTCGCAGCGGGTAGTGATAATCAGGGTATACGAAGCCGATTGCATCAAATACCCTATTCAATCTTTTCTTCCCTTGGCCCCCGAAGGCTGCGGACAAGGCATCATCTTCGGCCTTGGAATATGTCCCGAGTAGCTCATCGCTGGTAGCTTCAATGCATTTCAACCAGTCATCATTTGGTTTATCAAACTTCTCTCTAAATCTGAAGTATACTTCAATTGAACTAAGCCATTTCCATTGGATTCAGCAGTAGTCTCCTTCGGCATATCCTAGCTCTCCACAAGTGGCCACACCCTATAGGCTATGTGCTCTTGGACTATATCTCTTGTGCCAATGAAGGCGCAAATATTGCTAAATGCCTTCTGGCATGCTTCGACATCACTTTCAATAGTGACCTTCGGCCTTCGAAGGCCGAAGCGAGACCAGATGGGGCGCTGGATAATCTCCTTGATGTCTTCCCCTTTAATCAGATTATTTTTAACATAAAACCACTCCTCCATCCAGGCCCCGGGCCACCTTTTCCGGTACGTCAGCACCGGGTAACTTGCATTTGAGCGGGCAATGAACCCGTAACAACTGAAGTTGTTGTGGTATTGTTCTTTGCCGGTAGCCTTTGTCTCGTATTAAAGCTCGTGCATATTGCAGAAGCACTTTGCCTTGGCTCCAGCCCCTAGCTTCTTACAGCCCAGACAAACATCCCCATCCTAATTATAGCTTCGGGGGTAATCTGATGAAGAAAGATCTGGAATATCTTCAATACCTCAACCACAAATTTGCTCAGCAGGAAACCGAAGGCCTGCCTTCAGGAAGCTTCGGTAAATAACAACTTCGTTTTCCTCAGGAGCAGGGGCAGTGCTGTCTCCTCCAACCCTGACAATATACATGTCGTGAAAATATCTCCCCCTCATGGCATCAATATGACTTTGTTTGATGGTCGATTTTTCGAAGATAGTATGGCTTGGTCGCCAGGGCCGATCCTCAGAATCTTCATCTCCACTCTCTACATCATAACTATCACTGTCACCAGAATCTTCAGACAAACCCTCCATTATCTCTTTAGTAATTTTCTCTGTATTCGTCTTTGCCATAGACTCATAAAACCCAGCAATGAAAGGATCCGCAATTTTCTTCTCTTCATAAAGCTTCTTCTCCTCAGTAAGCTTCTGCTCAGTCATTTTTTCCTCAGTCATCTTCTTCTCCTCAGACATGGAGTAAGCACGTCTTTAAATCGAAGCTTGAAAAACAAGCAAGAGCTGGTAAGCAAGAGATAAAAATTTGAGAAAATAACGCAAACAGCAGAAATGACGCATCAAATGCCGCTGCTATGGGTTCCTATTTATACGCCAAGCGCTTTGCAACTTGGCGGGCCCTGTTTGTCATTGACTCTCGCTATTCTAGCGAAGGGAAGGTGTTTTTTCGGACCTTCGGCTTAAGGCCTTCGTTTACGTTGCAGTCTGAATTTATTAATTAAACAAATTAATACTGCGAGGGGCTACTGTTGGGGGCCTTCATCTTCCGAATCTCCTCAAAAACACGGCTAACATGTTTTCCAAGTATAATATATACACAGGGACCTTCGACTTTGGGATGAAGTTGTACACGATATGAAAAGCACAATTTGAGAGAAGGATGAACCAGTTCCAAGCTACCTGTGGAGAAGCTTCGGCTTAGCAGTGAAAAATGGAACCGACTTAAAGGGGAAAAGACTGTCTAGTCCTTGATAGA
Organism: Zea mays; assembly: GCF_902167145.1. Lineage (NCBI taxonomy): Eukaryota > Viridiplantae > Streptophyta > Magnoliopsida > Poales > Poaceae > Zea > Zea mays. The sequence continues at coordinate 61,294,175 of NC_050098.1, forward strand.
TTATCCTTAAGACAATAATAAATGTCAAGGGCATGAATGTAATTTTACACAGGCTGCGCCCTGTGCCTATAAATAGATGAACAATAGCACTGTATTGTTCACGCTGACTGGTATTCACTCGCACGTCACTCCGGGTTTTTTTACCTTCTGTCAAGACGAAGCTATAAATGTAACTCGATATTGTTCATGTTTATTCATGATAATATAATAAAATGTTCTGATGATGTCATATAATTATTCATGTCATTTTCCATGCTTTATATGCTTTTACTTTCATTAATATATATATTGATATGATGAAGGTATGTCCTTCATAACCTTCATCCAAAGACCATTATATCCTAAGGGAGATAATGCTTCGAAGGACGAAGGTCTTTAACCATTAACATTTTGTGTTGCCTTGTTCTTAACTCAAAGCATTTGAGAACAAGTCACCAACAAAAATATATAGAATAATATGAACAATAACTATTTTATTAGCTAGACTAAATGTGTTATCATAATCAATGCCATATCTTTTCTAAAACCTTTTGCTACTAGTCTAGCTTTATATCGATCCAGACTATCATCTTACTTTAGCACAATAGAGATTAAATATCATGTCTTATTTTTAACAAGAGCATCAAATTCCAAAACCATTAAAGCTTTGTAATCTTTATTTTCTAATGCTTCATCAACCAAATTAGTTTTACCAATTGTAGTTAAAAACTTAGTTTTAATTATGTTCCATATGGTGACTGAAGGGACCATGATGCCTAAGAGGGGAGGGTGAATTAGGCAACTTAAAACTAAGCCATCTAATTTTCGCCCAATTAAAACATATGCAAGAAGGTAATCTATCTAGATGTGCAACTATAGTTTTGCTCGGTGTGTTTCTTTCTCTACCATAAAAGAGTTGTAAACTGGGTTCTTGTTCTATCACTAGCCTAGAAAGCTAAATTAGGAAAGTAAGCACACAACCTAGGTAAGCAATAAATAAAGTAAGCACACAACCTAGGTAACCAACTCAAGTGAACTTGTGGTAGATTGATTATCATTATCATCACTTGAGCTGTCACAAGGGGTGGGGCACTCACCAATGAGCTCCCTATCACCAATGTGCTCAGCAACATCAAGAACTTTTCCCTCATGCCTATCATTATCAAGGGTGATCTTCCCATACATGCCATCAATATATCTCCAAACCGTATTAGTGATCCTCACATACATGATCTCATCAAACACATATTCACTCAAATATTGATAAACGATGTTAATAGTTTGGTGTTCGAGATGCAAACATTTATCTTCCACTTGGGTGAGAGATTTCCTCTTCTTATGTAAGGGCTCATAAATCCTACATTGACCAATCCACTACATTTGAGGGCTAATAGACTTAAATATATAGTCATGCAAAATTTCCACCGTAGAAAGTGTGTGCCATAAAAAATCTGTGGATCATAAGTAATCACTAGCCCTTTGGTGACACATTGTCTTTTGGGTTAGTAACAACCTATTAATTATGAGCGAGCATAAATAGTCATTTCTAAAATTAATTGTGTCAGCTGACAGAAACAATCGTGAAATTAAACTAATTAGTCTAGCCTTTACTACACCCTCTATCTAAGTTGACAAGCATCTTACAAATATCCTAGTTGAGCAGCTAAGGTGTCATACCAGGGAGATCTCACCTACACACATCTAGTAAGAAAGGTCACACTAACCTATGCAACTAGTACTCTAAGCAGACCAAGAGATTCTATGCATACTAGTGAGCAAAGCACACAAAGCCTAAGCACCACTAGAACTACTCACTAAGAAAGCTACATAAGATAAACTAGATAGCCACACAAGCTAAGCTATCTATCTACACATGCTAACTAGCACAAGGGAGCAACTAGTAAACTACAAAAGAAAAGTAGTTACAAGAACAACACTAAACACTAGCACAAATACGAGCAAGCTAGTGTTAAGAATTTGCAAACTAATAAGAAGACAAGTGTTGACATGGTGATTTTTATCTTGAGGTTTGGTGGTTTGCCAAACAATTAATCCCTATTTAAGTAAGCCTAAAGTTGTCATCAATCCTCTTGCTAGTGATGGCCCTCGAGCACACAATCTCCTCATAAGGAGTGCTCCATGTGAGCTCTAGCACTTTGATCTAGCCAGACCACTTAACACTTTTGCACCTCGCTCTACTAGTGTTGCTCTATGCATGTCCTAGGGGTGAGCAGGATACCCCTCATAAAGCGTTCTTCCATGGAGACCACAAGCCACCAAGCTATCTACGAAGTGGCAACCTCGAAGAGTAACAAGCACTACTGGGTTGCAACTAGATCACCTAGTACCTATCAATACAACCACTCGTTGTGATGCACTAGGAATTGCTCTCCCAATCGTCCGGATTCAATATCTATCAAACATATGAGAGTAGAGGCCCAAAGTCAAAAAAACACTTCAGCAATACACCCCTAAGGTACTCCACCCGTAAAATGGCTATCCAAACCTTTATATAAAAGAGAGGAATGGCAAAACTAGCTATTGCCCCTTGAAATGCCGAGATTGTGTGCTTATGGTCCCATTAACAGGCCATAATGGTAGAGCTCCTAGTGGCTACTTTGTGTAGCAAGAATATAATCCAATGGCTAAAATGATCAGTCTGATGCTCTCACTTTGATGGTACTCAAAGAGGTCCAAAAATTGACTTTGGATCATTAGATCAAATTGCCAAACCAATGCTAATCCTCATTTTCTTAATAAACCCTAGCAATCGCACCATTGTGTGTGAAAGGGAAATAGCCTCAACATTTCCTATAATCAATTTTGGTGTTTTACGACCATCACAAACCTTGTGGTCTAACCAGTTTGCCTAGTTGATCATTTCTCAGGTGCATAAGTTCACCTACAACTATTCTAAGTACACCGTCCGGAATAACGTAGATTATTCCGGACAGGAGAAGCTTTTTGGAAAAACACCTATGCGCGGACCGTCCGGGCCCTTGCGGCGGACCGTCTGTGACACTAGGGTGAGCCTCAGATAGGAACACTGCAAAAACACAAGTTAACACTACGGACCGTCTGATGGAGAAGCGAGCATTGTCCGAGACCAAGCACGGACCGTCCGGCCTTAGGCGCGGATTGTCCGGTCTTTGAAAAACCAGAAAAAACCGAAGGTGACGGGTTCGATAAAATTCATTTTTAGCGTCCTTGCGGACCGTCCAGGGTGCATGGTCGGACCGTCCGTGACTGCTTTATCTGACATTGACGACACATTAAATGCTCTATAGCCGTTACTGCTGACTGTTCCGATTTCAGCCGTTGATGTGCAGGGTCGGACCGTCCGGACCAGGGGCACGGACCGTCCGCGGTCGGCAGAATACAAGAGCTAGCAATCCATTCCAAGACACAATCAAAGCTTTCAATCTCTTCAAGTTCCACAATTGAGACAAGTGACCATTAGTGATTAGTGACTTGAGAGAGTGATTCGTGTTTCATTTGTTGCTCTTGTTGCTTGGTTTCCTTAATCGTGCTTTCTTCATCTCTCTCTAAACTCTCTAAGTGTTTTGTAAAGCTTGCAAGAGACACCTAATTGTGTGGTGATCCTTACGGGGTCTTAGTGACCCGTGAGATTAAGAAGAAGCACTCAACCGGTCTGAGTGACCGATTGAGAGAGGGAAAGGGTTGAAATAGACCCGGCCTTTGTGGCATCCTCAACGGGGACTAGGTTCTTTGGAACCGAACCTCGGTAAAACAAATCACCGTGTTCACTCGTCAATCCTCACTTGATTTGTTTTTCCCTCTCTAAAAGTTCCCTTGCTCATATTGATTTGAGTTTGCTCCCAAAGGTCATCCGCATTGATTGAGCAACTCTAAGCAAGGAGAAATATCTTTCGCACTCCAATATCCTAACGCTAACCCTGACCTTAGTGCAAGTTTAAGTTTATAAATTTCAGGTTTCGCGTATTCACCCCCCCCTCTAGGCGACTTTCAATTGGTATCAAAGTCAGTGCTTCATTAAGAGTCTAACCAACTCGAAGTGATGTCTGGAGATCACGCTAAGAGGGAGATCGTGACCGGTGACAAGCCCGCGGGCTCGGGGAAGACTCTCTCAAGGGAGTCCGGCAACAAGTACAAGGAGGAATCCTCTTCCTCCATCAAGTCACATTGGAGGGGTGACAAGAAGAAGAAGAAAATGAAGAAGGTGGTCTACTACGAGACCGACTCTTCATCACCCTCTACATCCGGCACCGAGTCATCCACTACTTCTAAGCGCCATGAGCGCAAGAAGTATAGTAAGATGCCCCTACGCTATCCCCGTATTTTCAAGCACGCTCCACTACTTTCCGTTCCCTTAGGCAAGCCACCATATTTTGATGGTGAAGATTATTGTATGTGGATTGGTAAAATGAGGCATCATCTAACCTCACTCCACAAAAGCATATGGGACATTGTTGAATTTGGAGCGCAGGCACCACAGGTGGGGGACGAGGACTATGACTCGGACGAGGTCACCCAAATTAGGCACTTTAACTCCCAAGCAACTTCTATACTCCTCGCCTCTTTATGTTGAGAGGAGTATAAGAAGGTGCAAGGGTTAAAGAATGCCAAAGAAATTTGTGACGTCCTCAAAACGGCGCACGAAGGGGACGAGGTGACCAAGATCACCAAGCGCGAAACGATCAAGGGAGAACTTGGTCGATTCGTCCTCAACAAAGGATAAGAGCCACAAACCATGTACAACCGGCTCAAGACGATGGTCAACCAAGTGCGCAACCTTGGGAGCACCAAATGGGATGATCATGAAATGGTCAAGGTTATTCTAAGATCCCTCGTTTTTCATAATCCTACTCAAGTACAATTAATACGTGGGGATCCTAAATATAAACAGATGTCTCCCGAGGAGGTGATTGGCAAGTTTGTGAGCTTTGAACTTATGATCAAAGACTCCAAACACATTGTCAACTTGGAGCAAGGCGCCACCTCTATGCCCGAGGTGCAACCCGTTGCATTCAAAGCAACGGAAGAAAAGAAAGAGGAGTCTATACCAAGTAGGCTTCCAATTGACGCCTCCAAGCTCGACAACAAGGAGATGGCTCTCATCTTTAAGAGCTTTCAACAAATCCTCAAGAAAAGGAGGGGGAAGGACTACAAACCCCGCTCCAAAAGGGTGTGCTACCGGTGTGCTAAGTCTGGTCACTTTATAGCTAAATGTCTAGATTCTAGTGAAAGGGACGAAGACAAGAAGGGGAAGAAGAAAATGGAAAAGAAGAAGTTCTACAAGAAGAAGGGCGACGAGGCACACATGGGGCGGGAATGGGACTCCGACGAGAGCTCCACCGACTCCTCCTCCGATGAGGACGCCACCAACATCGCCGTCAACAAGGGACTTCTCTTCCCCAACATTGGCCACAAGTGTCTCATGGCTAAAGACAACAAGAAGAAGAAGGTATACTCTAGAGCCACCCCTAAATACACTACATCCGATGATAAGGGTAGCTCTAGCGATAATGAAGATGATTTAATTTCTCTCTTTACCAACCTTAACATGGACCAAAAGAAAAAATTAAATGAATTAATAGAAACCATTAACGAGAAGGATGATCTCTTTGAATGCCAAGAGGACTTGCTCGTTAAGGAAAACAAAAAAATTGTTAAATAAAAAAATGTTTTTACTCTAGAAGTAGAAAAATGTGAAAGTCTAGGGAGCTTAGCATGTGCAATGATTCAATTTCATGTCTTAGAAATGAAAATGCTAGTTTAAATGCTAAGATTGATGAATTGAATGTTTGCAAACCCTCTACATCTAATGTTGAGCATGTCACTATTTGCACTAGATGTAGAGATGTTAATGTTGAAGCTATTGATGATCACCTTGCTATGATTAAAGAACAAAATGATCACATAGCTAAACTAAATGCTAAAATTGCCGAGCATGAGCTAGAAAATGAAAATTTTAAATTTGCTAGAAGTATGCTCTATAATGGGAGACGCCCTAGCATTAAGGATGGGATTGGTTTCCAACAAGAGAGCCAAAACAACACCAAACTTAGTGCCCCTAAGGAATTGTCTAATTTTGTTAAGGGTAAGGCTCCCATGGTTCAGGATAGAGAGAGTTACATTTTATATCCTACAAACTATCCTCAACATAAAATTAGGAAAATTCATGCTAGAAAACCTCACACTGTTTCTCATCATGCTTTTATGTATAAGAATGAGGCTTCTAGCTCTAGGCATTCCACTCATGTCAAAATGCCTAAAAAGAAAATTCCTAATGCATAAAGTAAGCATAATATTTCATTTAAAACTTTTGGTGCTTCTTATGTGCTCACTAACAAATCAGGCAAAATAGTTGCCAAATATGTTGGGGGCAAACATAAGAGCCCAAAGACTTGTGTTTGGGTACCCAAGGTGCTTGTTTCTAATGTCAAAGGACCCAAGGCCATTTGGGTACCTAAGAATAAGGCCTAAATTTGTTTTGTAGGTTTATGCATCCGGTGGATCAAGTTGGATAATCGATAGCGGGTGCACAAACCATATGACGGTGGAGAAAAGAATGTTCTCCTCATATGAGAAAAATAAAGATCCCCAAAGAGCTATTACATTCGGGGATGGAAATCAAGGTTTGGTCAAAGGTTTGGGTAAAACAGCTATATCCCTTGACCACTTCATTTCTAAAGTTTTTCTCGTAGATTATCTAGATTACAATTTGCTTTATATTTCTCAATTATGCAAGACGGGCTACAACTGTCTATTTACTGATGTATGTGTTATTGTCTTTAGAAGAAGTGATGATTTAATAGCATTTAAGGGAGTGTTAGATGGTCAACTATATTTAGTTGATTTTAATGATAACAAAGCTGAACTAGACACTTGCTTAATTGCTAATACTAACATGGGTTGGCTCTGACATCGCTGACTTGCTCATGTTGGAATGAAGAATCTTCACAAGCTTCTAAAGGGAGAACACATTTTAGGACTAACAAATGTTCATTTTGAGAAAGACAGGATTTGTAGCGCATGCCAAGCAGGGAAGCAAGTTGGAGTCCATCATCCACACAAGAACATCATGACGACGGACAAGCCGCTTGAGCTACTCCACATGGACCTATTCGGCATGATCGCTTATATAAGCATCGACGGGAGTAAGTACTGTCTAGTTATTGTGGATGATTATTCTCGCTTCACTTGGGTATTCTTTTTGCAGGAAAAATCTCAAACCCAAGAGACCTTAAAGAGATTCTTAAGATGGGCTCAAAATGAGTTCGGATTGAGAATCAAAAAGATTAGAAGCGATAATGGAACAGAGTTCAAGAATTCACAAATTGAAGGATTTCTTGAGGAAGAGGGCATCAAGCATGAGTTCTCTTCTCCCTACACACCTCAACAAAATGGTGTAGTGGAGAGGAAGAATAGAACTTTATTGGACATGGCAAGAACCATGCTTGATGAGTACAAGACACCGAACCGGTTTTGGGCTGAGGTGATTAACACCGCTTGCTACTCCATCAACCAGTTATATCTTCACTGAATCCTCAAGAAGACATCATATGAACTCCTCACTGGTAAAAAGCCCAATATTTCATATTTTAGAGTCTTTGGGAGCAAATGCTTTATTCTTATTAAAAGAGGTAGAAGTTCTAAATTTGCTCCTAAAGCAGTAGAAGGCTTTTTACTAGGTTATGACTCAAACACAACGACATATAGAGTCTTCAACAAATCCACTGGATTAGTTGAAGTTTCTTGTGACATTGTGTTTGATGAGACTAATGGCTCCCAATTGGAGCAAGTTGATCTTGATGAATTAGATGATGAAGAGGCTCCATGCATCGCACTAATGAACATGTCCATTAGGGATGTGTGTCCAAAAGAACCCGAGGAGCCCACTCAAGCACAAGATCAACCATCATCTTTCATACAAGCATCTCCACCAACTCAAGATGAGGATAAGTCTCAAGAAGAACAGGATGAAGATCACAATGATGAGCCACCTCAAGAGGAGGACATTGATCAAGGGGGAGATGATGATAATAATGAAGAAGATGAGCAAGAGATTCAGGATCAAAAATTGCCACACCCAAGAGTCCACCAAGCAATTCAAAGAGATCACCCCGTCAACTCCATTCTTGGTGACATTCACAAGGGGGTAACCACTAGATCTCGAGTTGCTCATTTATGTGAGCATTACTCTTTTGTGTCTTTTATTGAGCCATATAGGATAGATGGTGCATTAAGATATCCGGATTGGGTGGTGGCAATGCAAGAGGAGCTCAACAACTTCACGAGGAATGAGGTATGACATTTAGTTCCACGTCCTAACCAAAATGTTGTAGGTACCAAGTGGATATTCCGCAACAAGCAAGACGAGCATGGTGTGGTGACAAGGAACAAAGCCCGACTTGTTGCAAAGGGTTATTCACAAGTCGAAGGTTTGGATTTTGATGAAACCTATGCACCCATAGCTAGGCTTGAGTCAATTCGTATATTACTTGCCTATGCTACTTACCATTGCTTTAAGCTCTATCAAATGGACGCGAAAAGTGCCTTCCTCAATGGTCCTATCAAGGAAGAGGTCTATGTTGAGCAACCTCCCGGCTTTGAAGATAGTGAGTATCCTAACCATGTTTATAAGCTCTCAAAGGTGATATATGGGCTCAAGCAAGCCCCAAGAGCATGGTATGAATGCCTAAGAGACTTTCTTATCACTAATGGCTTCAAAGTCGGAAAGGCCGATCCTACCATCCTCACTAAAACTGTTGCAAAAGACTTGTTTATATGCCAAATTTATGTTGATGATATTATATTTGGATCTACTAACAAGTCAACTTGTGAAGAGTTTAGTAGGATCATGATACAAAAATTTGAGATGTCTATGATGGGGGAGTTGAAGTATTTCCTTGGATTTCAAATCAAGCAACTCCAAGAAGGCACCTTCATCAGCCAAACTAAATACATTCAAGACATACTTAAGAAGTTTGGAATGAAGAATGGCAAACCCATCAAGACACCCATGGGAACAAATGGGCATCTCAACCTCGACACGGGAGGTAAATCCGTAGATCAAAAGGTATACCGGTCGATGATAGGATCTTTACTCTCTTATGTGCATCTCGAACGGATATTATGCTTTCCGTATGCATGTGTGCAAGGTTCCAGGCAAATCCTATGGAAGTTCACCTTAGGTCCGTCAAAAGAATCATGAGATATTTAGTTTACACTCCTAAGTTTGGGCTTTGGTACCCCAAGGGATCTACCTTTGATTTAATTGGGTATTCCGATGCTGATTATGCTGGATGTAAAATTGACAGGAAGAGCACATCACGGACTTGTCAGTTTCTAGGAAGATCTCTGGTGTCTTGGGCTTCAAAGAAACAAAACTCAGTAGCTCTTTCCACTGTGGAAGCCGAGTACATTGCCACAGGCCATTGTTGTGCGCAATTACTTCGGATGAGGCAAACCCTTAGGGACTATGGCTACAAATTGAGCAAAGTCCCTCTCTTATGTGATAATGAGAGTGCAATCAGCATGGCGGATAACCCTGTTGAACACAGCCGCACTAAGCACATAGACATCCAGTATCACTTTTTGAGAGATCACCAACAAAAGGGGGATATCGAAATTGCTTATGTGGGCACCCACAACCAATTAGCCAATATCTTTACCAAGCCACGAGATGAGAAAACTTTTAGCAAACTTATGAATGAGCTAAATATACTTGATTCTCGGAACTTTGATTGAAACATTGCACACATAGCTCATAAATATACCTTTGGTCATGTCTCTTTCATCTGGTACAAATGCACATTTCTTATTCTTCTTGTGCAAAGGCAAAGACTAATGTGCTTTCAAGTGTATTTCTATCCTTAGTCTTAGATTGAAAGGGAAATGGAGTATACGGCAAAACAAGGCTTCCACTCCAACTCTGACGGTATCATCTACCCTTTTTCGTTACTCAGATAACTCTCAATTGGTATGATCCTTCACTCATAATTATTTTACCATTTGGGAGAAAGTGTGAACGAGGGCTCTCAAGTTCTCCGTTTTTTGCGATTAATGCCAAAGGGAGAGAAAGTATTAAGCCCAAAGCAAAAGGACCACACCACCACCATAACCACCATATCAAAATTTTCACAAATGTTTATTTCAATTGGTATTTAAAGTTGATTTTCAATTGGTACCTTATTTGGTTTCAAAATATCAAGTTAGTATGAAAAATTTCAATGAGTATAATATCATTTGGTATCTGTTTCGAAAAGGGAAAATCATTTCAAAAACCCTCTTGAAAGCTAAAAGGACAATTTCTTCAGGGGAGCTTTTATTTAGTCAAAAGAAAAGCATTTGAAACAGGGGAGGATTTTCAAATCTTAAAAATGCTCCTTGAAATCGTATTCTTATACCTTTGGCTATTTGCAAAACAATTTAAAAAGACTTTTCTCAAAAGATTTGCAAAAACAATCTGTGTGGTGCAAATGTGGTCCAAAATGTTAAAAATATCAAATCAAACATATATGCTTAGAAATGCTTTCATTTCAATAATAACTTATGGACATCTGTCAAATTGCAAACTAGTTACATTTCTACACTTTGTATTTGTTTTGGTTTGTGTTGGCATCAATCACCAAAAAGGGGGAGATTGAAAGGGAAATAGCCTCAACATTTCGTATAATCGATTTTTGTGTTTGACGACCATCACAAACCTTGTGGTCTAACCAGTTTGCCTAGTTAATCATTTCTCAGGTGCATAAGCTCATCTACAACTATTCTAAGTCGACTGTTCGGAATACCGTAGATTATTCCGGATAGGAGAAGCTTTTTGGAAAAACACCAATGCACGGACCGTCCGGGCCCTTGCGGCGGACCGTCCGCGACACTAGGGTACGGTGAGCCTCAGACAGGAACACTGCAAAAACACAAGTTAACACTACAGACCGTTCGATGGAGAAGCGAGCACCATCCGAGACCAAGCATGGACCGTGCGGCCTCAGGCGCGGACCATCCGATCGTTGAAAAACCAGAAAACCCCGAAGGTGACGGGTTCAATAAAATTCATTTTTAGCGTCCTCGCGGACCGTCCGGGGTGCATGACCGGACCGTCCGTGAGATGCTTTATCTTACATCTGATGACTCATTAAATGCTCTATAGCTGTTACTACTGACCATTGCGATTTCAGCCGTTGATGTGCAGGGGCGGACCGTCCGGACCAGGGACGCGGACCGTCCGCGGTCGGCAGAAAGGGAGCAACGGCTAGGAAGTGGTTGGTGGCTATAAATACAACCCCAACCACCTCCATTCAACACATCCAAGCACTCCACTCATATACATTCAATACAACAGCTAGCAATCCATTCCAAGACACAATCAAAGCTTCCAATCTCTTCAAGTTCCACAATTGAGACAAGTGATCATTAGTGATTAGTGACTTGAGAGAGTGATTCGTGTTTCATTTGTTGCTCTTGTTGCTTGGTTTCCTTAATCGTGCTTTCCTGATCTCTCTCTAAACTCTTTAAGTGTTTTGTAAAGCTTGCAAGAGACACCTAATTGTGTGGTGATCCTTGTGGGGTCTTAGTGACCCATGAGATTAAGAAGAAGCACTCAACCAGTCTGAGTGACCGATTGAGAGAGGGAAAGGGTTGAAATAGACCCGGTCTTTGTGGCCTCCTCAACGGGGACTAGGTTCTTTGGAACCGAATCTCGGTAAAACAAATCACTGTGTTCACTCGTCAATCCTCACTTGATTTGTTTTTCCCTCTCTAAAAGTTCCCTTGCTCATATTGATTTGAGTTCGCTCCCAATGGTCATCTGTATTGATTGAGAAACTCTAAGCAAGGAGAACTATCTTTCGCACTCCAATATTCTAACGCTAACCCCGACCTTAGTGCAAGTTTAAGTTTATAAATTTCAGGTTTCGCCTATTCACCCCCCCTCTAGGCGACTTTCAGTGTGGGATGATGTGGCTATGTGCAAGCGCATCCTCCAATAAGCCTACATAGCTCACTCTGGTGCCAACCCTAGACTAACTTTTACTCCAATAAGTCCACAAAGCGCATCCTCCAATAAGCCCACAAGCGAACCGACACTGGGTTGATTAACAGTCCTACCACTAGGGATAGCAATAACTCTATGAAATCCTTGTATTATCCTCCTTTCATGTAGTATATAATCTAATGCCACAACCAATGGAGCAATTTAATGGTGCACCAAACACGCCTTTGAGCTCCTCTACAAACTTTGATTCAAACCCTTTCTCAAATGTGATAACTACCCATGTATACTGACAACTTGTGCACATGATTTAGCCTTTCATAAATATTTTTCAATGGATTTTCACTTGCACCTTTTCATGCCACTCAATATAAGTACATCACAAATTAGATCTCACAAAAGTGGCACTAGATGATCGATATCGAAACAACTTTGCCCCTCTTGATATGGCTATTGAAAGTCGCCTAGAGGGGGGTTGAATAGGCGTAATCTGAAATTTACAACTTAAAACACAAACTACAAGCCGGGGTTAGCGTTAGAACTTAAATCGAGTCCGAGAGAGAGGGGAAAACAAATCAAATGGAAATCAAGCGAATGAACATGGTGATTTGTTTTACCGAGGTTCGGTTCCAAAGAACCTAATCCCCGTTGAGGTGGTCACAAAGATAGGGTCTCTTTCAACACTTTCCATCTCTCAAACGGTCACTTAGACTGAATGAGCCTTTTCCTCAATCACCCGGGTCACTTAGACCCCGCAAGGACCACCACACACTTAGGTGTCTCTTGCTTTTGATTACAAATCACTTGAGAAAAGAAATGAGAAAGGAAGAAGGCAATCCAAGAGGCAAGAGCTCAAAAGAACACAAAATCTCTCTCTCCCAAGTCACTAAGTGTTTGAGATGAATTGGGGACTTGGAGAGGCTTTGATCTTTTCAATTGTGTCTAGGAGTGAATGCTAGAGCTCTTGTAATGAATGTGATACTCAGAAATCTTGGATGCTTGGGGTGGTGGTGGTTGGGGGGTATTTATAGCCCTCAACCACCAAACAACCGTTGGGGCAGGGTACTGTCGAGAGGCGCACCGGACAGTCCGGTGCGCCACCGGATACTGTCCGGTGCGCGAGCCACGTCACCCAACCGTTAGGGTTCTGGAGCTTTTGACCGTTGTAGGCTTTGTCCACTAGTGGCACCGGACAGTCCTGTGCCGCACCGGACAAGTACTGTTCAGTGTCCGATGCGCCTCTGACCTACGGCTCTGACTCTGCTCGCACTGTTCTTTACTGTTCATCTGATCACCGTGCTTTTGCAGTCGACCGTTGCGTGAAGTAGCCGTTGCTCCGCTGTCACACCGGACAATCCGGTGAATTATAGTGGAGTGCGCCTTCTAAAACCCGAGAGTGTCTGGTTCAGCCCTGTACGGACCAGGTGCACCGAACAGACTGGTGTGCCAGGCCACAGCACACTCAGGTTTCTTTGCTCCTTTGAATTTGATCCCTAACTTGATTATTTATAGGTTTGTATTGAACCTTTATGCACCTGTAGAACATATATTCTAGAGCAAACTAGTTAGTCCATTATTTGTGTTGGGCATTCAACCACCAAAATTAAATGTGGGAAAAGGTTAACCCTATTTCCCTTTCAATCTCCCCCTTTTTGGTGATTGAAGCCAACACAAACCAAAGCAAATATATAAGTGCTGAATTGAACTAGTTTGCATAAGGTAAATGCATAGGTTACTTGGAACTAAACCAATTTATAGTTTCACTAGATATGCATGGATTGCTTTCTTTTTATTTAACATTTTGGACCACGCTTGCACCACTTGTTTTGTTTTTGCAAATTCTTTTTGAAAATCTTTTCAAGATCCTTTTGCTAATAGTCAAAGGTATATGAATAAGATTGCAAGAAGCATTTTCAAGATTTGAAACTTCTCCCCCTGTTTCAAATGCTTTTCCTTTGACTAAACAAAACTCCCCCTGAATGAAATTCTCTTCTTAGTTTTCAAGAGGGTTTTACCAATTTTTAAAAATACTAACCAATTGAAAATTATTTGAAAACATAGTTAGATACCACTTTGAAAAACTTTCGAAATGAAGTTTTAAATTGGTGGTGGTGCGGTCCTTTTGCTTTGGGCTAATACTTTTCCCCCTTTGGCATTAATCGCCAAAAACGGAGACTTTGTGAGCCCTTTTTACTTTCTCCCCCATTGGTACAAGTAAATATGAGTGAAAAGATTATACCAATCAAAGAGTGGTGTGAGTAACGACGAAGAATAAATGATACCGGTAGAGTGGAGTGGAAGCCTTATCTTCGTCGCATACTCCATTTCCCTTTCAATTTACAACTTAGTATAGAAATATACTTGAAAACACATTAGTCATAGTCTTGGTACAAGAAAAAAAAGAAATATGCAGTTGTACCAAAATGAAAGAGATATGATCAAAGGTATATAAATGATCTATGTGTGCAATGTTTCAATCAAAATTCCGAGAATCAAGAATATTTAGCTCATTCCTAAGTTTGCTAAAGGTTTTCTCATCTAAAGGCTTGGTAAACATATCGGCTAATTGTTCGTTGGTGCTAACATAAGCAATTTAGATATCCCCCTTTGTTGGTGATCCCTCAGAAAGTGATACCGAATGTCTATGTGCTTAGTGCGGCTGTGTTCAACGGGATTATCCATCATGCGGATTGCACTCTCATTGTCACATAGGATAGGGACATTGCTCAATTTGTAGCCATAGTCCATAAGGGTTTGCCTCATCCAAAGTAATTGCGCACAGCAATGGCCTGCGGCAATGTACTCGGCTTTGGCTGTAGAAAGAGCTACTGAGTTTTGTTTCTTTGAAGCCCAAGACACCAGGGATCTTCCTAGAAACCGACAAGTCCCTGAAGTGCTCTTCCTATCAATTTTACACCTTGCCCAATCAGCAGCCGAATATCCTATTAAATCAAAAGTGGATCCCTTAGGGTACTAAAGCCCAAACTTAGGAGTGTAAACTAAATATCTCATGATTCTTTTCATGGCCCTAAGGTGAACTTCCTTAGAATTGGCTTGGAACCTTGCACACATGCATACGGAAAGCATAATATCCGGTCGAGATACACATAAGTATAGTAAAGATCCTATCATCGACCGGTATACCTTTTGATCTATGGACTTACCTCCCATGTCGAGGTCGAGATGCCCATTTGTTCCCATGGGTGTCTTGATGGGCTTGGCGTCCTTCATTCTAAACTTGTTAAGTATGTCTTGAATGTACTTTGTTTAGCTGATGAAGGTGCCGTCTTGGAGTTGCTTGACTTGAAATCCTAGGAAATACTTCAACTCCCCCATCATAGACATCTCGAATTTTTGTATCATGATCCTACTAAACTCTTCACAAGTAGATTTGTTAGTAGACCCAAATATGATATCATCAACATAAATTTGGCATAGAAACAAATCTTTTGCAATAGTTTTAGTAAAGAGTGTAATATCGGCTTTTCCAACTTTGAAGCCATTAGTGATAAGGAAATCTCGCAGGCATTCATACCATGCTCTTGGGGCTTGCTTGAGCCCATAAAGCGCCTTTGAGAGTTTATACACATGGTTAGGGTACTCACTATCTTCAAAGTCGGGAGGTTGCTCAACATAGACCTCTTCCTTGATTGGTCCATTGAGGAAGGCACTTTTCACGTCCATTTGATAAAGATTAAAGCCATGGTAAGTAGCATAGGCAAGTAATATACGAGTTGACTCAAGCCTAGCTACATGTGCATAAGTTTCACCAAAGTCCAAACCTTCGACTTGTGAATAACCTTTGTGTTGGGGGCCTTCGTCTTCAGCAGGTCCTCAAAAACATGATTTAACAATGTTTCCGGAGTTGTAATACATGAACAGGTACCTTCGGACTCGGATCAGAACCACAGTGGGAGAAGCACGAACAATACGAAGATTGATGCAGCGCCGAAGCTACGCGCAAGGGAGCTTTGGCATGACAGCAGGAAAGGGAACCAACTTAATGGGGAAAAGGCTATTTAGACCTCAATGAATTACATTATAGTCATTAGCAAATGTAAAGGGCATGGATGTAATTTCACATGGGCTGCGTCCCATGCCTATAAATAGATGAACAGTATCCCCCGTACTGTTCACGCTGACTGCCATTTGCTCGTGCATCACACTTGTACTTTTACCTTCTATCAAGCCGAAGGTACATTTGTAATTTGATATCATTTCTATTTTTCCATGATAATAAAATAGAAATGAGCTGATAATGTTACATAATTGTTCATGTTATCTCTTACATTCCATATGATTCTCCTTTTATTATCGTATACTGCAATGATGAAGGTATGTCCTTCATGACCTTCGTCTGAAGATCATTATATCTTAAGGGAAATAATGTCTTGGAGGACGAAGGGCATTAACATTTAACATTTTTTGTGTTGCCTTGTTCTTAACTCATAGCATTTGAGAACAAGTCTCCAACATTGGCGCCCACCTCTGGTGAATCCTTTTCGACCACCTTCGGCAAGCACTGACCTTCGTCATGCCACCGAAGAAAGCTTCAGCGACAGGGGCTGCCGCTCTGTAGCCACTGGACCCAAACTAGGAGAACCTTTCTCTTCAAGAGGCCCAAAGCTAGAAGAGGAAGGCCACTAGTCCAACACTCCAGGAGGAGAAGTTGGACCAAGAAATCAGAAACATGGAGATGCTTCATCAACAAGTACAAAGGAAGAAGGAGAAGATGGCCCGACTAGCCGATCTTCAAAGGCAGATTGACGAAGCCACTAAAGAAGTACGCCATATTGCTCAAGACGAACAAGAGCGAAGGCCCCAACATGGGGAGCTTCACCAAGAAGGCTTCTTCAACGAGGATTGATGGTATGATGATTTTAATCATGATACCTTTACCTTTGACAATGCTTCTCCCTTGGCAGCAGAACTGCAGGCTATCCCATGGCCTCCATCATACAAGCCACCTCAGCTCCCCATGTATGATGGACATTCAGATCCGAAGCAGGTTTTGATGAGTTATGAAGCAACTATATCTTCATACAGAGGCAATGCAGCTGTCATGGCCAAGTCCTTCGTCATGGCAGTTAAGAATGTGGCCCAAACGTGGTATTCTTCTCTTCGGTCAGGAACTATTACTTCATGGCAGAAGCTCAAGGATATGCTGGTGACAAGTTTCCAGGGCTTTCAGACGAAGCTAGTCACAGCTCAGGCTCTATTTCAATGCACGCAAGATCATGAGGAGTATCTCCAAGCATACGTCCGAAGGTTCTTGCGCCTGAGAGCACAAGCGCCTACAGTGCCCAATGAAATTGTCATTAAAGCCATGATTAAGGGGCTTCGTCCAGGACCTACTGCCCAGTATTTTGCTAGAAAGCCTCCACAGACTTTAGAGAAGCTACTTCAAAAGATGGATGAATACATCCGGGCTGACAATGACTTTCGCCAAAGAAGGGAGGAAGCCTACAGGTTCTCTGAGATTACCAGGGGCTTCGGAGGAAGAATCCACCCAAGGCATGTCAGGTCAATTCACTCCACCCAGAGTGACGACAGAGGAAGTCAACAACAGAGGCCACAGTATTCCTCGCAAGCTTCGGGGCAGCAACAAAGCTCTTTCCGGCCGCCAGCTCCAAGAGGCAGAGGCGCCAGGGGCTTCGGAGGAAGGTTTGGAGATCAGCCTAGAAAACTTTATTGCTTATTCTGTGGTGAGGACAAGGGCCATACTACAAGGATGTGCCATGTCACCATTCAGAAACAAATGGAAATAGCAGAAGCTGCAGCTCAGCAGAACCAGCCGAAGCAGGTCATGCATACTGCTTCGTATCACTCACCCTACATACCAGAGTATGTGGATAACCATCCTGCAGCTTCTGTTGCTTCGGCTAGTCAGCCACAGGCATCTTGGCCATAGCCCCCACCTCCGCCACCACTACAACCTGCATATTCACGAGGCCAGCAGCCAGAAGGGAGCCAACAGACCCATCACCAGCGAAATTTCAGGGAGGAGTCCGAAGCTCGCACAGTCAACAGTACTGTGCCAGAATCAAAACATATCTATTGAGAGACATCCTACCCCTGAAACAGATTTTATATTCATTGTCATTTTCTTTTTTAATAAGGAACAATTATTGTAAACCTAGTTTTATTGCCATTTTCAATTTCTTGTAATAGCTTCGTTCTTGCCACAGTAAAATATATCTTCTCCACAGACTCACGAGGTCCAAAAAGTCGCTGAAGCGCAAAAGTCGTTCCTAAGGGAACACGGGGTTAAAAATCACATTACAAGTATCACCGAAGCTACAAAAAGTCATTCTAAGGAACACAGCGTAAGTTTGCCGAAGCTACAAAAAGTCGTTCCTAAGGGAGCGCAGTGTAAGTTTTCTGCTCAAAAGTCGTTCCAAAGGGAATGCAGAGCTAAATACCGCCAAAATATAAGGCGAAGCGCGAAAAGTCAACGCGAATACCGCCGAAATAGAAGGCGAAGAAGTTCAAAAGACGTTCCTAAGGGAATGCATAACTTACAGCGAAAAGTCAGCGCTGATACACCGAAAAATAAACGGTGAAGCCGAAAAATAAGCGGCAAAGAGATTGTGTATTCCACTATGGGGGTGTGAGTGTGCGTCTTCGGCATAAACATCATTTTGCATAACATAACAACATCACATCATTTCGCATAACATGACATCATACACCATATCGCATCAATGGCACAAGAAGGGGATACAATATTGATCTTCGGAGAATGTTTCAAAAAAGTGAAATTGTGCTAAGGCACAAAATAAGTTTTGAAGAGGTATAGCTTCATCAGCTCTGATGTGGAGGGAGAAATCTATTGTTCACGAAGCATTAATATTTTTACGACGCTTGGATGTTCTCTATGAAGTATGAATTTTTTCACGAAGCATGAAAAGAAGGGAAGGTGTTTTTTCGCCGAAGGCTCAAAAAACGGTATGTATGTAAAGTTTCATGCATCGTAAAGAACTGAATTACAAACAATTTACACGTTACATTCAAAGATACAAACATCAAGTATTACAGACTTAGTTCAGTAAATATTACATTAATATCTTAAAAAATGTTTTTACAACAGCTATTCTTCTTCCTTCAAAACTTTATCTGCAGCTTCGGTCAGCAATTTGGTAACAACTTCGTCTACGATAGCTTCAACCATATTAATAATTTATATTGTTTTCTCTGTCTCTAGGTCGGCCAGTGGGTCGAATGGCTCTGGGGGAGGAGATAGTTCAGCTGCGGTAGAAGACATGAGTTAGTTCGAAGTCACAAAAATAAATAACAATAAAGTTAAAAGACATCAAGTAATACATCTCCGTCTTTCAAGTTCCGCAGCTTTTTCAGCTGTTTCGCTGCTTCTCGAGTGTCATAAATATCTTTTTCCCTCTTTTTCATTATTTCATGGGCCATCCCTCGGCCGCCATTTTCCCAGATATCAGTGAAAAATTTTCCGCTTATTGAGCTTGCTTCGGCCGAGGGGTCCTTCATATCGTCAATAGAGAAGGCAGTTTTGGCCTGGGCCAAACTTTTAACATGTTCGCACCCCGCCTTCTCCAAAATAGCTGCAACTCCCCTCGCACCAGAAAACGCGCAGACGTCCCCGCGGTCGCTCAAAATTTCTTCAAAAGCTTCGGCTTCGCTGCTGATCCACTCAATTACGCCCTCAGGATCGCCTCTTATGAAGTTGTCTTTGCTCGAGTACGCGCCCACGTTGGCGAAGCTAGTCTTTATCTTTTTTACGCACTCCACAGATTTTTCAAAACATCTCTCTTTTGATGTGCGAAGTTCTGCAACTGTTTTTTCACAATAATTTTTTCAATAATCACTGGCATCTCGTTCAGCTTCGGCAACAGCGCATTTTAATTTGGCTTCAGCCAGTTGCTTTTGAAGGTTTTCAATCTCATTCTTTTGGACTTCAGATTGAGCCTTGAAGTTAGCTTCATCTCCCTTTACTTTGTCCACCAATGTAAGTAGGATTTTGTCTTTTTCCAAAGCTTCGTTTCTCAGCCTGATAACCTCTGTTCGAAGGTTGTTGAGAGCAATAGTGCAGCTCTCGTCTTCGGCATTCTTTTGCGCCCTTAAGGCGTTGCTAAGTATTAAGCCCTATACGAAAAGAATGAATGGGTTAATATAAGAACAAAAGACTAATTCAAAATTCATAAACTTCCAAATACACAATTTTTGTACCTTCAGACTGTTGTATGCAAGGCTATCCGCAAGATCGTCCTTCGTCATGGCGTAGAGGCCAGCTTCAAGCTTCGGGAACCCCATACTTCTGGCCATTTTCCGGCAGACGGATAATTCTTTGTTGTCTGGGAGGCAATACAAGAAGTCATCTTCATCTGTGCCATTAAACACTAAGGCCCCTTTCGGGTACTTCAGTTCTCGGGCATAGTGTTTAGCTTCAAAAAATTCTTCTTCAGATAATCTTTTTCCCGAAGCGTGTCGAATAATATAATCAAGGACTTCAGAAGGCGCTTCGGGAGTAGGAGCGGCAGCTTTTTCAGGCAAAATCTGTTATATAGCTTCTTCTTCCGCTGCCTTTTCTCCAATTTTCGAGGGTTTCTCATTGGCGGGCTCTAAAGGCCCAGCTTTGGTGCTTGCCTAGCTCATTGTAGCTTCGGCTTCGGTCAATTTTGTTTCGGTTTCAATTTGCACTTTCGAAGCCTTAGCAATTTTCTCTGGAGTAGAGCTTGAAGCTTTTATCATCTCCAACACATCTAGTACACTGGCCATCCTTTTTCTCTTAGGGGTCGCTGCTAGACCTTTTTGTGCCTTCAGCACCGCCACTCCTGCCGAAGGGTTTAGAACTTCTAATGTTTTCGTCCCTTCGATTCTTGGTTCCTCAATTTTGTCAGTCTTCGGCATTGTAGCCGGCTCTTCAATCCTTTGCGTAGGAGTAGGTCCTCTTGCTTCAATAGCTGAAGAAGTTTCACCGCCAAATTCAGGTACTATGGCCGGTTCAATGTAGCGCGGTCGGTGGGTAAGGACCTTCAACTTTTTCCTCGTCGGTGCAGGCTCGCTTGAAGCAGCCGAAGCAGCAGCCTTTCCAGAAGTTGCACCCTTTCTTTTCTGACCCCGCGGCGGGTAGCGATAGTCAGGGTACACAAATCCAATAGCATCAAAAACCCTATTTAGTCTTTTCTTTTTTTGGCTCCCGTAGGCCGCAGATAGTGCATTATCTTCAGACTTGGAGTATGCTCCAAGTAGTTCATCACTAGTATTTTCAACACATTTCAGCCAGTCATCATCTGGTTTGATAAACTGGTCTCCAAACCTGAAGGTATATTTCAATCGAACTAAACTACCTTCGCTAGGGTTAGTGATGCTCTCTATTGGCATTTCCTAGCTGTCTATCAATGGCCATATCCTGTAGGATACATGTTCTTGAACTAAGTCACTTGTCCCAATAAAAGAGCAAACTGTGCTGAAGGCCCTTCGGCATGCTTCGACTGCCTCATCGATTTCTACCTTCAACTTTCGGAGGCCAAAGTGGGACCAGATGGGTCGCATAATGATTTCTTTAATATCTTCTCTTGCCTTCACATCATTTTTCATGTAAAACCATTCTTCCATCCAGGCCCTGGGCCACCTCTTCCGAAACGTTGGCACTGGGTAGCTTGCGCCAGAGCGAGCAACAAAGCCGTAGCACCCAAAATTGTTATGATATTGTTCATTACCCCAAGGCTTCATCTCATACGAAAGCTCGTGCATACTGCAAAAACATCTTGCGCTTGGCTTTAGACCTTGACTCCTCACAGCCTACACGAAGATCCCCATTCTGATAATTGCTTCGGGAGTGATCCGGTGAAGGAAAATCTGATATATCTTTAAAACTTCAACCACAAATCTGCTTAATGGGAACCGAAGTCCAGCTTTGAAGAAACTTCGGTAGATTACAACTTTGTCTTCTTCGGGAGCAGGAATCTACGTCAGCCCTCACAATAGACATATCTCGAAAATACCTTCCTCTCATATTATCAAGATGACTCTATTTGATAGTTGATTTCCCAAAGACTGCATGACTTGGTCGCCAAGGACGATCTTCAGAGTCTTCGCCTCCACTCTCCACATCATAGCTGTCGCTATCATCAGTATCTTCAGACAAGCCTTCTAATATTTCTTTAGTTATCTTCTCTGTGTTTGTTTTTGCAATTGACTCAATAAATCCAGCAGTCTTCTCCTTAAGGAGCTTCTCCTTCTCGCTCAGCTTCGTCTCAGCAGCAACTTTTTTGTCTTGAGACATCTTTTCTTCGGAAATGGCAAAAATGTGTCCTTAGAACCGAAGCTTAGAAAGTCTAAGAAACTAAGCAAGTGTTGGTAAGCAAGAGCTAAAAAATTGAGCAAAACAAAGCAGGCGGCAAGTAACGTACCAAATGTGCTCGAGGTGAGTTCTTATTTATACGCCCAGTGCGCTCCAAGTTGGAGGGCCCCGTCTGTCATTGACTGTTGCTATTCTAGCAAAGGGAAGGTGTTTTTTCGTACCTTCAGCTTAGGGCCTTCGTCCATATCACAATCTGAATTTGTTATTCTAACAAATTAATCTTGCGAGGGGCAACTGTTGGGGGCCTTCGTCTTCCGAAGGTCTTCAAAAATATGATTTAACAATGTTTTCAGAGTTGTAATAAATGAATAGGTACCTTCGGACTCGGATCAGAACCAAAGTGGGAGAAGCACGAACAATACGAAGATTGATGCAGCGCCGAAGCTATGCGCAAGGGAGCTTCGACATGACAGCAGGAAAGGGAACCGACTTAAAGGGGAAAAGGCTATTTAGACCTCGATGAATTACCTTATAGTCATTAGCAAATGTAAAGGGCATGGATGTAATTTCACATGGGCTACGTCCCATGCCTATAAATAGATGAACAGTATCCCCGTACTGTTCACGCTGACTGGCATTTGCTCGTGCATCACACTTGTACTTTTACCTTCTATCAAGCCGAAGGTACATTTGTAATTTGATATCATTTCTATTTTTCCATGATAATAAAATAGAAATGAGCTGATAATGTTACATAATTGTTCATGTTATCTCTTACATTTCATATGATTCTCCTTTTATTATCGTATATTGCAATTATGAAGGTATGTCCTTCATGACCTTCGTCTGAAGATCATTATATCTTAAGGGAAATAATGTCTCGGAGGACGAAGGGCATTAACATTTAACATTTTTTGTGTTGCCTTGTTCTTAACTCATAGCATTTGAGAACAAGTCTCCAACATTTTGGCCACAAGTCGAGCTTTGTTCCTTGTCACCACACCATGCTCATCTTGCTTGTTGCGGAATACCCACTTGGTACCTACAACATTTTGGTTAGGACGTGGAACTAAATATCATACCTCATTCCTCGTGAAGTTGTTGAGCTCCACTTGCATAGCCAGCACCCAGTCCGAATCTCTTAGTGCATCCTCCACCCTGTATGGCTTAATAGAGGACACACAAGAGTAATGTTCACAGAAATGTGCAACTCGAGATCTAGTGGTTACCTCCTTATGAATGTCACCGAGGATGGAGTTGACGGGGTGATCTCATTGAATTGCTTGGTGGACTCTTAGGTGTGGCGGTCTTTGACCCTGAATTTCTTGATCATCTTGCTTGTCTTGATCAATATCATCTCCGCCTTGATCATTGTCCTCCTCTTGAGGTGGCTCATCCTCTTGATCTTCATTTTCATCATCTTGAGCCTGTTCCTCATCTTGAGTTGGTGGAGATGCTTGATTGGAAGATGACGATTGATCTTGTGCTTGGGTAGGCTCTTCGGATTCCTTAGGACACACATCCCTAATGGACATGTTCCTTAGTGCAACGCATGGAGCCTCTTCATCATCTAGCTCATCAAGATCAACTTGCTCCACTTGGGAGCCATTAGTCTCATCAAACACAATGTCACAAGAAACCTCAACTAATCCAGTGGATTTCTTGAAGACTCTATATGCCCTTATGTTTGAGTCATAACCAAGTAAAAAGCCTTCTACAGGCTTGGGAGCAAATTTAGATTTTCTACCTCTTTTATCAAGAATAAAACATTTGCTTCCAAAGACTCTAAAATATGAAACATTGGGCTTTTTACCGGTAAGGAGTTCATAAGATGTCTTCTTGAGGATTCGATGAAGATAGAGTCGGTTGATGGAGTAACAGGCGGTGTTAATCGCCTTGGCCTAAAACTGGTCCAGAGTCTTGTACTCATCAAGCATGGTTCTTGCCATGTCCAGTAGAGTTTTATTCTTCCTGTCCACTACACCATTTTGTTGAGGTGTGTAGGGATACGAGAACTCATGCTTGATGCCCTCATCCTCAAGAAATCCTTCTATTTGAGAATTCTTGAACTCCATCCCGTTGTCGCTTCTTATCTTTTTGATTCTCAATCCGAACTCATTTTGAGCCCGTCTCAAGAATCCCTTCAAAGTCTCTTAGGTTTCTAATTTTTCCTGCAAAAAGAATACCCAAGTGAAGCGAGAATAGTCATCCATAATTACTAGACAATACTTACTCCCGCCGATGCTTATGTAAGCTATCGGACCGAATAGATCCATGTGGAGTAGTTCCAGTGGCCTGTCCGTTGTCATTATGTTCTTGTGTGAATGATGGGCGCCAACTTGCTTTCCTGCTTGACATGCGCTACAGACCCTGTCTTTCTCAAAATGAACGTTTGTTAGTCATAAAATGTGCTCTCCCTTTAGAGGCTTGTGAAGATTCTTCATCCCAACATGGGCTAGTCGGTGATGCCAGAGCCAACCCATATTAGTCTTAGCAATTAAGCAAGTGTTGAGTTTAGCTATGTTCTCATTAAAATCAACCAAATATAGCTGACCCTCTAACACTCCCTTAAATGCTATTGAATCGTCACTCCTTCTAAAGACAGTAACACCTATATCCATAAATAGACAGTTGTAGCCCATTTTGCATAATTGAGAAATGGAAAGCAAATTGTAATCTAAAGAGTCTACAAGAAAAACATTTGAAATGGAATGGTCAGGGGATATAGCAATTTTACCCAAACCTTTGACCAATCCTTGATTTCCATCCCCGAATGTGATAGCTCATTGGGGATCTTCGTTTTTCTCATAGGAGGAGAACATTCTCTTATCCCTGTCATGTGGTTTGTGCATCCGCTATCTATTATCCAACTTGAGCCCCACAGATGCATAAACCTCCAAAACAATTTAGGCCTTGTTGTTAGGTACCCAAACAGTCTTGGGACTTTTGATGTTAGAAACAAGCATCTTGGGTACCCAAACACAAGTCTTTGACCTCTTGTGTTTGCCTCCAACATATTTGGCAACTACTTTGCCTGATTTGTTAGTAAGCACATATGATGCATAAAAAGTCTTAAATGAAATGTTAGGCTAATTTGATGCAGCAGGAGTTTTCTTTTTAGGCATTTTAACATGTGTAGAATGCCTAGAGCTAGAAGCCTCATTTTTATACATAAAGCATGGTGAGAGATGTTATGAGGTTTGCTAGCATGAATTCTCCTAATTTTGTGCTTAGGATAATTAGCAGGATATAAAATGTAACCCTCATTATCCTGAACCATGGGTGTCTTGCCCTTTACAAAATTAGACAGTCTTTTAGGGGCATTAAGCTTGACATTGCTTCTCTGTTGGAAACCAATGTCATTCTTAATGCCAGGGCGTCTCCCATTATAGAGCATGCTTCTAGCAAATTTAAACTTTTCATTTTCAATTTCATGCTCATTAATTTTAGCAGTTAATTGAGCTATATCATCATTTTATTGTTTAATAAGAGTAAGGTGATCATTTAAAGCATCAACATTAACATCTCTACATCTAGTACAAATAGTAACATGATCAACAGTAGATGTAGAGGGTTTGCAAACATTTAATTCATCTACCTTAGATTTTAGCATGGAATTTTCATCTCTAAGACAGGAAATGGAATCATTGCAAACACTCAATTCTTTAATCTTAGAAACCAAACTAGCATTTTCATTTCTAAGACTGGAAATTGAATCATTACAAACATTTAACTTTTCAATCTTAGAAATTAAGCTAGCATTTTTATTCCTAAGGTTAGAAATAGAATCATGGCAAATGCTAAGCTCTTTAGTCAAGTTTTCACATTTTTCTACTTCCTGAGCATAAGCATTTTTCACTTTAACATGTTTTTTGTTTTCTTTAATAAGGAAGTCCTCTTGGCTTTTCAAGAGATCATCCTTCTCATGAATAGCTTCTATTAATTCATTTAATTTTTCCTTTTGTTTCATGTTGAGGTCAGCAAAAAGAGTAAGCAAATCATCTTCATCTTCACTAGAGCTACCCTCATCACTAGATGTTGTATATTTGGGGTTGGCTCTAGATTGTACCTTCTTTTTCTTGCCGTCCTTTGCCATGAAACACTTGTGGCTGACGTTTGGGAAGAGGAGGCCCTTGTTGACGGCAATGTTGGCGGCGTCCTCGTCGGAGGAGGAGTCGGTGGAGCTTTCGTCGGAGTCCCATTCCCGACATACGTGGGCATCATCACCCTTCTTCTTGTAGTACCTCTTCTTTTCCTTCTTCTTCCCCTTCTTGTCTTCGCCCCTGTCACTATCACTAGACAAAGGACATTTAGCAATAAAATGACTAGGCTTACCACATTTGTAGCACACCCTTTTGAAGTGGGGGTTTGTAGTCCTTCCCCCTCCTATGCTTGAGGATTTGACGGAAGCTCTTGATGATGAGCGCTATCTCCTCGTTGTCGGGCTTGGAGGCGTCGATTAGAAGTCTACTTGGTGTAGACTCTCTCTTCTCTTCTTCCGTCGCCTTGAATGCGATGGGTTGCACCTCGGGTGTAGAGGTGGCGTCTTGCTCTAAGTTGACAATGTGTTTGGAGTCTTTGATCATTAGCTCAAAGCTCACAAACTTTCCAATAACTTCCTCGGGAGACATTAGCTTGTATCTAGGATCCCCACGTATTAATTGAACTTGAGTAGGATTACGAAATACGAGGGATCTAAGAATAACCTTGACCATTTCATGGTCATCCCATTTTGTGCTCCCGAGGTTGCGCACTTGATTCACCAAGGCCTTGAGCCGGTTGTACATTGCTTGTGGCTCCTCTCCCTTGTTGAGGACAAATCGATCGAGTTCTCCCTCGATCGTTTCGCGCTTGGTGATCTTGGTCACCTCGTCCCCTTCGTGCGCCGTCTTGAGCATGTCCCAAATTTCTTTGGGGCTCTTTAACCCTTGCACCTTATTATACTCCTCTCGACACAAGGAGGCGAGGAGTATAGTTGTGGCTTGGGAGTTAAAGTGCCTAATTTGGGCGACCTCGTCCGAGTCGTAGCCTTCGTCCCCCACCGTAGGTACCTGCGCTCCAAATTCAACAATGTCTTAAATGATTGCGTGGAGTGAGGTTAGGTGATGCCTCATTTTATCACTCCACATACAATAATCCTCACCATCGAAATATGACGGTTTGCCTAATGGAACAGAGAGTAGAGGAGCACGCTTAGAAATACAGGGATAATGAAGTGGCATCTTACTGTACTTCTTGCGCTCATGGCGCTTAGAAATGACGGACACCGCGTCGGAGCCGGATGTGGATTGCGACGAAGAGTCGATTTCATAGTAGACCACTTTCTTCATCTTCTTCTTGTCGCTACTCTGATGCGAATTGACGTGGGGAGGGGATCCCTCTGAAAGCATCTAGGCCCCTGGTTGGTTTTAGTGATTAATGAAAACGTAATGTTATATGTGACTAACATGTGTTTTGTAGAGACATATGGTAAGTTAGGTCGCATTACAGGTAGAAGTACTACAACGGTGAAAACAATCCCAGAGATAAGAACTCGAAGCAACGGCTAAAGCGACGAAACACAAAGTGAAGGTCTATGTAGTCCGAGTGTCAAGGAGTTGCGGACACTCGTGATTTAGTTAGGTCTTTTATTTTGTTTTAGCCGTACTATAAAGAGGGGTTGTCGATGAGTAGTTTGACCAAGAGAGTTCTAGTGTAGTGTTGGTGCATATTCACACTCACATTAGTGCTAGGTGACACTCTAGAACAAACACTTAAGTTAGAACGGAAACCGATTTGAAAACAACAGAAAATAGAAAATAGGGTTTCTGACTTTAGGGCACCGGACTGTCCGGTGTGCACCGGACTGTCCAATGCGCCCTCTGCTAGGTGGGGCCAGGCTGGCCCAGGGGAAGGGTTTCCCCACGCAGAAACCCGAGAGCGCAAGGTTCCCAAGTGGAATTTTAGTGGCGCACCGAACTATCCGGTGTGCACCGGACAGTGACTGTTCACTGTCCGGTGCGCCCATGCGCAGAACAGTGTTGGTAACGGCTAGTTGGTGGGTGAGGGCTATTAATACCCCCTCCACCCACCATATTCAATGTCTTGCTGCCCACATTAATTCCTGCACATTGGTAGAGCATTGCAAGCACCAAAAGCCTAGTGAGGAGATTAGAGAATCTTAATCCCGTATTTGGACCTCATTATCGCTAGCGAGAGCCATCTAGAGCACACAGCACTTCCATTAGGCTTCTCCTGGTCAAGCGAAAGTCTATGGCTTGTTACTCTTGGTGATCGGCATCACCTAGATGGCTTGGTGGTGTTGGGAGCTCGGTGATCACCGTGGAGATCTTGTTGGTGACCCGACTCAAGTTTGTAAGCGGTCGTGAAGGATCCACCGCGCCGGAGTGGCAAAGAATCATCTCGTAGTGAGCACTTGGTTCTTGCGAGGACCAAGGGGGAGCGATACCCTTGCGCGGGTGCTCCAACGAGGACTAGTGGAGAGTGTCGACTCTTTGATACCTCGGGAAAAATTGGAGGAGTCTTCTAAACCTTGCTTTACATTCCGCACTTAATTCAAGCATTTTACATTATGTATTTGTTTAGCAAGTATTTGAAGTATTGTCTTAGCATTGTTGTATTTCTAGTATTATTCTCTTAGTGCTAGTTGTTGGGGTCAAGTTGGGCTCTTGCTTAGGGTTTAATTAGTGTTGATTTTTAGAAAAGCCCAATTCATCCCCCCTCTTGGGCATCGTGATCCTTTCACCCTCCTTGGCTTTGATGCCGGACTCCTTTGATGGAGCCTTCCCGTGGCTTGTGGCCTTCTTGCCGATTTCCATCTCCCTCTTGGCGGATCCTCCCGATATCACTTCGAGTTATTAGACTCTAATGAAGCATCGGGCTCTGATACCAATTGAAAGTCGCCTAGAGGGGGGTGAATAGGCGTAATCTGAAATTTTCAACTTAAAACACAAACTTCAAGCTAGGGTTAGCGTTAGAACTTAAATCGAGTCCGGGAGAGAGGGGAAAACAAATCAAATGGAAATCAAGCGAATGAACACGGGGATTTGTTTTACTAAGGTTCAGTTCCAAAGAACCTAATCCCTGTTGAGGTGGTCACAAAGACCGGGTCTCTTTCAATCCTTTCCCTCTCTCAAACGGTCACTTAGACCGAGTGAGCCTTTTCCTTAATCTCCCGAGTCACTTAGACCCCACAAGGACCACCACACACTTAGGTGTCTCTTGCTTCGATTACAAATCACTTGAGAAAAGAAATGAGAAAGGAAGAAGGCAATCCAAAAGGCAAGAGCTCAAAAGAACACAAAATCTCTCTCTCCCAAGTCACTAAGTGTTTGAGATGAATTGGGGACTTGGAGAGGCTTTGATCTTTTCAATTGTGTCTAGGAGTGAATGCTAGAGCTCTTGTAATGAATGTGATACTCAGAAATCTTGGATGCTTGGGGTGGTGGTGGTTGCGGGTATTTATAGCCCTCAACCACCAAACAACCGTTGGGGCAGGCTGCTGTCAATGGGCGCACCGGACAGTCCGGTGCGCCACCGGACACTGTCTAGTGCGCCAGCCATGTCACCCAACTGTTAGGGTTCTAGAGCTTTTGACCGTTGGAGGCTTTGTCCTCTAGTGGCACCGGACAGGCAGTGTTCAGTGTCCAGTGCGCCTCTGACCTGCGGCTCTGACTCTGCGCGCATTGTTCTTTATTGTTCATCTGGTCACCGCGCTTTTCCAGTCAACCGTTGCGCGAAGTAGTTGTTGCTCCGCTGTCACACCGGACAGTCCGGTGAATTATAGCGGAGTGCACCTTCTGAAACCCGAGAGTGGCTGGTTCAGCCCTGTACGGACCTGGTGCACCGGACACTATCCGGTGGCACACCGAACACTGTCCGGTGGCACACCGGACAGTCCGGTGCGCCAGGCCACATCACACTCAGGTTTCTTTGCTCCTTTGAATTGGATCCCTAACTTGAATATTTATTGGTTTGTATTGAACCTTTATGCACCTGTAGAACATATATTCTAGAGCAAACTGAGAGCACCTAGAGGGGGGTGAATAGGTGATCTTGTAAAACACTTGAAACTTAATTCACAAAACTTGATTAGGAGTTAGCACAATTAAGCCAAGTGGCTAGAGAGGAGAACTTGCACAACACGATGATCACAAAGAGATCAACACAGAGATGGCACAGTGGTTTATCCCGTGGTTCGGCCAAGTCCAACACTTGCCTACTCCACTTTGTGGCGTCCCAACGGACGAGGGTTGCAGTCAACCCCTCTCAAGCGGTCCAAAGACCCACTTGAATACCACAATGTTTTGCTTTGTTTACTATATCCCATTTGCGAGGAATCTCCACAACTTGGAGCCTCTCGCCCTTACACTTGATGTTCATAAAGAAGCACGGAGTAAGGGAGGAGTTAGTAACGCACACAAGACACGAAATCAGAGTACCAATACGCACACAAGTCACAACAAGAGCTCACAACACAACCCGGCGAGTTCACAACTCAAATGGAGCTCTAGTTGCTATCACAAAGAATCAAATGCGTGGAATCGAAGTCTTGGTGCTTAGGAATGCTTAGAGAATGCTTGGTGTGCTTCTCCATGCGCCTAGGGGTCCCTTTTATAGCCCCAAGGCAGCTAGGAGCCGTTGAGAGCATTTCAAGAAGCCAATTCTTGCCTTCTGTCGTCTGGCGCACCGGACAGTCTGGTGCACCACCGGACACTGTCCGGTGCGGATCTCTTTTCTTATTTGGTGAAGCCGACCGTTGCAGCCTTGGAGCCGTTGGCGCACCGGACACTGTCCGGTGCACACCGGACAGTCCGGTGCCCCATCCGTCCGTTGGCACTTGCCACGCGTTGGCCTGGCTGATTGTTGACTCATCGGACAGTCCGGTGCACCACCGGACAGTCCGGTGAATTATAGTCGTACGTCGCCGATGATTTCCCGAGAGCAGCAAGTTCTCCTGAGTCAGCCTGGCGCACCGTACACTGTCCGGTGCACCCAGACTGAGCTGACTTCGGCTGAACAAAGCCATCTTTAATTCCAACTTGATTTTTCCTATTTCCAGCACTTAGACATAATACATTAGTCTCCAAAACAATATACTAAGTCTTAGAAACATACCTTTACACTTGATTTGTACTTTGTCCACCATTTAACACTTAGGCACTTGTGTTGGACACTAAATCACCAAAATACTTAGAAATGGCCCAAGGGCACATTTCCCTTTCAATCTCCCCCTTTTTGGTGATTTATGCCAACACAACACAAAGCAAGTAGAACAAGTGCAAAATCAATTCAAATAAGAACTCAAGATTGTTTTGATTCAAATTTGGCATATATGGATCATTCTTTGCCACCACTTGGTTTTTGCAAATCAAACTCAATTTCCTATCTCTATGTCAAACACACTTGTTGAATCATAAAGAGAGATATTTCAAGAGAAATTGATCAAAGATTTCAAAAACTCCCCCTTTTTCCCATAATCAACCATTCTCCCCATAAGAGGCCAACTTTTGACAATAAGAGACAAACAAGAGTATTTTGACAAACAAAAACTCTACTTTTTCAAAATTCTCAAGTGCTAGCTGATCCATTTCTTGCTTTGGCCTTATTTTCTCCCCCTTTGGCATCAAGCACCAAAACGGGATCAATTTTGGCCCTTTAACCCCATTGCCTCACCAAAATCTTCAGCTAAGAGTAAAAAGGCAATAAGAGTACAAAGATGAACTTGGAATTAGTTACTCTTTCATCGGAATGCAGTGGAAGTCTTGCATGGTCCAAGTCCACCTTTTCCCTTTCAAACCTCCTTTGAGACTAAATTAAGCAAACTCAAGCACACAGTTAGTCTCAAAGGGTCAAGTTGTAGCACATCTCCCCCTAAATATGTGCATCACTTGCAAATGGACTTGTGAGGTCCGGGGAGTGCTTGTACAACTTGAGCACCATAAATAAACAACAAAATGCATTAAGGAACATGATCAAGGCATAAAACACATGTATGCTATAAATTAATCCAGGTTCTGCGAATCTAAGACATTTAGCTCACTACGCAGCTTGCAAAAGGTCGACTCATCTAGAGGCTTGGTAAAGATATCGACTAGCTGGTTCTCGGTGCTAACATGAAACACTTCGATATCCCCCTTTTGCTGGTGGTCTCTCAAAAAGTGATGCTGGATGTCTATGTGCTTTGTGCGGCTGTGTTCAACAGGATTATCCGCCATGCAGATAGCACTCTCATTATCACATAGGAGTGGGACTTTGCTCAGATTGTAGCCAAAGTCCCTGAGGGTTTGCCTCATCCAAAGTAGTTGCGCGCAACACTGTCCTGCGGCAACGTACTCGGCCTCAGTGGTGGATAGGGCAATGGAAATTTGTTTCTTGGAACTCCATGACACCAGGGACCTTCCTAAGAATTGGCACGTCCCCAATGTACTCTTCCTATCGACCTTACATCCAGCATAGTCGGAGTCTGAATATCCAATCAAGTCAAAGGTAGACCCTTTTGGATACCAGATCCTGAAGCAAGGCGTAGCTTCTAAATATCTAAGAATTCGCTTCACGGCCACTAAGTGACACTCCCTTGGATCGGATTGAAATCTAGCACATGCATACGCTAAGCATAATATCCGGTCTACTAGCACATAAATAAAGTAAAGACCCTATCATAGAATGGTATGCCTTTTGATCAACGGACTTCCCTCCTTTGTTGAGGTCGGTGTGTCCGTCGGTTCCCATTGGAGTCTTTGCGGGCTTGGCGTCCTTCATCCCAAACCGCTTGATCAAGTCTTGTGTGTACTTCGTTTGGGAGATGAAGGTCCCATCCTTGAGTTGCCTCACTTGGAACCCAAGGAAATAGCTTAACTCACCCATCATCGACATCTCAAACTTTTGAGTCATCACCCTGCTAAACTCTTCACAAGACTTTTGGTTAGTAGAACCAAATATTATGTCATCGACATAAATTTGGCACACAAAAAGATTACCATCACATGTCTTAGTAAAAAGAGTTGGATCGGCTTTCCCGGCCTTGAAAGCATTAGCAATTAAAAAGTCTCTAAGGCATTCATACCATGCTCTTGGGGCTTGCTTAAGTCCATAGAGCGCCTTAGAGAGCTTACACACGTGGTCGGGGTACCGTTCATCCTCGAAGACAGGGGGTTGCTCTACGTACACCTCCTCCTTGATTGGCATGTTGAGGAAAGCGCTCTTCACATCCATTTGGAACAACCTGAAGGAATGGTGAGTAGCATAGGCTAACAATATGTGAATTGACTCTAGCCTAGCCACAGGAGCAAAAGTCTCCTCAAAGTCCAAACCTGCGACTTGGGCATAACCTTTTGCCACAAGTCGTGCCTTGTTCCTTGTCACCACCCCGTGCTCGTCTTGTTTGTTGCGGAACACCCACTTGGTTCCCACAACATTTTGCTTGGGACGAGGTACCAGTGTCCAAACATCATTTCTCTTGAAGTTGTTGAGCTCCTCTTGCATGGCCAACACCCAGTCCGGATCTAGCAAGGCCTCTTCTACCCTGAAAGGCTCAATAGAAGAGACAAAGGAGTAATGCTCACAAAAATTAACTAATCTAGAACGAGTAGTTACTCCCTTGCTTATGTCACCCAATATTTGGTCGACGGGATGATTCCTTTGAATCGTCGCTCGAACTTGGGTTGGAGGTGCCGGTTGTGCTTCTTCCTCCATTATATGATCATCTTGTGCTCCCCCTTGATCACACGCCTCTTCTTGATGAACCTATTCATCATCTTGAGTTGGGGGATGCACCGTTGTTGAGGAAGAAGGTTGATCTTGCTTCTTTTGTTCCAGTGGCCTCACATCTCCAATCGCCATGGTGCGCATTGCGACCGTTGGAACGTCTTCTTCATCTACATCATCAAGATCAACAACTTGCTCTCTTGGAGAGCCATTAGTCTCATCAAATACAACGTCTCTAGAGACTTCAACCAAACCCGATGATTTGTTGAAGACCCTATACGCCTTTGTATTTGAGTCATAACCTAACAAAACCCTTCTACGGCTTTGGGAGCAAACTTAGAATTCCTACCTTTCTTCACTAGAATGTAACATTTGCTCCCAAATACACGAAAGTAAAACACATTAGGTTTGTTACCGGTTAGAAGCTCATACGAAGTCTTCTTGAGGAGGCGATGAAGGTAGACCTGGTTGATGGCGTGGCAAGCCGTATTCACGGCTTCCGACCAAAAGCGCTCGGGGGTCTTGAACTCTCCAAGCATCGTCCTCGCCATGTCTATAAGCGTCCTGTTCTTCCTCTCTACCACACCATTTTGTTGTGGTGTGTAGGGAGCGGAGAACTCGTGCTTGATTCCTTCCTCCTCAAGATACTCCTCCACTTGAAGGTTCTTGAACTCGGACCCATTGTCGCTCCTTATCTTCTTCACTTTGAGCTTAAACTCGTTTTGAGCTCTCCTTAGGAAGCGCTTGAGGGTCC
The DNA here is from genome assembly GCF_902167145.1 of Zea mays. Classification (NCBI taxonomy): domain Eukaryota; kingdom Viridiplantae; phylum Streptophyta; class Magnoliopsida; order Poales; family Poaceae; genus Zea; species Zea mays. The sequence continues at coordinate 61,328,870 of NC_050098.1, forward strand.
CTTGGGTTTCAGATTTATCCTGCAAAAAGAATACCCAAGTGAAGCGGGAATAATCATCAATTATAACAAGACCATACTTACTTCCTCCTATGCTTAGATAGGCGACGGGTCCGAAGAGGTCCATATGAAGTAACTCCAGGGGTCTTGATGTTGTCATCACATTTTTGGCATGATGAGAGCTTCCCACCTGTTTCCCTACTTGACAAGCTACACAAGGTCTATCTTTTTCAAAAGTTACATTAGTTAGACCTATCACGTGTTCTCCCTTTAGAATCTTGTGAAGGTTCTTCATCCCCACATGTGCCAAGCGGCGATGCCACAGCCAGCCCATGCTAGTCTTAGCAATTAAGCATGCATCTAGACCGGCCTCCTCCTTTGCAAAATCAACTAAATAGAGTTTGCCGTCTAATACACCCTTAAAAGCTAATGAACCATCACTTCTTCTAAAAACAGACACATCTACATTTGTGAATAGACAATTATATCCCATATTACAAAGTTGACTCACAGACAACAAGTTATATCCAAGCAACTCAACTAAGAACACATTCGAAATCGAGTGCTCGGATGAAATAGCAATTTTTCCTAACCCTTTCACCTTGCCTTGGTTCCCATCACCGAATATGATTGAATCTTGGGGATCCTTGTTCTTGACGTAGGAAGAGAACATCCTCTTTTCCCCCGTCATGTGGTTTGTGCATCCGCTGTCGATAATCCAGCTTGAGCCCCCGGATGCATAAACCTGCAAGGCAAATTTAGGCTTGGGTCTTAGGTACCCAACTCATGTTGGGTCCTACAAGGTTAGTCACAATAGTCTTAGGGACCCAAATGCAAGTTTTGTCTCCCTTACATTTGGCCCCTAATTTCCTAGCAATTACCTTCTTATCCTTTCTACAAATAGCAAAGGAAGCATTGCAAGCATAATAAATTGTAGAAGGTTCATTGTTTACTTTCCTAGAAACATGAACAACATTTCTTCTAGGCATAACATTTTTCCTAGTCAAATTTCTATCATGCATAATAGAAGAACTAGAAGCAATCATGGCATTTGAGTTGTAAGCATTACAACTCCTATCATAATGAACATTTCTAGAAAATTTCCTATCATGGTACATGAAAGCATAGTTCTTTTGACAACTATTAGTCATAGGGGCCTTCCCTTTCTCCTTGGCGGGAATGGGAGCCTTATGACTAGTTAAGTTCTTGACTTCCCTCTTGAAGCCAAGACCATCCTTAATTGAGGGGTATCTACCAATCGTGTAGGCATCCCTTGCAAATTTTAGTTTGTCAAATTCACTCTTGCTAGTCTTAAGTTGGGCATTAAGACTAGCCACTTCATCATTCAATTTAGAAATTAAAACTAGGTGTTCACTACAAGCATCAACATTAAAATCTTTACACCTATTGCACATTACAACATTTTCTACACAAGATGTTGATTTATGAGCTATTTCTAACTTAGCATTCAAATCATCATTAACACCTTTTAAAGTAGAAATGGTTTCATGACAAGTAGATAGTTCACAAGAAAGCATTTCATTCCTTTTGACTTCTAGAGCAAGAGAATTTTGCGCACTAACAAATTTATCATGTTCTTCATATAAAAGGTCCTCTTGCTTTTCTAATAACCTATTCTTATCATTTAAAGCATCAATCAATTCATTAATCTTATCAACCTTAGTTCTATCTAAGCCCTTGAATAAACATGAATAGTCTATTTCATCATCATCACTGGATTCATCCCCACTTGAAGAAGCATAAGTAGTATTGTTTCGAGTACATACCTTCTTCTCCTTTGCCATGAGGCATGTGTGATGCTCGTTGGGGAAGAGAAATGACTTGTTGAAGGCGGTGGCGGCGAGTCCTTCGTTGTCGGAGTCGGACGAGGAGCAATCCGAATCCCACTCCTTTCCAAGATGTGCCTCGCCCTTCGCCTTCTTGTAGTTCTTCTTCTTTTCCCACTTTCCACTCTTCTTTTCCTGGTCACTATCATTATGGGGACAATTAGCGATAAAATGACCAATCTTACCACATTTGAAGCAGGAGCGCTTCCCCTTCGTCCTGTTCTTGTTGGGGTGCTCCTTGCGACCCTTTAGCGCCGTCTTGAACCGCTTGATGATAAGGGCCATTTTTTCCTCATTAAACCCGGCTGCCTCAACTTGCGCCACCTTGCTAGGTAGTGCCTCCTTGCTCCTTGTCGCTTTGAGAGCAACAGTTTGAGGCTCGTGGATTGGGCCATTCAATGCATCATCCACGTATCTCGCCTCCTTGATCATCATCCGCCCGCTTACAAATTTCCCAAGGATTTCTTCGGGCGACATCTTGGTGTACCTAGGATTTTCACGAATATTGTTTACCAGATGTGGATCAAGTACAGTAAAGGACCTTAGCATTAGGCGGACGACGTCGTGGTCCGTCCATCGCATGCTTCCATAGCTCCTTATCTTGTTGATGAGGGTCTTGAGCCTGTTGTACGTTTGGGTTGGCTCCTCCCCCCTTATCATCGCGAATCTCCCGAGTTCGCCCTCCACCAACTCCATCTTGGTGAGCATGGTGATGTCGTTCCCCTCATGTGAGATCTTGAGGGTGTCCCAAATCTTCTTGGCGTTATCCAAGCCGCTCACCTTATGGTATTCATCCCTGCACAATGATGCTAGGAGAACAGTAGTAGCTTGTGCATTTTTGTGAATTTGCTCATTAATAAATATAGGACTATCAGTACTATCAAATTGCATTCCACTCTCGACTATCTCCCATATGCTTGGATGGAGAGAGAACAAGTGACTACGCATTTTGTGACTCCAAAATCCGTAGTCCTCTCCATCAAAATGAGGAGGTTTACCAAGTGGAATGGAGAGTAAATGAGCATTGGTACTTTGAGGAATACGAGAGTAATCAAAAGAGAAGTTAGAATTAACCGTCTTTTTTTCTCGTAGTCGTTGTCGTCATCTTTTTGGGAGGAGGAAGATTCGTCGCTGTCGTAGTAGACTATCTCCTTGATGCACCTTGTTTTCTTCTTCCTCCCGTCTTTTCTTTTGTGGCCCGAGCCTGAGTCAGTAGGCTTGTCATCCTTTGGATTATTGACGAAGGACTCCTTCTCCTTATCATTGACCACCATCCCCTTGCCCTTAAGATCCATCTCTTCGGGCGATTAGTCCCTTTCTTTGAAGAGAACGGCTCCGATACCAATTGAGAGCACCTAGAGGGGGTGAATAGGTGATCCTGTAAAACACTTGAAACTTAATCCACAAAACTTGATTAGGAGTTAGCACAATTAAGCCAAGTGGTTAGAGAGGAGAACTTGCACAACACGATGATCACAAAGAGATCAACACAGAGATGGCACAGTGGTTTATTCCGTGGTTCGGCCAAGTCCAACACTTGCCTACTCCACGTTGTGGCGTCCCAACGGACGAGGGTTGTAGTCAACCCCTCTCAAGCGGTCCAAAGACCCACTTGAATACCACGGGGTTTTGCTTTGTTTACTATATCTCGTTTGCGAGGAATCTCCACAACTTGGAGCCTCTCGCCCTTACACTTGATGTTCACAAATAAGCATGGAGTAAGGGAGGAGTTAGTAACGCACACAAGACACGAAATCAGAGTACCAATACGCACACAAGTCACAACAAGAGCTCACAACACAACCCGGCGAGTTCACAACTCAAATGGAGCTCTAGTTGCTATCACAAAGAATCAAATGCGCGGAATCGAAGTCTTGGTGCTTAGGAATGCTTAGAGAATGCTTGGTGTGCTTCTCCATGCGTCTAGGGGTCCCTTTTATAGCCCCAAGACAGCTAGAAGCTGTTGAGAGCATTTCAAGAAGTCAATTCTTGCCTTTTGTCGTCTGGCGCACCGGACAGTCCGGTGCACCACCGGACACTGTCCGGTGCGGATCTCTTTCCTTATTTGGCGAAGCCGACCGTTGCAGCCTTGGAGCCGTTGGCGCACCGGACACTGTCCGGTGCCCCATCCGACCGTTGGCACTTGCCACGCGTCGCGCGCGGATTCCGCGGCCGACCGTTGGCCCGGCTGACTGTTGACTCACCGGACAGTCCGGTGCACCACCGGACAGTCCGGTAAATTATAGCCGTACGTCGCCGACGATTTCCCGAGAGCAGCAAGTTCGCCTGAGTGAGCCTGGCGCACCGGACAGTCCGGTGCACCCGGACTGAGCTGACTTCGGCTGTACAAAGCCATCTTTAATTCCAACTTGATTTTTCCTATTTCCAGCACTTAGACATAATACATTAGTCTCCAAAACAATATACTAAGTCTTAGAAACATACCTTTACACTTGATTTGTACTTTGTCCACCATTTAACACTTAGGCACTTGTGTTGGACACTAAATCACCAAAATACTTAGAAATGGCCCAAGGGCACATTTCCCTTTCACAAACTAGTTAGTCCATTATTTGTGTTGGGCATTCAACCACCAAAATTAATTGTGGGAAAAGGTTAACCCTATTTCCCTTTCAATTATCTACCTTGAACTTGGTCTTTTACTTCTTTACACAATCTTTGACCATGTTGGTGATGCTACACAAGCATTCAACCTCCATATTCATAAAATGATGAATAATGATCATTCAAAGGTGTAGCCAATGATTCTACCTCTGATCGTTCTCATAGCATAAAGTTTATCCATCATCCTCCATTGAATGATATGATACACTTGATGTCATCATGTGGCCTTGTTGATTTAATAAATCGCAAATTTGCTTGCTCATCACCGTTGCCTTGGTCCATTAGCGCCAAGCTCTCTACTCATGTCTCAATGGCATGTGATTCATTGCTCACAAGCCTCTAGCTTACCCTTTACATTCACAACTTAGTTCGTCATAGACAAGTCATATCTCTTGATCTTCTCCATGTATCCACATAAAACCATGTCATTTCTCATATGTAATGAGCTCCTTTATCACACTAGTTGAGCATTTGTAACAACACCAAGCTATTTATTGACATTGACACAAGTTGCTAACACTAGTGTATATATGGACTAATCTTCTTTGCATCTTGAAATAAACATGTAATAGTTTCGATAAGATATCACTCGATTACTAAAATCAAATTAAACCGATGCTTTTTTTGTAAAGTCCCATGAAGAAACAATTCACAAACTTGTTGGGCTAGGATAGAGTGCCCTAGCAGTCTAACCACCAGCCCTAGCCGGTCAGATTACTATCCCTATAGCAGTGTTGGCAGCATGCCAAGTTGAAATTTACTCGAGCACATTCTTAGTTCTATGGGCAGCGCGTCCACCTAGACTAATAGGTATTGCTATTTGGGCAGAAGGCTCACATGCTAGTGTCTGTCATCCAGACCGTGGCTTGCTACTGGTCAGACCTCTGCTTGGTGCTGTAGCGTGTATAGTCTTCCCATTTTTCAAAATGGCATACATCTTTATCCAGCATGTAAAACCTAAATTTTTGGGGGTGTGAAAACCCCTCTTTAGAGCTCTCTAGTGACTCTAGATTTATCTAGTGGTTAATACATAGGAGAAGATGACTAACCTGCTGTTGAACATATATTCTATTGTTAGAGCTGGAATTGACTGTTGGAGACCAGGCAACTTGACTGCCAGTCCTAGCCAGTCAGACCAATTGGTGTTCAGAAGGTTAGAAGAGGTGATTAACAACTCATTCTTCTCCTCTCTCTCTCCCTCTATAAAATGGTGGGTGCTTGGCCTTGGGAGCTTACTTGGCCATTCTTTTAAGTGAATATATCCCATTAGAGCTAAAGCAAACCTCTATCACTCCTTCCTGGCTAGGATTAACTTTGAGTGAGATTGAGAGGCCTTTAGTGCATTGCATTGAGAGTTGCATCTTATAGCATAATAGTTGTTGTGGCTTGGAATTATGTTGTTACATTAGTGATTGCCATCATCTAGATAGCTTGAAACTTGTGGGATCATCAAGCACCATAAGGTTATTGTGTGGTTACTCCGATTGAAGGGTTATGGGGGGCTCTATGCTCATTCCCTTGGGAGGCTCGCAAAGTGTTATTTCAGTGGAATCATCTAGGCTCGGGAAAGTTTCTTATGATCCACTAGTTCCACTCTAGTGCCCATGTTGTTGGGCCAAGGTTGTGTGCTCGTTGTGATCTAATAGAATCCGCTTCAATAGGAAATAAGTTGTCGAGCAACCGAACTTTCAGATAAATTATTGTATCATTTGCCCGCACTTGTTTGATCTCCCTACACCTATGCTTACAATTCTATATTTCTACTTGTGTAATTGTTTGAGTTGTCGTATCAATTTACCCTAGTAGCTTGTTTAGTTTTCGGGTTAGGGCATGTATACTGGAGAGACACCAAAATGGTTCTCCAAGCATAAGAGACAACTAAGAGACTTTATTATACAATAGAGTGTCTATAAATGTAGTATATTAATAAACATAGAAGTAAATGCGTTTGTAGAACATCGGATTGGTAGAACATACGACGAATTCGTACAGTGGGAAGTGAGACGTCTGTTGTTACTGGGGTTACGAGTCAGAGACGTCTCTTCGCGGAGAGACAACTCCGTGATTTTTTTGCAAATACCCCATTTAAACATCTCAAGAGTCTCTACATTAAACACCACTGTACATGCCCTTACACTATATCTGGTGGACCCTTCTATTAGGGATAAGATAAAGAAAAGGTGAGCTTGAGATAATAGTAATATAGTTACAAAATAAATTTAATATATGAAACTATTTTTTATATATACTTATAAAGTTAACTTGTACTAAATTTAGTTTTTATTTTGAACAAAACTCATTGACGTACAATACATTTTATTAGGTTCTAAAGATTCAGCAAAAGTATACATGCTATATTTTTAATATAACTAAATTACAAAAACATTATCCTTATTTTATCTTAAAAGATATTCATTATATTGATATATTCCACAATTTATATAGTAATATTTGTTATATAATATAAATATTAGTATCATATATATTTATTAAAATTCAGATTCATTGACGCTTATACCAGAATGTCGCGCATGCACCTATACCTAGGCTTGGAGTACAGAGGAACCTGCTGCGCACCTTCTAAGGTTGAAAATTATACAGTCTACAACATTTATTTATAGAAAAGGCTCTGGATGTTTTGAAGGGAAAATGAATTGAGAACTCACAAGTCACGTGAGAATCCCTGTCACCCACCGACCACCTTTCACCGACCTTATCTAACTGCAAGGCTCACACGCTAGACCTTTTAAAAAAGGTTTGGTAGACCCATTCACCTTTTCGTAGGTATGCAAGACCTTTTGGTCCCTACTCACACACATGGTAAATAACATAAATATTATTTTTACATTTACTATTTTCTATTTTTCGAGTAATTTATAGTTCAAATCTAAATTATCTAAATAAATTCAATTAAACAAACTAAATCTAATAGTTGTAGCAAACACTTTGATAGTTATGCCAAAATTGAACATGTATGTCTATATACTGTAGAAAAACACCACAAAAAGTTTGGTGAAAAAAACAAATATTTTTTGCCGAGTGTCAAGTGAAGACACTCGGTAAAGTATATTTTTATCGAGCGTTTGCTATGTGACCCTTGACAAAGAAGATATTTTGCCGAGTGTCAATGATTGACACTCAGCAAAGTTAATGACCGTCAACAATAGACGGCTCCTAACGGCTATTTGACAAGCGTCGCATTTCGCCGAGAGCTTGGCACTTGACAAAGCCTCCTTTGCTGAATGTCTTTCTATACCGAGTGTTCCGCCATCAGCAAACAAGGTCTGTGCCGAGAGTCTTTGTTCGCCGAGAGTGGCACTCGACCAAGAGCCGGATTCCGGTAGTGGAAGGAGGCTATCATATATGGTAATAACACTCTCCTAGTCTAAATCTTGAGACATTTTAACTTTTTAATATATAGATTTTATTATATATTTAGATATAATAGTCTAAATGTTGGGAGATATCTCCGCTGAAGGTCCTCAAAGTTGACTAACACTAAACATTCTACGATTTTTTTAGGACTAGCTAATCTATGCTCGCTGAAGGATATTAATACATGTCAAACATAAAGAGGAAGAAGCTTCGGCTAAGGCTCTCAAACGAAGCGCGCTACTAGAGCTGATTGTTGGGTATTAACAGGTGGCCAGGTGGGCCTAAACACTCAGAGACAAAAGACACCTCAGGTGCACGACAAGACGGTAGGTAGGGAAATGTAGCATCTCGTTATGTATGTATCATTCCGCTACAAGATGGGGGCTTTATAGGTCGGTCCGGGGTAGCCGGATAGGTGGCCCAAAGTACATTACTGCCCCCAGTCAGCGACCACATTTTTACAACATGTACTGTACAACGAGGTAATTACAGTGCCGCAGCCCCCACTAGTTACGTGTACACACAATTATACCCACTGATTACATTGACAGGTGGGCCCCACATAGCATCATTGCGTGTCCACGACCAAGATAGGTACGTCTTCTGCATTCGCTGCCTTCGTCCAGACGAGCCTTCGCATCTCCTACCGGCCCTTATCGAGATGGCTCATTTAGAAGGCTTCAGTTCCGGACATCTCGTCCCTTGTAGTGGTCGAGGACTCCCGAGCCCTCGTCTTCACTGACCGATGGCCGATGTCAATGAAGTCATTGTCAAGTGAATTCTCTGGTCAGCTACAGTGCTACAGTTAGTTGAGGTGGTTGGCGAAGACTTCATGTTTCTGTCCAAAGGCCTGTTCGACATTCATCCCAACAATACCCCTCGAGGGACCGATTCATCCTGATGGGCCAATCCTAAAGTATTTTCCTAAAAAAGGGACGAATGTCACAATTGTACATCTAGTGAACCGCCTTAACGGGGCCACTGGATGTGACTGTTGGAAAATCGAGGCTACAATGCTTGTGTGGTAGAGTGGATAAATTGCTGCTAGCAACAACACTTTTCTTTGCTGCACGCCTTTTTCAATGTAGTCGTTGCTCCTCCACCGTCGTTGCTCGATCGCCACCATCCTATTGATGCGCTACCGACGACGAGACTAGCGTTGAGCTCCGCACTGGCCTGTGTCAAGACTAATGTTCACCGTCGGCACTAATATGCCGCCGTGCACCCGTTCCCAATGGTGATAGCTAGGCAATGGCATCACCGCAATCGGCATAGAGTAGTGGGGGTGCTGACGCCACTCGATGGCCGGGTCGGGTATCGCCTCATCTTCAGGTTGGGGAAGTCGCTCTGGTGGACCGGGCCGTTCAAATTACAATCTGGGCCGGTTGAAGACTTCTTAGCAATGTGTGAAAGAGATGGAGTCGTTGGGATATTTTAATTTTGGTTTTGGTCAGGCTATCGGAGCGAACACCACTCCCGAGCCGAAGGCGAGGTCCTTGTGTCACACCCGGATTTACGGGCGCGAATCAAATGTGTGCTAGGAACAAGTCTCACACATATGATGACTCATGGTACAGAAATGAATGTCACATCTGAAAGGGAAATGGTCTCAACATTTCCTATAATCAATTTTGGTGTTTGACGACCATCACAAACCTTATGGACTAACCAGTTTGCCTAGTTGATCATTTCTTAGGTGCATAAGTCCATCTTCAACTATTCTAAAATCGACTGTCCGGAATACCGTAGATTATTCCGGACAGGAGAAGCTTTTTGGAAAAACACCTAAGCACGGACCGTCCGGGCCCTTGCGGTGGACCGTCCGCGACACCAAGATGACCCACGGATAGGAACACTGCAAAAACACATGCATACACTACGGACCGTCCGATGGAGAAGCGAGCTTCGTCCGAGACCAAGCTCGGACCGTCCGGCCTCAGGCGCGGACCGTCCGGTCGGTGAAAAACCAGAAAACCCCGAAGGTGACGGGTTCGGTAAAATGTATTTTTAGCGTCCTCGCGGACCGTCCGGGGTGCACGACCGGACCGTCCGCGACTGCTTTACATTCAATACAAGAGCTAGCAATCCACTCCAAGACACACTCAAAGCTTTCAACCTCTCAAAGTTTCATAATTTAGACAAGTGATCATTAGTGACTTGAGAGAGTGTGACCCGTATGTTATTTGTCGCTCTTGTTGCTTGGTTTTCACAATCGTGCTTTCTTCATCTCTTTCTCAACCTTCTAAGTGAATTGTAAAGCAAGCAAGACACACCAAATTGTGTGGTGATCCTTGAGGGGTCTTAGTGACCCGTGAGATTAAGAAGAAGCACTCAACCGATTAAGTGACCGATTGAGAGAGGGAAAGGGTTGAAATAGACCCGGCCTCTATGGCCTCCTCAACAGGACTAGGTTCTTTGGAACCGAACCTCGGTAAAACAAATCATCGTGTTCACTTGTTAATCTTCACTTGATTTGTTTTTCCCTCTCTAAAAGTTCCCTTGCTCATACTGATTTAAGTTTGCTCCTAAAGGTCATCCGCATTGATTGAGCAACTCTAAGCAAGGAGAACTATCTTTCGCACTCGTATTTAATTCTAACGCTAACCCCGGCCTTAGTGCAAGTTTAAGTTTATAAATTTTAGGTTTCACCTATTCACCCCCTCTAGGCGACTTTTAATTAGTATCGGAGCCAGTGCTTCATTAAGAGTCTAACCAACTCAAGGTGATGTCTGGAGATCACGCCAAGAGGGAGATCATGACAGGCGAAAAGGCCGCAAGCTCGGGGAGGACTCTTTCAAGGGAGTTCGGTAACAAGCATAAGGAGAAATCCTCTTCCTCCATCAAGTCGCATCGGAGAGGTGACAAGAAGAAGAAGATGAAGAAGGTGGTCTACTACGAGACCGACTCTTCGTCACCCTCCACATCAAGCTCCGAATAGTGGATGGTAGAAAGATATGACAGAGCCACTGCCATTTAACATGGAAGAAAAGCCCCATATGCATTCCATTCCCTGAAAGATTTCTAAAGATCTCACAGAAAGAAATAAGGTCGTGAATCCATAACACCACCTGGTTGTATCCTTAGGCTTGTCTACAGTGGGAAAAAAATTTGGAGCTAGTCATCAGCAAGAAAGCAAGACCATTCCTCAAACAAGATTGCTATTCCAACCTAAGAACTGAAAATTGTCGTGGTGTCATGGATGATGAATACATTAGTACAAACATTATTACTAGATGCATGATATAGCAACAAACAGTGTCGTATAAATTGCAGTTATTTAATTTACCACATATCACTTCACTCAAATGCAAAATGTAGAGGTAGCAATGTATATGCGCACACGCATAATGGAGACAAGGTTGTAACTACAACTGTATTTTCAGTATTTGTAATGCTAGTTGTAAATATTGTAAATTGAAAGTAGCGCAAACCAATTATGATTCAGTTCTAATAAATAGACTGTAAAAACTTGATGGCTTGATATACTATTAAAATTATAATAGGTAAGCGTAATTATTTCACTATGTCCTGGTTACTGAATTAACTTTGTCACCCAATTTATATATGTAATGAAATAAAACTCATGATCAAACCTTTTTCATCAGAATTGTAGGTCCTCCCTTCTTATATTATCACTGATGGACTCCTTACATAGTTGATCAGGTCATAAATTTTGCTTGCCGTAGAACATTCAAGACTGGATCAAAAACAAAACACAAAGTGTACATGTAGATAACCCCAATTTGTCTAATTTGTGAGACATAAAGCTTACTGGACATATGCTACAGTAAATAATGCAGAAGAAATAGAATGTCAAGACAAAATATGGTTCAACAGCAATCCTAGTCTTGTACCAAGATTTCGGCTTATTTGCAAAGGAGATACGAGATTTGCAAGCACAACTAAAGGTAAGATTTATTCAAAAAATCTGTTTGATTTATCTAGTATACAACTAGAAACACAAATAAGTCTAGTATGCAACTAGAAGACATATTATGAAATAAATAAGTAGTGTTACATGAACATCCTTTTTGCCAGGGTTTGTAATTGGTTGCAAATTACAGGACTACATACAATTGAAACCCGAGCTAAGCTTTGACAGATAAAATACCAGCAACTAACATGGTAGAGGTAAAAATAACTTTTGGAGTATCAAAAAGACTACAAGCTAGCGGCAACAAAAAATGGGTTACTAACATCTCTGTAACACTTGCTACATAGGTGTTAGTTAGCCATACAAATTTCTAAAATTCTAAAAATAAATGTAAAATCTAGTAATTAAAATTAGAGGAATTCTATCTTCTAACAAAGGAAACAATAACAAACTAAGTAAATCTAAAGCGGGCTACAAAAAACTAATTGAAATGACCTTAAACAGTGTCCCGGTTCGCACAGAAAATATTCCTAGCTCTAAGTTCACCAAAATAAAGGAACATGCCAAGTCCAAGACACAGATTAGTTTCATTGTGATGCCCTCTATACAAAAAGGATTTCCAATTGATACAATGCCAACTCGTAAATTTCGCAAGGAAAAGTTGGGACCATGTTTGACAAGGCACGTCAGATCTTTCAGTAAACCATATCAAGGAAAGCTGGCAGATCTGGACTAGGCAAGTAAATCCCCTTTATATTAGCTTTCTTGTCATGAAAATTTCCACACAATAACCACGCATGGACCTGGCCACAAATGAATTCCAGTCAGTGTTATGATCCAAGCTGAGCCATTACCTGCTAGCATATCTCCCCACTAGGACTCCCAACAAAGCAAAGTTGAACCTGTTCTTTAATTCAATACCTAGAGACTTGAAGACTCCTAACACGAAGAAGCTCGATCTATCCAACAAGACAAGAAAAAAACGTAAACAAAAAGCAACCATACAGAGTGAATGTGCAGGATCTACTTACCACGATGCTGATGAACACGACCTTCTCGTTCTCGCTGCATCAGGGGCCCTTCCTCGTCGTCCGCGCATCGCCATCGAGCAGCTCATCACTCCTCCAGCACCCTGCCCCTTCTTGGACCCAGGGCACGACACCATTCTTGATGTCTGGGAGGGAGGGATCGGCGACCACCCCTTGCGTCGTCCGAGGGGGAGATGAGGTGAATGGGGATAGGAGGATGAGTGGCGGCGAGGGCGTGCATGGAGACAGCGAGGGCGGGTTCTGCGATGCGTGCGGAGGAATGGCGACGACGGATGTGGGATGGAGAGCGGTTAGGTTTTTGTGGCTGGGTGTGATAACAATTCGATGGGTGGATTTTGTGTGTGTGCGCGTGGGGGTTACACATGCACAATATGGAGGTCGGACCCGTGCGGTGCGTGCAGGCGCACCTGGTCGGCTGTTCTGTGGTCAGGGCTTTCTTTAGTTAGAAAGAGGCCAGGGCTTCAAATATATAAACTATATATATATATATATATATAACATACGATAAATTTTGTTTTAATAAAGCACAAAATATATGTTTTCTATTGATTAGGTGAATATAGTGCCAACAACAAGGTTTAGAACACTCAATTATACATAATTTCACCTTATTTTTTTACATAAACTCTCCTATTATAGCAGTATAGAAGAGATTATAAAATTGCGGGTTGATTATAAAGAAATGTAGGATTTTTTTAAAAAATATTGACACGGGACGACCGTTGAAACTGATGATTTAATATAGTAAATAAAAGATATACACGGTGCTAATTTAAAATTATACCATGAATTTCTAAGCATGAGAAAAATACATTACCCAAACACGATTTTCACGATGGTAATTTCATCCAGCCCTACAGCCAAAAGAAGGACAATGACCACCATTTCTCCATTTAGCCAATGGGCATGCTGCATGCAGGGAAAAAACTTCAGAAACGTGACCTTTAAATCCAAGGTGGACCCCACCAGCTACCGCGCGATCTTTTATGAGCTGTCTGGTTGCTTTTGCTTGCAACATTTTAGACCTCGCCGGCGGTATATAACATTATTAGCATTTTTATGTGGTTGGTTACATGTACACTATCATTGACCTGGGAAAACAGATGCAAGCGAGGCTCTCTAGCCTGGTGTGCCATAGGCCCATAGAAAGCGGGTGACTTTAAACTCGTTCTTTTATTATATATCTTTTAGTTAAGATATTTAATTATCAAACTGATTTTGCTTTTATGTTTTTAACATGGTAGGAACAAAACTTGATCACACTTGTTATATAAATTTAAATATTAATTTTATTTATATCACTTTTATATACTCATAAATGCAGCCAAACATAAATTATATCTGATTTGTAGAAGCTCCAACAAGTCAATAACCCACCAAAGAAAGGCTCTTGCTGTCAGTATTGCACATGCTGGACCTGCCTAAAAGGAGCCTGCCTCCTCAAATATACAAGCCACGGTGGCCAGGCTCCGAGAAAAGGAAATCAAACAGCCCCTATAAAAAAAAGCCTGGCTCCCTCCCAGCTCTCCTCTGCCTTATGCTCCCCAGTCCCCACCTAACCCAAACCGAACCGGCCCTTCGCACTTCCGCAGAACGAGCACTCGTGGACCAAATATTTGGCACAAGTTAGCTTTGCCTGTTTCTTGCGTGTAGATCCCTCAAGGTTTCTCCGCCGCGCGCCCGTGCCCTTCGCCGGAGCTTGCCATATGAATGGTCAAACCCCGATGGGGCTCGCCGCCGTAGCAGTGAGGCCGTGCTGCAGCCGCCTCATCTCGTCCGCCTCCGCCGCCGCGGCGTCAAAGACGGCGGCGGGCACCGCGACCTCGCTCTTCCCCAGATTGCCCCACCCGCACCACCCCCCGTACGGCCGGCGCCTCCCCTTCCTCGTCTCCGCGGCGTCGCAGTCGCAGGCCGGCCCGGGCACTCCTCCCACCCCTGTACCAGCCCCCGTCCCCTCCGACCCCCGCGCTGCCGTTTCCGGCAACCTTCCTTTCTTCGACCGCGTCCTCTTTCCCGACTCGTTCCCGCTTGAGACCCCGCCCTCCAAGGAGGAGGAGGACGCGGCAGCGCTGCAGACCGATGAGGCCGTGGCGCCGGCCGTCCCCTTGAGGGAGGAGACGGAGACAGAGAGGGAGGCGTGGAGGCTGCTGCGGAGGGCGGTCGTCAGCTACTGCGGCGAGCCCGTGGGGACGGTGGCGGCGGAGGACCCCGAGTGCACGGAGATGCTCAACTACGACCAGGTCTTCATCAGGGACTTCGTGCCCTCCGCGCTCGCCTTCCTCATGCGCGGCGAGACCGAGATCGTCCGCAACTTCCTCCTCCACACCCTCCAGCTTCAGGTGAGCTGATCCCGATCCTGCTTACTAGTTCCTCGTCTGGTCAAAAATTAAAATTCCAGAAGAATTTAGTTCTAGCTGAAGTATTTAGTTAGCAACAGTGTCAATGGCGTGTACGGCAAGATTTTGTTTTCGCGGAGTTGTGATTGGAAGTAAACAGGCAACCATGTTTGTCAAAACTATGGTTTTACAATACTATACTTTGCAATTATCATAAAAATACTATATAGATTGTAATTCTTTTAGTTCTAGCTGAAGTATTTTTGTTACCATTTCTGGCCGTTTATTTCTCGCCTTTTTCAATTGTAATTCTTTTGTTCAACTAGATAGATTGCAATAATCAATGCTAAAATGATGAAAGGAATGTGAAATGTTTTCTTTTTTTTAAGACTGTAAAAGTTGATTCAAACAGACTATGACCATGTAACAAGACCTATACCAGTAACAAGACCTATACCAGTGTTCTTAAGGTGTCGCCTAGGCGTCCAGGCGCTCGGGCAAAACTGGCCGCCTTGCTCGTCTTACCTGCCTAGGCGCCGCCTAGGCGCTAAGGCGGTTGTCTGGTGCACTTGCTCGCCTAGGCGCCTTAAGAACACTGATCTATACTACTAAGAGGCAACACAACACTAATATTTTTTTTGTTAAACTGAATAAACAAGGATTTTGTGTTTGATGAACTCCTCTCTGGTGGCTTGTTTGTGTGATGTTTTTCTTGAGCTGGTCACTGATTGATCCTCTCTTTTATGATTAGAGCTGGGAGAAAACTGTTGATTGTTACAGCCCTGGGCAAGGATTGATGCCAGCTAGCTTCAAGATTAGGACCGTACCACTTGATGAGAACAATGAAGGATTTGAGGAGGTCTTGGACCCTGACTTTGGCGAGGCAGCCATTGGCCGTGTAGCTCCTGTGGATTCTGGTATGTATCTTGCTCAGTTGCTCCTGCATAAGCTGCATGTAAGAATTCGTTTTGAAGTTACTGTTGTCATGCATCTTTGTTCTGCTACTTCAATCCTATTTATCTTTTTCAGGACTGTGGTGGATTATTTTGTTGAGGGCTTACTGCAAGATAACAGGCGACAATGCTTTGCTAGAAAGAGTTGATGTGCAGACAGGAATTCAATTGATACTGAGTTTGTGTTTGGCTGATGGGTTTGACATGTTCCCAACATTACTAGTTACAGATGGATCATGCATGATAGACAGGAGGATGGGAATACATGGGCATCCTCTTGAAATCCAAGTAAGTTGAGTTTAATTATTTATGACTTAATTCATTAAATCCTGGAATAATGATCTAGAATGTTATTCAACAATAGGAAAAATATGCTGTCATGTAGGGAGCATTTGTTTTCTTCTGCATGACTAATTTAATTTATAACAAAAGAAAACATTTGTGCTATTCTTCTAGACTCAGATCTAATTGGCATATTAGCTGAAGACCTGTACTTACAAGTTCTTTCTATTACACAGGCTTTGTTCTACTCCGCTCTACGATGTTCACGAGAAATGCTTGTTGTGAACAATGGATCGAAAAATCTCATCCGTGCCATTAACAACAGGCTCAGTGCGTTGTCCTTTCACATAAGAGAATATTACTGGGTTGACATGAAGAAGATAAATGAGATATACAGATACAAGACAGAAGAATACTCCCATGACGCCACTAACAAATTCAACATTTACCCTGAGCAAATCCCTTCCTGGCTTGTTGACTGGATTCCTGAGAAAGGAGGTTACCTTATAGGGAATCTGCAGCCAGCTCACATGGATTTTAGGTTCTTCTCTCTTGGCAACCTTTGGGCCATAGCTTCGTCTCTAACTACTCCAAAACAAGCTGAGGGAATTCTTAGCCTTATTGAAGAAAAATGGGATGATCTTGTAGCAAACATGCCCCTGAAGATATGCTTCCCTGCAATGGAAGATGATGAATGGCGCATTATTACTGGCAGTGATCCTAAAAATACGTAAGCATCCTTGCTTGAAGAGTCAATCTTTCGTTTTGTTATTTCATATCTTTCGGTTTTTCATATCTCCCTTCTGTGGTTTTCTATCTATTTCTTTTTTTAAGGTTAAACTTCGCTTTTGTAAACATTACATCAATAGTTGACATGTGTCCACTTTGTGCATGTGCAGCCCATGGTCATATCATAATGGTGGATCTTGGCCAACCTTATTGTGGCAGGTAAATATCAACACCAATGATTTGAAATTTCTTGTCCATTTTCGTGCTTGTAGATCATTCCTGACTTCCTTGTTGCTGTTCACATAGTTCACATTGGCCTGCATAAAAATGGGCAGACCAGAATTGGCCCGGAGAGCCATTGCTGTGGCCGAGGAGAGACTCTCAGATGACAAGTGGCCAGAATACTATGACACCCGGTCTGGGAGGTTCGTAGGGAAGCAATCCCGATCTTATCAGACATGGACTATTGCTGGTTTCCTGACCTCAAAAATGTTGCTGGAGAACCCCGAGCTGGCTTCTATTCTTACCTGCGATGAGGACCTTGAGCTTCTCCAAGGCTGTGCTTGCTGCCTGTCCAAGAAGAGGACCAGGTGCTCACGCCGGGTGGCCAAGCCACATGCTGGGGTGAAGCTGTGAAGCTCATGTTGTTCTTTCTACTGCAGACGCACAATGGATACTACAGATGGAGAATTAACTAAGGCACAGACTCCTCAGCTGTACATTAGTATAGGTTTATATTAGATACCCATCCATTCATTTCCTCGGTGTCTGCTCATTGGTTTTTTTTGCTGAGCTACCACTGATGGGAACTACCCTGGGTGATACCGGTGGTTGAAAGAAGAGAGCAAAAACATATTCGAAGTTTGTGCTCTCATGTACACAGAAAAAAGTACCTGCTATTATTTGAGCTGTTTGGGAGCGCTGTTGCAGCCCTAACCATTGTATGTCTTGTTCGTACTTCGTGCAAACCAAACTCTGACACTATCATGTTCTTTTCATATTATGGTTACACCTTTGTTGTATTGGATTATGCTTGGATTTGCCATATGCGCTATGTGTGTTTGGTCAGGACATTGTGTTGTTTTTTTGGCTGATGATTCTCAATGCTGCAGCAGCTGATGAATCTGGCACTATTGTTGTTAAACTGTTTCAACCAGACCATCTTGGTAGTTCTTGTAAACCAAAACCCAGCGGGAGATGTCTTTAACCCAAGCTTGTTGAATCATCCATTCGTCCCTACTAAACTTGACGTAGCCATTGTTTTCGGTAACCAGTACCTGAAACTGAGGTGCTGTTTGTTTTGATACCTTAGCCACCAAATAGCCAAAGACAACTTGATAGAATCCAAATAGCCAAAGACAACTTGATTGAATGAACACAACAGTATTGTTAATCTTTCTGCAGCTACTACAATGTACTCCCTCTGTTCTAAAATATAGTTCTTTTTAGCCTACTTTTTTCTATCATTAAATGATAATAAATATAGATATGTATGTAAACTACATTCATATTTAATAAATGTATAATTAGTATAAAATGAATTATATTTTGGTACAGAAGGAGTATCACCAAAAGTTCCAAACTAGGTTTATGATATTCAGCCTGCCCCACGTCATAAAAGTCCTTAACTAAAAGCTCTAGATAGGGTTCACTACTACTTAAAAGTTAAAACTTTTGGCTTCAAACTAGGTTTATGATATTGTTTGGAACCAAAGTGAGTCGGCGGACGGTCCGGCCCGGAGGCCGGACGATCCGCGGTCCGAACGGTCCGCGCCTGTGGTTCGGACGGTCCGCGCCTGCGCAGAACAGATTAGGGTTCCGAGTTTTGTGCTACGGTTGTTAGCTAAATTCACGGGATTCGCTCGGAAATTAGTTTGTAAAGGGTCCAGTCCCCCTCCTCTATAAATAGAGAGGTATACAGCCGATTTGTAATAATCAATCGAATCAATACAACTTCTATTTCACATTTATTTTCAGTACAATTAGGAGTAGTCTTAGTCTAGTTCTAATTTAGCCTCTCGATCCCCAAATTCTCCGCCTCTCTTCGACTCTACGCCGATTAGAGGAGTGTAGGTCGGCCGGCCCGAGCCTAGACATCACCTAGGATCTCTCCTCCCCGACGGGGTCGCTCCCGGGAGCGAGATCCAGGCCGCCGCCGGCGACTTCCGCCGCCCCTGCGTACGCGCGGACCGTCCGGCCCCCAGGGCGCGGACCGTCCGCGCCTAACCAGAGAGCACCGCCACGGTTCTTGTTGAGTGTTTGGCGCTCCGAAAAGGTGTCAACATACTTTTTGGCGGCTCCGCTGGGGAAAGCGAATATAGACACATCAAATCGGCCCTCAATGGCCGGTTCAAAGGATAGCTCTGAAGTTTTCACCAGCAATATCATCACACCGACATGGGAAACCTTGCCGACTGAAGAACAGCTCATGTTCGAGGAGCGCCAGGAGCAGCTGATCCAAGAAGCAAAGGCGAAGTTCCTAGCCGACTTCAAAGTGGACAGGAACAACAAAGTCGTTCGGCAATGGGCGACAGATCTGGCTTCGCTCCGACCTACTACGATTACCCCCAATGTAAGTAGCACCAACGAACTTCAATCTCTTAAAGCTTACGTAGACGAACAGCGAGAACAGTTACAACGTATCGTAGGGGATATACAAAATGATCATAAAAGGCTAGTACGTGTGCTTGATAAGTCTACTATGGCAAATCTTCCTTCGCACGAGGTTGAATTGAGGGAATACACACATAATTCATTGGCTACAGGTTCTCACGACCAGTCACAACCCCTTTATGGGATGCCGATGGACATGTACCCTACGCAACGACAGCCTCCCACACACATCGGCGATAAATTTGCCGATCTGCGCATGTCCGGACCGTCCGCACCTAGGCGCAGACCGTCCGTGCCAGCGGCGGTCGATCCCATTTTTAGAAGCGAATTACCGAGACCTGCACCCAAGCCGCCACATGCTGTGCAAACCCTAGATAGCCATTCGGACCATCTGCGTATGGCGCCAGACAGTCCGAATATAATGTCGGACGGTCCGGCCACATGGCCGGACAGTCCGCGCACGGGGCCGGACGGTCCGCGTATTTAACCGGACGATCCGGCACAAAGTTTTTTAAGGAGGATGGATATCCAACTCCGTATCCGTCCCAGCTAGACTCCCTATCTCACCATATGACACACCAGCACCATAATATAATCTATCAAACCCATGAGAGTGAGTATTTTCCGGCCCCTAGAAGGCCAGAAAGGAATGACCAGTCCTATGAACCTCATAGGGCATGCATTAACGCGCTGCAAAACCCAAACCAATGGGGAGGAAAACAACATACCAACATCCAAACAAACTCACCCATATTGGATCAAAGAGCCAGTGGTCTCCCACCGACCGCCATCGATATAGTAAGGGAGGAAATAGCTGGGGCGTTCCGAGATAAGCTCGGAGTGAGTATAGTCTCCGGGGGGCAGTCATATCGGAGACCTTATGATAGCCAGTTTGATCGGCTCCCATACCCACAAGGGACCAGAATACCTGAATTCGCAAAGTTTTCGGGTGACCAAGAAGAGAGCACGTGTGAGCACATAGACCAGTTCTTAGCACAGTTAGGAGAATTGGCCGACACCGAAGCATTCCGTGTACGTTTATTTTCATTATCTTTAACAGGAACTGCATTCACATGGTATGCCACGCTCCCTCCTAACTGATAGTCGCCTAGAGGGGGGTGAATAGGGCGAAACTGAAATTTACAAATATAAACACAACTACAAGCCGGGTTAGCGTTAGAAATAAAAACGAGTCCGCGAGAGAGAGTGCAAAACAAATCTCAAGCAAATAAGGAGTGTGACACAAGGATTTGTTTTACCGAGGTTCGGTTCTCGCAAACCTACTCCCCGTTGAGGTGGTCACAAAGACTGGGTCTCTTTCAACCCTTTCCCTCTCTCAAACGGTCCCTCCGACCGAGTGAGCTTCTCTTCTTAAATCAAAACCCAGAACAAAACTTCCCCGCAAGGGCCACCACACAATTGGTGCCTCTTGCCTTGATTACAATGGAGTTTTGATCACAAGAACAAGTGAGAAAGAAAAGAAGCAATCCAAGCGCAAGAGCTCAAAAGAACACGGCAAATCTCTCTCGCTAATCACTAAAGCCTTGTGTGGAATTGGAGAGGATTTGATCTCTTTGGTGTGTCTAGAATTGAATGCCTAGCTCTTGTAAGTGGTTGAGAAGTGGAAAACTTGGATGCAATGAATGGTGGGTGGTTGGGGGTATTTATAGCCCCAACCACCAAACTAGCCGTTTGGTGGGGCTGACTGTCGTATGGTGCACCGGACAGTCCGGTGTACACCGGACATATCCGGTGCGCCAGCCACGTCACCAAAGCCGTTGGGATTCGACCGTTGGAGCACTGTCTTCTGGGCCCGCCTGTATGTCCGGTGGCGCACCGGACATGTACTGTAGAGTGTCCGGTGCGCCAGTATGGGCGTGCCTTACTTCTGCACGCGCTGGCGCGCATTTAATGCGCTGCAGGTAGCCGTTGGCGCCGAAATAGCCGTTGCCCTGCAGTTACACCGGACAGTCCGGTGTACACCGGACATGTCCGGTGAATTATAGCGGAGCAACCGTTGCGAATTCCCGAGGCTGCCAAGTTCCAGAGCCGCGTCCTCTTGGAGCACCGGACACTGTCCGGTGTACACCGGACAGTCCGATGAATTATAGCGCGCCGGCTCTGAAAATTCCCGAGGCTGAGGAGTTCAGTGCGAAGTCCCCTGGTGCACCGGACACTGTCCGGTGGCACACCGGACAGTCCGGTGCGCCAGACCAGGGAGCCTTTCGGGATGCCTTTAGCTCTCTATTTTGAACCCAACATTGGTCTTTTTAATTGGCTTGTTGTGAACCTTTGGCACCTGTATAACTTATACACTAGAGCAAACTAGCTAGTCCTATTATTTGTGTTGGGCAATTCAACCACCAAAATTATTTAGGAACTAGGTGTAAGCCTAATTCCCTTTCAATCTCCCCCTTTTTGGTGATTGATGCCAACACAAACCAAAGCAAATATAGAAGTGCATAATTGAACTAGTTTGCATAATGTAAGTGCAAAGGTTGCTTGGAATTGAGCCAATATAAATACTTACAAGATATGCATGGATTGTTTCTTCATTTTTAACATTTTGGACCACGCTTGCACCACAGATTTTGTTTTTGCAAATTCTTTTGTAAATCCTTTTCAAAGTTCTTTTGCAAATAGTCAAAGGTAAATGAATAAGATTTTACGAAGCATTTTCAAGATTTGAAATTTTCTCCCCCTGTTTCAAGTGCTTTTCCTTTGACTAAACAAAACTCCCCCTAAATGAGATCCTCTTCTTAGTGTTCAAGAGGGTTTTGATATATCATTTTTGAAATACTACTTTCTCCCCCTTTTGAACACAATAAGATACCAATTTGAAATTTACTAATTGAAAATCTCCAATTTTAAAATTAGGTGGTGGTGCGGTCCTTTTGCTTTGGGCAAATATTTTCTCCCCCTTTGGCATGAATCACCAAAAATGGAGTCATTAGAGCCCTTGAAGTACTTTCTTCCCCTTTGGTCATAAATAAATGAGTGAAGATTGTACTAAAGACGAAGTCCTTTTGCTTTGAACTCTCCCCAAAAAGATGGAGAGATGCGCGGAGGGACGGCGAAGGATGAGTTACGGAGTGGAAGCCTTTGTCTTCGCCGAAGACTCCAATTCCCTTTCAATACACCTATGACTTGGTTTGAAATAGACTTGAAAAACACATTAGTCATAGCATATGAAAGAGACATGATCAAAGGTATACAAATGAGCTATGTGTGCAATTTAGCAAAAGAAATTGCGTGAATCAAGAATATTGAGCTCATGCCTAAGTTTGTTAAAAGTTTGTTCATCAAGAGGCTTGGTAAAGATATCGGCTAGTTGATCTTTAGTGTTAATGTAAGAAATCTCGATATCTCCCTTTTGTTGGTGATCCCTAAGAAAATGATATCGAATGGCTATGTGTTTAGTGCTGCTATGCTCGACGGGATTATCCGCCATCTTGATTGCACTCTCATTATCACATAGCAAAGGGACTTTGGTTAATTTGTAACCGTAGTCCCGCAGGGTTTGCCTCATCCAAAGCAATTGCGCGCAACAATGGCCTGCGGCAATGTACTCGGCTTCGGCGGTAGAAAGAGCTACGAAATTTTGCTTCTTTGAAGCCCAAGACACCAAGGATCTTCCCAAGAACTGGCAAGTCCCCGATGTGCTCTTTCTATTGATTTTACACCCTGCCCAATCAGCATCCGAATAACCAATCAAATCAAAAGTGGATCCCCTAGGATACCAAAGCCCAAACTTAGGAGTGTAAGCCAAATATCTCAAGATTCGTTTTACGGCCGTAAGGTGAGCTTCCTTAGGGTCTGCTTGGAATCTTGCACACATGCATACGGAAAGCATAATATCCGGTCGAGATGCACATAAATAGAGTAAAGAACCTATCATCGACCGGTATACCTTTTGATCCACGGACTTACCTCCCGTGTCGAGGTCGAGATGCCCATTAGTTCCCATGGGTGTCTTGATGGGCTTGGCATCCTTCATCCCAAACTTGTTTAGAATGTCTTGAGTATACTTCGTTTGGCTAATGAAGGTGCCCTCTTGGAGTTGCTTCACTTGAAATCCCAAGAAGTACTTCAACTCCCCCATCATAGACATCTCGAACTTTTGTGTCATGATCCTACTAAATTCTTCACATGTAGACTCGTTAGTAGACCCAAATATAATATCATCAACATAAATTTGGCATACAAACAGGTCATTTTCAAGAGTTTTAGTGAATAAAGTAGGATCGGCCTTTCCGACTTTGAAGCCATTAGCGATAAGGAAATCTCTAAGGCATTCATACCATGCTCTTGGGGCTTGCTTGAGCCCATAAAGCGCCTTAGAGAGTTTATAGACATGGTGAGGATACTCACTATCTTCAAAGCCGGGAGGTTGCTCAACATAGACCTCTTCCTTTATTGGTCCATTGAGGAAGGCACTTTTCACGTCCATTTGATAAAGCTTAAAGCCATGGTAAGTAGCATAGGCCAATAATATACGAATTGACTCAAGCCTAGCTACGGGTGCATAGGTTTCACCGAAATCCAAACCTTCGACTTGGGAGTATCCCTTGGCCACAAGTCGAGCTTTGTTCCTTGTCACCACACCATGCTCATCTTGCTTGTTGTGGAAGACCCATTTGGTTCCTACAACATTTTGATTAGGACGTGGAACTAAATGCCATACCTCATTCCTAGTGAAGTTGTTGAGCTCCTCTTGCATCGCCACCACCCAATCCGAATCTTGGAGTGCTTCCTCTACCCTGTGTGGCTCAATAGAGGAAACAAAAGAGTAATGCTCACAAAAATGTGCAACACGAGATCTAGTAGTTACCCCCTTATGAATGTCGCCGAGGATGGTGTCGACGGGGTGATCTCGTTGGATTGCTTGGTGGACTCTTGGGTGTGGCGGCCTTTGCTCTTCATCCTCCTTGTCTTGATCATTTGTATCTCCCCCTTGTTATTGCCATCATCTTGAGGTGGCTCTTTTGCTTGATCTTCTACTTCATCAACTTGAGCTTCATCCTCATTTTGAGTTGGTGGAGATGCTTGCGTGGAGGAGGACGATTGATCTTGTGCATTTGGAGGCTCTTCGGATTCCTTAGGACACACATCCCCAATGGACATGTTCTTTAGCGCGATGCATGGAGCCTCTTCATTACCTATCTCATCAAGATCAACTTGCTCTACTTGAGAGCCTTTAGTCTCATCAAACACAACGTCACAAGAAACTTCAACTTGTCCAGTGGACTTGTTAAAGACTCTATATGCCCTTGTGTTTGAATCATATCCTAGTAAAAAGCCTTCTACAGTCTTAGGAGCAAATTTAGATTTTCTACCTCTTTTAACTAGAATAAAACATTTGCTACCAAAGACTCTAAAATATGAAATATTGGGCTTTTTACCGGTTAGGAGTTCATAAGATGTCTTCTTGAGGATTCGGTGTAGATATAACCGGTTGATTGCGTAGCAGGCGGTGTTGACCGCCTCGGCCCAAAACCGATCCGAAGTCTTGTACTCATCAAGCATGGTCCTTGCCATGTCCAATAGAGTTCGATTCTTCCTCTCCACTACACCATTTTGTTGTGGCGTGTAGGGAGAAGAGAACTCATGCTTGATGCCCTCCTCCTCAAGGAAGCCTTCGATTTGAGAGTTCTTGAACTCCGTCCTGTTGTCGCTTCTAATTTTCTTGATCCTTAAACCGAACTCGTTTTGAGCTCATCTCAAGAATCCCTTTAAGGTTTCTTGGGTTTGAGATTTTTCCTGCAAAAAGAACACCCAAGTGAAGCGAGAATAATCATCCACTATTACAAGACAATACTTACTCCCGCCGATGCTTATGTAAGCAATCGAGCCGAATAGATCCATGTGGAGTAGCTCAAGCGGCCTGTCGGTCGTCATGATGTTCTTGTGTGGATGATGGGCTCCAACTTGCTTTCCTGTCTGGCATGCGCTACAAACCCTGTCTTTCTCAAAGTGAACATTGGTTAATCCTACAATGTGCTCTCCCTTTAGAAGCTTATGAAGATTCTTCATCCCAACATGTGCTAGTCGGCGATGCCAGAGCCAGCGCATGTTAGTCTTAGCAATTAAGCATGTGTCGAGTTCAGCTCTATCAAAATCTACCAAGTATAGCTGACCCTCTAGCACACCCTTAAATGCTATTGAATCATCACTTCTTCTAAAGACAGTGACACCTACATCAGTAAAGAGACAGTTGTAGCCCATTTTGCATAATTGAGATACAGAAAGCAAATTGTAATTTAATGAATCAACAAGAAAAACATTGGAAATGGAATGGTCAGGGGATATAGCTATTTTACCCAAACCTTTGACCAAACCTTGATTTCCATCCCCGAATGTGATAGCTCGTTGGGGATCCTAGTTTTTCTCGTAGGAGGAGAACATCTTCTTCTCCCCTGTCATATGGTTTGTGCACCCGCTGTCGAGTATCCAACTTGAGCCCCCGGATGCATAAACCTACAAAACAATTTTAGTTCTTGACTTTAGGTACCCAAACGGTTTTGGGTCCTTTGGCATTAGAAACAAGAACTTTGGGTACCCAAACACAAGTCTTGGAGCCCTTGTGTTTGCCCCCAACAAACTTGACAACTACCTTGCTGGATTTGTTAGTTAAAACATATGATGCATCAAAAGTTTTGAATGAAATGTCATGTTCATTTGATGCATTAGGAGTTCTCTTCTTAGGCAACTTAGCACGGGTTGGTTGCCTAGAACTAGATGTCTCACCCTTATACATAAAAGCATGATTTGGGCCAGAGTGAGACTTCATAGAGTGAATTCTCCTAATCTTGCTCTCGGGATAACCGGCAGGGTACAAAATGTAACCCTCGTTATCCTGAGGCATGGGAGCCTTGCCCTTAACAAAATTAGACAATCTTTTAGGAGGGGCATTAAGTTTGACATTGTCTCCCCTTTGGAAGCCAATGCTTGATGCCAGGGCGTCTCCCATTATAAAGCATACTACGAGCAAATTTAAATTTTTCATTCTCTAAGTTATGCTCGGCAATTTTAGCATCTAATTTTGCTATATGATCATTTTGCTGTTTAATTAAAGACATGTGATCATGAATAGCATTAATATCAACATCTCTACATCTAGTACAAATAGATACATGCTCAACGATAGATGTAGAGGGCTTGCAAGATTTTAATTCTACAACCTTAGCATGTAACATATCATTCTTAGTTCTAAGGTCGGAAATAGTAGCATTGCAAACATCAAAATCTTTAGCCTTAGCAAGCAATTTTTCATTTTCATTTCTAAGGCTAGCAAGTGAAATGTTCAATTCTTCAATCCTAGTAAGTAAATCATCATTATCATCTCTAGAATTGGAAGTGGAAACATTACAAACATGAGAATCAACCTTAGCTAACAAATTAGCATTTTCATTTCTAAGGTTGGCAATAGTGTCATGGCATGTGCTTAGCTCACTAGTTAATTTCTCACATTTTTCTACCTCTAGAGCATAAGCATTTTTAACCTTAACATGTTTCTTATTTTCCTTAATTAGGAAGTCCTCTTGGGAATCCAAAAGGTCATCCTTTTCATGAATAGCACTAATTAATTCATTTAATTTTTCCTTTTGTTCCATGTTAATGTTGGTAAAAAGGGTACGCAAGTTATCCTTCTCATCACTAGCATTATCATCACTAGAAGACTCATATTTAGTGGATGATTTGGATTTAACCTTCTTCCTCTTGCCGTCCTTTGCCATGAGGCACTTGTGGCCGACGTTGGGGAAGAGGAGTCCCTTGGTGACGACGATGTTGGCGGCGTCCTCGTCGTTGGAGGAATCGGTGGAGCTCTCGTCGGAGTCCCACTCGCGGCACACGTGGGCATCGCCGCCCCTCTTCTTGTGGTACCTCTTCTTTTCTCTCTTCTTGCCCTTCTTGTCGTTATCCCTGTCACTGTCACTTGATAATGGACATTTAGCAATAAAGTGACCGGGCTTACCACACTTGTAGCAAACCTTCTTGGAGCGGGATTTGTAATCTTTCCCCTTCCGTTGCTTGAGGATTTGGCGAAAGCTTTTGATGATTAAAGCCATCTCCTCGTTGTCGAGCTTTGAAGCGTCGATTGGTTGTCTACTTGGTGTAGACTCCTCCTTCTTCTCCTCCGTCGCCTTGAATGCCACCGGTTGTGCTTCGGATGTGGAGGGATCATCAAGCTCATTGATCTTCTTTGAGCCCTTGATCATACATTCAAAGCTCACAAAATTCCCGATAACTTCCTCGGGAGTCATTAGTGTGTATCTAGGATTACCACAAATTAATTGAACTTGAGTGGGGTTAAGGAAGATGAGTGATCTAAGAATAACCTTAACCACCTCGTGGTCATCCCATTTCTTGCTCCCGAGGTTGCGCACTTGGTTCACCAAGGTCTTGAGCCGGTTGTACATATCTTGTGGCTCCTCCCCTTGGCGAAGACGGAAGCGACCGAGCTCCCCCTCGATCGTTTCCCGCTTGGTGATCTTGGTGAGTT
The DNA here is from genome assembly GCF_902167145.1 of Zea mays. Taxonomy (NCBI): domain Eukaryota; kingdom Viridiplantae; phylum Streptophyta; class Magnoliopsida; order Poales; family Poaceae; genus Zea; species Zea mays. The sequence goes on from NC_050098.1 coordinate 61,357,053, forward strand.
CATCACCCTCGTGCGCGGTCTTGAGTAGATCCCAAATCTCCTTCGCATTCTTCAACCCTTGCACCTTGTTATATTCCTCTCTACTTAGAGAGGCGAGGAGTATGGTTGTGGCTTGGGAGTTGAAGTGCTCGATTTGGGCTACTTCATCCTCATCATAGTTTTCATCCCCTATGGATGGTACCTGTGCACCAAACTCAACAACATCCCATATACTTTTGTGGAGCGAGGTTAGATGAAATCGCATTAAATCACTCCACCTAGCGTAATCTTCACCATCAAAAGTTGGTGGTTTGCCTAATGGGACGGAAAGTAAAGGTGTATGTTTAGAAATGCGAGGGTAGCGTAGGGGAATCTTACTATACTTCTTACGCTCTTGGCGCTTAGAAGTGACGGACGCCGCGTCGGAGCCGGAGGTGGATGCCGATGAAGAATCGGTCTCGTAGTAGACCACCTTCCTCATCCTCTTTTTCTTGTCCCCACTCCGATGCGGCTTGTGGGAAGAGGATTTCTCCTTCTTCTCTTTGTGGTGTGAAGAAGATCTCTTCTCCTTCCCTTTGGAGGAGTCCTTCTTCTCCTTCCTCTTGGTGCGGGACTGTTCCGATGAAGTGCTCCCGTGGCTTGTAGTGGGCTTTTCGCCGGTCTCTATCTCCTTCTTGGCGTGATCTCCCGACATCACTTCGAGCGGTTAGGCTCTAATGAAGCACCGAGCTCCGATACCAATTGATAGTCGCCTAGAGGGGGGTGAATAGGGCGAAACTGAAATTTACAAATATAAACACAACTACAAGCCGGGTTAGCGTTAGAAATAAAAACGAGTCCGCGAGAGAGAGCGCAAAACAAATCTCAAGCAAATAAGGAGTGTGACACAAGGATTTGTTTTACCGAGGTTCGGTTCTCGCAAACCTACTCTCCGTTGAGGTGGTCACAAAGACCGGGTCTCTTTCAACCCTTTCCCTCTCTCAAACGGTCCCTCCGACCGAGTGAGCTTCTCTTCTTAAATCAAAACCGGAACAAAACTTCCCCGCAAGGGCCACCACACAATTGGTGCCTCTTGCCTTGATTACAATGGAGTTTAGATCACAAGAACAAGTGAGAAAGAAAAGAAGCAATCCAAGCGCAAGAGCTCAAAAGAACACGACAAATCTCTCTCGCTAATCACTAAAGCCTTGTGTGGAATTGGAGAGGATTTGATCTCTTTGGTGTGTCTAGAATTGAATGCCTAGCTCTTGTAAGTGGTTGAGAAGTGGAAAACTTGGATGCAATGAATGGTGGGTGGTTGGGGGTATTTATAGCCCCAACCACCAAACTAGCCGTTTGGTGGGGCTGACTGTCGTATGGTGCACCGGACAGTCCGGTGTACACCGGACATGTCCGGTGCGCCAGCCACGTCACCAAAGCCGTTGGGATTCGACCGTTGGAGCACTGTCTTCTGGGCCCGCCTGTATGTCCGGTGGCGCACCGGACATGTACTGTAGAGTGTCCGGTGCGCCAGTATGGGCGTGCCTTACTTCTGCGCGCGCTGGCGCGCATTTAATGCGCTGCAGGTAGCCGTTGGCGCCGAAATAGCCGTTGCCCCGCAGTTACACCGGACAGTCCGGTGTACACCGGACATGTCCGGTGAATTATAGCGGAGCAGCCGTTGCGAATTCCCGAGGCTGCCAAGTTCCAGAGCCGCGTCCTCTTGGAGCACCGGACACTGTCCGGTGTACACCGGACAGTCCGGTGAATTATAGCGCGCCGGCTCTGAAAATTCCCGAGGCTGAGGAGTTCAGTGCGAAGTCCCCTGGTGCACCGGACACTGTCCGGTGGCACACTGGACAGTCCGGTGCGCCAGACCAGGGAGCCTTTCGGGATGCCTTTAGCTCTCTATTTTGAACCCAACATTGGTCTTTTTAATTGGCTTGTTGTGAACCTTTGGCACCTGTATAACTTATACACTAGAGCAAACTAGTTAGTCCAATTATTTGTGTTGGGCAATTCAACCACCAAAATTATTTAGGAACTAGGTGTAAGCCTAATTCCCTTTCACTAACTCCGTTTTGTCGTGGGGAGATTTAGAACAAAAATTTCATGAACATTTCTTCTCTGGCGATTATGAGCTAGATTTAGTAGACTTAGTAGCCCTACGACAAGAAAAAGATGAATCGGTTAGTGATTACATTCAGAGATTCTGGGATACGAGAAACCGATGCTTTTCAAATTCATTTAACAGATAAACAACTGGCGGGAATAGCCTTTGATGGATTGCGCTATTATTTAAAAGAGAAATTAGAAGGCATCCAGTTCTTTACGCTAGCACAATTATATCAGAGAGCTTCGGCTTGTGAAAGCCGAAGCAAAGAACTAGTCAAAACGGTTCATCATAATGTCCATATAGTAGAACATAGTCAAAGTAGTTCGGACGGTGAACCAAAGGAAATTTACACTGCCGAAATAGTTTGGCCTGAGCAGGCCAAATCTTCGGCTTGCTCCTCCTTGCAGCCAGTTCAAAAAAAAACGACAGGAGGAGATTAAGTTTACATTTAATGTTGGCAGATGTGATAAGATATTCGATGAATTACTAAAAAATGGTAACATTAAGATTGATTATATCATTCCACCTGCCGACGAACTAAAGCGTCGCGCATATTGCAAGTGGCACAACTTATTTTCCCATGCCACTAATGATTGTAATGTGTTCCGACAACAAATCCAATCGGCCATTAATGAGGGACGATTGAAATTTCAGGAGGACACGGAGCCCTTTCCAATGAATATGATCGACTTCAATGGCAAAAAGGTCCTAATTCGGCCCAGCACAGCCGATAAGGACAAAGACAAAGAAGCCATCATCGGCAACGCACGGGAGGCCGATGGAAACAACAAAATTGCTTGCAGGAAAGTAGTGGCCGAGAAGACTCCTAATGGAGGGGAGACACTGAAGGTGACCATCACAAACTCCGGCACTGGAGGGCAAGTGCAGACAAGGGGACATGCGCAAGAACCCATACTACACATCGCGGACGGTCCGGTGCCCAGGCACAGACGGTCCGTGACATCGCCAGACGGTCCGGAGCGTTCCAGCGGACGGTCCGGCAACGCCGAAGAACCAAGGCGACCACGTACCTTCAAACCACGACGACCAGAAATAGGTACGTGGAAAACTAACATGTTCAAGGCAACTGGTCGGTTGGTAAAATCTAGCCCGACCTTTGATCAATTATTGTCTAAATATGTGAAAAAGAAGGCTGGCCCCAGCGACCGGCCACCAAAGCGACCTCGCTTACCCACCTAGGTGCGACGGCAGGTTAGGCCGATTGGACCACCACATCAATCGGAAAGGACGGGAGGTCATAATGTTCAATTAAGACCTAACGTACCTACATGGACACCTCCACCACCATATCCACCTATGCCATATCCATACACATACATACCTCCACCATATGTCCCAAATCAAATGTGGGGCATGCCACCATACCCATTTGGGATGCCACAGTACCCCGCTTGGGGGGCACCCTAAACATCTGTATTCAATAGGTTGACACCTCCAGTACAAGACCGATTAAGAGCCCCTCAATCTGGTCCACGAGCACAGGCCCAGCAAGATTGCCGAACAACTCGGTCCCAAAGGCTGACTAATCCGGCAGGGGGGCATACAACTACAACCTCCAACAGTACGAAAAAAGGAGACGTCATTAAAATAGGAACGACAGATGTCGTCGTACAACAAAATAACGAAGGGCCGATGATTTTTGGTGAATCGGCCAACACAAACAAAAAAGAAGGTACGACTGTCAACAAAAAAGCCGATCCAAAATACTCCATGCCCCGATGGTGCCCATCAGGATTGACATGATCGCAAAAGCGAAAATTACAGCGCCTTAGAGCAAAGGAGAATCAGGAGAAGGAGGCGGAAAAAATATTCAATGACACACATCCGCAGTATCCGCCACCACAAAAGAGATAGAGACCAAAGGCCGTTGAGGAAAATCAAACGACCACAAAGACAGAAAATAAAACAACAACTGTGCAGCTCTTTGCAGGTATGGCAGACAGTCCGGCTATAAAGACCGAACCAACCGTACAGGGCGCGGACTGTCCGACCCCTGAGGCCGATTCATCCGCAATACACCATGACACCTGCAACGACGTACCAACACCCATGGAGGAAGACGACCTGCAAGGAGAAGACCTGATCGACTACGAAGCTACGCCAGAACACTTAGAAAATTAGGAAAGCAAGGTGACGAATTGGTCAGGACCAGTATGGTGCTCGGCGGTATTGGGACTAATAGTTCGATCAAAGCTAAAGGGGTCACGTCCATTGAGTCAACCATCGGGACTAAGGCCACTGCGTATCATCCTAGTAAGTGTCAAGATGCCTAAGAAAACTGATGTGATCATATCGAGTTAATTGCTTTTGGTTCGCCTAGCTCCACCAAAAGGCAGGGGGCATATGTTTGGAACCAAAGTGAGCCGGCGGACGGTCCGGCCTTGAGGTCGGACGGTCCGCGGTCCGGACGGTCCGCGCCTGTGGGCCGGACGGTCCGCGCAAGCGCAGAACAGATTAGGGTTCCGAGTTTTGTGCTACGGTTGTTAGCTAAATTCACGGGATTCGCTCGGAAATTAGTTTGTAAAGGGTCCAGTCCCCCTCCTCTATAAATAGAGAGGTATACAGCCGATTTGTAATAATCAATCGAATCAATACAACTTCTATTTCACATTTATTTTCAGTACAATTAGGAGAAGTCTTAGTCTAGTTCTAGTTTAGCCTCTCGATCCCCAAATTCTCCGCCTCTCTTCGACTCTACGCCGATTAGAGGAGTCTAGGTCGGCCGGCCCGAGCCTAGACATCACCTAGGATCTCTCCTCCCCGACGGGGTCCCTCCCGGGAGCGAGATCCAGGCCGCCGCCGGCGACTTCCGCCGCCCCTGCGTACGCACGGACCGTTCGACCGTCAGGCAGAGGACCCTAGCCCTGCGTCAGGTCGCGGACCGTCCGGCCCCAGGCCGCGGACCGTCCACGCCTGACCAGAGAGCACCGCCACGGTTCTTGTTGAGTGTTTGGCGCTCCGAAAAGGCGTCAACAGATATTCAGCCTGCCCCACGTCATAAAGTCCTTAACTAAAAGCTCTAGATATGGTTCACTACTACCTTAAAAGTTAAAACTATGGTACGCACTTCTTTCGACTCATTTAACTTAAACTAGTTTGGAGTTAGGAGAAGTTATCTTTAACTACTGCAGAGTTAATGGAAGCTGAACATTCACCCTTTTGTTTTTTACAACATACATGGACATAACATGTACGAGGAGCCAGTGGAACAAAAACTCCAAGTTGACAAGTATGAGAATTTCAATCCTTCAAGTAAAGTCCAACGTCTTTGCCTTCCATGATGTTCTGACACATAGAAAATAATTAAAAATGTACTTTGGCCGTTAAAAAATTCTGAAATTTAGCACAGCCATATGCATACGAATGTATACACATATGTAGAAATCAAATGCAAACTTAAATACAAAAATTATACCAAAATAACAAATTCCATATGCATGTGCACAAAAAGTGTAGGATCCTAAGACACAAGGATAGAATGGTTGCGGAAGCTCAAAAACAATTCTAACACCTCCTAATTACAAAACCAAATTAATTTATTTTTTGAAATCATGACAGAACTTTGTTTTGTTAGTAAAATGAGATTATTTAAAATCTGTAACTTTGATCGACCTAAAATTTTAACAAACTAAACAAGATTTGCATATAGTTCGTGCTAACGTTATGATCCCGAGAGGGGATGGGTCGACGGGAGCATGAGTGAGGGGATGGGTTGACGGCGGCGATGGCGTGGGAGAGGGGGAGATGGGAGGCTGGGAGGCAGCTGTGTCACGGGAGAGGGGGATAAGGGTTGATCTAAATAATATTTTCTATTGGATTTGAGTAAAAGAGAGGGGATTATCTAGCGGTTTGAACTGTTGGTTTTGATGATATGTTAAATCTAGGTGCAATTTGTTTGGTGGATTTAGTGAAGGTTATGAGTGTGGGGTGATTTGGTTGTGTGGGTTTTTGCAAAGTTTAAATTGGTGGATTATATAGTGGTATAGATAAAATTGTTGGGTGTATCCTCTACAGACGGTCATTAGAGACAGGATTGGGCTTAACCCAACTAACCATCTC